>NC_090936.1:472873234-474123234 GCF_040938575.1 Ambystoma mexicanum | reverse complement strand
CCTTTGCAAAATAGATTTCAACACAATCTCGCCTCGCTTTTGGTCTCGAAGTGTGTTGAATGCGATAAACCAGTTCCGGTATTTCTGACAGCATTTTTTGATTTCCAGTCCTAAATTCTGATCTTTATTTGATTTTATCAGGTCAATGGGCCTCATTACGAAGAGTGCGGCCGCGGTAGGAACGGTGCCGGTAAGGGACCGGCACCGTTCTTACCGGGCCTCACCAATACGAGGTCTGCAGCGGGTCCCACTCAGGAACGCCTGGTCAGACCAGGTGTCCTTAGCGGAGCCCGCTGGCAGACCAGGATGCTAACAACGGGCCCGTAATTAACTGGCCCATTGTTAGCATCCTCCCCATTCTCATTGAGCACTATGGGGGCTCAAATGGGGATGTACCGGGTATGGGTCCCAGGAAAGGGAATTACCGGGCCCTCGAAGGTCGGAATGGCCCGGTAATTCCTCATTCCTAGAACCCAATACCCAGGATGGGGGTAGCCAGGCCGCTAAAAGCGGCATGGCTACCTCCATACTCGTAATGAGGCCCATTGTCTTTTCAGTTTTTTTTTTCTCTGCAGCTATTTGCTTGCTAAAACAGTATTTAGCAACTTGACGTTCTACCCTGAAGCCACTTTTTTTGTTTGAAACTGTGAGTGGCACATAATTGACTGCATTGCCTACTTCGTCGTTGAGCACTGCTAAGTCGTTGTATAATAGTTCAGTAGCTTGTCTATTGAGCCACAGCTGACTTAGTCCCTGATTTATTTGCACATTGCTCTTGTTACTACTTGCCAGCTGCCGCATTTCAGTTGACCAAGTTAATTTAAGGGTGTCAAGATCACTGTTTGACATTCTTTTTACTTCAAGTAATTTTATTATTGGAATCAGATTTTTTGAGGCCCAAAAATAGTCAATAGTCTTGTGACAGCTGTCTCTATGCCACGTCGGATGGGTGGGAATGTCGCCTGGTATTGTCCCATTCAGCATCTCATAATTCTTAGATGCCATTTCTTTGTCCCAGCAGTGCCATCGTTCCGCATATTTACCGGGAGAATTAGACTGAACTATTTTCCTCACTCAAGTTTGGCCAAACAGAGGTTTAGATCACTGCAGATAATTGTTGTTAACTCTGTGTATCTGCAGATACATTAGTCAATTATCAATGTAACAGAGGAAACACATTTCTTTGTTGAGATCATGGCCAGGTTCCAATATAAATTGACAATAGAGCGGTATTTTGATTTACTGCACCTCCTGTTCATTAGTTCAATTACTGTACATTGGACAAACGAATTGGGGTTTGAGGATTTTATAATTTTTCAATTTGGGTTGTGCTTAATTAAAGTCAATTGACCGGAAAAACGGCGCCCTAGTGTTCCCTTTCCTGTAGGATTTAATAGGGTTGTGTACCCATCACACGTCGGTAGTTCATGTAACCAGGACTCCTGGAGGCAAATTATTGGGCTACATCTTTTATCTGTAACTTTCGCAGAACATGTGTCGAAAGCCTCTCATATTCCAAGAAGTTATTGAACAGTCCTCAATTTCTACTTCCTCTGGGCGCTATTGATGGCCAGACTGAATTGTCTTTCCGGGCACATATGCATTTTTCGTCATTGATCCATGTTCATTATGAACTTGTCGATGATAACTTCTATCTCCTTTTTTTTTTGTTGCAAAAATGCTCTTCTTTGCTCATTGTCGGTCATCCATCTATTCAGGGAAATTGTTGACGTCTGATTGAGCAACATCTGAGTTCCATGTTCTTCTCTGTATTTGGTTGAGTAATGTTAATGTCAGATGGGTTTTGAACGGTGATCCCCAAAGTCACTTCCTCTGTCATCGGTTCGAAATCTACATCTTGAATTGAATGTCGATGGATCCATAAGAGCTTGCAGTGTTGGACTAATACCCTTGTCTTTGGGCGGAAAGTCGACCGGCTCCGCCTCTCCTGTGTGTACCAGCAGTAAAGGTGGTTTGGGAGGAAATAGAGATTTTGCTGATACATATTTCCTAATAACTGGTTTCGGAGAGACCTTCCGACCTGTTTGTAGCTGGAGGGTTTTAGCAATGGGCTGTATAGGTTCAATTGAGGAATTTGCTGAGTTTGCCGTCCGCACTCTCTCGAAGTTACTTTTATTTCGTTTCTGAGAAAAAATAGCAAATTCTGGGTGAGATGTTCCCTCAGATCGTGGGATCTCTGTCTGGATTTTGTCCGCTTAATTCTCCGGTAGTACACATGATCTTTGCTTCATTTTAGTGGGGTCAGAAGAAACCACACTCACCATTGGGTTTGTGTGCTTCTCGCTGGTATTAATCACTTCTTCGTCTGTTAAATCGACTTGCTGGAGGATGTATGTGTAGCTTGTTCGTGCATTGACTGAGGCATTGAGTTTTTAGGTAAGATGTCACTCCTACACTGGGGATGTAGAGGACCTTTGTTATGGTTTCTCGACTTGCTTGCCGTAATATAGGGCCTCATTACAGGTAGGGCGGTCCAGAAATAACAGTGGCGGTAAACCCGCAGCCACTGTTAATTTCGGACCACCCAATCCCGAGTCCTGCAAGCGGGAGATGGCATTCCACCAGGTCTGACCTGGCGGGTTTACCACCGCCCGCCTGCAGGCGGACGAGGAAACACCGGCACCATCGCAAGATGGTGCTGGTGTTTCCATGATCCCCATTCCCATTGAGTCCGATAGGACTCAATGGGAATGGGGATTTACACCATTCCGCCTCCGGAATTCCTGGGACACCGGGGTTGTAATGCCCCGGTAATTGCGGGAATCATGGAGGCGGAATGGTAATAAGAGTCCAGCGGTAACCAGGCGGTTTTACCGCCGGACTCGTAATGAGGCCCATAGTCTTCGATAAATATCAATTTAGAATGCATCATCGCCATTAGTGTAGTGTGATCCTTCAGTGTGTTTATAGTTTCATAGAGTTTTGTGAAGGGTGCCAAGGTGGCAGTTAATGTGGACACCATTGTTAACAAATCTGGTTTATTTTTCCTTGTTGATTAATTAATTTGTTCTGCTCATTTGCCATTTTCTGCTGTATTTACATTGCAGGAATCCAGACTTGAGGCTGACAAGTAAGTCGGGCTTGCAAGGTCCTGCAAGGGGCCTCTTCAGCAGATATGCCGGTCCTGGTCCTGACTGAAGAAAACATTCCTCACAACTTTTAGCCGTCTTTGGTTTGTTGCTGGGTCCTCCAAAGTCCCCTCATTTGCCTTTCTCTCTGGAAGGGTCATGTGACTTGGGCCCTAATTTGGTGTTGATTCTCGATCATGATCCGGCTCTGTGCCTGTTCTCTGGAGAAATCTGAGATGGTTTTTCTGGCCACTGACGGAGCGAGCCAAAATGCCTCTGCCTTTCCAATCATGATTTTATTGTTCCTGTCCGTCTCCATTTCATGTGAAGGCGGAGCCGACAAAGTTGCAGGTAGTTGTTTACCCACTGATCTGTCCAGTTGTATTAAAATATATTTTTGCTGACTCAAGTTGTTTTGCTCTGGGTTGTGGAGGCTGGAAGATCTCACGTTTTCTAGCACTGACTCTGTAGTTCTCAAGTCCAGGACGTCATCATTGACCGCTGCACTAAGGATCTCGGTACACTCAAGCATTTCAGCCTCTGATTTCTCTTGAAGCAATAGCATCTGCGTTTTTTGATGTTTTAGAAAGACAAAAAAGTTGACAGATTAGTACCTGGTCTGTGTTAGGGAGAATTCTCTTCTAAGGCTAATTTCCCTTACCTATAGAGTCTTCCAGCAGCTTTGCTGGATTTGAAGGCTTTATTTTTTTCTCCTGCTAAGAGTGAGACTCTTTTTTCCCACTCTTAGACAGATTGCTGATGTGAGTTTTAGGCTATCTTTTGTGCTTATGGTCTATGGGGTTTTTCTCACCCTCATAGGAATCCTCTTTTTAACCTGTGTTATACAGCACCATCAGTGCAGTAACACATGGGTGTCATAGTGACCCCCAAACATAGACTCCATACCCTGGGACTTACTACTGTCTCCCAGGGCATGTAAAGTCACCATTGACTTTACTAGTCAGCATATATGAACAAAACCAGTACAACCCATCTTACTATGGATGTACTGAAAAGGGTTAATAGATTTTCCCTAGTGCTCATTTTCGAGAGGGTACTGTCCAGTCCCTCGCTCCAAAGTTTCTGGCTGGTGGCAGTGGTTACTACCGTAAATATTCGACTGCAAATATTTTCCTATGGGATTTTCCCATTGTTCGAGGCTACCACTTTTACTGACAGCCTCTAACATACCGCCGGTTTATTTTAATATTAACTTTACTCTGGTAGGTTTTTATTGCCAGATCTTGGATAATATTTCTTTCTTGTGTCTTTCTCTGAAATCCTAACCCAGGTTGGCACCATCTCGGCACCACTGAGTCTGGGGTAGACAGGATGTGTGGTAGGGGGAATAGGCACCCTGGACAGGGTTACCTAGTCGCACTCTGCCATGGTAGGCTAGGGGGTTATCCCGCCAGGATAGCCACCCCACTGTGAGAGTGACAGCTGGGCTGTATGAATGGGAGGTGGTTTCTGCATAAAAGCAGGGCTCTGAGGGCTGGAGGACAAGACGTCGCCACTGGAACTAAGAAACCCGAAGAGGAGAGAAGCTGAAGACATCTGCAACAACTGAACCACCGGTGAAGCCCTGCTGCAGATCCTCACCACTTTTCTCCAACGACTTGAGAAGATCTTCAGTTGCAAGAGTGTTCTTCCCTTGAGCTGGTAGGGACAACCAGTTTGCCAATCGCCTCCCAGGACCTGCCTTGGTCGAATCGCCAGTGCCAAGCACTAGGTAACCGGATAGCCAGGCACCCGTCCACCACGACCGCAGTTTAAAGGAGCGTACCTTTTATTCGTCTTGGCATCACTGCGGCTGGTTTCATCCCTGGGCAGTGCAGTAACTCGAACCTTCCTCCATGACGAGAGCCTCTCTTCCTCTGCTGGATCTCCCAAACTGCAGGAACTGCCAGGAACTACCGCCACCGCAGGAGCCCCTTCCACTTTTCAAGGTAAATTGTTCCGCCAGGCCTCCCATTTCGTTGGGTACTGCTAAAGGTGTTTTAAATCCTTTACTTACCTTCTGGGTTGGCCACCCCTTTCGTCTAACATTATCTTTTTACATCTGCAACCGCCTTTTCAACTCGATAAACAAAGACTTGACTGCAGCTACTAGAACTGGTTGATCCTGGGCACTTTGCCTTGCACCATTGACTCTGGCACAAGCCTATTGGCTCTGGCTAAACCCGTTGCAACTGCCTTCTCTAGATTGATTTTCACTAAGAAATGTGTTGGTGCACCTGAAACTCTTATTAACCACCTTTCCTTCCCCTTTCTATATTGCTGAAGTGCCATTTTGCTCGGTTTTCATCAAAGTATTGCTTATACTAAAGTATTGCCTTGCCTAACTTGTTTACAATCGAATTTGGGAAGTGTTGCTTGTCCTTTCCCTCTCTTTGAAGAAATTATTAGAGTGCCATTTCTGCTTAGTTTACACTGTGCCGTTTTGCTCAGTTTTCACTCTGGCTCAAACTTGTCTACAATTTAAATAGGGAGTTGTGTATACTTTTCTTGATTGTGTTTTAACTTACTTTAATGATAGTGATTTGTGTGTGAACTTAAGAGTGTGTAAAATATATATATTCTTTTTGATACAAAGCTTTGGTCAGTGTTTCCTTGTTCCACAGTATTGTAGTCCTATTGTGTAAACCCTGAATACTGCTCATCTCCCTCTTGAGATAAGTCTGACTGCTTAGCCACAGGTACCAACTAAATCTTTGTGGTACAGAATGATATCTAAGGGGATTTATTGTATATACCTGTAGTCTTAATCTTCTGTAGTGCTCCCTAAGGGAACTGCATAGAATTCTGCCTAACACACTGTTACCCTTTAAATTCGTTTTATGATATATTCTTGGAGGGTTTAATGTTTTTGCCGCTTCCCCGATGTTAGAATTGGATTGTCTGATGTGGGATGAAGAGGCTATAATTTTGAAAACTGTGACTGGTTGTTTTTGGTTAGTAGTACTAACAGGGAAAAAACACTCCTTGTTTCCAGATTTTCCTGTTTTTTCCCAGACGCTATTCGTGCCAATGGTAGAGTTTCCTGCTCTGAATACCTAAGACGAACAAAGCATTCACAGGCTCCCACTCCTTTGTTACAAAAGCACCTGGTCCTGGGCTGCCTATGTCCTTATGTGTTATGTTGATGGTAGCCATGTTGTCATGTGATGTTTGGAAGTGGTCAAGGTAAGCTTGCTGGTACCGTAGTTCCTGGACCGGCAAACTACGAGTTCTGCTCGCGGGTGCCTCTCTGCCAACCAGGTTGGACCTGGCAGGCAGAAAGGCGCCCAGCGAGCACAGCATGTTGGATGCACAGGCACTGTTATAAACGGTGCCTGTGCATCCAACCTCCCCATTCCCATTCAGCCCTATGGGGCCGAATGAGAATGGGGAGCACCTTTTTTCCGGCACACGCGAATGGGCAATTACTGGGTCCGGGGGTGGGGGGGTGTAATGCCCACGTAATAGCCCATTTGCGGGCACCGGAAAATATTGCAAGTTTGGCGGGAGCCTGCCGGTTTTACTGGCAAGGCTACCGCCAAACTTGTAATTGGGCCCACTGTTTCCAATGAAGGAAAGATACGCGTCTGTGCCTTTGTCGAAATCAATGACTGGGTTTGAATTGTCATCACGATCTCGCACAAATCTGGGGCAGCAACTAATTCTATGCCTGTAGTTTGGGGGAGTTTCTCCTCAACTGTTGGAGCTATTTGAGCTGCCTCCCCCACTGCAACAGGCCTCCAGGTTTCTGTAGCGCCTTGTACGTGGAAGTCCGGTGACCTCGCTATGGTATCCTTCAGCGGACTACGGGGACCGTAATGGGATGCTCTCCTCCTCTTCTCGACGGCCAGCGGCCATAATCTTTATATTGGTCTTTGTGGTGTTCCATGTGGGATCCAAACGCAAACGGAACAGTAGGTGGTGAAACATTCTGGGGTACAGAGATCCTCTGATTAAGGGACTCAGATTCAGTCCAGAGTTCCGAGGAGATCATTCCTGACTCAGTGGCTGAGGCTTTCAGGAGAACTTCGCAAGAGGTTTGTGTTGCTGAAAAGGACAGTGATCGCTGCAGCAGGGAAATGTGGAGGCTTAGGTGAAGGGAGCAAGGAAATGTTTAGAATGGCAGTTTTATTAACTTGCTTACCCGGTGATGTCGTAGCTGCGACTTTAGGCAGAATGTAGCTCGTAGAGGGCGACATCCTTGATGTAGGATGAGTATTGGAAATGTCGCCATCTTTCTGCACCTTGGAACTCTTGAGGGTATGACCCTCCTCCATGTCGTCTCCTTGCGCAGATTGCGCTGACTGCAAAACAACTCTTGCACCTCCCGCCTTAATTTCACAGGCTGCTGACCTGTTGATCACTTTCCTGATGATTGCACAAGGCGACGCTCCTCAAATCTTCATGTGCCCACACACTGCACTGGAGAAATTTAGATGTGCTTTATGAGCCTTAATCCATCATTTGTGTGGAGGTGCCCTTAGGCCAAACACTAGGCCATGACCTTAGGTGTTTCAGCAGACTAACACCAACCCACTGGCTAAGGTCCCACTCCCCTGGGAACAATTACTGCTTGGATATTTCAGGTCTTGCACTTCAGACCTCTTTGTATTTAGAAAATAGTACTCTAAACCCAGGCCCAGAGCTTCTGATAACATTACCAATGAGCACACCCATGGAATCAACCATGCATGCACAACTCGCAAACCGCACACGACAGGCAACAATTTGAGAAGTACTTACAATCAACCCACATAGCTGTTTGTGGCAGGCTCCCAGCCATGTATCCAAGATGCTAAGGCCTCACCATGCACAGCACACCCTAGTGCACCCCACGTTCTACTCCTCATGTCATGTGTAATGCATTCCCCTTCTGCAAATGCGCCTGCCACCTACCTGAAAAGAGATAAGTTCCTAATAGAGGAACTCCCGTCCCCTGCATACTTTTACAAGCTCATAAATGAGCACAACTGTTAAGGTAATTTTTTGAAACACACTGTGAATATATATAGCACTAACAGTACTAGTTCAATTGTATAATGACATATAAGAATTTTTGTGGTCTTCAATGATAAATCTCAACACATTAAGTGAAGGTATTTCTTAAGTCTTTTTATTCAAAAGTTCATAGGTGGCCCAACGCTTTTTGAGAAAAACATCTCTTCTTCAGGGGTATATTCAACAAATAATCTCACATCTAAAGGAAAGATTTCAGAAAAAAACATTCAATTACTTATATTGCAGAGTACTTCTGAATTCTGCTCGATCTAATATCTATTACAACCATATGTATCTTACAAAGTAAGGAAGTCAATTCTTGTATGTACCATAGAAAACAATTGTTATGTACATTCACATTCTAGACCATAATGTTGTTACTGAGCATTTTAGGTACATAATCCTTTTCGAATTTGAAGTCCACAATATTTTATCTAGAATTAGAGAGGGCCGTAAGTTCAGAACAGGTGGGTAAACAATATTCACAATTTAAATCAGTCAATGTTTCTCTAATGCTGATACACATTGGTTTTTCATAAAGATGGTGTTAACTAAAATAATCTGTGCTGGTCAACCTCATTGGTATGTATTGATGCCCAAGGAATGCCATAATAGGTGCTTGAATTTTGTGTTCCTAATTCATAGGTACTAGAAATATAATCCGGAATGTGTAGATGGAGAGTCCTAGTTAAAGGTTAGTATCATCCCAATCCGAAAATAAGACATAGGGCCTCATTACAAGTACATCGGTCCGGACTTAACGCTGCCGGTATAACCATACTGGCACCGTTTCCGCGTCCGCCCAATCATGACCTGCGGACCCGGAAATAGCACCACCCTCAACCGCCACCGCAGAGTTTAGGCTCCCGTAAACTCCGCCTGCACGGAAACCCCTCCGTTACCGGCAATACTAAACACCGCAAGCATCACAACTAGCGCGGACATGGAAACACCGCCTGAAAAATGACGTTAAACTGTGCCTGCTGACCTGAATCGGGGCACAGGTGCACCAAATCAGCCCAGCTGGACCCATCCGGCCACTGGGAGCCTACAAAAGGGCCACACCCGGCACAACACAAAACCGAACCATGCAGGCAGCAGCTCTAGTAGCATTGGGACTGGGCCTACTCAACCAACAGGCAGCACTGCACATGATGGCAGTAATGTTGCAGAGGAGGAGGAGGAGGCGGCGGAGGCATTGGAGGCGCAGGCGGCAAACAGCTAACCCTGTACCCATGGCAAACCCCATTGTCCAGCCGGCACCACCACTCGGGCAGCCTGCAATACCATGTATCAGGGCCTCACCCTGGAACCTTACCCCAGGACAGATCCACACACTATACCGGCTGGACCGTCCAACAATCCTGTACATCACCTCCATGATAGAGGACGACATCAGCAGCCACATAGACACCCCCACCGCCACCCACCCCCTCCTGAAGGTTATGTCTGTTCTGCATTTTCTTGGCACCGGCACCTATCAACACACAGTTGGTGAGCTGCACGGCCTATCACAACCCTGTTTCTACAAAATCCTGCTACATGCTACAGGTATTGGATGGCCTGTTGCGCCATGTGTCGGAACAGATAGCCCTACCCGGTACCCTCCCCCAGGTTATTGGCACCAAGTTGGCCTTCCATGCCATAGCAGGCATGCCAAATTGCATTGGTGCAGTCGACTGCACCCACATTGAGCTGACAGCACCACGTGCAATCGAGATGGTGTTCCGCAATAGGAAACAGTACCACTCACTGAATGTACAGATTGTATGTGATGCCACGCAAGTGATAACACATTGCTGCGCACGTTTCCCGGGCTCAACCCATGACTCAATTGTACTGCGGAATTCCACATTGCCACGGTACATGGAACACTATGCTGGACAAAGCACATGGCTATTGGGTGAGTACAGCTGCCAATGCACCGGCCCTGTGGAAGTGGTGTGTGTCCAGGGCATTGAGCAATGTGAGTGTTCCGCTGTGACTGCACATGCATCACCCCCCAGCCCATCAACTGAATAGACAACAGAACCCAAACATCACACAGCAACACATGAGAGGTTGCCACAGTGTCCCCGTACACACCCTGCCACATGACACACACAGCCTGAACTGCCGCTGGCACATACACCTGGAGCCACTGCAAACACCCACCCACAATATGCAACACTGTCCTCCCAATGCACATGATGCCTGTACATGAGACGTCCTGCATCGACTACATTATCACGGTGGACTGACTCTGCCATGTGTGCACATCACTGCACAATGCCATACTCAAAAGCCAATGTCACCCGCAGGGCAGAGTACACATGCACACCAATGCGTTGGTCAATGTCCAGTTGCCAACGTCCTCTACGATGGGCAAAGAACAGAACCACCCACCGGTCCAACCATTGCATGCCACATATGCATGAATGAACAATGACACAAGATTGCACTGCATCTGATGAAGACATGATACCACAAACACTGACATGTGTCCCCCCCATCTACATCCCATTTAGGTGATGCTGGATATGCACTCACGCCATGGCTGATGACGCCTGTACGGAGGCCAAGGAACAGACATGTCCGCACACGTGGCATGATTGAGGGGACATTTGGACTACTGAAGGCCCGGTTCCGCTGTTTGAGCAGATCCTGCAGATCACTGCAGTACAGCTCAGCGAAGACAGGCAAAATCACGCTAGTTTGTGCCATGCTGCACAATCTGTGCCTGCGCAGGAACATTCCAATGCCCCCAGACGGCGATGATGAAGATGGGGATGGAGACGGAGATGGGGATGGGATGGCACAACCACCTCCTGGGGGTCCACTAGATGGACAACGAGCACGGGATGCACTGATTCGCATTTACTTTTGAGAGACAGCACATTCACAGCATTGCATGGATATGGTGATGCCAATAAATGAATTATTGTACTGGAAATGAAATGATGGATGTCCACTCATGTATGTTTTTTTGAAATGATGATGTACTGATGAATTAACAGGGAAGGAGGTGCAATGGTTAGGGAAGCTGTACACCCGTGCCCACCCACCACCCAAACGTACCCACCCCCAACCAGGCCCCAATACTCAAACCCCCTAATGGTCCTCCCCCCACCTCCCAAACGTACCCACCCCCTCACACCCTCTAGTCCACATGTCCTGCAGTGCCCGACACACATGCCATCTTTTCTGTGTGCGCTTATGTGCTTGTGCATCCTTGCGCGAGAGCCCTGTTAGCCGACTCGAGCGCCTCCGTGGACTGGCAGTGGTGGAGCTGGATGGGGTGGTGGTATTGGATGGCACAGAATCTGGAATAGGTGGCATATTTGCAAGATTTGCCTGTTGGCCAATCAACATGGACTCAATCATCCTCGAGGTGTTGTCATTGCCCTCCCGCACATGGCGTGCCAGGGTTACTATAGTGCTGGCAAAGTATCCAGTGGACCTTGAGAGGCGACGTACAGATGTGCTGTAGCACTCCCTCTGCAGCCTAGATTCCTCGAGCTGCCTCTCCACCAGCTGGGTGAGGGTAGCCTGCTGCTCCTCCATCCGCTGCATGCGGGAATTTAGCTCTGCCATTGAGGGGGTAGGTGACCTCATAGGACTGTGTAGTGATGTGGAGCTGAACTCCAGCTGGTGGAACGATTCCAAGTCATCCAGGGTGGGCACCTCTCCCTGTGGCCCTGTATCAGACTGCACTGCTGGGGCACGTTGTCACTACATGCTGCCTCCTCTGCAGTGCAGATGCTCTCTGTGGTGGGTTGCATTGGCATGATGGGTGCCCGTGGCATCTGTGTTGCATCAGGCAGCGTGGAGATGGTGGAGATGTTGATGGTGGCCGGCACATGTGTTGCAGTTGCTACTGGGGCAGAGATGCCAAGCTGCTGGCAGCATCCTCCTGGCAGGGGCGCTGGCTTGCACACTTGCAGGAGCTGATTGCCTGGGCTCTTGTGCAGCATCACTGTCACTCGATACGGCTGGGGGGACACAGAGGGCATGCATTTAGTTATGTGGTGGTGCCTGATGGATGCATCACATGCATCATACAGGCTGATCATTAAATAGTAGCATTTACATGCATCTGCTTGTTGCCAGCAATGCATTGTAGTGATATGGGTCACCATCTGGTTCATGATGGGTCCTTTGGCCCAGTCATGCACTGCCTGGTTTGGGGGGGGGAGGGGTTGTTAATGGGTCCTTTGGCCCAGTCATGCACTGCCTAGGGGGGGGGGGGTTATTAATGGGTCCTTTGGCCCAGTCATGCACTGTCTGGTGGGTGGGGGGGGGGGGTTGTTAATGGAACCATTGGCCCACTCCTGGCCTCAACATATACTTATATGGCATTCAAATTTGCGCACTTACCAGCATCTGCATGTGGACTCACTCCTGCCTCAACATCCCCGATCCCATGGATGCCCTCAAGGTGGAGGACACTGCTGCAGTGCTCCTCCCATGTTTGCAGCCTCAGTGGGGAAGGGGGTCCTCCACCTGTCCCAGTGCTGCGTTGGCGGTGTGTGGAGATCAGGTGCCGCACCCTCAGCCTGAGGTCGTCCCACCGCTTGTAGCAGTCCTTTACGCTCCTCAGAGTCACGCCCACAGCAGTGCACTTGCGTGCTGCTTCCGCTCACACTTTCTTCCTCCACTGCTGTGTAGCACGCTGTTGATCGGCACTGAACAGCATCTCAGCATGCTCCACTATGTGCTCGACCGGAACAGTTAGCTCTGCCTCGCTAAAGCGCTGTTTGTGCTGCCTCTGAGCTGGAATCCTGGCAGACATGATGATGGTCACTTTTGGCTTCTCACAGTGTGGATTGCTTGTGCTGACTCTGGATGGCAATGGATTGTGCTTTATATGATGGCCGCCTCTCTGTTTCCTGTTTTGGCAATCATGGTATTTCCGGTTCCGTGTCCGTGGGAGGGTGGCGGAAACGGGTTTTACGCTACTTGTGGCGCCGCTATGTCCATTTCCGTGGGTTTTTCCGTGACGGCGGTTACACCGTTTCCGCGTCCGTGTGGTGCTCGCAATCGACAGCACGTAACCAGCCAGTCTTAACGCAACCTTGCGGAAACAGAAACTTTGTTGCCGCCGCCGCGGAATCACCACAGTCCGGACCAGGGAACTTGTAATGAGGCCCATAATCTCTGTTGTATGGCAAGATCCCAGTTTGAATCTACAAACTCAAGCGTTTAGTAGTTAACTTCCAAGGACAAATCTAACTTGGAAAAAGTCGTAAGATCGAACTCTTACCCTTAGGATTAGTCCAGAAGTGGCCAAAGTGTAGGAAGATAGTCATTAGGGAAGAACAGCTTGGCATGTGTCCGCGTGTTCGCATGCGTTCTGTGTTCTAGGGATAAAGTAAAAAAAGGTCCGCAAATAGTAATTTAAGTCGTGAATGTAAATAGTAGTAGATGGGGCAGAGGTGGAAATAAGCTTTCGGAGGACACAATACACCTCTTTTAAATATCCAAAACACGATGCCATACTGAACCAGAACATGTGGTAATCTGAAGAAACATTTAAAGTGACGCTTACTCACAGCGGATAAAAAACAATGTCTACATCTGTGACGTCACATTACGCCACAACGTACTGACATCACTAATAGGCGCCGTTATATACACGCCCATCTTAACTGACACCACTCACACTGACAGGAACGGACACATGCTGATCTTCCTTTCTTTGGAATCCTGACCTAAGAGGTAAGCTTATTTCCACCTCTGCCCCATCTACTACTTTTTACATTCACTGATTTACCTTACTATTTGCGGACCTCTTTTTACTTTATTATCCCTAGAACACGGAACGCATGCGAAAACGCGGACACGTGCCAACCTGTTCTTCCCTAATGACTATCTTCCTACGCTTTGGCCACTTCTGGATCAATCGTAAGGGTAAGAGTTGGATCTAACGACTTTTTCCAAGTTAGATTTGTCCTTGGAAGTTAACTACTAAACGCTTGAATTTGTAGATTCAAACTGGGATCTTGCCATACAACAGAGATTATGGGCCTCATTACGAGTCCGGCGGTAACTGAGGCGGTAAAACCGCCTGGTTACCGCCGGACTCGTATTACCATTCCGCCTCCGTGATTCACGGAATTACTGGGTCATTACAACCCCGGTTTTCCGGGAATCACGGAGGCGGAACGGTGTTAATCCACATTCCCATTGAGTCCTATAGGACTCAATGGGGATCGTGGAAACACCGGCAGCATCTCGTAATGCTGCCGGTGTTTCATCGTCCGCCTGTAGGCAGGCGGTGTTAAACCCGCCAGGTTAAACCTGGCGGGAACATCACCTCCCGCCTGCAGGAGTCGGAATCAGGCGGTCCGGAAACAACGGTGGCGCCAGGTTTACCGCCACCGTTATTTCCGGACCGCCTGATTTGCAATGAGGCCCTATGTCTTTTATTTTCGGATTGGGATGATACTCACCTTTAACTAGGACTCTCCATCTACACATTCTTGATTATATTTCTAGTACCTATGAATTAGGACCACAAAATTCAAGCACCTGTTGTGGCATTACTTGGGCATCAATACATACCGATGAGGTTGACCAGCACAGATTATTTTAGTTAACACCATCTTTATGAAAAACCAATGTGTATCAGCATTAGAGACACATTGACTGATTTTAATTTGCGAATATTGTTTATCCACCTGTTCTGAACCTACGACCCTCTCTCATTGTAGATAATATATTGTGGGCTTCAAATTCGAAATGGAGTAGGGCACTGCACAGGATTCTGCCTAACACAGGTTATCATGCCATGTTCTTTCTGGAGAGGAGCGCCAGCTACCTTTTTTTGACATATATCACATGAGGCACTTCTTTCTCGCGCACCCTTTCCATGCCTTCTTCCCACCACCAGATGACGTACACTATGTTTTTCAGTCCCTTTCGCCGCCGCGTTGTTCTCCGATACAACATGCTACCGTCATGAAACACTTTTCACACACATCCTGTCACCGCACACTGCAGTGCAATACAATTTTCACTGTGCAGCTAACAGGGAAATGGGACGCTGGAGCGGAACCAGATATTACTAATTTGAGTGCGGGCACTACTACGTAGAAGACTCCCAGCCTTGCACACAAAGCCATAGAGCCTTGCCACGCACACCACACCACTATCCTCCGATATACCATGGCGGCATTTGCCCAAAACTTTGACGCACAGCACGCTTCCTTCCAGCTAACCACCGGCCGCATCCAATGTTCACTGACATCACGGCGTGCTGCAACCCAATGAGACTTCGGTCCGCGGGGCGAACTGGGAAATGTGTCCGCGGAGCGGACCCAGATATCAGTAATTTTTTGGGATGTACATTTCAGTCATTTGCAACAAAAGTACTGGTCCGATTTCCACCAAACACACAAAAGCATGCTTTCTGACTCAAGCCCCCACTATTGCCGCAAATTTGGTGAAAATCCATCCAGCCATTGTGGCTGTAGCCGTGCGAAAACTTTTTCCCCATTCAATGTATGGGAAAAAAATATTTTTGGGACTCCCACTATAACAACCTCCTAACCACCCCCCCACTGTACAAAAATCAAAAATTCACCAAAAAGCGCCCGATATACTTTTTTTTTGCAAAGTTTGGTGAGGATTCGTCCAGCGGGAGCGAAGTTATAAGCTGCCAGAAAAGTGGTCTTCCTATGAGTTTAGCAACTTAACCATAACTACATGGCCATTACCGCGGGCCGTGCAATATAGCACACGCACCTCCGGTGCTACACTACGGCTATCGAGCATGTTATGAGGTCTACGACTGCTAGGTATTCTATTCAAGCATGTGAATGTATGAAAGATCCTATGCTGGAGAAATCTTAGTTACTTACCTATAACTATATTTCTCCAGCCTTGGTATCTTTCATAGATTCACATGCGCCCGCCCTCTCCCCTGGGGAGAGGCTGCTCCTCCACCAGTCAGTCATCGGTCTTACTACTTACGGTTCAAAGTCTAAAGATGGCTGACTGGAGTGGAGCCTAAACCCTGCCACCTCATTGGTTAGGGCCTAACATGACCAAAAGGAGGTGGAGGGACTCCACAAGTGAAAAGCTACACAAGCCCTATAGGGCCCTGTGGGTGTAGCTTTCTTTCCTTTTCTTTCTCAGGGGAAAGTTTTAATCTATTCATTGTTATTTAATTTACAGAGGATTCCCAGTCTGAAGACGGGGAATATTCAAGCATGTGAATCTATGAAAGATACCAATACTGGAGAAATACAGTTACAGGTAGGTAAGCCCCAGGACAAGACAAATTATATTTCAAGGCAGCCCATGATAACAGAAGAATAACTAAAAGGAAATGATGAAAGTCATATCATGATTAAAACAGTAGTCTTGGGGAGAATGTTTAGGATGGAGGTGAGCTCCGATTGGATGATGTGAGGATGGAATAGGAAATCATGGAAAGGGAAGTGGGTGCTGGGCCTCGGCAGTGAGAGAGAGCCGTTGATGGTTTATGATGCCGTCGTGGGGTATTGGTTATATGTGGGAAAGCTGTTCTTGGTTTATTTGGGTTCCTTGTGGGCTACTGGGAAAGGCATATTTTGAAATGATGCCATGTATAACGATGATGATATTGCAACTCTAAAAGATGATAAACAAATTTAAGCACAAGAAAACAGAAGTCCAACTGGCCAATTAGGAGCTAGAGTCTAACACAAGAGGACCAGAGTAAAGAAACACTGCCAACCAATCCCATAAGCAGGGCTTTCCACCAATCAGCAGCCAGCAGGATGAAGACGAGTCTGGCTATAAAAGCAGAGCCAGCTCACTATGAACTGGTCTCAGATATTGTTGGCCTTCTTAGGCCTGGTATTCCTGAAAGGAGGAGACGAAGCCGGAGTAACTGGATAACATCTACTTTATTTAACATCTATCTGGACCTGGCGCAACGGCGCCAAATCAACTCCCTCCCCCTGATGTCACTGCTGTGCCGCCCTTCTGGTGAGCGAGGCCCTTCCCTTAAAGGGGCCTCTCTGGGTAACCCCTCCCCCGGACGAAATGTTCAGGCGTCGGGGTTAACACTCTTCGATCCAGCGTGGTGGCCTCTTGGTAATCCGTTGAGGCCTGTCCCCGCTGGTTGGTGGGCCTTCTCCTTCGGGTGGATTCTCTTGATATTCTCCTTGCGTGTCGGTCCCTGGGTGTGGGACCCAGAGAATGTCTCGCTCTTCTCGGATCACAGGGTCCGGTTCGGGTGGTGGGGTCTCACCACCTTCTCTCTTGGTATAGTGTTTAAATACTGAACTGCTCCTTGTGATGCCCATGTCCTCATTCTGTGCTCTTACCATTGTCCCTTTCACAGCGGTGACCTTCATGGGGCTTGGTGCAAATCGGGAGTGTCTTCCTCACCATAGGCTTTTGGACGAGTGCTTCGTCTCTGATCTGGAATTCCTTGGGGGCAGCGCTCCGCCTCACTTCTGTGCATTGTTCTGCTTTCTCTTAGGCTTCTGCATCCCGTTGTTTCACTTCGGGGTCAGTTTCCTCGAGTGTCTATGGGCTCGGTCCATGATTTCTGCTGGGGGTTATGTTCGTGGCTTCGTGCGGAGTGTTACGATAGTGTCTTAGAAGTCGACATGCCTGATGGGGGTTGACCGCTTCGATTTGTGCCCTCTGTAGGGTTTTCTTTATTAAGGCCATGAAGCGTTCGGCCATTCCATTGGCTTGTGGCCAGCGGGGGTCTTATTTTAAGGTGCTTGAACCCTAGGTGTTTTTCCAGTGTCTCGAATTTGTGGCCGTTGAAGGGTGGGCCTTTGTCGGACTTGATCTCTCTCGGGACGCCCCACTCACTGAGGACCTCGTCGAGGACAGCGGCGAGTTGGGTGAACGCTGTGGTGGCTAGTTTCTTGACTATGGGGAAGCGGGAGTATTCATCGATTAGGAGGAGGAAATAGTCTCCTGATTCTGTTGGTCCATAAAAGTCGACAGCGACTCTTTCCCACGGTCGTTCTGGCATTTGCATTGGCTGGAGGGATAGCGGTGGCTCTGCTAGCATAGTCCACTGGCAGGCAAAGCCGTTCTTAACCCACTCATCAACGAGGGTGTCCAGGAAGGGGAACCAAACGTGGCATCTTAATTGCCTTTTGGTATTTTCTGCTCCTCTGTGCCCTTCATGGGCAGTTCGGACTACCTCCGCGCATAGTGTGGCGGGGATGACAACTCGGTGGCCCCTCAGCAGTATGTTGTCTTTCACAGCCAATTCGGATTGTATTCTGGCTAGTCTTTCAGTCTCTTCTTTGCACTCCCCCGGGTGGGATAGAATTGCTCGTCGATAGTCGCTCCATTTGTTGGAATTGGTGAGGCCGATGGCCAGGGACATTGTGGGATCCGCGGCTGAGGCAGCTGCTACCATATCCAGGGACAGGGCCGGCGGCAGAGAATTCATGGCGACATAGTTGATATATGCGACATCACCTGTCTGCGTGGTAGGCGGGCCTGCACGATCGCGGGACAGGTAGTCGGCAGGGTTCAGGTCACCACCAGGTCTGTGGACGATATCATAGTCATATTCCTGCAACCTTATCCCCCATCATTCAATCCTTGGAGGCATTTTGGTACGGGGGTTGCCAAATAAGGACAGGACGGCTTGGTGGTCGGTGACTAGGGTGAATTTCTTGCCGATGACGAAATTATGAAAATGTTCACAGGCTCAGACGGCGGCCAGGCTTTGCTTTTCGGCCTGTGAATAAGCTGATTCCCTATGGGACAGTGCCCTGCTAGTGTCGGCTATTATATGCCGTGGTTTGATGTCAGCGCCACTCGTTTGTGCTAGGATGGCTCAGAGGCCCACGGGGCTGGCGTCTACGATAATTTCAGTGTGCCACAATGGATTGAAGTATGCCAGTCAATGTGCTTCCATCAGAGCCTGTTTGATGGATGCGAAAGGCTGTTGGCAGGCTGGTGACCACTCGAACACTGCTTCTTTCTGCAGTAGTTTCCGTAGCGGGTTGGTGATGGTGGCATAGTGGGGAATGTACCGCGCGCAGTAGCCGGCCATCCCGAGGAAGGACCGGACTCCCGCACTTTGCTTCGGCTCACTCAGGTTGTTTATGGTGTCAACTTTGTCTGGGTCTGGGGTCATCCCTTCACTGGAGAAAATGTGTCCAAAGAATTTTAACTTGGACTTGCTGAACCTGCATTTGTCGATGTTGAGTGTGATGCCGGCGGCTTGGACAGCTTCCCAGGCAGCGATGAGTGCGGTGTCGTAGGACTCTTTGTCGATTCCGAAAATGAGCATGTCGTCGCTATAATTAAGTGTGCCGGGGATGGGCCTGATGATTTGGCGTATTGCTTCTTGGAAGATCTCAGCTGCCGAAGAGATGCCGAATTTCAGTCAGTGGTATCGAAACAGTCCTCCGTGCGTGGCGAATGTCGCGATTCCTCTGGAGTCTGGGTGAAGTTCAAGCAGATGGTAGGCTTGAATGAAGTCGAGTTTGGAGAACATGCAGGCGTTAAGTTGTACGATCATGTGTTCGATGGATGGTCCTGGGTGTCTCTCTTTGGATGGCAGTGTTTGCCATCCTCATGTCGACACATAGTCGTAGTCTCTCTCCCTCTTTTGGTACGATGACCACTGGTGACACCCACGGGGTCGCCCCAGTGGCTGGTTTGATGATGTCATCGGCTAATAACTGGATCAATTCTCTGGATGCAGCCTCTTGCAAGTGAAATCCGACTCCCCTGGGGTGTTGAGGGACTGGTCTTACCGAGGGATCTATATGCAGTTTGATTGGGGGGCCTTTCAGTTTTCCTAGGCCGGTGCATAGCTGGGGGAACCTCTCCATGATGTCTGCTTTGGAGATCGGGTTTGGCTAGTCCTTGTGGACGATGGATCTTATGGTCTCCTCACAGTTTTCGTGGGTTGCTGCTGACGTCATCACATCATCAGCTCCGACATGGATGTCAATGAGCCCTAGAAAGGAGGCCGTTTGGTAACTGAGGAGGCATCGGCCCTTGGTAAGGCACCTGATGACGTGTATGGTAGTGACGACGTGTTGCCCTTTCAGGAGGAGGCATCGCCTGAAGTGTCTGACAGTTTGTAAAGGTGAGGTGGCGCCCCATTGGAAATTCCTTGACTGTCATTTCAAGTGGTGGTACACTTGGGATCTTCAGGTATTCATATTTCCCCATAATGTTTATGGTAGCTCCCGAATCTACTAGGAAGTGGAATATGCGGTTTCCCATTTTGACTGGGACTTTCGGGGCTTCTTTTGCTTCTTCAGTCTTGGATAAGGTTGATGTACTCGTCCTGCGGTGATAGGTTGTAGTAGGACGCAGGTACGACAGGCGGGGTTGGCTAATAGGTGTCCTCTTCTGTGTAGCTTTCGGGGGCGTTATCATATTCATCCGTCAGGGGGTGGAAACTGGTCTTGGCTTCCATAGTTTTGTGGGTACTCCTGGTGGTGATATTCATCTACAGCCCTTACATACCTTCGTGGGTTATTTTGAGGTGTTCTCTGGTAGGCATAATGGGGTTGTGGTGTCCGGAAAGGTATTCTGGTGGGTCCTTGGGGTCTCATGGTGGGAAACGGTGGACCTTCCCTGCACACGGACTGGAAGTGTCCTTCTCTTCAGCAATTCGTGCATATTTGTGAGAGTGCTGGGCATGACCTGGAGTGTGGAAAGGCCATGCTGCAGCGATAGCACTGTCTTTGTAGTCTGGGTACTTGTAGATTTGGTGGTCTGTATGGGTATGGAGTTCTGCCTCCTTGTCGTTGGATTGGTTGCTGCATAGCTGCTATAAGTTTGGTGTTTTCATGTTTGGGTGCGGACGTTCCCGTCATGGATGCCGCTTGGGCGTCTACCCTCTCGAAGATCCTAGCTAGTTCGCTCACTTCTGGGATGTTGAGGGGTTTCTTCAGTAGTTGCTTCTTGAGTGTGGGAGATGGACATCCTTCGATGATCCGTAGTCATATGGCTTTGTCTAGTGAGAAGGTGTCAAACTGACAGTGGGCTCCTTTCATTCTTAGGTATGTTATGTATTCGTCCACGGTCTCTTTTGGTTTCTGTGTGCACTGGTTGAAAAGGTATCTTTCATAGTCTGTTTGGCTCAATGATGAGTAGTCTGTCAAGGGCTGTGATCAGCGCAGCAAATGTGTTCTGGTCTGCTGAGGGGATGGTCTTGACGATTGTTTTCACCCCGCCCCCCCCCCCCTCACCCTTACCAGGTTAAGAAAAATGTCACGTTGGTGGGGGGAATCACCCTAAACCTCTGACGAAGTGGTGGAAGTGTTCCATCCATTCGGTCCTTCTGGGCCCCTTGGTTGATTGCGGCGTTGTGGAGAAGGGGTGGGGCATGCGCAGCTGGATGGAGATAGCGCTTCTGGCAGGTGGTGGGGCGCCCGGGTTACTCATAGTGGTAGTAGATGGCAGTGGGCCACGCGTGCTGTGCTGTCAGGATAGCGAGGTCTTGGGTGGGGTGGATGTATAGCCACACCACCGGGGCTGTGTGTGTGTGGGCACACACTCCTGTGGGTGAGGAATGTTTGTATTGGATGATTTGGTGCTTTATGGGTGATGTGGAGCGTGGTCCGAGGTATTGATGGTGCCTGGGGCTGGTGTTGATGTGTTTGGGAACAACACGTAGAGTAGGCTTACTTCCGGGCCCTTTAGGGCAGTGCTGCGAGTTGGCCCCACCTCTCTGATGTGGTTTTTTGCCCAGGCGGGCTGCTTTGAGGCTGCTGGTGCGGCGTGGCCTGTGGTCAGAGGGGGACCTGGCCTCAGCAGGGATGCGCCTCAGGTTGCCGCTGTGCGGGTGCTGGGGGGAGAGGGGGGTCTTTGTCTTGCGGATGTGCCGCCTGCAGTGTTGTGGGATTGCAGCATGCGCGGCTTCCCCGGATGTTGGGCGTCACAGCGGGAGGATTCGGGCGGCGGGATCGCCGGCGCAGTGGCCACTGGAGTTGTGGCGGAGGACTGGTGCAACAGGATTCGCCGGGCTGGAAGGAGGAGGACGGCAGACGGGGAACGTCCTCGTAGCCATATGTTGGCCTTCTTAGGCCTGGTATTCCTGAAAGGAGGAGACGCAGCCGAAGTAACTGGATAACATCTACTTTATTTAACATCGATCTGGACCTGGCGCAAGGGCGCCAAATCAACCCCCTCCCCCTGACGTTACTGCTGTGCCGCCCTTCTGGTGAGCGAGGCCCTTCTCTTAAAGGGGCCTCGCTGGGTAACAGTTACGGACAGGTTCCCTGTACTTCTCTCCAGACGCTGGTGAAGAGAAGGGGAGCGGTATCCTGAAAGAGGAGATGATGCCTAGGGGAAAGAGCCTGGACTACCTTGAAGCACTGCCTGCCTGCAAGCTGCCTGAAGAAACTGATTGACACAGGAAAGAAGGAGAGTGTACCCCTTCAGCCCACCTAAGCAAAAATGGTGGAAGAGCTGACCTGCCTGAGAAGAGGATGCAAAAACTGACTAAATCAGGGATAAGAAGAGTACCCCTGCAGCACCATCTAAGCTAGAAAGGTGGAAGAGCTCAGGTGCCTGAGAAGCCTGGGAAGAGGCTAAGGCAAAACCTTGTTAAGACCCTGGTAGAGAGACCATGACAGAAGCAGGGCCCCAGAATAGAAGAGGGGCACATCAAGTCACATTGACCGCTAAATCTTTGTCGGTCCTAGCAAAACAACCTCCAGCTAAAGCGGCCTATACACAGGGGTCAGGGACCCAGATAAGGTCTTTTTTAGGATTTAGAGGTTTCCAGGAGCGTTGAGCATGCCAAGCAGAAGGTTCCTCTGGTGTGCCTCGATGCTATTAGCAAAGGAAAAGTGGCCAGTTTTTCTCTTGGTCATCAGCCTCCTCCTGCAACAGGAGGTCTTGCTTCCAATAAATCATCCAAATTGTTTTCCATTGGTCACACAAGACTCCGGTGGAAGGACGTTTATCGTCTCATCTGGAGGCGTGGAAGTCCATCACAGAAGACCGATGGGTTTTGTCTGCCGCCTGATCGGGCTTCCGCCTTACCCTTCCTCATACCCCACCTTCTCACCCTCCACTTCAGCAGACTGGATCTTCCTCGCTCAGAGCTGAGGTACAAACACTTCTGAAACTCAGAGCAGTGGAACCTGTTCCCTTGTGGGAGCAAGTGGAGGACTATTACACCAGTCAGTATACAGTTCCCAAACCCAACCAGGCTGGCCTTCGCACTATCCTCGACCTCTTCAACTTCAACCTTTTCATGCCCCAAGACAAATACAAGATGATCACGTCCACCAGATAAGTTCTTCTCTCCGGAAGGGCGATTGGCTCAGTGTGGTAGATCACCAGGACGCTTATATGCACATCATTATTTGGCCTCCACATCAGAAATACCTGCGGTTTTCCGTGAGAACGGGACATTTCCAATATTGAGTGCTGCCGTTTGATCTCAGCTCGGCACTACATTTCTTTACAAAAATGATGGCGGTCAATGCACCATTCCTCAGACTGCAGGGAGTTCATGTATATCCATAGTTAGACAATTGGCTTCTGCAAAGTCCTTGCCCCCGGGCTGCAGCAGCCAATCTTCACACTCTCCTCCAGCTCCTGTTCCAACTGGGGCTGTCAGTCAACTGGCAGAAATCATCATTTTTTTTTTAATTCTTTATTGAAGTTTTCAACAAATATAACAAACCCCAAAAGAACCCCCCTCCCTCTCCACCCCCTGCCCCCCTGGTGCTGTCCCCAAGAGTGCGCAGTTCAATGCCCCTTCTAGATGGTCGTGTAGGATTATTCCAGGTCCAGAAGCCTCAGATGTTACGGACACCAGCCCACCCTGAAGTCGTCCCTAAGAAAACTGAGGACCTCCCCGCAAAGTTTGTATTGCGTAATTGATTGCTTATGAGGCCCATTCCAACGCCACCATCTCCCAAATTTTACGCAGCCAGTCTTGGAACAGCGGAACATCTGACTTTTCCATCTTTGAGCGATAATTGTCATTGCCGCTAAGGTAAGCATCACCCTTGCTCTTTCCCTGCCCCTTGGACCCCTCACCGCTACTGTTGGCCTAAGTCCTAATAGGGACCATTCCGGGGGTTTGTTTCCCTCTGATCCAAACACTTGTTCCATTGCCTGTTTATCGTCCTCCCAGAACGGAGCTATTTTCGGGCAACCCCACCAGATGTGCTCCACAGTGCCCTCTTGGCCACATCCCCTCCAACATTTCCCCGATGATCCCGGGTAGATCCTACATAGACGAGCTGGGGTATAATGCCACCCGTACAGAATCTTGTACCAAGTTCCTCGGGTCTGCAAGGCTCTCGCCAGTTTAGGGATCTTCTTCCATAACCGTTCCCATTCCGAATGCCCCAATTCCCCGCCCACTATGCCTTCCCACCTTCCCATAAACGCCCACTGCGGCCTTGGGACTGCCCCATATAGGATCTTATAAAGTTGCGAGATGAGGCCCTTCGACCCATCATTGGTCGTCAAGAATTTCTCAAGAGGTGAGCGGTCTCGTGGCCGCTTCCTTATTCGTGGGGTGCAAGAGCCAATGCCGCAACTGAGAGTATCTTAGCCTTTCCCCCTCCCCCAATGCAAAGTCCCTTTTACAATCCACAAAAGTACTGATCTCACCACCTATGAACATGTCTCGTATCCACCGACAGCCACCCTCCCGCTAGATCCTGAATGCCCCCCCTTCCAATCCAGGAGTGAAATCTTTATTAGAAATAATCTTGGACGGTGGCTCAAGACCTGTTATTTCTCGGTTTCTGTTGGGATACCGTCAGTGCCAGAGTCTTCCTAACAGAGGACAGAATTGCGGATTCATCAACCACGTGCCATCTTTTCCCGAACTCCTCCCACAGGACTCCTTGGCCTGATGGCTTCATATGTTCCAGCTCTGCCTCTTGCAAGACTGAAAATGAGGCGCACACAGTAAGCACTGCAGAGCTGCTGGACCCAGGTTTTGGACCCAATCTCCAAAATGATGCCGATCCCATCTTCCATGACGTCGGATCTTCAATGGTGGACAACCTCCAACAATCTGTCAGTGGAACTCTACTTCCAGGAGCCTTTACCGCATGTCACGGTTACAACAGACTCCTCCGTGCTAAGGTGGGGAGCTACGTTGGGTCATCTTGAGGTCTACGATCTGTGGACACTTTGGGACATGTCTCATATCAACTACCTAGAATTCTTGGCGGTGGTTCTGGCATTGAAAGCTTTTCAGCCTTCTATCATCAACAGGGTAATGCAAATTTGCACTGACAATTCTGTGGCTATGTTCTACGTCAACAAACAATGGGGCACCAGGGCACCTCCTCTGGTGGATCTAGCCATCCAAATTTGGAATTGGGCAGTCCAACACAATGGGCCTCATTACAACTGTGCAGGTCCGGAAACACTGGTGCTGGTAAGCCTACCAGCACCATTGTTTCCGGACCGGCACAGTACGACTATGCGGTGAGGTGCCGTCCTGCCCGCAGAGTTTCACGGAAGCACCGGCACCGTTGATAACGGTGCCGGTGCTTCGGTGGTCCCCATTTCCATTGAGTCCTATGGGACTGAAACGAGAATGGGGATTAACAATTTGCCAGCTCCTGTCTTCCCGGAACGCCGGGGTCGTAATCCACTGGTGTTTTCGGCAAGCCAGGTGCCTGTAAATATTGCAAGTCCGGCGGCAATCCGCCGGTACCGCCGGACTTGTAATGAGGCCCAATATCTGGCTACATGCCGTGCACATTCCGGGACAGATCAATCTTGCAGCAGATTCCCTGAGCTTCCAGTCTGTGACGAATTACAAGTGGGAAATGAACAGCGATGTTCTTTCAAAGGATTTCTAGCAATGGGGCTTTCCAACGATGGATCTCTTTGCGACTGCAACCAACAGGAAACTACCACTCTATGCTTCCAGGGATGGTCCCAGAGCATCTTCCTTGGGGATACGCTCGAGATTCCGTGGGACAACATTAAGCCTTATGCCTTACCTCCTCTGCCGTTGATTCATTGTTCGCTCTGAAAGCTCAGGAGGCCTCCAACTGCACTCTCCTGTTCATAGCTTCTTGGTGGCCAGCTAGGTTCTGGTTCTCTGGGATTTAGCACCAATCAATATGCAATCCAGTGAAGTTACTGCAGAACCCCAGTCTCCTGCACCAGAGCAATCATCGGGCATGGCCCCCTGTTATGTCTGCTTGTCAGCCATCAAGGTATAAAAAGGATACTATGGCAGGTACACTTGACACAGATGCTTTATTCAGTTCCTCAGTTACAATCGGGTCTCATCAAGTCCTTAAGAAGATTATGAGGGAAACCCACTGGCTCCCACCACCCAGGCTTACATAACTCAACTGCCTAGGTTAGAACCCATTCATACACAAACACTCCAAGCTTAACTCGTACATTCCACAAATGACATCACCACATACATACAGCATTCAGAGGGTGAAACCAGAGGAAGGAAGGCTAATCTCAACACCCCCTCCCCACAATCATTCAACTTTGCGGCCTGGTGCCTGAGTTCAGGACCATAGTGGATTTTAACCTTTCGGAGGATAATATGCGCATAATCCAGGTGGCACGTAAGCCCTCTACAAGAGCGCAGTACAAAAGTAAATGGCTTCGTTTTTGTCATTGGTGTCTTGCTAAACAGCTTGATCCTCAACATGCTTCTCTTGACTATGTTGTCTTTTATATCGGACCTTGCGGCCTCTGGCTTCTACAACTTATCGTTCAGAACAAATCTGTTAACAATTGCAGCTTATCTTTCTACAGATAATTGCTCTGTTTTTCTGACAAATCCAGTAATTAAGAGACATTTCGCAGGTCTCCTTCACCTTTTTCCACCAGTCAGGCCTCCTCACCCAAAATGGGATCTAAATGTGGTTCTTACTGCTGTGTATCACAAGCCATTTGAACGACTGCCCACTACGGAGCTCAAATGTATCTCCTGGAAAGTGGCCTTCTTAATTGCAATCACATCTGCGAGAAGAATAAGCGAGCTCCAAGCTCTGTCGAACACCCGTTCTTGACCTTTCACAAGGATATGGTTCTGCTTCGCACACATTCTTCTGTCCTTCCAAAAATTGTCTCGGAGTTCCACATAAAATAGTCAGTATCCCTCCCGGTTTCTAAAGATCGCTTTATGTATCTCAGAGGCTTATACAATTCAAGGCCTTCAGCCCCCAAAGGGCGTTCATGCACATTTGGTCCGTGGCAAAGCGGCTGCTGTTGCCTTCCAGAAGTATGTTCCTGGGGAGTCCATAGACAAGGCTGCTCCGTGGGCTTCTCCCTCACCCTAATAACTGAATAGAACTGTGGCCACATGCTGTGTCTAGCACTTGATATGTATTCAACATTATTGACTCTCGCTGTGCCCTACCACATCATTAGGCACCACATGTCCCATGTTCCATAGCGCCTCTCACTAGGTCCCGTCCGTCACCAAGATCGCCCTTTGGGCCCCTCAGCGCCTCCACTAGACCAGGCACTACATGTCCCAGCATCATTAGCAGTTCCAGTAGTTTCAGTCCTCCACTGAGACCGTCGTCCATTCGCGGAACGGCGAGGATCGCTCCCATTGGTCCTAGCACCTCCCACACCTGTGTCATTGGCCCAGACACCACTATGGGACTAGCTTATTAGCCAATCTGGTTGCCGCCTTAAGCCAAAAGCCAAATGTAACTCCTGGTATGACTTGGATCTCGTCACCCTAAAACGCAAGTGCAGGGTGGCTGAGAGGAAATGGCGTGCTTCATGTTCATCCTCTGATAAACTGGCCTGCCGCCTGCTCCAAAGGCAATACCGTCTCTCCGTTCTGACCAAAAAGAGAGCCCTTATCCAAGCCCGCATCTCTGCGGCATCCAACAACTCGGCTGAACTCTTTAAAATCTGCAAGGAGCTTGCCAACCCTGCTGCAGTCTCTACCTCTCCTGTCCCCTCCCAGGCTCTCTGCACTGCACTGGCCTCTCACTTCATCTCAAAAACTCATGACATCCTGTCCTCACTCTCCTCCTATCACCTCCCTCCCTCTCTTCCCGGCTCTTCCTCTGGCCCTTCTGCAGCCACCCCTCCTCCCTCATTCTCTGCCTTTCCACTTTTTTCTGCTGACGAGGTTTCCAGACAAGTCCGATCTATGAAAGTCTCGTCTAAACAGGTTCACCCCTGTTCCTCAAACTATCAAGGACCACATCGACTCCCTGGCTCCTGCCCTGGCTGACTTCTGCAACCACTCCTTCGCCTCTGGAGTCTTCCCATCCCCCCTCAAGCGCTCCCTTGTGCACCTCTTCTCAAGAAACCCTCTTCCGACCCTTCCTGCCCAGCTAACTATCGCCCAATCTCCATCACTCCCTTCCTGGGCAAGCTCCTGGAGAAACTGGCCATCTCCCAGCTTAACCTCCATGCTGAAACTGTTGATAGTCTCCATGACCATCAATCTGGCTTCAGAGCGGCCAGAAGCACGGAAACTGCTCTTCTGAACATCCGTGAGGACCTGCTCTTGAACCTCGCCTCCAACACTCCGTGTGTTCTCATTCTGCTCGATCTCTCTTCTGCCTTTGACACTGTCAACCATGCCATCCCGCTCAACCGTCTCCGTGATAACCTGGGTATCACTGGTCAGGCTGTGGCGTGGCTGACCTCTTTCCTTTCCAATCGACCCTCCCAGGTCCAACTTGGGTCCTTCCTCTCTGACATCTTTTTCTCCACCTGTGGTGTTCCCCAGGGATCTAATCTCTCTCCCTGGCTTTTCAACCAATATCTGGCACTCCTTGCCCACTGCATCGCCGCTCTCTGCCCCTACTTTCAGTGCTATGCGGACGACACCCAACTCATTTTCAGGCTACCCTCGGCCTCCTCCTCTCCTTCCCTCATCTCTGACTGTCTGCTATCCAGGAATGGTGTGCCGCTAATGACCTCTGCCTTAATGCCAGTAAGACTGAGATTCTACTCATCGGCACACCCACTCCTTCCTTCCCTGTAGCTCTCTGGCCAGCCTCGCTTGGCCCTCCTCCTGTTCCGACCTGCAAGGCAAAAAACCTCGCGGTCATCTTCGACTCCACACTCTCCTTCTCTCCTCCGTCTCTAAGAAGTCACACTACCAGCTGCACCTCCTCAGAGGTATTCTTTCCTGCCTCTCCTTCCCCCAGAAGCTCACTGTCTCCCGAGCCCTGGTTCTCTCGAAGCTGGACTACTGTAACAGCCTCAATCTTAATCTGCCTGCCTCAACTCTCCACCCCCTGCAACTCATCCAGAACAGAACTGCGAGACTTGTCCTTGGCCTCAAGCCCAGGGACCGTATCTCTCCAGGACTGAAATCTCTACACTGGCTCCCAGTGCCTGCGAGGATTAAGTTCAAAACCCTCTGCATTGTCCACAAGGCCTTCTGGGGCCTGGGGCCTAAATACCTTCAACTCTCTCTTCCTAAATATCTTCCCTCCCGAGCCCTTCGCTCATCCATCTCCAACTCCCTCAGGGTCAGCCGCTTCTCTAAGCAACGAGCTGGGGGTAGATCTCTCGCCGTGGCAGGGGCCTCCCTCTGGAACAGCCTTCCTGCCTCCCTGAAACTTGAGGAGAACCATCTCCGGTTCAGGAAGCACCTCAAAACCTTCCTCTTTGCTTCTGCTTTCTCTCTCCCTCTCCCCTGCTAAATTTTCGACTGAATCTGCACCTAATCTGCAACTGGGCCACTCTCACCGACCTCGGTCCTGGGCCCAGCCACTCTCCTCTTGCACTGCCTCCCTGGCAACCCCTGCACTGAGGGACTGTTTCTGTATCCCTACAGCCCCCCCTTTCCCAGCACTTGTCTGCACTTACCTTGCACTTGCCACCAGCTGGCCCTATGTATTTACTTTATTCTACTTACTTGTACTGCACTTCCCCCCTCCCCTTCCCCTTACACTTTTCCCTTCCCCCTCCCCCTGCACTTGCGCGGTCTGAATGACATCTGGCCTAGTAGGATCGTTGTCTGTCTTCCCCTTGTTCCCCCCTCCCTGCCTCGTCGCGCCTTGAAACACTTGTGTATAGGCACGTTACAAATGCCATATCATATATCATTTGGATGTTACAGCTACCATTACAGCAACAGATCCCCCGACGACGCACGTTGCTCTCACGGCTCGCGGTAAGTGCCAAAATCCAGCGTTCACGCCTCCAGAGGCTGTGCCCTCTACACTGATCCGTTTACTCACTCACGGGTACGCTACGATAGCGGAACCACCTCCTTCTCCGTTTGGGTCCACATTACCATTTTGTGTATAAAATGCACAGCAACCACACGTTGCTATTCGGCCCTTCCTGCGCACTGTGATCCATCAGAGGAACACAGACGCACCACTAGTTCGGACACACTTTTCAACATGGGCACTATTTTTGCGCTATTTTTAAACCAACTTGTCCTCACACAATGGGTCGGTAATACCCTTCACACCCTAGATCACTTAAGGCAATAGTTGACACCACGTTGCCCACACTCCCTGGAGCGTTTATGCACGTATGGCATTCACCATTACACAAACGTCCAACAGTGTTCACTAGACCAGGGACACCCTCACCCTAGTTCTAGACGCTTGTATCGACGCTTCATACTCACGTCCATCTTTGGTTTTTTTACAGACAAGGGACCTTTTTAGGCCCTCCTCAAGCCGACAGGATCTTGACTAAATCGATACCTCAGGAAACCACGGCTCCCCCTAGTGCTTTCTCGCACCTACCATCTAGCACTAATCCTTGGATGGTTCTGTACAGCATCACCACTGCTACCACAGCAGCAGGTGAGCTATCCTTCGATATGGCAATACTAGGCCTCAATTATGAAACACTAAATAACACAATTGGACCCTGCGATCCTTACAAATCCTTCTCTATTCACAGACAAAACGGACTACACCACATTTTGTGCTCATCCTGAAGAAGGCCAATACCATCCAGGCAACAATTCTGCCTTTCTGGCCGAAACACACCTGTGTCGATCCCCAGTGACACAACTGCAAATACCCTTTTTCGTGTATGTGTTGTAGATTATGTTGTGTACACCCCGTGTTTACGATACCCTGGACCACCCTATGTCCCCGGTGCACTACTGTATAAGTGCATGTTCTTCTAACTGTTCTATACCACTGTGCCCTTAGGTGGAACTCTGTACCTCAATACAAAAGAGGTTAATACTCAATCTGTATTTCCACCAAACTCAATCACTCTTGTCCGTTCTTTTTGAGCCTTTCGTGCTTATCGAAAGCCATGTAAACTAATTGAACAATAACACTTGTGGTTTCTGAAATAAACTCTTCTGTTCAGAACCATAGCCTGCTGATTTGTAGGATCTTGCATCCTGATTATTTTTGATTATTATATACGTACCCCCCTGGGTAGATCAGGACTCCGCCAGGCGCCCTTATTTTTACTTGACAGTGTTGGCTTGACCTGAGCTCCTAGGCTGATGCACAGTTTGGCCAGGCAGTTCTTAAAAACATGTTCCAGTAAGGGACATTTCCATCCTCCCGTTTCTTTGGTCCGTGCTTGGGAATCTCCCAAAAGTATGGAGGAAAGGGGACGGCATGTAGGAGTATAACAAAGTTACTCACCGTAGTGGCTATCTTACTCCTAGTCCATAGTCCCCTTTCCCCCATACGCCCACCCGCTGTCCAATCTTAAAAGTTTCCTCTATTTTGCTAATGGTCCTTCCACTTTGGTGATCGAAAAGGACTGAGGGGCGATGTGCGGGGTGGAGCTCAGGAAGGCCGTCTTACGGCCACGTGCGATGGCCCCACGTAAAAATAAAAGGAGGACAAAGTTTATTGATGCTTCAAAGTGGTCCCGTCCCGAAGGACAGAATGTCACAAAAGTATGGAGGAAAGGGGACTATGGTCTAGGAGTAAGGTAGTCACTACGGCGAGTAACTTTGTTATACCACCACATCACCCCACACAACCCCAATCCACAACCCAAACCACCACACTACCACTCTACACCACCTATTCCACCACACACCACCACAAATTCACACCAGCATTCTACACCACCAGACCTTCACATCACACAAACACCCCACCACTCCACCTCACACCCCAATCCACAACCCCAACATACCTCCCTACATCACCACCACCACCACCACCACTACCACCAAACCACTCAACTCAGGCACAGCACCGCTCTTGAATACCACCACACAACCTTTCCCTTCCACTACCTAAGCACACCTCCACAGCATACCTCCACTGCACACCCACATCATCACATTTTACACCACCATTCCACCCCTCCACATCAACACTCTAACAAACCATCAAACCACTACAATCCACACCTCCACTCCACCACAGCACCACACCACCACTCTGCCACACTTCCACACCACCCCTCAATTTCCCTATGCCACTACACCATACCACCACTCCATCATACTCCATACCACCTCACCACCTTTCACACTTCCAACCAACCACCACCCAACTCAACTTCACAACAGGATTGCTCCACAATGCCAAACCACCACTGCATACCACCTCCCCAGTCCACCACATCTGTACTTCACTCCACACCAACATATCCCCACTATGTCCCTTCAAATCAACATTCTGGCATACCACCCAACCCCACACCACATACTCCATACCAAAACTCAATTAGACCATACCACCACTACACACAACCACTTCACACCACCCCTCTACCCTACCACCTCACATCAAACGACAACACCACTCCTCCACACCACTCACTCAACCCTACTAGACTAGCACTCCCCATCACTACACCACTCAATGCCACCATGCCACTTCACACCACTACACAATACTCCACACCACCATACCAGTCGACATGACCACCCCACAACTAAACCCACTTCACCACACAAACGTACCCACTCTCCACCACCACACGGCCTCATTTCACCACTTTACTTCATTTGAACAAGGCCTATCAGCCCACAAACCTCCACCCAATACCCCACCACTTTACACCACCCCACTGCTCCACCACTCTACCCCATCACACGTTCTTCCCCATTCACTCTACCTGAATGTCACAGCACTCACTGCCACCCTCTCTACTTCCACACACACTACCTCACCTGGCTCTAGTCTCACTCTGTCTTCACCTTATCCTATTCCTCCCACCAACCTCTACACCAACCACCCTACATCAGTTTACCCTAACTCATCACACTGTACTTTTAACCTATCTCAAACAATCTTGCCCAATCCACTCTCCCTTTACTCTACTACTCCAGCCCACCACACAAATCTACCCCATCACACCAATCTACTATACTACTCTGCACCACACCCACCCCACTACGCTTCCTCACCACTCCACTGACCCCAATATTCTACCCCATCAAACAAACCTATCCATACCTTAGCCCACTCCAACCCAAAACACACCAGTACTCCACTCCCTCTATCCCACCTCACCTCATTCTATTGCTACCCATTCTACCCCACCCAACCCCCACATATCCTGCCTCATCTTTACCCCACAGTAAGCCCATTTGATTTTACCACCACCAAACCCAACTTCACCTCACTCTTCCGCTGTCACCCCCACCACACATTCTGCCTGAGCCTAATGTACCGCCTGGCTTCACTCTGCCCCAGTTAACCCCCTGCTCTATACTCCTCTGCCCCACCCCACTGCCTTCACTCTACCCTCTGTCACACTCTCTGCCACTCACCCCACTCTAACCACCCACCCTACCTCATCCCTGTATGCCATAATCCTCTCTGCCTCACCCAACAAATCCCGCTTTACCCCACCCACACTACCCCACCCCTCACCTTCCCTCCCCATCCCTTTGCAACCACCCACCTCAGCTCACCTCACCCCTGTCGGTCCCCACCAATCCACCCACCTTAGCTGACTTCTTCCTACCCCTGATGATTCTAGCTCACCCAAGCCTATCTGCTCAAAATGCAAATCTTACAGCCCCCCAGCTTATCTCCAGCATTTTCCCTTTCATCTTTGCTCACCCATAGCCCGCGACTCTAACCCTTAAAACCACCATGCTTACCTTAATAATTCCAAACACGTCTTCAAGTTAGTGTTCACTCACATGTAACATTAGTAATACACATAATAAAAAGACTGATGTACACTACATTGAAGAGAAGTATTTTTACTGTGCGTATTACTCATGTTATTTGTCTGCATGTTACTCGTAAGAAAAGCAATAAACAGTTGCCAATGTCAAAACTGCTGGCTTAACTAATGCTCGTTTGGTGTATTTGTAGATTGAGACGCCAATGAATTTTGAAAGTTCCTTTTCCATAGTGTGTCCATCCAATAATTTTGTCCCTAGGTCCATGGTTAGTCTGCATTCCCAATGTTTTTCTTCTCAATACGTTCAATGACGAAGAAGGTGGCTAGCTTAGCTGAATGTCACTATTGTGCTTCTCTGAGAAAGGTTTTGCCACTGGTTATGTGAAACTCACTTACTAATTTTGTCTGCATGTTTTGAAGTTGGTAGTTGGCTCTCCCATTTTAGTTTTTTTTGCAGGAAAAGGTGCTCACATATGTAATAAATGCACTTTAACAAGTTATGATATTTTTTGTATGCATGCATAATAGGAGGCTTCGCATCTGCTTCATTTGTAAAACAAATGTTTTTTTGTAGCTGTAGAGAGCCAGGTACCTGGTCTTGTTTTTAAGTTTCCAAAACAACTCAGTATCTAAGTGTTTTTCAGAAGAAGGTGGTTTTCTGTATGTGATTGCCAAATTATGCTCTAACATTTCTCTCAGAACCAGGTCTCTGGCCGAAGTATTAAATTATTGATTTTTAATTTGACAGAATGAGGTCACTTTTTTGTGATAAGTCTAATTATTTGAGTTTGTCTTTTCCTTGTGGTGTAGCTGTTCTCAACATCGTTTTCTGACACTATATATACCACTGAAATATAATTTCATGGGTAGCATCCTTTTTAGAAATATTTCTGCTATGACTCTTAATTGTGCTTCAAAATATGCTGTTCTGAGCAGTGTTGTCTTATTCTTAGAATGCTCCACTTTAGATGTTTTAGGGTGGCGGCTGTTGGCATGTAAGATAACATTAGAACTAGTACAATGTGGTGCACATAATTTGATCATTTACAAAGAAATGAACATCCAAGTGACTCCTCATATTTTTGTTATTTCTCTGTGATACCTAAATTACAACAGTTGCTTAGAGTTGAGACAAATTCCATCCAATCCTTTACTTACCAAACTGATAAAATCAAAATATGCATCCCTTGCAATCAACATATTATATCCAGACGGGGGCTAGTTCCACTGTGTGCCTAGAAAGATACTGTACCTCAGCCACACTTACCTGTTAATGTCCACCAAGGCTGAAACCCATGTCTGTGATTTCTGTCTGTACTCTTCTTCAGAGTTGAATTGCTAGCACTTTTGTAGGTGTACTGCCCTTGTGGGTTTGACCAAACTGATATGCAAATGAATATTTCTCCTCTGGTATGGGGAATAAAGCTAACATGATTGTAGACTGTAGTTATTTGATACCATCCCAATGAACAGGTTATTTGGATTTGATCATTCTCAGCAGAGGGGCTCCCACATGTGTGGTAAATGCTGAAATGGTTGGGGGTCACCCTAAGTTAGTAAGGGTAATCTATATGTAGACCCCTTGCTCTTTGTGCCTAAAGAGACACTGTACCTCACTGATGATGCCCAACAAGGCAGAAACAAGTGTCTGGCAATGTGACTGGTCTTCTTGTGTAGAGTCGAATAGTATAATTTCAATGCTGGAGGACTGCACTTGTGTGTGGGACCAGACTGATATGCAAATGGATAATTTACCTCCTGTAGGGCACTGAGAGCTAAACATGGAATTATAGACCCTCATAAATATATAGCATTTGTGACGAGTTCCCCTGCGTGGTTATGGGAAACACCAAGGCAGTGACCCAGGGGGGTGAGTGCCACCCGATCCAGCGGGCCTTTGGCATAGTGGGAGGTATGGTGAGGAACTCTTGGACACTTTGACCTCGTCCCTGGCACATGTCAGTGGACAGTCACATTTTCTTACCAAGGCCCAGTACCAAAGGTCAAGTCACATTCCACCATGCTCGTCTATCTGGGAAGATGCAGCAGCCTCTTCTTGTGTGTCACCCACCCAGGGCCTTTGCTCGGCCATGGCTGCACACTTCATCACAAAAACCCAAGACATCCTTTCCTCCATTTCCTCCACACCACAGCATACACCAACACCGGAGCCTGCCTTGGTCCCCCCTCCACTTTCCCTCTCCTCTCTCACCCGTCACACCCGATGTGATCACTAGACAAGTCCAGTCTATGAAGTCCTCATCCAAACAGGTGGACCCCTGCCCCTCCAAAACCATTGAGGACAATATTGACTGCCTCACCCCAGCCTTGACTGAACTCTGCAATCTCTCCTTTTCTACTGGAGTTTTTCCAACTGCTCTTAAGCACTGCCTTGTACACCCTCTGCTCAAGAAACCCTCTGCCGACCCCTCCATTCCGGCAAACAACCTGATCTCTCTCACTCCTTTCCTGGGCAAATACCTGGAGAAGTTGGCTATCTCTCAGCTGACCCTCCACACTGAATCTATTGGTTGCTTCCATGACCATCAGTCTGGCTTTAGAGCATCCAGAGGCACAAACTGCTCTTCTGAACACCTGTGAAGACCTGCGCTCAAATCTTGACTCTAACACTCCCTCTGTCCTCATTCTCCTTGATCTCTCCTCTGCCTTTGACACAGTAAACCACAACACCCTGATCGCACGTTTCTTTGACACTCTGGGAATCACAGGTCAGGCTTTGGCGTGGTTAACCTCCTTTCTATCCGACCACCCATCCCAGGTGGAACTCGGAGCCTTTCTCTCCACTATTGCTCTCTCAACTTGCACCGTTCCCCTGGAATCAAACCTGTCCCCCTGGTTCTTCAACGTCTATATGGCTACCTTGGCACATGTGATTGCCACTTTCACCTCTAACTTCCAATGTTAGACAGATGACACTCTACTAGCCTTCAGGCTACCCTCAGCCGCCGCCTCCTCGCTCATATCCGGCTGTCTGTCCGCTATTCAGTCATGGTGTGCTGCAAACCACCTCTGCCTCAATGCCAGTAAGACTGAGATCGTTCGCATTGGGACTCCTGCTCCCGCTTTCCCACTTTCACTCTGGCCGGCCTCCCTTGGACCTTCGCCCACACCCACCTGTGAGGCCAAAAACCTTGGTTATCTTCAACACCACTCTCTCCTTCTCTCACATTTCTGACATTTCAAAAAAGTCCAACTACCATCTGCACCTCCTCAAGAGGCACTCTACCTTTTCTCACTTTACCCTCACTGTCTCCAGAGCCCTGATTCTCTCCAGGCTGGACTACTGCAACAGCCTTTTCTCATCCTCCCTGATTCTGCCCTGCGCCCTCTGCAACTCATCCAGAACAGAACCGCAAGACTTATCCTTGGCCTCAAACTCAGGGACTGCATCTCTCTGGCACTAAAATCCCTTCACTGGCTCCCTGTGGCTGCGAGGATCAAGTTCAAGACCCTCTGCATTGTCCACAAGGCTTTCTGGGGCCTGGGACTTACCAACCTGCAATGGTGCCTACCTAAATACTGTCCCTCACGAGCCCTCTGCTCATCTACCTTCAAACTTCTGCAAGTGAGCCGGTTCTCCAAGCAGATATTTGGAGGGAGTTCCTTATCCTCAGCAAGTGCCTCCCTCTGGAACAGCCTCTCACCCACCCTCTGTCTTGAGCCTGATCTTCGTAAGTTCCGAAAACTCCTCATGACCTTCCTCTTCTGCTCCTCCTTCTCTCTCCCTCTACCAGGCTAACCTAGCTCTTTGCTCTTTCCATCCCTCCCTCCTCTTCCCTACAGCTTGCCAACTGGCCACCTGGAGTACTTCAGAGTCTCACAAGTCCAGGGCACCCCTGCCAGTCCTCCATGCACTTGCCTCAGGGCCCTGCACCCCACCCTCCCTCAATGCATTTGAGAATTAACACAAGAGAATGTCTCTCTCTGCACTTACCCAGTCTCCACCGACTGGGTACACTTGGACCTCCCCCTCCCTAGACCGTCTGTGCACTTGCACGATCCAAATGCACTTTTGCTTAAAGATCGTCTGTCTGTCCTCCCTTGTCTTCATCCCTTAATGTGCACTTGGTAAAACTGCAGAATCTTTGTCAGGCCTATTTGCTGTATCTCAATTGTTAAATGTATCATATTCACTTACTTACTTAGTGCAGACTATTATCGTCTCAGAATTTCAAGGGCTCTGATCGTTAACATTACCAAGACCGGTGCTAGGAGCTCAGACCCTGACCTGCTCACTTGCAAGGGTAATTAGGCTAAGGAAAAGAAGCCCTCTCCCCAAATGAAAGGGCTGAAGCTGGCACTATTCAGAACAAAAACCCCAATGTCAATAGGATAGGTTTCTCTTTAAGGAACAGTGGCCTTGTTGCCAACTCACATGACACATCACAAAGACTGAATTTCGAGGTCCACTGAACCCACTACAAATGCTGCAATTTTGCAGATACAATGTATCGAGTCTCCAATTTTCCAACATGGAGAGACAGCTGCAAGAGGAAGCATCACAGCTCCTGGGTTACCCTGCAAAACAAGCCTGTGCTGTGGAAGCAAATTGTCACACTCCCCACTTGCACAATGATAATTCTGAACCAGAGAGGACAGAGAATCAACCTAGCTTCTTTTCAACAAAGAAAACACATGCAGGACGCAAGCAGCTCAGTACAGACGGCCATGTGGAGGCTTAGAGGGTTACATGTAAATTCAAAGATGGAAGATAAGCCAGATACAGGCTTGGTTTTAGCACCTAAACCCAATGAGCCATTCCTCCCCTAAATTTAGCCAATCCCAGACCTTACCTACTTATGCCTCACAGGGGCAGACCCTCAAAAAAAATCCACCCGGGAGAAGGATGGAAGAAAATATAAAAGACAAGCAGCCCAGTCTGGCAGTGAGGGTTGTGGGAGCAGATTGTTTGAATTTGGAGAAGGTTGATGTTTGGAGAGGTTTGAAAGAAGAGCAGTCTAGTTGGTGGCAGGCGCAAACAAATAAGATGGTGGAAGTGGAGAGAGCTAAGGAGGATGTGGTGACATTAGGAGTAGATGATGAACAATAGTAGGTAGTGGTATTTAAGGAGGTTAACGAGGAGATCACATCGTGGGGGGGGGGGTAATTGGACAGAGGCAGTTGCACTAAAGAATGTCAAGGAGGAACTGAGAACCTCGGGAAGCAAGTACGATCTAATGGAACAGGAGGTAATAGAGGAGGTTCTAGCAGAAATTATATAAACTGTACTCTGGCGTGGTCAGAATGAAGTAGTGAAAAGGGACCAGTGGAACGAAGAAGGGGTGAGATTATAAAGAGAACTGCTCCAAGGAGAGGAGGAGTTACCATGAGGGACCAGACCTAGAAAGGAGGGGATAAGACAGGGGCCAGGAGGAGGTTGGGACAGCAGCATCCCAGAGAGAGACAGAACCTGTCACATCAGGGGAACAGAGAAACATAGAAAAGGTGGGAGTGCAATGGAGAAGACCCAGGGATGAACTAAAATGTAGAGCATGCCAAGGCATATACAATAGGAACATGAGGTTCCAGTGGGCCTGGATGTTCCTAGTCAGGACCAGAAAGTCAGAGGAGGAACAAGGTAGGGACAGCGAGATTACGGTCAAATTAGAGAGGTGAAAGGAGAAGGAGTCTAGGATTCCCAAAGCCCAAGCCAACCTGTTGACCATACTGTCGGGCCTGTTGGACCTGTCTGCTCAACAGATGTGTGCTAGAAGTAGTGTAGGGGTGCATTGCACTGGAAAGCCTGCAACTAGACTAGGAAACCTGAACCATGAAAGGAGGGGAGGTGATGTATTTATTTTATTTATAGTGTTTTTATAATGTGATTCAAAGCGCAAACCTTGAGTGTTAACCTTCAGAGAACTCTCAGGAGTTGGACGTTATCTACAGGGTAGTTTGAAAGTCTATCTAACCCATACCGGCGGCAGGGACAATTCAGTTGGAATGCCCATCCTGCTTGTTATTATTCACAGTGGATATCTCTTAGCTCATGTTTCCATTCGGCCCTACTCATACAAAGCCCAGAAATAAACCTATTGATCAGACAGTACTGCTCTTGGCATCCATCATGACACATTACATAGGACAGGCTACTTGGTGTTGTCTAATCTCAAAAGGTGGGGATCTCAAATTTCTGGTAGATATTTCCCTATATGGACTCAAGCTGTGGACCACTCACTTTTATACATTTCTGAGATGAGACATTCTCTTAATCATGCTGTGAGCTGGCTTTTTACAGTACCTCAGACCTCTTCAAGACTGAAGCCAGCTTCCATGGATGGGATCCATGCTTCCTGACTCCACACCCAGGAATAGGAAAATTGGCTTGATGCTAGAGGACCATTCTCTTAGGTACCACTGCAATCTTCACTGATCATCAGGGTTTTGAGTCTCCATAGTTAAGAGGCATTAGAAAATGTACTAAAGCAGCATTCTTCTGGGGGGCAAGCAGAACAATACTACTAAGATTATACTGCCTCTTGATGCTGTTCCAAGAACACAAATGGAGCAGGAAGGTGGAAAAAGCTTACCTTTAGTTAGTAGACAATACCATCTTGAAAGTTATTTATTTATGTATTCTGTATTTGTAATGTGCCTATACAGCAAAAGTTGTTTCAAGGTGCAATAAGACAAAAGATGGGGGGGGGGGGGGAGGAGGGTGGGAGGGACAGGGATGAAGAAAAACAAAAATGGTCCGACTTTTTATTTTTTTATTTGTTTATGGTTATTACAAACCTTTACAAAAATGCATCCAATTAGACTAAACAAATTTCACTAAGATAAAATTAAACATACATACACTTCATAATCAAGTAATAATGGTCCTACTAGGCCTTCTGTCATTCGGATCGTGCAAGTGCAGTAACAAGAAGTACTGGGGAGAGGGGAGGCGGGAAGTGCTGGTTTGGGCAGAAACATGTCCCATGGGTTAGGCGATAGCTAAGGGGAGGCCAGGTGGACACATGCCAGGGGAATGCAGAGAGTGCAGGGTAAAGAAGGTCCACGTGCTAAGTACAAGGGACAGGGCTGGAAGGGCTCAAATGGGTGCAGGCCCAACCAGGCTAATGCAGGAGGAGGTAGCACGGAAAGGGCAAGTGCAGGCTGGGGGGGGGGGGCAGAGGAGACCAAGTGCAGGGGTATAGACTGGTTGAGGAGGGCCCGGTGCCCAGTAAGAATCAGAAGGAACCAGGCAGCCAGTCAAGAGACAGCGGGGGACATTAGCACAGGAGGGGAAGAAGGAAGTGAAAAGGAGGGTTTTTGGAAGCTTCTGGAATTTAAGGAGATCTGGATCAAGTTTCAGAGGGGGGCAGGGAGGCCATTCCAGAGGGATGCACCTGGGAATGAGGGAGATCTACCCCCCACTCTGGTGCTAGAAGACCGAAGGGCTGTAGCAGGGAGGTATTTAGGGAGAGAGAGTTGGATGTAACCGAGCCTCAGGCCCCAGAAAGCCTTGTGGATGCTGCAGAGGGTCTTGATCTCGATCCTTGCAACAACCAGGAGCCAGTGGGGAGATATTAGGGCTGGAAAGATACGGTCCCTGGGCTCAAGCCAAGGATAATTCTCAGTCCTATTCTGGATTAGTTGAAGGGGCGAAGGGAGGCTTAAGGCAGATTGAGAAAGAGGCTGTTGCAGTAGTCCAGCCTGGAGAGGATCAGAGCTCTGGAGACATTGTGCCTCATTACGAGTCAGGCAGTAACCCTGCGGGTGCTCTTGGTCCGTTGCCGCCGGACTCGTAACACCTTTCCGGCGCCTTACTTCCCGGTGCCACCTGGACATTACAAGTCAGTGCTGTAAAATGTTAGTCCCCATTTCCATGGCACCCCATAGGACTCTATGGGAATGGGGGCACGGAAGCATTGGCACAGTTGCCAACATAGTGTGGCAGTTCGGAAATGGGTGCCAGTACGGTGCTACCAGCACCTATGATTCCGGATCGCCACACTTGTAATGAGGCCCATTGAGTTTCTGGGGAAAGATGAGGAAAAGGAGAATGCCTCTGAGGAGGTGCAGCTGAAAGTTGACCTTCTTGGCAAGGCCTGTGACGTGAGGAGAGAGAGGAGTCAAAGATGACACCGAGGTTTTTAGCCTCAAAGGAGGGTATGGGCAGGAGGTATATGCGGGGCGGCCAGAGAGTTGGAGGGAGCAGGGGTCCCAATGATGAGGATCTCAGTCTTACTGGCATTAAGGCAGAGATTGTTAGCAGTTCTTAATGCTGAATAGCAGACAGTCACGAATGAGAGAGGAAGATGAGGAGGCAGTGGAGGGAAGCTTGAAGGAGAGCTGTGTGTCGTCCGCATAACACTAGAAGTTAGGGGAGAAGGCAGAGATCAAATGGGCTGGATGTGCAAGGTATATGTTGCAGAGCCCGGGCGAGAGGATAGAGCTCTGGGGGACACCACAGGTGGAGAGTGTGATGGAGGAGAGAAAAGGGCCCAGTTGATCCAGGGAATGTTGGTAAGAGAGGAAGGAGGTCAACCAGTCCAGAGCCAGATCTGTTATGCCAAGGGTATCATGGAGCCGATTTATAAGGGTGGCATGATTGACCGTATCAAAGGCAGAGGAAAGGTCAAGAGGGATGAGAACGGAAGGAGAGTTGGAATTGAGATTAGAGAGCAAGTCTTCACAGATGTTCAGGAGTGCCGTTTCCGTGCCTCTGGCTGCTCTGAAGTCAGACTGGTGGTCGTGGAGACAACCAACAGATTCAATGTGGTGGATAAGCTGGGAGATGGCCAGCTTCTCCATGAGTTTGCCCAGGAAGGGGGTAATGGAGATAGGTCAGTAGTTAGCTGGACAGGAGGGGTCGGCAGAAGGCTTTTTGAGGAGAGGGGGGGGTGCACAAGGGAGTGCTTAAGGAGTAGCGGAAAAGAGCCAGTGGCAAAGGAGTGATTGCAGAAATCAGCCAAGGCTCAAGCAAGGGAGGCAATGTTGTCCTCGATAGTCCTGGAGGAGCAGGGGAGCAGCTGTTTGGATGAGTCTTTTATAGAGTGAACTAGTCTAGAAACCTCATTAGGTGATAGGGGTGAGAGCGGAGAGTAGTAGTGAAGCAGAGAGTGGGCCCAAGGGAGACCTGAGAGCAAGGGAGGGAGAGGGGAGTGGTGTAGAGAAGTGTGAGGACAGGATATCCTGAGTTTTAGTAATGAAGGGCAGAGGCCAGTGCAGTGCAGAGGGCCAGGGAAGGCAGAGGAGAAATGGAGACTGCAGTAGGATTGGCAAGTTCCTTGCAGATTTTGAAACGTTCAGTTGTGTTATTAGTGGCCCCAGAGATGTGTGCTTGGATATAGGCCTTTTTCTTCGAGCTGATGGATAGTCTGCATTGCCTTTGGAGCAGGCGGCAGGCCAGTCTGTCGGAGGATGTGCTCGAAGCATGTGCTCGAAGCATGCTCTGCACTTCCGTTTCAGAGAGGCTAGGCCGGTGTCATACAAGGTGTTGCACTTGGAGGCAGGCTTCATGCAGATCCTCATGACAGGGTCAAGGATGTCCAGAGCGTTGGCGATGAAGAGTTGAAGGTTAGTAAGGGCTGTGTCTGTGTGAGAGTCGGTGGCAGGCAGGAGGAGGAATGAAGGGGGTGGCTAAAGCAGCAACTGGCACTCGCTTCATTGGTCAAATTACGGAGAAGGAGACTTGCAGTGCGGGCGGGGGCTTAGCCAGGCGACACACGAGGTCCATGTGAGAGTACAGGAGAGCATGATCAAACCAGGAGAGGCGTAGTGAGAGGGTTGGAGATGGGGATGTCTGCTGAGATGAGGGCATCCAAAGTGTGTCCGGCTTAGTGCATCGAACCGGAAGGAAGAGTCAGAGGTTGCGGAAGGGTCCAGAGGCTACATCAGGGGAGCCGGTGTGAATATTGAAGATTTCAAGGAAGAGAAGCTTGGAAGTGGAGGCCAGGAGAGAAGAGGTGAGATCAGACCACTCTGAGAGGAAGAGGTAGACTGGATCATGGGGCCTGTACATGGTGGCAAGAGTCAGCCAGAGGATAGAGAGGCATTCGAAGGAGGAGTAGGAATGAGTGGGTACTTCCAGAATGCGAACATAAACTACAAAATATCAAATGTCTCCACGCAACAGTACCATTTGTTATGTTGCTAATGAAATACCTGCTAGGACTATTTTTTAATATGGCAAAAATCGGGTTGTCCAACTTTGGAGCTTGTTTTTTTATTGGTGACACTTCAGTTGTTTTTGGACCATTCCATCTCCCTTCCTAATTTTTCAATTAATTTAATTAATTGCATTCTGTCTTCATATTTCTCACCCAGGTTGATAGCAGGGATGATCGACAGAAAGAAAATTCCTGCCTTCGAACGTTTATTGTGGAGAGTATCTCGGGGAAACATTTGCATAAAATACAGTGAGGAGACATTAAACATTCAGAACCCATCAACGGTAGGTAGAACCACAATAGAGAGTAGTCTTTAACATTTAATTGATGAAAATGTTCTTATAGGAAATTATCTGGGCTTCAGAGTCATGTGGGTTACGGTAGATGTGTTTGGTAGCAGACATATAAGGAAATCTATGTAACGGGGAGGTTATGCATTGTAGGATCTTCCTTATATTAAGATTTAAGATTACAGATCCCTTTAGAAATATAAGCAAAACATCCTGCAAATCTGCACAGAAGTACACTAAACCTTTCAAAATTCAAAAGCTCTCTGACCAATCCCCCCAAATGCAGAACTCCACTTGAGCCCTCAGAGTTTTTTGCAAACGTGCCGTGATAGCCCTTAACAATTTTTTCTGACTTTACTTATTTGCTTTACTTTGTGAACCATTGGTTTTCCTGGTTTGAGATTTATTCATCATCCCTGTGTTGATGTTTCCCCATATTTCCCACAGCTTTATTTAATTATTTAGAGACAGACATTGGGCAAGCATACTATTAAATGAAGACACAAATTCAGTCACAATGTAAACAAAAGAATACTCTCCACTCTCTCGTGCATGACAACAGATCGTCCTCCCCGACTCTAATTTAACTAGCTCCTATCACACCCCCATCCCCACAAGTCTCACAGCAACACTACATACTTGTATACTTGTGCCCTGTACGCCCCAAAGTAGAAGTGCTGTACATAGTCAATTAAAGGAAACCATATTGCAACATAAGATGCATATTTTCCGGCAGCTAACGCTGTGATCTTTTCCGCAGCCAGAATCTCCCAAACCTTTCCCCACAAGATTGGAATCAAGGGGCCCTCTGGGTGTTTCCAATTACGGACGAGGGAGATCCTGGCTGCTAGAAGGAGGTAGGAGATATGTTTTGCAGTATTCCCTCTTAGTGGAAATACCCCCTCTTCCTACCCACCTAGAAGGACCACCACAGGGTCCAGAGGAAGGGAAACCTTGAGCATGGCTTTAAAATGGGAGAGCACTTCCTTCCAAAAGTTTTGAGCCTTGGGGCACTGCCACCACATGTGAAAGTAAGTGCCTCGATTCCCACAACCCCTCCAGCACTCATCAGGATAATCAGAATTCATACAGTGAAGCTTTGTGGATCATAGTACCATCTATAGCACAGCTTCAGCTGGCATTCCTTATCTGTGCTACATCTAGAGATGTACTCTTACGTCCCGTTCCCTTTCCTCCATACTGCAGGGGCGTCCCTTCGAAGTGACAGGAGACGGAACCTTTTTCACCAGAAAAACCTTCTTCCCCTTTAAATTTAGAGGCGAGCTGTGGTGCGGCCCTGTGAGCATGCACTGCCCTCACTGCACCCTCCGGTGCCACACCTCAGTCCCCTTTTCCACGCCAACGGGAACGGCCCAAATTCACCAGCGCTCTTGGATTTCGCTTCGGCCATATAATTCCACGCGTGGATACTTCTTCTGTCTTTTTTGAATTTTCATCATACAGGTACTTGGTCTTCAGGCGTCACGCTCCTCCACGACGGGCTATTCCCAACTTCAGACCCCCACGCCCTCTGCCTACGTTGTCTTGGCCCAAACCACGGTTGGCGAGATTGTACAGCGTGCAATGCCCTGTCACCGAGGTCTCTGAAGAACAGGCTAGCCAGGTTGAGGGAGCTCTTCCAGAAATCGCCTCCAGAGGACCGGAAGGAGTTTGTCAAACATCGATCCAGGCGCAAGGTAGGGCCTCTGTTCTCCATCGCACCCTGCAAGGGGGAGACTCCTTCCCAAGGACTCGCTTGCGCGGGAGAGTCCGCCCATGTTCTACTACCAGCACGTGCACTGAGGCCTCCCCGGCTACGGGCCGAGAGATTCTCGGATCCTCCTGGTGACTGTGTTGAGGGACTGGAAGGTTCTTGTACCAGGTCTTCACCCGAGGGTCCACACCCTTGTACTGGCAATATGTCAGAGGGGCCATACCCTAGTACCGGCAATACGTCCGAGGGGGTGCCTAAACGCAGCTCTACCGGCCCCTGGGCTGAGGGTGTCCTGCCTACCAGGCCTCGGCCTGAGGAGCAGGTTAGGCCTCATGATCCACACTCGAGTCCTGAAGGAAGTGGGGCCCAGCGAACTGAGCAACACGACGCAGGCATGTGGAAGGCAGCTCGATAAGATGGCCTCTGTGCCAGACATTAGCACCCGTACGATGCCGCATCAGGAATGGGAATTCAGCGAAGAATGAGTGTCAAGCTGGGACTGTTGTCGACCAGGTAGGTGGCCTACAGCCTATCCTTCATTTGCGCAGGGCAGTTTCCTGCTACGTCCATATGGGCAGTGTATGCAGTGCCTCCAGCAGCCTCCCGCTACTCCGTCTATATCCCCTACAACCCGTCCAGCCTGTGAGCACAGGTTCTTTGATGGGTTCCTCTGACTCATGAAGTCCCCTCAGATGGGGTCATCCTCGGGGATGCCATCAGGGAGGTGCTCCCGCCAATGCTTCCAGCATCTCCGGCTCCTCCGCCAGTGCCCCTGGCCCCAGCGCAGCCTTTGCCACCTGCTCTGGCCCCCCAACCGATTCCTCAGCCGGTTCCGTACCAGCTATGCCACAGCCTCCGGCTACGGTCCCGGCACCCCAGCCTCCGGCTCCCACCACTCCTCCACCGATGCAGGATCCTCCTGACCTGCAGGTGGACACAGACGATGAGGAGGACCCCGACAGGCCATCAGGCCTTCCATGAACGTCTTGCAGGACTGGCCGAATACCTGGGCCTTCCTCAGCCTGAGGTCAAGCAACCAGCAGAGGGGGTCTTCGCAGAGGTCCTCATGCAACGCTCCTCTGCTAAAACGGCAATTCCACTGCAGACCGATGTAGTCGCCCTGCCCATGAAGGCAAGCCCCACTCTGTCCTGCCGGTCAATAGATACCTGGATGCCAAGTACAGGCAGCTGGAGGGGGATACACTCTTGTTATCGGCCCATCCTCAGCCACACTCCTCGGTGATCGCTGCGGCATCACTATACTCCAAGCCTCATTCGTCCTCAGGCTCCTCCTCTGTGGCACTGCTAGGCAAGGTGGAGAAGATCTTGGAGGCGTACAGGAAGATGTATTCCAAGGTGTCCTTGCTGTTGCAGAGATTTCTCATAAATGGCTGATTTCCCTTACCTAATGAGTCCCTCAGCAGCTTTGCTGGAGCACTGTCGCGCTCCCTTTACACTAAGACTTGGCTGGTGGCAGTGGTAACTGCCCTATTTTTTATACTGCGGTTATCGTGTATAACCATGGTATTGTTTTAGGCTATTATATTAGCCTCAAACATAAACCTGCTTGACCATATATATTTTATTATGGTTCCGGCTGGGTTTATTCGCCATTTCTTTTTATAAATGTCTTTCTCGTGTTTTACTCTGCGCGCCAAACCAGGTTTGGTCCCTGCACAGAAGCACTCCTTAAGGCGCCTGAAAGTCTGGGTAGGCAGGATGTGAGGGAGGGGTTTTAGGATCTCTGCCATGGGTTCCCTTGGTAACCCAAGTGTCACTCCTGTTTGATTGGCTGGGTGACTGTCCTTTTCAGGACAGCCTCCCTGCTGTGTGATTGACAGCCAGACTGTATGAATGGGGGAAAACTGCATAAAAAGCAGGTCTATGGGACTGGAAGAGCAGAGTCGCCACTGGAATGAAAGAACCAATGAGGAGCTGAAGGAAGAGGACCCCTACAACGACTGAACCGACAGGTGAAGCCCTGCTGCAGGTGGAATCCACAGAATCCGACAACAGAGAGGAAACTTCTTCCCTTGAGCTGGTGGGACCAACCAGGTTGTCCAAACTGCAAGCCAGGACCCCTCCTCTGGTCAAATTTGCTGTACAGAGCTACAGTGGGCCGGAGAGCCAGGAAGGTCAGACCCTGCTTGGGTTTTAAGGAGCACACCTTTTATTTGTTGCTTTGCTCTGCTGCTGGTTTCTTCCCTGGGTAGTGCAGGACCCTCCAGACTTCCTACTTGTCAGTCCGACTGTCGCTTCATGAACCGTGAGCCTGCAGGAACTACTAGGAACGTGCGCCTCAGCTACAGCTTCCTCTCCGTTTTAAGGTACTGTGCAAATCCGGTTGTTCATTTCGTTCAGCCACGGTGAAAGTGTTTGAAATCTTTCTCCAAACGAGGGCTTGTCCTTCCCTTCTCTTTGAACTAACTTTTCTGCCAACCAACCTTGTCCAGAATCCGTGGCACGAACTTTACCGTGAACTACCCTGAACTGTGTGATCTTGAGCAAAAGACTTTTGACCCATTGACTTTGGCCCTGAGCTTTTTCTACCTGATTCTATCACTGTAGTTCCTCTTGCTTAATTGCCCTGAGTACTTACCTGTTGGTGTGGTTCAATTTCTATTTAACTTTGCTTTCTCTCCCTTTTAAAGTTGCTAGAGTGCCATTTAGCCCCCCATTTTGTGAGCTTAACTTGTCTGGAACTTATTGGGAGTTGTGTGGTGTATTAAGAGTGTGATTTTTAAACTGCTTATAATAGTGTAATGTTATACAACTGAAGAGTAAAATAAATGTATATTCTTTTACTTGAAAACCTTGAGTCAGTGTTTGCCTGAATCATAGTAATTGCTGTCCTTTTTGTAACTATTTGATACTGCTCACTTACTCTTGAGATAAGTCTGGCTGCTCAGCCACTGCTACCATTTTAACTGTGTAGTACGGGCTTGTACCAAAGGTGAATTCGTACTGTCACTTGTAGTCTTAATTGTGTGTGGTGTTCCCAAAGGGTACTGCATATAATTCTGCCTAACACTTGCATCTTCGTCAGGCCAACGCGATGCTATGCTGGCGACCGCGAACAAGAGGTTATGGCGGGAAATTGCTGATTTCCTCCCAGAGCTTCCTACGCAGAGCCAATCCCGTTTCAAGGCGGGACTGGCTGAGGCCAAGTTGATGGTGCAGGACATCATGGAGTCCACCCTGGCCCACATTGAAACCTCTGGCCGGGCCATCTGCATCGCCACGGACATGAGAACAGCCTGGCTCTGTGCAACTAAATTGAACCCGGATGTCCAGGAACGCATATTAGACCTGCCGTTCAAGGGGTTGACCTCTTCCACTCCACCACAGACAAGGAGCTGGACAAAAAGAAAAACAGCAAACAAACGGGCAAGTCTTTATCCATCCTGACAAAGACCACGCCCAAATCATACGCCCAGTCACAGCAGTGCTCCGACAAGGGGCGTACATCCGGAGGGTTCCGTGGCTTCCAAGAACAGAGGTCCAGGCAGCCGGTCCGCTCGCCGACTCAACATCCGCGCAAGCGACAAAGGGGGGGAGGGGGTAAGAGCTTTTTCCAGTCCCCGTCCTCTGCAACAGCCTCAGAGGGAAAGAAGGCATGATACGTCCCTCCGGGTCCATGTGTCTCCAGTGGGGGGCAGGCTTTCTCTCCATGCACATTTCTGGCGCCAGAATTTCGCAAACCCCTGGTTCAACTCCATAGTATCCACAGGGCGCCGCCTACCCATCCCTGCCTCTCTTCCCTCCTCCCCTCCACTCCCTCAAGTTGGTACAGCAACTCTTCTGGCGGAGATCCGGTTGCTCGTACAGAGCCAGGGCGTGGAGGAAGTCCCAGCCTCCCAGTGAGGCTTGGGCATTTACTCCAGGATTTTCGCCATTCAGAAAAAGAACCAGGCGGGCCTGAGAGTTGTGCTGGACCTTTCCACTCTCAACCTCTCCTTACCCCTGCAAAAATTCAAAATGGTTACGCCAGCTTTTATAGCAGAGACATTGTGCAAGGGAGACTGGATGTGCTCCCTGGATCTGAGGATGCGTATTTACACGCACCGATTTGACACCCCCATCGTTCTTTCCTACAGTTCAGGATCACGGGCTACCATTTCTTGGGTCTTATCCTGGGACACATGCTCAGAGAAAGTGTTTCCATCGGAGGACAAGATCACAGCCATCAAGAGGGCCACAACTCACTTCCTCAGCAGAGAAGTGACCTCTGCCTGGTGGTACCAGCGCCTCCTGGCAGCGGTCCTATTAGCTGTCCCCTCACACGAGACTCAGGATGAGAATACAGCTGCACTTCGCGGCATCATGGAACCAGGAACGAGGTCAGTGGAACAGCATGACAGCGTACGCCGTCCCTCCCACTCCACTGATTCACAGAGTGATTTGCAAGATCAAGGAGTCTCGCCAGCTCAACATCATTCTAATTGCTCCATGGTGGCCAGCCAGGCCATGGTTCTCGGAGCTGCTCAGCCTCTCAGAGATGCCTCTGAGTCACCTTCCGATGGGCCCAGCACATCTTCTGGCGCAACAGGGGCACAGGGTCATCCTCCCCGCACCACAGAAGCTGGCCCTCACAGCGTGGTTCCTGGGCAGATAACGCTATGATATGGCATTTGTAACGCCCCTATACACAAGTGTTTCAAGGCGTGACGAGGCGGGGGGGAGGGGGACGAGGGGAGACAGACAACAATCCTACTAGGTCAGGTGTCATTCAGATCGCGCGTGCAAGGGTAGAGGGGAAGGGAAAAGTGCAGTGGGGCAAAGGTAAGTGCAGACAAGTGCTGGGAAGGGGGGGCTGTAGGGATACAGACAGTCCCGCAGTGTAGGGGTTGCCAGGGAGGCAGTGCAGGGGAAAGTGGCTGGGCCAAGAACGGTGAGTGGCCCAGTTGCAGATTCAGTGCGGTTTCAGTCATTTTAGCAGGGGAGAGAAAGCGGAGGCAAAGAGGAAGGTTTTGAGGTGCTTCCAGAACCGGAGATGGTTCTCCTCGTTTCAGGGAGGCAGGAAGGCTGATCCAGAGGGAGGCCCCTGCAGCGGATATAGATCTGCCCCCATCTCGTTGTTTGGAGAATTGGCTGACCCTGAGGGAGTTGGAGGAGGATGAGCGAAGAGCACGAGAAGGAAGATATTTAGGAAGAGAGAGTTGAAGGTATTTTGGCCCAAGGCCCCAGACGGCCTTGTGGACAATGCAAAGGGTTTTGAACTTGATCCTCGCAGTCACTGGGAGCCAGTGTAGTGATTTCAGTCCTGGAGAGATTCGGTCCCTGGGCTTGAGGCCAAGGACAAGTCTCGCAGTCCTGGATGAGTTGCAAAGGGCGGAGAGTAGAGGAGGGTAGATTTAGGTAGAGGCTGTTACAGTAGTCCAGCTTTGAGAGAACCAGGGCTCTAGAGACAGTGAGCTTCTGGGGGAAGGAGAGGAAAGGAAGGATACCTCTGAGAAGGTGTAGTTGGTAGTGTGACTTCTTAGAGACGTCGGATATGTGAGGAGAGAAGGAGAGTGTGGAGTCTAAGATGACCCCAAGGTTTTTTGCCTTGCAGGTAGGAGCAGGAAGAGGGCCAAGAGAGGCCGGCCAGAGAGCTGCAGGGAAGGAGGGAGTGGGTGTGCCGATGAGTAGAATCTCAGTCTTACTGGCATTAAGGCAGAGGTCGTTGGCGGCACACCATTCCTGGATAGCAGAAAGACAGTCGGAGATGAGGGCAGGAGATGAGGAGGCCGAGGGTAGCCTGAAAATGAGCTGGGTATCATCCGCATAGCACTGAAAGTTGGGGCAGAGAGTGGCGATGCGGTGGGCCAGATACTGGTTGAACAGCCAGAGAGAGAGGTTAGAACCCTGGGGGACACCACAGGTAAAGAAAAAGATGTCAGAGAGGAAAGACCCCAGTTGGACCTGGGAGGGTCGATTTGAGAGGAAAGAGGTCAGCCACACCACAGCCTGACCAGTGATACCCAGGTTATCACGGAGACGGTTGAGCAGGATGGTATTGTTGACAGTCTCAAAGGCAGAGGAGAGATCAAGCAAAATGAGAACACATGGAATGTTAGAGTCAAGGTTCGAGAGCAGGTCTCATGAATGTTCAGGAGAGCAGTTTCCGTGCTTCTGGCAGCTCTGAAGCCAGACTGATGGTCATGAAGGCTACCAACAGATTCAGCATGGAGATTTAGCTGGGAGATTGCCAGTTACTCCAGGAGCTTGCCCAGGAAGGGAGTGATGGAGATTGGGCGATAGTTAGCTGGGCAGGAAGGGTCGGAAGAGGGTTTCTTAAGAAGGGGGTGCACAAGAGAGTGCTTGAGAGGGGATGGGAAGACTCTAGAGGCGAAGGAGTGATTTCAGAAGTCAGCAAGGGCAGGAGCCAAGGAGACGATGTGGTCCTTGATAGTTTTGGAGGAACAGGGGTGGTCCTGTTTTGACAAGACTTTCATAGATCGGACTTGTGTCAACCTCGTCAGCAGAAAAAAGGGGAAAGGCAGAGGAGGAGAGAGGAGGGTGGCTGCAGAAGGGCATAGGAGGAGAGTGAGGACAGGATGTTGAAATGAAGTGAGAGGCCAGTGCCGTGCAGAGGGCCTGGGAGGGGACAGGAGAGGTAGAGACTACAATCTGCAAGGAGCTGGCCAAACCTGCTGCAAAGAGTTCGGCCGAATTGTTAGATGCGCAGTGATGCGAGCTTGGATAAGGGCTCTCTTCTTGGTGAGAACGGAGAGCCGGTATTGCCTTTTGGAGCAGGCGACAGGCCAGTTTGTCAGAGGATGAACATGAAGAACACCATTTCTCCAGCATTGGATCTTTCATGGATTCACATGCTTAGAATATTCCCCGTCGTCAGACTGGGACCCCTCGGTACACATATATAGCCTTTTCCTAAGGAAAATTTTCGACACTTTTGTGTCCTATCTATGTCCTTTTAGGACCCGCCTACGCATGCTCCGTAGGCCGTCCCAGTATAAGAGGCCCGCCCCCGCGGTTCCCCTTCAGATTTCAACCGTCTCCAAAGTAGTGGGATCTCCTCGCGTGTCTTACTATTGTGTACAAGGTTGCGTTACTGGAATTTGAGTACAGAAAATGTCCTCTGTGTCAGGAAAAGCGCTGTTCCGCCCATGCGCGACGTGCGGCTTGAAAAAAGTTTACGAGGGGGACGGACATATGGATTGTATATATTGCCTCCACCCTCATCATTCGGCGGATAACTGCGACATATGCAAAGGGTTTTCTCAAAAAACCCTCAAAGACCGCAGTCGACGACTGGTGGCATGGCTGAATGAGGGAGCGGGGGCATACCCCCCTTCGGAGGTAGGCTCCACACAATCGGCGAAAACATCACGCCGCGCTACCTCATCGGAACCACCGGCGAAGAAATCTCGACCGCCAGAAAAAGAGTCGCCTGGAAGCCACTCAACTAGAGACTCCTCGTCAAAGAAATCATCTTCATCAAAGGAAAGGAAATCCTCCTCGGGCGATCATCATAGATCGACCACGAGTCGAGAGTCGAGTAAAAGCAAGCCAAGTGTGGAAAAGGCGGGACCGCCAAAACCACCTGCTAAGTCACAGTCGTCGACGGCGGCCCAGTCATCGGCCCCCACCCTGCCACTTACGCAGGGGGCATCCACCGTCCCACCGACGACGATGCCCTCGTCGACGGGGGTTCTACAGGAGGCCTGGAGGCCTGAAGTTTTTGATCCGACCCCCCGGATACTTTACTACAAGAACAGGCTGTGTTGCTGTCCTCGGAGGACGAGAATGAGAGAATAGCTGGCCCAGCAGACCTAGGGCTACGAGTGGCTGACAAGTCGTCGACGAGGGGATCCGTTATACCGGTATCTGCCCCTCTTCTCAATCCTCAATCTGTTTTGTCGTTGGAAATTCTGTCCACGCTTCAATCGTTGTTACAGTCGTTGGACCAGAGACTACCTCAGGCAAACCTGCCGCAGTCACCCGTCGACGAGCCGGGCCCGTCCCGTCAACCGACGCACCTACGCACGCCAATCTCAGCACTGGCACAGGAGGAAGGTGAGCTGCCAGATTCGGAGTCTGACAGGGGACCCATGTCGGATATCTCATCATCCCCCTACAGGGATCCAACCTGGGAGTCAGAGGTGGAGTTGGAAACCCCTAGAAGCCCAGCTCACCCGTCCCCTCCGGACGACATTGCGTCATTCCATTCTATGATGGAGAAGGCATGCAAAGAATTTGGTTTGTCCCAGGAAGAACAGAAAAAGGACTGTTTTTTGTTCGACCACATGGGTAAGAGAAGGAGGTCTGTGTTCTCGATACCAATACTAGACCATGTATGGAAGGAGGGGTTGCAGACAATGCGTCACCCGTTTTGAGAGCCGGCAGTGAAAGGACGCCTGGAAAAAAAGTTTAAGGCTCCAGAGTCTACCCCCAAGTGTTTATCCTACCAACCAACGCGAGACTCGGTGGTGTCGGCGGCAGCGGCGAGGAAGGCGAAGGCCCAGCACAAGTGCACGACTCCTCCGGAGAACGAAGCGAGACGCCAAGATGCCTTTGGCAAAAAAGTGCTATCCGTGGGAGCGACCACAGTAAAGGCCGTAAACTCTGTGGCAATTGTGGCCAGATACGATAGGGAGATGTGGACAGGCTAGCTCCGTTGCTTGATCATCTTCCGGAAGAAGACAGCGATGTTACTCGTCCGAGAAGGTGAGGAAGCCTCAAATCACGCAAAATAAACATTGCGGTGGACCTCGCTGAGTCAGGCTTCAAGCAAGTAAATAATGGGGTCGTATTACGTCGACAGTCATGGCTTAAGTGTACCTACTTCAGGCCAGAAATACAATACAAAGTTTTAGATATGCCCTTTGAGGGAGACCTTTTGTTCGGTGCGAAGGTGGACGAAGCCCTAAAGGGAATGAAAGAGAACTCGGACACGGCACGTTCATTGGGTGCCCTCCAGAGTGGCAGAAACTACAAATCTTTTTGTCCCTTTAGAGGGGCTTCAGGTAATTCAAGATTCTCTGCATCTGGAGACAGATCCTTTGGCAGATCAGCTTACCCCTCCCAGGGATACAGACGTGCCTCCCAAACGGCAAGCCGTCGCCAGAATTTCCAGACTTCCAGAAAAAGACCATCATATCCGTCGTCGTCGAGAGACAAGCAAAATAAAGATCAGCAGTGACATACAACACACCGTTCTGGGGGGAAGAGTTTCAGCATATGTCGACGAATGGGAACGAATAACGACGGATCAATGGGTGCTGGATACTATAAGAAACGGACACTCTGCAATTCAAACATAGCCCTCCGCAAATTCCACCTGCGTTCACCGCTCATTCCCATCTGAAAATACTGCAACAAGAGGTAACACTCATGTTAGCAAAGGGCGTGATAGAATTAGTTCCAACATCACAGAGAGGTCAAGGAGTCTACTCAAGATATTTCGTCGTAAAAAAGCCAAACGGCAAATGGTGTCCCATTTTAGACTTACGCGATCTCAACAAATCTTTGAAGAGCCTAAAATTCAAGATGCTCACTCTGCAGGAAGTGATCCGCGCCGTTCAAGAGGGGGATTTTCTAGCGTCCCTAGATTTACAGGACGCGTATTTCCATATTCCAATGTGTCGGAAACACAGGAAATTCCTAAGATTTGTAATAGGGCGGACTCACTACCAATTCACGGTTCTTCCTTTTGGGCTCAAGACCTCCCCCAGAAAGTTCACGAAATGCCTGGCTCCAGTAGCGGCCTGGCTAAGGAAGCAAGGCCACCATGTATACCCATACCTCGACGACTGGCTGGTAAGGGGATCCTCTCCAGCGTCGACCAACACAAGTTTACAAGCCGCCATGCAGCTTCTACAACAGCTGGGATTCGCCATAAACTTCGAAAAATCCTCTCTGCAGCCATCGAGATAGCTGGTATTCCTGGGGGCACAGTTAGAGACCCAGTTAAGGCTAGTGAAACCTTCCCTCGACAGAACCTCAAGACTCAATCAACAAGCATGCTGACTACGGCAATACACCAAGATCTCAGTGAGAAAATACGTTTCGGTCCTAGGGGCCATGGCATCCTGCATCCATCTGGTGGAAAACTGTCGCCTATTCATGAGGCCAGTCCAGGAATTCCTCGCGGACCGATGGACGCAGGCTCAAGGATCATGGTCAGACAAGATAACCATTGACGACGACAAGCTGCTTCAGACCCTTCAGTGGTGGCAGAGTTTCCACAATCTGAACAACGGCATACCCCTACAGGAGCCGGAGTTTCAGCGAACCATAGTTACGGATGCGTCCCTAACCGGATGGGGAGCTCACATGGGTGCTCTCCAAACGCATGGTCGCTGGTCTCCAACGGAGTCACTCCTACACATAAACGTGTTAGAACTCGGAGCAGTACGATGGGCCTTGAAGGCATTCCTACCACACATCAAGGGCTCGCGAGTACGAATACTGACCGACAATACAACGGCCATTTTTTATCTGAGGAAACAAGGAGGGACGCGATCAAGAACTCTTTCCATAGAAGCCCAGAAAACATGGCATTGGGCATTAAAGCACGAAATTTCCATCGTGGCTCATCACCTTCCAGGAGTGAGGAACTCCCAAGCAGACTCCCTCAGCAGAAGCATGGCCCAAATACACGAATAGGAAATGGACACAGTTCACCTGATGAAAGTGTTCCAGAAATGGGGTCACCCCCCTCTGGACGCCTTCGCGACCAAAGACAACAAGAAATGCGAGCAATTCGCAAGCAGATGGCCTCAAGAGGGTTCCATGGGGGAGGCATTCTCCTTCCCATGGACGGACATGTTCCTTTATGCTTTTCCCCCGTTCCCCCTCATACGGAGGACAATTCAGTGGATACGCAGATACAATTGCCGGGTAATTCTAGTGGCACCACACTGGCTGAGGCAACCGTGGTTCTCCGACCTGCTTCACCTGTCGCTGGAACATCCCATAGCGTTTCCGAGAGTCCCGAACCTACTATCCCGGGAAAAACGCACGGTGTGGCATCACGACCCGGACATTCTCAACCTTACAGCCTGGCTCCTGACTTTTCGGAGTTCGGTGCTTTAAACGTTGCGGAGGATTGCCAAAAAATTCTGCAGGCGGCCCGAGCCCCTTCTACAAATAAATCTTACTCCTATAAGTGGCGGAGGTTCTGTGAATGGTGTCGAGGACAACAAGGCCTACAACCGTTGTTGGTGACGCCGGAACAAGTTCTACCTTACCTGCTCCTCTTGGCGGAGAGGGGGTTATCCTTCACATCGATAAAGGTGCACCTGGCGGCCATCTCAAGGTTCACGAGGAAGAGGCAGTCGTCTCCTCTATTTAGCGACAGACTTGTGAAACACTTCATGAGGGGTTTATTTCGAATTTTTTCCCCGGTAAAACGTTTCCCCCCAACTTGGAGTCTCAACACAGTGTTGGCAGGCTTAATGAAACCGCCTTTTGAGCCTATGGCCACGTCCGACATAAAATTCATATCGTGGAAGCTGGCATTATTGATTGCTATCACATCAGCTAGGAGAATCTCGGAACTGCAAGCGCTGGTCGTAGACCCGCCATACCTAAGATTCTTTAAGGACGAAGTGGTCCTGGCAACTAATCCTACGTTCGTCCCAAATGTTCTGACAGTGTATCACAAAACACTCGTCCATTGTTCTCCCTACTTTCTTTGCGACACCATCATCGACAGCAGAAAAAGCTCTTCATACCCTGGACGTTAAGAGGGCTCTGAAATTTTACCTACACCGTACACAGGAACTCAGGTCTACTCGACAACTGTTCATCGCATATGGTCCGTCGACGAGAGGAAAAGCAATCTCTAAACAGGGATTGGCTCGATGGGTCTCATCGACGATTGCGTTTTGTCACTCCAAGGCCGGAAGGCCGCTGCAAGGACATCCTAGAGCCCATTCTACAAGATCAATGTCCTCCTCAGCAGCTTTATGGGCAGGAATTCCGCTGACGGACATATGCCAGGCTGCGGCATGGTCGGTGCCCCACACGTTTACCCGCCACTACTGCCTTGCCAGGCAGCATGCGGACGAGGTGCAGATGGGAAGAGCTGTCCTGCGCCATCTGTTTCAGTAAGGTAAGCTCCACGCTGTGGGGAATCTGTTTTCTACCTTTTTGATGACGGTATACTTTATGTAGGTAAGGTTATGAGTTAACTTATTCCTACTGTACATATGCATTGTGTATTATGGTGCGGGTATATTACATTACATTCTCACCACCGTCTCAAGTGTTACTGCTATACAATCTATTCTAAGCATGTGAATCCATGAAAGATCCAATGCTGGAGAAGGGAATAGTTTCTTACCTGTAACTCCATTTCTCCAGCATTGGTATCTTTCATGGATTCACATGCGCCTGCCAAACCTCCCCGGAATGCAATGTATTTGATTGATAAGTTTAACCCTTCCTACTTTGGAGGGGCCGAAATCTGAAGGGGAACCGCAGGGGTGGGCCTCTTATACTGGGACGGCCTACGGAGCATGCGTAGGCGGGTCCTAAAAGGATGTAGATAGAACACAAAAGTGTCGAAAGTTTTCCTTAGGAAAAGGCTATATGTGTACCGAGGGGTCCCAGTCTGACGACGGGGAATATTCTAAGCATGTGAATCCATGAAAGATACCAATGCTGGAGAAATGGAGTTGCAGGTAAGAAACTATTCCCTTCCTCTCTGCCACCCTGCACTTGCGTTTAAGGGTGACGAGATCAGAGTCATACCAGGAGTTACATTTGGCCTTGGGCTTCAGGCGGATTCTCATGACAGGGGCAAGGATATCAAGAGTATCAGATATAGCAGAGTAGAGAGTGGAGAGGGCTGTGTCAGGGTGGGAGTCAGCCGAAGGGGGAGGAGGAGGCGAGAAGGTGGCAGCGAAAGCCTCAAAGGCGGGCTTCTACACAGAACCCTCCAAAAGTGGCGCCACTCTCTCTGGGTATACAGGATGTGTGGGAGGGGGGTTTAAGCACCCTGGACTGAGTTGCCTCGGCAACTCAAGTCGCACTCTTGTGTGATTGGCCCAGTGGTGAGCTGCCCGGTTCACCACTTAGCATGTTTGAGTGACAGCTAGGACTGATGAATGGGGGTTTTCTGCATAAAAGCAGGGCTTTTGGGGACTGGGACTTCAGACGTCGCCACAGGACCAAAGAATCCGAAGAGGGAGAAGCTGAGCTGACCTGCAACGACGACACCCCGGTGGAGCCCTGCTGAACCGACTCACCACTTCTTCCAACGACAGGAGATCTTCATCCCGAAGAGTCTTCTTCCTTTGACTGGTGGGGATAACCAGTTTGCCCGCCTTTTCACCTTCCCGGATCATCTCGTGGCCGCCTTGCCTGTGCCAAGCACCCCGGCAACCGGGATACCACGTTTTACCACTACCGCGAATAAAACGGTAGTACCTTTTAACCGGCGAACTTCGCGGCTGGTTTCTTCCCTGGCAGTGCAACGACCTTCAACTTTCCTCCACGTCGACATCTTCTCTTCCTCTGGACGAGGCCACGACTTGCATCCACTGCCAGGAACAACTGCCCCCGCTGAAGGATTCTCTCCACTTTCAAGGTACTGTGTCCGCCTGGCCTCCCTCGCAACGGTCTGTGTGGGGTGTCTCGTAAATCCTCATTTTACCACTTGGGTTGGCCCTAGGCTGGCTAACTGAACGTTTCTGAGCTGAACTGATTCCTTTTTAAACTCTCTGCAAGACTTTTCAAGCCTTTTAAACTGTGTGATCTTGGGCGCATTGGTATTCTACACTCTCCAAGAGGGAGCCTGACCTCTGAACTTTTTGCTCACAAGTAGACCTCGACTTTCCTGCCTTGCTGAGTGCTTCTAAAGTATTGTGTTGTGTGCTGTTCCTAATTTCTGCCTTTTCCCTTCCTTTTTCTTATTGAAGTGCCATCTTTAGTTAAGCGCTCACCTCTGTCTGGAAATAAGTGGTGTTAACTAAGACTTGTCTAATAAGTAATAAGCGATGTATATATATTAATAGTGACTGTGTTTTTGAACTTGCTTACAATAATAGTGCTAGAGTGTTTCTAAGTGTGTCTTTAAATAAATAATTAGATACTTGATACCAAAGCTCTGGTCAGTGTTTGCTTGTGCTACTGTATTTTGGTACCTATCTTGTATACTCTATATACTGTCTAACTCTTCTAGAGAGAAGCCTGGCTGCTCAGCCACAGCTACCAGGTAAATCTGGTTGGTACAGACTGCTACCAATTGGGTTTACTGCCAAAACCTGTAGTCTTAAGCCTTTTGCAGTGGTCCCTAAGGGAACTGCACAGTTTTCTGCCTAACAGCGAGCACGCAAACTGCCAAGTCTCTGTCGCTGCTCGTGAAGGCCCAAGTCAAAGGTCAGAGATCTGGGTCCCTATCGCGATCCTCTTCAGGCTTTAGAGGGTTCCAAGATCGCAGGTCACGCAGGACTGATCCTCCGCAAGGCAACTCCCGCCAGAGGCAGCTACGTGGCCATTTTTTCTCTCGGTCGTCAGCCTCTTCTTCAGGGACAGGTAGTCTTTCCGCCGAAAAGTCTGTAAAATGATATTTTTTGGTGCTCGCACAAGACTCCAGTGGGAGGACGAATCTCGTCTCATCTGAAGACGTGGCAAACCGTCACCGACGACCGGTGGGTTTTGTCCATCGCTCGGGCGGGCTTCTGCTTGCCCCTCCCCCCTACCTCACCCTTCAATCCTCCCTTTCAGCAGACGGGGACACCGTCCCTCAGAGCCGAGGTCCAGAAGCTTCTAGATCTCAGGGCTATAGAACCCGTTCCCCTAGTGGAACGAGGGGAGGGCTTCTACTCTTGTCTGTTTACGAGGTTGGCCTGCGCACCATTCTAGACCTTTCCCAGTTCAACCTTTCTCTTCCCCAAGAGAAATTCAAGATGATTACGCACTGCCAAATAAAGGGCGACTGGCTCAGTGTTGTGGACCTTCAGGATGCTTATATGCATATCCTGATCTGGAGCCCGCATCGGAAATATCTGCGGTTCTCCCTGGGAGAGGAGCACTATCAGTTTCGAGTGCTCCCTTTTGGTCTGAGCTCTGCGCCGCGTGTCTTCACAAAGATGTCAGTCATTGCAGCTTTTTTAAGGCTGCAGGGTATTCATGTGTATCGATATTCGGACGACTGGCTTCTGCGCAGTCCCTATCCTCTGAAAGCCTCGAGCAATCTTCAGTCTCTCCTTCAGCTCCTGTTCAGTCTTGGGCTTTCAGTGAACTGGCGGAAATCCTCCATGACTATCTCTCAGGACCTGATATTCCTGGGTTTCCGTTGGAACACGATCGACTGCAGGGTGTACTTGACGGTGGACAGGATGGCGGATCTGTTAACCACATGTCAAGTCTTCATTCAGTCGGAGAGCATGTCCGCCTGGTGGTTCCGGAGGCTTCTGAGCCTCATGGCCTTGTGCTTGCTCTTCCCCTGGCGTGTCTCAAGATATGACTTAAGCAGTTGCCTCTTCGAAGCTCCTTTCTCCAGGCGGTGGATCCGGACACCAAAATGATCCCGGTTCCACCCTACATGACAGATCTCCTTTGCTGGTCTTCTTCCAAGAATCTGTCGGTGGGTACACCCTTTCAGGAGCCCTCCCCTCAGGTGACCATTATGACGGACACCTCCTTTATCTGGTGGGGCGCGACGATGGATCATCTTCAGGTTTCGACCTGTGGTCGCCGCAGGACAGACAATTTCACATAAATTATCTGGAACTTCTGGCGATTTTCCTGGCGCTCAAAGCTTTCAAGCCAGGGATTGTGAACAAGGTGGTCTGCATCCGCACGGACAATGCGCTATCCATGTTTTACGTCAACAAGCAGGGGGATACCAGGGCACCTCCCCTTGTAGATCTAGCCATTCACATTTGGAAATGGGCCATTCAACACAGTGTTTGGCTGTTGGCGGTACACGTTCCGGGCCAGCTGAATGTAACGACAGACTCTCTCAGCCGGCGTGCGGTGGTCAGCTACGAGTGGGAGCTGAACACGGAGATCCTCTCTGAACTTTTTCGCCATTGGGGCACTTCATAATTGGACCTCTTTGTGACGTCATTGAATAGGAAGCTTCCTCTTTATGCTTCCAAGAACGGGCTCGGAGCCTCTTCCCTGGGGATGCTCTCGAGATTCTGTGGCACAACATGAGGGCCTACGCCTTCCCGCCTCTTCCTCGGATTCACTGGGCGCTATGCAAGCTCAGGCACACGTCGAATGGCCCTCTCCTTTTCATAGGAGGACTTCCTGTTCATCCTCTGAGAAACTGGCCTGTCGCCTGCTACAAAGGCAATATCGACTCTGTCCTCACCAAGAAGAGAATCCACATTCAAGCTCGTGTCTCTGCGGCATCTAACAACTCGGCCGAACTCATTAAAATCTGCAAGGAGCTGGCCAACCCTGCTGCAGTCTCTACCCCTCCTGTTGCCTCCCAGGCTTTTTGCAATGCCCTTGCCTCTCACTTCATTTCAAAAAACCCAGGACATCCTGCCCACCCTCTCCACCCACACTCCTCCTCTTCCCTCTCCATCTGTGCTTGCTGACCCTCCTTTAGCCACCCTCCCACCATCCTTCTCGTCCTTTCCTCTTTTCACCCCTGACGAGGTTGCTAGACAAGTCCGATCTATGGAAGCCTCTTCAAAACAGGTTCATCCCTGTTCCTCTAAAACCATCAAGGGCCACATTGACACCCTCGCTCCGTCCCTTGCTGATTTTTGCAACCACTCCTTTGCCTCTGGATCCTTCCCCTCCCCTCTGAAGCACTCCTTTGTGCATCCTCTTCTCAAGAAACCCACAGATGATCCTTCTTGTCCAGCTAACTATCGCCCAATTTCCATTACTCCCTTTCTTGGCAAACTCCTGGAAAGGTTGGCCATCTCTCAGCTTAACCTTCATTCCAATTCTGTTGGCTGTCACCATGACCACCAGTCTGGCTTCAGAGCTGCCAGAAGCACGGAAATTGCTCTCCTAAATATCCGTGAAGATCTGCTCACCAACCTTGACTCTAACATTCCATCTGTCCTCATCCTCCTCAATCTCTCTACTGCCTTCAACACAGTCAACCATACCATCCTGCTCAACCGTCTCCGTGAAAACCTGGGTATCACTGATCAGGCTCTGGCCTGGCTGACCTCTTTCCTCTCAGATCGACCCTCCCAGGTCCAACTTGGGTCCTTCCTTTTATCTATCTTCCTCTCTACCTGTGGTGTTCCCCAGGGGCCTAACCTCTCGCCCTGGCTTTTCAACCAATACCTGGCAACTCTCGCCCACTGCATTGCCATTTTCTGCTGAAATGTCCAGTGCTACGCTGACGACACTCAACTAATTTTCAAGCTGCCCTCTGCCACCTCCTCTCCCTCTCGCATGTCTGATTGCCTAACTGCCATTCAAGATTGGTGTGCCGCCAATGATCTTTGTCTGAATGCCAGCAAGACGGAAATCCTCATCGGCACACCTTCACCATCCTTTCCCCTCACTCTCTGGCCGGCCTCCCTTGGCCCTCCTCCTACCTCCACTTGCGAGGCTAAGAACCTCGGGGTCATCTTTGACTCCACCCTTTCCTTCTCCGCCCACATCTGAGGTCTCTAAAAAGTCAAATTTCCGACTGCACCTCCTCAGAGGTACTCTGCCTTTCCTCTCCTTCGCCCAGAAGCTCATGGTATCTCAAGCTCTGGTTCTCTCTAGGTGGGACTAGTGTAACAGCCTCTTTCTAAATCTACCTGCCTCTACTCTCCGCCCTCTGCAACTAATCCAGAACAGGACTGCGAGACTTGTCCTTGGCCTGAAGCCCTGGGATCGTATCTCTCCAGCTCTGAAATCTCTCCACTGGCTCCCAGTGGATGCAAGGATTAAATTCAAAACCCTCTGCATTGTTCACAAAGCTTTATAGGGCCTGGGTCCAAAATACCTTCAGCTATCCCTCTGCAAATACCTGCCCTCTCGAGCTCTTCGCTCCTCTACCGCCAACTCACTCAGGGTAAGTCATTTTTCTAAGAAACGAGCTGGGGGTAGATCTCTGTCTTTGGCTGGGGCCTCCCTCTGGAACAGCCTCCCTGCCACTCTAAAACTTGAGAACCATCTCCGGTTCCGGAAGCACCTCAAGACCTTCCTCTTTCCTTCTGCCTTCGCTCCCCCTCTCCCCTGCTGATCTGTTCTCTCTTGGCACTGTGCACCTGGCCACCCTCTGTCTTTTGGGCCCAGGTACCTGCTCATCCTGCCACCCTCCCGCACTGCCTCCAGGCCACCCCTTGCACTGGGGTCGGTATCTGTACCCATACAGCCCCCCCCTTTTTCTTCCTGCACTTATCAGACCTACCCTGTCTGCTGCCTTAAACCAAGCACTTGCAAATTGCTGGCTGCATTACCACTGTTTGTTGCCTTTATTATTTATTTAATATTTATCTGTTTCTCCTCTGCTTCGCACTTTCCACCTCTCCCCCCTTCCATGCACTTTCCCCTCCCCTCTCTCCCATGCACTTGCGCGTTCTCAATGTCACTGGGCCTAGTAAGATCGCTGTTTTGTTCTCCCCTGTTCCCCTCCTTTTCCTTGTCGCGCTCTGAAACACTTGTGTACGAGCGCGATAGAAATAAAATATCTATCAATCAGTAGCCCCATGGTGGCCAGCCCTGATCCTGATTTTCGGAGCTTCAGCATCTGTCAGTCTGCTCACCGATCAGGCTTCTGCTGCTTCCCGACCTACTTCACCAGAGCGATCAGCAGACGTGGCACCCCTCCCCACAATCATTCAGCTTGGCGGCCTGGTGCCTGAGTTCAAATCTTTAGAGTTTCAATTTGTCCGCGGATAATATGCGTATTATCCAAGCGGCTAGAAAACCTTCGACCAGGTCTCAGTATAGGAGCAAATGGCACTGTTTCTGTCACTGGTGTCTAGCAAAAAAGCTGGACCCCAGAGAAGCTGCTATCGACATGGTGCTGTCTTTCATTTCTCATCTGGCAGCTTCAGGCATGCATGTTTTGTCTTGTAGGACTTATTTGTCGGCTATTGCCGCCTACCTGTCACGGAGTCTTGCTCTTTTTCTTTGACAAACCCTGTAATTAAAAAGCACTTTGCAGGTCTGTTGCATCTGTATCCACCTGTGCGCAGCCCGCATCCTAAGTGGGATCTGAATGTGGTCCTTACTGCTTTATGTCATAACCCTTCGAACCCATGGCTATGGCAGACTTGAAATTCCTTTCATGGAAAATGGCCTTTCTGATTGCGGTAACTTCGGCAAGGCGTGTAAGCGAGCTTCAGGCCTTGTCGGTAGAACATCCATTTCTCACCTTTCACAAGGATAAGGTTGTCCTCCGTACTAATCCTTCCTTCCAAAGGTGGTATCTGATTTTCATCTGAACCAGTCTTATTTCCTTACCAGTTTTCTTCCCAGAACCGGCTTCAGATGCCAAGAGGGTTCTGCATAGTTTGGATGGAAGGCGAGCTCTTACATTTTATTTGGACAGAACATCTAATCTTCAGAGCTCTTCCCAGCTCTTGAGGACTTTTGAAGACCCAAAAGGAAAGCCGGCTTTGAAAGCAACTATCTCCCAATGGATTGCTTCCTGTATCTCTGAAGAGTATTCCGTTCAGGGCTTTCAACCTCCAAAGGGAATTCATGCCCATTTTGTTCGGGGCAAGGCAGCTGCTATTGCCTTCCAAAAATATCTTCCCTGGGAAACCATTGCCAAGGCAGCCACGTGGGCTTCCCCATCGGCTTTTGTGAAGCATTACTGCTTAGACCTGAGCTCCAGGGCTGATGCTCAGTTCGAGCAAGCTGTTCTTAAAAACCTCTTTCAGTAAAGGAGTTCCACCCACCTGTTATCCTGTAAGGAGTGCTTGGTAATCTCCCAAAAGTGTGGAGGAAAGGGGACGGGACGTAGGAGTATAATAAAGTTACTCACCTTAGTGACTACCTTACTCCTAGTCCCCTTTCCTGCATACGCCTGCCCGCTGTCCCCTCTAATAAGTATCCTCTATTATTGCTTAAATGGTGTCAGACCTGGCGATAGAAAAGGACTGAAGGGCGATGCGCTGGGCGCAGCTAAGGAGGGCAGGGTTACGGCCGCGTGCGGTACCCCAAGGAAAACGAGAAGGCCAATATTTTTTTTTAATTTGATGCTTTTTTTACAAAACGTGCTTCGGTCCCTTCCCACTGGACGAAATGTGCCCAAAGTATGGAGGAAAGGGGTCTATGGACTAGGAGTAAGGTAGTCATTACAGTGAGTAACTTTATTATTATAAGTGTCCCTAATCCTGGTGGCAACAGTAACCCCCCAAATATTCAATACCATCATGTTTCCAAATAGGGCATTGCACCGATACTGCTTGTAGCTCTGCAGGGGAAAGAACGATCTTTGAAACCAGAGATCTGGCTAAAGCTAGCCAATTCGGCCATCAAGCTGGCCACTGAGATACCCACCTACGTGTCCAAGAGCAAAACATTGCCCGCATATAGGGAGATCTTATAGCCTCGGACATGTACCGGGATCCATTCAATTACAAAGTTATTACAAAAACAGTTCGCCAGAGGCTCCATTGAGAGAGCGAAAAGAAAAGGAGAAAGTGGACACCCCTGCCTGGTGCCCCTGGCTATCTTGATCAGAAGGGTCCGGTTCCCATTCAGCATTGTACTAGTGGTCGGAGCAGAGTAGTTCGCCATCAGATGTGAACGAAATGTGGGGCCAAAGCCTGCTCGTCTGAGAAGAGTTTTCAGGTAGCATCAGTCGAGGCGATGAAATGCGCTTTGGCCATCTAGAGCTATAATCCCCGCCTTGAGGCCTTGCTCCTCTACCACCTCCATCCACCAGATTAAGGGTTCTTCTAATATTATCCTGTTTTCATCTCCCCGTGATAAAGCCAGTCTGGTCCTGGTGGACCAGTGATGGCAAAACCAACATCAGGCGTGCAGCCAGTACTTTCGCATATATTTTAGCATTATTATTATTAAGGGTGATTGGACGATATGAGTCCAGGAGCTGTGAGTCTTTATTGGTCTTTAAGAGCAAAATCATGGCAGTCTCTAACATGGACTGGGTTGTTTAACCCGTCTCTGGGAACTTATTAAACAGTTGAGTAAAACGCGGGGCTAAGGTCTCACCATAGGTTTTATGAAATGCTGCTGTAAATCCGTTTGGACTTGGAATGGTATTTTTAAGAGATTTAATAGCTACAAGGACCTCCACTTCCTGTACAGGCTGCACCAGAAATGCTAAGGCTTCCGGGGGAAACAATGGAAAGGCCACACGGTCCATGTAGTCCTCGGGAGCTGCTCAGTCTGGTTAGGGGAGGGGCTTCAGCAGCTCAGATCTGGTATGGATGTACCCAGTCCAGGATGCTACCATCATCTGTATGCAATATTCCATTGTCGTCAAGAAGGGCCACTATATGATGTGATTTACGCTGCACTAGTTTACGAACAAGAAGTCTATTAGCTCATTTGCTCCTCATGTAATAGTATTGTTTCACCTTTAATAAAGCCTGCAAGGCGCGCTCAGCTAAGTGCGCTTCTAGTTTGGCTCTAGCAATAGTCAGCTGTCGCCTAGCTTTTGGGGAGCCTGAGGATTTATTCAAACATTCCTCGGTCTGTACCTCTGCCTCCAATTCCTTTTGTATAGTCTTCCTGGCCTTGGAATAGGCTGAAGTCAGCTTAAAGAGTTACCCCTTAATTACTGCCGTCATTGCATCCCAAACCAAGCTATAGGAGACCCCTTCAGTTAGATTGGAATCAAAATATGCCATAAGCAGAAGTTTTATCTCCTGTCGTTTTACTGGATCTTTAAGTACTGGATCATGTAGCCTCCACGGTCGATGCAGTGGGGGTTGCAACCTGAGATAGAAAGGGACATGGATGCAGGGGCATGGTCAGATAGCGTAATGTGAATACGAGTTTCGGGGGTAGCAGGGACCAGAGATAAAGATGCCAAAATTGCGTCAATGCGGGAGAAGCCCCTGTGTACATGAGAGAAATTTATATAGTCGCTCTGCTGATTATTATGGAACCTCAAAATGTCAATCAAGCTCAGTTCACGCAGTACTTTGGCAAAAGCCAGAGAGTTTGGTAGTCTGCATTGGTGACTGGTAGGGTCTTATCCACAGCCAAGTCAGGGACTAGATTAATCAGAGCGCCCTCCACAAAGGAATGCAGACCCAGGAGATCCCTGAGAAAAGATCCTGGTGGTCATTCGGGGCATACACCCCTACAAACGTGAAACTGTTTCCCAGGTTTTTTCCCTTAACTGCCAGAAATCTTCTGTTATGGTCCCTCAAGATCCCTGATTTTGCAAAGGGGGTATTCTTATTGCGCAATATTGCAATACCTCTTTTCTTGGCCCATCTGGAGGCGTAGTATTCTGGGGAGAAATCCCTATGTGCCATTCGCTTCTCGTCCTTCTTGAGGGGGTGCGTTTCCTGCAGAAAGACCAACTGCGGGAGTCGGGTCCACTTATTTTGTGAGGACGGATTTTCGTTTCATGGGTAAGTTAAGCCCATGGACATTCCAGGTTAGCACAGTCAGGGCGCGATCAGAATCCTTGTGTGGGTATCATTATGGCGCTTCATCCGCCTGCCAATCCTATTTATTGTATTCCTCAATTGTTTCATATACATGCAGCTCTGCTGAGCCGGCAGGTGAAGCCGGCCCTTGTAGAAGGCCTGTGCAAAAGGCCCAGGTCTGTACTCTCAGCCAGTCTCCGCCAGATGCCAAAGGATCTAAGTAGCACACCCACACCTCTCCCAAAAAAATCCAGGTGCTCTGCAAGTGCCCCTTGCTCCAGCCAGTGCTACCACATGCGCCACCAGTGCCAGTACACGTGTACCCAACGTCCTACCTGCACAGCCAATCGCCACCTCAAGCAGACAGCACAGTTTCTCAGCTCGCCTTTGCCCACCACCCACACTAGACTCCCTACCCCCCCACTATCAGTACTCAGAACGCAAATATCAGGTGCTGCACCACATACCACTACTCTGCTACACGTAAAACTAATCCACACGCACATAACAAAACGACTACAATCAAAATGAACAGCACACCTGTACCTCCGCTCAAATGCATCTTGTTGAATGCCAGATCCCTAGTGGCGCATGCCCTTGACGTCCTCGACCTCATCACCCCAAACAAGCCAGACATTCTAGCTCTCACTGAAACATGGCTGACCCCAACAGCTGGCCCTGCTCTCTATCGCTATCCTCACTGGCTATGCTATTTTACGCTGTGATAGAATAGGCAAGAAGGGTGGAGGAGTAGCGCTCATATACAAAGACAGCCTAGTACTTCACCAAGTAAGCCCCACCCAGCTCCAGAACTGTGAATCCCTCTCACCGTTAAATTAACCTGCTCGCCTAACACCACGTCAACTTTCATCTGATCAACCGCCAGCCAGGCCCAACCCAAGCTTTGGAAAATGACCTTCAACTTGAATCGTTCCTCCGCACGCAGACAACAAGAAGCCGCTGTGAACCGAGGGATCACCGAACTTACTAAAACCAATTATAAGGCCGGTGGGTGAGATAGATCACGAAAGAAATGGCACTGAATTGAGAAGCCGTGCTCCGGTTAAGCGTGAAGGTTTTTCCTCTATCCGGCACCAACTCCATAAAAAGACTGCCTAAGAAGCATAAGGTCCGGAAAAACGGCTAATAAAAAGGAAACCCTTGACAAAAGGAAATAACAACAACAACAGCATAACGTTTGACAGAAGCCGTTCATTGACTTTTTAAGCTGCATAACGCAACTCATGAAGAGAAAGTGACTTCCTATCTTTTTTTGCCAGAGAAGTCAATCTTTAGTCGAACCATAAAAGTCTATAAAGTACCTGAAACCTGGGGATTTGTTTTTTGTGAACTTTTTTGTCATCTTAAAAAGCAATATGCCGTCCTGAAGAGGGCCACAACTAAAACAGCAGAACACCAGGGATGGTGGTGATGTAATTTGTGTGCCGAAACATATGTAGACACTATAATTGATGTCTTTTTTCTACAGTATCAGAACTTTTATGCTGTCCATTCATAGTATGTTCCCCTAGAAAATTGCAAGACAATCAATATTTTGAAAACAGTTTGTCAAGGTGATCTGTTACAAATTGTCACTATACTAAATTTAGACACCATTAGTAGAAGAAATGTGTTGTTGCTGGACTATTTAATATTAGTTTTTCAATTTGTTTTAAGTTTGTGAGGTGTCTTGTGGAAAGCACCCACCATTTTTTCTTGTGTTACTAAAATTATGTGATTAAAAATGTTTTTTACTTTGTTCACTCTTTGGAAAATAACATTTTTGTGTGACTCTCAGATAGATGAAATAGATAATCTATCCCCATCTCCTTTTTCCCTGATCTAAGTCTAAGGTGGACTAAAAGAGGGTTAATTGAGCTTGACTTTTGCGTGTTTCACACTCCTCCAACTTGTATCTGTAAACCTCAAGCCTACAACAAAACCTATCACCCTAGGGGACTTTAACCTTGGTTACAACGACCTGTTTGACAAAGAGGCCCTAGCCCTAGCTAATCCCATGACTATTCTAGTATGTACCCAGCGCATCTTCCAACCAACTTGCGCCTTAGTTTGCACCATTTACTGGTTGTTGGACCACAGATGTAACTCAATCATTGACTCCACTGTCCCCAGTCTATGGTCAGATCACCATATAATCACATTCTCCATCCCTATCCTGATCCGCATCTAACCCACTACAACCTGTGCCAACCCCCCTGCTTCGCCTGCACTCGCACGGAGTACCCGCAACCTTACTAGTGCCCACCTACCTCCTACTGCTGCTGAACCACCCACTACCCACCTCACCGAACGCCACCACCTTGGTAGATCACTACAACACCATCATAGGCAACGTAGTGGATGCCCTGGCACCACTAAAACCCTGCAAAGCAAACAAGCTTAAGCATTACAACTCATGGTTCAACAATGACCCCCGTGCGCTACGCACACAGAAAAGAGCAGCAGAAGCCGTCTGGCAAACAGACCCCACCTCCTCCAATAAGACAGTCTATGCAGCCATTGCTAAATCCTACACTCAAAACATCCGCTCTGCCAAGGCAACCACCTGTAATGATGGAATCGCCATTGCCCCGTCTTTCTCTCGTGAACTTTTCATCATTCTCCAAGAACTTGAAATGCCCATCTCCCCCCACCCGCCTTATTGGTAAAAGACAACACCTGGTGTGGAACTGTCCAAGACACATTCACGGGCAAAATCTCTCAGCTCCAAGATAGAATCGCCACCAAACGCTCCTCCATCACAGCACCCAAATCACTGTCCCTTCAGCCTAACACGCTGAGTACCCTTCTCTTACAATTCCAACCTATCTCAGTCACTGACCTAGCCACCACAATGAAGGGACTCAAACCCTCCTGATACCAGGAAGACACTTGTCTGGCTTCACTGATCAAAGATTGCTCTGAACCATTGCTTCCTCGATTACCACCATCACCAATGCCTCCTTCACATCTTGCTCTGCCCCTATTGCCCTTAAGGAGTCATGCATATCACCCTTGCTCAGGAAACCACCCCAAGACCCTCTGACCCCGTCCAACTACCACCCTATAACCCCAGTTCCATTCCTCCTGAAAATTGTTGACAGTGTGACATGCCTCCGATTCCGAGACGTCCTTGAATCCCACCATATACTAGGAGCCAGGCAATCGGGTTTCTGCCCTAGTCATGGAACAGAAACAGCCCTTTTAGACATCAAGAACCAATTGGACGCTGCCATTGATGCTGGAAAACTCACACTCCTCCTTGACCTCTTGGCGGCCTTCGACCTGGTTGACCATCAAACACTATGCAAGCACCTCCCTGCCACGGCACATTTCTCACCCAGAACAGCCAACTGGAGAGCCGCTTTCCTATCCCACAGAACATCAAGGGTCTTTGCTAGCAACGCAATGGCCGACCCCACGCATACATCATACAGTGTCCTCCAAGGCTCCTGTGTCTCACCAACTTTGTACAACATTTATACAAAACCACTGTTCGAGCTCCTAAACTCTCGCTGCATATCATATACAAACTACGCCGACGACACTCAAATTATCATCCCACTTTCTGGTGACTACACCCAGGACCACGATAAACGCCATCTACGAAAACATCCAAACTTGGATGGCGGAGCATAGCCTCTGTTTAAACGATGAAAAAACAGAGCTTTTGCTTATCAGCTCCCCAGCCCATCTAGCCAAACTAGACAGCTCTTTCAAATCCTTCAGCATCAACGGTCACAACATCCCAGTGGCTCCTGCAGTAAAAACCTTATGAGTCTACCTGGACGCGAGCATCGACATGACATATCAACCCACTTCTGCCTACGCCACCAAGCTGATTTACGCTTGCAAGCCATTCCTTTCCACTGAAAACCGCATTTTTTTTATTTATTTATTTTTTTTTTTTGCTTTCATCAATCTTTTGATTTTGCAAAGTAGTTTGCTTCGTGTCCTTTCTTTTTTCTGTGTTCTTTTAGTTTCTGACTATCGTTTCGTTTCCCACCATTACTTTATGCAGTCGAGTTTTCTGTTAGGCGTTGTGGGACCTTCTTTGCGCATTCATCTAGGGCGGCTTTTAGAATTTTTGCCCTCGCTATGGACCACGAAGTCCTAGACCCACTCATTAAGCGAGACCACCACACTTCTTCGTCGTTTTGAGAAAAAGGTTCCAATAGGGGGCCGAGAAAGGATCTTCTCCATATGATGGTCTTTGGGCAGCTTAAGAGGAGGTGTTTTACTGACTCTTTTTCAGATTAGCTCTTACACAGACGACAATGGTTTGTAGTAGAGAGGCCCCTTATGGCCCGGACCTCGTTGGTTGGCAGTAAGTTCAGCCTAGCCCTGAGGAGAGTTGCACGTAAGACTGTCTGGAAATCTTTTGAATAATTCGAGAGTCGCGTCCAGTTTTTTCGGTTGGGCAGGTAGGTGTTTTAGGAGTTGTTTTTTTTTTTTCTGCAATTGTGTGGGTTTCGATCCAGTCCTCCTGGTCCATTTTCTTTTTTATTGGATTTCTGATCAGTCTCTTCTGTGCATGCAATGTTTTCTAGGGAAATTCTTTGTTTGGATGCCCATGTGGTCAGCATTTTGCAGGTCTCGTTGTTTATTTCTGTGTTTATCAGGTTATAGAGCGGAGGAGATTCAGGCATGAGAATTTTCCTGAAGTGACATTTCCCCGGCCTCTTTGGCTGCTTTCAGGGATCAGAGGCCTAGTTCTCGTCTGAATCCAGCGATCGGCATCGAATTAGCAAGTTGGAGTACCTTCCGCCAGAAGTACCCCTCCAATTTTCGCCAAATCGCCGTGGGAAGAGTGGGCAGGGCATCTCCTCCATAGACCAGACAGGGGACAACTTTTCCTTTGTAGAATTTCAGGACCGGTAGCAGAGAGAATCGTCCATACTTCCTGTCGATGATCTGCGCTTGTGTTAGCTTTCGTGTTTTTTCCCACAGATGTTTCTGCATTGCGACTTCTGATTTAGAGCTATCCATCATCACACCGAGGTATTTGTAGTTTTTGACAACATCCAAGGCTGTTTTTTCGATGTACCAACTCAATTTCTTTTTTGACTTCTTCCCTGTTGGTTTTTCCATTATCAGGATTTTTGACTTTTCTGTGTTAATCTCCAGATTGTTAGCGGATATGTATGAAGCCAGATTGTCTAGTTGTAGTCCTATTTCTGTCTGGTCACGGAGGATGATGTCATTGGCGTAGAGAAGTCGACCCAGTGGTGTTTGGCCTATTTTTGGAGGGAAAGATCTTATTCGGTTTGCACTTTCTTTGTAGTCGCCCAGAAAGGAGATAAATAAGGCCGTGGCCAAGGGGCAACCCTGCTTGACTCCTCGGAATGTTGGAATGACTTCCGAGAGTAAGCCTTGGTGGTTCAGTTTAACTCGCATGGAGGTTTCTTTGTGAAGGGCTTTGATGGGTTCCAGTAGCGATGGCGGGCAATTCCAAGCGGACAATTTGGACCATAACCTCTCTGTCGACTTGGTCGAAAGCCTGGGTAAGGTCTATGAAAGCTAAAAAGACCTTCCCAGAACCTTACATGATTTTGCTCTTCAGAATGCTAAGGATCAAGATGTTGACTTGAGTTCCGCAGTTTTTCATGAAGCCCACTTGGAACGGGTCGTGGCAGTCAGCCGATTTTGCCCAAGTTTGAAAGCTCCTTTGTAGGAACGAGCCGTAGATTTTTCCAATAGTGTCCAGCAAGGCAATGGGGCGGTAGTTTGCAGGGGCCGACCTGTCTCCTTTCTTGTATATAGGTGCGACGACTGAGGTGGACCAAGAGACTGGAATCGAGTTGGACAGGGTACAATTCTGAAAGACTTGACTGATGGAGGCCCATTCTGACGGGTGATTTTTCAAATCGATGTTGGTAATTCCATTGGGACCCGGGGCTCTTGAAGATTTTAGCCTTCTTATGGCTGATGTAATGTCTTCGATGTCGGAGAAGTCCTCCCAAGTATTGTGCACCAATGGCGGGGTTGTACTGGGAGCATTCGGCTCGGGGAGTTTGAAAATAATAGAGAAATGAGTTGTCCAGGCAACCTCGTCGACGCAGTTTGATGTTGAGGAGGATATTCGGTTGTCGTACTTTTTTATCAGTTGCCAAAAGGCTCCGGAATTTTTGTCCGCCAATTTCTTTAGCATTTCTTCAGCGTCATGTTGGTATAAGGCCGATCGATGGAATCTTAGCCAGGATTTGTAGCTTTTTTGCTCTTGCAAGTAAATTTTCACTGCGTCGCTTGTTTTTAAGTTTGCCGCTTGTCTCTTCAGTTTCCGAAGTTCTCGCCTTATGAGTACTAGCTCTAAGTTATACTCCTGCAGCGGGTTGGTTGAAGGCCAGTTTCTTTGTGTGGTTTCACGTAGTATGGAATTAGCAGAGGTTTGTAGTCTGCTAGATGATTAGGAGGCCCAGATTCTCTGTACTGTTGACTTCCGTATTTTTTTGTCAGTTCTCTGATTCTTTCGCTTGTAAGTCTGAGTCTGTTTCCTTGAGCTGTGGGTTCCGGGGCTTCAGGCAGGAATACTCTTGTGCTATGCTCCACCGGCCAGCTGGCTTTCAGGATGTTGTGATCGCTCTCAACGGTCCGCAGAATCTCGAATGAGGTCATCCTGGCTAACATCTCCTCAGATGTGAAGATGTAATCTATAGTCCTCTTTTGCGCGCCTCTTTCCCAAGACGGGATGGGGTTTGATGGGAGGAGGGCCTCTTCGATGTTGTGGAGGTTTCTGGTATTCATCAGTGTCTGCCATTTCTCCCCTCGTGACTCAGCCTTGGTTTTTTCTCTCAGGTAGATGGTTTTTTTACTTTTTTTTGGGCACGTCGCATTTAAGTCGCCGCTTATAATTATTTGCACTTCTTTGGCTGCCAAAATTCCTTCAATCTGATTCGATGATAAGGAATTTCTCGTCTGTGATCGACTGCGGGTTCCAGTACACGGTGATTATGGCCAACCATTGGGTCTCATTTTGGTTTTTGTTTCTGTTCTTGTATTTCCCGGCCTTTGCATGGAAAGAGGGAGCCCATTCAACAATAACTGCTAGGTAGTTTTGAGTAGCGGCCAGTCGTTTCTTGATTGAAAGACCCACTCCATTCCGGAGTGCTGTCAAGAGACCAGAGGACGGGCGTCCCAGACGACCCTTGCTGGCGGTGGCAACCATGACAGAAAAACCATAGATACCTGGTTTGTCAAGCAGCCATGTTTCTTCTAGCATTATGTCATATTCCGCCAGATTGACTTCACCCGGTCTTGTAAGGTGACTGAAACCTCTTGTGTTCCAAGACATCATTGTGATGTCTGAGCGGACTTGATTCGTTGCGTGTTGTGAGGCTGTTGAAATTGAAATTTGGGTCGTTTGTTTTGCAGACTCACTGCTGTTGATTGCTATTTTGTCGTCGAGTACTTCGGCGCTTTAGGCAACCACGCTAGGAGTTGTTTGATAGGCGCGAATGATGATGCAGAGTTTGAGGCTTGCAGGGCTAACCTTGCGCTCGTCTCTTCGTTTGAGGTAGCGTTCATTTCATTTCTTGATGTTTTTGGAAAGCCTTTTGGAACTGGGCTTGTTACTTCCTTCTCCTTCTAACTCTGATGGATTTAGGTTTGCTTTCCTTTTAGGACCTGAGCCCTCTTTGGCAAGATCGTGTGAGTGAGCCGTCCGTTGGCTTGAAGGTTTGACTTGATCATAGGTGCTACAGTTTGTTTCTGTTGCGGGTTGGTATTTGGTGGACTGCGCGTTCGTTGCAGAATTGGTTTCCTTTTCAGCAGTTCTTGTCCATTCTGTGATGGTGTACCCGCATTTGAGGAGATCGCTGGAGTCTGCTCTTGAACCCCTTCTCACCTCGTGAATTTTGACGTGGAGGAAGGCCTTAGCCTTATGCCCTTTATGGTAAGGTCCCACTAGCGTAAGGTCTGCCGTTGTCAAGTGGTTTAAGGTTTTGGAGTGTTTCAGGATTTTTAAGACCGTTCCTCTGTTCAATGTTATGGCTTCTTAATTTTGTGGAGTCTGTTCAATCTTAAAAATAATAGACGGCGGGTAGTTTTTCTTAGGTCTGTGGACTTGTGTAGAGAATTTTAGTGTGTTCGGACTAGTTTGGCTTTTTGGGCTGTAGCGTCTTCTTGGGCTTCTTTTCTTGTGGTAGTCTTTATCCTTTACTTCCGCTTCTCTTTGGCGGTTTTTTGTTGGTGATAGGCGGTTTCTTATTTCTTGTGGGCCTCTCGGGTTTCTGGGGGTATTAGCATGGAACTCGTCCTTTCGAGGGCCGTTCTGTCTACGTTTTTTCTGGAGAGGAGAGACAGGCTTGTTGCTTTTGGATTGGCTTTTTTGGTAACCAAAGTGCCAGTTCTGTGGTTCGGCAGCACTCGTCGGTGACTGGTGGTTTGTTAAGTTCATGAGGTTGTCGTCTCTCAAAGTCCTCCGTTGTTATTGGGGACTTTCTTGAGTTGGCTGGACTCGAGGATTCTTTCTGAGGCGCACCCGATGATGTTGGTCTCGGAAGTTCTTTTATTTTGGGCCTGGCTGAAGGGCCGGTTTGAAGCGGTTGGAGATTTAAGGCCTTATGGGCACCACACTCTGAGGTTTTGTCTGTCTGCAGTGATGCCTTTGCTGTCTCCACCCTCTTTGGGGACGTTGAAACACCGTCCAAATTTTCCCTGTGGTTCTGGAATTCCTGCAGCTTTGTATGTTGCCCGTTAGGCTGTGGGTGAGGGGTAGAGGACTCTCGTCACCCGTTTACTGTCGGAAGTACGTTGGTTAGGGCCGGAAGAGCCGGGAAGGACAGGCTCTCATTTTGTTTGTTCAGAAGAGCCGGAGAGTTGACAGAAGACTGCTTGTTACCCGGCCCTCGTTGGTGGGATGTCAACTGTTGCCCGAGTGGGAAGCCGTTTTCTGTTTGGGAGCCTCGATCTGCAGAATCTTTGATCTCGATGGGTCTCTGACTTGGCTGCGTCGATGTAGGGGTCACTGGTGGACGCGAGCAGGATTTTATTGAAAAGTTTGGAGTCCAGTTTTTCTTTTGCTGCAATGTACCCTTCCAGGTAAATCAGTTTCGTATGGGTCATTGCAAGCAAGGTAGTTTGATCTTTGAGTGAGTCACTTATTGCCTTGTATAATTTTCCAAACTGGGCAAGTGCGATGGTAATTGCAGACATTAGGGTTGCTATGTCAAGCCGCTTGGGAGATGACTCTTTCTGAGTTTCGTCCTGTTGCCGCTCCCCTGATTTGCTTTTTCTTATTGAAGTTCCCACGGGTGGTGTCAAGAGGGGATGGATTTTGCTCCCGACTCTTTATCCTGTCTCTCCAACTCGAGTCCCTCGCGATTGGAAATAGGTTCACTTGTTGTGGGGAAAGGTTGATGGGGGAGCTGGTCTGGTTTCCCTTTCCGTTTCCCTGATTTAAGGACGCCGAGGGGTGTTCTGTTTGAGGAAGAGGTTCCTTGGAAGTCTCCGCTTGACCCATATTAGGGGAGAGAAATTCCGGCAGCGACAGTACATTTGAAGTAAGCAATGGCAAAGGGTTCGGTGTGGTGGAGTTGGGGGTGACTGGCTCCAGAGCTTCACAGTTAATAGGGTCCGTATAGTTGATAGGAAATGCTGGATTTTCAGGGACTGGTGAGGTTGACGGACGTGGGGGCGCCTGGGTTGCCTCTCCTGTACAAGGAAGATTAGACGGGTCTTTTGCTTTATTGTAGTTTGAGGTCGATTTGGGCTGGCATGCTTTGAATTTGTGCTATTGGGTGCTCGATGGTTACTTCTAATATCTCTGCGTCCATAAGTTCTTTTAGGACGTCGTATTTTCTTTTCCCTTGGCTCACAAAGTATTCCTTCAGGGAATTGCATATCACCGTGTTGGACAAAGATTTCAGGGCAGATGTTTTTCTTTTTTTTTGTTTTGGGGCGGTTTGCTGAATGAGTTTTGATTTTTTTTTAACACTGCTGGATGTGCCACCTTAAGACCCGGTCTTGGTTTGTAATTTTTTTCTTAAGAGGAGGAGTCATTGAAGCAAGGTGGAGGACTCCGTAATGTCTAATTCCACGATTGAGTCGTCTATTTGGACACTAGATTCCGAAGACGGGGCTTGCAGCCTTAGCCCCTCAGACGACGTCAAATTTTCTTCTGCTGGGCTCTGCATTGCTCCGCCTTTACTTGGGGGCGGGGTCGTGTTTTCGGAGGCGTGGAATAAAGCCGCCGTCCGCCTCTGTTCTGATGACGATCCTTGGCCCTCCACACCCTCTGGTGCGGCGGGGAAGTTCAAGCCCCATGCATCGACCGGGAGATGCGTGGATTCGCACGGCGAGTGAAGGGCGTTTGTAGATGGTTGCGAGGAAACGGTAGGTGGAAGTCGGTTCCTGGGCTCCGAGACGCGATCCTTGCACGGCTTGTGCGCAAACCCAGGGAAGTAACTCAAACTGGCAGGCGAGTCCCTCGCAGTCCGCCCTTCGGCAGGCTGCACTGGGGGCGAGCCGGGAGTTTGCCCTGCCATGGGTTGCGCCGGCTGATGAGGCACGTCCTTTGCAGGTGTCTGTGGGCATCTCGAGCAGTCTTCGGCCTCTTCCGGGCTGCTTGAATTAGTAGACTCTACTGTACCCGGGACGGCTGAAGTGAATGTCACCTGGCTAAGGGGGGCAGGAGACCCCACTCGTAGCATCGAAGTTACTGGTGGTGACAGCCCGCTAATGGTCCCTGAGGCGCTGGTACCTTTGGGGGCTTTGGTGAGAGGTAGAATTAGAGGCGGGCAACCTCGAGAGCCTGTGATCAATCGGGTCGATGAGCCACTAGAAGGCTCTAGTCTGTTATGTGAAACGCTGGTGCTCCGCGTCCGGCGCCGATCTTCCTCCTGATCCAACGGGGGTTTCAGGACCATTGTTGGGAAGTTGCTCGTCCTGCTCTCGGACTGCCACAGACTGCAGCTACTCAACTCTGCTGCCAACTCTGCGGCCGCTCCGCGGTTCTGAAGGGGTTTTTTGTGCACCCCCCACACACACTGGAACTGCAACTGAAGAGAAACTCGGGTCTCTGTAGGGAAGGCCAGAGTAGACTGCTACAGACTGCAGCTACTCAACTCTGCTGCCAACACCGAACTATTTTATTTGTGCAAAAAGTAGACATCTGTAAAGCAGCCGCCAAGCCTTCCACCCGCTGCTAGCGAAAACGCTGCAAGAGCCTGACTCAGACAACACCTTCGCCACTCACGCATGCGTGTCAAAAACCGCATTGTCACCACAGCACTCGTTAGGTCCAAACTGGATTACTGTAATACCTTACTTTGTGGTACCTCTGAAAAAATCTAAACACATTACAAATCACGCAGAACAATGCCCTTCAAGCAGTCTTAGACTTAGGGAAACATGACCATATTACAATGACCATATTACAGATGCCAGGAGAACCGTGCATTAGCTCCCCGTCGGAGAGAGAATTATTTTCAAGACCCTTTTCATTACCCATCGTTGCTTGTCCAACCAGGCACTGATGTATTTCACCCAAAAGGTAAAAAGAGAAGCGGCCACAATGCAGGTCCTACAAATTCTGTGTACACCAAGATACAATCTCAAAAGAGCTGGAGGGTCTAGCTTCCCAGTGCATGTCCCCAACCTCTGGAATAAGCTCCCTCCACCACACTCTGGTCCAAACCTTCATACCCGTCGTTCAGAAAGAAACTAAAAACTCACCTCTTCTGCTAACCTTTCTCCTACTGTCCACCCAACCTTTCAAATTCCCTACTGGCTCTGGTAGGGTCCGCTGGGTGCGTACCCCCTCTTCTCTCTTCGCAGCTCCTCCCCACTTTAGTCCAGGGCCCACACTCCGCCCCCGCTCTTTCATGTTGTGCCGAGGGAGTCTCTGGGACTGCTGACGATTCTCCCAGATCCGGGTATAAGAGATGCTCAGCTTCTATCAGGGACGTCATTGTGACAGTCTTATTGTAGTAGGTGAAATGAAGGACTGTTGGGAAGCCCCACCGATAGCAAATGTCTTTCTCCCAAAGCCATTCTGTGAGCGGTCTGAGCGCCTTCCATTTAAGCAGAGTAACTCCCGCTAAATCCTGATAGAGGGCTATATGCGACCCGTGGAAATGGATTTCCTCTGAGCATCTCGCATGTGATAGAATTCTTTCTTTCACCTTAAAGAAGTTCACGCTGGTCAGCACATCTGTAACCAGATCCGGCCGAGCTGATTTCACAACACGTTCTCTGTGGGTTCTATCCAGTTCAATTGCCTACTCCGATGTCGCCCCCGGAACCTGCCTGAAGGGGTGCACCACATAGCACCCCAATTCCTGGCCCTGCACTGTGCAAAGAATCCCTTGGATCCGTATGTTATTTCGAGTGGATCGATGTTTGGAGTCTTCTTGCTGATTTTCAAGTGAAGATACCTTATCTTCACGGTACTATATACGCTGGGCCCATTCCTCAACTTCATAGGAGTGCTCTCACAGGGAGGTTTCGAACTCTTCAATACGTCGCTTGGTGGCATCAACCCGATTGTCAATTGATGCAATTTTGCCCGACATCTCCGATAAGCTTCCAATGATCTCCAACTTAATTTCCGCCAGCCATGATTGTAAGTCTGTTTTGTGGCCCACTGTGGCTCGAAGGACAAAGGGCACTCTCTGTGGACTTGGGCTATAGTAATCTGGACTTTCTTCCCTTTGTCTTGATGTTTTTCAACAAAGCAATGTCTCCCACCTTCTGCAATTTGCTGGACTTTGCCATCTCAAGGGAGAACTGGGCTCCAAGATATTTAGTTCATGCAGCGTGCCTAGTGAAGCTTCTAGATCAAAGTCCAACAGCAGGACCAGGCACCGACAAGATTCATGCACAGCTTAACAGGGCTGCTTTGTGATCAACATGAAGGGTGCCACAAGGCTTCGTCTGGAGACTTCCCAGCAGTCTGAAAATGTACCAGGGACGTCATTCACAGTGGAAAACAATCTGTGGCCCTAGGAAGTCTGTGAAGGTGAACCAACACACCACCCAGATCCTCCTTGCGGAGACAGAGGGTTGGGGTGGGCAGCAGGCAACCTCTGGGCAGCACCCTGGCACTGCAGAAAGAATTTCCCCCAATGTCTGCAGCAGGGCTCTCAGAGCATTATTCAAGAGTGGTCTCCCCAGGCCAGCTCTGAATTGAAAGTACATTCTCCTCCTATGCTTGCAGCGGGGCGCTCAGAGCGTTATTCAGTAGTAGGCTACTGTTACGAGGCACAGTCCCTTTAACCCAGAGACAGAGACCACGTGGGGAATGACGTGGGAGCGGGGAGGAGGAAAGGAAAGGAAAGGGTATTACGTATTATGTACTGGAATATAGAAGACATTATCTATTCCTCCGGTGTCGCGTCCTTCCTTTCGATAGGCCATCTGGCTTAACAACTTGCAACGAGGCTATCTACCGTGACCCGGAGTCCTCCTCCAACCCGGCAGGTGACCCCCCTCCCCCCTGCGGAACCACTGCTCCAGTGTTGTCCTCTAGCGCAACACCACGCGAGTTGCCTCCTGCACACCGGCGATCATGACGTGCCTCCAAACACCCAAGCCTGGGTCCCGCAAAGAATACACCGGAACGCTCCACATGCAGGAGCACAAATTCCCACGCGGATTCACCAGGTGGGTGCCGCCTCCTCCCACATTAGTGGCTCTCCTGCCAACGTGATTCGGCGCCTTCGCCACATGAGAATCAGTGGTGTTCTACGGCGACCTCCACACGCCCCATGGGCTGCTCTCACCCGCATCTGACAGGAGGGTTCTTCATTCTGCCGCAACTACGGTGCACCTCCTGTCGCAACAAAGACATTGCCACTTCACAAGTCTACACGACTCGTGAGTGTCACTCTGCAGTCACGCACTGCCCAGATCAGACGCTGGATGCTATAACCACCCCGTGGGAGACCACATATCACAGACTGATCGTCACTCACAAAGCCCTCTGCCCTCTGAGGCCCACACTGTCACAGACCTGCACAAATGGTCAGCACGTGCAACAGCCAAACCACCAGCACTAAGGAACCCGCCTGAAATGGTGCAAAAATACCTCAACTGCCAAACTGGACACGGTGAGTGACCCAATGCCACAACCTCCCCCTACCAAGTCCACAGCCACGGCATGGCACATGCCGCCCCCATTCACTATGACCTGCATGCAGACAAAGGCCCGTGGTGAGTCGAATGGTTAGGCGACTTCAAAAATGTTATAAAAGCGGCAGGCGAAGAGAAGTCACCAAATCTACAAAACATGTTTATTAACATCGTTGGCATCGTTGTTTGATCAAAACATTGATCAAAACCATCCCCCCAGAGGAACAGCCAGATTTTGCCACATTGATGACTGCATTAAATAAGAAACTCGTGATCGAACCCAGTCGCGACTACGAATGCTACATGTTTAACCAATGCACACAACGTGTTGAAGAAACAATCGATGAATTCATCACTCGACTAAGGGTCAAAGGTGCACACGGTCAGTACCACGCTTTTTCACTAGACGAAACAATAAGGCTACGAGTGATAGAAGGGTGTCTATCCCATACACAAAAGAAGCAACTACTAAAGAAGCCATTCTCAATAGATGAAGTAAGTGAGCTGGCAAGGATTTTCAAAAGGGTGGACGTGCAAGCAGCATCGATGTCTGGGAACCCCATCAACAAACAAGACAAACATGAGCCATAGCAGCAAATCAGCCGGCCAAACAACACCCTGCAGACAAAGGGAGGAGGTAACCTAACCGGCTGCAGACCGCATAGACTGTTCTATCGCTGCGGGATGGCGTTCCCTCACTCAGGGACATGCCCCACACTCTCTCAAAGATGTGGCAACTGTGGCAGAGGACATTTTCAGTCCGTCTGCAGAGATGGAAGACCATTTCCTACTCTGCGAATGCCACCACAACATAGAATGTACCGTCGAGCACCTCAAAACACATTGTATCAGACGAGATTCTACCAACAAGTGCCAAGGCGCTACATAAGAGCTGTGGACGAACACAACCACAAAGCCTACTCCCACGACTCTGAACCATATAACTAAGGCCCACATCTTGTGGACGAATACGAGTGTTGGGGAGAATTCTCATTCAATGGCTAATTTCCCTTAACTAGTGAGTCCCTCAGCAGCTTTGCTGGATTTCTGGAGTTTTTTTTTCACTTGGTAAGAGTGTGAGCTTTTCCCCCACTCTTACCCATGTTTTGCCATGTGTATTTCATCTGTTTTTGTGATTGTGGGCTCTGGAGTACACCACTTCAGTAGCCCCCTTCTTTTGTTTGTTACACAGCACCTTCAGTGCAGTGACACAGGGTTCTCTTTTAGACTTCGCACCGACTCCATTTCTGGGGCTGGCTACTGTCCCCCAGAAAAGGGTAAAGTTGCCATTAACTTTACATAATCATTTAACTACAGATCCAGTACACCCCATCTTACATGGAGTATTGGAAAGGGTTACTTCTTAGCCCTTTTTATCTGTACCTCCTCGAGCATTGTTTTGCTCTTTTAACATTTAGACTTGGCTGGTGGCATTGGTATCTACCCTAACTTTTCTACCGCGTTTATACTATATAAACGTGGTATTGTTTTAGGGTATTATATTAGCCTCGAACATAAACCCGCTTGACTTAATACTTTTTCTTTTGGCTCCGGTCGGGTTTATTCGCCATTTCTTTTTGTTAAAGTCCTTCTTGTGTTTTACTTTGCGCGGCAAACCAGGTTTGCCTTCTTTGTTCACTGTCTTTTGGCGGGCTTTTGTCAAGAAGCCCTCCTCTAGGTGCCTGGGTGTCTAGGTGGGCTAAATGTGAGGGAGGGTTTTAGTCACCCCCTGCACAGGGTATCCTAGGAAACCCAAGTCGCACTTTGCCATGATTGGCTGAGGTGGTTGTCCGGGCTGGACAACCCCGCTGCTGCGTGATTGACAGCCAGGCTGTGTGAATGGGGGATTTTCACATAAAAGGCAGGACTCTTGGGCTGGAAGTCAAAGTCGCCAATGGAACTACAAGGAACCGAAGAGAAGCGGAGAAGAAGACGGCGTGTGCAACTATCCCGTCGCAGTGAAGCCCTGCTGCAGTCCTAAGCCACCTACCCTTCGACGACCACAGAAGATCCAGTCCAGAGCCGTCTTCCCTTGAGCCTGGTGGGGTCAACCAGCTCATCTTCACAGCCAGAGGATCCTCTTTGTTGTCGAAATCGCTGCACACTGCTGTAGTGGTCCGGATAGCCATCTGAAGAGCCTCTCCTATTTTTAAGTAGCACACCTTTTATTCACCATCACTGCTGCTGGCTTCATCCTTGCGTAGTGCAGACCCCTCCAGACGTCCTCCTTGCCGAAGCTCCAGGAACCATTGGTCTGTAGGAAACTACCAGGAACAACTGCCGTGGCACCAGCTTCTTCCTTGAATAAAGTACTGTGTTCTGCTTCGAGGAGCTAGGGTGAATCCCTTTTCTCCTCCAAGACTTGTCCTTATCTTCCCTCCTTCTTATAACTTTTGCTTCCTCTGTTGACAATATCGAAGTACTCCTGGCAACGTTGAATCTTGAACTGTCCGACTGTGTGATCCTCCACAACAGGAACCCGGTTCCACTTGACACTGGCTCCGGCCTATTGACTCTTGAATTTCTGTCAACAAGTGTTCTCTGATTCTGGCTGCCCTGGCAAAAGTATTGCCTATGATATTTGCCCCAAACTCTTGCTGATTAACTCAGGTGCTAAGTGTGTTTTTGCCCCTTTAACATTTCTTGCCGCGGATACGCATATCTTTAGTAATACCGAACTGTCATTACTGTCAAAAAGTGATCGCATATGTATTCCTGGTAACGTCTTTTGTTTCACAACACCGGTCTGTTAAAACATAGGGTACTTGCCTTGAGTTATACTGTACCAAGTGAATTGGTTGGTTGTAGTGTATTTTACGTGTGGTTTTGAATTAATAGAAGTGTTGTGTTTGTAACCAATGGTTTAAAAATAAATGTACTTATATTTTTTTTACCTGAAACCTTGAGTCAGTGTTTACTTGAGTCACAGTGATTGTGGTCCCTTTGTGTAATCTCTGCTACTGCTCATATATTCTTGAGATAAGCCTGGCTGCTCCGCTACTGCTACCACTTTAACATAGTAGTACAGGCTTGTACCAAAGGTGAACTTGCATTACCACTTGTAGTCTTAATTGTGTTTAGTGGTCCCTAAGGGCAATGCACAGGATTCTGCCTAACAATGATGAACCACTTCAACCATATCAGTCACTACCCGCAGCAACCATATGGACCCCCTTAGAGAGGAGACGATTACGGCCAGTACTTTCAGAATGAATACGTAAACCTCACACTAGACGACAGAGAAGCGAAAGAAGCACCCAGGATACCTGTCAACATTGGCTAAAGACAATTCTGCTTCCTAGTCGATTCTGGTGCCACTGACAACATTATGGGGGAGCAAGAGTTCCTGGAAATCCCGCAGAGACACCGCTAGCCAAGACAACGTCAAAGATCTATCAATAGGGCCCAAACCTTCCCCTTCACTCCATAGGACACTTCAAGCGCCATACAGGTACAGAGGACTCAATATAACCACAGACATTTACGTAATCCGGAGCCCGGCGAAAGGATGGTGCCTGTTGAGATACCACACTGCGTCCTGTTTAGGACTCATTGACATCCATTTCCATGATTGGGACGTGATACAATCAACCGCACCACCAGGCGACCTAAAAGAAAACATTTGCACGGTGTCGGACGGGGATCATGCAAAAAACTTCATCACAAAAGAAATTATCATGACGAGATTCCCTCTCCTCTGCAGGGTATTCGGCAAACGAAGGACCCCCCCCTTCAAACTACACATCGACAACATGCTCTGACCCGTCCCCCAACATTCCAGGAGAGCGAGGTTCCACCTACAAGCTGCAGTCTCAGGAGAGCTCAATCAGCTACTCAATCATGGCATTATTGAACCAGCAACAGGACCAACCCCCTGGGTTTCACCCCTAGTCATTGTATTGTATTGTTTATTTATAGAGTTCACCCGGCCCTCAGGCATATGGGTGCTTTACAAGTTGAGTTGCAAAAGGTTACAGGTGATAGGACACATATACAATATAAACAGATATATACAATGATATAAATTAGTGGTGTAATAAGCGGACCATGTGGTAACATTTTAGGTCATTATTGATGCATTAGATCAGGAGGCAGTTTCTGGTCCCGTATGAGTAGCCACTGCTTAACATTGGTCTTAAAAGAATGGAAGGAGGGTAATGCTCTGAAGGTGTCAGGGAGCGAGTTCCAGAGTTGTGCCGCCATGACGGAAAAGCTGGAGCCTCCCGTCTTTTTGCATTTGACGTTAGGAATTCTCAGGCTGTTGGATTGTGCCATTCTAATGGGTCGTTCTGAAGTATGTCTAGTGAATCTGTCAGTCAGATATTTGGGGGTCTTGTGGGTTAGGCATTTGTATGTCATGTTGAGTGTTTTGAGCTTAATTCTGTCATTTATAGACAGCCAATTGATAGCACGTCTTTCGTGTGAGATATGCTTCTATCTTGGAATACCTAAGGCAGATCTTAAGGCATTGTTTAGGAGAGTCTGGAGTTTGTAAGTGTTTGTTTGTGCCGAGGTTAAGAGCTTTGCAGTAATCTAACTTTGAAAGAATTAATGCACGTGCAATAGTAGTACAGTTCTTGGGGAATAGGTAAGGTTTGCATGCATTGATTAATTTGCATGTGTAGCTGGTTGCAGATACAGTGGTGTTTACTTGTTTGTTAAGGTTGAGGGCTGAGTCCAAGTAGAAACCTAGGGCCTGATTCACAAATCGTTTTCCAAGGGGATTGCGCCATTATAAAACGCTTCTGTGAATTAGGCCCCCAGTGTTTTCACTTCGTTCGCAACCGTGATTTTGATTCCATCAATAGTGATGCAGCTGTATTGAGAAGAGTTTGTTTAGACTGTTTGAGGACCCAATGATTAAAAGCTCTGTTTTTTCGTCATTGAGGCATAAGCCATGAGTGGCTATCCATGTTTGTATATTTAAGTACATTTTGTTAATCAGTTCCACATCTTTGTCATAGTCTCCTTGAATGGGGATGAGGATCTGGGTGTCATCGGCATAGTTGGTATATGAGACACCCAGATTGTCAAGTATGTCGAAGAGAGGCTTTGTAAAAATATTATACAAAGTAGGGGAGACACATGAGTCCTGTGGCACGCCATATGTGATGGGTACTGGGTCAGCAGCTGAGGAAGGTGAGAAAACTCTTATAGATCTGTTATTTAAGAAAGAGTTTATCCAAGTGGAGGCTTCCTTGGAAAAGTGGGCGGCTGATTTAAGGTGGTTGCACAGGACTTTGTGGTCAACAAGGTTGAATGCAGCGTATAGGTCCAAGAGGAGGAGAATGGAGGCTTCTCTTTTGTCTTTTCGGTCGTCCAGTTGGTTCTTCAAGTCAAGTAGGCCAGTCTCGGTCCCGTGCCTTGGCCTGAAGCCTGACTGTTGAGTGCCTAGTAGGTTGTTGATCTCCAGATAGGATTGGATCTGGAGATAAGCGGCTCGGTCTAGGATTTTAAGAAGAAATGGTACAGTCATGATAGGCATATAATTAGTGGGGATGCTGGGGTCCAGGTTTATTTTTTTTAATAGTGGGAACTGAACAGGATTTGAAGGAGGAGTTGATGTAAGTGGTAATGAGTGGACCTTGGTCTTTGGCAGCTTCTTTAATGATTGGTGCCGGGCAGGTATCTCCAAGGCATCAGGAAGGCTTGAGGGATGTGATGTGTATAGTCTCAGTTGTAGAGATGGCTCTAAATTTAAGCTGGTTGCATGGTTTGGTTTGATTGTTAGCAATTTCTTGTAGGATGGCTTCTTGTGTATCTAAGGCTATTCTGTGTAAGGTCGTTTTTTTACTATAATTTTGTCCTGGAGCATAGAAATTTTGTTCCAAAGGGCATCATCTTGGATGTCGTGCACCAAGTTCTGTTTTAATGCATGAGTCATTAGGAGCAATCAGGCATTCTAATTCTCTTAGTATGGAGAAGATTTCCCTAGTGTTTGAGCTCGCTTTTTTGATTCTTTCATTTTGAGTTAGCTTTTTTGATTCTTTCATTGAATGTCTCTTTTTTTGGTTTGGATAATTTCTTTTTGTATCTATCTGTAAGGGGATGTAAGTCGTTTTTTTATTCTGTTTGGTCTGGTTGTTTTTCCAGCAGGTTTCAGCCCGTCTTTTCTCTAAGCGAAGGGCTTTCAAGCTAGGGGTGAACTAGGAGTTAAGGTGAGCTAGGTTTTTCTTTGCTAAGTTTCAGAGGAACAATGACTTTGATGGCTGAGTTGATAGTATTGTTGTATAGATCAACCAGGTTAGTATGGTCTGCAGGTATGTGCATAGGATTGGTTATAGGATGGATCAAGAGTAAGAGGTTTGTAACTGTAATGTTCTTCTTACATCTGGTTAGCGCTTGTGGGGCCATAGGCTTTACTAAGTTGGTAGGTAGGCTATCTTGGATAGTGAATGAGATCAAGTAGTGATCTGTCCAGACGCATGGTTCAATGGTGAATATGCAAGATGTACAGTTAATATCTCTGTTAGGCAGAATCCAGTGCAGTTCCCTTAGGGAACACTACACCAGATTAGGACTACAGGTGAGAGCAATAAATCCCCTTTGGTATCAGTCTGTACCACAAAGATTTAGTTGGTAGCTGTGGCTGAGCAGACAGACTTATCTCAAGAGGGAGATGAGCAGTATTTAGGGTTTACACAATAGGGCCCACTAGACTATGGCACAAGGAAACACTGACCAAAGCTTGTAGTTAAAAAGTATATATATATTTATTTTATACACCTCTAATCAAACACATTGATCACAAGTATCAAGCAAGTTAAATATACACACTCGCTATATAAATTGCAGACCAAGTGAACCAGAGTGAAAACTGAGCAAAACAGCACAGTGAAAACTACACAATTTCTCACAAGGGAGGGAAAACACAAGTTATTCAGAAATAGCTTCTTACACACCCTAGCAACACTTCCCATTAGCTTGTGACCCAGTTAGAGCAAGACAGTGCATCAGTATAAGCAGTACTTAAATGAAAACTGAGCAAAGTGGCATTTCACAAGATTCAACAGTGGGAGGGAAAGGGTAGTTATAAGAAAGAGGTGCACCACACAGTTCGAATGGCGAATCAATCTCAAGAAAGCAGATCTAACAAATGTGTCCAGAGTCAATAGGCCTGTGCCAAAGTTATTGGTACAGGGCAAGGGCCCAGGAGCAAAATGTTCTCGTAGCTGCAGTCAAGTCTTTGGTTAACGATATTTGAAATGGTGGTTGCAAGAGTTTAAAAGACAATATTAAGAGAGGGGGGCGGCCAACCCAACAGGTAGGTAAAGGATTTAAAACACCTTTAGCACTACCGCGAAGAAAGGGCGGCCTGGCGGAACAATGTACCTTTAAAGTGAAGAAGTGGCTCCTGCGGTGGCGGTTGTTCATGGTAGTTCCTGCAGTTAGAGGGGTCCAGCAGAGGAAGAGAGGCTCTCGTCATGGAGGAAGATTCGAGGTACTGCACTACCGAGGGATGAAACCAGCCGCGGTGCTGCCAAACGAAGTTTAAAAGGTACGCTCCTTTTAATCGCGTTCCGAGTCGATAGCTGCTTGGCTATCCAGTCTTCACGTGCAGGTCACTGGCGATTCGACCACAGCAGGTTCGGGAAGGCGATTGGCAAACTGGTTGGCCCCACCAGCTCAAGGGAAGGCGGCTCTTTCAGATGAAGATCTCCTCTCGTAGTGTGGAGAAAAGTCGTGAGACGCAGCAGGGCTTCACCGGTGGGTCAGTCGTTGCAGGTGTCTTTGGCTTCTCTCCTCTTCGGCTTCTTAGTTCCAGTGGCGATGTCTTACTCTTCCAGTCCTCAGGACCCTGCTTTTATGCAAAAAGAGCCCCATTCATACAGCCTAGCTGTCACTCACACAGTGGAGTGGTCATCTTGGCGGGAGACCCTCCAGCCTATCAGGATAGAGTGCGACATGGGTTGCGGAGGCAACCCTGTCAAGGGGTCCTACTCCCCGTCCCACAAAATGGACCACCCCAGACTCAGTGGCGCCGGAAAGAGGGCTTCTGGGCAGAAGCCCGCCAAACGGACAAACAAAGGATCCCCGACCTGGGTTAGGATTGTAGAGAAAGACACGAGAAAGAACCTATATTAAAGTTCTGGCAAATAAAACCTACCGGAGCAAAGTTAATATTAAAATGCACCGGTGGTATGTTGGAGGCTGTCAGAAAAAGTGGTAGCCACGAATAATGGGAAAATCCCATAGAGAAATATTTGCGGTCGAATATTTTTGGTAGTAACCACTGCCACCAGCCAGAAACTTTTGAGAGGGATAGTGTACGGTACCCTCTCGAAAATGAACATAGGGGAAAAACTATTAACCCCTTCCAGTACCTCCATAGTAAGATGGGTTGTACTGGTTTAGCTCATAGAAATTGACTAGTAAAGTCAATGGGGACTTTACATGCCCTGGGAGACAGTAGTCTGTCCCAGGGTATGGAGTTTATGTTTCGGGGTCGCTACGACACCCCAGTGTCACTGCACTGAGGGTGCTGTGTGACACAAGTGACTAAAGATGGTTCCTATAGGGGAGAGAAAATCCCATAGGCATTAAACACATAAATAGCCTAGAACACACATAGCAAAAATGCCTAAGAGTGGGGAAAAAGAGTCTCACTCTTAGCAGGTAAAAGGAAACAAACCCTTCAAATCCAGCAAAGGTGGACTCTATAGGTAAGGGAAATTAGCCATTAAGTGAGAATTCTTCATAACAATCTGCGATCCAGTCTAACATGTGACCTTTTAATATGTGTAGGTCCATTATTCCTGATAGTAAGGCCTGCTTCAGCAATAGTGTTGGCTAAAATGGTGGCGTTGGAATCATTAGGATCGTTTAGGCCTAAATTGAAGTCACCCATAAGGATAAGTTGGGAGCCAGGCTTGGTGTTCGTATTTAGTAAAGACATTATTTCTTCTTCGAATGTTCCTAGCGGACCAGGTGGTCTGCAGAGCAGGTGCATGGAGATGGTTTGTGAGGGGACTAGGGCCAGCTTGACAGAGTAGTTCAGCCGAAGGGAATGACTTGGATTCTATCTCTCTTATGGTTAAGTGTGGTTTGCATATGAATGCTAATCCTCCTCCTTTAGTGGTTTCTCTGTCTCGTCTGATAATGGTGAAGTTAGCAGGAACCACTAAGGAGAGGGCAGGACCAGCTTTTTTAGGAGCCAGGTCTCAGTAACTGCTAGGAAGTCCAGCTGGTTTAATGTGATGTCGGAGATTTCAGTAGCATGGGCTTATCCTTTATTGTGATTTTATTCATGGGTGCTGTAGTAATCGGGCGAGGTGAGCTGTGCTCCCTGGTCAGTATAGGTTTGAGGTTACGGGTGTTGGGAGTGCGTAGCCTAGGTAAATGCTGAGTGTTCCCTGTTATGGTGGTTAATGAGAGTGAGGCGAGTCTGGATCCTAGTCTGTAGTTTTCCCACTTAGTGGAGCAAGGCTGGTAAAGGCTTGGGTTTGCTGGTGAATCTTAAGATCAATTGGGCAGGTGTCAGTTCAGGCGTGTGTGGAAGGTCACCATTGGTGGGGCAGGTTTCCTTTTGTGTCCAAACTAGGAGCAGTAGGAAGTAGGTTGGCTTGATCATATAGGATGTGGGTAATGTTTTTTTTTTTTTAATGAGGAAGAGTTGAGGGCAGTAATTGTCAGGGTAGGGTCGAGCTTCAGTGCAAAGGATGGCATGGTGCAGATGAAAGCCTTCGAGGTTGGGGGAGGGAGGATGGTTAGGATAACAGTGAGCATTGTATAGATGACAATTTCTGGTTGGGCGTAGATCATGGCTACACAGGAGACAGGCAGATAGAGGTGCAGCAGTAATCAGAGTTAAACGTTCTCAGATTCAGTGAAAGGTCAAATGAGTGCTGGCAATAAGCAAGTGCAAAGTGAATACATAGGATATTACTTTCAGGAGTACACAGATAAGCAGGAGGGTACTTGGTGGTGATGGAATGTTGGAAGTATGGAGCTAGTGGAATTGGGCTTGGTGCAGGTTGCGAGTCACTACGGTTGATCAGGCAACGTATGTATCTCCTAATATTCAAAGACTACTGTAAAGAAACGTATTGATCTCGAGCTGGAATACTTGAACAAATTCCTCAGGAAGGACAAGCTCAAGATGGTAACCCTTTCTCAGATCCTTCAGGCTCTCCAACTCCAAGACTGGTTGGTATCATTGGACCTTCAGGATGCTTACTTTCATATGCCAATCCAACCAAAGCACAGAAAGTACCTGAGGTTCGCGGTTGGCGGTTCTCACTTTCAATTTTGAGTTCTGCCATTTGGGCTGACCTCCACCCGAGGGTTTTCACCAAGCTGATGGCGGTTGTGGCAGCGAGTCTCAGGAGAGGGGGGATTCACGTCTATCCCTACCTGGATGATTGATTGATCAGAGCGCGTTCTCCCGAACAAGCTCGAACACCTGTCAATCACCTGTCACTTCCTTCACAAACTGGGCTTATCCCTCAATTTCAAGAAGTCTCACATGATACCATCCCAAGTGCTCCAGTTCATCGGAGCAGTTTTGGATACTTCCTTGGGCAAAGCCTCGCCTCCCGAGGTGAGAGCTCTCCACATTCTGCAGATGGTAACAAAGTTCTAGAATGCCCAGCATCTGCCGGCCTTCGATTTTCTGAGGTTGCTCGGCCTCATGGCAGCCTGCATTTTCATGGTGCCACGGGCTTGACTGAGGATGAGATCTCTCCAATGGGCCCTCAGAACTCAGTGGTCCCAATTCTCGCGGAGAATTTCGGATCTTCTGCAAATCCCGAGCGCAGTTGCTCAGGATCTACTATGGTTGGCTTGCAACAACATCCTCAAGGGATAATCTTTTTGGCAACCATGGCCCCAAGTTAACAGTAGTAACGGACGCCTCACTCACGGTGTGTGGAGCTTACACCAGCGATCTGACAAGCAGCGGTCGTTGGTCTCCATCGGAGTCCAAACTACACATCAACCTATTGGAGCTGAGGGCAATCAGACTAGCGCTGAAGGCCTTCCTGCCCTCTGTACAGGAAAAGAACATCCTAATAATGACGGACAACACGGTGGCCATGTACTATCTCAACAAGAGGAGGCGTAGGATCACTACCACTGTGCAGAGAGGCAGTGCAGCTCTGGTTCTGTGCAATAAGAGAAGGAATATCTCTATCAGCAGTTCACCTAGCCGGAGAGCAGAACACGGCGGCAGGCGCTCTGAGCAGGCAGAGCACAATCTCCCACGAGTGGGAGCTAGCTCAGGAAGTCCTTCTGGAGATCTTCGCCCTTTGGGGAACCCCTCAATTGGATCTGTTCACGACCATGGTCAACCGGAAGTGCAAACAGTTCCGTTCAAGGGAATTTCCCCCAAGAGGAGCTCTAGGAGGCGCGTTTGTGGTGGACTGGAAGTTCCCACTTCTGTACGCGTTTCCTCCAGTCCCCGTGATTCCTCAAGTAATCAGGAGGTTGAGAAAGGTCAGGAAAACCATGATCCTAATTGCCCCAGATTGGGCCAGGAGGACGCGGTACCCGGACCTTCTGGACATTTCCATCTACCCTCCAATACGTCTTCCGCAAAGAGAGGATCTTCTCTCGCAAGAGGAAGATCGGGTTCTCCATCCAGAGGTCAAAACACTCAACCTTCACGCATGGTTTCTGAGAGGTTGAGATACAAGGATTGGGATCTTCCGGATGACGTAATGGAGATTTTGCTTTCGGACAGAAGGCCAGCAACAAAATATTTGTACCGGTGTCGTTGGAACAAGTTCAGTAACTAGTGCAAAGGTAAGGATGTGGACCCTTTTCAATGTGGCACCCCAATGGTGCTCTTTCCTATTGCATCTAGCCAATCTAGAGCTCCAGATTAGGACAATTAAAAGATATCTAGCTGCGCTGTCCATTTTCTCGTGCTCCTCGGAAGAGGTTTCTTACTTCAAAATTCCATTACCAATCCAATTCCTGAAAGGGCTTACTGCTGTGTACCCTCCAGTCCCCTTTCATGTCCCGATTTGGGATTTAAATCTAGTACTTAAATTTCTAACTTGTATACGTTTTGAGCCTCTGCACTCCTTTCCCTTGAGGCTTCTAACATTAAAAACTGTCCTTCTTGTGGCCTTAACATCAGCCCCCAGGGTTAGTGAACTACAGGCTCTCTCATGTAAACCTCCATATACTACTATTTACAAGGACAAAGTGGTTCTTAAGGTTAAACCCTCTTTCTTACCAAAAGTAGTTTCTGATTTCCAATTGTCACAAACAATTATATTACCAACATTCTATCCTCCTCATTTGGGCAAAGAAGAGGATAGACTGGACCCTAAAAGGTCTCTCAGTTTTTACATTTCAAGAATGTCAAAATTGCGTCAACATGACCAACTTTTTGTAGGTTATATGGGTCATAAATTGGGATTAGCAGTGACAAAACAGACTATATCCCGCTGGATCATTCTGGCTATAATTCAATGCTACAGATTGGCGGGAAAGGACCCACTGGATGGGCTTCGAGCCCATTCCACTAGGGGGGATGGCTACTTCTGCGGCTCTAAAGAGGGGAGTCCCTGCAGCAGATATTTGTTCAGCTGCAACATGGGCATCAATGCATACCTTCATCAAGCATTATTGCTTAGATGCCTCTTCTTCCAATGAAGGTTTATTTGCCAAGGCGGTACTTCATTCTGTTAATGAGAAGAATAACTAGTACTCCCACCTCCAAAGTTACCACTGCTATGGGAGCCTATCACAAGATGAAGAATACGTGGGAGGACACAATCCATTCGAAGAACAAGTTACTTACCAACTGTAACGTTCTTTCGACTGGATGTTCCTCCCATGTATTCCTCATCCCCCCTCCCATCCTACCCCGCAGTACAATTTACGTTACTTACACTTTCCTCTCACGAAGAGTCTATCAGTCATGAGGCACGCCTGGGTGTTCCTCGAATATTTCCTCAAAAAAACAGAGCTGAAGCTAACGAGCGCGGCACAAGCTTTTATACTGATGGTGACGTCGACACGGTACGGAGCCCGTCGAGGGACATCGACGTCACAACCTCGTACACCGCGCCCTCTGCCGAGAATTTCTTTTCCGAAGCTGCGAAGCTGGCTTGATACGAATATCATAAAATTAGCAATACGTGGCAGGAACATCCAGTCGAAAGAACGTTACACTTGGTAAGTAACTTCTTCTGGTGTAGCTGAATTACTTAGCTGTCTAGTGCTGCTGCGTCCTCTTTGGACATGACTATCTGTGCGGGGCGATAAGCTTGAAAAGGCTGAGCAAAAAACTCTAGGCGCAAACTTTGCGCTGCGCTTCGAATCCAAGCATCCCCTGATAAAGAGTTGCAGGCCTGCGCAAAGAAAGCTATTCTCCCCCCTATGGGAGATTGCGGCACTGGCGCTGTTATACGTGCACTGACCTGTAGGCTGTTGGCCAGGATATCTGGCTGCTCTCCTCCAGCCGTGTCCTCTTCCTCGTCCCCTGTTAGGGAAGAAGGTTTTCGAACGCTCTTGCCAGGAGTTGTGTTGCTCTTTCATGTTGAGGTCTCCTGTTGTACGAATGCCAGCCTGAGGAGCGACCTCTGCCTCGTCCGGCCCGGTAAAAATGTTTGGATGCAAATACCCTTTTAATGGAGGCTTGTGCCTTGTCCAGGGCAGTGAAAGTACCAACAAACTTTGACATTTCTTTGACGAAGGGATCGTCAAATAAGAGCCCTTGAGCTGCTGGGCCAGACTCGGAATCTGCCAATTCGCCTAATTTTGGGTCAATTTTCAGCAGAATGCTCTTTCTGTGTTCCGTGGAAATGGCACAGTTGGCATTTCCTAGCATGCAAAGTGCCCTCTGGGACCATCCTGCCAGAATGGTGGGGTCAATGGGATTGCCTGTGTCAATGGCCTCTTCTGCCAGATCCATAATTTTTGCCAGGGGTCCATTGATGTCAAGGACCTTGTCTTGACAAGAACGCCAGGCTCGGTCGATGTCCTTCTTAGGATCCTTAATGTTCTTCCCCAGAAAGGTGATCATTTTGGTATCTAATTCAGGGGTCAAGGCCACCTTGTCGGGAATCTGTGGCTGGGGGCACTCAGAACGGAGTTTGGCTCTGACCTACTTATCCAGTGGCCGACGTAGTCTGGCCTTAATGTAATAAGTAGCTCTTGATGATGGTTCCCAGTCCGTTGACCTGGGGTGGATCAAATCTTCTGGATTGAACATGCTCTGGAGAGTGGGATGTTTTCCGGATGTCTGCTTGGGAATTGGGACTACCATATTCCCAGACATAGAGGGTTTCAACCCTATAGTATGCTCATCCTCCTCTGAGGATAGGGGGGTCCGGTCCTCGTACTGGTGCTCCCCCTCAATATAGTCATTATCGCCCTGCTAGTCGTCTTCCGGGCTTGAGGGTCTGCCACCCGCATTGTCTTCTTCGGGGTGAGAGGGTATGTTATCGGAAGGGGCTTCCTTCCTGGGAAGAAAAGCTTTTTTAAGCCTGGAGAAGGCATCCGAGATGGCAGATGGCAATAGTACTTTAGCTAGGCTGGCTCTGGGGTGGGTAATAGAGTCCTTACTCTTGCGAGCGGGTCTACATCCCCCATCTGACAGGTGCTTCCTTTTCTGGGTTCTTCCTTGCTGAGGCGCTGTTTTGTAAATGCTCCTCCATCCTGTCCAAATGGTGCTGAATGGGTAACAGCAAATCACAGACCGCTTTCTTTATTGTAGTTTCCACAGAGGATCCTAGAACCCTCTCAAAACTATCTGCCATAGCCATGTCATTAAATTCATAGCCCTCTTCCTCCTCCTCAGACCAGGCTTGTTTCCTCGCGAGTGACAGTGCCTGCTCGCGATACGCTCCGCGCTGCCTCCACCTGCCACACGGAACGTTACTGAGGGAAGGGGAGGCGCGCGGACTGCCGAGACAGAGGTCAAGACGGCAATCAGCTGTGCGAACACAGAGCGAAGCTCCGGCTCTAAAAGGGCACTCTCCGACGCCGGGTGAAATGAAAAAACCTGGAAAAACAGTACGCATCCTCCAAAGAGGAATAAAAGCACAACGCCACACAGACTACGCGAAAAACGCGTTTGAAAGGAAATATAAACACAATAATTATGAAGTACACAGCGCTAGCTATAGTGACAATAGCATATACAATAGTAATAAAAGATCCAATGATAAATCTAAATGCTTATTAAGTAACTTAAACCTAATAAAGGATAATATAATGAAATGAACTTATCTCTTTCTGTGAGCAGCAAAGAAAGAGAAGGAAATACACTATTGGTCCCTATTTGGAGGGGTCTACCCACTGCTATTGGAGGGTTGGAGTCACTTGTTTGGTGACCTTCACATGAACTTGGACCTAGCTCGCTGGGAAATTGAGTTTTTCCTCTTAAGTGACTTTTCACTATCGACTATAGTTTTATGACGTTTATTAAGCCTTTGTTGTTCATGTATGTTTTTTCTGTACCCTTGTCCGCTATGGATGTTGCTATCTGGTTTCGGGTGCATCAAAACTTGCTGCTGAGCTATTTCTATGGGAAGTAAAGAAAGAAAGAGAAGCATAATGTGGGCCTCCAATCTTGACATAGAATTCTTTGGTATCGTTCCCTAACCTATTGCAGTCCAGCCCTAAGAAGTGGGGAGCCGGAAGAGGTAACCAGGGAACTACTCGCACAAGACCCACCAACTATGCTACTCGGACTCCCACCTAAGGGCTCGGAAGTTTATAGGTATCCTAGAATGTGGGAAACGATGCTACGAGCAGGGAGGGTAGCCCTGGCACAAAAATGGAAGAGCCCGGAGACCCCTAGTAAAAGATAATGGCAGAACAAGCTGAAACACATGTTCCTAATGGACAAATTGACAGCAATGGTTAATAATGCCCCGGGAACCTTCCGAATAGCCTGGGTTTGAGTGAGGCAATCCTGGGGGTGGGATGTTCATTGAAAACTAGGAACTGGTACGGGACCAAAGAGGAAGATGGGGACGCCGCAGTGGGAACCTGGGTGGAGGGGGAAAGGGTTGAGGAGATAACAGAAAGAAGGGAATCTACAACCCAGCACAAAGTTAACAAGTCAAGGGACGGCCGAGAAACATCAATATCCGAGCTCCCATGCACCGATAGAGACACCAGTGAACGCTAAACAACAAATCGCCCAAAAGCATCAACGTTCTTTGATTTTTGAGACCCAGGATTCCCCTGGTTGTAAGATTTGATTGAGAGCAGGGGGAGGGAGAGCAGAAGAGAGTGAGGGGGGCTACACAGTTGCAGTTGATAATATTTGAAAAATGGCAATAAAAATGAAAGTTTAAAAAAAAAGAAGTGGGAAGCCTTAAAAAACGCACGATTGCGCAGGTGGAACAAAAAGCGGGTCTTCTTGAGGGATCTGTAGTGAGTTCGGAAGTGGCTTGAGGTGATGAAGAATTGGTTCCCACTATTTGAGTAGTGTCTGCTTATGGTGGCAGAACAGTTTTCAAAAGGTCAGAATAGCTAGTGAACGCAGGTTAACCCAGCCAAAAGCAAATACCTTTTCAGGACATAGAGACACTGGTAAAAAGTTACCAAGAAATGGCAACATAGTCGAAGACTAAGGGAAACATTGTTTCCCAGTATTGACAGTCTGAAGGACGTGTCTGTTTCCCCATAACAAGTGAGCAAAAGCCCAGGGGAGTGCAGCTGAAGGCTGTGCTCCACTGGCAAAAGTCAGGATAGGATAGCCAAACAAAAGCAAAAGGTTTGGGGGGTCCATAAATGGAGGGAAAATTACACAATGATGAGATCTTTCCTAACGGACTGTCTAAAAGGGGAAGAGTAGAAAGAACCCTAAGAAGTTCTGGAAACCTTTAGCATATGTTTGTCAATCTTCTGTTGATTTGAAGTCTGAAAAGGCCATGGTAAATGGAAAACAAGTAAAAGCATTAATTGACTCAGTTAGCAAACAGACCACCATAAAGGCCGATTTGGTTGCAATAACAGACCTCGAGAATGCCACCATAATTAGTTACATGTGTACACGAAGATAACGAAATATACCCCAAGATACCCGTGTACATGAACATTAGGGGGAATCATATCTAGTATCACCGGCCATCATTCCTTGGCCCCCCTGAAGAAGTCATTGTGGGAAGAGACTTCTGTGCGTACTCCACCCTTTTGCAGGAACATCCAACTCCCCATAGGGAATTTAGAACCCTAAGACTATTGGCACTCTTACTCCCAAACCTCTCCAGTGTGGTAATGGAGAGATACAGAACCTCATGAACCTACTATTTACCAAGAACCTTCACAAGACATAGGGAGCACCTAATTCCAGGATTACCCCCTCGATGCTAATTTATGGGATACAGTGGGGAGACGAATAGGAACATCTCGCCGTTACCAGAATGGAGGAAAGGAAACATGTGGAATATGCAAGAGTGATTGGATATATTTCCCTCTTGTTCTATCCAGGGTCTTCAAAACGAAGAACCTAAGCAAACAAGTATATCCACCTTGCATAGGGTTAGGGTATGTAGAAACCAGAAGGTGTCTCACCCACTAGTCCCCAAGGATCTGTCATCCAGGTGGCCAGGACACGGCCATTGCTTTTGGATCCAGTTCCTGGGGGTGAACCAGTGCGGGAGGATCACCTGGGTAAGGGGTCTTCAGGGAGTGGGTCATCGGTTGGTAAGACGGGGTCCCCTTCCCTGTAACACCTTTACCCCATCCTACCAAGTAGGATATGTAGGAACTCCGCCCCCTCCCCTTTTCCAACACGAACACTTGCACACGGACAGCCCGCTATGGGAGAAAACAGACTAACACCCGAGCAGTGTACCTGACATGTCCCAATGCATTGGTCAGGCAATTACTGACAATTAGTCACACCTGACTTACATTAAACTTCCCCACACGGATAAACGGCAGAACACAAGAGCACTCGGAGCAAGCCAAAGCTTACATGGAAACAGCAGTTTCGACATGGTATCCAAATGAGGGAAGAAAGACGGCACAACAGGAGGGGATTACAGGGAAGGAAAGTCCCTTGACCTTTCCGACAAGCGACCACTACTTTCAAGACTCCTCGAGATTAGAAAGCGCAAGACCAGGAAACCAGGCTAAAGAATCCTGCATTGTGTCGGATATACCCGGGGCCCTCCCGCGTCATTAATCAAGGCGGGGAGAAGCAGCAGCTGCCGTGGTACCATCCTTGGCGCCAAGAACAAAGCAGCATCAGTGAAACACAGCTGGTGAGTTGGAAAGACCGATACAAGACCTGTCTGTGTTGAAGCCAAGGTTGCAAGCTGCAACATTGCATGGAGAGCGCTGGAATGAACACTGTTAAAACGCGTGTGATAAAAAACGCAAGTAAAGTTGAACTGCTAATGAGTGTTTGAATTTTGAAAGGAAAAAATACAATACTTTTCAGAGTGGTCTTGCGTGGGATTTTTGCTTGACCCGTCGCAGGACCACTTTGATTTACAATTCTTTCAACTCTTTAGCTTTCACTTCTGTCACTTCACAGGCGAATAACTTACAGAGACCTTCACAGACTGGGCTTCTCCCTCAATTTCAAGAAGTCACAGATGACACCTTGTCAGCAGCTCCAGTACATCAGAGTGGTATGGGATACATCCTTGGGAAAGTGCTCGCCTCCCAAGACGAGGACTGAAGACATTTTTCAGATGGTCTCCAAATTGCCCAAAATCTTCCAGCCTACGACTTCTTGAGGTTGCTAGACCTCATGGCATCCTGCATCTTCGTAGTGCCAGAGGCTCGCCTGAGAATGAGATCCCTTCAATGGGCTCTAAACACTCAATGGTCCCAGTTATCAGGAAAGATGACAGATCTACTTCAGGTTCCGAGCAGGGTTCAACAAGACCTTCTGTGGTGGACCTGCGAGAACAATATTCTGAAAGGAGAACATTTTTGGCAACCATGGGCGGAGATCACAGTAGTGACAGACGCCTCACTCATGGGGTGGTGAGACCATGCCAACGATCTGACAGTCAGAGGTCGTTGGTCTCCATCGGAGTCCAGACTACACATCAACCTTTCAGAGCTGAGGGCAATCAGAGTAGCGCTGAAGGCTTTTTCGCCCTCGGCCAGGGGGAAGAACGTCCTGATAATGACGGACAACACGGTGGCAATGCATTAGCTCAACAAAAGAGGTGTGTAAGGGCACTACCTCTGTGCAGAGAGGCAGTGCGGCTCTGGTACTGGGCAATTCAAGAAGGAATCTCCTTATCGACTGTTGATCTAGCTAGGGAGAAAAACACAATGGCGGGCGCTCTAAGTAGGCAGGGCACTGTCTCCCATCAGTGGGAGCTAGCTCAGGAAGTCCTTCAAGAGATCTTTGTCCTTTGGGGAACCCCTCAAGTAGACCTGTGTGCGACCAGAGTCAACTGGAAGTGCGAAAGGTATTGCTCAAAGGAATTTCCTCCAAAAGAGGAGCTCTAGGAGACGCGTTCGTGGTGGACTGGGATTTCCCACTACTTTACGCGTTTCCACCGATCCCCGTCATACCTCAAGTAATCAGGAGGCTGAGATGGTTCGGAAGCCACATGATCCTAATTGCCCCAGATTGGGCCAGGAGAACGTGGTACCCGGACTTTCTAGACGTATCCATCTGTCCGCCAATTTCGTCTTCCTCAGAGAGAGAATCTTCTCTCACAAAGGAAGGGTCAGGCTCTCCATCCAGAGGTCAACACTCTTAACCTTCATGCTTGGTATCTGAAAGGCTGAGATACAGGGATTGGGACCTCCCGGATGACGTCGTGGAAGTGTTGCTTTCGGCAAGAAGGCCAGCAACAAAGTCTCTTTACCGTTGCCGTTGGAAGAAGTGTTGCAACTGGTGCAGGGAAAAGAATGTTGATACTTTTCTATGTTCAATCCCAGAGGTGTTATCTTTCATCTTATCACTGGCACATAAAGGTCTCAATGTTGGGACCGTTAAAGGTTATTTGGCAGCGCTTTCCATTTTTAAGCGCTCTTCGGAAGAGTGTTCCTATTTTAAAATTCCTTTGGTGATCCAATTCCTAAAAGGGCTCACAAATGTGTTCCCAATTTCTTCTTTCCAAGTCCCAGTTTGGGACCGGAATCTAGTTCTAATGTTTTTAATGTGTGCCCCATTTGAACCCTTGCACACATGCCTCTAAGGTTGTTAACCTTCAAGATCATTTTATTGGTCGCATTAACATCTGCACGAAGAGTGAGCGAGTTGCATGCACTATATCTTCCTGGCCCCACTATACTGTTTTCCACAAAGACCGGGTTGTTGTAAGGGTCAAACCCTCCTTTTTGCTTAAAGTTATTACAGATTTTCATCTGAATCAGAAAATCATTCTACCGGCTTTCTATCCTCCCCCGCATCCCGGTAAGGAGGAGGAAAGTCTCCACACGCTGGACCCTAGAAGGGCGTTAAGCTTTTATATTTCTAGGCTCTCCAAGCTCAGAGTTGATCAACTTTTTATTGGCTACACTGAAAGGAAATTGGGTCAAGCAGTGTTTAAACAGACCTTGTCTAGATGGATTGTACTTTGCATTACTGAATTCTACATATTGGCTGTTAAGGACCCGCTGGAAGGCTTGAGGGCCCCTCAACCAGATGTATAGCCTCTTCGACAGCCCTTCAAAGGGGTGTCCCTGTTAAGTTGAATTGTGATACAGCAACTTGGTCCTCAATGCATACTTTCACAAAGTTTTACAGTTTAGACACTTCCCACTCTAAGGAACTTGCCTTTGGTAAGGCAGTACTATATTCAGCACTGTAAAATAAAATTCTACTCCCTCCTCCAAATTCTTACACTGCTTTGGGAGTCTATCTAAGATGAGGAATATGTTGGAGGGCACAATCCATTCAAAGACCAAGTTACTTACCAACTGGTAATGTTCTTTCGACTGGATGTTCCTCCAACATATTCCTCATTGCCCTCCCATCATACACCTCTATGGAACTTCCAAGGTTTTCACTACTTCAACTCTCGCAAGACTGAACCCTGTCGACTTACACTGACTATCAACACAAGCAAGAGGGGAAAAACAGAACTGAGGCCAACGGGCGCCGCGCGTACTACTTGTATACACAATGACGTCACCCTCAACGGAGGCCTTCAAGGGACCTCGACTCAACGCCATCGATGCATGGCGCCCTCTGCCGAGAATTTTTTTCCAAAGCAGGATGGGACTATCTAAGCTGAGGAATACCTTGGAGGAACATCCAGTCGAAAGAACGTTACCAGTTGGTAAGTAACTTGTTCTTCTCCAGGAACAAAATAGTGAAGCAAGACCATGGTCAATAAGGAATCATTTTTGAGTTGGAACTTTTTCTTTTGAATTGGATCTGAAGCCACACAAGCAGGAACTTTGTATGTTTTCCTCAGGAAGGACCTGAGACCTTGAGAAGGGAGTCATTCTCACAGGTGAAATTTCTCTTACAATTGGAACTGTGGCTCATCGTCCAGAAGGGATTCATTATTCTGGACCAAGAATATCCACTACCCTTTTCTTATTAGTTAACATTGTGAGGGATAGAAGTAGGAATTTTGACAAGACAGCAAGCTGTTTTTATTTACTACGACTTTCTGACCAATTCCTTAGTAGAGGCAGGGACATCTCTCTGAAAGTTGGACAGACATAGCCTTCCTCTATATTTTTGCATGAAAGAAACTCTTTGGCAATTACCATGCCACCATTGTCTCAGACTTGTATTTCTGCAAACCTTACTATATATGTATACTCTAGTTGCAGGGACGTAAAGGTGACAACTTAATTCAACAATAGCCCTGAAGTTCAGCTAAAGTCACCTTAACTTCGTGTCCCCTGTTGCGCAGCCTATGACATCACAGATCACACCACTTATTGCATTATAGCAGTAACCAGCATTAAACATCGCCTGCAGCCATGGTCAGTGTGGATGGCCAAATTAACATGTGAATGCATACTAATCATGGCCTTCAGTTATGGACAGTGTTCACGACCTTCAACCACTGTATATTATATACATTAATCAGCCATTAGTCATGGGCTTTAGCACAATTCTGGGCAGTAGCCACAACCTTTGGCTGTGCCCACTATATATTGTAACATATAAATGGGCCACTAGCCATGGCCTTTGACCATGAGCAGTTGGTACATCTTTGGGCCATGCCCACTGTATATTTTAAAATATGAACTTGCTACTAGCTATGGATTTCGGTCATGCACACTGTATATTATGTACACTAACCAGCCACTAGCCATGGACTTCAACACAATACTAGCCAGTGATCACAGCCTTTGGCTGTGTCGACTGTATATTCTAGCACTAGTTTCGGGCTTTAGCCATGGCCACTGACTACACCTTTCAACGTTGCCCACTGTATATTTTAAAACTAGCTATGGCACGGCTTTTAACCATGCACATTGATATTTTGGAACACTAAGCAACCTCTAACTATGGCCTTTGGTGATGGCCAGTGAACCCAACCTTTGTCATGGCCAAGTCCAGGGCCTAAATTGTTATTAAGCTAATCAAAGTTTTCATGAGCTAATCAGTAATATAGTTTTGATGAGTTTCAAAGGTTTTAATGTCCCTGCAACTCTAGTTCCCTTAAATTTCAAGGGTTTTGTTATTCCATAGATTTTTTAGATCACTATCAGACCACTAGCCATGGCCTTAGGCCATGTCTGGTGGGCATGGCCACTGTATATTTTTAAACACTTGCAACCCATCACTCAACAATATTCATCAATCACAAATTGAGTGTCTCCTGTTTTGGCAGTGGTGTGTATAAAACATTGCAGGCTTTGAGAACTCAATGTTTTTAGGCAATGTGCAGTGAGATTACATTATTTGCCATGGACTACACTTTGGTTAAGCAGCGTGCTACAAGCCCCTTGTTTTATGGCTGGTCTTTTGGTGACTGGTGTAATACATTGCATGCCCTCAACTAACAGCATTTAAGCAGCATGGAAACAGGAAAAAAATGACCAGATGCAAGAATAACATATGCCCAGGTACTTTCCCCCACTAGCGAAAATCAAAAGCGGGCACCCATTAAAAAAAATATGCACAATACGGGAACATATATCTTGAAGTGAAATATACAAATGTAGTTTATTTTACCTTCCCCTTTGAAGAAAGTATGCAAGACAAAATAGCATTGGACTTTTAACCTAAAAGGAATTGTTCCAATACATTTGATGGCAAAGTATTAAAGGTGCTCACCTTTTAAACCCAGCAATCTGTCGTGACATTTTCCCTGGAAAATAAAATCCGAATATGAAATGTGCTTGTGGTCTTGTGGGTAAGTGCCTGCACTGGGAACATAGCCTGAGTAAAATCCCGGTAGCCAAATACTTGAGCAAGCTTGCCAACCTTGAGACTCAAGGTGGCCGCCGGATGGGATGGGACATAGAAACTGCGCTCTCCCACTAGGCCTTGCCAAATAAGCTGATAATATCGCAGAAACCCACAGCTGCTCCCCTGCCCGATGGCGCTAGAGTTCCACTCAGTAGGTGAGAAGGATTAGGGTCACTGACAGGCCCCGACACAGGTGAAGTGGGCCAGGATCGAAAAGAGGGCGCTGGAGGTGCCACGAAAGAGACAGCAGGTAGATCGGGAGCAGCAGTCTGGAGCTGGTCTGCCCAGTCTTGCTGCGGCCCAGCACCTGAGACTGCAGGGGAGACTTGAAGGAGCAGAGGAACTGGCAGAGTGGCCGCGGAGATCTGTTGATTACACCTCGGATCCCCGGCCCTGGATGCGGCCTCACTGGGGAGTTGACGACGGGGTGAAGGTGCAGTTGCTCCCCCTGCACTATCCCACGGAGGACCCGGCATCGCGACGGTGAAAGACAGCCTGGTAAATAGTTCACACAAAAGCGCCACAGTTAGGAGAAGGGGCTGGAGGACCCACACCAGCAGAAACTACATGGTCAAGGGACAGCAAATAGAAGATCCTATTGGGGTGGGGGGGGTGCAGGCCCCTCTTCGGTAGACCCATGAAGGAGCATAAAAGAGGGGTCAGACCAAGGGAAACCCCAACAGACTTGGGAGATTGCCCCGCCCCTCCCAGCAGGTGAATAGCACACAATGAGAGGTTGTGGGAAGCTTGTCCAAGAGGGAGTGAGAAGGAGACTTGCAGCAACAGGACGCAACAAGAGTGGCAGTGTAGATTGGGAGGCCAGCGCGAATACAGGGGTAACACAGAACCTGATTAGGCCCCCACAAGCAAGTCGAGCATCCTGATGAGGTACGTTGTGGGGGAGACTCGGCTGATGCCGCGCCCGAGGGCAAAGGGAACCCCAGGGAGGTTGATCACCTCACCGCTGCAGCAATCGGCCCCCATGTCCCAAGAAGGGGGACTTAAAGGTGCTGTTGACAGCAGGCATCTGGATGAGGAGATGAGGAGAAGCAAGGATCGCTCGCTAGGGACGTCAGTGCCTAGCGAAGAAGCAGGAGGTATGACAGCCAGCAAGGATGAGCTGGTCCAGTGTCTGAGTGATTTCCAAGACAGAATGACAACCTCCTTCCAGGACTAGTTTGCTGCGCAGAAAGAAAAGATCAAGCTAGCCACAAAGGAACTGAAAGAGCAGAGATTGGGAAATTGGAAGAGAGGATGGACACCACTGAAAGGGCAGCACAGGACTTGGTGGATGATGCCAGCAAGACGGATGAAGCCCTGGACTGCCTCACCAATCTTTCACAGAACCTTAAAATTCAATGTGAAGACCTGGAAAAAAGGTTGCAGAGATCGAACATTAGGCTAAAGGCTCTGTCTGAAGACATTGGGGACAAGGATCTCAAAGCTACAATGCTGCAGTGCTTCGGGGGTTTGCTTGCCGATGTCTCACCCAAGCAGATCGCCATAGATAGGATACACAGAGTGGGGATGAAAAGATCTAAACCATGGGCGCTCCACCGAGATGTGCTAGCCACCATGACATCATATAGCCAAAAGGACATTTTGAAAGCTGGCAGGGAGTCTCCACACCTTGCAGTTAATGGGAAGGAAATTCAAGACTTGGCACAATCCACCCTACAGAAGAGGAGGGCAATGGGGCTGGTTACTAAATATCTTATGCAAAGTGGGGTTAGATATAGATGGACCTTCCAGTTCGGTCTCCTATTCACCTGAGACAGCATTAAATCACCACGGTGAAGGAAGAAGAACGTATACTACAGCTTGTGGAGGAGAGGACGGTGCAGAAACCACTGAGAAAACAATCTGGCAAGAGCAGACGTGGTTGGGAGTGGGAATGATATTTTTTGGCGCAGACTCCGGTGGGAGGACGAATCTCATCTGGAGGAGTGGCAAACCATCACGACGACTGGTGGATTTTGCTTCCGCTTACCCCTCCCTCCTACCCCACCCTTCAATCCTCCCTTTCAGCAGTCGGGGACACCCTCCCTCAGATCCAGGGCCAGAAGCTTCTAGATCTGAGGGCTATAGAACCCGTTCCCCTAGTGGAACGAGGGTAGAGCTTCTACTCTCGTCTGTTTACGGTGCCAAAACCCAACCAGGCAGGCCTGCACAACATTCTAGACCTTTCCCAGTTCAACCTTTCTCTTCCCCAAGAGAAATTCAAGATGATTACGCCATGCCAAATAAAGTTCTCCCTGGGAGAGGAGCATTATCAGTTTCGAGTGCTTCCTTTTGGTCTCATCTCTGCGGCATGTGTCTTCACAAAGATGTCAGTCATTGCATCTTTTTAAGGCTACAAGGTATTAATGTGTATCCATATTTGGCCGACTGGCTTCTGCGCAGTCCCTGTCCGTTGAAAGCCTCGAGGAATCTTCAGTCTCTCCTTCAGCTCTGGGGCTGTCGGTGAAGTGGTGGAAATTCTCCATGACAATCTCTCAGGACCTGACATTCCTGCGTTTCCATTGGAACGCAATCGACTGCAGGGTGTGCTTGATGATGGAGAGGATGGCGGATCTGTTAACCACGTGTCGTCTTCATTCAGTCAGAGAGCATGTTCGCCTGGTTGTTCCAGAGGCTTCTGGGCCTCATGGCCTCGTGCATGCTTGCTCTACCCCTGGCACGTCTCAAGATGCGACTTGCGCAGTTGGCTCTTCGGAGCTCCTGGCTCCAGGTGGTGGACCCTGACACCAAAATGATCCTGGTTCTACCCTACATGATGACAGATCTCCTTTGGTGGTGGTCTTCCAGCAATATGTCGGTGTCAGGAGCCCTCCCCTTAGGTGACCATTATGACGGACTCCTCCCTTATCGGGTGGGGCACGACGATGGATCATCTTCATGTTTTCGACCTGTGGTCACCGCAGGACAGACCATTTCACATAAATTATCTGGAATTTATGGCAATTTTCCTGGCGCTCAAACTTTCATGCCAGGGATTGTGAACGATTTGGTCCGCGTCCGCACGGACAATGCAGTATCCATGTTTTACGTCAACAAGCAGGGGTACCAGGTCACCTCCCCTTGTAGATCTAGTCATTCAGATTTGGGAATGGGCCATTGTTGGGGAGTATTTCTTTTTAGGCTGAATTTCCTAACCTAGTGAGTCCCCCAGCAGATTTGCTGGATTTTTGGGGTTTATTTTTTTCTCCTGCCAAGAGTGAGACTCTTTTACCCTCACTCTTGGACATGATTTGAGTGTGTTTCTTTGGATCTAGATGTGTTTAATGGGCTATGGGGTATTTTACCCCATAGGGCTTCATGTGTTTTTGTGATGTGTTACACAGCACCCTCAGTGCAGTGACACAGGGGTGTCATAGTGACCCCCCAGTATAGACTCCATACCCTGGGACTGACTACTGTCTCCCAGGGCATGTAAAGTCACCATTGACTTTACTAGTCTTAAATTCTGAACAGAACCAGTACGAACCATCATATTGTGGACGTACTGGCTGGGGCAATTAGATTGCCCCAGGGTCTGTTAGTTGAGGGGGCACGTCTCCGTCCCCCCTGATCGAGTTTTGGCTGGTGGCAGTGGATACTACTTTTTATATTCAACCGCGAATATTTTCCTACGGGATTTCCCATTGTTTTAGGCTACTTCTTTATTTACGGTAGCCTCGAACATACCGCCGGTTTATTTAATATTAATTCTCCGGTTGGTATTTTTTGCCAAAACTTGATTCTAAAATGGCGTTTGTGTTCCCTTCTGTGACTCCAACCCAAGTCAAGCCCTTTGTTCCACTTTTTGGCGGGCTTCTCCACAGAAGCCCTCCAAAGTGGTGCCACTCTGTCTGGGGTACTTAGGAGGGGTGGAGGGGAATTTAGGCACCTTGGACTGAGTTGCCTAGGCAACTCAAGTCGCACTCCATCCTGATTGGCCCAAGTGGTGAGCCGGCCGGCTCACCACTTAGCATGTTTGAGTGACAGCTAGGCTGAGTGAATGGGGGTTTGCTGCATAAAAGCAGGGCTTTGGGGACTGGAATTTCAGAAGTCGCCACAGAACCTAAGAATCCGACGAGGGAGAAGCTGAGCCAACCTGCCACGACACCACCACCACCAGTGGAGCCCTGCTGGACCGCCTCACCACTTTTCCCAACGACAGAGGAGATCTCCCGCCGGAGAGTATTCTTCCTTTGACTGGGGGGGATAACCAGTTTCACTGTCTTTTCGCCTTCCCGACGTACCTCGTGGCCGCCTTGCCTGTGCCAAGCACCCCGGCAACCGGGATACCACGTTTTACCACGACCGCGAAACAAAGGTACCACCTTTAACCGGAAAACTCAGCGGCTGGTTTCTGCCCTGGTAGTGCAACGACCTTCATCTTTCCTCCAAGTCGAGATCTTCTCTTCCCCTGGACGACGACGCAACTTGCACCCACTACCAGGAACAACCGCCACTGCTGGAGGATCCTTCCCACTTAAGGTACCGTGTCCCGCCTGGCTTCCCTTGCTACCGACTGTACAGGGTAGATTTAGCCCCCGGCTTTCGAACCTGGGTTAGCCTGGGAGACACTGGCTAAATTTTCCTAAGCCTCTCTAAACTCTTTTTGAACCCTCTGCAAGACATTCAAAGCCTAGTGTAACTGTGTGATCTTGGGCGCATTTGTGCTCTGCTCTCTCTAAGAGTGGGCCCGGCCTTTGGACTTTGGCTCACAAGTGACTTTTGCTCTTCTGCCTTGCTAACAGTGTTCCTGAATCTTAGAGTGGTGTACCTTTCCATATTCTGTCTTTTTCCCTCCCTTTCTCACAAACTTATTGGAGTGCCATCTAGTTAAGCGCTCACCTCTGTATGAAAATAAGTGGTGTTTTACAGTGACTTATCTGATAAGGAAAAAGGGGTGTATATATTACAATAGTAACTGTGTTTAGAATATTTTACAATAAGAGTGCTAGAGTGTTTCAAACCGTGTGTTTTTAAATAAATAATTATATACTTTGATACCAAAGCTCTGGTCAGTGTTTGCTTGTATTATTGTACCTGAGTGCCTATTGTGTATACTTTGCATACTGCCTAACTCTTCTTGAGGGACGTCTGACTGCTCAGCCACAGCTACCAGGTAAATCTGGGTGGTGCAGACTGCTACCAAGTGGGTTTACTGCCAACACCTGTAGTCTTAAATCTTTTGCAGTGGTCCCTAAGGGAACTGCACAGGTTTCTGCCTAACAGCCATTCAGCACAGTGCCTGGCTGTTGGCGGTACACATTCCGTCCCAGCTGAATGTAACGTAACGTCAGACTCTCTCAGCCGGCGAGCGGTGGTCAGCTACGAGTGGGAGCTGAACACAGAGATCCTCTCCGAACATTTTCACCATTGGGGCACTCCAGAAGTGGACCTCTTTGCAACGTTATTGGACAGGAAACTTCCTCTTTGTTTCCAGGAACGGGCTCGGAGCCTCTTCCCTGGGGGATGCTCTCGGGATTCTGTGGCACAACATGAGGGCCTATGCCTTCCGCCTCTTCCTCCGATTCACCCGGCGCTATGCAAGCTCAGGAACCTGTCGAATTGCACTCCCCTGTTCATATATAGCCCTGTGGTGGCCAGCCAGATTCTGGTTTCCGGAGCTTCAGCATCTGTCAGTCTGCTAACCGATCAGTCTTCTGCTGATTCCCGACCTGCTTCACCAGAGCGATCGGCAGTTGTGGCACCCCTCCCCACAATCATTCAGCTTGGTGGCCTGGTGCCCGAGTTCAAATCTTTAGAGAGTTTCAAATTGTCCGCGGATAATATGCGTATTATCCAAGCGGCTAGAAAACCTACGACCAGGTCAGAGTATAGGAGCAAATGGCTCAGTTTCTGTCACTGGTGTCTAGCAAAAAAGCTGGACCCCAGAGAAGCTGATATCGACACAGTGCTGTCTTTCATTTCTCATCTGGAAGCTTCAGGCATGCATGTTTTGTCTTGTAGTACTTATTTGTTGGCTATTGCCGCCTACCTGTCCACAGACTCTTGCTCCTTTTCTTTGAAAAACCTTGTCATTAAAAGGCACTTTGCAGGTCTGTTGCATCTCTATCCACCTCTGCGCAGCCCGCATCCTAATTGGGATCTGAATGTGTCCTTACTGCTTTGTCATAAATCCTTCGAACCCATGGCTACGGCAGACTTGAAATTCCATTCATGGAAAATGGCCTTTCTGATTTCGGTAACTTCGGCAAGGCATGTAAGCGAGCTTCAGGCCTTGTTGGTAGAACATCCATTCCTCACCTTTCACAAGGACAAGGTTGTCCTACGGACCAATCCCTCGTTGCTTCCAAAGGTGGTATCTGACTTTCATCTGAACCAGTCTATTTCCTTAGCAGTTTTCTTCCCAGAACCGGCTTCAGATGAGGGTTCTGCATAATTTGGATGCAAGGCGAGCTCTTAAGTTTTATTTGGACAGAACATCTAATCTTCGGAGCTCTTCCCAGCTCTTGGTGACCTTCGGAGACCCCAAAGGAAAGCCGGCTTCGAAAGCAACTATCTCCCAATGGATTGCTTCCTGTATCTCTGAAGCGTATTCCACTCAGAGCCTTCAACCTCCAAAGGGAATTCATGCCCATCTTGTGCGGGGCAAGGCAGCTGCCATTGCCTTCCAAAAATATGTTCCCAGGGAAACCATTGCCAAGGCAGCCACGTGGGCTTCCCCATCGGCTTTTGTGAAGCATTACTGCTTAGATCTGAGCTCCAGGGCTGATGCTTAGTTCAGGCAAGTTGTTCTTAAAAACCTCTTTCAGTAAAGGAGTTCCATCCACCCATTATCCTGTAAGGAGTGCTTGGTAATCTCCCAAAAGTATGGAGGAAAGGGGACGGGATGTAGGAGTATAATAAAGTTACTCACCGTAGTGACTACCTTACTCCTAGTCCATAGTCCCCTTTCCTCCATACGCCGGCCCCCCGTCCCCTCTAATAAGTATCCACTATTATTGCTTAAATGGTCACAGACCTGGCGATAGAAAAGGACTGAAGGGCGATGCGAAGCTAAGGAGGGCGGGGTACAGCCATGTGCATTACCCCGCGTAAGAAGAAAAGGACACATTTTTCAATGTGATGCTTTTTTACAAAAAGTGCTCCGGTCCCGTCCCACAGGATGGAATGTCCCAAAAGTATGGTAGAAAGGGGACTATGGACTTAGGAGTAAGGTAGTCACTACGGTGAGTAATTTTATTATTCTTTTCCTCGGTAAGTGCGGTGTCGTCCGCTTACACATCTGTTTTATGCAGATGACTTGGTCATTGATTGCCCCCGTATTGCCCTTCAAAGGCAATTGCAAAATCTGTCTAATTACGCGGATAAACACAAGCTTGCAATCAATGTGACCAAGTTGAACATCATAAAATGGCAGTATAATACCAAGAAGCTGAAACACGCCTTTAATTGCACGGTAAATGGCCTTTCCTTGGAACTCGCACATTAGTACAAATATCTAGGCCAGAGCCCCATATCACAATGATTTGAAACACAAGGTAAAGGCTCTAGCATCACAAGCTAAACTGCTCCATGCTAAGTACGGGAAATATTCTTATCTCCCCGTGATCCACTATTACCAAGGGAAGATAGTCCCAACCCTGAAAAATGGTGTGCACACCAAACCACTCGAGATCCAACTGGACACTAATCGAAGGCTATTTCTGGAAAACCTTGCTGCCAATTCTGAAATAATTTCCTATATAGGTAGTGAGATATGAATTAGGCCTATTATCATTAAGAGCTTTAGTTAATTGGAATGCCATGACTGAGAGATGCCAAGCCTCCATGCTGACGGTGGTTGAGCTAGGCTGGAAGCCAATAAACCCCTAGCTACTTGGAGCAAAGATTGCTTAGAGGCAATGCAACTAGCAGACATAAGTTTGGAAGGTCTAACTAACAACCCAGGAAAAGCAAAATCGAAATGGTGGGCCTATGACTGGATCTCTACGAGAGCCCAGTGCCTGAAATATAAGGCATTTAAGAACAGAAACTTTGGCCATAAAAAACTTAATGAGGTTCCAAAATATCTAATTACGCTCCCAGATCCGTCCTTTAGAGACGATAGCTGATCTGTCTTACTAGAGCAGTTTTAACTACATGATCACCAACTTAAATGGATGCATCTTGCAGATAGTCTGAAGCCGGCTATGAGAGAAACCCTTAAACATATTGTGGTAGAATGTTCAACCCTGAAAGAAATGCAGACAGAGCATTTTTATAAAAACTTGTGTGCATTTTGTAACCTCTCAATGAATAAGATGTGGATAATTATATTTGATGCACAGAGGTATCTTTGAATTTGAATGTTGTCGGATACTCAAGGAAACTTGAACTTTTAACTATGCAGCATTTAGACAAATAAAATGTATCATGTGCGATTTTTTTGTGTACTCCTTATCAAGGAGAAAAAAGTGTAATTGTGATGAATGGAGCATTCTTTGGTCGGTTGAAAGAAATGTACATTTTAGTGCAATGTCATGTAACTTGAAAAAATTGCCTAAATGTCTAATAATTTGAAAAAGTTGTATTACAACTAAATCAAATTAAAAAAAAAGATATCGAGTCTCATTACAACTTTGCCAGTCCGGAAACAACGGTGGCGGTCAGCTAACCGCCACCGTTGTTTCCGGACCGGCAAAGTAAAAGTCTGCGGCTGTGTGCCGTCCCGCCCGCCAGGTCTGACCTGACGGGCATAACGCCACCCGGCCTCAGACTTTCACGGAAACACCAGCACCATTACGACATGGTGCCAGTGTTTCCTCGGTCCCCATTCCCATTGAGTCCTAAATGGGAATGGAAACTAATAATGACCTCCGCCTGATTTACCGGACCGCCGGGGCTGTAATGCACTGGTAATTCCGGCAAGTCAGGCGGCGGTAAATCATCATGAGTCTGGCAGCAGCCGGCCGGATTTACCGGCACGGCTACCACCAGACTCGTAATGAGGCCCATCCTCTTTTTTCTCGTCTAATTTAATTCAAACAGGGACTCAGGTGTCCTCTTATCAGACATATCTAACGGCTATTGGCGATTACTTGTCGAACATGGACAAGGTGGTATAATTAGTCAACCCATCTGTTTCCGCCCATCAGACACCCTATTGCATCGTGGGATCTCAACGTTGTTCCAACTGCGCTTGCGCACAGTCACTTCAAGTCAATGCCTTCCGTAGAGCTACACTTGTGCTGGGAGACTGCATTCTAGTGGCAATTACTTCAGCACGCTGCATTAGTTAATTGCAGGCTCCTTCAGCTGCAGAGCCATACCTGTCCTTTCATTGGGATATGGGGGTCGTTATGGCACACCCATCCTTTCTATCCAAAGTTGTGTCCAATTGTCACATTAATCAAGTGATCATTGTCAGTGTTTTTCACAGATCCACAGTCGGAAGCAGCTCTCACACTGCACAACCTCAACTTTCGTAGTACCTTGAGATTCGAGAGGACTAGGCTTCACAGGTCCTCAGGCAGACTGTTCTTGACCTTTGGGGGTGCAAACCATGGCCTAGGAGCAGCTAAATTCACAATAGCTAGGTGGATTATCTCTTACATTATGCCTGTTTTTAGGGTGCAGGGCATGCCGCCACTTCAAATATTGCGTGCAGACTTAACCAGGTCAAAGAGCATGGCATTCGCTTTTCAGCACCATGTGCCCTTGGAAGCTGTATGCAAGGCAGCCATTGTCAGCCGTCTGCAGGCACTATTCGCTGGACTCAAGCTCCAGAGTGATTTGCAATTTGGGCAAGAAGTTCTAAAAACGTTTTGCTTCAGTTCAGAGCCATTTTCCCGGGATAATGAAGTGCTTGGTACTCTCCCATAAGGATGGAGAAAAGGGGAAGGGATGTAGGAGCAGGAAACGTTACCGTAGTGACTACTGTACTCCTAGTCCTGTCCCCTTTCCTCCATATGCCCACCCTCCACACCCCAAAAGATATGTAGCGAGGTCCTACCGGTCCTCTGCAGATCAAGTGTCTGAGGGGGTAGGAGTGCGAGACAGGGCTGTAGGCGTGACTGCGCTATGCAGACAAGCTCAGCCCCTAGCTTTTAAATTTAAAGGGAGAGCATGCTGTGTGACCAATTGGATTCTGCTCTGTAGGAGTACCAGGATGAGTATGGGTAAAATGGCCCACTCAGCCCTCACACTTCTACAAAACACAACAGAATCATAAAGGTAAAATAGTGACAATCAAAAGATATAGCGCCTTCACCTTTTGTCGTAGCGCAGGCATGGGGAAGACTATACTCAAGAGGGGTGTGAAGATGAACCAGTAGTGACCCAAACAACGCAGTATCACAGTCCAAAATCTTCCCTACTGTCTTTTAGTTTGTCTAGTCTGTCTCCCCTTGTGCATCTTAATATTTGCTTTTATCATATTCAATTTCAGTAAGCTAATTTTAAGAATGATAAAATACTTGTTTATTCATTATTATACTTAGTGAGGTTCTCTTTTTTTGTTTTCTTTTTATATATACGAGTTGTCTTAGGGTATGTTGACATTACAGATGAAATTTACTTGTATAAGTATCAATTTGTAATTTTTCAAATTCTCAACAAAAATCATTTAACATAACAAATTAAAGGGATGGTCTAGTAAAAAATTTTATTTCAAAAATAGATAGGCCACATAAAAAATAAATACTAGCATCCTCTGTTTTAAAACTTCCTATGTAAAATTTTGAGCTATTCAAGCTCAAAATTCGAAAAAGCAAGCACAGGGGCGCAGCCATTTTGTGAAATGGAGGCTCTCCTGTGCTGGCTTTTGCGGCACTAATGAAGGAAAAGCCAGCCAGCCAGCTGTAGTAAACAAAGGCTACCGCTGCTTGGCTTTCCCTTCATTAGTGCCGGGACTCGGAGGACGCGGACCGGAGACCAGAGCAGGAAAGCTGCAGCTGAATCTCGGTAAGTGCTATTTATTTTTTTTTACAAAAAAAAAAAGCACTAGCTGCGTTTTTTTTTCTAAGTTTTCCGGGCTCCTCCTGATTAGTCAGTGAGTGACCCTACAGTGATTTGGTTTGGGTTCCGGCATTCCGCAGTCACTTCGGGCATAGGAGGTGAGGTGCTTCGCTAGGACATGATATTGTGTCGAGCTGGTTTAAATGTAGTGCAATTGTTTGGCTGGTTGGAGGAATGCAGACTTCAGCACCTTCCCTGTTCAGGATGCAGGTTGCTGTGAGGCCTTCACAAAGGACTCAAGGGCAGGATGCTTCCATTCAGGGTCTGCTCCCCTAGCTTTAGGAGATGCAATGCAGAATGGTTGGTCCTGGTCCACAGCACTGATCACCCCTGAAGTGCCCTAGAAGTGGTTAGGGGGCAGATCTTCCTTCTGTCTTGGACGGCTCCTTCACCTCAAGCTGAGGACTATGGACAGTGCAACTGTCTGAAAGGAAGTCCAGATGAGAAAATTCAGAACATCTCTTCAAACTTAAAGGATCCTTGAGGACCTAGGGGAATTTTGCTAAAGGAGTGAGAGACCCCTTCTTATAAAGGCGCAAGTCTTCTGCCGATTGACCCCTAAAGCTGGCTAGCTGTAGACCAATCTCTTCTCCTGTCTGGAGCGGATTTCGCCCTGTTGATGTCACGCCAAAAGTGCTAGGAGAATGGAGCAGTCCAATGTTGCGCTTTCACCTTAATAATTTTTGTATTATAAATTGCCAGTTAAGCTATTTAAAGATGGTGTAAAAAGATTATCACGTCATCAGTTGTGTAGCTGTATTGCTGTAGGAACTTGGTCGTACGACTGGCTACAGAGTGAGGACTTGTGCTTCTGCATCTAGGTTTTACATATAATTCCTTGAATTTGTTTTGCTTTGCCTCGTAAAGTCTGCACACGGTTCAATTGCCAAAAGTGCTTTGCTCCATCACCCTGATGTGAAGGTGGTACTCCTGAATGGGTGTGAACCTTTGATACCTGGGCCCCAGTGAGCTGTCTGCTGTGCAGCAGCCTCTGGGTGAGGGGGTTACCAGCCCTCATAAATAGAATCAAAGAGGCTGGGTCCTCTGGGTTTCTGTCCTGGCGTGTGGCATTATCAGACCGTCTGACCCCAATGCAGATTCCCTTCCACAGCAAAGCTGACTCACAGGAGCTGACACATGTACGATATTAATTGGGATGTGGCAGCCCTGATCATAAATAGCGCCATGCACTATGCCTAAACTCGGGCATACCTTATTCTTAGAGGTTACCCTGCTACCAGCTTTGGGTACTCATGATCATTCTAGTTTGGGTCACAAGGGCATACCTTAAATGTCACCCCTGTGCAGCAGTGACATTGATGTCGCTGCAGCAGTCGAGTGGGAATCTTGTGACCTTTGAACCTGTTCTCTGCCACGAGAAGAGCGGGTGCTACAGATCAGGCTACTGATGCAGCAGTGCACTATGCTTTTGGCATGGAGTTGGGGCAAAGGGGAATCTGGTTAGCAGAGTACTTCTTTGGAGAAGGAATCACCTGCATCATTGCATGTACTAATAAAAAATAATAGTCAGGGTTTTGTACCCTTGCCAGATGGTTATTCCTCACACACTGTGCTTGCTGAAGTCTCTGATCCTGTCCCGGCTCCCCAGAATCTCCCATAAGCATGGAGGAAAGCAGACCTAGGACTAGGAGTACAGGTATCACTGTGGTGAGTAACATTTCCTATTTCGCATGGCTGTAGCTCCTACTGATGAAAAGGATTGGCTTCTTTTCTCCATTCTCCACCTGGGACAACGCTGCTCCTTACCTGATACTAGAAGCATCTTGTCTGCAAGATTAATTATTTCAAGAAGCTTGGCATGATTAAAGTGGGGGTCTTGCATTATGCCTTCTGTAGGAGTTGAAAGTCTTTTTGCGCTTATTCAAACAAGAAAAGGACGTTGTTAGGGAGAATTCTCATTCTATGGCTAATTTCCCTTACCTATAAGAGTCTCCCAACATTGTTGCTGGATTTGAAGGGTTTGTTTTTTCTCCTGCTAAGAGTGAGACTCTTTTCCCATTCATAGACATTTTTGCTATGTGTGTTCTAGTCTATTTTTGTGTTTAATGTCTATGGGGTTTTTCTCACCTCCATAGGCACCATCTTTATTAACATGTGTTGCACAGCATCCTCCGTGCAGTGACACAGGGGTGTCGTAGCGACCCCCAAACATAGACTCCATACCCTGGGACTGACTACTGTCTCCCAGGGCATGTAAAGTCCCCATTGACTTTACTAGTCAATTTTTGTGAACTAAACTAGTACAACCCATCTTACTATGGAGGTATTGGGAAGGGTTAATAGTTTTTCCCTTATGTTCATTTTCGAGAGGGTACCGTACAGTCCCTCTCTCAAAAGTTTCTGGCTGGTGGCAGTGGGTACTACCGTAAATATTCGACCGCAAATATTTCCCTATGGGATTTTCCCATTGTTCGAGGCTACCACATTTTCTGACAGCCTCTAACATACCGCCGGTGTATTTTAATATTAACTTTACTCCGGTAGGTTTTATTTGCCAGAACTTTAATATAAATTCTTTCTCGTGTCTTTCTCTAAACTCCTAACCCAGGTCGGGGATCCTTTGTTCGTCCTTTTGGCGGGCTTCTGCCAAGAAGCCCTCCTTTAGGCGCCTCTGAGTCTGGGGTGGGTCCATTGTGTGGGAGGGGAAGTAGGACCCCTGGACAGGGTTGCCTCAGCATCCCATGTCGCGCACTATCCTGATATTCTGGAGTGTCGCCCGCCAAGATGACCACTCCACCATGTGAGTGACAGCTAGGCTGTATGAATGGGGATCTTTTTGCATAGAAGCAGGGTCCTGAGGGCTGGAAGAGCAAGACGTCGCCACTGTAAATAAGAAGCCGAAGAGGAGAGAAGCCAAAGACACCTGCAACGACTGAACCACCGGTGAAGCCCTGCTGCAGCGTCTCACCACTTTTCTCAATACGACGAGAAAAGATCTTCATCTGCAAGAGCCTTCTTCCCTTGAGCTGGTGGGGCCAACCAGTTTGCCAATTGCCTTCTCGGACCTGCTCTGGTCGAATCGCCAGTACCCTGTACTCGGAGACCGGATAGCCAGGCACCAGTCCACCCGGACCGCGATTTGAAGGAGCGTACCTTTTTATTCGTCGGGCAGCATCGCGGCTGGTTTAATCCCTGGGTAGTGCAGTAACTCGAACCTTCCTCCACGACGAGAGCCTCTCTTCCTCTGCTGGATCCCCCGAACTGCAGGAAGTACCAGGAACAACCGCCACCGCAGGAGCCACTTCTTCATTTTAAAGGTACATTGTTCCGCCAGGCCGCCCCTTTCTGCGTGGTAGTGCTGAAGGTGTTTTAAATCCTTCACCTACCTGTTGGGTTGGCCGCCCCTCTTTCTGAACATTGTCTTTGACCTTCTGCATCCGCCTTTTCAAATCGTTAACCAAAGACTTGACTACAGCTACAAGAATATTTTGCTCCTGGGCCCTTGCCCTGTACCACTGACTCTGGCACAGGCATATTGACTCTGGCTAAATTTGTTAGAACTGCCTTCTCTAGATTGCTTCTCAACTAGAACTGTGTTGGTGCACCTACTTCTTATAACCACCTTTTTCTTCCCACTGTTATAACCTGTAAAGTGCCATTTTGCTTGGTTTTCATTTCAGTATTCTTTATGCTAAAGTACTGCCTTGCCTAAACTTGTTCACAAATTTATGGGTAGTGTTGCTAGGGTGTGTAAGAAGATATTTCTGTATAACTTCTGCTTTCCCTCCCTTGTGAGAAATTGTCATCGTGCCATTTGTTTGGTTTTCACTGTGCCGTTTTGCTCAGTTTTCACTCTTGCTCAAACTTGTCTACAATTTAACTAGGGCGTTGTGTATACTTTTCTTGACTGAATTTAACTTGGTTAATAACTGTGATCAATGTGTTTATCTAGAAGTGTATAGAATAAATATTTCAAGTGGATTGTGTCCTCCAACGTATTCCTCATCTTAGATGTATTTCATCCAGCTTTGCTGCTCTTCGGAATTTTTTCCGGCAGAGGGCGCCGTGCGTCGATGTCGAGTCGATCGTCCCTCGAAGGCCTCCGTCGAGGGTGACGTCATCGGGTATATAAGTAGCACGCGCGGAGCCCGTTGGCCTCAGTTCCGTTTTTCCGCAGTATACGTTGCTTCGGAGATTCGGCGAGGCTCGAGTTCTGTGAAGAATAATAAATATAACTAAATATGTCCTAGTCATCGACGCCGACCACAACCCCGAAATCGGGTTTCAAAAATTGCAAGTCGTGCGGTTCAAAAATGTCGATCACGGACCCGCACCGAGAGTGTTTGTGGTGCCTTAGAGAAGGCCATGGCATGGAGACCTGTACGAAGTGTCAAGCGATGACGGGGAAGGCCTTGCGAGAAAGAGGAAAACTACAGGTCGCAAAACCGTTCGTATAGCCTCTAGCGTCGAATCGAGGTCCCGTGAGGAGAAATCTCCTTGACGCGAAAGGCATCGATCCAGGTCCCGAAGCGATTCCCATCGCCCGTCTTCGACAAAAAAATCGAGGGAACAACGCCACAGGTCTCCCTCCACCTCGTCGTCGGACGAGTCTCCGAAAAGGATGAAATGCCCCACGAAACATTTGTCTCCCGAAGAGTGGGAAGCATTCAGGGTTAAAATGATGGATGTGTTTGAGAAAGCGAAGCCTCGGTCCACGCCTTCTTTGGAAGCCAGGCAGGAGCGTCATCGCTCCGACACTCGCGCACCCTCGAGCCCGGGTGATCGAAAAAGGAAGAATAGGGAACCTTCCAGGACGCCGAGCAAAAAACGCTTCAGTCGACCGCTCGAGGTCACTGACGCCGTCTGAGATCCATCACACCTCGAAGGGAAAATCTTCGAAGAGCGCCTCGACGCCCTCGAAGCAAACCACGTCGACGACCACTATGTCGTCGATGCCCTTATCGACGTCGACGCCGAAGCCCTCGGCGCCAAAGGCTCCAGCCAAGCCAGGGAAGCCAAAAAAAGGGAAAGATAAGGTTACAAGACCTTTAATTTCCTCAGAGCCCTGTAATACACCTCTTCCTCCTCCTCTCCCAGAGAAGGTTTTCAAGCCTCTCCCCAGGAAGGAGTTTTTCAAGTCCCTGACCTTTTTTGAGGAACAGGAGAGATCTGATGAGGAGAATGTACCTTTTGGGCTAGAATATGGCACCCCAAATGTCCCAGAATGTTTGATTTCAGAAGAAAGCAGAATGAGGGACTTGGTGGAATCATTACACAATGCAAGTGGCATTGACACATCTCCTGTAAATGACTTTGGCAGACCAGAACCAGGAGAGCATGCCAGTCCATCATACCGTCAATTAATGACGAAGGTAGTAGATTACTTAGGATGGGCTAGACCATCAGCCCAATTCATCCAGGATGATTTAACAGATATATTGGACCATGGTCCCACTGAAGACCCAGTACTACCCTTTCATGTAGCCCTGCAAAATAGGGTGGCCAAGAATTGGGAAATTCCGGATTCTATTCCTCCAGTAAATAAATCCCTCACCTCAAAATACTGCCCGGCCAGTAGCGACCCCGGCTATCTGTCCAAACATCCAACTCCCGAGAGTCTGGTCATACAGGCAGCCACAGCTTCTAACAAACTTGCGTACCCTTCTATCCCTCCAGACAGGGACGATAAGCGTGTGGATGGCTGGGCACGGAAGGTATTTTCAGCTGGGAATATGGCTTTAAAATCTGCCAACTCCACATGTGCCTTGGCAAAATTTTCGTACACTCTGTGGGAGTGCATCACAATGGCGGCGAAGCACATACCAGAAGGGGAAGAAAGGGATGGGTTCCTAGCCATCGTTAGAGATGAAAAGGAAGCCATGCAGAAATCCCTTCAATCTGGACTGGACACTGCGGATAGTGTAAGCAGGTCCATGGGCACTAGCACAGTAATGCGTAGATTTGCGTGGTTACGGAAGTCGGGTTTTGCACCGGACGTACAGAACCGCCTTCTGAACATGCCTTTTGACGGGTCTCACCTTTTTGGCAACAAGGCTGACAAGAGCCTTGAGAGGTTGCAGACCTCAAAAGCAGCTGCCAAATCTTTAGGAGCTGCTTTTAGGCAACCTCAGCCTTTTCGTGCGGAAGGACAATCGTGGAGGGGACGATCCTATCGTTACTACTCCTCATAAGGAAAGGCAAGAGGAATGGCCAGTCAAAGGGGCCAGAGAAAGGCCACTCGCGGTGGACGAGGAAAACATGCAAAGCCAGCTCTAGCTGCAGCCTCTTTGCCATCAGCGGCTGCAACAACCGCCACAAAACCACTTTGAGGACTTGCACCACAAAACACCTGTAGGAGGCAGGCTGTCGCAGCATCTGCAAGAATGGCGAGCCATTACTTCAGATGTTTGGGCTCTAGAAATAATAGCCCAAGGCTACTGCCTTCCTTTTCGAAGGGATTGTGTCCTCCGACGTATTCCTTATCTATGATAATTGTATCTCCAGCCTGCTGGCCTTGGAAAACTTTTTTTCCCAGTAGAGGGCGCTGCACGTCGATGTCCGTCGAGTAGGTGTTCCTCGACAGCCACCGTATCGACGCCGACGTCATTATGTCCATAAATAGCCACGCGCAGCGTCCGTTGCTCAGTTCTGTTTTTCCGCGCTTCGTGTGCCTCAGAATATCGTTGCTCAGTTCTTCAGTCGAAATATACTTCATTATTCCTCGAATACCGACTCGTACTCGATGGCTTCCTCCTCCGACCCGACGACTCATCGGTCCGGTTTCAAAAAATGTCGAGACTGTGGGAAGAAAATGTCGTTGACGGATCCTCACAGGATCTGTTAGTGTTGTCTGGGAGTCGAGCACCAGTGTTCGGAGTGTGAGGAATGCTTGTCCATGACGGCGAAAGCCTTCAAGGAGCGTAAGGGGAAGCTCGAGAGAGGTAGGTCAGTTAAAACCTCCTCGAAAGTTTCCGAGGTAGAGTCGAGACATTCGTCGTCTCACCGTCAAACACTCTCGTTCTAGGTCTCGAAGTGGCTCCCACCACTCGTCGACATCTAGACACTCGGAAAAGACGCAGAAGATCTCCTTTGTCTTCGAATTCCCCTGAAAAAGTACCTTCCCCCACAAAACACAGTTCTCAGGCTGAGTAGGAGGAATTCAGAAAAAAGATGCTAAGCGTCTTCGAGAAAGCGGCCTCGACCCCCTCGAAGGCGGCTGAGGGTGATACCCCGGGTGTAAAGCCCAAAAAATCTAAACGCCGCGAGTCGAAGCACCCGGCGAAAGAGTCTACCCGAAAGCGCCACGGGCCATCGGGAAACAAAGCATCTTCAACGCCATCGTCGAAAGTCCCCTCGAAGCATAGATCGGCGCCATCAACGTCGTTATCGAAGGGTTCTTCGACGCATCCGTCGATCGAGTCGACGCCGATAAAAGAAAAACCCACGGCTACTCCACAGCCAACGGTTACACCGAGAGCCTCCGACACGACGTCGAACGTCGTCGACATCCTCGAACAGGATTCCGATCCTCTCGAGTTCTTCGAGGCCTCTTCCAGTTTTCTCAACGTCTTTGTCGGCACCTTCGAGGATTTTTACATCGGCGTCGACGACATTGACCGTTTCAAGGCCACTGATGAAGGCTCCCACGGCTTTAGAGATGGGTTTTATACCATTTCACAGGCCAGAGCATCCCCCCCTTAACTTCAATTTATGAAGAAAGGGAAGATTCTGATCAAGAAAGGCCTTTTGGGCTGCTGAGGGCCACATCACCTGAACCAGAGACTTTTGCCTCCGAGGAAAGAAGGTTGAAAGACCTTCAGGATGTATTACAGGAAGCAAGTGGCCTAGACACTTCCCCAGAAGTGGAATTTGTCAAACCAGACCCAGGGGAACATGCTGAAACCCCTTATAGAACCCTAATGTCAAGAATTATGGAGTTCATGGGTTGGTCTGCGCCTTCACCGGTTTTTCAACAGGATGACCTCAGAGATTCTGGGTAAAGGTCCACAGGAGGATCCTGTGGTTCCCTTTCATTCTGCTTTACAAAGAAAGATTTTAACTAACTGGGAAACTCCTGAAGTTGTCCCTGCAGTTAATAAGAAGTTGTCAACAAAATATAGGGTATCTGCTGCTGACCCTGAATACCTATCTAAGCACCCTACTCCAGAGAGTCTGGTGGTCCAAGCAGCAACTTCATCAGGCAGTACATCTGCATACCCCACTGCTCCACAGGACAGGGATGACAGAAAATATGATGCTATGGCTAAGAAAGTCTTTTCTGCTTGTAGCATGGCTTTGAAATCTATTAATGCTACTTGTACACTCGCTAGGTTCAGCCACACTCTTTGGGAGTGTGCTTCATCAGCGGCTGACTGCCTCCAGGAAGGAGAAGAAAGGGACGCATTTTTAAATATCATCAGAGATGGTAAAGATGCAATGTGCGAATCCCTTCAAACTGGCATCGATTCTGCTGACAGTATCAGCAGGGCCATGGCGGCAAGTATCACAATTCGCAGGAATGCGTGATTACGAAAGTCTGGCTTTGCTTCAGACCTACAGGCCAGACTTTTGAATATGCCCTTTGACGGCTCTTCCCTTTTTGGTAAAAAGGTGGATGACAGGCTGGAAAAACTGCAAACATCCAAAGCAGCAGCAAAATCATAAAGAGCTGCAATCCGTCAGACTACTTTTCGTCCCTCAGGATCCTCTTGGAGAGGAAGGTCCTTTCGCTATTATTCCACATACGGAAGAGGCAGAGGACGGCCGGCTCAAAGAGGCCAAGGAAAATTTACCCGTGGTGGACGGTGTAGAGGAAAGAAAGCTGCATCAGCAGCAGGAGCCGCTTTACCTTCGGCATCTGCATCAGCCGCTCCCAAACCGCTCTGAGGTCTCCCCTCACAAAACACCTGTAGGGGGCAGGTTAACTCACCATCTGACGGAATGGCAGGCTATTACGTTAGATGCTTGGGCTCTGGAGACAGTGGCCCAAGGTTACTGCCTGCCTTTCCTACGCATCCCTCAGAGCCATCCACCAGGGAACAACTCTTTGAAGTTTCCAGATCCACTCCTCCTGCAGGACATTCTAGACCTGCTAGAGAAAGGTGCCATAGAACCGGTACCTGTAGCGGAAAGGAACAAGGGTTGGTACTCCCCCCTATTTCATGGTACCGAAAATGGGCGGAGGACTGAGACCCATCTTGGACTTACGAGAATTGAACAAGTTCCTCAGGAAGGACAAGTTCAAGATGGTAACTCTTTCTCACATCCTTCAGGCCCTCCAGCTTCACGACTGGCTGGTATCTCTGGACCTTCAGGATGCTTATTTCCATGTGCCAATTCATCTCAAGCACAGGAAATACCTGAGGTTCGCAATTGGCAACTCTCATTATCAATTTCGAGTTCTGCCATTTGGGCTGACCTCCGCCCCAAGGGTCTTTACCAAGCTAATGTTTGTTGTGGCTGCAAGTTTAAGGAGGGAAGGGATTCACGTCTACCCCTACCTCGACGACTGGTTGATCGGAGCGGTATCTTCGGAACAAGTTCAGATCCAACTAGATTATGTCTGCCACTTCCTTCACAAGCTGTGCTTTTCCCTCAATTTAAAGAAGTCACAGATGATACCATCACAGAGACTCCAGTTCATTGGAGCAGTCCGGGACACTTCCCTGGGAAAAGCCTCGCCACCAGAGGTGAGGGCTCAAGATATTCTGCAGATGGTCACCAAGTTTCAAAATGCCCAACGTCTCCCAGCCTACGACTTTTTGAGGTTGCTAGGCCCCATGGCATCCTGCATATTCCTTGTGCCAGAGGCTCGCCTGAGGATGAGATCTCTTCAGTGGGCACTAAGAACTCAGTGGTCACAGTTCTCAGGAAGAATGACAGATCTCCTTCAGATCCCGGTCAGAGTGGCTCGAGACCTTCAGTGGTGGGCCTGTCGGGAAAACACTTTGAAAGGAGAACTGTTTTGGCAACCATGCCCGGAGATAACAGTAGTCACGGATGCCTCACACACGGGGTGGGGAGCCCATGCCAACGACTTGACCATCAGCGGTCGTTGGTCTCCATCGGAGTCCAGACTACATATCAACCTGTTGGAGTTGAGAGCCATCAGACTGGCACCGAAGGCTTTTCTGCCGTCTGTACGGGGGAGAAATGTCCTGATAATGACGGACAATACGGTGGCCATGCACTACCTCAACAAAAGAGGAGGCGTAGGATCACTACCACTGTGCAGAGAGGCGATGCAGCTCTTGTTTTGGGCAATTCAGGAAGGAATCTCTCTATCGGCAATTCACTTAGCCGGAGAGAAGAACTTGACAGTGGACGCTCTGAGCAGGCAGAACAGTCTCCCACGAGTGGGAGATAGCTCAGGAAGTCCTTCAAGAGATCTTCGCCCTTTGGGGAACCCCTCAAGTGGATCTGTTCGCCACCAGTATCAACAGGAAGTGCGACCGGTTTTGCTCAAGGGAATTTCCCCCGAGAGGAGCCCTAGGGGACGCGTTTGTGGTGGAGTGGAATTTCCCACTATTGTATGCGTTCCCTCCGATTCCCGTCATTCCTCAGGTCATCAGGAGGCTGAGACGCTTCCGGAGCCTCATGATCCTAATTGCCCCAGATTGGGCCAGGAGAACGTGGTCCCCGGACCTTCTAGACATGTCCATCTGTCCTTCAGTACGTCTTCCTCAGAGAGAGAACCTTCTCTCTCAAATGGAGGGTCAGGTTCTCCATCCAGAGGTCAAAACACTCAACCTTCATGCTTGGTATCTGAAAGGCTGAGATACAGGGATTGGAACCTTCCAAATGACGTTATGGAGGTGTTGCTTTCGGCAAGAAGGCCAGCAACAAAGTCTCTATACCGTTGCCGTTGGAAAAGGTTTTGCAACTGGTGCAGAGAAAAGAATGTCGATCCTTTTCTATGATCTATTCCGGAAGTACTATCTTTTCTTCTGACCCTAGCACATAGAGGTCTGAATGTTGGAACAATAAAAGGTTACCTTGCGGCGCTTTCCATTTTCAAGCGCTCGTCGGAAGAATGCTCCTACTTCAAAATTCCTTTGATAGTACAATTCTTAAAAGGACTCACTAATGTGTTTCCTCCTCACTCATTTCAAGTACCGATTTGGGATCTCAGTTTCGTCCTAAAATTCTTAATGTGTGCTCCTTTTGAGCGTATGCACACTTGTCCATTAAGATTACTAACATGGAAAACTGCCTTCTTAGTTGCTTTAACATCTGCAAGAAGAGTGAGTGAATTGCAGGCACTGTCCTCTGGGCCACCCTATACTGTGTTCCATAAGGACAGAGTTGTGTTGAGGGTTAAACCATCATTTTTACCAAAAGTAGTATCTGATTTTCATTTAAGTCAGAAAATTATTTTACCCGCATTCTATCCTCCACCCTATCCTACTAAGGAGGAGGAAAGATTACACAGGTTGGATCCAAAAAGAGCTTTCAGCTTTTACATCTCTAGATTTTTCAGACTTAGAGTGGACAACCAGCTGTTTATAGGTTACACAGGAAGGAAACTGGGCAAAACGGTGACAAAACAGACAATTTCACGCTGGATTGTGCTTTGCTTTTCAGAATGATACAGATTAGCACAAAAAGACCCACCAGAAGGGTTAAGGGCTCATTCCACCAGAGGCATCGCCTCTTAGACAGCCCTTCAAAGAGGTGTTCCAATAAGGTTCATTTGTGAAGCAGCAACTTGGTCTTCACTACACACCTTTTCAAAATGCTATAGCCTGGATGCTTCCCAGTCTAAGGAACTGAGTTTTGGAAAAGCAGTGCTTTATTCCGCCATCCAAGGGAATTGAAAAATCTAACCCCTCCTCCAGAGAAATTATACATACTGCTTTGGGAGTCTATCTAATATGAGGAATACGTTGGAGGACACAATCCACTCGAAGAACAAGTTACTTACCAACTGGTAACATTCTTTCGATTAGATGTTACTCCACCGTATTCCTCATCGCCCTCCAAGCCTACCCCTCTGTAGATTTTTCCGGGTTATTGCCAACTCAAATCTCGCAAGGCTGATACCAGTCTGCCGGCACAATCTACCCAGTACAAAATCAAAGATAAAAAGGGGAAAAACAGAACTGAGGCCAACGGGCGCCACGCGTGCTACTTATATACCCGATGACGTCACCCTCGACGGAGGCCTTCGAGGGACCATCGACTCGACGACATTGACGCACGGCACCCTCTGCCGAAAAAATGTCCGAAGAGCAGCAAAGCTGGATGAAATACATCTAAGATGAGGAATACGTTGGAGGAACATCCAACCGAAAGAACATTGCCAGTTGGTAAGTAACTTGTTCATCTATTCTTTTTACTACAAAGCTTTGGTCAGTGTTTCCTTATGCCATAGTACTGTAGCCCTATTGTGTAAACCCTGAATACTGCTTATCTCCCTCTTGAGATAAGTCGGACTGCTCAGCCACAGCTACCAACTAAATCTTTGTGGTACAGACTGATACCAAAGGGGATTTATTGCTCTCACCTGTAGTCCTAATCTTCTGTAGTGCTCCCTAAGGGAACTGCACAGGATTCTGCCTAACAGACGTTGGGGTTGTCTTTCTTCAACCTATCTGTCAGAGGACTATCTATGGCAGAAAAATGCATTTTGAACCGCCTACTGTATCTTCCAAGATCCAAAAAGGCTTAAATGTCTTTCATGACGGGTCTTTCCAGTTATTAGGACTTGTACTCATCCTGGCTTCGGGAAGAAGATATTTGCCAACCCCGCTATCCATTTTGACAATTCCTGATGCTTGCAGATGCTGAGTACTCCGGGATGCTGTCAGGCTGTGGCGGGTGGTGTTGGCATATGACAGCAAGTATTGGAGTTTGCTGTTATCCTTCCAGGCTTTGAGCCTGTTGATCTGGTACTGCTGGGATGGTTTTCTTCTGTCGGCCTGTTGAATTTTGAACATTATTGGGAAGACCTTCCTGGTTCATTCCATTTAGCGAGTGGTTTGTAATGCTTTGCTGGCAAGATGACCATTACCTGATCTCCCACTTGAAACGTCCTTTAGTTATACCTTCTTGTTATGTCCTTGCTTGTGCTTTCATTTTATTTTTAAATTTGTTTATTGGCATTTATTATTTTACAACTTTTGCATGACATACAAGTGTGCCATTGGTTGTAAATGTGTCAACATCTTGTAATAAAACAGTAACATTTTAAACAAAACAACATTAACTGTCTCCTTGTTTTGACCATGTAGATTAGTTTCATGTTTTCCAGCAGAGGGGGATAGCTGGGCGGCAGGGGGGAGGAGGGGACTGGGCAACTGGGGACCCGTTTGGGTTCGTGCGGGTCTCTCCTGAGATGTCACTGCATTGGTTGTAGATCAGTGTTGTCTGGGTTGTTTTTGTTCATGGGGGCTTATCTGAGGAATGGAATATGTTTCTTGTGATTTCCTTCCATCCTTCTAGTGCCATGCTTGAGTCGTCAGTGGATCTGGCGACACTATCCTCCCATGCCTTTGTTTCGGCGCTCTCCCACCACTCCAGCTCATTGTACCATGCGTTATACTGTGGTCCTGCAGGCTTCTTCCAAGACATTGCGATAGTTCTTTTAGCCAGTATGCACATTATGTCCATTAGTTTTGCCAGATGCTTGAGTTTGGCTAGTCTGGGATATGTTCCCAAGAGGCATTTGTCTGGGGTCCATTTGTACCTGGACATGCCCGCTTTTTCGCATGTCTGTCTTATTTTATCCCATAGGGACTGTGTCTTGGTGCATTCCCAGAACATGTGGCGTAGATCTGTCTTATCCACCCTGCACCAGACGCAATTGGGTTGTATCTGTTTGTTGAATTTTGCCATCCTGCATAGGGCTAGGTATGTTTGGTGTAGCATGTTCAGTTGTATCAATCGGAATCTATGATTTCTAGACACCACTTTAGGAAACGTTAGCGCTCTGTCCCATGCCTCGTCTGTCATCTCTCGTCCTACATCTGCCTCCCATTTGTTTTTCATTTCCGTGCTTCGGGGTTTTTGGGGATGTCGCTTAGGTGGCTGTATATTTGGGACACCGGTTTCCATTCCTTGCCAAACTGTACTGCGATATTTTGAAGGGGTCTGTGTCTTGTTCTTCAGGCTAAGTTTCCCATTTGTTTTGTGCTATCTTGCGTATCTTTTGGTACCATATGAATTGGCCAGTGTGGATATCATCCTCTGCCTGTAATGATGCAAACTCCCTGAATGTACCTCCAGCATATAAGTCTCCCAAGGTGTAGACCCCTTTCTTTTCCCAAAGCCTGATGTGCTTCAGGTCAGTGTCAGTTTTGCATAGGTCTGAGATAATTGGTATTTCTGGGGAGTTTGGATGCTTTAGATGGATAGACGTCTTCGCTCTGTGCCATATTTTCCTTCCCAGGGTGACTAAAAAGGGTGCATTTCTCAGCAGGTGTTGGGGCACCCAAATAAGTTCCTTTAGTTGTATCGGGGAAATCATGGATTGCAGTAGGGGTGTCTCAGATGTGGTTTCGTCCGCTAGCCACTTGGGCACAAAGCTGAGTTGGGCTGCCAGATAATATTTTTATAAGTTTGGGAGTTGGATTCCACCCTGCCTGTATGGTAGGACTAGTATGGAAAGTGCTACCTTATGTCTGCCCCTCCCCCAGAGGAATTCCCGAATTATTGTCTCAAGCAGTCGAAATAAGGGATTGTTGATCTACTAGTGTACATTTTGGAACCCATATAGAAATCTGGGGAGAACAATCATTTTGATTTATTGAGGCTCTGCCCATCATTGACAGGGGGAGTTTCGCCTGTATCCCTACCAAAGGAAGTTACTCTATGTTCTTGTCTCGTAGACCTGCCAGGGGGAATAAACAGGATTTTACCTTGCTAAATTGTATGACTGAGACCCTGGAGTAATTGTCAAGAACTCTAGCATGGTTGGTACATTGAGATGTGGGTCTTTCACATATAGAAGACCTACATCTGCGTAGAGTGAGATGATGTGGTTTACCCCTCCCAGTCGTATCCCTGCATCAAATGATTGTTTCCTAAAAAAAGGGCGATGGGTTCTAGTCCCAGTACGTAAAGCATGGGGGATAACGGGCAGCCTTGCCTGGTGCCCCTGCATATGTCCCATGCCTCTGACACATTTCCCGGTTTTCACCCGTGCTCTTGGTTTGGTATAAAGTATATTGATCCATCTGATGAACCCCGGACCAAAGCTGAATCCTTCAAGGACAGCCACCAGCCATTCCGAATAAATGGAATCAAATACATTAATGGCATCCAGAGATGATAGTGCGTACGATTCTATGTTTGTGTCAGTTTGCATTATGACATGTTGTAGTCTGCGTAAATTCATAGTTGTGTTGAGGCCTGCCACAAAACCACTCTGATCTGTGTGCACAATGTCTTCTATTAGTCTGGATAGCCTCTTTGCTAGGATTGTGGTTAATATTTTAACGTCATAGTTGAGCATGGCAAGTGGGCGGTAAGAGTCGCACTTGTCAGCAGGTTTATTTGGCTTGAGGACCAGGAGCACAAGGGTTTCTCTCATACTTTCGGGTAAAACCCCTCATTTGTATGCCTCCTGGAAGACCTCATGTAACAGGGGTGCCAGGGAAGACTTGTATGCTTTGTAAAACTCTGAGGGTAGCCCATCGCTGCCAGGAGCCTTGCACGTGGCCAGGGATTTGATTGCTTCGGCTATATTGTCAGTTGTGATATCTGCGTCTAGGGTTTCGGATTGTGTGGGGGACAGTCTGGGCAGTCCTATCTCTTCTAGTGTGTCTGCTATCTGATCTTGGTGGACTCGGTCTTTGTGGTAATACAGGTGTGCGTAGAAGTGTTTAAAGGTGTCGTTTATGCTCTGCTGGGTTTGGTGCATGTTGCCGTCCTTGTCTTGTAGTACAGTGATTGTGTGCCTGGGGTGTTCCTTTTTGCAGAGCCAGGCCAATAGCCGACTGGGCCTGTCTGCTTCTGTGTGTGCTCTGTTTGTTTTAGTGGATAATCAAATTTGGCTAACCTATTGTTCGCTTTTGTGCATTTGTCTCTGAGTTTTCTAAGTTTATCTTCCCTCTGTTGGGTACCTGTGGGAGTGGATTCCAGTCTCTCTATTTCTCACTCCCACTGGTCCAATTCTTCTCACAGCAGTTTCCATATGCCTCCCGCTTTTGTTATGATTTCTCCCCGTGTTACTACTTTTAGGGCGTCCCACATTGTGCTCATGTGGTCTACGCTTCCCATGTTTACTTCTATGAAGTTAACATTGGAATCTTGTAGTTCATCTCTGAACGCCTGGTCCCTCAGGGCCTCCACAGGCATTCTCCACATGGGGATAGGGGGTCTGGGACCCGTGTGCTTCCATTCTACCAGGAGTGGGGAGTGGTCTGAGATAGTTCTCCCCAGGTACTGTGCCCCTTCTATTTGGGGTAGGTGTTCCTTGCTTATGAACTCATAATCTAATCTTGTATACAGGCCATGCGGGGACGAGAAGTATGAATAGCCTCGTACTTTTGGGTGCAACTCCCGCCATGTGTCTGCTAGGTCTAGCCTGTTCGTCATGGTGGTTAGGGCAGTTCTGGCCGCCGATGGACCTTTTGGTTGGGGCAGGGACCTGTCGAGTTCTGGGTTATGCACACAATTTAAAATCTCCCCCCCCCCCCACCCCCCCCAAAAGCTGTTCCTGTATTGCATAATTCTGGCATAAATTGAATTCAGGTGGGCCGGAATGTTGTTATTGGGGAGGTAGGAGTTCACTATGCATACCTCCATTTGTTCGATATGTCCCCATATTATCACAAACCTGCCCTCAGGGTCTTTCTCTGACTTAGTTAGGTGGAATGGGAATTGGGGGTGAATCCAGGTGTATACACCTCTTGCATATCTGGAGTAAGTGGTTCCGAATCTGTGCCCCCGCATTGTTCCCAGAGTTTGGCCAGGGACTCCTCAGTTCAGTGAGTTTCTTGTAGTAGTGCTATTCCCACACCCTTCCTATGTAAGTAAGATTCCATGTCATTATCTTTATTCTTGCTGCCTTGACGGTTCAGGGAGGGCGTATCGGGTGTCCCAGTCCCTCAGTGGGGTTGCTGCGGTTGCAGTCAGGCGACTGGAGACTTCTCTTGCCTGTAGGCTCTGTTCCAACAAGTCCGCTCCTCCCGCCAGCCCTTTCACCCTTGCTGTAATGTAACTTGGAGACTTACCAACTTTTGTAACCTTCATTCTGGTGAATGAGTAAACCAAATAGAACTGTGAACTGCCCCTAGCAGTTGCTTCCAACTTGCAGCGCTCAGGGGCTTCTAGGCCGCTCCAGGCCTTTCGGTGTGGGTGGTGTGCAGGCGTTCGGCCTGCATGTTTTCAGGAGGGGTGGGTTGCTGTCGTTCTCGTGCGTGGTTCTTTGCGCTCCTGTCCGATGTAGCTAACTTTGTGCTGTAGTTCCAAATGCTGTTTAATAGTGTGGAGACGTCCGTCTTTTCCTGTGGTGTTAGACGCCTATTTATCTCGTATCTGCTTTTGTTGATTCCTCCCCGTCATCTGCAAGATTGTTATGTTCGAGCCACATATTTGCTGCCGCTGGAGTCTCTAAAAAGATTGATTTTCCCTTAGAGTACATTGAGGCGAGATGGATAAAGCAACATGTACTTGAGATTGAGTTTCCGCACTCTTGCTTTCACTGGTATGAATGAGTTCCTTGCGCGTTGCACTGTGGGAGTGTAGTCAGGGTACATGACTATTGTAGAGTCCTTTCTCCTGATCTCCCCGCCTTCCCTCGAGTACCGTAGTATTGTTTCTCTGTCGCGAAAGTTTAGAATTTTTGCTATTATTGGGCGTGGGTATGAACCCGGTGGAGGACGTTTTTGCAGTGATCTGTGTTCCTGTTCTACAGTGAACCCCTGGGAGAGTTTTCCTGCTCCTATTTCTTGTTGTAGCATTGTTTCTATAAATTCTGTTGGGTCTGGGCCCTCCATGTCTTCCGGTACTCCTAGAATTTGAATGTTACGATGGGCGCGTCCTTCAGCGTCTTCAGAACGTGCCTCCTAGTCTTGCCACTTTCAGCTCCAGGTCTTGGGACTCTTGTTTTCAAGTCCAGGGTGTTCTTGACATTGTCCTCTAGAGTAGCTTCAGTTGCAGTCACTCTTTCTGCCAAATCGCGGGTGTCCTGAAGCATAAGCTGCATGTCCGACTTTACCTCTTCTATCTTATTGTCGATGAACGTGCGGAGTGCTGCTATGGCCTGTAGAACTTGCATGTCCTTGGGGTCTGCTTCCAGGGTTGGTGGTTCTTCATTGGCCGTAGTATCTTGTGATTGCTGTTTGGGTTTCACCGCCGTGAAGGAGTCCATTGTTGCTGATTTCGGTTTGTTTTTAGGAGGAGACATCTCTTTCCCCAGGGCTTTCAGTCTGCTATGGTGGGTCGAGCGTGGTTGTCCTGCTGCCCAGTTGGTGGTTTTGTATCCCTTGGCGGGTGTTCTTTCCCTGAGTATAAAGCTGTGGTTGAGCCTCTCGACTATTGGGTATGTGGCTGCGCCGGTTCAGGTTGGTGCTTATTAGTTTCTCCTACTTGTGTCCACTCTCCAGTTAGCGTGAGTGTGGCCAAGTTTATGTTCACTGCTCTTGATTGCACTCTGCTTCTATTGTGTCAGCCACTTCGTAGTGCTCACCCCGTTGTACAGGGTCAGTAGGTTTCCGGGTTTAAGATGAATGAGTTGTTGGTTTGCTCTTAGAGGTGGGAGTCTAGGAGGCCGTATGTGGATCGAATGGTTGCCGCACTGTTTTTCCCAGATGTTGTGCACATCCGTCTTGCTATGTCTGTCCAGTATCCCTACGCCTTCATTCACTTTCGTGGTTTATTCCCGGGTGAGGCGCAGTTGGGTCATTTGGTGTTGATTAAGCGTCTGTCTTGGTTTATAGCTCGTTGACATGAGCTTGGTTCAGTAAACTGCATGTCCCAATGGTGCGTGTTACTTCAGGATATTAGTTGGCGTGGTGCAGTTGTCCTCAGAAATCGCTAGTTTGGACTGCTGTCAGTACTTCCCCTCAAGTGGGTTGCAGGGTAAGTTGTAGTGGCTTGCAGCGGTGGCCTCACTCAGTCCTTCTGTACCTGACTGTTCCCGCTTTTTCTGTTTTTTGGGGGCTATTTGTTGGGCGCTAGCCCTACGTGTTGTAGCCATGTGCGGAGTACAATTTTGGTGTATCTGGGTAGTGGGTAGGCTTTGCATGCGGCTTTGCGCCGAGTTTCTACCCGCTGCTGCATGGGCCCGGAGCGCGCCCCCCACTCGCGCTTGGTCTACAGACCCGCCCTGCAATCACCGCTGGTTGTCTTGACCCGAGTCCAGGCCCTCTGGTCCGGTCTTCCTTTTCCCCCCACTAGCTGGGTGACTGGTCTATTGGGCCAGCCACACGCTTGTGCCCTGTTTTGCTAGCGGGGTGGGGAGGTCCGGCGCTCGCCCTGTCTTACTCACTGTTTGTCGCCACAGCCAGGTCTTGGGCCTCGTTCCCGCTCCCCTGAGTCGGAGAAGCACTCTGCTTCCTCGCACCGTACCAGGCCCCGCCGTGTGTTCGGCGCTCTCTCGCTGGGTTCCCGGTCCTCGGCAGGCATCCGCGGCCGGTGTCTCTTCCTTCCGCTTCCTTCCGGTGCTGTGCAAGGTTCCCTGCGCGTCCATTCGCAAGTACAGTGTAAGGCTTTCACCTTCTTGTTGTCCTCTCTTGGCTCCGGTGCCTCCGCTTCACCGCCCACTCGGGGCGGCTCCCGGCATTGGCGCCTCCGACTCCAGCTTGTAGGGCACTGTGCTGCACGGCTGTTTGGGGCGCCACCGCTGGCCTTGATGGTGTCAGGGGTTGACCGCTGCGCCTTGTGTAGAGGGTAGTATGCGTGGCAGCTCTCCCTTACTGTTCAGCAAACTCGTTGCTCATATGTGTTGATTCGTTGCGGCACTCGATTCTGCGGGTGGACGCCGCCATCTTGGGAACTGCAGGGGCGGCCTTTCTTCCAGTTTGTTTTCCTGGTTAACGATTCCGATTTCTTCCAGGAGTGGAGTCAGACGTGGGAAAAGGGTTCCTCCATTCGTGTGTGTAGGTTTTGTTGCAATATATATTGTTTTAACGAGGCAATGCAATCCTTTGTAGGATCACAGACAGGAGCTCTTCAGGTTTCCGTCCTCACGGCATGCGTGCTGGCCACGCCCCCCCTTTGCTTGTGCTTTCATATGAGCCCTTAGCAGCCATCTGACTTTTTCCATATATCCTCTGTTATTCTAATGAGGGGATGATCATTGGCTGGCCGACTGCTGTGGTCTTCCCATTCTTTATTTAGAATGTTCACGTTATCTGAGATTCCGTCCATACATCAGTTCAAATGGGGAGAATCCAGCGGAGGATTGTGGGGTTTTCCTGATTGCAAACATGGGCACAGAATCAGCTTGTCCCAGATCTTCCCGTCCTCTGAAAGTAGTCTTTGCAGTATCTGCTTCAAGGTTTTTGTTGAACCTCTCTACCAGATCTTTTGTCTGAGGGTTCTAGATAGAGGTGGTTGGTGTGCAGATTTTCATTAGATCTTTTATCTCACCCATTAGCTGAAACATGAAAGTGCTCCCTGTGTATCTGCCGTGAATCCTACTCATATGAAGAACGGCACCAAGACCTTCAGAATGTCCATTGTAGTGTAGCTTTGCATAATGGAAGCCTCTAGATATCTGATTGCCAGTAGACTATGGCTAGGATATACTTAATCCTCTATTTGGAGGCTTCAGTAAGTTTGACTACATCCATATTGATTCTGTGAAAAGGTATTTTGGTGGCAGAGGGGCTCTGGGTACATTGTCAGGCAAGGTTCTTTGACAGACATAAGATGGTAGCAGACAAAGAACTGCTTCACCTCGGCTCTATACCCCAGGCCAATTCAATCAGGTGAGAGTATATTTTCTGAGGCCAAATGCCCCATGGTTAGGCTTGAGTAGGTTAGTTCAATGCTTTTCTGAATTGCTTGGGCACCAGTTGTTACAGCTGTCCACATGGATCCCGCTGCTTCTCGTCGCCAGTTTTCACTTCCCGCTGTTCGACTCGGAACTCCCAACATGGAGGTACCCGAGACTGCGAGCAGCACACCAGTTCGTGTTCACCGCACCGCGCGGGTAGCATCGCCCCCGACTTCCGGGAAAGAATATCCGGCAGCTGGAGCTTCGGTCCTACGCGTTGCTTCTCTCCTTAGTCGCGCTGCGCATCGTGAGTTCGCTCTCCTACCTATCTAAATTCAGCTATCATTGACTACTGATTCCAATTTTCACTTTCACTTACTTCTTCCTTTGTTCTAAACTCGTAGAAATCTCCATTGCTATCCTTGCCATCCAGATCGAGTAGACGATACCTTCCTGTTTTCACAGCTACGTTTAGTGATTCCTCACCTTCTAGCATTGAGTCCGGCTTTCTCGTGGAGGTCTCTTTCTTCTAATCTTGGTTTTTGTATTAACGCCCATTAGGACGCAACATTCTGCCTTCGGTTTCTACTTGTGTTAGCTTCTCATTCTGTGCTTACCCATATCTCCCTGGGGCAAATTCCTGTGGGTAAGATTAATTCCAATTCCTACGACTTCCATTCTGAACTGTATCTTAAAAACGTTCCCTAATCTGTTATATTTGGCAATAGGCTATAGGTCTGCATCTCCCATCAGATAGAAATACAGAAGCCTAAAAAAGAATAGGTCTGTCGGGGTAAGCCTCCTTCTCTTATACTTCCCTCCTTCTGGATTGGAAATCTGGACCCAGACTTACCTTTACCTCTACTCTTCTCACCCAGAATCCTACCTGATAAGACTACAGACAACATTCTAAAAGGCGTGATCCTTCAGCTATCGTTGCAGGAATCCACTCTCCCCAGCAGCACATCACAGGGTTTTTTCCCTTCGGGGTTTCCCCTGGAGATTCCACTCCAGTCTAGCCTTTTGGCTGGGTTTGAGAGGGGTTTTCAGGTAATTCCCTTTAGCTTCTATCCCGAGAGGGCTGACTGAAGAGAAGGTAGGTGTCATTCACAATTGCCAAAAGATAATCTGCTTTCGAGTGCTTTATTTTTATAAGGTTATTACACCAGTAGCTGTTGATAGTTGACGCCATCGTCTTCGAGGTCTGCACTGACTCGGTATAGGACTCGTCCTTTCTCGATAGAATGAGAAGTTCGCAAGGTTTTACTCTCTGCTTCTGCTACCAAGGATTTTTGGGCTTGGTCCAAGAGTGGATCGATCCTCTGAGCTGCTGCACTACACTGATGGGCGGCACTCGGCAGCAGCATTTGCCCGCTTTTGTGCTTTTGTCATCTATCCCCACCCCATTTCTTCTCTGTCATGCTAAATGTTTTTACTACTTCAATAGGAGGAATACCATCTTCTCACCTATTAATTGGGCCATGACTTGCCCTGTTTCGGAATAAAGGGTCACTTTCCGGGGTTTAACAGGAGTATCTTGACCTCTCCTCTAAAGTCTTGATCAGTCAACATCCAAAAAAGGTTTGGCAGCCAGTCCTGACTTCTGAGCCACTCTCCCATAGGTCCCCTCTAGTATTTCCATCTTCAAACCAGTCCCAACCATGGCTTAGGCCAGTTTCTGCATCCGCATATAGATAACACCTGGCTGCTCTTGGGGTTACGCGCATTACCAACTGGGCCTTTGCTGGTCAATCCCACCACTGTCAAGTCAGCATATTCACAAGATGTCCTCAGAAGCTGCTGAACCCCACAGTCCCTCCAAGATGTTGCGCTTTCAACCTAGTATTAACTAGCTGATCCCGGAACACTCCCAAGGGAAAGAGAAAGTGGATAAAATAACAATCTGGAGGATATCTGCATGGGGACAAGAAAGAACATGTTAGCATATATATTCTAAACATCCTAGCCCTCTCCCTTGATATAACTCACTGTACCTGAATTCCCTCTGCAACAGCCAAGAGGGTTTTAATAGGACGCGTCCTCTTGGTTTGACTATCTTCTTATTGGAAGTCTTCTGGCAAAGAAAAAAACAGAGGAGGCATAGGATTGCCTAACAGTGGTTGATGAGGTTTACTCTCCTTACCTTCTGAGACTTTTCAGAGCATTAGATCCCTCACAAGCGTTATACATGCTCTGATGGGCCAACAAGTTTTTCGAGGGGATTGGGTCCTCCGACGTATTCCATATCTATGACAGTAATCACCACAGCTGTGCTGCTTTGGAAAATCTTTCTGCGTCCTGCGTCGATGACGTCGATACGCCGTCCTCGAGGAGCTCGTCCAACGGCCAACGTCACCAGATGTTATAAGTAGGACGCACGACGCCCGTAGCCTCAGTTCTGTTTTTTCCGCGAACGTGTTCGCTTCGGGAATCTCGGCGTGCCTCGACTCTTTGGAGTTTCTGTTTCTCAGTTCTTCTAACCTGTTCATTTTGTGAAGTTTCTTCTTCGTGAAGGATGTCTACCTCTTCTTTCACCCCGCGTCCGGGCTTTAAGAAGTGCGGGGACTATGGGTCCAAGATGTCAGTGACAGACTCGCACAACGCCTGCCTCTGATGCCTCGGGGAGGCCCATGACACGGATGTCTGTGTCGACTGCCGGTCGCTCACGTCCAAAGCCTTGCAGGAGCGCAAGAAGAAGTTGTCGGTAGGTAAGGTTTCCAAGCCACGGAAGTCGAGGTCTGCGGGGCTTTCGACGGACGATTTGAGGGGCGACTCTCCGCATTGTCGTTGGAAGTCCAGTGGGTCTCGGTCCCGCCACTCCTCTGCCTCTTCGAGGCACTCCCAGAAGCGCAGTCTGACCCGTTGGCGGGTCGCTTATCCCACCAAGCATGCAACGCCGGAGGAATGGGCTTCCTTCGGGAAGGAAATGTTGGCGAATCGCAGGGCACCGTCCGTCCGCGCCTCTGAGTGGGTTCGGTCGTGATTGGTGAGAGACACCGCTCGCATGCCTTCGGGCTCGGGTGGTCAGCACGATTCGCAGGAGAGGTTCCGCTCGGACAAGGGGAATCGTTCTCGTCATGCCCGGTCCAGGTCCCGGTCCTCGGCGCGTTCGAGACCGTGTGAACCTGTGGTGTCTTCAAGGAAGACGTTGACGCTGAGGTCGTCGACACTCTTTCGAGGCCCCGCCTCCGTAGAAGTCGTCAGCACCATCGGTGCCCAGGCTGTCGAGGGACACGCTCGGGGCTCCGGCCTTGAGGCCGGTGTCGACGCCACCGATGCTGTCGGCGCCACGTTCGGCATCGATGCCGATTCACTCGATGCCTTTCGAGGCTGTGTTGACGGGGGTACCCCGGGGCTCAGTGGAACCCCCTAGAGAGGCTCTGGCCAAGGTCAAGCATGGCTTTGGTTCACATTCTGTGCCTTCTTACCGCCATCTTGAGTTTATTTCAGAGGTGGATGAGGGCTCTGGTGATGGCATCGTTCCTAATACGGTGCCAGATGAGATTCTCTCGGGCCATAGCCAATTTGAAGACCTGAGGCAGTCCCTGCACGATGCTAGTGGGCTGGCCACCTCTCCGGAGGTGGAGTTTTGTAGGCCTGAGCCTGGCACTCATGCCGACTCCTCGTACTGGCGCCTTATGTCTAGGGTCACCGAGTACTTGGGATGGTCTGCTCCCCCAGGGGAGTTTCTTCAGGATGACCTTACGGATATCCTCGACCTTGGTCCACCAACTGACCCGGTACTGCCGTTTCATATGGCTCTGCAGAGGAGGGTGGCGGCGGCTTGGACTGCTCCGGAGAGTCTCCCGGCAGTGGGCAAGTCTTTGCCGCGAAAATACCGCCCAGCCAGTAGCGACCCCTGCTACTTGTCCAAGCACCCCACTCCAGAGAGTTTGGTGATGCAGGCGGTTACGGCCCCGGCAAAGCAGGCGTCGTATCCTACCATCCCTCCTGATAGGGACGACAAGCGTTTTGACGGCTGGGCGAAGAAAGTGTTTTCTTCAGGGGGTATGGCGCTTCAGGCAGCCAACTCCGTATGTGCCTTGTCCCGTTTCACGCACACTCTGTGGAACTGTTTCCTTAGCGGCTGAGCATATTCCCGAAGGGGACGAACGGGATGGTTTCCTTGCCATGGTTCAGGATGGCAAGGATGCCATGTGTGAGGCCGTTCAGTCGGGTTTGGACATGGCAGATTGCGTCAGCCGGTCCATGGCGGCGAGCACTGTGATACGCAGGTTTACGTGGTTGCGGAAGTCGTGGTTTGCTCCTGATGTGCAGGCCCGGCTCCTCAACATGCCCTTTGACAGGGAACATCTTTTTGGCAGCAAGGCTGACGAGAGCCTTGAGAGGTTGCATACCTCCAAAGCTGCAGCAAAGTCGTTGGGCGCTGCAGTTAGACAACCTCCGCCTTTTCGTCCTAGGGGACAGCAATGGAGGGGGAGGTTCCTTTCGTTATTACTCATCCTTTGGTAAAGCGAGAGGAGCTGCCATTACTTCAGATGTGTGAGTTCTGGAGATCATAGCCCACGGCTACTGTCTTCCTTTCCGGCAGCGGCCTCATGACAATCCAGCGGGGAATCGCTCTTTGAAGAGTCCGGATCCGCTCCTTGCGCAGGAAATTCAATCCCTGCTGGAGAAAGGCGCCATAGAACTGGTGCCTGTAGCGGAGAGGAACAAGGGATGGTATTCCCCTTATTTTTTGATTTCCAAGAAAGACGGGGGATTGAGACCCATCATGGATTTGCGCGGTTTGAACAAACTCCTCAGGAAGGACAAGTTCAAGATGGTTACTCTCTCTCAAGTCCTCCAGGCCCTTTAACTTCAGGACTGGTTGGAGTCTCTCGACCTCAAGGACGCTTATTTTCATGTGCCGATCCATCCAAAGCACAAGAAGTACCTGAGGTTTGCGGTTGGAGACTCGCACTTTCAGTTTCGGGTCCTGCCGTTCGGATTGACCTTCACCCCGAGGGTCTTCACCAAGTTCATGGTAGTAGTGGCAGCGCATCTCAGGAAAGGGGGGATTCACGTCTACCCCTACCTGGACTATTGGTTGGCCAGGGCGCGCTCTCACCAGCAAGTCCTGGATCATCTGCCCGTCACCTGCCACTCCCTCCACAAGCTGGGCTTCTCCCTCAACTTAAATAAGTCCCATTTGACACCAACTCAGAGGCTCCGGTAGATCGGAGCAGTGCTCGACACGTCCCTGGGGCAGTGTTTTCCTCCCCAGGTGAGGGCTCATCACATTCAGCAGATGGTGCACAAGTTCCAACATGCCCAGATTCTCCCTGCGTTAGAGTTCTTGAGATTGCTCGACCTCATGGCATCCTGCATTTGTTTATTTTTTTATTTTATTTGTTCTTGGTTCAATTATAACATAACAGAACCTTTACAAAGAATAAGAAAGCAATGAGTCATATTCCTAAAAGTGCAACGCTAATATCAACTTAGAAAAATAAGAACATTATTTCGATAAAACTTAGTAAGAGTTCTTAGATCACATACGATGTCGTGCCGAAATTATACAATTGCTTATCGTGATTAAGAACGTAAATAGATAAAAGTATAAGTGTTGGACATAGCTCCTTAAATTTGTTAAACATAATCTTTAGTATTTACAACTTGAGAGTTTTAAGATTTTTTAGAAGTGTAACCAGCAATGGGAAATTGGATAAGCATAACAATGATATATCTCATTTGACATTTCAGTTATTAGAATACAACGCTAGTTCTTTAGCTATTAATTTACATAATCTCACTACTGCGTAAATTAAGGGTTTGTGGGTGCCTTGCATCATTCTGGCCCATAGGAATATTAGACAATCGCCATAATTGATGTTTACAAATTCCATAAGATGTATAGATCTCAGGTGCTTAAAGTGTGGACAATATACAACTAGATGCTTCAGAGTTTCAGTAGATTCTGTGCACGAAGGGAATCTACAATTCTTATTGGCTATTCCATTGGATCTCACAGCCCAGTGCGATGTCCTTTCTCTTTTTGCAATATTTCGCATGGATAATTTTTAATTAAGATAGAAGTGGTCTAATGTTATCTTTCAGTAACTCCGTCCATGTTTTTATAGAGTAATTCTCTGTTAAGTATTAGCCTAAATAGATGGTATCCTCAATGCAAGGAATTGGGGTTCCCATGATTTGCCATTGGAATTTGCCAGTACTTTTTTTAACTCCAAATTTCATAGCTGCCGTTTTAGTAGGATTGGGTGTTAAGTTGTGGCTTAGTGCAAATTCTTCGAATAGCCTTAGTTTCGTTTGAAGGCCTGCCGGCGTAGGGTCAAATATAATATCGTCGGCAAAGGCGATCCATTTAAGTTGGATGGTACCAATTTTGGCAGAGAAGTTTTTTTCATGCCAGTTCTTATCGAGGTCTGCAAGGCACAAGTTAAAGAAGGTTGCTGCAAGGTTACAACCTTGTTTCAAACCCAAGTTGGTGCTAATCGGTTTTGTCGTACTGCCCTCAGTTGTAAGTTTGATTTTGTAAGAGGTGTTGGAGTGTAATGCTATGAACCAGTAGATTAAGGTTTTTGGAATTCCTATATCCATGAGTTTAATCCACAGTAGGTTGCGGACGACATTGTCAAAGGCTGATGACATATCTATGAGTGCGATATAAACTGGATTAGTCGATGTTTTTTTAGATCCTGCAATGACAAATGCCATAATTGTAGCATTCACGGTAGTACTAATCCCCTTGCGGAACCCTGTTTGATATTTTGAATATAAAGCATATCTTTCAATATGCTTTTCTAGATCGTAGAGCAGAAGTTTCGCAAAAAGTTTAGCCTCAGTATCTATTAGGGCAATGGGTCGGTAGTTCTGCGGGAGAGATGGATCGCCCTTTTTGTATATTGGAATAATATTAGCAGATAACCAGGACGTTGCAATGGCACCTTGGTTGATGATGGCTTGAAATTTAGTTTGTAGTATCGTGGCCCAGAAGTCAGGGTCTGCTTTATACAGGCAAGGAGGAAATCCGTCAGGCTCAGCTGATTTTGAAGAATGAAGTTTGGAGATGGCCCACTTGATGTCTGATTCTGTCCATTTTAAACGAGGAATTTCATTATATGACAGAGAGATCGGGAGACGGTCCAGAAATTTGAGAGGAAGCTTGTATTTCTCTGTGATATAAGTGGTCCACACAGCTTCTGGTATAGAGTTTGGTGTCAGTGACAGTATTTGTTTTTGATTGTTTTTGATGGTGCGCCATATAGTACGGGTGTCATGTCCCACTATGGCTCTGATGAGTTTGCAGTTGGCTTCATTATATCTTGATATTCTAGCGTGTTTCATACTTTGTTTGTATGAAGCCATAATACGATTCTGCTGAGTACGGTGCATCTCATGCGATAGGCCAGTTGTCCGCAACTGCCTTAATGCTTTATTTTTGGCACGTTTCAGTTCTTTACATAGTGGGTCATAAGGATGTAAATGAGTCGAGTTCACGCTTTGTTTGCTGAAAAATATTAACGCTGCGTGGATGAGGTCAGAGTATTTTTTCTCCCTTTCATCTGTCGAGATTTCCTTATGAATAGTACACTTAGCAGTGCTTCGGGCTACATATTTCACAAATTGCTTGCATAAGCCTGGATTCCATCTAAGCGAAGTCTGCGGGCGGTCTAGTTCTACCAATGCAGTAGAATGATCGACCGGCAAATGAGAACAAAGGAGACTCATCTTCCAAACCATTTGTGTATGGTCCCCGTACGGCATCTGGTTAATTATTAACGGGGCTGAGATTAAGAGCAGATTGTGTGTGGCAAATATAAAGTCTATCGTAGAAGATTTTATGTCCCTTGACCAAGTGGCCCATTGAGAGGATTGGTCGGCTGTGATGATATCCAAATCCCAATCATGGAAGAAATTCCTCCATGTCGTTCCTCTACGCTTAGATAGGGCGTTTCTTTTTGAGCCTCTTAGTTCGTTTTTCCTGCAATCATAGTTGAACTCACCTCCAACAATTGTCAGTTTTTTGGTATTCATGAGTTATGAATTCAAGACAGTTGTTGACTGCATCAATCATATTTTCTATTAGAATATGCACTGGATTCCAATAAATCGTTATTATAATAAGATGGCGATGTTTGTTGGTGTTGGTGTTTAATAATGTCCCTAGTAGGTTGTCGGACTTCCAAATGATTCTTGAGTCCAACATCAAGGCATTATCTATTGCTATCATCAGTCCTCCAGATGTACGTCCAAAAGCGGCTCTAGAGGCCGGAGTCGAATGTGTGGTATAGTCGGGCAACGTAAATGTTGTGGTTTTCATAGTTTCTTGAATCATCAAGATAGATGGGCGATTGTGATTTTGTAAAAGTGAGTGCCTTTTCATAAGATTAGAGTAACCACACGAATTCCATGATAAGAGTGTTAAGTATGTTTTTGTGGGTGGCTATGTGCTAGGTCCAGATTCGTTAGATTTTAGAATGACATTGAAAATTGGAGCTAGCCATGGTAGACTCTTGGAATTGCCCATTTTGGTCAATAGCTCGTTGATGGCACTGTTTTGATCAATATGAGAGTTGTTTGCCGAGGATAATTGCAGCAGTAAAGTGACAGCATGTGGGCATTTATATTGGATGAAATTATTTTCTTCCATCTCATTTGCAATAGAGCTTAAAGTGAGACCTTCATCTTTAATTCCATCTCTGTTGAACCATAGGAATTTCTTGGCAGTTTCCAGGTTCATGTAGCACAATGCGCGATAATTATTTTCTGTAGATAGTGCAACTCTGAGTAGGTCTTCTGTTTTAAACATTCGTAATTGAGGAATACGTGTGAATAATTATAGGAGAAAAGCTCGGTTAATTCTGTTCGGTCCAAGGAATTCGCAGTTGCCTTCAAATCCTAGTAAGTGAAATTTATCAGTTTTGTTTTCTTGTGTTATGTCGGAAGATTGATCTGTGACATTGATAGAAGATTCATCCATTTTTGTTTTGGGTTGAGTTTGATTTTCAAAGCATGTCAAGGTTGAGGTTGTTAGGTTGTTAGCTCCTTCAACTTTCAAAAGACCTTCGTGGAGTCTTTCCGCATTAGGTCTAGTATCTCATGATAATTTGTTATAGGAGCATTCCGGTCTGCTGGAATAGATTTAGACAACGCGAGACCATGTACCGAAATACGATTATTAGTTGAAGGGGATGGAATATTAGAAATAATGGGCACTTGGGTCTTCGGTTGTAGAGCTGTATCTCTGAGAGAAGGATGTGACATTATGGTTAGTTCTTTCCCTTGGCCATTCACCACTATCCTCGGATGTGTTGCAGTCGGAGGATCTGTGGCTTGTGTCCGGATAGGGGAGCCATTTAATGCGTTGGTGCAAGCTTCGCTATAGGTTTTCTTCATTAAACAGATTGCTGGTTCCTGCGAAGATGCTTTGTCGAGGCGAGTAGTCCGACTTCTACCGCATGCTGGAAAATAACTTGCCAAATTGGTTTTCATTCCCGTCAGTTGAATGGGTAAGTCAGTTTTCAGTGGCTTTAAAGACATGGTCAAAATGCTTCCTGACACAGGGATTTTTTGGCTTTCTGCATTTGTTATTGTTGGCATTTCAGCAACTTGGGATGCGATCATTTCTATGTTGTTGGTGTTAGAATTGTCAGATTGATTGACATTGCCCATGTTTGCCATATTGGTTTTTTCTTTTTGGTTATTTTTTGAGGGTTTTTGGGCAAGGATTTTTTAACTGGAATTAGAGCTTCTTGACTTTCTTTAGAAAGTTGTTGGAGATCAATGTGATCGTCATCAGCAGTTGTATCAGAGGACGGGGCTGTCGGAGAGATGCCTAGTGAGGCATGTGATGTAGAACCCTTTAAAAGTATGTCCTTGCGTCGTTTTGCGTATCTCTTTACTGCTCTGAGATTTATTTTTTTTGCTCTCCTGGACATGAAGCAAACATTTTCCTCAGGTGGAGGCTCATCGCTAGGTTCAGTTTTCATATGTTCCAGCAGTTTGAGCAATTCAGTTGGGCTGTCAGGACAATTATTTGATTGAATTGGTTGTGGAAAGTGGAGCATGATCATGTTGTTCATTGCTTCGATAGTTTGAGTTCTTTCACCTCATTCTGGCAGTTACAGGTAGTTGGAGACGTAGGCAGCTCTTGCGATATTAATACGGGTATTGGAGTTTGATCAAGGCTGCATTGGGTAATTTTGTCTCTTATACTCGGATGAGTTGTGGGGTTTAATTTAGAGATTGGCTCCCCGCTCAGATTTTTTAGTGTCTCTGCGGCCATGATGAACCCCTCAATGCGATCCATTTTAGGAGTCATTAGCGAAAGCATTGCTTTGGTCTCCTTCAGTTCCAAATGGGTTAAGTCGTGGCCCTTGTCGAGGAGATCCAAAATGCGAATAATGACCGGAAAGGTGTTCGGGGAATGGGGCGCAACATCTTCATTTCCATTCGAAGTTACATTTAATACTGCTGAAGACTTTATGGGGATGCTACATCCTGCACTTCATCAGTTTCAGGAGAATAAGTGAACTGGGATGGAGGCACTTCTTTAGTTATATCGTCGGCAATGTCAATACTCATGTCCAACAAATTTTGGGTATGTCTGGGCAGGTGTGGATGAAATGACATCCGCTTTCTGACAGAATTGAAAACCACAGGGGTAAGGGTACCAATGGAACGACATACTGCTTGGTCCAATGTGTCCATTTTTTCCATAGTTAAATCGAATTGCCTTTTGCTGATTTCCGACAGCGGGGATTCAGAGCAGCTTCTGAAATCCTCGACGGCTTTCCGGACTTCGGGGCTGATAGTGTTAGTAATTTCAGTAGTTAGTCGATGTGAACGGAGGTGTACAGTTATGGACCTCAGAATTTCCTTGCTCATGAATTTGTGCAGCATGGGAACCTAATCGAGGCGTATGCGTTTCTTCTTCTAGAAGACACCGCAGACGGTGCATTGGCGCCCGACTCAGTATATGAGGGGTTGCCATTGCAGATCAAAGAATCAATGGTCATTGCAGACAGTGGGAGCGCGGGTGTCAGGTTTCCCTTCGCGCTCCTCAATCCCGCAGCCATGTGTTTTTTTTTAAAATTGTTTTACAGAAACGTCAGAACCGTGAGTCTCATGCACAAAGTTAGTAGAGCTTAAATACCGATTAAGCTAAACGTGTTTGAGATGTTAAATCAACGACACGTAGAAACATGAAGGATAAAGGAAAAGAAAAAGCAGTAAATGGTCACATAAAAATACTTACTAGCCCTAAATTCACACTTTATGTGTAGAGTTGTGAAGACAACCCACAACCAGCTAGCCAGCTAACAGCCAACAGCGTACTTTAGCGTACTTCCGTGTGCGCGCGCGTGTGCACTCCACACACAGGATTTGAAGAGGTTGTGGGCGTGGACAAAGGCAGGCTTGATGGAGCCAGCCCAAGGAGTGACAAGCTGCAAATAAAGGGAGGGGAAGGCATTAGTGCAGGCAACAGAGGGTGGTGTAACGCTGAACGCGATTGCTCACTCTACGCCAGTAAAGTCAATAATGATTATTTACTTCAAAGGATAGAGGGTCAGGCAACTTCCGTGGTCTTTAAAATGACGTCTGCTTCGGCGTTGACACACTGCACGGCAAGGAGAAACCTTGCAAGGGTGAAGCGGCGGCGAGCAGGCAGGTCCAAATCAAAACGTTTTCACCAGCCAACAGCGTACTTTAGCGTACTTCCGTGTGCGCATCCTGCATTCTTCTGGTGCCAGAGGCCAGGTTGCGGATGAGATGTTTGCAATGGGCCCTCAAGCTCCAGTGGTCTCAGTCCTCCGGCAGGATGTCGGACCCTGTTCAGGTGCCGTCCTCGGTCGCCCAGGACCTTCTGTGGTGGGCCGGCGAAGGCAATCTGATGAGGGGGTCTCCATTTTGGTTACCCTGGCCGGAGGTGACGATCGTGACGGACGCATCCCTCACGGGATGGGGAGCTCATGCCAACGAGTTGACAGTCAGCGGTCGTTGGTCTCCATCGGAGTCCAGACTCCATATCAATTTGTTGGAGCTGAGGGCCGTCAGGCTAGCCCTGAAGGCTTTTCTCCCGACTGTGCGAGGAAAGAATGTCCTGATACTGACGGACAACACGGTGGCCATGCACTACCTCAACAAAAAGGGGGGGGCAGGGTCACTTCCTCTGTGCAGGCAGGCGATGAAGCTCTTGTGTTGGACAATCCCGCAGGAAGTTTTGATCTCAGTAGTTCATCTGGCCAGAGACGAAAATGAGACGGCGGACACTCTGAGCAGGCAGAGCGCGATATCTCACGAGTGGGAGTTGGCTCAGGAGATTCTCCTGGAGAGCTTCGCCCCTTTGGGGGTACCCCCCAAGTGGATCCCTTCGCCTCCAGTGCCAACCGGAAGTGCGAGAGGTTCTGCTTGTGGGAATTTCCTCCAAAAGGAGCCTTAGGAGATGCGTTTGTGGTGGAGTGGTCATTCCCACTGCTGTACGCGTTTCCTCCAGTCCCCGTCATCCCGCAAGTACTGCGGAGGTTACGGAGTTTCGGGTCCCGGATGATCCTCATTGCTCCTGCGTGGGCCCGGAGGACGTGGTACCCGGTCCTTCTCGACTTGTCCATCTGCCCTCCACGTAGTCTTCCCTACCAAGACAATCTGCTCTCATGGGAGGGGGGGGGAAATCAGGTTCTCCATCCAGAGGTCAGATCCCTCAACCTTCACGCTTGGCTTCTGAAAGGTTGAGGTATAGGGATTGGGACCTCCCTGAAGACGTGATGGAGGTGTTGCTCTCAGCCAGACGGCCGGCAACAAAGTCACTGTACCGTTGGCGTAAGTTCTGCGACGGGTGCAGGGTTAAGAATGCGGATCCTTTTGCATGTGACATTCCCATGGTTCTGTCTTTTTTGCTATCTTTGGCCCACACAGGCTTGCAAGTGGGTACCGTTAAAGGTTACCTGGCGGCGCTGTTCATATTGAAGCGCTCGTCTGAAGAGTGTTCCTATTTTAAAATTCCTTTAATTTCTCAGTTTCTGAAAGGGCTCAATAATGTGTTCCCTCCGTCACCTTTCCAGGTGCCTGGTTGGGATTTGAACCTTGTTCTCAAGTTTCTGATGGGTGCTCCGTTTGAGCCTTTGCATTCATGCCCATTGAGACTGTTGATGTCATGATCTCTGCTTCCAAAAGATCAGGACTTGCCCGACTCCCTTGGAAGCAGACCCATAACCCCGGTTCCGAGTGCCAGCCAGTCCCAATTGGGACCTTTTGGACCCTGTCCTGGCGCCAGTGGCACCAGGCTCATAAAGATGCCCAGTCCCAGCGCTGGAAGCGCCGGGCTCATAATGCTTGGGTGGACTTACCTGCAGCAGACCATGCTGCTTACTTACCTGCCAGTTGAACCCCTGATCCTCTTCTGTTTGGGACTACTTTTTCTGTTGGGTGGGGCAGGAGCCACTCCCTAGGTTCAGAACACTGGAACTCTTCTGGAAAGCAGGAACTCTTTTCTTACCTAGGCGTGGCTGTGGAAGGAGACACCTAAGCACTACAGGAGGCTATTTAAACCACACCCGATGGATGAATCTTGCTTTGTGTTATTCTGCATTCTCTGCAGCAGAACGCGCATTGTGTCTTCTGCTTCTGATCCTGGGCCTAAGGGAACAAAGGCTTACCATCCTGGAATCCAGTCTTCAGCAGCACCTGTAAAGACAAAGAAAGAACAGGTTAGCACTACGGTCTTCAGTGGCAGCGCATCTCTTACCTGGTCCATCGGCTGTCACCAACGCCTCGCGCTGCATTCCGGCATCTGAAAGACAAAAGCTTACCAGCTCTTCGCACGCTCCGGAGGTCTTCGCACTGCATTCCGGCATCTGAAAGACAAAAGCTTACCAGCTCTTCGCACGCTCCGGAGGCCTTCGGCGCTGCATCCCGCATCTGAAAGACAAAAGAAGGTGCGTTTAAAGACATTGGGCAACTTTATTACTCACGTGCCATTACTCCTTCCCACGCCAAATCCAGTGGGTATTCCAGCACCCTTCAGCTTCTCTAAAGCTCCGAACTTGTACCTGCAAGATAAAAGGGACAGTTAGTGCGCATCGTGAAGCAGGCTACAAGCGCTTACTTACGTGCTTCCAGGCGCTTCTATTCCTCACGCGGGTTCGATCCTCAACTCTCATCAGCCCGCCATCCGCCATCGCCGGAACCCTGCAAAACAAGAGATATCATTACAAAAGACTTTTAAGACATTTGAAGTGCCCAGAACTTACCGTTCGTGCAGTTAACGACGGACAGCAGTCCTCTGAGGTCAAGAGGCCTGCACCCTTATCCAGTGAAGAAACTGGTTACGGCACCCTGCCCCGAGGCAGTTGGAGAGCTCGGCGTTCACTTACCTAAGACATCTTACTCTTCGAGTCAGACATACAGTGCACAGAGGTCCAGCCCAAAGAGCCAACCGTGTGTTACACATCACCTTTGAAGATACGGCATTCACCCAGTCAAGACCGGCGCCTCTGCGGGAATCAGGTGAGCGTTACAGATGACTCTTAAAACTGTATTTTTGGTTGGGGTCACTTCCGCTCGCTGAGTGAGTTACAGGCACTTTCAGTTAAGCCACCCTTCACTGTGTTTTCTAAGGACAGGTTTGTCCTTAGAATTTGTCCTCCTTTTCTTCCGAAGGTGGTGTCGGAATTTCATTTAGGCCAGAAGGTTGTTCTTCCAGCGTTTTATCCTCCTCCACATCCTGGTAAGGAAGAGGAGAGGCTCCATAGGCTTGATCCTAGGAGAGCGTTAAGCTTTTATATTTCACGCATGTCCTGGGTCAGAGTGGACGATCAACTCTTCATTGGTTACGCTGGAAAGCGTTTGGGACAAGCTGTGACGAGACCGACTTTGTCTCGCTGGATTATTTTGGCTATCTCTTGAGTGTTACCGCTTGGCGGGTAAGGACCCACCGGTCGGCTTGCGGGCCCATTCTACCAGGGGTATGGCTGCCTCTGCTGCCCTACAGAGGGGTGTTCCTATTCGTAACATCTGTGATGCAGCCACCTGGGCTTCGGTACATACTTTTATACGTCACTACTCCCTCGATTCCATCCGTGGGCAGTATCTGGCCTTTTGCAAGGCGGTCCTTTACTCCGCAATTTGATTGGGCATTCTAAATTTGTTTTCTAAATTCTTTTCCCACCTGCTTGCATTGGTACTGCTTTGGGAGTCTGTCATAGATATGGAATACGTCGGAGGACGCAATCCCCTCGAAGAACAAGTTACTCTTACCTGGTAACGTTCTTTCAATGGGATGGTCCGATGACGTATTCCATATCGCTCCCTCCCTGCCTTCCCCGCTACAGAATTTCTTATGCGATTGCAGCTTACGTTTCCGCAAGGCTTTGTGTGTCAGACTGGCAGAAGACTGGTACCACACGTTCTGGGGAAAAAACTGGAACTGAGGCTACGGGCATCGTGCTTCCTACTTATAACATCTGGTGACGTCGGTCGTCGGAGGAGGTCCTCGAGGACGGCGTATCTACATCATAGACGCAGGACGGAGACGCTGAAAGATTTTCCGAAGCAGCACAGCTGTGGGGATTACTGTCATAGATATGGAATACGTTGTCGGACCATCCCATCGAAAGAACGTTACCAGGTGAGAGAGTAACTTGTTCTTCTGTGTGATTCGCTCCCTTTCTTTTTTGTTACAAAATGGACTATTGGGAAATACTTTTAAAACAAGGCTAAAGTTTCCCCAATGTTCATTCAGCTTAAATCTGATTTTTTTGGTTTTCGTTTTTTAGGAACAGTTGCACTTCAGAATAAACTATACTACAACACTAACTGATGTCTCCTTAAGGGATTTGAAGATTCAGTCAAGACACCTTTATTAAATTAGCTGAAAACAGATCTCTTCTAGTGTAAGCAGTTCAGCATTACTTCCCATGCAACATCGTGCTTAAAATGGAAATATTGTCAAAATAAACCAAAAGAAAACTAGCCTTGCACATGCGCAGTGTCTAAGGGTGCCCGCTAGAGGGTCCTAGATTCCCGATTGCTTCAGAATGAAGCCCTGTTGCAGCGCTAGCCATGCAAGCAAGTCTCCCATCTTGAGCCTTCACAGAGAGCCTTCCTTCCTGCTCCCGTGTACCGTCTTCACACTGGCCGCGCATTAACTTCCTGTCGCAGGCGAATGAAATGCTTATGCGAACGTTCCAAAAACAGACAGGCTGCGACATCGGTATGTTGCCTGAACCTCGTGCGCACACTTTATTCAGCTTGTCGCACGGAACATTGTTCAACGAACGCCATTTATGAAAATACATGTGCTCCAATAATAGTCTTTCAAAGTTAACTTTGTTCAGGAGCCTGTTCTGGTCTTAATTGTTTCTCTAAGTGTTGACAAACTGAGCACTCCTGAGTGTCAGCCACAATTTGATATTAGAAGGATGAAAGAAGCTGGAATGATTGACGCTAAACCAATGGTGCGAAAAATGCCTTGGCTTGTCAGTCGACATCCTATGCCGAAATCCCTTACTGGTCAAGAGGGCCCTGTGGGCGGCGGACTGGAATGAAACAGAAACCAAAAGAGCATCTTCTCGGACACATACCCTATCAAGAATACCCTATCAAGAATTCTAACTGGGTTACCCACCATAACACCTCAGTATTTGAAAGAATTCCCGAACGCCAGATACAGGGACCTATTTCTGAGATTCCACCTGAACATCCTCCGTACAAAAGTAATATTACATAGATACGGTGGCAGGGTGGAAGACGACAGATGCCGGCTAGGTAACCCCCAAGCGGAATCACTAAAACATCTGATCCTTTTCTGCCCGGGATTGAGAACATAGAGAACACTTTACTTGTATGAAGCACAATCTCGGAACAGATCCAGATGCCTGGTGGGAGGCCCTTTATGGGGGGCTAATGTGTCTCACGCGGCATTTGGTGTAGTTCCTGGAGTTGATATTTTGGGAGAAATTGAAAGAAACTACCTAACACTAAGAACTGGGCTGCTGATCCACTCCAAATTAACCTGATTATGTAGCTACCTTCTCCTAGCCTTGGCTATTACCATTTTTGTTTTTGCTCTGTTGGACTAGATGGAACATCCCCAGGTTGGGGACGGATAGACGGATGAACTAATTAATGAAGTGAAGTTTTCTTTTTAGTATATAAGTGTTCTCTTTGTAAATGGAATCCAAAGAATAGCAAAAGTTTGTAATAAACTAAAAGCTGGATATAAAAAAAATATAATTGTAATTGTTTCTCGAAGCAGAACTTCCAGTTATATACAGTTAACGATATAAACAAACAAGTGATAAGCAGATAACTAGTAAAGAACTTAGCTGCCTCCAGTCGCAGCAGCTGATTTCTTGCTCCCAGTCTCTTCTTCTTCCTGACTCCAGTTATTCTGTTTATTACTTCATTTACCTGTATTTACTAAACAGTCCTAACTTGCTCTAGGGATACTTGGGCCAACATTTTTTTTTAAAACCTCTCTTTATTGATTTTATTATATAAACATAACAAATGCAAAATCAAGAACAACCAGGAACATTCCCCTCCCCCTAACACCCCCCAACCCCAGTCGTAGCGTACGTAAGATTTACCATTCAAGGGCCCTCGTCAACCTCCTCAGCATTGGAAGTCCAGCAACTTTAGTCTTTGTGGGCACCATTGCTCCCTGAACTCCCCCTTCAAATAGCCCAATGTTTCACCCCAATCGGCAGCAAAGCTTTCCAACTTCCCCTCTGCTGCGTACGTGGCCCATTCCAGAGAAACAATATCCCACACTTTCCTAAGCCAGTGCTGTTCCACGGGAATCACCGGGCCTTTCCATGTTTGAGCGAAGAGCCCCATTGCCGCAAGGGTAAAGACCACTTTCACCTTATGACTCCCCGGACTCACTCCTCCTCACCATTTCCTTTTTTCCCCAGCAAAATCTTGCGAGGGTCTTGGCCGGCTCCCGTCCCCAAGACCATGGATTGGGCACGCGCAACATCGCGCCAGAAGGGTCTAATACGCGGGCAGCCCCACCATATATGTACCGTTGTACCCGCATCCCCTCCAACAAGCCTCAGAAGTCCCTGGGTACATTGCATGCAACCGGGCGGGGGTGTAATGCCATCCATAAATATATTTGTACCAAGCTTCCTGTAGCTGAGAAGCCTGGGCTACTTTTGGAATTAACCTCCATAGCACCACCCAGTCATCCCACTCCATCCCCGCCCCCACCCGTCGGTCCCACCCCTTCATGTACTGCCAAATATCCTTGGGGGTCACGCTCTCCAATAGCTTGTATAGGTCCGAAAAAAGACCTCTGGACCCATCGTGGGTCAGCAGGAAGCGCTCGAAGTGTGTCATCTCACGTGTTGCTGCCTCCCTGATGTCCCTTGACAAGACCCAATGTCTAATTTGAAAATATCTGAACCTTTCCCCCTCGCCCACTCCAAATTCCAGCTTGCATTCCTCAAAGGACTTCACCTCCTGAGCCCGAAACATATCTCTAAGGGTCCTACATCCCCCCTCTTCCCACGCTCGGAGCAGTCCTCTCTCCAGCCCCGGTGTGAAGTCCCTATTATTGAATATCGGAGTGAACGGGGAAGGGAATGAAGAGATCCCCCGCTTCTCCACTGCCCTGTCCCAGGTGTCTACCATACCCTTCGTAATATCGCTCAAGTATACATGAGGCGGTCTCAACCCCCGGGGGAGCCAAAGTACTTCACCCAGGTGGTGTTGGGCAACTGCCCTATCCATTTTCACCCAATGCTTCTCATAGCTCGCTGCTACCATTCCCTGTCACCCGAAGAAGTGCCGCCTCATGATACCGCCTAAAGTCCGGGTGACCCAGACCCCCACGTCCCCTGGATGCAGAGAGAAGGCGCCAAGAGACACGTGGCCTCTTCCCCCCCCCCCCCCACCCCTCCACCCCCCCCCACCCCCCCAATACGAATTGTTTGACCACCCGGTCCAATTCCCTGAAGAAACCCGCGCGGACAGAAAGAGGAATTGCCTGGGACAGATAAAGTAAGCGGGGGAGGACCACCATTTTTAATACTGTCCCCTCCCAAGCCACGAAATTCCGAGGTTACCCCACCTGTTGAGATCCCTCTTGATTGCCTTTAACATTGGAGGGTAATTCGCGCCAGAGCAGCCACCGAGGGACGGTGTCACACGGACCCCCAAATACCGTAACCCGCTAGGGCTCCACTTGAACGGTGAGAGTGCCTTCAATTCCTTAGCTTCATTCTCACCTAAAGAAAGATTCATCAATTCAGACTTTTGCCAATTAATCTGCAACCCCGACACCTCCCCAAGTTCGGTCAGCACATCCATACAGGCCCTGACGGAGTCCTTCGGCTGCGTCAACATGAGAAGCATATTATCTGCCTAAGCCGCGACCTTGTGCTGATATCCCCCAAATGGTACGCCCCGAATTCTGTCCATCTCCCTTATAGCTATTAACAAGGGTTCTAAGTATATAGTGAAAAGCAAGGGAGACAGAGGGCATCCCTGTTTAGTTCCCCGCCGAAGTCTAATTAAATGCAATACCTCCCCGTTAACTAGGATCCGTGAACTAGGATTGTTATAGTTCGCCGCGACCTTATTGATAAAGTCAGATCCTAGGCCCATCGATTCCATGACTAGGAATAGAAACAACCACTCCATCCGATCGAACGCCTTTTCGGCGTCGAGCGCCAAGAGGATCGCCGGAGTGGTCGTCTTCTGTGATTTCTCGACTACGTGAGCCACCTGTCTTAAACATGACCTGCCTCTAGGACAAAGACTATTGAGTCAGTTTAGAATGTTGGTCAGACTGCCTTCATTCTTACTGGAACCAATCAATGTGCAGAGTCACTTCCTCCATCTTGGCCAGGGATAGTTTCCTACTCTAAACACAAGTTACGAAATAAAGTTTGAAAAAGTCAAGGGCCCAAATAACCCCCTCAACTCTCTGGACAGTGAAACCCTGATACGCCTGGACCTGACACTCTCAGCATCCTGGGACCATGGGTGACCTATGTATCGGGGTCCGACTGGATCCCTCTTCTGATACCACAAGGCACAGAAAATACTCTTGAATCTTAAGATCAGTTCTAGGGATTTTATTGAAATATTTATGTGGTCTTTGTGTGGTCTAGGGCTGTCTCTTTCACTTGTCACCCGCTGGATGTCCTCCCTAGCCCACGCATCTGTAACCCCTAGATAGTGCTACAGAATGGTAACCCCTACTATATGTGGTCTTCTCATGTCCTCAAGGTGATCTAGATAAAATGCACACTCTTACCTCCCTCAGGGACTTCCTAACTTTCCCTACGCTAATCAAAGGTTTGTGTTCTTATGGGAGTTTGGATAGTGCCTCTCGCGTGATCTGTCTTAATCAGACTAGATCAGTCCCATCCACTCACCTCTACTCTTACTACCATTCCCTCCACTTACCTTGCTCTCCAATTCTTTGTCCATTTGATGTTTCACTCCTACTATACGCCTCCCATTTTGATGAAACTACTCATCCCACTCCTGCCCTTCTTCCAATACTGCTACATGTCACCTCCCATTAGTGCACTTCTCCCACTGCTGCTCTCCTCCTCCCACTGCTACCCCCACCACTACACTCCTCCCACAACCACACTCCCCATCTCACTACTACACTCCTCCCACTATTCCTCTTCTCGTCCCACCGCTACACAAACACCCTTCTTTCACTCAGTTAAATCCACTTCACATACACTCCTTACACTATTTTATACCCACTCACCACACAAATACACACACTCAAACAGCAGAACCAGTATTACTCCTAAACCATACCTCACCTGCTCTGACAATCTCCTCTACAAGCCACCGTTCCTTCTTTTGTTCCTCCTGCTGGTCTCACGGTCGTACTCCACCACCACATCTGACCTTATCCAGTAAACACTCATCTTCCTGTTACTGTCTTAAGTACTCCATTATGCTTGCTTTGGGATTGGTTCCCTTTCCCTAACCAATTGTGGCTGTTCTTCCCTCCCCAAGATGTCTAAGTATGTGAGAATCCTTTAAAATGGGGTCAAAGCCCCATCCAAGAACAAGTTCGCAGCGTGTTGTTCTTGGCTGCGTGCCCAGTTCAAACTAATAGTTCGTTCTCTTGCTTTGAAGTATTGAGATATGAATACCTTGGGGCAAATGATCTGTCAAGTTACCATCCTTGGTGGTCTAGGGAGTTAGGTTTGTGGTGCAGGACTCCACCAGTGCGTCCTTGCTATCCTATGCCGGATTTCCGACTAGCACACACGCTTGCAGCTTTCTCTTTTTACTTGTGCTCTTTTCTACTACAGGTGGCTTTGTGCTGGGGTTTTAACTGACGTGCAGGTCAGCGGCTGTCTCTTTCTTTCTGCAGACTGCATTGTTCTCTGGAGTGTTTCCAACTTGCAGGTGGGGCGTGGCAGCTTTTCTGATGTTTCCGGGCTGCTTAACTGAGAGACTGGCAAGCGTTTTGGCATTGATACATGGCTGGAGATATAGGTATGCAGAGATGCATACTGGCACAAGGGGGGGACAGGAATTGGGGCCCTTTCTGCTGCCACCATTCACCTCAGTGGTAGGACTGGGTGTGGATAGCTCCCTGGTAGGCCTCCCACCCCTGGCTGAGAGTTGTTCCCATGCCCTCTTGCAAGGCCAGGTTTCTGGCCTTGTCACAAATGTATATTCCCATTTTGGTACTCGTCTCTCCACCAGGGCCAACCCTAGGACCCATGAAAAGCACAGATTTTGCCCCCTATTTTTAAAACATTGCAATGTAAAATGCACCTTCTCAATACATTATTTTACAAATGTTCTTAATGGGAAAACCCCCTAACGCCCTTTAGATTACTCAGGACTCCCTCAGTATGCTTGGTTGCTCACGCTTATTTGTGGGAGAAGTTAATGCCCCTCCGCTAAAGTTTCACCTACCATTACTGACCTAGGATCATTTACAATGGTTGGGCTGCTAATTGCCCTCTGGTTTCCGCAAACCCCAAAAAGGGCATCTGCCACTGACTAGGCTCTTTGCATAACACTCCTTTTGAACTGATGGCCTAATTTAATTTGGACCTTCTTTCTTAGAAGGCTTTTGTTTTGGTTGCCATACTTTGGCAAGGAGGATAAGTTCAAGCTTCGTCTTCTGTATGTTTTTCACAAAGGTAAGGAGTGTTGTAGATTGTTTTTGCATCTGATTCCTGTGTTGAGCCGGTCTCCTGTTTCTACTGTTTCAGGTGTGAGTTCCTTTAAAATCCAGTCATAGCGGAGCGAGGCAGAGTGTTTTTGTGTTTCTGCGGGTCGTGGGGAGTGTGAGAAACCTGAAGGTGTCTCCCTGACTAGTCGCCGGGGGTCTGTCATCCAGTTGCCAGGACAAGGCCATTGCTATTGGATCCAGTTCCTAGGGATGGACCACTGAAGGAGAATCACCTGGATGGGGAGGTCCTTGGGGAGTGGAAGTGGGACACCGACGGGTGAGACGCGGTATCCCCCTTCTTATAACAACTCTTCCCCAACCTACCACATAGAATACACAAACATTTTACTCCCCCCGCCCCCCTTTCCGACGCAAACACTTTAGCATATTACACTTGAGCCATTTACCTGACATGTCCCAACACTGGGGTCAGGCAAATAACCAGAACTGCACACACCTGACTGCCCTTTCCCTTCCCCACAGGGATAAAAGGTGGATCGCAAGACAGACCGCACGACGTGAGAGCTAACTCAGCACGGCCGTTCACAAGGAGGAGTAAGACGGCGCATACCGAGAGGGTGACAGGGAGAGAAGTGACCTTGCCCTTTCCGACCAAGCCCCGTGAAACCTGTGCAGAAGGAATTGTAAAACAGCGAACAATAGCCAGAGTGTGTTGCAGCAGATGTCAACGGTACACAAGACCCTCTGCTAATAACCAAGCCGGGGAGAGACGTTTCTCTGTGGTACCAACCTTGACTCCAAAGAGAAAGAAAGCCAAGCGGTTCATCACAGCTGGTGAGTCGAGGGGAGAGTCGATAAGAAACCAAACTGTGTTGAATGAAAATTAGCAAGCGGATAATTGAACTGTGAAAGCATAAAGAGCTATTGATGCTAAAAAGGGGAACCCCAGCAACAGAGATGTCCAGCACCATGTGCGTGCACACTCGGGGAAACTCTGTGTGATTACCCGATTGTTGAAACTACCATAACCAGAAGGCCTTGGGAAAGGGGTCAAAGTGGTCATACACGGGTCTTGTAAAATCCTCTGTACAGTTGAAAGTCTTTGGCCCACAGATGATTGTGAAGCTATGGGAAATAAATCCTGTATCGTAAGAGTTGAATGGAAAAGGTACGGTTGACAAGATTGGGAGGAGTGAACCCGAAAGAGGGATGCCGATAAAAGGGGGCGAAGTCTAAAGTCCCGAAAAACAGTGTGTTGCGAAGAGTGAACCCGGTCTAGGGATGGCCACAGTGAACTGTTTAAAAAGACATTAAGATTTGTGAATGACACAAAGAAGATTCTATGTCAAGACCGGAGGCGAGCATTCAGCTTAAACTCTTTAATGCCACTTTTCATAGCAGCTCTTTTCATAACTTCCAGTTACAATAAAAAAACATCTTTTTCTTTTCTTCTTTTAACAAAACAGAAAAACAGTCCACAAAACTACTGCCAACTGGGACTACCAATACCCACAAGTCCCCAATGATCCTGTAGTTTTGACCTTAGACCAAACACCAATCCTGGGCCAGCATCTGTCCTTGCATCACATCCTGCTCTGACTCCTTCCTCGTCCTTTGATGTCTTGGAAAACAAGTTATAAACCGTAAACTCCTCAACTTCATAAACGTGAAGCTGTAACCCTTTTCGGATCATCGACACTCAGACTCCTGCGCTCTAGCTTCCTTAGCCATGCCGTCCTACTCCAATCAGGTGCTCTTGGACTCCCCTTGTAGAATCCAAACCAAAAAGACATCATTAGGCTGGGAATACGCAGTCGCGGTCACATAATTATGTACATGATACAGAAGATTTTAACATCGCCAAAATCCTTCCACCAATCCCCCCTGCGTACAAGGGTGGGATAATGCTTGCCTCTGTGTCTTTAATAGAATGAAGACTACCGGCGCTAACAGCCTGGGTAATCTTCATTCTGTGTCAAGAATGGAGCCAAGCATTATGCTTGTTCAAAGCTTTCCAACACCACGTTAGCCACAGTAGAGACTAGCTTAAAGGAATGGTTCGCCCAAAAAATGTTATTTCAAAAATAGATGGGCAATATTAAAAATAAAAACGATTGCCTTTTTTTTTTCCAAAGTCCCTATGTAAAATTTTGAGCAATTCAAGCTCAAAGATAGCACATGGGGGCATCCATTTTGTGAAATGGATGCCCGCCGCTGTGCTCGCTTTGGCTTTTGCGGCACTAATGAAGGAAAAGCCAGCTGTAGTAGACAAAAGCTACCACTGGGTGGCTTTTCCTTCATTGGTGCTGTACGCGGAGGACGGGGACCGGAGACTACAGGCAGAAAAGCTGCAGCTGCATCTCGGTAAGTGCTATTTTTTAAATAAAAATAAACACTAGCTGCGTTTTTTTTTCTAAGTTTTCCGGGCTGAAGGAGCCCGGAAAACTTAGAAATAAAACCGCAGCTTTAAAAACGTATTTGTTTGCGGTCGCTTTTGAAGTGACCGCAAACATAAATACAACGTTATTGTGTTTGAAAACGCTGCGGTTTTTCTTTCTAAGTTTCTCAGGCTCCTCCGGCTCGGAGGAGCCTGAGAAACTCGGGCGGGGGGGGGGTGGGGGGGACGCAGCGTTTTCAAACACAACCACGTTGTTTCTGCCTGCCGTGGCTATCACTTTGGGTCTCCGGTGCTCCCCCGGGGGACCCAAAGAGACCTAAAGGGAAAGCCAAGGCAGGCAGAAACACAACACGGTTGTGTTTACATGCCGCGGTGTTAATGCCTACAGCTGATTTCCCATTTGGGGCTCTCGGGCTCCCCACGGAAGGCACGAGAGCCCCAAATGGGAAATGCTAAATGCTGCAGTGTTTCTGCCTAAATCTGCTTACCCATTTGGGGCGCTAGGGCTCCCCACGGGGAGCCCTAAAGCCCCAAATGGGAAAGCAGATTTAGGCAGAAACACTACGCGGTTGTTTTCCGCAATGCTAAATGCTGCAATGTTTCTGCCTAAATCTGCTTTCCCATTTGGGGCTCTAGGGCTCCCCGTGAGGAGCCCTAGAGCCCCAAATGGGAAAGCAGATTTAGGCAGAAACACACACGGTTGTGTTTGAAAACGCTGCGTTTTTTCTTTCTAAGTTTCTCAGGCTCTGAGGAGCCTGAGAAACTTAGAAAGAAAAACCGCTGCGTTTTCAAACACAATAACGTTGTATCAAAAGTGACCGCAAACATAAATACAATGTTTTTAAAGCTGCAGTTTTATTTCTAAGTTTTCTGGCCTCCTCCAGCCGAGTGTTAGGAAGAAACCTGTGCAGTTCCCTCTGGGACCACTGCAAAAGATTTAGGACCACAGGTGTTTGGCAGTAAACCCACTTGGTGTAGCACTCTGTACCACACAGATTCACTTGGTAGCTGTGGCTGAGCAGTCAGACTTCCCTCAAGAAGAGTTAGGCCGTATACAGAGTATTCACACTAGGTCAACAGAACACATAGAACAAGTAAACACTGACCGGGGCTTGGTGTAAAAGAGATATAATTATTTATTTAAAAACCACATCTAGAAAAACACACAGGCACCAATAGTAAGCAATTCAAAAACACGGTCACTAAAAGATATACACTCCCTTAAAAGAATATTAGACAAGTCTTAAATAAAGCCCCACTTATTTTCAGACAGCGGTGAGCGCTTAACGTAGATGGCACTCTAATAGTTTGTTTTTAAAAGGGAGAGAAAAGCAGAGAACAAGTTGAAACAGATCCCAACACTTTTACAAGAACGTAACAAGAGAGGAAGGCAAAGTACAACCGTGAAGTTAGAGTTCAATAGGCCGGATCCACTTTCAGAGGATCAAAACGAAATGTGGCCAAGGTCACACGGTTGCAGTGCACAAAAGTCTTGTAATGGTTCAAAAAGGAGTTGGACCACAGAAAGGGACCAGTTAGAGGGTCAAGGCGGCCAGCCCAGTCCAGAAGGTTAAGGAGTTATTATTACCTTGTAGCAATCTTTAGATTAGAAAGGGAGGCCTGGCGGACACGGTACCCTTAAAGTGGAGAGAAGACTCCAGCGGGGGCAGTTGTTCCTGGCAGCGGATGCAAGTCGGTACTTCGTCCGGGGGAAGAGAGGATCTCGTCGTGGAGGAAGACAGGAGTCTGTTGCACTGCCAGGGAAGAAACCAGCCGCGGAGTTTCTCAGGTACAAGGAGCGGTCCGTTGATTCGCGGTTCAGCGGTGAGTGGCTATCCGGCCGTCGGGGTGCTTGGCACGGGCAGTTCGACCACAAACCGGTCTGAGGTGCGAAGAAAGAAGGTAAAACTGGCTGTGCCCATCAGTCAGGGGAAGAAGCCTCTCCAGCTGGGAGATCTTCTCTGTCGTCGGGAAGTGGTGAGTCGGTTCCGCAGGGCTCCACCGGTGGTGTCGTGGTAGGTCGGCTCAGCTTCTCCCTCGTCGGATTCTCAGGTCCTGTGGCGACTTCTGAAGTTCCAGTCCCCAAAGCCCTGCTTTTATGCAGCATACCCCCATTCACTCAGCCTAGCTGTCAATCAAACATGCTAAGTGGTGAGCCGGCCGGCTCACCACTTGGGCCAATCACACAAGAGTGCGTCTTGAGTTACCAAGGTAACTCAGTTCAGGGTGCCTAAACCCCCTCCCACATCCCCTGTGGTACCCACACAGAATGGCACCACTTTTGGAGACTTCTGTGGAGAAGCCCGCCAAAAAGTGGAACAAAGGGCTCGACTTGGGTTGGAGTCACAGAAGAGAACACAAACGCCATTTTAGAATCGAGTCCTGGCAAAAAATACCAACCAGCGAATTAATATTAAATAAATAAACCAGCGGTATGTTAGAGGCTACGAGAATTAAATAATTAAAGTTGGTAGCCTCGAACAATGGGAAAATCCCATAGGAATATATTTGCGGTCGAATATAAAAAGTAGTATCCACTGCCACCAGCCAAAACTCGATCAGGGGGGATGGAGACGTGCCCCCTCCACTAACAGACCCCGGGGCAATCGAATTGCCCCGACCAGTACGTCCACAATATGATGGTGTGTGCTGGTTTCTGTTAATAATTTGGGACTAGTAAAGCCAATGGTGACTTTACATGCCCTGTGAGACAGTAGTCAGTCCCAGGGTATGGAGTCTATGGTGGGGGGTCACTATGACACCCCTGTGTTACTGCACGGAGGGTGCTGTGTAACACACATAACACGAGACCCTATGAAGTAAAGGACCCCATAGCCCATAAAACACATTAACAGTCAAAGGAACACCATAAATCATGTCCAAGAGTGGGAGAAAGAGTCTCACTCTTGGCAGGAGAAAAAAACAAACTCCAGAAATCCAGCAAAGCTGCTGGGGGACTCACTAGGTTAGGAAATTCAGCCTAAAGAGAGAAATCTCCCTAACACCAAGATGCAGCTGCAGCTTTTCTGCCTGTAGTCTCCGGTCCGTGTCCTCAGAGTTCCAGCACCAATGAAGGAAAGGCCACCCAGTGGTAGCTTTCGTTTACTACAGCTGACTGGCTTTTCCTTCATTAGTGCCACAAAAGTCAGCACAGGCGGTCATCCATTTCACAAAATGTATGCGCCCATGTGCTTGCTTTTGCACATTTTTGAGCTTGAATTGAACAAAATTTTACATAGGTACTTCGAAAAAAAAATGGCAATCGTTTTTTTTTTTTTAATATTGCCTATCTATTTTTGAAATAAAACATTTTGGGTGAACCATTCCTTTAAAGTAAAATGTCTACAATGTAGATTCCGAAGACCAGTCAGCCACCTTCAAAATATCATGCAATGAAGCCCCAGCTGCAAATGCTTTAGAAGCCATAGCTCCCCTAACTGAGTGGCCCCCAAAACAATTCAGATCAATTCCAGCCCAACGCATTACTTCTCTCACCCATCTGGCTATAGTGGCTGCAGCTATTGCATGAAATGGCTTGTTACGTGCAATCAACAACTGCTGAACCCCTGCTGGTCTAACACATTCAGTCATCCTGTCATATTCTTTGATACAACGCGCCACACACAATTTAGGCTCGTCTGGGAAATAGGGGTATGAAATCACTGTAGATGCGTTTTTAGTTCTCTGTGCAATCTGGAAGGCTCTGGATAGAAAATCTTCTTATTAACTTCTAAGGCCCTTACATCCGATAGTCTCCAGCAGGAAACAAAACACAAGAGCATAGCTAGCTTGCCCGACAGCCGTTGAACTGACAAAGACTCATTATCTGGCCATTGTTTAAAGAGGTGAAATACTGCCTCCACGTCCCACAGCACTGAGTACCTGGGGACCGGAGGTTTGCGCATCTTTATTCCTTTTAATAATCTGACTACTGCGGAATGCTCGCCGATAGGTCGGCCTTCGCAAATCTCGTGCCCTGTGGAAATCTCTGATAGATACACTCCCAGCGTACAAAAAGCCTGCCCCCTAAGGGACGACTCCGCAAAAAATTTGAGCACGTCAACTACAGGTTGCGATTTCCAAAGCGGTGCTATCAATACAATCTTCGCTCGTTCTCGACGCACCTTCGCTAGTACTCTCATTAACATAATGAATGGGGGAAAGGCATAATGAAGTTTGGGGTGCATTTTAGGGGGGCTAAGGGTCACCCTAAATGGCCGGTGAATGTTGTAATGGAAAGGGGGGTGGTCCTCTCCCCCCACCCAAAATGGAGTGGGGACCATCTCATGCAGCCCTCCCTGGGGGCAGATATCTGCTACGAGGAAGGGGCATCTGCCCCCAGGGGGGCCTGCATGAGATGCCCCCCTTCGATTTGGGTTAGGGGGAAGGGCCACCCCCATTTACATTACATAATTCCCCGGAGGTTTATGGTGCCCCTCAGCCCCCCCTAAAATGCATCCCAACCTTTTCATTTTTTTCTTTTGTTTAGCCAACTTCTCCAGCATTGGATCTTTCATGGATTCACATGCTTAGAATATTCCCCGTCGTCAGGCTGGGAATCCTCGGTAAATTATATAGACCTTTTCCATAGGAATATTTCGACACTTTTGTGTCCTATCTGTCGTTTTGGGCCGCATACGCCTGCGCCACTAGGACGTAGAGGTATAAGTAGCCGCGCCCCCGCGGCTCCCTCAGATTTCAACCGTCTACCAAAGTAGTGGGATTACCTCGAGTATCTATTTTATTAGGTTGTGCGTTCTTCTACTTCTGCTTCGACTGTTTCTTTTCGAAGTATGTCTGGAAAGGCGCTATTTCGTCCGTGTGCTACATGCGGTCTTAAGAAGGTATATGAAGGAGACGGCCATATGGACTGTATTTACTGCCTTCACCCTCATACGGCGGACACGTGTGAGATCTGTCACGGCTTCTCACAGAAGACCCTAAAAGACCGCAACAGACGCCTGGTTACTTGGCTCAATGACGGAGCGGGTGCATACCCGGCATCAGAGGTAGGCTCTACAGCCTCGAGATGTAAGTCTCCTGTCCCCCTTCGTCGATCAGGGTCGGCGGAGCCTCCGGCGAAGAAATCGCGCTCATCTGAAAAACGCCCCTCGGAGAAACATCTTGCGAAGTCCTCCTCCTCTTCACATAAGGCTTTGTCTTCCTCCTCATCTAAAAAGGAGAGAAAAGACCCATCGAAATCCTCCTCAGGAGACGTTATAAGTCTACCTCGAGTCAAGAGTCCTCGTCCCACAAGTCCAGGCCAAAAACGGCGGGAACGCCTCAAGACCCTGCTCCACAGACTTCGACGACGGTCCGGTCGTCGATGCCGGCTTCGTCTTCGGCGACGGCTCTTCCGACGGCTATTTCGTCAAGTCAAGCGGAGCCTATGGGAAAGATGTCATCGTCGACGGTGGCCCTGTCGGTGGGATGGCAACCGGAGGTTTTTGACCCAATTCCGCCTGAAGCCTTGCTGCAACCAGAAGCGGCTTTCTCCATATCGTCGGCGGAGGATGACCGTGATCCGGTCGCACATCCAACCGATCTGGGACTACAACCAACTGGTTCAGGGTCGCTCTTTAGTGGAAGTGCCATTCCAGTTACCTCTTCCTTACTGAATCCCCAGGCTGGTCTGTCCCTGGAGATGTTGAACACATTACAGAAGCTGTTGGAGCGGTTGGACACTCAGTTACCTCAGCTTGTCCCGACAGCGCCGCAAGCCTCGTCAGTCGTCGACGAGCCAGGCCCGGCTCCTCGCCCTCCACCCAGAATTCCTACCGCTTACCCGATTGAGGAAGATCGTTCTCGTCCGCAAGAAGAAGGGGAACTGTCAGAGTCGGAACGTGAAGGGTCGGTTTCGGACATCTCGTTATCCCCCTCAAGGGACCCTACATGGGACTCTGAAGCGGAGATGGAAACTCCGAAGAGTCCAGCGCAGCCATCACCACCTGATGATGTGGGTGCTTTCCATGCCATGATGGGTAAGGCATGCGCAGAGTTTGGCCTAGTCCCAGAAGAAGAGAAAAAAGATTTTCTGTTCGATCATATGGGCAAGAGAAGAAAGGCGATATTTGCTATCCCCATTTTAGACCATGTCTGGCAGGAGGGACTGAAAACCATGCGTCACCCTTTTTCAGAACCGGCAGTAAAAGGTCAATTGGAAAAGAAATTCAAGGCTCTGGAATCAACCCCCAAGTGCTTGACGTCTCAACCTTCGCTGGAATCGGTGGTTTCCGCGGCGGCGGCCAGAAAGGCAAGGTCGCAACACAAATGCACGACCCCGCCCGATAACGAAGCCAGGAGACGAGATGCTTTTGGAAAGAAAGTGCTATCGGTCGGAGCGACTACAGTTAAAGCAGCCAACTCCCTGGCTATTATGGCCAGGTATGATAGGGAAATGTGGCATCGACTAGCTCCCATCTTGGACCATCTGCCGGAGGAACACAGGAAGTCTGCCATGCTGCTCGTACGTGAGGGAGACGAGGCCTCCAATCATTCCATTAACATTGCTGTCGACCTGGCGGAATCAGGCTTTAAGCAAATTAACAATGGCGTAGTCTTATGGAGGCAAGCCTGGCTTAAATGCACGACATTCAGACCAGAGGTACAATATAAGGTAAAGGATTTGCCGTGCGAAGGTGAACACCTGTTTGGGGAGAAAGTCGATGAAGCCCTGAAGAGCATGAAAGAAGATTCTGACACGGCTCGTTCCCTTGGAGCCCTCCAGAGTGGTAGGAATTTTCGTTCCTTTTGTCCCTTCAGAGGAGCATCAGGTAACTCCCGGTTTGGATCATCTAGAGACCGAGGTTTCACTAGGCCCTCCTACTCTTCCCAAGGCTACAGACTGGCAGCCCAAGCTACTCGAAAAGGCAGAGATTACCAAACCTCCAGACGACGAGGCGCCTACTTCTCGTCGACGAAAGATAAACAGACCAAAAGCCAGCAATGACAACTTACAGGGCGTCCTGGGGGGCAGAGTGTCTCGTCACGTCGACGAGTGGGCACGCATAACAGACCAATGGGTTTTGGACACGATACATCTGGGCCATTCTCTACAGTTCATGGACAAGCCTCCACGTATTCCACCAGTGTTCTCGACGCAGCCACACCTTCAAATACTAAGGCAAAAGGTGACGCTTTTGCTGCAGAAAGGGGCTATAGAACTGGTCCCGGTGGCAGAAAGAGGACGGAGTGTGCTCCCGTTACTTTGTCGTCAAGAAACCCAATGGAAAATGGCGTCCCATTCTAGATCTACGAGCACTCAACAAACTGCTCAAGAATCTAAAGTTCAAGATGCTTACGCTCCAAGAAGTGATCCGTTCGATACAACCGGGAGATTATTTGTTGGCGCTAGATCTTAAGGACGCATACTTCCATATCCCGATGCGTCGGCGTCACAAAAAATTTCTAAGGTTCGTCGTCGGGCGGACCCACTATCAGTTCAAGATCCTCCCACTCGGTCTAAAATCGTCTCCCAGGACATTCACCAAGTGTCTGGCTCCAGTAGCAGCCTGGTTAAGGAAAGAAGGTCATCATGTGTACCCTTATCTAGATGATTGGCTAGTGAGGGGGTTGTCTCCAGAAAGAACACAGGAAAGTCTGCATGCCACCATGTGCCTCCTACAACGTTTGGGCTTCGCAATAAACTTCAAAAAGTCCTCCTTATTGCCATCAAGGACCTTGGTCTTTCTGAGGGCAGAGTTCCAGACGCAGTCAGGACTGTTAAAGCCATCCGTCGATAGGGTTCTGAAACTGCAGCAAAAAGCATCGGAGTGGAAAGTCAACACCAGAGTGTCAGTGCGAAGGTACATGTCCCTACTGGGGACCATGTCGTCCTGCATACCCTTAATCAACAATTGTCGTCTCTTCATGAGACCGATTCAAGAATTCTTGGCGGATCGATGGGCACAGAGTCAAGGGCTTTGGTCGGACAAATTGACCATCAGCAAACTCGTGCAGGCACTTCAGTGGTGGAGAGTTTCCATAAATCTGACAAAGGGAATGCCCTTCCTGGAACCGGCGTTCCAGATGACGGTGGTGACGGATGCTTCCCTAACTGGATGGGGAGCTCATCTGGATTCCCTACAGGTTCAGGGGCGTTGGTCATCGGAGGAATCCAGCCTTCATATCAATGTGCTGGAATTAAGGGCGGTGCGTTGGGCCCTGAAATCCTTTCTTCCACGGATAAAAGGATTGGTTGTACTGATTATGACAGACAACACAACAACAATGTTTTATCTAAGCAAAGAGGGAGGAACTCACTCTAGAACTGTCATCCGAAGCCCAGGAGATCTGGCATTGGGCCATTCAGCAGAATATATATCTATTGGCGTTCCACTTGCCAGGAGTCAAAAACGTGCAAGCAGACTCTCTCAGCAGGGAAATGAACCGACTACACGAATGGGAATTGAGCAACCAACAACTACACCGTGTCTTCGAGAAATGGGGTCATCCGGACCTCGACCACTTTGCAACGAGAGACAACAAGAAATGCCCACAATACGCAAGCAGGTGGCTGCAGCAAGACTCTCTAGGGGAAGCGTTCTTTCCCGTGGACGGGCAAGTTTCTGTATGCCTTCCCCCCCATTTCCGCTCATACGTCGGATGCTGCAGTGGATCCACAAATATCCGTGTCGGGTGATCCTGGTGGCCCCGTACTGGGCCAGACAAGTGTGGTTGTCCGATCTACCCCATCTTTCAGCGGCAGAACCAATGAGGTTCCAGAAAGTCCCGAACCTTCTGTCTCAGGAGAAAGGGGTTGTTTGGCATCACAACCCCGACAGCCTCAGTCTGACAGCCTGGCTCCTGATTTCTCCGAGTTTGGTACGTTAGAGATTCCAGCGGACTGTCGTCGCATTTTGCAAGCGGCGAGGGCGCCGTCCACGAACGCTTCATATTCATACAAATGGAGAAGATTCTGCATATGGTGCGCAGGTCAACCAGGTCTGGTCCCGCTGGATATCACACCGGAACAACTTCTACCATACTTGCTACTCCTAGCTCAAAAAGGCTTGTCTGTTTCATCCATAAAAGTGCATCTAGCTGCCATTTCGAGATTTACTCGGAAGAGACATTCAACTCCGTTATTTAGTGACCGGCTGATTAAACATTTCCTTAAAGGGTTGTTCCCAACCTTTCCTCCGGCGAAAAAGTTCCCTCCAAGCTGGAGTCTTAACCTGGTACTGGCAGCGCTGATGAAGCCCCCTTGGAGCCGATGTCATCGTCATCATTGACATTTTTGTCATGTAAGTTGGCTTTTCTGGTAGCTATTACTTCGGCTCGACGACTGTCAGAAATACAAGCTTTAGTGATCGATCCACCGTACTTGAGATTTTTCAGTAATAAAGTCGGGTTGGCTACTAATCCTCATTTCATTCCTAAAGTACCTACCATGTTTCATAAGCACTCTTCTATAGTGCTACCGACGTTTTTTCCAACACCTTCGTCGGTTGCAGAGAAGACTCGCCATACATTGGACGTGAAAAGAGCTTGAAAATGTTACCTGCATCGCACTCAAAGCTTCAGAGACACGAGACAGCTATTTGTGGCTTATGGTCCTTCGGCTAAAGGTAAGCCGATCTCGAAACAAGGACTAGCCCGATGGGTGTCTACTATTTCCTTTTGTCACTCAAAAGCCGGAAAACCGCTGGAGAAGCGTCCAAGGGCCCATTCGACGAGATCCACTTCCTCGTCGACGGCGTTGTGGTCCGGAATTCCGCTGGGAGACATCTGTCAGGCCGCTTCCTGGTCGGTACCACACACGTTCACCCGGCATTATTGCCTCGAGCAGCAACATGCTGAGGATACACAGATGGGTCGCGCAGTCCTACGGCACCTGTTTCAATAAGGTAAGCCCCAATTAAGGGGTCACTTCCTTTGGCTAATGTAATTTGAAGTGTGATGTTGTCACTGTTAGCATACTATACGGGGATGTTTTGCCATGATAAATATGCATTATGGTTATGGAGATATTGGTTTGCATACACACCTCCATCTATGGGGGATACTGCTGTACAATCTATTCTAAGCATGTGAATCCATGAAAGATCCAATGCTAGAGAAGGTAATAGTTTCTTACCTGTAACTCCATTTCTCCAGCATGGGTATCTTGCATGGATTCACATGCGCCCACCAGCCTCCCCGGCATGCAAACCAGGTGTCCCCCCCCCCCCCCCCCCCAGACTACTTTTGGGGTCGAAATCTGAGGGAGCCGCGGGGCTACTTATACCTCTACGTCGTAGTGGCGCAGGCGTACGCGGCCCAAAACGACATAGATAGGACACAAAAGTGTCTAAATTATCCTATGGAAAAGGTCTATATAATTTACCGAAGATTCCCAGCCTGACGACGGGGAATATTCTAAGCATGTGAATCCATGAAAGATACCAATGCTGGAGAAATGGAGTTACAGGTAAGAAACTATTCCCTTGCCTTGGTGCAGATGGGCACATTAGTGTGCCAATCTGCCCCCAGGGTAGCCAAACCCTACGGCCCCAACCATTGGGCGGCCTGTCCGATGTTTTGTGGTGCCCCTCTCCCCCCCAATGGAGGGGGGCACCTCATGCAGCCCTTCCTTGAAGCCCCAGGGAGGGCTGCATAAGATGCCCCCCCATTTGGGGTGGCTTGGGAGAGGGCCACCACAAAATGTCAGACAGGCCCCCCCAATGGATGGGGCAGTAGCTTTTGGGCACCCTGGGGGCAGAATGGCACACTAATCTGCCCGTCTGTGCCAAGGGAAGTTGGGTAGACAATGAAACAAATAGAAAATGGTAGGCTACATTTTTGGGGGTGCTGAGGGGCACCCTAAATTGCCAGCGAATGTTGTAATTGAAAGGGGTGGCCCTCTCCCCCCTGACCCAAAATGGAGTGGGGACCATCTCATGCAGCCCTCCCTGGGGGCAGATATCTGCTGTGATGAAGGGGCATCTGACTCCAGGGAGGGCTGCATGAGATCCACCCCAATCTGCCCCCAGGGAGGCCTGCATGAGATGCCGCCCTCCATTTGGGTTGGGGGGAAAGGGCCACCCCCCCCTTTACATTTCATAATTCTCGAAGTTTAGGGTGCCCCTCAGCGCCCCTAAAATGCATGCTATCATCTTCAAAGATAATTTTGTTTACCCAACTTCCCTTGGCACAGATGGGCACATTAGTGTGGCAATCTGCCCCCAGGGTGCCCAAACCCTACTGCCCCATCCATTGGGGGGCCTGTCCGACGTTTTGTGATGGCGCTCTCCCCTTGATTAATACATCTATCAAGAAGTCTAGCTCATATCTTAGAGGAAGAAGATGGATCTCTTTCTAACTAGAATTGGACTTACGTTTTGTATCCACTAACAAGAGCTCAACTAATTTCACTTGGCATACGGATTGATAAACTCCTACATAGATTTCTTTGTGGTCTCCACCGATATAATAACATTGTGCACTCCTGTGTTTACCTTAATTCAAGTCTTGGGGACCATTTAATTATTATGCTTAAAATTAATCTTGCCATTCTGCAATTGGACAGTGTCCCTGAGCTCCAATTTGCAGAGATTGATCACCCTCAGATCTCTATTCGTTGGAGCCTCAAACTGTGTGTACAGTTAACAGAAATGTTGAAACACAGCATTATAATCGCCCCAATGTGTTATCTCAAGATGTTGATCTTACTCACATAGAACTCACGAATAGTTGCACGATCAAACGCTTACTTCTCAAAATAGCCCTTAGTCAAAAGTCCCCATGTAGTCGTTTTCTCCATACATACAATCCCGAAATTGTTAAGATTAAACGAACAAAGAATATTCATTTGAGGGCATTGAAGATCTTACAAGAATCACCTTCCATTTATCATGCTAAGAAGAAACATATTTGTCAGAAATATAAAAATGCTATTCATGCACCCAAATCTCTAATTCATATTGAAGGCAATCAAAAGATGGTCCGTTCCCTTTGTACGAATAATAAAAGGTCTGTTTGGTCATGTTAGGCAGAATTTATTATAAGCATTTTAAAAATCACACTCCTAATACACCACACCACTCCCAATAAGTTCCAAACAAGTTAAGCTCACAAAATGAAGTGGGAGCAAAATGGCACTCCAGCAATTTAAAAAGGAGGGAAAAACAAAGTTAATAGACATTGAACCACACCAACAGGTAAGTACTCGGGGCAATTGAGCAAGAGGAACTACAGTGATAGAATCGGGTAGAAAAAGCTTAGTGCCAAAGTCAATGGGTCAAAAGTCTTTTGCTCAAGATCACACGGTTCAAGGTAGTTCGCGGTAAGGTTCGTGCCACGGATTCCGGACGAGGTTGGTTGGCAGAAAAGTTAGTTCGAAGAGAAGACCCACTTTCACCGCGGCTGAACGAAACGAACAACCAGATTTGCACAGTACCTTAAAACAGAGAATAAGCTGTAGCTGAGGCGGACGTTCCTGGTAGTTCCTGCAGGCTCACGGTTCCTGAAGCACATGTCGGACTGACAAGAAGTAGGAAGACTGGAGGGTCCTGCAATACCCAGGGAAGAAACCAGCAGCAGAGCAAAGCAACGAATAAAAGCTGCGCTCCTTAAAATCCAAGCAGGGTCTGACCTTCCTGGCTATCCGGCCCACTGTAGCTCTGTACAGCGAATTCGACCAGAGGAGGGGTCCTGGCTTGAAGTTTGGGTGAACTGGTTGGTCCCACCAGCTCAAGGGAAGAAGTTTCCTGGAGGATCTTCTGTCGTCGGATTCGGGTGGTTGAGTCGTTGTAGGGGTCCTCTTCTGTCAGCTCCTCGTTGGTTCTTTCCTTCCAGTGGCGACACTGCCTTTCCAGTCCCAGAGACCTGCTTTTTATGCAGTTTTCCCCCATTCACACAGCCTGGCTGTCAATCACACAGCAGGGGGGCTGTCCCGGAAAGGACAGTCACCCAGCCAATCAAACAGGAGTGCGACTTGGGTTACCAAGGGAACCCATGGCAGGGGTCCTAAGACCCCTCCCTCACATCCTGCCTACCCAGACTTTCAGGCGCCTTAAGGAGGGCTTCTGTGCAGAAGCCCCCGAAAAGACAGCAAACAAAGGGACCAAACCTAGTTTGGCGCACAGAGTAAAACACTAGAAAGACTTTAACAAAAAGAAATGGCGACTAAACCCAGCCGGAGCCGAAACAAAATATATTTGGTCGAACGGGTTTATGTTCGAGGCTAATATAATAGCCTAAAACAATAGCATGGTTATATAAGATAACCGCGGTATGAAAAATAGGGTAGTTACCACTGCCACCAGCCAAGTCTTGATGAAAAGGGAGCGAAGCAGTGCTCCAAGAGAAACAGACAAAAAGGGATAAGAATTAACCCTTTCCAATACTCCATGTAAGATGGGTTCTACTGGGTCTGAGACTTAGAGACTACATAAAGTTAATGGCAACTTTACATGTTTCTGGGAGACAGTAGTCAGTCCCAGAAAAATGGAGTCAGTGGGAAGTCTAAAAGACAGCCCTGTGTCACTGCACTGAAGGTGCTATGTAACGCACATAAGAATGATTCTCATGGAGTAGGTGAGGCTCCAGAGCCCAACATCACACAAATGGTAAATACACACACTGCAAAACACATGTAAGAGTGGGAAAAAGGCTCACACTCTTACCAGGTGGAAAAAAATAAACCCTAGAAATCCAGCAAAGCTGCTGGGGGACTCATTAGGTAAGGGAAATCGGCTATTTATGGGATTTCTCCCTAACAGGTCACAAATTAAAAATACTGACAAAATATCAGATCGTAGGCTATGTTCCTCAATCTCTGCTAAAACCTGGTGTTCCTGCATGTCTGCAAAATCTGAGCTTCCACTAACTTTTCATAAAGAATTAGCGATTAATTACACAATGCTGATTCCTGGCTTGTGTCCCTTGTCTATTAGTGATATTGAGGGAACAATTCGGAAGCTCAAATATTCCAAGGCTGCAGGTTCAGATGGAATATCGGCCTGCATCCTCTTGCATGATCCTCCTCTTTGGGCTTCTATTCTTAAAATCAAGTTCGATATTATTTCCCAGTCTAACACCATTCCTGTGTCTTGGCTCACCTCAATTCTTATTCCTATTTTTAAAAGAGGTGATCCAGCACTCCCTGAAAATTATTGTCCAATAGCGCTTATGGATGTTTCGGCAGAAATATTTGCTATGCTTATTCTCAGGGAATTGGAAAACTATATCGCACAACACGACATTTATTCCCGTTACCATGTAGGCTTTCACAAAGGGATGGGGACCACTTTAAATGCTACCATATTAGCACATGTTCTCCTAAGATCTAAATTAAGAAATACAGGAGCAATTTACATGGCGTCCCTGATTTATCTGCTGCTTTTGATCGTGTTATACGGCATGTACTATTGGACATAATGCTTAATTTGGGTTTCCCAATGCTGTTGATTTCCATGATAGCCAAAATGCACACAGACACAAGCTATTAAGTTAGGATAGCATCAGATGGGGCCTTATCAGAACCTATTAAAACTTACGTAGGCGTAAAACAAGGATGCAATCTGGCGGCCACACTTTTTAATATATATTTATCCGATGTTGATAATATCTGGAACATAGATGTTAGTTTTCCGGTCAAACTCAGAAAGCTCAATCTGGAATGGATGGTGTTCACTGACGATATTATTCTATTTGATCGAACGCCCTTTAGGCTCCAAGCCAAACTACAGTGCTTCTCTATCTATGCTAAAAAGCTTAATCTTCAATCTAATGCTACGAAGTCCAAGATTATTGTTTTTAATAATGTGAAAAGGAAAATGTGCAGTTTTAAATGGTCCATTGATGGTGAAGTGATATACCGTACACCAGCCCTTAGATAACTTGGCTACAACTTGTGCGATATCTCTTCTATACTCTCATGGATTTCTGCACTTAATCAAAAAATCCTGCTGCTTATCTCACAGATGAGGATTATTTATATCAAGTTTTGCAAATTCTCTATGTTGCCGGTGCTCGATTTGTATTCCCTGAAAGTAGGAACATTGATTCCGCTCATGACCAAATTTAGGGGAAAATTTGGAAGCGCACACTACATCTAGCCAGCTCACTTCCTAATTTGATTCTCCGGCACATGCTTGGTATTCCTTCCTTATCTGCGAAATACTCTTGGAGATTACTTTCAAACTACCTGAAAATGTTATCTCCTCCAGGAAATTCACTTTATCTGGATTTAGGAAATATGTTACAAGACCAATATCCAACATCGATGGTAACCTTTGAAGGCAAACTGAATGTTCTGTTGGATAAGATTGATGCGAATCGGGAAGATCTACTAACTCGTCCAGTGTACCTTAAACATAAACTTTACGAATATGACTGGTGAGTTACTCTTGAAGCGATTGAAGTCTATAAGAACTATGAAGAATATTCCTTTTTCCTTGCAAAAAGGTCTCCATGGTTACCTTATACAGATCTTTCCTTTCAATAAAGCATGTGATAGGAATATAAGATTTAGATTGAATCAATTTCCTACTCTTGAGAGAATAAAATATTGGAAATCTATTAAGGTTTACGTTAACAAAGATTACTGGCAATTCTGTTCAAATTTTGTACTGTTCTTATTTTGAAGAAAACAGAAACCTGCTTCTGGGCCCATTTAATTTACGATTTACTCTAGGCTCAAGAGAAATAGTGTGGAACAGATTAATGTGCAGTACTTGCCAGTCCATAATTTTGGCCCTATCTTGTTTTCTAAAAATAATACATGATGAATTAAATAATAGAAGCACCCTTATTCATACGTGTCTAGCATCATTGTAATGAAGATTATCTTGTAGCGAGGTAGTATATATAGTAACTCTGGAGTTCCTCTGGTATGTTGGAGTTATTCTCCGTCTGTGATTGCACAGGAAACTTTGGACGTTTTTTGTTCTTCCATTACAGCTAGATGGTCTGTATTGAAATTTCTTTATTTAACTTGCTTTGTCATAATAACACAAGACTTAATTTCATTTGTTTTCTGTTTAGGGTTACGTAATTGGTCAGTACTGCATAGATGTATATTTTGGCAATTTGCCTTGTTTCAATAACTTAAGTACTGCATTTGTTTTATTACTTTATGTAATTGTTTGGTACTGTATTGTATATGTATTTTAGTCATCTTAAAAATATTCTTTTATGTACATTGCCATTTTAAGATTAGTCTTGTCATTCATCTTATAATGGATTTCATATGATGCCTATTTTGCACAGAATGTGACCATTGTTTTACCATAACCCCATTTTGCAATAAATGTGTTTGTTATGATATTATCCACAGTTAATAACCTTTTTGATGTATTTTTGATACTATTTTAATGTAGAAATCTTGCTGATACATTAGCTCTCTTGAGAAATTGCTATAACGTTGCACAAAATTCAATCATTGTGCTACTTTGCAAAGCCTACTTTGTACAAGAAAATCTTGTACATCGCGATATTAATTTCAGCTTAATGTCCTTTATTTATGTATTTTGATACTGTCTTAGTGTAGAAATCGCGTTCTTATTTTTGCTTTCTGTGAGTTATTGCTGTAATGATGATTTTGTAATACTGTGTTTTATATGTATTGTCTCTAGATATGGAAGGTTGAATTAAATATATTATAAAAGTTTTTTTTGCAAACAATAAACAATAATAAAAAAAACAATAGGGCTTTACCCATTATAGTTTATGCAGATTAGTCTTTATGACTCAAACCCCCATGGCCCTCCAGGGCTTGGTTAACGCATATTCCGCATTTATGAACAACCTGGAGCTGAAGATTAACACCTCTAAATCAGCAGCAATGTGGTGTGTTGGGGGGAAAGAAGCTGGTAAAAATGCGCCCTATGGTTTGTAATGGGAGAATTATTCCCAGAGTTAAGGATTTCAATTATTTAGGAGTTTGATTCTCAGAGATGGTCACTGAACGAGTTCATCGCAGAAAACAATCTTTGAAGAGATATATATATATATATATATATATATATATATATATATATTTCTGAGGCTTGTGGAATCTGCTTAGACCACATGCTGTGCATAGGCCGACATCTAGTGGAAGCTGCGGAGTATTACAGTTTGTTTTTCGAAACTCGAAAATGGGCGTCGACACAGGGCGTGCCAGTAATACTATCCCTAGTGTGACGTCCACTGTACCCAAGATCCCTCATGCGTCTAGGATCCTCAGATTGTTTTTTTCCGCCATACTGGTCGGAAGCATTTTGCGGAGTCCCCTGGCCTTAGCCATACTTTTGCTAAAAATTTAAAGATAATTATCTATTGACATCCTTCCCCACCCCCACCCCAACGTCTAACTTCGACAACTCGACGCCGGCTGCAGAAGAAATCGACCGTCGGCTGCTGCACGACGGATTTGGGCCTCGGAAGGCCGCTGGCCTCGGCCCGGGCCTGGTAGGCCGCTGGCCTCGGCCCTGCAAGTAGGGAGAGTGGGGGGTGGTACATACTCTACGCTCTTTGTATATAGGTACACCTTATACACTTCCTACACTTAACAGCCCGCTGCCTCAAGGTGCGTATGGAGGGTACCCCTTTTCAATTCTGCCCCAAGTGCAATCGCAAATACCCTTGGGTCGACAGGCACGCCACGTGCAATCTCTGCTTGCCGAGGGACCACCCCGAAGCGAACTGCAGAGCGTGTAGTAGGTTTAAACCTAAGACACTTAAGGACCGTTCGACGAAGCGTTGGGCCCACCACGCTAGGCAGGCGGCCATGGCAGCGGAGGGCGCCTTCAGCGATGGCAGCGACGCCGTACTTTCGGATGGCGAGGGCATTACGGCGTCGAAAGACAGCCGAGCGCAGGTCCCCGACCTCGGAAGGTCGTCCGGAAGGGCGGCTATGGGGAAGACCCCCGGCGACACAAGCGCTTCACATACACACACTAAACACACCAAGTCCAACCGAGACTCGACGACGTCGAGTTCTCGGAAAGAGGCACAGACAGAACGGTCCGATTCGGTGTCCTCTGGGGGCGCTCGATCAAGATCGCCGCATGACGCCAGGCAATCGTCCACTCTTGCCAAGAGTTCCTCGCTCCCTAGGCTAACAGAAGTTCGATCGTCGGAAGACGAAGACGACTTCCACCCCCAGGCCGCGCTCCAGGAGTCGGAGCCCGCAATTAAAGCCAGCGAGGCCCCACGCTCGAAGGACAGGGACACCTCTCCCGATCCTCGACGCCAGGTGTCGAAAAACTCCGGAGCCACTAAGGGACAGGGAAAACATTTTTCTACGCACGGGGAGGGGGAGAAACAGCAGAAGAAACTACCTGTACATTCTTCCACACCTGTAAAACACTCCACCCCCCCTAAACAGACAGACAAGCCCAGGTCTGCTTATAGGTCCACAACCAGCAAAGCTACTCAAGATAAATCCCATAGACTTGCTGAGAGAGTCATTCCCATTTCCAAAAAATGGTCCAGTGAAGACATAGATAGGTCATGTCAAGAATGTCTTCTTTGGCTGATTTTTATGATAAAAATCCAGAACATTTCCTCTCGTATAATCCACAAGGGGCCACACCCTCAGGCTCTACTGATCCAATCCCCCCCGAGTAAGAAGACCCGGTTTGAAAGCCCTATGAGGTCTGAACACTTCGAGGTACAACCTTACGCAACGCCATACTCACGGTATGAAGGAGACGCTTCCTTTTGTGAAGACCAAGAATTTGGTATAATAGAAGAGCAAAGCGGGACGGGCTACTATGTGGATGATGAGGACCACGAAGAAGAGGAGGATGACCCGGAAACATACAGAGTAGATTCCCCGGTAGAGAACGAAGCCCCGGTTACCGACTCCCCAGTCGATAACCAACCCCTCCTAAATGAGGTTCTCGCTCACGCAGCAGAACATTTCCACATTGACACCCACGGTGTACAGGAGGAAAGGGACTTCGCAGAAGAGTTAGTGGGAGAAAGAAGGCCTGTTGCCCAGACCATCCCCTATCCTTAAATCCATTCAGCGGAGAATAGATCCGTCCCTGGTGAACCCAAACCTCACCAGAGCAGTCAATCCCAGGGTTGAAAAACTTTTCAGGGCGGCACAGTCTGACCCTCTCTATATAAGAGGACATCTGAAGCCAGACTCCCTAGTTGTCACCAACACTCGTAAGAGGGCTGGGACACCCTTGTCTTCATCAGAAGCTCCTCCCGACAAGGAGAGCAAAAAACTATATGGTTTCGGCAGGAAGGTAGCCTCAACGTCCGCCTATCAAGCAAGGATTGCTAACTCCCCCACCCTGTTGGCCAGCTACAACTGCCAAGTGGGAAGAAGTCGCGGCTCCCATAGCCTCTGCTCCTGAACCGTTAAAGGGCCAATTAGCTTGGATTTCCGCAGAGGGTAGAGCCGTGTTTGGTTGCATTTTGAAAGCAACCTTCGACGCTGCGGACAACGCAGGCAGATTGATAGCAGAAGGTACTGTTATCAAGAGACATGCATGGTTACGGCAGTCTGGTTTTAAGGCAGAAACACAGGCATCATTGTTGGACAAACCGATGGAAACCGATCTGTTTGGTAAGGCGGTCGAAGACGCACTGAAAAATGCCAAGGACGAATACGAGACACCTCAAGTCCCTTGACCAGTTAACCAATAAACCCCGTAACCAGAGAGGGAATAGTAATTTTCGTCGCCCACGCGGCCAAAATTCCCAAAGAGGATTTAACTATTCCCAGGGGCAGGGTACACAGTGGAACAACAACCAACAGTCTACCTAGAGTTACGGCAGAGGTAATAGGAGAGGTCGTGGTAAAGGCAGAGGCAGCCCCAGCAAGGGAGGCGGCACGCCTCCACCAAAGCAGTGACGCTCAGTTCAGGGTCCCTTCTCACGCAACCCCAGTAGGGGGACGCATTTCAAACTTCACCCAGGCTTGGGAAGGGATCACATCAAACAGATGGGTGCTGTCAACAGTATCCACGGGATATTGTATAGAGCTACTGCAGCGTCCCCGGAACCATCCTCCACGACAAAGAGTACACTCCTTAGAACATCAGAAGATTCTCCTCGAGGAGATCGCCATTCTTCTACAAAAGGACGCGATAGAACTCGTCCCAGGACACCAGGTAAACAAGGGTATTTATTCAACTTACTTCCTTGTGCCAAAGAAAGACTTGACAATGCGCCCAGTATTGGACTTACGGCCTGCCAACAAGTATGTCAAGCCCCAAAAAATTTCGTATGACCACGCTACAAGAGGTAATCCCCCTCCTAAAGAAGGGGGATTACATGGCAACCTTGGATATGAAAGATGCTTATTTTCATATTTCCGTGTTCCCAGCGCACAGAAAGTACTTGCGCTTCAAGGTGGACAGTCGTCACTACCAATTCAAGGTACTGCCCTTCGGGATAGCTTCAGCACCAAGGGTATTCACCAAGGAACTGGCGGTGGCCGCTGCACATCTACACAGGGAGGCAATCCCCGTGTACCCTTATCTGGACGACTGGCTCATAACGGGGGAAACCCCAGGAATTTGCAGGACAAACATTCAAAGGACGATTGACCTCCTCCACGAATTAGGCTTCTCTATCAACGAGAAGAAGTCAAGCCTGGTGCCAAGCACCTCAAAACAATTCCTAGGAGCAATCCTGGATACCCAGCAGGGGTTGACCTTTCCTTCAGAAGAAAGAATTCGGAATATACTACTGCAAATTCCGCATTATCAGTCCGGTCAACAAATAACGGTACGCAAAGCAATGTGTTTACTGGGCATGATGGCGTCATGCATTTATCTGGTCCCCCACGCGCGCCTGGGCATGCGTCCCATGCAGGAATGGTTGGCGAAACAGTGGTCTCAGGCAAGTGGTCAGTGGGACGATCTAGTGGTCGTTTCGCCAACACTGGTACAAAGCCTTCACTGGTGGACAAGAGAAAATCTCGCACAGGGGAAACCCTTTTACGATCCCGAAGTACAGGCAGTAGTCACTACAGATGCATGTCTGACGGGGTGGGGAGCTCACCATCTCCACCACACAGCTCAGGGTCTCTGGTCTCACTCAGTGGCCAAGAACCACATCAACCTGCTAGAGCTTCTGGCAGTATTCAGAGCGCTTCAGGCGTTCGAGCCCCACCTACTAAACCTGTCAGTGCAAATCCGGACGGACAGCACTACAGCCATGTTCTACCTGAACAAGCAAGGAGGGACTCGCTCGCCAAATCTGTCGAAGCTTGCCCAGAAAATCTGGATATGGGCACTCAGACGGAACATCTTCCTGTCATCACATGTTCCAGGGGAGCTCAATTCCCTAGCGGATGCTCTGAGCAGAGACTCCCTCCCAGAGGAACACGAATGGGTTCTTCACAGAGAGGTCGTAGAAGATCTCTTCTCTCAGTAGGGTTTCCCCACTATAGACTTATTCGCCACAAGCAAAAACAGACAATGGCCAAAATTTGCATCCAGGTTCCCCCAACCAGACTCCCTGGGGAACGCCCTGTGGATGAACTGGTCAGGGATGTTTGCGTATGCTTTTCCACCAACTCCTCATCAGGAAAGTGGTGAACAAGATGGACAGAGAATCGATGACGCTCGTCCTAGTTGCTCCCATGTGGGCAAGACAACCCTGGTTCCCACACCTACGCAGGATAGCGGTGTGCGAGCCCATCAAACTTCCAGCCTGGTACAACCTACTGTCCCAGCACCAAGGTCAAACAGTGCACCAGCAACCCAACTCAATGAACCTGGCAGCATGGCTCCTGAGGTCATAGAGTTTGGACACCTCAATTTACCACAGAGGTGTATGGACATCCTAAAGGAATCTAGGAAACCAAACACAAGGCACTGTTACTTTGACAAGTGGAAGAGGTTCGTTATCTGGTGCCAGAGTAGACAAATCAACCCGGTTGATTGCACTCCTTCCACTATTGTTACATACATGCTCCACCTGCTAGATGCAGGATTGGTTTTTAACTCACTGAGAGTACACCTGGCAGCCCTCTCGGCTTACACCACTTCCCATAGCAAGGTGTTGTGGTAGAAAGTACCAGTAGTTAAAGCCTTCACGGAAGGAGTAAAGAGACTTCACCCTCCTATTTCAAACCCACCGCCAGGGTGGGACCTTAATGTGGTGCTAGCCAAGCTCATGGGCCCCCCTTTCGAACCCATGCATAAAAGCAGTCTCAAACACCTGACTTATAAAACGGCCTTCTTAGTAGCTATTACTTCTATAAGAAGGATCAGTGAAATTCAGGCTCTGTCAGTGCAGGATCCCTTCTTTACTGTCCATAAAGACAAACTGGTTTTACGCACACACCCTAGGTTCTCACCTAAATTTATATCAAAATTCCCTGTAAACCAGTCCATCGAGCTTCCTGCTTTCTTCCAGAACCCGCAAAGCTCGGCTGAGGTGAAACTACACACCCTAGATGTGCGTAGGGCGGTCCTCTACTATGTAAATAAAACAAGACCGCTAAGGAAAACAGATCAACTGTTTGTCTTCGTAGCTACAGGCAGAGAGGGGGATTGCGTCTCGAAAGGTGCCATCTCGAAGTGGATTATTAACTGTATCCAGCTGTGTTACTCACTCTCTGAAAAGACTCTGCCTTTTACGCCAAGAGCCCACTCTACTAGAGGCATTGGGGCCAGTCTGGCTTTCATTGCAAATGTACCCCTTGACACCATTTGCAAAGCAGCTACTTGGAGATCTATTCACACTTTTACTCAGCATTACTGCATTGACACCCATTCCAAGGCAGATACACAAGTGGGACAAGCGGTTCTAAGACACTTATTTGCTCATGACCCTTCTCACATCCCACCTCCTTCTTCTGATACTGCTCGCTAATCTATGCACAGCATGTGATCTAAGCAGATTCCACAAGCCTCAGAAGGGATACATTACTCAACGTAATCATATTTCTGATGCTTGTATCTGCTTAGATTCACATGCGACCCACCCTTCCTCCCCTCCGAGAGAAGGCGCATGATTGCTTGTAGTCTTACCTTTCTGTCTATCTGCTTGGACTATCTGTACTCACGCTACTCCTCATGCTACCTCATGTCAGGAAAAAATACAATCTGAGGATCCTAGACGCGTGAGGGATCTTGGGTACAGTGGACGTCACACTAGGGATAGTATTACTGGCACGCCCTGTGTCGACGCCCATTTTCGAGTTTCGAAAAACAAACTGTAATACTCCAGCTTCCACTAGATGTCGGCCTATGCACAGCATGTGAATCTAAGCAGATACAAGCATCAGAAATACGATTACGGTGAGTAATGTATCCCATATATGTACAAAAAAAACATTCTCTCTGTGGTTGTAACACACTACAAAAAACCATAGATGCATAAAAATGTACCAGCACACATGACCATGCTACCAAATTAGTTAAAATTTCAAAATCTTTATTTTAACCACTTTGTGCAAAAAGAGCAAAACATAAGGCTCTTACTCACATGGCAGACCAGATGAAAAGTAAGTCTAACACCCTGCTGGGTGGATTGAAGCCACGCGTTCCGCCCACTTCTTGGTCTTCCTAAGGCTATACAACATCCATTTGTGAGAACGAACATTCACTCTTTCAAGTAAACGGTTTAATCTGCAAACGAGGCAAACTCCTCCCTTCAATTGCCAAAAACTTCCAATCACATGATCGCTAGGCGTTAAGCCAAAAGTCACTATTCTACGCCATCCATCTTGGAATGGTAATTTTTCTGCTAGTGCTTGTTGCCCGCTGATGGTACGGTGTAATAACCTACAATTATTCGAATGAAGGAGTCTGCATCATTGCAATGATCCACCGCTACTTCATACAATTCTACATTCATAAAAAATATATAGAGTGGATTGTGTCCTCCAACGTATTCCTCATCTTAGATGTATTCCATCCAGCTTTGCTGCTCTTTGGAAATTTTTTCGGCAGAGGGCGCCGTGCGTCGATGTCGTTGAGTCGATGGTCCCTCGAAGGCCTCAAGACGTCATCGGTTGTATAAGTAGCATGCGCAGCGCCCGTTGGCCTCAGTTCCGTTTTTCTGCAGTATACGTTGCTTCGGACATTCGGCCCGCCTCGAGTTCTGTGAAGAAATAATGTATAACAATGAAATATGTCCTCGTCACCGACACCGACCACGATCCCGAGATCGGGATTCAAAAAGTGCAAGTCAGGCGGCTCAAAAATGTCGATCACGGACCTGCACCAAGAGTGTTTGTGGTGCCTCGGAGAAGGCCACGACATGGATGCCTGTACGAAGTGTCAGGCAATGACGGGGAAGGCCTTGCGAGAAAGGAGAGGAAAGCTACAGGTAGGTCTGAAAACCGATCGTAAAGCCTCTAGCGTGAAGTCGAGGTCCCGTGAGAAGAAATCTCCTCGACGCAAAAGGCATCGATCTAGGTCCCCAAGCGATTCCCATCGCTCGTCGTCTTCGTCAAAAAAATCGAAGAAACGCCGCGTCTCCCTCCACCTTGTCGTCAGTCAAGTCTCTGAAAAGGATGAAATGCCCCATGAAACATTCGTCTTCCGAAGAGTGGGAAGCATTCAGGGTCAAAATGATGGAGGTGTTTGAGAAAGCGAAGCTTCGGGCTGCGCCTTCTTCCGAAGCCGGCCGGGAGCGTCATCGCTCCGACACTCGCGCGCCCTCGAGCTCGGGTGATCGAAAAAGGAAGGATAGGGAACCTTCCAGGACGCCGAGCGAAAAACGCTCGAGTCGACCGTTCGAGGTCACCGACGCCATCCGAGACCCATCACACATCGAAGGGAACATCTTCAAAGACCGCCTCGATGCCCTCGAAGCAGACCCTGTCGACGACCACTGTCTTTGACACCCTTATCGACGTCGATGCCGAAACCCGCTGCGCCAAAGGCTCCAGCCAAGCCAGGAAAGCCAGAAAAAGAAGGATAAGGTTACAAAACCTGTAATTTCCTCAGAGCCCGGTACTACACCTCTTCCTGCTCTCCCAGAGAAGGTTTTCAAACCTCTCCCCAGGAAGGAGTTTTTCAGATCCCTGACCTCAATTTTTGAGGAGCAGGAGACATCTGATGAGGAAAATGTACCTTTTGGGCTAGAATATGGCACCCCAAATGTCCCAGAATGCTTGATCTCAGAGGAAAGCAGAATGAGGGATTTGGTGGAATCTTTACACAATGCAAGTGGCATTGACACATCTCCTGCGAATGACTTTGGCAGACCAGAACCAGGAGAGCATGCCAGTCCTCCATACCGTCAATTAATGACGAAGGTAGTAGATTACTTAGAATGGGCTAGACCACCAGCCCAATTCATCCAAGATGATTTAACAGATATATTGGACCATGGTCCCACCGAAGACCCAGTACTACCCTTTCATGTAGCCTTGCAAAACAGGGTGGCCAAGAATTGGGAAACTCCGGATTCTGTTCCTCTGGTAAATAAATCCCTCACCTCAAAATACCGCCCAGCCAGTAGCGACTCCGGCTATCTGTCAAAACATCCAACTCCCGAGAGTCTGGTCATGCAGGCAGCCACAGCTTCTAACAAACTTGTGTACCCTTCTATCCCTACAGACAGGGACGATAAGTGTGTGGATGGCTGGGCACGGAAAGTATTTTCAGCTGGGAGTATGGCTTTTAGCAGGCGTTAAAAAACGAACCCGCAAACGGACCTTGGTGCTAATTACGGTACCGCAATTTGCGCCTTCCCCATTCCCATTATGCCCTATGGGGGCAAAGATGGGAATGGGGAAGGGCCTTGGTGAATGGGGAATTACCGCCCCGCTCACCTTGGAGTAGGGCGGTAATTCCGCCATCCACCAAGGCGGACACAGTAAAATACCGGCGGCAACCATGGCGCTATTACTGCCTACCATGTAATGAGGCCCATAGTCTCTATACCGTTGCCGTTGGAAAAAGTTTTGCAACTGGTGCAGAGAAAAGACTGTCAATCCTTTTCTATGTTCTATTCCGGAAGTACTATCTTTCCTTCTGACCCTAGCACATAGAGGTCTGAATATTGGAACAATAAAAGTTTACCTTGCAGCGCTTTCCATTTTCAAGCTCTCGTCGGAAGAAGACTCCTACTTCAAAATTCCTTTGGTAATACAATTCTTAAAAGGACTCACTAATGTGTTTCCTCCTCACCCATTTCAAGTACCGATTTGGGATCTCAATTTAGTCCTAAAATTCTTAATGTGTCCTCCTTTTGAGCCTATGCACACGTGTCCATTAAGATTACTAACATGGAAAACTGCCTTCTTGCTTTAACATCAGCAAGGGGAGTGAGCGAATTGCAGGCACTGTCTTCTGGCCAACCCTATACTGTGTTCCATAAGGACAGAGTTGTGTTGAGGGTAAAACCATCATTTTTACCGAAAGTAATATCTGATTTTCATTTAAGTCTGAAAATTGTCTTACCCGCATTTTGTCCTTCACCCCATTCTTCTAAGGAGGAGGAAAGATTACACAGGTTGGATCCAAAAAGAGCTTTAAGCTTTGACATCTCTAGACTTTCCAGACTTAGTGGACAACCAGCTGTTTATAGGTTACCAAGGAAGGAAACGGGTCAATCGGTGACAAAACAGACAGTTTCATGCTGGATCGTGCTTTGCATTTCAGAATGCTACAGACTAGCACAAAAAGACTCACCAGAAGGGTTAAGGGCTCATTCCACCAGAGGCATCGTCTCTTCGACAGCCCTTCAAAGAGGTGTTCCAATAAGATCCATTTGCGAAGAAGCAACTTCTGTAACCTGGATGCTTCCCAGTCTAAGGAGCTGACTTTTGGAAAAGCAGTGCTTTATTCTGCCATCTAAGGGCATTGAAAAAATCTAACCCCTCCTCCAGAGAAATTATACAAATACTGCTTTGGGAGTCTATCTAAGATGAGGAATACATTGGAAGACACAATCCACTCGAAGAACAAGTTACTTACCAACTGGTAACCTTCTTTCGATTGGATGTTCCTCCAACGTATTCCTCAACCCCCTCCCAGCCTACCCCTCTGTAGATTTTTCCCGGATATTGCCATCTCAAATCTCGCAAGGCTGATACCTGTCTGCCGGCACAATCTACACAGTACAAGATCAAAGATAAAAAGGGGAAAAACAGAACTGAGGCCAACGGGCGCAGCGCCTGCTACTTATACACCCGATGACGTCACCCTCGACGGAGGCCTTCGAGGGACCATCAACTCGACGACATCGATGCACGGCGCCCTATGCCGAAAAAATTTCCAAAGAGCAGCAAAGCTGGATGGAATACATCTAAGATGAGGAATACGTTGGAGGAACATCCAATCGAAAGAACGTTACCAGTTGGTAAGTAACTTGTTCTTTTCGTTCGCGTGCCATTGCGCTTTATTTTCATATCGGATCACATTCTGCAGACAAAATGTTACAGATGCGTCCTTGCATCCCAGAGGGGACACTTACTGAAGCACGATTAGCGGCTTGCAAAATCCTTCTTTCATTATAGGCAAGTGCCATCTCTGTTGTCTGCTGCTCCAATGCAGTCACCTCAGCACCCTGAAGCACGTGAATGAATAGATAAATATCCTTATCTAAAACCAATTTCAATTAGTACTTATGTCCAGCACAATATGGCCATTTCTACTAGACAATTCAATAAAAAGACAGCAGTCGAAAAGAACCAGCCTCATTGTTCTACTCGGACAGTTCACTATAAATAACCATTAAAATGCCAGAAAATACTCTGCAATTACTACAGTTATAACGTACTCATCTATGATTCAGAAACAGTGCATGTTTGTATATTAGGGAGCAATACATTTGAACAATCAGCATTTCCCATGTTGATACATATCTCAAAGTGCAAATGCATCAGAGATAAAGTGCAAATGCTCAGAATGAAGTGCCAATTCATATTTGTTCTTGATACCTGTTATTAAAGTGCAAGTACTATTAAAGTGCATAAGTGTCTAAAGTGCCAGTGCTTATAAAAGTGCAAATACTGCACCTAACATCTGAGAAACTTCCATTTTGTAATGTAACGATGTATTAATGTGAGCACAATATTGCACATTATTGTAAAAACGCATAGGGCCTCATTACGACCCTGGCGCTGTCGGAATGTAGGGGGTCGGTACAGGACCGGCCCCCTTCATTCCGTCGGGGCCGATTACGAGGTTCCCTTTGCGGGACCCGGACCAGACGTCTGGTAAAACCAGATGTCTTTTCCGGGTCCCGCGAGGGGAAGAGGGAGGTAATAACGGGTCACTTGTGATGTGCCCGTTTTTACCTCCCTCCCCATTCCCATTGAGCCCTATGGGTGCTCAAATGGGAATGAGGAATGGTTCCTGCAAGGAGGACTTAGCGGGTTATCCTATGTCGGAATGATCCGGTAAGTCCCCATTGCAGGAACCCGGTAAAGGAGCCCGGTTTGGAGGCAGCCATGGTGCTGATTGCACCATGGCTACCTCCAAACTCGTAATGAGGCCCATACATTTCTGAATCAATGTTGAGGCCCTTAGGTCTCAGTGTCGTATTTGCAGATAAGAGAGGCCTCCAATGTTCTCAACTTTAACTCTCTGTTGCCCAACCTCTTGTGCTGGGGAACATGAGCCCGACCTAGATATGACATTTCCTTGATGTTACCCTGGTGCTTTTCCAGAAAATGTCCTGTGAGGGGATAATTCAATTCTCCATTTTTAATGAGCCTGTAATGTTGCATAATTCGCAGCTTCAGTGGTCCTATAGTGGAACCTATGTAGTGAAGCCTGCATGTGCAGGTGATCACATATACCACAAATCTCGTTAGACATGTTATATTGTGCTTGTATTTCCATGTCAGTCCATTGCAACTAGTGAACGGCTTCTCTGATAGGAAGCTGCACATTTACGAAATCCCACTTTCATTGTTTGCTTAAAAAAACTATGTGAAACATTATCGTCCAGACTTACCATGCTTGGTGATAGAGTATTTTTTTAGAGTAGGGGCTCTCTGATACCTGATGCTGGGTTTTTGTTCTAGTACCTGTGACAAATCCAGATCAGTATGCAATATTTTCCAGTGTTTTTTTATTATACACTGGATGTTTTTTGCTTGATTAAAACCTGTGACAAATTACCATTTTTGGTTCTCCTAGAAGTTAGCAAGCTCGATCTGTCAACCTTTTCAGCATTCTGATAACTATTTGTCAGTTTCCATTTTATACCCTCTCGCAGTGAATCTCTGACTTATATATCTGGCTTCTGATTGATAGTCGGACTCATCACTGCTAACTTCTAGGAGAACCAAAAATGATAATTTGTCACAGGTTTTAATCAAGCAAAAAACATCCAGTGTATAATAAAAAAACACTGGAAAATATTGCATACTGATCTGGATTTGTCACAGGTACTAGAACAAAAACCCAGCATCAGGTATCAGGAGTCCCAGTAACCTGTAACTCAGACGCTTTCATATAGCCCCAGAGAGGTGCGCCATACAAAATTGCTGCTTTAGTCTGAGTCGCGTACACATCTAAAACTAAATCCAGAGGTTGCGCCTGGAAATAAGCCAAAAATCCACCCCAGTATAGCAGTGCACATGGAACTTTTTGGAGGGAGGATCAGTGTGAGCTGGCTCCGTTTCATTTTTGACTCCACCTTTGGTCCAACGAACATGCAAGTCTAAGCCACTTTATTAAGTATTTGGCAGGCAGGGCTAATGAACATAAAATTCCATGGCTTTCTTTTATCAATGATTTTTTTAACCAATAGCAATGGTTTAGCCCTCTTTTCCCCTGGTATCTAGTTTTCTTCTGGGCAAAGGCAGCATTATAAGTGCACTTTTACTTCAGTGGTTGTAGAAAAGGGAGAAAGCCGGGAATTGCTAGTAACAGAGCCCATGCTGTTATTAATAGGGTGGATACGATGCAGTCTTATTTCCTTTTGAGCACCTGAAGGTGAGATCGCTGGTTGATCACTCGTGCAAGATTTGATTGCTTGCAGTTGAGGGGGAAATACCTTTAATTGGAAGGGCTATACTGACACTGGGAGCTGCCCAGCATATGGAGAAACCAGGGAGTAGCATTTTATTCTTTTCTGCTCGGCATACAGGGACATTAGAAGGTCCACAATTTTATTAATTAATTTTTATTTGCATTGTCCTGCCTTGCCTTTTCTTTTATCTGCTGATTCAATATTTGTTGCATAGGCCTTGTTGTCTTTCTTAAAAAGAGCCCTGTATATTGTCTGACTAGACTGTACTGTGTGATACGCCAGACACATTCTTCGTAAAGGAATGGTGTAGGATCAGACTGGACAAAAACATTTGGTGTGGGGGGAGTATGATGAACACACAGGTGGGCAATATGTATGACGCAGGAATCACTGCCCAAAGCGAGGGCAGTTAGCAAGCTTAAAGTACTTTTACTCAGCAGACTCAACACAAGATCTTTGGGGAAGCATACACTGGAAGTGGCTGAGTATATCATTGATCACGATATAGATATCTGCGCTTTGACAGAAATGTGGCTCCGTGATGCAGCCCGGCCATCTACTCTACTTGCTACTCCCAAAGATTATATATACAGCATGTTAATAGGATGAGCCAATGAGGAGGAGGAGGAGGTGTTGCATTCATCTCTAGGAACTGTCTAGACATTTTTGAGTCTGAGATGAATGGCCCTAAGGAGTGTGAAACATTATGTCTTAAAGTTAGAACTGATGCCTCTACCACTGTAAATATGATGCTCACCTACTGTCCTACTATAATGCCAGACTTTGTCCCTTATTTAAATAGTTTGATCTTATCTCAGCTGAAATGCACCACCAGATGGATCATAATGGGAGATCTTAATCTTTGTAATGCGTACAAAAGTGACTCTGCGGCACTCGAGTTAGAAAGGTGCATGTCTAATATGGGCTTCACACAGCATAATGAGGAACCCACACACGTTAAGGGCAATATGCTTGACTGGTTGGCCTCCTATTATGTGACTGTGAGCAAACCTAATATCTCTCAATGTCCCTGGTCGGACCACTTTTTCATTGAGTTTAACATTACTTTGGACCATCAAATCAGTAATACAATAACTAAACTGGAGCATCTCGAGAAATTTGAGGAGGCTAAAACCCAAGATCATCCAAGAGTGGATTGTGCCACTCACAGCTAATATTTCACTCCAGAATACCACAGAGGAGATGACTAATATGCTCCTGGATACTTTGGAAGAAGTGACAAACGCCCTTAATCTGTTAAAACCTAGCAAAGTGACCAGTACTATTCAGAAAGCCTGGTTTTTAGTAGAATTAAAAACTCTAAGGGTATGTAAAAGCAAAGATTTCTATCATTGGAAAGCATCCCAGGTTGCGCAAGATTAACGTGGGAATCCAACATCTACAAATAAATATAAAAAGCTGTTATCAAGGCAAAGACAATCGCTTATGACTTGCAGATTGATGAGGCTCAATATGAGTCTGGAAATCTTTAAAATTCTTAAAGAATTAAAGAAGCTGAAGAACTCGCAGCAGGAAATTATTTCCAAAGACTTTGAATTGAGTTCACGTATCCAGGACGCTGTATGGGAGGATTGGTCCAAAAGACCCCCCTCGCCTACATCCCCTCCCCCGGTGAGGGCCATGGCTCGTCGGGTGTCCCCTCCTTACCACCAGGGCCCAGGTGGTGGATGGCTCACCTGCTGGAGACATTGCCCAAACCTGTTGAATTTAGCTAGGCCTCAGAAACCATTTTGTCTAATAAAGATGGTGTGAGCCCGGCGCACCGCAGCGCGGCCCCCACCTTTGGAGAGTTTCAATTATCCCTGTGGCCGCAGCTCCCTGGCAGATCCGCTGTGAGCCCGTTCCCACGAACAAGACGGACATGAGATAGTGTAAGATACCAACACTGTAACATTTCACCTTCCGCAGTGTATCGCTGCTCCCAGCATGACCCGGCCAGCAGAGCCTGGGTGGAAAGAGAACTGTAAAATGGCCCTTTGATAAAAGCAAAAGTTCCCAAACACTAATGACAAAACTACCTGCGATGGAAGCATTCTCTCCACAAACCTCTTTGACTAAAAAACCTGTAAAATGTACAGATATGGCAGAATGCGTGTTCATATGGCATTAGGAATGAAGCACCCACACCACTGCAGTTATGTACAAATAGTAAAAGCGTCCCGGGGGGTTATTTGTTATGCGTATCATTGAAAAGATTACACCCCACGGTCCCGCGCCATAACCGAACTAATGCTGCTAGAGTGCAAAGAAAGACAAATGCAACCATATTGAGGGCTCGTGTAAATGGTGCACGAAAATGCACCCCTCGTGTGTATGTCCAAGCCCCTTATGTGCCACTACCGTCACTTGTAGTGGCAAGTCGTTTCTATGCGCTCCACCAACCTCACTACTACCTCACTTACTGCGAATGTATAAGCATATAACAAAATGTTGTAGTTGTTAAAACATAGTGTACAAGTAATGTGCTCGGACTGGCTATATTTGAGGCATTAGCAATGTTAAAATGTGAGCTTTGGAATGACTCAATTAGTATTGTATATTATTTGAATGTTTATGATACTTTCCCCTAAAATCGGCAACACACGAGGAAGATACCTTTGTGAGCATATGCGAGGCCATTCCCCCTCCCTCCCAGCGAAGCCTGCCAGACGAAGAAAGCAGAGGCCCGTGCCGCGTGGCTCCACCTCCCCCAACTAGGCTGGAGCCACTTCAAAGATTTGTAGTTCCCTCTGCAGCACCCAAGGCCACGGCCCGCCACCTGTATTATTTACAACCCAGCAGTAAACTTCAGCCTGAAAACACAAATCCAGAGGCGCCCTTTCTTAAGCCCCACGACCCACCGGACCACCTTAGGTTAATGGCCCCTGTAAAATTAGGACACCCAATATTATGGCAACATTACAGCAACACATTCATAATGACTTCTAACAAGACAGGATGACATGTATCGCCTGTCCCATGCCCTGAGACCCAACCCCACGACCTATGGTACCCGGTCAACAGGACACTGGTAACCATGTACTGATGAATCGCCATCAAACCCCTCTCGAGGTGCATTCCTCCTGTGTTGCATTAACCTGTAGAATAACCTATTGGAAGATTTACTAAAGAAGATAATATTGCAAATGACTGCGGTGTGCATGGCCTAGGGCAAAGAAGTCAGGAAAAGACATTCATCTGTGACACTGGCCACAGTGGCACAACGACACCGCCCGGATGAACCCAGCTGACCCGCCAGGCCCAGCCCAACCCACGAGGCTGACCAGTGACGTCCTCCAGCCAAGGCCAACCACATCACAGCAGCACCTATAGCTAGTCGTCGCCACCCAATCCCACTGAACTTGTGTCCCCTATAATATGTAGGTTCTGATGACTTTTTTTGTAAATATATACGCCTGTCTTTGCAAACTCCGAGAGCGCTCTGTCTGACAATAGCAGAGTTCTTTGCATGCCCTATTCTGATTCATAAACTCCCATTTATGCTCACCCGCACTTTGTCTTGGCCTTATTCCCATCCTGGGAGAGTCCATCATTGTCTCTCATTGCGGGGAGGATAGTGCTGGTTGGGGACGCTTGCCTTCAACGCTTTAGAGGATAATGTGGCAACTATCAAAGCTACTATTAATGGAAGTAATTGTCGGCACTTCTGCTACATTGAGTCTGGAACAAGGCCGGAAGATACGTCCAGGATTCCACTCTTTAACTTTAGAAGCATTTCAGAAGTTGAGTTGAGGTCTATTTTCAATAAACTAAAACCATCGCTGTGTAAAGGAGCTATCTTCACAGCCATCAAGGCATGCTCCGAACTACTGATCAGCTCAATTATGAGAATTGTCAACAACTCCTTGAAGGAAGGTCTTGTCACCACACGTTTGAAGGATTCCCAGACCACCAATCTTTTTTTTAAAAAAACAGGGTGTTGACTCCATAATTCCTACCAATGTAGACCCATTACAAACTCCCCTTTCCTCCTCAAAATATTGGACAGGGTGGCACATCTGAAGAATCGCACAATTTTTAATAATTGTCAGTCACGCTTCCGGCCAGGTACTAGTACCGCATCAGCCCTCCTGGATTTAAAGTCCAATATGATGGAAAAAATAAATGAAGGACATACTATGTTGCTGATGGCCCTAGATTTGTCAGCCACTTTTGATTTAGTTGATCACTCACTACTTCTAAAAGATTGCAAGAAATAGCCAACTTTAGTGACCAGGCGCTGGCCTGGGTGCAATCCTTTTTAAAATGGAACTATGAGAGTCTGTAGTAATACAGCAGAAGCCAAGCCAGTCCCTCTGAGCTATGGAGTGCCACAGGGTGCCTGTTTGTCGCTAATTGTATATAATTTCTCCAGCATTGGATCTTTCATGGATTTACATGCTGTGAATATTCCCCGTTGTCAGGCTGGGAACCTCGGTCATTTTTTAAAATAGCGTTTTCCTATGGAAAACCTTACACTTTAGTGTCCTATCAATGTCTTTTTTGGGTGCTTTAGCCACCACCAATAGGACGTAGGGTATAAATAGCCCCGCCCTCGCAGCTTCCCTTCAGATGTCAACCGTCTCCAAAGTGTTGCGATCACCTTGTGCTCGTTCTGGTTCTACATGTGTTGGTGCGTTGTTGTTCTTCCTTTGCAATGTCTTCAGGAAAATCTTTAAGGCCTTGCGCGACTTGCGGGCTGAAGGTGTATGAGGGGGACGGGCACATGGACTGCCTACATTGCCTTTCCCCTCATCACTCTGTCGATTCCTGCAAAATCTGTAAAGGGTTCTCTCAGAAAACGCTTAAGGACTGCAATCAGCGTTTGGTGTATTGGCTAAATGAGGGTACCTTCCCCTCCTCTGAGGTGGGTTCGGTTCGTAGCCTGGCGTCTGAGAGACCTGTTCAAGCAGTTCCTTGCCGGTCGGTGTCCGCTGAACCACCGGCTAAGAAGTCTCGGCCTACCTCTTGTACTGTGAAGAGTGGTCGCGCCTCTTCGGGTAAGCACTTGCAGAAGGGAGTGCCGTCATCTTCCGAGCATGGTCGTTCGGACCAGTCTCGTGGGTCTGGTGGAAGGCCCGAGAAGTCAACTTCACTGGTGAAAGACGAGAAGGACTCTTCGAAGCGCTCCTCTTCAGGAGACCATTGTTGGTCATCCTCTAGTAGAGAGTTGTCTAAGCACCGGTCCAGTGGGACCAAGCAGACGGGATCGCCTGAAGAATCTACATTGCAGTTGTCGGTGCCACCTACGCCATCGTCGACGGGAGTCCCGCCGTCGACGGTTTCGCTGCCAACTACGAGGCCTCCCTACACGATTGTGTCTTCGGCTGCGGTTGACAAAGGCCCGAAGTTCTCATCGACAGACACCTTGCTGCTGACAGGTGGGGTGTGGCAGCCTTCTGCTTTTGACGCTCTTTTACCTGACGCTCTCCTACAGCATGAGACGGTGTCATCGGAGGTGGAGGACGAATGGGAGCCGGTGGTGGGGCCGTTGGGCCGCGGCTTGCAGTGTGTTGGTCCTTCGACGTTGATGGGGACTGGCCCACCCAGTTACCCGCAGCTGAACCCGCAGGTGGTGGTGTCGCTCGAGGTCCTGTCTATGCTACAGTCCTTGTTAAGTCAACTGGATTCAAGATTGCCTCCTCTGAATGTGGCTCGGGTGGGGCCTATCGGCGACGCTGCAGGTGTTCCTCCGCATTTGACGGCTGCGGCTGAGTTGCCAGCACCTGTGCCGATGAATGAAGAACGTCCTCGTTCCCATCCTGAAGAGGGTGAGCTGCTGGACTCTTATTCGGACTGTTTGTTTGTTTGGTAATGCGCACCAAGCCCTCAGGTAGACGGGCGCAACAGAGACAAGAAATCTTAAAGCTTAGTTATAGTAGAAGGTAGCAATCCATAGAGCAGGTAATTGCACACAAGGGAAAAATACAGCATAATAGGTACATCAAATGCATAGCAGTGGTCTTTGTGAGTCAGGGGGCATTAACATGAGAAACAGTATGTACGTACATACATATGAGTGCCACTTACATATCTGTCATCGTGTGCCCAAGGTACATACAGGTAAGACAAAGCAGACAACCATGCGTACACGGATAACCCGACTACTGTGTGATTAGGCAAGAGCTGGGGGTCAAGTCGTGGCCAGCATAGGTAGAAGTGTAAATCCTCAGTTAGGTGTCATTGGTATGAAGCCACTTGCAGCCTACGCCTTGCACCCTGCATCCTAGCATTGATCACCTGCATTTGAATTGCCGGTTGTCTAGCTGCCCATAAGCTACTTTACTGCCCTTGACAAAGCAATTGTTTCCACCTGCCTGTGTATTACGCTCTGTACGTAGGAATGATTGCCTGTATCTGTATTGCCAGTTGCTGGCCTGATATCAATGCATATAATTACTGGGATAACGTCCTCTGTGTCTACCTCCTAGGGATGCTACTCTTTCATATCTTCGGCTTAGCTCTGTATGTTACTAGGGCCCGTATCTCCGCCTGCCCCACTGCCATTGCTTGTGCTCACTGCCCAGAGAGTACTTAACCAGTATGTTGGCAGTATTGAACGAGAACTAGGCCCAAGTACCTAGCCTAAGTGTCAGACCAATTACCCAATCTCCAACACACCTACTTTAACTCTCTAGTATGCCCCTTGGTTACTAGATAGTTAGTCTGTCTCCTACTTACCTTAAAGTGTGATACTTGCCAAGCCTCCATTGAATAGCACTTGGTCTCAATGTTTGCCTTTCTGTTACACTCATGTTACTACGCATGGGCATCTCCTATACTTTGATTCCTAACCAGTTTTCTGTTTACAATGTATTTCCCAATGCTTTACACTGTCCTACTAAGAACCCTTCTATACATTACTAGCCTTCATGACCGTACCATGTTCCTTAATCCACCTTTACCCGCGCCAGCGCAGAATGCCCTCAAACAGGTTACCATGACTACTATGCCTTGCACTGTTTCAGAGGAACCTTAAATTAAGTGCTAGATTACCCAGGCTCTATGACCCTCTAACTAAACTAGCGAATAGCAATGCCACTCGCAACCTGCGTAATTCAAGCCATAAACGGCACCCACTCCAACTTAACTGCAGACTCTTCCGAGATCCTATCTTTTTCCCGAAATGTAAACCCAAAACACAACTAGCAATCCAGAAACCAGCTCAGCCTGGGATGAGGGCTGCTCTTATAAATGCACGCTCTATGGTAGCCCATGCTACCGACATAGCTGACTTACTACATAATAAAACCCTAGACCTTTTAGCTGTTACAGAATCTTGGCTTCACCCTGCAGCTGGCCCAGCAATTATGCTAGCTGTGCCAGACTACACCCTCCTAAGACTCGACTGCACCACCTCTCGAGGTGGTGGCCTGGCTATTATAGCTAAAATCAATTTATCAGTGAATCTCTCACTACCACACAACATAAGTTCCTGTGAATCCCTTACGGCCAAGTTAACTCTATCTAATACGCAGTCTGTATCCATTCACCTAATATATAGACCTCCTGGTCCATTAGGATCTTTTGAAGAGGATTTAATAAATATTATATCGCATAACCTCAAGAATTCCTCGCAAGGCATCATATTAGGAGATTTCAACCCTGGTCTTAACGACCCGTTAGACACCAATGCCACTATAATCAATAACACCCTTGAAGAACTAGGTTTCACTCAGAAAATTACACAGCCCCTACTCATACGAAAGGTAGAACCCTGGACTGGCTAGCGATGTACAATTGCCCACTCAGTCTCATCTATAATTCCACAGCTGTGGTCAGATCACCTGGTCGCATTCTCCCTAGAGCCCACATTACTGCTACCACCTAACCGTATAGCTCCAGCTGTCCCAACTAGAAATAAGAGAAACATCACTCCCGAAATCCTTATTCCTCTGATTCTACTTACTTTCAACGCTATTCCTGACCAATCAGATCCCTCATCCATGGTAGATCTGTATAATAAAATGTTATCTTCCCTTGATGCCATAGCACCTCTCAAAGTGAGAAAGAGCAAACCTTGCAAACATGTGAACAATTGGTTCTCTCCTCACCTTAAGGCCATCAGACTGGAAAACGACACTATGAAAAAATCTGGAGACAGATCCATCTGAAATCAATAAGATAAACCTAAGTAATTTAGGTTCCCAGTACAAAAAAGAAATCATCCTTGCAAAACAAACCTCTTATGACCTTCGAATCTCCCAAGCGAAATCTAATACTAACGAGCACTTCTCAATTCGGAAAGAAATAGAAACTCCTGTTCAGCCGCCTGACTCATGCATCAAGGACAAAAACTGGTGCACAGATATTCAAAATGCTCTTGCTAATAAAATTACCTCTCTACAAACTAAAATCAGTAACAAAAAAGAATCCCTTCTCTGCGTCTCCAAATTAAGCAACACCAGTCCTCAACCTACCCGGACGTCTCCTCCTGTGCCCACCCCTCTCTTGAACTTCAGTAAAGTCTCTACCAAAGAGGTTGAAAAAGTTATTCTTGCACTCAAACCTTCGAACTGCCATGGGGACCTATGCCCTGCACAACTGATAAAAGTTGCAGCTCGAGACCTCTCGCCATTTATCACTAAACTAATAAATTCATCCTTTACAACCGGCACCATACCTAACTATCTGAAACAATCATGGGTCCTCCCACTCCTTAAAAAACCTTATCTAGATCCTGCCATCCCTACCAACTACCGTCCCATCACTACAGTGCAGTTTCTTCTCAAAATCCTTGATAAAATAGCATACCAATGAATTCAACAATTTTTTTTTTAATTTTTTTTTTTTTATTACGAGTATATAATCACCGAAGTGATTTTTACAAGAAGATGATGAAGGTAACGTAAGATTTCAGAAGTAAAAGTGAAGGTTAAAGCAAAAATAGTAGTAGAAAAAAGTAAAGGTAGAAGATAAAACTGAAGAACTGGTTAACAATGAAAGCCAGAGTGAAAGCACAGATGGTAAAAGTGAGGACGAAGGCAAACAGAACCGGACAGAAGAGGTTCACTCCCCACAATCTGTATGTGTTGACCCATTCTGGGTAGGCTGTAGTGGTGCTTGTAGAAAAATCTGGTCCAATATTTTTGTGGCTGCTATGGTCCAGGAAGGTCTCAAGCCTCCTATTAAGCGTTCCCACCAAAGATCTTCTTCCCTCAGGAAGGCATTCTTTAGATGGTGCAATAAATATGGGGATCTAAATTTGTCTGTACCAGGACACAATAGCAAAAGATGACGTAATGTTTCTGGTTGGTCGGGGTTGTTACAAAAGCGGCAGGTGTTAGTTGGTGAAAGACCTCTTGAATGTAATATTTTGTTTGTAGGTAATAAATTTAACCTTGCACGAAGAAGTGTATTCCAAGTTTTTCTGATTGGGTGTTTTATCAGAAAAGGTTGGATTACATTCAGTTTTCTACATGTTGGAGGTAAGTGGGTGGCACGTTTGTACTCAGATGCCTTGTCCAATGTATTTATCCAATCCATTTCTTCAATTCGTGCTTTAGTTTTTGTTAGATTACCCATCAGTTCTTCCATCGAGCTGCCGCAATTTTCAAGTTGATGTAGGCACATAAGCTCCCATTTGGAGAGTAGCGTTGAGTTGTGTAGGTTCATCTCAGCCTGAACCATCAAAAAAATTGCCGCGGAAGTAGGATCTTTGATCTTCCTGTACAGCATGACTGACGCCCTTTTGACTATTGAGTCTAGAGAGGAGAGGGAGAGGTTGCGTCTTATCAAGGCGATCGGAGTCGATGATGGTAATTTCAAGACTGAGCGCCAAAAAAGACTCTCCAATCTAGCCTGTAGGGACTGGGGTAAAGATGGCATTGCATCAGCTCCATAAGTGATAGCTGGAATAACTTTGCCCCGGTAGAATTTAAGTAGGGGCATCAGTGAGAAGCGACCATATTTTTTGTCGAGTAGTTTCGCTTGAGAAACTAGTGTTTTCATTTTTTCCACAAGCTGGTGTTGCATCGCTGTATCTTTCGCTGTGGAGTCTGAGGACTCCCAGGTATTTAAATTCTGTCACTTGTTCAATTTTGTTTCCTGTCAGTAACCACGAGTTCTTCTTTTTCCTTTGGAGATTTTTTCCCAACACCATGATCTTTGTTTTCTGTTTGTTTATCTCTAAGTCATTGTTTACTGTGTAAGTGTTCAATGCCACCAGCTGGCGTTGTAAGCCAATTGGGGTCTGATCCAATTGTATAAGATCATCCGCGTACAGAAGCCTTGAGATCTTCTCTTTGCCTAATTCTGGAGGAAATGCTCGTAAACCAATTATGGTTTCTTTGTAGTCTTCGAAGTATGAGAGGAAGAGGGCTGGTGCTAAAGGGCAGCCCTGTTTAACTCCTCTGTCAGTAGTTATAGCTGATGAAAGCAGGCCTCTAGTGTTCAATCGTACCTGTACCGAAGTGGAAGCATGGAGAGCCTTGATGGGATTTAGAATTTCCTGTGGACAGTTCCATTTGGTAAGTTTCTCCCAGAGTTTCCTGCGATTGACAAGGTCAAAGGCCTGGGAAAGATCTATAAATGCCAGATAAAGGTTCCTGTTGGATTCACGAGCTTTGGCTTTCAAAAGGCTAAGAATAAAAATGTTTATGCTGGTGCCTACACCCTTTTTAAACCCAGGTTGAAAATGATCTTTACAGGGTGCACTTTTTGCCCATTGGTTGAAATGATCCAGCAAAAGGGAGCCGTAGATCTTCCCTATAACGTCGAGCAGAGCCACTGGGCGAAAGTTCCTGGGATCATCTTTCCTACCTTTTTTAAATATAGGTATAATAATCGCTGAGGTCCAGGTAGGCGGGATTGTACAAAAGGTTGTACATTTGTAGAATATTAAGCTCAGCAAATGTGACCATTCTTCTGGTGCAGATTTCACGTTCTCATTTGACAGACCATCAGGGCCTGGGGCCCTTGATTTCTTCAGTTTTGATATTTTTTCCAAGATTTCAGTTCTGTCTGAAAGATCAGCCCATGGTGCTCTTATCTGGGGTGTTAAAGGGAGCTCGGCCATGTCTGGAGAGCAAAAGAGTTTTGAGTACAACTCAATCCAAGATGCTTCCGAAATGCTGTTCAGCATCATTGAGGCTGTCTCTTTAGCTCGTGGGTTGACCAAACTCTCTAGAGTTGGATTTTTGGATTTGTTCCAACATGTTTTCGGAGTCTTGTTGATATAATAAACGGTGCTCCCGTAGCCAGTTTTTATAGGCTCTCGAAGCCTCTTTTGCATACGCCCTATTAGAGGGCGTGTTGTTTCTCAGGGCCGTCCTTTTTGCTTTACGAAGGAGGTTTCGCTGGACCACCACAAGGGCATCAAAATTGTGAGCTTGGATTGGTTTTAAATGTATCCCCTTCGAGCTCTTTGTCGTGGTTCTATGAGGTTCCAAAAGTGGTCTGTAGTCAACCTTCTCTGCTTCCTGCACACTTCCATATGAAGAAGTAAATGCTCAAATGTTTGCCTTTGTAACTCTAACCCGGTTGCCTTTTCCTTCCGGTTCAATTCTACCTGAGTAATGGGCTAATGCTGGTTTTGTAAATGCCCATTTAACAACCAGGAGATTGTGGTCACTTTGATTAGTCTGGCGGATGCTGAAATCGGTCAGCCTTGCTAGCAAAAATTCAGAGGCGAAGATATAGTCTATTGTTGAATGGGCCATGCCTCGTTTCCATGATGGTAGAGCAGTGGAGTCTGGGAGAGCAAATGCAGTGTTAAACAGTTGCCTGGCCAACATCAACTTGTGCCAGGCTACACCTTGTCTGCAAGGAATGGTCTGTGCGGGACTTGAGACGATCGAACTGGGGGTTGGACATTTGATATTTAAGTCTCCGCATATTATGACGTCACAAATCCCGAACTCTAGATATACTGAGTCCAGTGTAGAAGTCACTGTGTCGAATAGTGCAGTCTGTTGCATCGTTTTGTGATTCCAATAAATGGACATCACTAGCAAAAAAGTGCGAGTATACTGGTCCTCGGCGGGCACTCTTCGCAGGCAGGAAATTAGTACCGCGATGACGTAAGGGGACTTCAATATGATTTTTGTTATTTCTACTCCCACTCCCATCCGGACTGCAACAATTAGGCCTGAGGAAGGCCTTCCTTTGTTTCCTGCTAATGCTTCTACAAAGGCGAGTTCAAAACCATCCAGTGAGGGTTTAGATTGTAGCCAAACTTCCTGAAGACAAAGGATGTCATATTCTCCTAGGTTGATGTCACCGGGAGTTGTTAAGTGTAGAAACCCTCTTGTGTTCCAGGTTACAAGAGAGAGTGAAAGTTGTGCTTGGAGAGTTTTTGAAACAACTGGTGGCTATTTGTGAAGACGAGTAGTCAAAGCTTTGGGTAACCATGCCCATGTGGTGGAGTTAAAGTTCGACCTTGCCTGTGTCGCCCTTTGATTTTCCTCTAGTGGAGTAGTCGCCTTTGTCGTTATTAAGTTGCTGGGGTGGATATCTTGCCCGTTAGGTGACGATTGGGCCTGATCCGCCTGGATGGTTGTTAGTAGTTTACTTGACAAGTCGACCCTTGAGCTAAGGTGCCGACGTTCTTCATTTGTTGGTCTGTGATCAGTGACGCAGACTTTTGGGTTCTCATGACCTACTTTAGGAGGTGTGAGTCGAGTTAGCTCAAACCCTTGTTTGTATAATGACTCCGCTGCAGCTGCCAGCAAAGTGGACACATTTTCTGATGATGTGTATAACAGTAGGCCTTATGTCCCTCGTGGGAAGGTTCCACCGTTGTAAGGTCTTCTGATTTTAGATTTCTTAAGGAGGAGATGCTATGTAGCAGTCTCAGCACTGTGCGTCTGTTTAACACTAGATATTTTGTGTTACCAGACCGTTGCCGTATTTTGATCGATGGATACGACTTGTGGCTGTTTGCCTCTTGGTATAACTTCTTCTTCTGATGGGAACTGTAATCCCCACTCTCCTGATGTTTATGGTCGTGGGGTCCTTTCTTCTGATAAGAATGCTTAGATTCCTTAAATTTGTCTGCTGTGTCATATTTTGTTTGGATGTGGACTCTCGATATGTATTCCATATGGGGTCGACGAGAAGGTGTAGCTGAGTCCAGGTTTTGTTCCATTCTCTTTTCAGTGGGGTTACTGGCAGGATCCCCATACTTGGTTCTTAAAGTTTTGAATCGATCATCTAATGAAATGAAGCCTGAAAGATCCCTAGTTACTGTCTGCTGGCTGGGAGACAGCTTAGGCAGATGGGAAGTCACGTCATTCTGTTGGCTATCAGTGGAATCATCGAGGTATTGACTTAAGTCCATTAATTCCTTATGTAGGGGAGAGGCTACTAATGCATTTACTGGCTGAGGCAACGTTTCGGTGGGATTGCCAGTGTCTAAAATGGTTGCTGATGCTGGTATGGTTGCAGCCTGCAGTTGGATCTTCTTTGGTAGAGGTTCCTTCTGACGAGGGTCAGGTTGCTGAGTCACGTGGGTTGGCTTAAACAGCGGTGCCGTTTTTAGACATGGCTGGGCGGTGAGTCTGTTTAGTTCTCAAGCCTGAGTTCTCCCCAAAAGACGGGCCTAAGCCCAGTGATTTTTGGCTTAGTCCTTGAGTAGGTTTCAATCTTGACTGGTCTTTAAGTGGGGGAGTATCGTCCAGACACATCACTTCATTTTCTCCCGACTTGGTGCAACTCAGATTCGGACCAACTGTTAATAAGCAGTTAAGGCCTTGTGAAGTACTTGCACCCGATTTGGGCCTCGTCCCACAATCCGAATTGGAAGGCTCGCGCCACAAGATGTCACATGATGGAGTTTGAGAACTTGCGTCCTTCCTTGGCCTGTCTTTGTTATTTCTTACCCCTGGTAAAGGTTCTGTAGGCTCCGCTTGGTAGGAAGTGCCAGGTAGGTCGTTTTTTCTTCTCTCCAGAGCATTAATGTAGCCCTCTAGATAGATGAGCTTTGATTTCATCATCGCAGAAATAGACGTGTGATCTTTCAAGGAATCATTAATTCCCTCATATAGCTTGCAAAATGGGGCTAATGCGATTGTTACTGCCGACATGATGTACATAGTCTGCTTTTTTTGCCGGAGTCTCTTTTGGGATAGTATAGGAAGACTCCTTTGGGGTAGTGTAGGAAGACTCACTTGCTCTTCTGTTAAATGAAGAGCTCACCGGAGTAGGAGACCATAGCCGCGGTACTTCCTTTGCTTTGTGTTGAGGGGTCGATAACCTCGGCATTTGGCCCCCCCCCCGGGGGTCTATCACGGTCTCTTTACTTCCATTTCCCTCGTGTGCTTCAATATCCAAAGGGACGGTCAGGGAAGAAGTCTTAGACACCAAGTTCCTTCTCTCAAAGATCTCTTCCAATGGCCCTGGAATGGCGGTTTTCTGGGCCATTCGATCTGTCTGGGGAATAGAGTTTATTCTTCCCTGTAATGGTTGGATTTGCATGTCATGGTCCGTAGACAATAGGGCTTCAGTAAGGGGCTCTGGGATTTCACTGACAAGCACCTGATGAGATAGTGAGGATGGTACTATTGGTGGTTCCTCTGAGCAAAGTTCTTGGGGTTCCGGGGTGACTGATTGAACCGGTAGGCCCGGGATGGAAGTGTCTTTTGGTTGCTCTTTTTGATGTGATGGAGATGCAAGGGACCCACTGCTAGGGATGTTCTTCTGTGATCCGGCTGAGGCTATAAGCAAGGGTTCAAGAAGCGCTTCTAGCAAGTCCGCATCTGAGATTTCCCCAAGCCCTGCGTGGTGCAGTTTCTTTTTGGCTTGTCTTTGGAAAAGCGTTTTCAACGAGTTTTCCAGACGGTGACTCGCCGATGAAGCTGTCAAGTTGATGGATTTCGAAGGCTTTTTTACTGTTGTTGTCTTAGAAGTCATAGGGAGATCGAACATTTTTTTTGATAACAGCCTAAACGGAATTCCATGTGGTTGTTTAATTGGGACCCCTTGTTTACTGCCTTCTTTCAGATCCCTGAGTTTGGCAGTAACTGGTTCGTTGGTATCAGAATGTAAGGAGGCCGCAGAAAAAGGTGGTAATGAGGGCGAGATTACAATTGTTTCGACAGGATGAGCTTCTCCTCTAGTGACTGTGGGCTGTTTCTTTCATGATGATCTATTTCGTCACAAACAGGACGTGTTGAGGTCGAGCTATTGTGAATTTGAGCCTTTACAGTTTTTACCGAAGGAATCACTGTCACAATGTCTTTGGCCGCTTGGTGGCGCTGTGGCGTCGCTATGCCAAGAGCAGATGGGGATAAAGGCCTCTCTATCCCAAAGACTCTGGTTTCGTCGCCAGGACCCCGAGGTTCCAGGAATGCAGCGGGGCCTGCGCAGCCCGCTCGCGGCTCTCCCTGGCCTTCGACCCGGGTGGCCCCCCTCCTTCGAGGGACGGCTCCTCCGTGTCGTCAGGCAAACACAGAGGCCGAGCTGCGCGTCCTCGCTGGGACTTCCTCCGCGGCTGGCCTCAGTCTCCGGATGGCACTGCGGAGAAGCTGCACCGTGGTTCCGCCGTCCCATGGAGCCGCCGCCTGCCCCACTTGCCGCCTCTCCACACATGAGGTCCGGTACCAGCTCCTCCCGGATTCCGTCACGGGAGGCCTCTCTTCCCACGAGGGGGGGGGTCCTCCCGCGCGGTCCTCCGTCGGAAACTGTGGCCCCAACAATGTGGGCTCTCCGATGCTACGGTGCACCTCCATACCGGAGGAGACTAGTTCCTCCGTGTGCTTCGCCCTGTTGGCAGTGTCCACAGACGAAGAGGATCCGGACGTCTGCTCAAACCATCCTTCTGGTAAAAGTTTTTGTTTATGCTTCTGGGGAAGCTGATTTGTTTTTGTAGTGTGCTGATGTTGAATCGTTAGTTTAGGCAATTTTCTTGATGAGGTGTTATGTAATTTACCTCCTGGCCGCTTTACAGAGCCTGCACAGGATAAGGTGTTAAAGTGTAAGGATGGAAGCGTTTCGGTGAGTAGGGATGAAGCCAGCAAGAGGGCCGAAGGGCTGTTGGCACTCCGCAACCTTCGTGGTTCGTCTTCACCTCCAGAAATATGTCTCAGGGCGTCTCCGTCATCCGCCCTAGCCGCCATTAGACTGCCACAGACTGCCCACTCTCACACCACTCCGCTCCGCTTCGCTGCTGCCTTCTGGTTTTGAAGGAAGTGTGGCCACTGTAGAAAGACTGAAACTGAGAGGGACTGCCACAGACTGCCCACTCTCACACCACTCCGCTCCGCTTCGCTGCTGCCTTCTGGTTTTGAAGGAAGTGTGGCCACTGTAGAAAGACTGAAACTGAGAGGGACTGCCACAGACTGCCCACTCTCACACCACTCCGCTCCGCTTCGCTGCTGCCTTCTGGTTTTGAAGGAAGTGTGGCCACTGTAGAAAGACTGAAACTGAGAGGGACTGCCACAGACTGCCCACTCTCACACCACTCCGCTCCGCTTCGCTGCTGCCTTCTGGTTTTGAAGGAAGTGTGGCCACTGTAGAAAGACTGAAACTGAGAGGGACTGCCACAGACTGCCCACTCTCACACCACTCCGCTCCGCTTCGCTGCTGCCTTCTGGTTTTGAAGGAAGTGTGGCCACTGTAGAAAGACTGAAACTGAGAGGGACTGCCACAGACTGCCCACTCTCACACCACTCAACAATACCTTGAACTCCACCATCTCCTAGGAGTCCGACAGTCAGGCTTCAGAGCACAGCATGGGACCGAGACAGCGCTCATAGATCTCAAGGCACAGATAGATGAGCTGAGAGACGAGGGCAAGACAGACTCCTGTTCTTGATCTCTCAGCTGCATTTGATCTCGTCAACCATGAGATCCTCTGCACACACCTGCAGTCGGCAGCTCATTTTTCTCAGGAGGCAACTGAATGGATTCAGTCCTTCCTCAACAACCGCACTATGCAAGTTTTTTCCCCTTCAGCAGCCGCTGACCCTATGCCCATTACCTGTGGTGTGCCACAAGGTTCCTGTGTCTCCCCCACCCTGTACAACAATTTTACAAAGCCCCTTTTCAATGATCTAGATGGGCTGGGTATCACCTACACAAACTATGGTGATGATACCCAGATCCTCATACCGCTGACGGGGTATTATGATAAGGATTTGGCCTTTGTAAATCGAGTGTACCTGATCATCCAGGCATGGATAGCTTCTCATGGTCTATGCCGGAATGACGACTAAACAGAACTCCTCATCCTGTGCACTACACCCAACCTTAATAAATTAGGTCAAAACTACTCTTCTTTTGTCATCGACAATAATATTATCACCGTAGCCAAGGAGGTTAAAACTTTAGTATTCTATTTAGATTCAACGCTCACTTTCAAAAAACAAGTCAATGCTATGTCTTCAGCTACATCTTATAAATGCAAACTCATTAGGGCAGCTAAACAGTTCGTCTCACCAAACAACTGCATCACTCTAGCCAGAGCATTGATCCTATCCAAGTTGGATTATTGCAACGCGCTCTATGTAGGCAGTAACAAATACATCATAAATGAAATTCAAACCTTACAAAATGCCTTAAGAGCAGCCCTAAGCCTCCCGAGGAAAGCACATATCTCAGAGACGAGAAGATCTTACAATTGGCTTTCTACAAAAGATAAGATTTTCCTTAAATCGGTCTCTCTGACCCATAAATGCCTACACCAAGCGGCCCCACAATATTTGATAACAAGATTCACCAGACCGACTTCTTGTCGCCCTTCTAGAAAAGTAAATTCAAACCTCCTCCTTGTCCCAAGATTCAAACGAACTATGTATAGAGGAAACATCTTTCCTGTCAAAGCAGCACAATTTTGGAACTCCTTACCACCATCTCTTAGGGAAGACCTTCACTACATACAATTCAGATCCAATACTATCCGTTGGATCAAAGAACATGATATCTAATGCTAAGACACCTAATCTCTTCTACTGCTTCGCTTATTGTAACCTTGTATAAACTGTACATCCCTCTCACTTCTTTGCTAAAATAACTTGTAAACTATGTATATTTACCTATAATTTATACTCTGTTGTATTGGTCCTAATGCTTGATGCTTCCAACATTGTAACCTAGTTGGATTCATTCACTGCATGCTCTGTAACTTAAGTTGTACATTCTTCTTGATGCTTTGCGCCCTGCGACCCACGGGTTAGGTGCGCTTTACAAATAATAAAAACAAACTTGAGTATCTTATGTCTAAATGTAGGGTAGGGTTGTACTAGTCTCAGGGACACAATGTCTAATGGCTCGTCATCGCCGTCGAGAGATCCGGTGTGGGATTCGGATGTGGAGGTGGAAATGCCTCGTAGTCCAGCACAACCATCTCCGTCTGATGTGGGGGCGTTCCACGCCAAGATGGCAAAGGCTTGTGTCGAATTTGGTTTGAATCCAGAGGAGGAACGCAAAGAGTGTTTCCTGTTTGACCACATGGACAAGAGAAGAAAAGCGGTGTTCGCCGTTCCTATCCTGGACCATGTGTGGCAGGAGGGCCTACACACAATGCACTATCCCTTCTCAGAACCAGCAGTCAAAGGTAGGCTGGAGAAAACTTTAAGGCCCCGGACTCTACTCCGAAGTGCTTGGTTTAGCAGCCCACCCCTGAGTCGGTGGTGTCGGCAGCAGCTAGCCGAGAAGCCAGAACCCAGCACAAATGTGTTACCCCTGCCGATAGTGACGCCAGAAGGCAGGAAAAAGAAGGCAGCCAATTCGTTGGCGATCATGGCTCGCTTCAGTCGCGAGATGTGGCATCTGCTGGCCCCTCTGTTGGAACATCTACCTGAGGAACACTGTAAGGCTGCCATGCTATTGGTGCGTGAAGGTGAGGAGGCGTCAAATCACAGTATTAACATCGCCGTGGATTTGGCAGAATCTGGTTTCAAATAGATTAACAATGGTGTGGTGCTACATCGACCAGCCTGGCTTAAGTACACAGACTTTCGCCCAGAAGTACATTATAAAGTTCTGGACATGCTGTCATGATGCCTACCTCCAAGGTGCCAGACAAGACCCAGCTACCCCAGAGGCAGACATCATGTCTTCAAGGGAAGTCACAACAGCCTCAAGTAGGGGCTCTTTGGACTCAGTCCTGGCGCCTTTGGCGCCAGCCTCATATCGGGCCAGTGTCCTGCCGCCATAGGCGCCAGGCTCATAAAAGGTGACTTTGTGTTAAAGGTGCTTAGTGTTAACTTACCTGATGCAGACCATTCTGCAACATCCAGGCCTTCTGAGGCCTGAATGGAACTACTTTATCTTTGGAACTACTTAACCACACGGGTGTGGTCAGGGGAGGAATACATACCTGAGAGGAAGGATACATACCTGGAACTACTTTGAAGGCTATTTAAGCCACGCCCAAGCAGCAACTCACGCTTCGCGTTCTGCATCTAGCAGCTGGACGCTCACCGTGTTTGCTCCTGCATTCTGTCTTCTGCCACTCCTGCCAGCATCCTGGAACACCTGCAAAGAGAGAAGAGAAGAGAAAAGGGTAAAGAAGAGTCCTTACCTGCTAAATGCGCATTCCGGAGACATCTCGCCGACGGTCCTGAAAAGGAAGACATCCATTTAAAAGCACATTGCATCGATCGCTGCAGCGCCGCATCTCACTCACCTGTACAAGGTGCCACCACGTTCTACGGCGACATCTGGACTCGCAGACACATCACCGCGCCTAGGGAGAAAAAGACAAGAATAAAGGTGAGGGGAAAGAAAACAAGGAAACCTTAATTTCCATTACAAAGCTTACCTATTGGGTTATTCCAACTTCATTTCGGGTCGGTGCCGCATCCTGGCGTTTCCGGACCCCGGCCCCTAAGGGGAAAAAGAGACATCAGCGTTAGTGGGCGCATGAAAAGACGTTACCCAACGCCCATTAAAGACTTACCTGATTTCTTCTGGATTGAGCTTCATTTCGGGTCGGTGCCGCATCCAGGCATTTCCGGACCCCGGCCCCTATGGGGAAAAAAGACATCAGCGTTAGTGAGCGCATTGATACAAGGACACTGAGAACTCTCATCAAGCTCACCAGAGTCTCATTCTTCGGTTCCACAGCTCTTCTCGTAATAGTTTCCGCACCTGAAAAAGAGACAGCGAACAATTATTATTGCAGAATCATACTCATTAACAGAATCCTTATGGTACTATACCGGGAAAACAAAACTTGAACCCTCTACAATCAAAATCCCAGTGAAGTAACTGGATACAACGCGCCCCTGCATGAGAAGCAGGATGGAGAGCTCAACCTTTCAAACCCTAAGGTGAGATTTCACGTGGGGGTCGCAGGAGGGTTTCGTAGAGGGGTGAGAAGGCAGCGGGAGGCTTATACTTTCTCCCGCAGATTGTTAATACTCCCTTTTCACATACAGAAAGATTCGTGCGAGCCAGACAAACCAGATTCGAAAGTCCTTTCCAGTCCATCTTCCGAGTCCTGCGCTTCACCATAGAAGAAGCAACAACACTCCAAACCAGACCTGAGCCTCCGTGGGAGTCAGGTGAGCGTAACACATGCCCAGTGAGGGGGAGCAATTGTTTGGGGAAAAATTTGATGAGGCCCTCAAGGGTATGAAGGAGGACTCTGACACAGCAAATTCGTTGGGGGCTTTGCAGAGTGAATGCTCGTTTCGCCCCTTTTGTCCCTTCCGTGGAGTGTCGGGAAACACCTGATTTGCTTCCTCCAGAGACCGAAGTTAGGGTCGGTCTGCATACTCCTCACAGGGGTATAGGCGGTCAGCGCAATCGATGCAAACGAGTCAAGACTTTCAGGCCTCCACGAGGAGAGGGGGACAGGCCTCTTCCTCAAAAGGTAGACAAACTAAGCCACAGCAATGACTGTCTTCGGGAAGTCTGCTGGGGGGGCAGAGTGGCACTACACTTGGACGAATGCGGCAAGATTACATCAGACCGCTGGGTGTTGGACACGGTGCGGTTGGGCCATTCTCTGGAGTTCAAGTGTTCACCGGTTTCCATTCCTCCAGTGTATGCCATGCAACCTCATCTTCACATTTTACAGCAGGAGGTTGTACTTATGCTACAGAAAGGGGCTATAAAATTGGTTCCGGTGGCCGAGAAAGTCCAGGGGGTTTACTCCCGTTACTTTGTGGTGAAGAAACCCAACAGCAAGTGGCGACCCATGCTCACACTTCAGGAAGTCATTCGGTCGGTGCAGCCGGGCGAGTTTCTGGCCTCGTTGGATTTACAGGACGCATATTTCCACATCCCCATGCGTTGACGACACCGCAAGTTCCTGCGGTTTGTAGTAGGTCAACATCATTACCAGGTTCGAGAGCTTCCTTTCGAGTTAAAGTCGTCCCCCAGAACTCCTACGAAATGTTTGGCGCCAGTGGCGGCGTGGCTCCGACAGGAAGGTCATCACGTCTACCCTTACCTGGATGACTGGCTGGTACGGGGCTCATCACCGGGAGAGGCGCGGACAAGTCTCAACGCTACCTTGCAGCTGTTGCAACAGCTAGGCTTCGCCGTCAAATTCGAGAAGTCCTTTCTGACTCCCTCCAAGGACTTTGTGTTTTTGGGTGCAGAATTTCAGACTCAAATAGGCCTCGTGAGGCCCTCGGTTGAGAGAGTTTGGAAGCTTGGGCAGAAAGCAGCAGAGTGGAAGATCGGTACAAGAGTGTTGGTCACAACATACATGTCGCTGCTGGGGGCCATGATGTCCAGCATTCCGTTGGTGAAGAACTGTCGTCTCTTCATGAGGCCGGTGCAAGAGTTCCTTGCCGACCGGTGGGCTCAGAGTTGCGGATCGTGGTCCGACAAGGTGGTGATCGAAGGCGACCTGGTGGAAGCTCTTCGATGGTGGCAGTGCTCGGACAATCTGGTTCGTGGCATGCCGGAGCCGGAGTTTCAGGTTACAATTGCGACAGATGCCTCTCAAACAGGGTGGGGGCGCATCTCGGGGGCTCGCAGGTCCAGGGCCTGTGGTCTCGGGTGGAGTCGCGGTTTCATATCAATGTGCTTGAACTGAGACCGGTACATTGGGCCCTGAAACCATTTCTGCCGCGCATACGTGGCTCGGTGGTGAGGGTGTTGACGGACAATACCACCACGATGTTTTACCTCAGGAAACGGGGGCACGCATTCCAGAGTGCTCTCGAAAGAAGCTCAAGAACTTTGCCATTGGGCCCTGTTGCACGACATCGACATTGTGGCATTTCACCTGCCGGGACTAATGAATGTGCAGGCGGACTCGCTCAGCAGGGAGGTAAGCCAGCTTCACGAATGGCAGCTGAAAGAGCAACAGGTGTCCATGATCTTCCGGAAATGGGTTCATCCTTCGGTGGATCTCTTTGCAACGCAGGAGAGCAAGAAGTGCAAGGGGTTTGCCAGCAGATGGGCTTAGCCCGAGTCTGTAGGGGATGTGTTCTCGTTCCCATGGACGAACCGGTTCACTTACGCATTTCCCCCGTTTCCACTCATTCGACGGACTCTCCAGTGGATTCGGAGATACCCATGCCGTGTGATTCTGATGGCCCGTGCTGGGCCAGGCAGTCGTGGTTCTCGGATCTACTTCATCTGTCCGAGGCGGAGCCGGTTCGGTTGCAAGTGATGCCAGACCTTCTGTCTCAGGACAAGGGCGCTGTCTGGCACCACGATCCAGGGTCTCTCAACCTGACGGCTTGGCTCCTGATTTCTCCGAGTTTGGCCTGCTGAACATTTCTGGTGACTGTCGCTGCATTTTGGAGGCGGCAAAAGCTCCATCCATGAATGTCTCCTATGCGTGTAAATGGAAAAGGTTTTGTGTGTGGTGTAAGGGCCAGCCTGGGGTGGACCCTTTAAACATTTCACCAGAGCAATTTCTACCCTACTTATTGCATTTGGCAAACAAGGATTTGGCGTTCTCCTCCATAAAGGTACACTTGGCAGCAATTTCTAGATTCATTCGGAAGCGGCATGCTACGCCTCTGTTTAGTGATCGTCTCATAAAGCATTTTCTGAAGGGGGTTGTTTCGAACTTTTCCTCCAGTCAAGAAATTTCCTCCAGGGTGGAGCCTCAATGTGGTTCTGTCAGGTCTGATGAGGCCTCCGTTTGAACCTCTGTCGTCAACGCCCTTGCAGTTTGTGTCTTGGAAAGTGGCGTTTCTGGAGGCCATTACTTCGGCTAGGAGGATATCTGAGTTGCAAGCTCTGGTTGTGGATCCTCCATAGTATAGGTTCTTCAAGGACAAGGTGGTGGTGGCCACTAACCCACATTTTATTCCAAAAGTGCCAACCACTTTGAAAGATACCAACACTGGAGAAATGGAGTTACAGGTAAGAAACTACTCCCATCTTCACAATGCCACTATGCTGGAGGGGAATAAGATTTGTTCCTCTAATTACGCGAATGATACCCAATGTCTCATCTTACTGACAGAGTATCAGGAAGATGCAAGAGTGTTGAATGAGATATATAACCTCATCCAGTATTGGATAAGTATGAGTGGTGTGGCACTTAACCACAATAAAACCGAACTCATGGTTATAGGCTCTAGCTCTACACTGAAAAATCTCAGTGCAGAATATACAATCTTCCTTATTGCTGACTGTGAAATGGTGACCAAGGATAAAATGAAGACACTGGGGGGTCATCTTTCACCAAACCCTTGCCATGAAGGCTCAGGTGAGTTTGTTTGTTTATTCATTCATTTGTTAGGCGCACCAGACTCATACGTAAAAGGGCGCAGCAGTATGGAGATGCAAAGCTTACAAAGGATGTGAAATATGCACAGGATACAGTATTTACATGATTGCGGGATATACAGTTTTTACATGATTACAGGATGTACACAATGTACAAAATAGAGGCAAAGACTAAGAATGGCCAATGTAGTTACAGAAATAAACAATAAACACTGTACAAAAAACTATATATATGACAAAAGTGAGGCCCTTCGTATAACACTTAGGCTCCCAAGTAGACTAGATTACACATGGTCTTCAAAAGTTAACGCAGTAGTACACTATTAATGCAGGGTGAAAATGTCTCTTCAGATGTGGGCAGTTCCTCAACGGGTACTGGGAGACTAGGGGTCAGTAGCGATGATGTGTTTTATTACATTTTTTCTGAAATGTAGGCTCTCAGATCATGAGGCAGTGAGTTCCAGAATTTAGCTGCCTTTACAGTAAAGATATTACCCGCAATAGTGGTGAGCTTATATTTAGGTATGGTCAGACAGTTAACATTCCCAGTTCTAGTAGGTCTGAGAGAAGTTCTTCTCTGGAGTTTATCTATAAGGTAGCTGGGGGCTGCGTTAATAAGGGCTTTGTGGGTCAAGGAAAATGTTTTTAGTTGTATTTTGTTGGATGTGGATAACCATTTGTGTTGACATCTCAAGGAGGAGATGTGAATTTTCTTATTTATGCCTGGGGCTGCTCTTAGGGCATTGATCTGTAGTGTTTGGAGCTTTTGGATGGTAGATTTATTGGCACCACTGTATAGGACATTACAGTAGTCAATTCTGGAGAGTATTAGGGCTCTAGCCAGGATCAGGCAGCTATTGTCAGATAAATCTGTTTTTTATTACTTTTTTTATTTGAAATAGGGGGGATCCCCCAGCCCCCCTTTTTTATTTGTTTTGACATTTTTTTTAAATGCGAAACCCCCAAAAAAATATATAAATTAAAAAAAATAACACTGCTCTGAGTATCTTGCAGGTGTAAGCCGTGGCGGAGGTAAGGGATTTTACCTGTTTATCGAAGGACAATATGGAGTCCAAGTAGAATCCAAGGGTTTTTACTTCCTTGGAGACTTTAATGGTGTTCCCGTCAATATTAAATGAGGAGAATTCTTGGCCTAGTTTTTTAATGTTGGCCTGTGAGCCCAGAATTATTAGTTCAGTCTTATCGTTAAAGCACAAGCCATGAGTGGCCATCCATGCTTGGATGATAAGGTAAACTTTGTTCACTAAACCCGTGTCTGTACTGTAATCCCCAGAAAGCGGGAGGAGAATCGGAGTATCATCTGCGTAATTAGTGTAGGCGATACCCAGATGGTCCAGATCGTCAAACAGTGGCTTAGTGAAGATATTGTAGAGGGTTGGTGAGATGCAAGACCCTTGGGGAACACCGCATAGGATAGGTGTTGGGTCAGCGGCTGCCGAGGGGGAGAAGACTCTCATAGTTCGCTCACTCAGGAAGGACTCAATCCATTTGATGGCTCCCGTGGAGAAGTGGGCCGCAGAATCAAGGTATCTGCATAGGATCTTGTGATTGACCAGATCAAATGCGGCAGAAAGATCAAGTAGGAGCAGGGATACTGTCCTACCTTTGTCTCTCTGCTCGTCTATTTGGGACTTTAGGTTGATTAAGGCTGTCTCTGTTCCGTGTAGTGGACGGAAACCAGATTGTCTGTTGCCTAAGAGTTTGTTCAGTTCAAGGTGTTTTTGAATTTGGATATAGGCGAAGCCCTCAGCGAAAGGGCGAGTCGTCTCTGTTGTGCTGCTGGATTTGCTGGTTTTACACCGTGGACTTTACTAACGCGAATTCTACGGTGTCGGAGACTACGAGGTGCGTGTGCCTTTAAGGGAGAGTCAGCTGACTCCTGCAGCCGCCCTTATCTAGGCCGCCTCAACGCCCTTGCGGCGTAAGCCCTCAGCGAAAGGGCGAGTCGTCTCTGTTGTGCTGTTGTGCGTGGAGTGCGGCCAGGACAGGGGCCATTGACAGCAGGAAATCGAGTTGGACAAGACCGCTGCCCACAAACCACAACTTTGCGGAAACTGTCAGGATGAGCCGTAGAACTGAACACTCTGGGACAAGTCCGTCCAAACGGCCGAAAACACGAGCCCAACGCAAAAACTGGATGTCGTCAGTAGAGGTCACAGAAGACCTGGTGCAGCTGGTCCATGCACTCGCAGATCAGGTAAGCTACCCAGTAACTATATCCCCACCTAACACATACGGAACGGATGCTGAATGTACAAGTGTCATGTTAGTAAAGGATAATACAAAGGCAAATGTTATCCCGTTGTCGCCTGTTCCGGCCATTATGCACAATCTTACCACATGTTCACATACACTGATGAACGTTGTGAACTTAAATAGTGCTAATACGGAGCAAACAGGAGAAGTTGATTATGACAGATTGCATCCCTTATGCGAGCAAGAGCACAGTCGACCTTGCTGCCACGCTGGGACTGTCATTATTGGAAACACGCAAACAACAGAGGGGATAGATGAAAACAGTGGACATTGTAGCCAACTGATTTTTACGGAAACCTCTACTAACGGCAAGCAAGGCGAAATCGCTATCATTGAACAACGCAAGGTCCCAGCGTTAAAAACTCTAGCTTGGTACGGCTATAAATCATTAACAGAAATGCGCGGCATACAACAGGAAGATCCCGTTAACCAAATACAACGCCAGGAGCCTGGCACGCAATCCATTCACCAGACACATTCAGAGCGTATCAGCATCCCCTTATCTACAGGACCGGCAAAGACTAGATCAGTCTACTACAGCACATTGGAAACCCAAAGTGTTAAAGCACTCACCAAACAAACAATTAATGATGATGTACTAGCTCACTTGGACGAGGAGGTGTTTTTACCGCACCCCAATGTACTGAGTACAGTAGTTTCAAACAAGACAACAAATGTCGACGTCCATATGCCCTTAACTATACCCCGAAAGCAGGACGTGATCGAAAACCGTCGTAACTCACTTGAAGTAGTAAACAAACTTCTGTCTGATCTAACCCGAATTAACAAAACACGTGCTTTGAAGTGCGACACAAATATGTTGCCCATAACTTCATCACAAATTACAGGAAATTCACGTTTGGATAATTCCACACGTGAAGAATGGTCGTCACTCACTACTACTCAAAGAATGGCGCTTACAAAACGAAGTAGAAGAGATGTAAGCAGTATTGAAAGCTTAAGATGTTCCCAAAGAAAAAAATCGAAATGGGAAAGCATTGCGAGGCGCTCATCACCTCCTGCAGAAAGACTAATAAGGAACAGTAACGTAAACATCAACTTGGACACTCAAAACTCGATTTCCTCTTCTACATCCACTGATTCTTCAGTGGACGAACCTTATTTAAAGGAACGACCTCAGGCAAAGGGGCATAAAACCAAAATTGTCTCGCACGACAGGCGCGCTCAAGATCATAATAGGGGTTCCCCTGCAATAAATACCAACTGGCTAAGTGACATGCAAGCAACTATTCTATCATCTATGGCCATTTCTCTGGCCCCTTTCACAAAATTATATGAACATCTAAACGAAAATACTAAAGATCTCTCAACACTGGTAGCTATTTTGAACACTAAAATAGTAGCCGTGGAAGCTAACTGCGACCTGATAAAAGCTGCTCAACATGACCTAGCCCTTAAGCAAGATCACATGATGACTGCGATAACGGCCCAATTAAAAAACAATAATATGGACAAAAAACTTTTGGCCGAAGTGGCAAGGGAGGCTTTGAGTATCTTTAAACACAAACATATCACCAAAGAAGTCACACAACCACAATGCACAAGCGGTGCGGTTTGCCTCATCGAGAAGGTGGACCCAGAGGTTCCATGTAATTATGACATCTCAAAAACCATGACGACTGAATCCTTAATAGTATCTGACCATCTAAGTATCGAATACAACGGCAAGGAACTTCAAAAGCCTAGTGAAATTAGCTCGTTTGATGAAGCACTGAGCGCTAGTAAGGCCGTGGATAACCCGGCCCTCGCAAACCCACAGATTGCTTCAACATCAGATGACAAACACATGGATAACCAACCACCTGACGTGAGGTGTGCAAAGAAGGATATGATAGGGGACTTGATACGAGTCGATCCTATACCACTTGCTGAGTCACTGCCATTGGTTATAGATGTACCTAGCCCCGATCAAGCTTCTTCTAATTCAGACACAACGAAACTCACTGTGTTCGACATCTTTAAGAATTTACAGGGGCAAAGTCGCCCAAACTTGGCAGCTACAGCGGTCACTAAGCAAATGACGAAGAAAACAAAAAATCTATTCTCAAAAAAAATGAAACAGACTACTAACTCAAGAAAGTTCTTGCGCAATCTGAAAACGGTAAACGTCACTGTGAACACAAATGACCGGAGTTAACGACAGCAAGCCTGCTCGCAGAAAAACAAACCTGAGAACAACATAGAGTCAACTGAAGAGCAGGTGGCTGAGCTACTCGAACAGATAAATCTGTCAACTTATGACGATGAAGCATTGTCTCAAGATATCGAACTGTTGGAGTCCGTAAGGTCTAATGCAGAAATGGCAGAAGAAGAGTGTTTCTCAGATGACGGGAAGATCAATCAAGAGGAACCGAAACCCCAAAATAATCAGCGCAGTTGTATAATTATTAAGGAAGCCGATATCAGTGCCGTAACGGCAGTGGCTCACTCACCTACATTCTTAACAATGGAGGAAAAACGAAACAGGTTATCTAAACTCAGCACTGCTAAAAAAAATTACACGAAAATCGCCACGGAAACGGCCCACGAAAAACTACACACTGTCACCAATCCCCCTAAAATGACACCAAGCAGTAACAAGAAGAGATACGTGGGCCCCCGTAAGAATGCCCAGCAAGCTTCAGTGGACAAAACAGAATGGTTCAGCCCTCATAAAGTGATCCTGGAAAGAATTGAAAATGTAGACAACTTGATTTTAAACCGGCACAATGTGCTGTACTTGTTCCAACTAATTCCTAGCTTAAGAACGATTCAGTCTGAGGACTTAAAAATCGTGGAATTTTGTGATGAAAAAAGGAACGACAAAGTGATTCTACATACGCAATCAAAAATAATCTCTGAGATCATATTGGAAGCCAGCTCCACTTTACTATCACTGGGGTTTGATACTTACAGGACTTGCGAGCAAGGCGACGAGGAAATGCAACAGACTGTTCAAAGGTCTGCGCACAACAAGTCTATCTTTGAAAGAACCAATGTTAAAGGTAACAGCAAAGACGCACAAACAATCACCTCTGAGACTTACAACAAGGAAGAAGTACGTCTGAAACAAAATCGACAAATACAAATAACAATTGACGGGTCATCTATTGGTAAGGGTAATTTAGAGGTAAACCAAAAAAAATTGATGAGAGGAATGAATGGGATTGGATGGCGGCTGCATTAAATGACAAGTCAAACTTATAATGCCAGGCGTGTGATAAAAAAGAGTCAATTAAACTAGGATCTTGGAACACAAGAGGTTTTAGTCACCTCTTTCATACACCCTGGACACATGACCTGGACTTGATTTGTCTGCAGGAAACGTGGCTATCCGACACCCCCATTATGCAGGATTTTGAAACTGTAATCAATCCCGCAATAAAACAAGACAAAGGAAGACCAATGGCTGGGTTGTTGATTGCGGTAAGAAAAGCAACGGGCCTGCAAATCGTCTCAACAACTAATGTTTCACCATTCATTCAGACAGCCAAGGTCTCATTCCTAAATGATACTAATAAAGAACCAGAAGTTCTGAACATCATCAATATCTACTGGAATCATGTTAGGATAGAAACACATCACTTTATCGATCAAATAACAACTATAATAGATGCCCTCTTTGAAGCTATAGAAACTCCAAATTTGATTATTTGTGGAGACTTTAACATAAACTGCATAAAGCAGGAAGATGAGAAAGAGGAAGAGAAAGTAATAACTAACGGTTGTAAAAAAATAGCGACAAAATGGTCGCAGGAGATGGAAGCGAGAAGCATGTTTATGCTGAATGGAAACACGACAGGTGACATTCCAGCGAATGCTACATGGAATAGACTAAATCAACGATCCGTTTTGGATTACATGTTTGTGTCAGAGGCCCTTCACCTACGAACAACTAGATTTGAAGTTAAACCAATGGCCTACAGTGATCATGATATGGTGGTAATGAATTTAAAGGTATCACGTATGACACTGCCCGACCACTGGTCATGGCCCGTATTAGTTCGATCGAGTAGAATACGGCTCGAACTTGCAGACGCAGAGGTAAATAAAATTGTGTCTAATCTAAACTTGGCATTAAATGAGGTCGAATACTGCCACCTACTGACCGACTTTACAGAACACAAACAAGGTCTGAGGAATAAAAAATTTAAACATACACACAGCTTCGACCTAAAAATGCAACAGCGCAAAAGATTGATGCGTCATGACTTGCGAAACATAGCGACGGGGGATAAAGAGGCAATGGCCTTAAAGAAAAAAGCAATTAAACAAACTTATAAGAACTGGTGTAAGTCTCACAAAGCAACTATGCTTCAAAACGACTCAGAGGCTATGATGACAAATCTACGAAACAAAAATTCGGCGAACTTTTGGAAAACTATAAATAGCAAATTTGCCCCGCAGGATGCTATGCAGGCAAACTGTATATCAGAAGAAACTTGGACTTCCTTTTACACCAAAATGTTTAGTACGAATGGGCTCGTGAAAGATGACGTCCACTCAGATTTAGTCATCTGGGACTTAAAGTTTGATCGACACGATATTTTAACTACAATAAAGCGAGCAAACGGATCGAGAGCACCTGGCCCTGATGGCCTCACGAACTATACGATCAAGCGTAACCCAGAAGCTTGGTCCAATTTTTGCATGACCCTGTTCCAAAGGATAGTCGATAAGCGACTATCTCCAACATCGTGGAAAAGTGCCATAGTGGTCCCAATATTTAAAAAAGGCAATAGAGCCAACCCTGGGGATTACAGACCTATCGCCTTGTTAGATGTAATTGGTAAAATCTACGTGACACAGCTACAGCAGATGCTAGTAAGGTGGGCAGGAGAAAACAACCACATTGATCAAAGGCAAGCAGGGTTTGTGAAGGGCGTGGGGTGTGGCCTAAATTTGTTAATATTGAATCTGTTTAAGATGGAAGCAATAAGACGAAACACAAAAATACACCTGGCTCTCATAGACTTTTCCCACGCCTTCGACAGTATTGATCGAGGAATTCTATGGAAAAAATTAAGAGCTTGGAAGTGTCCGGAAAGTTTGGTCGAAGCAATTAAGGAATTGCATTCTAACACAAACATCAGAATACGTTTGGACCGGCAGGGGACTCTATCAAAGCCTATAGAAACCTTTAAGGGTGTGAAACAAGGATGTCCTCTGGCCGCAGCTATTTTTAATTTGTTTTTGTCCGACGTAGGAGAAGCCTTTAGCGAAATCTCCTCTTTTCCACCAAAGATGAACGGCACGCATGTGAGTTGGCTTGTATATGCGGACGACCTCATACTTTTAGATATGACCTACATGGGTCTCCAACGAAAACTAGATGCCCTGGAAACATACGTACATCAAAACGGACTGGTGATTAACAAACAAAAGTGTGAGATAATAACACTTCAAAACTTAAGATCTGTGAAGAAAAAACAAAGTAAACAAAATTGGTATATAGAAAAGACAAAGCTAAACACTGTCGGTGACACACGATACTTGGGCATGAGAATAAGTTCCAAACTAGATGACGCACCTTGGGCAGAAGTAGCAAAATCAAAATGCAGACAATTAGCATGTCAAGCAGCTATCATTAACAAACAGTTTGGAAAATTTTCGCTAAAACCAACAATCGACTTCTATCGACAAAAAGCTATGCCAGCAATAATATATGGGGCTGAAAACGCCCTAGGATGCTCCAACAAGCTCTGGAACACTCTAGAAAATATTTTTTGGGTAAAAGTTTTACACTTACCCCGTGGCACGCCAACAGTCTGTATAAGATATGAATTGGGGTTAATATCTATCCATGCTAGGGTGTGTTGGAACATTCTATGCCTCCTTAGGAAATGCTCAATAAACACACCTGCGCTGCAGTACGAAATACTAAAAACAAAACAAGATCTCGGTTGCACCACCTTAGTACTATGGAAAAAGCACTGTATTGAGATACTAGACCTGTATGACATTAAGTTATCAATGCTATTGGAAAATCCGATGTTAGCGAAGAAAAAAGTATGGAGCACAGACTGGCATTTAACATGCGAACAAAGACGGAATTGCAGAATGATGGCAGATGTACCAGGAGAGGCCAGAGCGCACAGGAATCTGCAAGCTTACTTGACGCTATTTCCTAATGCGTCAGCAAGATCTATCTATCTAAGATTTAGACTAAACTTAATGGACACTAAAGAACGCCGCTACGCACACAACTCTACCACAGAGTTATTGTGTCGCTTTTGTAAAACTGGAAATGAGACGTTGAAACACCTTACACTCTTTTGTTCTAATCTACGTACACTGAGAACTCGCACGTTCGGCCCGGTGTTTGCAAAAATGCAGACACGGTGTGCGGATGAGTGGTGGAAAGGGATATTCGAAGGATCAAACCGTCCATTGATGTTTGCTTTAATAACATTTCTCGAGGAACTGAATAAACGTCTAAACACAGACTTGGTTTCAGTGGTCTCGGAACCCTATACTCAATGACACTTCAAGGAGAAATCACACCTATTTTCTGTGTAATGATGATAATTTTGTACCAGTAAATGACTTATCATAGGAGACCGAAGAATTCCACGGAGAGGGTTCAATTTGTGGCCAGCTGTGCTGTGTGTCGAGTGTTACTTCACTAGTCTTTCCTTGTGTTGTGTTGTAGCGATCATCCTCTTTTTAAAGGTTTGTATAAACAGTATAAAAATAAAAAAAAAAATAAAAATAAAAATATAGGCGGCTTTATCCAATATTTTTAGTAGAAATGGGACCGTAGTAATGGGCCGGTAATTAGTGGGAATAAGAGGATCTAGTTTCTGTTTCTTGAGGAGGGGGAGCACCCAAGATTGTTTGAGGTTAGCAAGTATGGTGCCTGTGGCAAATGAGGCATTTATCAGTTTAGTGATGAATGGGGAAAGTTCTCTGGCAGCATCTTTTATTTGTTGTGCTGGGCAAAGTTTATTAGTTTAGTCTGGTCTCTTCACCTGCTTATTACATCAGACATATTTGCCCTTATCTGTCCCCAAAAAGTTGTGAGACAGTGGCCAGAGCAATTATTGGCTCTAAGATTTGTAACACCGCCCCTTTTGGACAGGGTTACATGCTGGAGTCCAGTGAATTTGATCTTGGACTTGTCATCCATTTGGTGTATGCCCTGCCAATGCGCTTCCAAATGCAAAGATGAATCATTACCCCCTATTTTGCTTAGGTGCTCTCGAATCCTTGTTCTAAGTTCTCTTTTCGTGCTATCTATATAGATTTTTTGACAGACACAGCGAATGCCGTACACAACATACTTCGTTCTGCAGTTTATTCCTTGTTTAATTTTAACTGTTTTCTCATTCTGATCCTTAAATTATTTTGTTCGTTCAATGGCGAACTTGCACATGGAGCAATACCCACATTTCCTGAATCCCGTATCTTCTTTCGTGAGCCAGGTTTGCAATTTAGGTTCTTTGATGTCTGGTAGCAATGAGGGACTGATTAGTGATTTGAGTGTATTCACTCTTTTGTAGATCAACGACGGTTTATCACCCACAAATTTGTTTATATGCTCATCCAACTTGAGTAAATAACAATGTTTCTGTAACACCTTTTGAATTTTTTTATGATCTTTGTTAAATTGAGTGATAAACCTCACTTCTGCTTGTTCTGAATCTAGTGGTCTAATTTTCTTCTTCAAAGTATCTTCCTGTTTGAAGTTTCTTGTTTTTTCAAAATCTGTCTAATTTACTCATGCATATTTATGATGCTTTATGAACAATGTATATATATACCTGTTTGACTAACTGGTATGTGTGGGGGAACCACGAATTGGGGGACAATTTGATATATTGCAGAAATGAGATATGTGATTGGTCAACAAAAAAAGTCTGCTTCATTAGCCCAGATTTGAAAAAGGCTCTGCTGGGCCGAAACATGTGTTATCCAGGGTTTGTAACACAATGAAATGCAACCAAGTTAGTAAAACCAATTGGTGCAGAGCCACTGAGTCTTCTATTTTCTATGTGGCAGATAGACTTAACAAGAGGAGAGAAACTAGGGCCTTCTGATCCAATGACCTCAAATTATTATAGGCGCCAAGAGCTAATTTGACCTTGATCAAAAGAAGTGCATTCTGGGTGGCTGCACCTCTGAGCTGGAATGAGGTATGCCTGTTGATCTTTGAAGATGTGAGTCACTGGAGAGTTTTAAGAAAAAACTGAAAACATATAAGCCCTCTCTGGTATTTCTGATAGATTTAGGCCTCTTTGTATTTGTATTGTCCACAACCATCTCTGTTCGGACTGTACTCCTGGGTCGCCTGTATGCCTCTGGGCCATTTCGGCAGAGCTTGCATACTTTAATAAAGGTAAAGTATAAGAGAGGGTGTTCTGGCATTGTCATGAAGGTCTGCACCATCTTTGAGGTGTATAATGTGCTGATCTTTCATTATGTTCTTTTGTTGGACTTTGGTTGCTTGGATTGTGTTGTGGTTATGTATTGGTTTGGTATTTTGTTTAATGGAAGCAGACATCTGAATAAACATATTGACTGACTGACAAGTTGTTCTATAAATTGTTCTTCCTTTTGATTGCAAGATATAAACATATTGACTGACTGACAAAGAAAGTTGTTCTATAAATTGTTCTTCCTTTTGATTGCAAGATCCTATCAGACTTTCTGCTAAATTAAGAAGTCATTCTTCCAGTCTTTTTATCCCTGGCCTCATTGTCCATCTGTGAAGGACGTTCTTCATGATTTTGATGTGGCTCCGACATTGAAATTATACCTTGAACATATACAAAATATTAGGTAACCAGATACTCACTTTGTTACTTATGGTGGCCTTAACTCTGAAAGAAAACAGCTAAACCAACATTAGCTAGAGGGATCATGTCTAGAATTGCTCTTTTCTCCCATCTTTGGGCTCTTCCTGCTCCTCAGAAACCTCCTGCTCATTCTACCTGAGCCAATGCTGCTTCAGTGGCTTGACAAATACACATTTTGATTTGGAAATCAGAAGGGCAGCCACATGGGCAATGCTGCATGCTTTTTGCAAGCATTATTCTCTGGTCACTTCTTCTAGAAAGAATCTGTCTTTTGGTCAGTAGGTTCTACGAAAACCTATGCTGAAACCTGCTGGCATATATTGTCATCCCTCCCGGGAATGTTGAGCTACACAGTCTGGTTGCAATTCAGTTGAGAAGGAATGAGAGCAGAATGCAAGAGTAAAGTAACATTACATTCATGATGATTTTGATACTCTTAGTTCTTGCTTTCCCTCCTTCACAACACCCTTTAATCTATCCTGTCAAGCATATGCAAATATTGTGCCTGGGGTATGGATGCCAAAATTAGAGAAGAAAGTATGGTGGTTGGTGTTCTACTTTTAGGGGTGGAGGAGACACAGTACCCATTTACTATGAGATGCATTTCCCAGCCTGTCTGCGGTAGCAAGCATTTCTAGACCAGCTGGGAAGAAGGAATAGCAAGAGCTAAAAGTACTGGAATCACCATGAAAGTAATTTTTACTGTTTCAGCAATGTTGGTATTCACGTTCAATTTACTTTGTGTAGTGTCTAATAATACATAAAACCTTAAGGTCAGTGTTAGCTTTTTTATAGATAGCAACTGTTATAGTTATGTTTATGTATTTGAAAGAGTTATGTTGTATAACTATTCTAAAGTTTACATGGTGATGTCAGAATGAATGTTATGAATGTAATGAATAGTGTTAGTAATTGGGCTGACCCGGAGGTTAGAGATATGCAGCTTGGTGGTAGCTGTTGGGTCCAGATCTTATGTATCTTATGTATAAAGCTTATGACGATGATCCATAAATATACTCCTAAACAAATATACCTGAAGGGGCATGGAGATCACGTCACTACAGTAACCTTAATAAATGTGTGTGTTGTGAGAAACCTGAAGGTGTCTCCCTAGCTAGTCCCCGGGGATCTGTCATCCAGGTGGCCAGGACATGGCCATCACTATTGGATCCAGTTCCTGGGGGTGGACCAGTGAGGGAGGATCACCTGGATGGGGGTCCTTAGTGAGTGGGAGTGGGACACAGACGCAGTATCACCCTTCTTTTTTCAACACCTTTTCCCCATCCTACCACATAGGACATTCCAAAACACTCCCCCCCCCCCCCCCCCCTTTTCCACACGAACACTTTTGCACAACACGAAAGGCAACGGACTAACACCAGGGCCGTTAACCTGATGTGTCCCAATACCAGGGTCAGGCAAAGTCAGGCAATAGACCAGATTCACACACACCTGACGGCCTTTTCCCTTCCCCACAGGGATAAAAGGTGGAGCACAAGAGCACATACGAGCAAGGCAGTCTGCACGACATAAGAGCTAACTCAGCACGGCAGCTCAAGAGGAGGAGGAAGAAAGCACAGACCAAGGGGGTGACAAGGAGAGAAATTACCTTGGCCTTTCCAAGCCTGGCCTGTGAAACCTCCACATATGGAAACATAAGACCGCAAACATAGGCCAGCGTGTGGTGCAGCAGATGCCTCTGGTACACGAGACCCTCCTCTGCTGATAACCAAGCTAGGGATGGACATGTGTCTCGGTGATTTCATCAATGACATTTGTGATGTCATCTTTCATGTCATGGGTGTTAGTCCTTGCAGTGCACAGTGGTAGCGCGAGTTATGGTTGCTTAGCTTACCATAAATGGTGAATTTCTGTTTCTTTTTTGCTTTTACTTGTAATCATAATGTGGATAGGTTGGTATTAGTGCAAAGTAAGTATGTCCCTTTAAAAACTTTTTCCACTGAATTTGATAGGTTTTTCTTAGAGCAACTGAACCATAATGTCCCTTAACATTTTTTCACCCAATTTCATAGGTTTTTACAAGGATACCCTTTGTTTGTATACATGTACCATACAGCATACCAAATGGATGTCGGCATACTGATGGGCACAGTATCCGCGGACTATGCATCTGTGCGTGGATAGCAGCTAGCAAACAAACTACAGGAAAAGGCAGGAGTTCTCTTGCATAGTACCATTCAGTAACGACAAGGAACATATACAAAGAGCACCATGTGCGTGCATTGCAAGGAACAATAGAGTAGGTCTGCAAAGTTGGTACTAGGGAAACAAACAAACAAAGCAAATGCATAGGGTATACACCATAATGGAATGTACCAATAAGGGAAATAACGTCTGCGTGGAACAATATTAAAGCACTGCAGAGAATTTCCCTCATGACGAAGTGAGTAACAATAGTAATCCCTAGGGTCAATAGCACGCATAACAAAAAATGGTATGCAGCACAGTCTGAAAAGTAAGACAGTTAAAATGTATTGCTTCATATATATCTAACAAATATTTTTATCTTTAAGAGGACATAGTGGAAATGAAATGAATGCACCGCAAGTGGCACCTCTTCCACAGCAACATATGGCCACACTAAAGGAAGGAAACTCTGTGTTAGTCTACACAGACTGTATGCCAAAATGAAACAATTGCTAAACAATTTAGCCGCCTTCAAAGATTTTGTGCAAGGACATAATATGGTAAAAATTAAATACCACTGCCCCACCTGCACATGTACCCCTTCCCCCATTTTCCAGCCCACCATCCCTGTGAGCACAGACGTTACGATGAGAGCTCAATCTTTGCCTCCCCTCATGGCGACCTTGTACAAATCCCCAATTCCCCTGTGTATGTATCCATTTCAGGTACCCCTTCCCTTTCCTAATAGTGTCTATGGGCCTCATTACATGTTTGGAGGTAGCCATGGTACTATTAGAACCATGGCTGCCTCCAAACCGGGCTCCATTACCAGGTTACTGCAATGGGGACTTACCGGGTCATTCTGACATAGGAGGACCCAGTAAGTCCTCCTTGCAGGAATCATTCACCATTCCCATTTGAGCCCCCATAGGGCTCATTGGGAATGGGGAGGGAGGTAACAACGGGCACATTACAATTGTCCCATTGTTACCTCCCTCTTCCCCTCGCGGGACCCGGAAAAGACGTCTGGTTTTACCAGGCGTCTGATCCGGGTCCCGCAAAGGGAAACTCGTAATTGGCGCTCCCGGAATGAAGGGGGCTGGTCCCGTACCGGCCCCCTTCATTCCGGGAGCACCATGGTTGTAATGAGGCCCTATGTATGTCAGAGATTAAAGGTGTAGATGTAAAGTGTTGCTGGGTGTGTGAGTGGCTTTTCTGTTTATTTTAAAATTCCATTATAAGTCTGTAGCGCACAGTACTGTCCGGGATGGCTGCAGTTAAGAAAAATGGAGGTTTCCTACGGACACCGCACCTGCCCAGCGTATGCGCAATCACAATGCAGGTATCCGTAGCACGCCAGTACTGGCCTCATGTCCGCATCTTGTGATGCACCTTTAATTAGTTGTGGGAGCGCACGTCTGTCCGTCCCACAGCTATGCGCATACCTATTTCATCCTCTGTGTCCTGGTAATACTGGCCCTGTGCAGCATGGTAGGAAAAAGTTGCGACATAGTTTCAGTACTTTGAAGCGTCCACTCAAGTCCTACGAACAGCTGTGCACACAAACATTGCACTGGCTGTAGCCTACAAACAACCAGCTTGTGCGAAAATGGTCCTGGACATGTGTCGCACTTTTAATAAGTCTGGCGAGGCCAAGCCTGTTCGTAGTACACCTATGCACATGCGCACACAAAGTATTCCGCCCAATACAGGTCCTGCAAACAGCCGTCCCAGTGGAGAGCATTCACAACATCAGTATGTGACCGAATCCACGCTGCAAATAGACCCTTATTTGCCGGACACACTCAGAGCCCCTGGGTATTGGAAAAGTAGTGTTTTCTGCAATATAAGGAGTGTTATTGTGAAAGTACACCCTTACAAACGTCCCACACTGTGCCTCTGTGCATGTAACTATTTTTTTGAATGATTTAGGCCCGCTTTACGGCTCCAAGTGCTGCACAGCTGCCCTACAAAAAGCCACACCCCAGAGGTGTGCCGCATTCAGTTTGTGTCCTTGCAGAGCAGAGTAGGGGCCACATTGCTTTGTGCTGGAATTGCTTTCTCATTTTTACTGTGCTATATTACCATTGCAACTAATGGCAACCATTACTGCTGCTACTGCCTCTAAGTCACCAGCACCCACACCCTGTGCCTCACCAACACCACCTCCATCTGAAGGACCTGGACAATGGAACAGACGTGGTGATGTACATGTAGAACAAGAGGAGAACAAGAATGAAGTAGAGCAAATCCCCAATATCTGCAGGCAGCGCGAGTGCTGAGTGTGGAAACTGTTTAGCAGTGATGGGGATGTGCCGAAATATCATGCTAACCAGGTAAGAGGCAATCACTCAGTTGCGGAAAACCTGGTGTGTACAGTTACGGCATCACCTTAATGCAACAAGATCGCAAAGCGAACCAGAAGGCAGCAGTTCAGACGGTAGTGCCTTTCAAACAAGGCAGTAGATTACTTTATTCTACAGCATCCTCTGCATCTGCTCATGCCACCACCAGGGACACTCCTGTGGGGGCAACGCTTCCCTAAATCAGCCATGCAGGCTATATGCACCAAAGGAGACCCTTACCTTTCAAAGGTCATTGAATTGTGCATGTACTCTGACTCGCTACTCTGCAGGCGGGAGCAACTTCAAAGTTTGTTCGAGGGGTCGGTCCGGGACCATGCGCATGAGTGTCCCCTACCTAACTGAGGGCCACCCAACATCTTCCTCTCTGTACACGTACCTTATCTTATCCCTGTGGTTGGTGCCCCTTCCCTACCCTCCCTTCCCTTCCTTTCCTTCTGTGTTGTATGCTACAAGACCAAGAAAGATACAAAACAACCAAAAAAGAGAAAACGTTTTTAAAAGGCACTTTTCAGAGCCACCTTTCAAAGTTCAAAAATAGAATTGCCAATGAAACGATGCAGGCTGACACGCAGCCGATAAGCTCTACAGATTGCACGATGAATAATGGGAGTGGTAGCTCAGTCATAAACATTGTAGTTGTTTCCAGGAGAAAGTGCTGGCTCTAAAAAGAGGCTTTTTCTGGTGTGAGTGTGTTTAGAAGAGTTGAAATGAGCAACACCTACTAGAAAAATACTTGCTGTACTTGCAAAAAGGGCAGCAATGCATTTGTCCTATTTCGCAGAAAGAGCTGATTACCAGCATCAGTAAGATGAACTCCATCTGTGGGAAAAATGGTTGTGCTACGAAACGCAATGTTGGCATTGTGGAAGTACAACATGGCAACATCTTGCAAAAAGGCACAAACAGCTTTCTTGACATTGCACTTCCCTTTCTCCATTTACGCACCAAAGCAAGAAGGCATCCACATCTGTCTGCACAATGCGAGAAAAAATTAACGCAGGAGTTCGGAAACATACCCATAAGCTAGCCAAGTGCCTCCTTCATCACAAATTGCACAGTAATTCCGGTAACATGTACTAAACTATTTCCTCCACATTGAAGAATAAGAATGGCTGGATGATTGAGCATCACCAAAGTGGCAGAAAGAGAAACCAAAATCAGCCACTTCATTGCACATACTCCTTACCGGTGCACATACATATGATAGAATCCAAAATGTGCAGCCACTGCATACTGTTTTGCATGCACTTCCAACAAATGTATCTAAGAGTCCCCCGAAACCCATACACTCAGCCTCCTGCAGCACACAACCATAACCATACGCTTCTGCATTCCTGTCTACAAACAGACCTTCTGCCACAGTTCTCAGTGTTGCCAACTCCTCAGTAAGGAAAGTAGCTATTTGCTGTTCTAAAAGTAGCTAGAAGTAGCTAAATAAGGTCATCCCCCGATTTGTATCATTGGCCGTGTGCATGATGGGTAATTACCGAAGGCACGGTTGTTATAGCCTCTGATTCAATTTTTCACCCAGCTAGCTGCCTAAGTGTAAGTGGGGCGTGGTCTGATGACCTACAGATGACAGTACATAAAATAATGCATAAGTTTAGTAGAGCATGCATGTCGATATGTCATAGCCAGAAGTAAATACCTATTAGAAATAGCAATAACTATATTTTCCTTCATGAAAAAGGTAAAAACGTGTACAATTCCTCTGCAGGGCCCTGGTCCGCTTCCAAACCAGAAACTGTTTCAGTCCTAAATAGCTCTACAGGTTTCAACGCTGTAGGAACCTCAAAACTCCCAAAAGTTCACAGTTCCAGTACTGACACAATGCACTGCTCTACCAAAGCAGCTGTCATGACCCCTGCCCCTAACCCTCATAGTCAAGGCTTTTGGGCTAGGCTACGGCCCTCCATCATGGCCTTAAAGGCCTTGCCATCTCACCCGAGACTCTCCTGGAGTCAGTCCTGGTGCCTTTGGTGCCAGGCTCATACATAATGTGAGGAAGACTTGAGAACTGGACTTGGTAATGAACTTTTGTACAATATGGATGACCCCGCATAGCTCAGTTCAATGAACCGCGCTATGCGGTCTAGAGTTTTGGGTGTGGTCAGGCCTAGGGATACCTGGGATACCTGGGGGCTATATAAGCCACACCGGGGCAGAGAAACACGCTTTGCGTTACTCTGCACTCTGCAGCGTGACGCTCACCACGTTCTGCTCGGATCTTCGCCTGCCTTCCCGGAACCATGTACCTGAAAGAACAAGGACATCAGCACAACACTTACCTGTGAGTGAATCCTGTTCACCATCCATCGCTCCTTTGGTCCAGAGAACACAGCATCTCAGCGACTCCTCCATCTTCGGAAATGCCGCAACCTGGGAAGAAGAGAACGAAAACAGCATTAGTAAGCGTTTATATACCAATTCCGAAAATAAAAAGAACAATCACACGCTTACCTGGGTTCGAGCCACGCTTGGTCAACATCCGTTCTGGGCCATAACAACAACCTGCAAAAAAGAGGAAACACAGGTTAGCACACAAAGTGAAGAAGGCGCTGCGTACTGCGCATTACTCACCGCTTACTACTCTCTCAGCCAGCATCCATTCTGGGACATTGCAGCAGTCTGCAAGAGAAAGACAGGTCAGCACAAGAAAGCAAGGTGAGGAGAGGACTTGAGGGTAAGTTAGGTCCTCAAGGGAGGTGGGATCCAAGCAACAAGAGACAGTAAGATTAAATCCAAAATTCCTGTATTTCAGGCCCGTTCCTCGGCCGAACAGATTCCAAGGTAGGGGTCCAGTCAGGCTGCGTGGCGTCCCCGTGGATATCAGGTGAGCGTTACAGAACGCAAAGCCTTTAATACCATGATCCCCTTGGGCGTCATGGAAATGTCAGAAACCGACCAGTTAGCTCAAATTCTGGGGCATTTACGTGCTGAGATACATTCAGCCAGGCATGAGACCAACGCCCTGCATAGGAATGATAGTTGCAAAAGAACGCACTGACGATTTGAGCAGGCAACTCCTCCAGTCGCAGGCGGGACAAGCTCCATTACCTGGGAACGTCTCATCAGTGCCAACACCATCAGCCAATCCGGTACAAATAACCCTTCCTTGGGCAGTTCCTCTGGCCCCACCTGAGCGATTCACGGGAGATCCCAAGAAGTATGCAACATTTATGAACCAATGTCACCTTCATTTCCTTTGTAGGCCTGGGGCCTTCCCTAACGACCAGTCACAGGTTGCTTTCGTGCTATCTTATTTGAGTGGCTGCGGACTGGTCTCTACCCTTTGTTAGTCAGAATGATCCTCTGCTACATGACTTGAGGGGTTTTCAGAAGGAGATGGAAAAGCTCTTCGCTCGTCGTACCCATGGACAGGCATTAGAAAATGAACTTTTGTCCATTCGTCAAGGAAACCAAGACTTATTAACATATATAGCAACCTTCAACAGGCTTGTGGTCGAAGCAGGGTGGCCTGAGGAGAAAGGAACCACCTTATTCCATCTGGGCCTACGGGGGGAGCTAAAAGATGTTCTTGCTCAAGTGGTCGATCCACCAAAAGACTATGCGGAGTTCATTAATCTTGTTGTTCAGCTAGATCATAGGTTGCAAGACCGAAGAGCAGATCGGAGCAGACAGGACACCCGCCCTATGTATGTATGATCAAAGGACAATGCCCCACGAGCAACAGAAAGTTTGGTGGAACCAATGCAGATTGGAGGGATAAGGGCCCCTTTAACCAAGGCTGAAAGGGACAAGAGAAGGCACCAGCAATTATGTTTCTACTGCGGAAAATCAGGTAATTTCCTTAAAGAGTGTCCAGTGAAACCGCCGAGGAGATCTGTAGGAGCCACGGACAAAGAAGATGCGAACGAGGAGTCGGAAAACTACCAAGCCCGTCGAGTATAGGGGTCCATTTGTCGAGCGAAGAAGGTGAACTACAGACCTCCCATTTTGCGTTGCCAGTGATCTTGATCAACCATCTCGGATGCATACCGTAGAAGCATACATAGACAGCGCGGCAGTGGGAAACTATATGGACCAGGATCTCACAGTAAAGATGGGGCTTCCTTTATGCCCTAAGTCGACCACTGAAAGAGTAAACACCGTTGATGGTACGGAAATAGCTTCCAGTCCAGTATCCCAATGCACGGCAGTCTTAAACCTTCTGTGCCAGGATGGGCACCGGGAATCTATTGCTTTCGACCTCATCAAGGCGCCCCAGTTTAGGTTAATCTTAGGGATGCCATGGTTGGTAGCTCACAACCCTCGAATAGATTGGCGTGCAAAGCAGTTGGCTTTTTCCGAAAGTTGTGCTTGCACTTGTTACCACAAAGAAAAGCAGCCAACAGATACAAGTACATCTGCTCATGGAACAGAGGCAATAATTCTGGGTGTAACCGGTGCCCTACCAAATGAATACCAGGACTTTAAAGGTGTATTTGAGAAAGAACAAGCTAATGCCTTACCGCCGCACAGGCCATATGATTGCCAGATCGACCGGGTGCACAAATCCCTTGTGGTCGAATCTATGCACTCACAGAACCAGAAAACCAGCATTTGAAGTCCTATTTAGATCAATACCTGGCAAATGGTTTCGTCTGCCCTTCGAAGTCACCAGCAGCATCTCCTCTATTCTTCGTGCCGAAGAAGGAAGGAGATTTGAGGACTTGCGTCGACTACCGCGCATTAAACCAAATCACCGTAAAGAATCGCTACCCCCTAACGCTTATTCCAGAACTGTTAGATCAAGTTAAAGACGCCCAAATCTACACTAAATTGGATCTTAGAGGAGCGTACCATCTTGTTGGCGTGAAAAAGGGTGACGAATGGAAAACCGCCTTTCGTACCAAATATGGCCTATACGAATACCAGGTAATGTCCTTTGGGCTTTGCAACGCTCCCGCTGCATTCCAGTACTTCATGAACGATGTCCTGAGAGAACTAATCGATGTCTGTGCCCTAGACTATATTGACGATATCCTAGTATATTTAGCTTCAAGGCAGGACCACGTCAAGCATGTTCACTCCGTTCTTGCAAAACTCCGCCAACATCAGCTGTATGCCAAACTCAAAATTTTCATTTCATGTCACGGAAGTGGAGTTCCTCGGTTTCGTCCTCACCACAAAAGGAATCCGAATGGATGTGCACAAGGTAGATGCCGTTCTAAATTGGCCGTCGCCAAATTTGTTCAAGGGAATCCAAATCATGTTGGGTTTTGCAAACTTCTACCGCCTATTCATCCCAGGGTTTTCTCAAATAGTGCATCCGATCACATCACTGTTGTAGTCTTAATTGTATGTAGTGTTCCATAAGGGTACTGCATATGATTCTGCCTAACACCACTGAGTCAAAGATTCAACACCATTCTAGTGGTCGTAGACTTATTTTCAAAAATGGCACACTTCCTTCCTTTTAAAGGTCTCCCAAATGCATCTAGCCTGGCAAAGGTATTCCTTGAACATATTGTACGGCTCCATGGGTTTCCTTCGGTACTGATCTCAGACCGAGGTACCCAATTTGTGCCCAACTTCTGGAGGAAGTGCTGTTCTATGGCCCAAATCGATATCCGACTATCCACTAGCCACCATCCCCAAACGCATGACCAAACAGAAAGAACGAACCAAACACTCGAGCAATACCTACGTTGTATGCTACATCAAGTGGAAGAAAGTTGGAAGGACTTGCTATGGATAGCTGAATATGCCTATAATAATTCTTTTCACACCAGTACGGGACAGACTCCTTTTTATACAATATACAGCAGACATCCACGTACTTCCTAACTAGATGTTCCTAATACCCTGGAAATGCCAGCAATTAAGACCTTACACACTATTATCTCTCAGACCTTCAAAAAGGCAGTCGAACATTTACTCCAAGCTAAGAACCGTCAAAAGAAATTAGCTGACCAGCATCGTGAAAAGGCTCCTAATTACCAGGTTGGAGACGAAGTCTGGTTGGCATCAAAACATGTGCCTATAAAAGGAACCCGGATGTTTCGGTCATGATATTTAGGTCCTTTTACCATTTGAATCTAATAAATCCAGTAGCTGTTAAGCTGGCCTTACCATCCAACATGCAAATCCACCCTTCTGAACCCTGTCCAACCTGGAACTCGTGTTACAACACCACCCAAACCAGTAATGATCAATGGAGAACCGGAATTTGAGGTTAAGGACATTCGGACTCCAAGTATGTCAGATCTAAACTATATTATCTAGTAGACTGGAAAGGGTATGGCCCGCAGGACAGAACATGGGAACATTGCAATTATGCCCATGCACCACGTTTGATAAGGCGGTGCCATCAAAATCCTCCCACCAAGCCAGGATCAGACAGAAGAACTGCCCAGAGAGGGATACATAAAAAAAGGTACACTGACCACTAGCTACCCACCTCTAACACACCAAAGGGGCTACTCATCAGCAATTTTCCTCATACTAGGAATTTCATCAAGATGATATATTTGACATATTTTAATAGTTAATTACTCAAAAACATAACCATAAAAAACCATTTCCAGGGTTCATCATTTTTTTCGAACCACAGTAGAGAGAGAAAATACCACTTTGCATAATATGGCTGCTTTTTCAAACCAATGTATTTTACAGTGGGTAAGCATTCATTGGCAAATGTGATGTTAGTAAAAGCGTGAAGTAATTACATTACAATTATTCATAAAGTAGTATAGTAGCGTCTACAATCTAAGTGTGTTTCTGGGGCCAAAGACAGCACCGTTGCAATCTAAAGCTTATCAATGGTGTCATTGGACCCGTCTTTAGGACGCAGTTGGTTGGGAACCAGGTTACACTATCAACATGGCGCCTATATGTCGGTGTGGTAACCTAAAGGATAAGTAAAAATAAAATGAATGTAAAAGTTGCTCAATGTGTCTAAAAACCTTGTATCAATGTTGTAATGATTAAAAAAGCAAAAGAGTAGCCAAATTGCTGACCTTATGGTTATTTCTTATGATGTGTTGGGCGAGGCGATTGCAAAAGTCAATCTAATTTTGGCAGCAGACGAGTCCGTCTAAATGGTTCAAGCTGTAGATCAATACATATTTTTAATTAATAGATGTATGGCTTAGAAGCGGTTATTATCATAGTGATGGGTGATCAATATTTACCATTCCGTATAAACCTCAGTGTGGTTGACAGATCCCATGTTACGTCTTAGTCGCAGGCATCGGTCATGTCCATGCTAGGGCACTACGTTTCCTACACGGCATCATAGAATCTATAGTGGGTGAGAATATATATCAATTCCCCGCTGATTCTACTTAGTTGTTAGTAAGTTAAATTCAAGTCTGCATCACTTACTTATAAAGTGGTGGTCCACAGGGATCCCTTAGTTAACGAGTGTCTCCTATTTCACTGCGAGATATCGACTCGCAGAATGCTTGCTCCAGAGGATTATTCTATGTAAGGACAGGAAAGGACAAGTCATACTCTTGTTCATTGGTCAAATGACCGTATGTGCCCTCCAGGTTTTTAATGGAGGGATCATAGTGGGCTTACCTCTCAAGTCGCTCCCAACGATCACAGGGTGCCGGTGTAAGACGCGGCTGTATTCACACCGTGTTCATAGATGAAAAAAGCACACGTAAACATCGAGGAAGGACTCTCTATGATCTTATATCCGCGTCTTCCTGTTTAGAAATCAAAAGGGGGAAGGACTAAGGACTCCCACAGTGTTATCACGGGGGCAGCCATTTTGGAATGGGTGAATGATTGCAAACACTGGCCGGCTGTTGGAAGACCCTGGGATGGCATGGAGCTCGTGTCCTTACATGACTGCATCCATAAACATCGCGCTATGTTGTTTGTATATGCTAATCTATAAAGATGATTATTCTGTGGCAAGTTATTTAACATCTGCCACTAACTTTGTAAATGATTTAAATGTGCTACGGGCTCATTCCTTGTACTCGACATTGAGAAAATAGGCACTTTAGGTGCTCATGCAATGCTAGATAAATTATACAGGTGGTCATTAGCATACCATCATATAGGACCCACCATTATGGTAAGCAATAGTTTTGTACACCAATGCTTCACACCCAATAGAATGTTTATATAGTTAGTGGATAAAAAGATTCCATTCAACAGAAATATTTAGTCCGGATTGTGCTGTTTTTAGAGTATAGATCCATTTCTGTTCCAGTTTTTTAAGGGACATATCCCTATTACCACCACGTGGGTGAGCTTTAGTTGTTTGAATGACAAACCAAAACATATCCTCACATGTATATTTGGCCTTTGTATAGTGGGCTAAAAGTGGTTTGTCCGGAGTGCCATTACGAATGGCTGAACGATGTTCGCCAATTCGCACTTTTACGGGCCTGATAGTTTTACCTACATATATTAGGCCGCACAGGAATTTTATTCCGTAAATCACCCATTTGGTTAAACAATTTGAAAAGGATCTATATTTCCAAATCTGGCCATTAAGGTCAATTTGTTTCTGATTTTTTTGTCAGATGGCAGACTGCGCATTGTCCACATGCGTAATGACCATTCACTGGCGGTAAACCCCACAGTGTAGATTGTGTTGGTATCTCATTATTCATTATTGGGTAGGTGTGTACTAGTTTGTCTCGGAGATTTGGCATCCATTTGAAAGCGAATCTCGGGCAATTAGGTCTAAAATCTTCAGTTTGAATGATTTTCCAGTTCTTTAAGATGACCCTCCTTGGGTCATTGCTCAGGGGTGAGAAAGATGAAACGCATGCAATTCTCTCATCCTGAGGTTTCTTGTGTTTTTGTAGAATGACCTCACGGTTAGCATTGCGTGCTCTTTTCATAGATCTTTTAATGATTTTACGGGGATATTGTCTGTATTTTAATTTCTCACTAAGTTCCTGGCTATTTGTTTTAAAATCAGCAATTTCGCTACAATTGCGTCGAATTCTCAGGAATTGTCCATAAGGCAAATTTTCCCGTAAACTAGACGGATGGAAAGTACTAAAATGTAGTAGGGTGTTTATAGGACATAGTAAATTTAATGGAGTTTGTTCATTGAGCCACAGAAGGAAATGTTCCAACTGTTCCTGATTGCCGTGCCATAACATAAAGACATCATCAATACAGAGATGCCATGAACTCATGTGTTCGCGAAACGGATTGGTCATTGCATAGATGAAGTTGGTCTCATGATGGTCCATATACAAATTGGCCAGATCTGGTGCCAAGGTAGCCCCCATTGACCTACCCTGTCTTTGTTGGTAAAAAGTTTGTTTTTGCGGTTTATACGGAATGGTAAATATTTATTACCCATTACTATGATGATAACCACTTCTAAGCCATATATCTATTAATTAAAAATATGTATTGATATACAGCTTGAACCATTGAGACTGACTTGTCTGCCGCCAAAATTAGATTGACTTTTGCAATGGCCTCGCCCATCACATCATAAGAAATAACCATAAGGTCAGCAATTTGGCTACTCTTTTGCTTTTTAATCATTACAACATTGATACAAGGTTTTTAGACACATTGAGCAACTTTTACATTTTATTTTATTTTTACTTATCCTTTAGGTTACCACACCGACATATAGGCGCCATGTTGATAGTGTAACCTGGTTCCCAACCAACTGCTTCCTGAAGACGGGTCCAATGACACCATTGATGAGATTTAGATTGCAACAGTGCTGTCTTTGGCCCCAGAAACACACTTAGATTGTAGACGCTACTATACTACTTTATGTATAATTGTAATGTGATTAAGTCACACTATTACTAACATCACATTTGCCAATGAATGCTTACCCACTGTAAAATACATTGGTTTGAACAACAGCCATACATGCAAAGTGGTATTTTCTCTCTACTGTGGTTCGAAAAAAATGAACTCTGGAAATGGTTTTTTATGCCTTTTTATTGTTATGTTTTTGAGTAATTAACTATTAAAATATGTCAAATATATCACCTTTATCTTGATGAAAATCCTAGTATGAGGAAAATTGCTGATGAGTAGCCCCTTTGGTGTGTTAGAGGTGGGTAGCTAGTGGTCAGTGTACCTTGTTTTTGATGTATCCCTCCTCAAAGACCACAGCCCCCTTATAAAAGAAATTGAGGAAAACCTTTTTGCTCAAACATTTTTACCTACCCTGAGAGGGGCCTTCCTGCTGTCATGAGCCCTGCCCCTAACCCTCATAGGCAAGGCATTGGGGCTAGGCTGCGACCCTCCATCATGGCCTTGAAGGCCTCGCCATCTCATCCGAGACTCTTTTGGGGTCAGTCCTGGCGCCTTTGGTGCCAGGCTCATACATAATGTGAGGAACACTTGAGAACTGGACTTGGTAATGAACTTTTGTACAATATAGATGCCCCCGCATAGCTCAGTTCAATGAACCGTGCTATGTAGTCTAGTGTTTTGGGTGTGGTCAATCCTAGGGATACCTGGAGGCTATATAAGCCACGCCCAGGCAGAGAAATACGTTTTGCGTTACTCTGCGCTCTGCAGCGTGACGCTCACCACGTTCTGCTCGGATCTTCGCCTGCCTTCCCCGAACCGCGTACCTGAAAGAACAATAACATCATCAGCACAACACTTACCTGTAAGTGAATCCTATTCGCCATCAATCGCGCCTTTGTTCCAGAGAACACAGCATCTCGGCAGCGGCGACTCCATCTTCGGAAACACCACAACCTGGGAAGAAGAGAACGAAAACAGCATTAGTATGTGTTTATATTCCAATTCCGAAAATAGCAAGAACAAACCCACGCTTGCCTGGGTTCGAGCCGCTCTTAGTCAACATCCGTTCCGGGCCATAACAACCTGCAAAAGAGAGGAAACACAGGTTAGCACACGAAAAATCAAGAAGGCGCCGCGTACTGCGCATTACTCACCGCTTACTACTCTCTCAGCCAGCATCCATTCTGGGACACAGCAGCGGTCTGCAAGAAAGAGAAAGACAGGTCAGCACAAGAAAAGACAGATAGCGCCGCGCATCGCGCTTTCACTCGTGCTCAGCCCCAAGCAGCACGACTTTACTAATAACCTTCCTGCACCTAGAGGAAGAAGAGACATTAACAGGGGCAATTGAAAAAGAAAAGGACAAACTGCAAAAACCAACAAACCTACCTTGATGGAGGACTGGAGTCACAGCAGGTCTTGACTCTTAGGCCACGCACCAGTGAAGCAACTAGGTCGCAGCGTGCCCACATCAACAGCGCACCCCTGCACCGAGAGGCATCATACAAGAAAGCAAGGTGAGGAGAGGACTTAAGGGGAAAGTTGGGTCCTCAAGGGAGGTGGGATCCAAGCAACAAGAGACAGTAAGGTTAAATCAGAAATTCCTGTGTTTCAGGCCCGATCCTCGGCCGAACAGATTCCAAGGGAGGGGTTCGAGATTGCAAGTGGTCCAGTCAGGCTGAGTGGCGTCCCCGTGTATATCAGGTGAGCGTTACAGCACCTCACTTACCCGCTTTTGATGTGCAGAAACTCTTACTAGATCAGAGTCACGGTTGGACTGCGGCATGAAATTGTCTCGGGCACCAATGAAAAAGTGGGTCACAGTTGCAAATGGCTCTTCTTTTTGTGACAGACTTTTTAAAATAGTATGCAACTATGAGTTTTTGATGAAATGTGATGCCATTTGTGCACTTTACAGAGTGTTTATTCAGAAACAATGGTCAACTACTAGCCGCATGTTAGGGAGAATTCTCTGTTAAGGCTAATTTCCCAAACCTAGTGAGTCCCCCAGCAGCTTTGCTGTATTTTTGGGGTTTATTTTTTTCTCCTGCTAAAAGTGAGACTTTTTCTCCCACTCTTAGGCATGATTTGAGAATGTCCTTTGACTTTGTAATGTGTTTTATGGGCTATGGGGTCTTTTACTCCATAGGGCTTCATGTGTTTTTCGGTATATGTGTTACACAGCACCCTCAGTGCAGTAACACAGGGGTGTCATAGTGGCCCCCAAACCTAGACTCCATACCCTGGGACTGACTACTGTATCCCAGGGCATGTAAAGTCACCATTGGCTTTACTAGTCTTAAATTGTGAACAGAACCAGTACAAACCATCATATTATGGAAGTACTGGTAGGGGTAATTCGATTGTCCCTGGGTCTGTTTTTCAAGGGGGCACTTTCCAGTCCCCCCTTGTCGAGTTTCTGGCTGGTGGCATTAGTTTTCCCATTCATTTTAAACGCACCACTTTTTTGGTGCAATGTTAAAGATACCGCTGGGTTATTTATTTAATATTTATTCCCCGGTTGGGTCTTTTTGCTAGGACTCGGTTTTAAAATGGCGTTTGTGTTTGCCTCTGAAACTCTAACCCAAGTCGAGCCCTTTCTTTCACTTTTGGCAGGCTTCTGCACAGAAGCCTCCAAAAGTGGTGCCACTCTGTCTGGGTCTACAGGATGTGTGGGAGGGGGGGATTAGGCACCCTGGACTGAGTTGCCTTGGCAACGCAAGTAGCTCTCTTGTGTGATTGGCCCAGTGGTGAGCCGCCCGGCTCACCACTTATCATGTTTGAGTGACAGCTAGGCTGATGAATGGGGGTTTTGCTGCATAAAAGCAGGGCTTTTGGGACTGGAACTTCAGAAGTCGCCACAGGACCTAAAGAATCCGAAGAGGGGAGAAGCTGAGCCATCTACGATGACACCACCGGTGGAGCCCTGCTGTACGAAACTCACCACTTTCCCGACGACAGAGAAGATCCTCTTCCAGGAGAGTCTTCTTCCCTTTGAGCTGGTGGGACCAACCAGTTCGCCTTTTTCGCCTTCCTGGATCGTCTTGTGGTCGAATCGCCCATGCCAAGCACCCCGGCGGCCGGATAGCTACGCTTCACCACTACCGCGAATAAAAGGGTAGTACCTTTTAACCGGGAAACTCCGCGGCTGGTTTCTTCCCTGGCAGTGCAACAACCTCCAGCTTTCCTCCACGTCGAGATCTTCTCTTCCCCTGGACGAAGCACCGACTTGCACCTGCTGCCAGGAACAGCTGCCCCCGCTGGAGCTTTCTCACCATTTCAGGTACTGTGTCCCGCCTGGTCTCCCTTGCAACAGCCTGTCCAAGGTGTCCCGTAAATCCTTGACTCTCTATCCTGGGGTGACCTCGGACCTGTTAACATTACCTTTCTATCTTGATCCAACCTCTTTTTGACTTTCCTGCAAAGACTTTTCGTGCATTTCCACTGTGATCTTGGGCGATGCGTGGGCCTGGCCTATGAACTTTTTGCTCTACAGTAGACCCTGCCTTTCTTGACTTGCTGTGGTTCTTTAAAAGTGTTGGTATTGTGTGTTTTTCCTATTTCTGCCTTTTCTCTCCCTTTTAAAATAATTATTGGAGTGCCATCTATGGTTACGCGCTCACCTCTGTTTTGCTAAATAAGTGGTGTATTAACCTAGACTTGTCAAATAATTAATTAGGGAGGTGTATATATTTCTAGTGACTCTGTTTGAACTTGCTTGACATATTAGTGCCAGCGTATTTTTACAAGTGTGTTTTTAAATAAATAGTTATATACTTTTATACCAAAGCTCTGGTCAGTGTTTGCTTGTACTACTGTGTTTTTGGCCCTATTGTGTATACTCTATATACTGCCTCTCTCTTCTTGAGAGAAGTCTGACTGCTCAGCCACAGCTACCAGGTAAATCTGGGTGGTGCAGACTGCTACCAATTGGGTTTACTGCTTACTCCTGTAGTCTTAAACTTTTTGCAGTGGTCCCTAAGGGAACTGCACAGGTTTCTGCCTAACACAATGCAGTTGCCTAGATTCAAAAGATAGCAAATGGACAGAATCTATATGCAGTAGGGCCAATTGGAGGGCACAAAGATACAGTTGCCTAAATTTAAAGGTGGTAAGTAGGCAGAATCTGTATGCAATAGGCTATTGACAGTAGACAAATTAGGCGCACATGTAAACAGAAGTCTTGATTTGAAGATTAGGAAATACGGCATATTCTGAATATGGTGGGCATAGAAGGTAAGCATCAGACACAATTAACAGCGTGATGAGGCAGACATAGTGGCAATGTGGGCATAATGAAGAGGAGCAGTAGTAATATACATATGGTGAACATTGCCAGACATTGCAGGCGTAAGTATCAGGCACTCGGTCACTATGATGTGGAATGCTGGCCAAATATAAAGGCTGGTGGGTAGGTCGTAAGACAGTGTGTGTCTCAAAGCAGCCATTAAAATGGTAGCAAAGGTTGTGAACGTGACTTTGCGGGATTGTGTGAACATGTATACAGATTATACAGCTGGAAAGGCAACAAGGCGGCACGGGTATGCACAGGTGCTATGCATGTTGAGGATAGGATGTTCAGGCGCCGCTTGATTTAGTAGGTAGCACAAGTATAATGTTAGTGGGTGGGCAGCACTAACGTGAAGGCGACAGGTCGGTGAATTTCGGGTGGTGGAAAGTTTGTGGGTAGGCAATGTCGTAGGCGGGCAGCTGCAGTATAGTCAGTAAAGTGAAGTAGGTTACCTCCGATGTGGAACTGGCAGAGGGTTGGGCCCTGGCCTATGGTCTGCTCTGGACAGTCTTAGGACAGTTTGTGGCCTTACCCTCAGGGCCTTCCCAGGAAGGGCCGGCTCACGCCTCTTGGCACGCGATAGGCTTAGGTATTGGCTGTGGAAGCCAATCACAATGCGGCTTCGCTCAGATGAGGAAGTGGGGCTGGGGAGATGACTCCAGGAACACGGGCGGCCATCTTGGAATGGCCTGTGGCCTTGTGTTGTAGAATGGCGTCAGGATGCCCAGAAAGGGTGCCAGATGCATGAAGATGTAAGCACAGCCTTCTGACTTTGCAGGTAAGGTAGTAATCCTTGATGAGGTTACTAAAGAAAATAAGGTAGGTTATCGCGCATATTGCGCTAAGAATAACCCATGGATATTTGCCTTTTAGTCATTAATGTAATTCTTACCAAATATCTGTTCCTCCTTCACTCTAGTTCTAAAAGAGCAAGAGCCCTGCGTGTTCCAACTCACCAGCCTACATTCTCTCTGCCTAAAGAGGTTGATTAACTACCCCTATTTCTGAAGTACTTGGGACAACATTTCAGGCAGAAGGGAAATTGCATTTGGTTGAACTTCTCCCCGGATCACTGGTTTTCTTGAGACCACCTGGGTTTCTTCCAGGTCTCTCAAATATGTTGAGATCCCCAGGCTTCTGATCTTTTCTTGGCATTGAATGTTATTTAAGTCCCTCCTCGGGAGAGAGGAGAACATTTCAAGACCTTGTTTCTCCAGTTCTCTCGAGGCCGTCAGAATAGCCAGACTAGCTCTTTTTGATTTAAGCCCCACTTCCGCGATGAGCAGATTTTTGTTGACTGGGAAGCAAACATATTCCATGTCCTCAGATGCAAAGAGATAAAGGTTTGTAACCTTTCTAAAGATTTCCAGTATTGCGCTTCTATTCAAGGAATTATGTTTTAAATTCCTTGCTGTGGTTTTGAACCAGACCAGCGGAATCGCGAAAGCAGAGAAATCATCATCTTCCCTCTTCTCATGTGTTCTCTCTCCTTCCACTCCTCTTTGAACAATGTCATAATATGCTTTGGAGATTAGAATCTCAGATGATTTTCCCAGACCATTTCTTTTCCATGGACCCAGAGATTGGATCTGGTGGTCTGGTAAATGTGCCAAAGTAATGGAGATGTTATTAGCAGCCTCTGATACTACCGAGGTTTATTTTCCTTGCTTTAAAAAAATGGGTGCTATTTTGAGTTCGCTTATTTATGTATCTTGTGCTGTTATTTGAGGATTTGTAATCATATTTTGTAACAAGTTTTTTTTCCAAGAAGATGGGTGCCCATGGTCCCATATTAACTGATAAAGATGCTTGTGTTGAGATAGAGGGGGTAATTCATAGATTTCAGTGCAGAGGCAGCGCACGTGAGCAGCGCAGAGAGGGAGCGTGCGCCAGCATTGTGCGCTAAGCAGCATTCTGGCGCACTGCGTATTCATGGAATTTCCAAGCCATTTTGAGCGCTGGCGCAGAGAACATCCCGCAGCGCCAGCTACGCCCCCAAGAACGCCCCTTGCGCAAGGAAAAGGCATTGAAATTCCCAATGCAGCACAAAGGGCCGCGCTAACCCTGCACCAGTTTACAGGGCCGGTACGCTGTAATCATGTGAAAATACTGTGTACCCCGCTCATGGCAGCCAAAAGCGTGAAAATGTACTGGCGCATACCCCACTCGTGCCAGGTAAATTGCGTAGAAAAAGCACCCCCCTATGGCATGGGCTGCCTGTGGGGCATGCGCAGGGTGGATGGCCTGCCTGTGGGGCATGGGGAGAGTGAGTGGGCTTCCTGTGGCGCATGCACAGGGTGGATGTGGTGCCTGTGTGTATTTCAGGGGTGCGCAGGAAGTTTCACACGCGATAGGCCTTGGGCGAGCGGGGAACGTGTATTTCGGGGGTTTGCGGGAAGTTTTACACGCGATAGGCCTTGGGCGAGCGGGGAACGTGTATTTCGGGGGTGCGCAGGAAGTTTCACACGCGATAATCCAGGCGTGAGTGGGGTACGTGTATTTGGGGGGTACGCGGGGAGTTTCACACGCGATAGGCCTTGTGCGAGTGGGGTACGTGTATTTGGGGGGTATGCGGGAAGTTTCACACGTGATAGTCCTGGCGAGAGTGGGGTACGTGTATTTCGGGGGTAGGCAGGAAGTTTCACACGCGATAGGCCTTGGGCGAGCAGGGTACGTGTATTTCGGGGGTACGCGGGGAATTTCACACGCGACACGCCTTGTGCGAGCGGGATACGTGTACTTGGGGGGTATGCGGGAAGTTTCACACGTGATAGTCCTGGCGAGAGTGGGGTACGTGTATTTGGGGGGTGTGCGTGAAGTTTCACACGCGACAGTCCTTGGGCGAGCGGGGTACATGTATTTCGGGGGTGCCCGGGAAGTTGTACATGCGATTTGGCATCGTGGGCCCTCCCAGGTTTGCGGTTTCCTCCCTCCCCATGCCCTGCAGGCAGCCTACACCACAGGGGACTACCCTACAACCCGAACCATGCCCTGCAGGCAGCCCACATGGCGCCATGCACTTGTGAGCCCTGACTCATGTCCCCCATCGACCCACCCACCATTGACGGGCACCTGCCAGCAGGCCCCGACTCATGTCCCCCATCCACCCACCCACCATTGACGGGCACCTGCCAGCATGCCCCGACTCAGGTCCCCCATTGATGGGCACCTGCCAGCAGGCCCCGACTCATGTCCCCCACCAACCCACCCACCATTGACGGGCACCTGCCAGCAGGCCCCGACTCAGGTCCCCCGCCCATTGACGTCCACCTGCCAGCAGGCACCGACTCATGTCCCCCCACCCAGCCACCATGGACGGGCATCTGCCAGCAGGCCCCGACTCATGTCCCCCCAACCACCCACCCACCATTGACAGGCACCTGCCAGCAGGCCCCGACTCATGTACCCTCACCCACCCACCCACCATTGACGGGCACCTGCCAGCAGGCCCGACTCATGTCAACCAACCACTCATCCACCATTGACGGGCACCTGCCAGCAGGCCCCGACTCATGTCCTCCCACCCCACTCCCAGTGACAGGCACCTGCCAGCAGGCCCCGACTCATGCCCTCCCCTCCCACCCCACCCCCAGTGATGGGCACCTGCCAGCAGGCCCCGACTCATGTGCCCCCACCCAACACGTCATCACGATCCACACTCATGGCCCTTATGGCCACCCAAACCCCACGCCACCCCAGTCCAAACACCCAACCAAGCATTCCATCCTCTCTATATTGAAATCCCCATGTCATGATGGATCCCAAATGACAAGTATGCACATCAATACATGTCCGTCAAATACACACAATGGGGGCACGTGAATGAGAAAACCCACATTGTGACATGCAAGGAACCAATGAGAGAATACCACACAAATGAAGTATGAAAAAAAATGTATTATGTACAAAATGGAAGGAATGAAAGAAAATCACACAAGAAAAGAAATAATAAACAAAAGCATGTATGTCCAAAATGAATGAAAAAATGTGAATGCTGAATCCAATTAAATCCAAATTAAAATGGCTCCAAAGTGTTCGTCCATTAAACCAAATCCAAAGTTTACAAAATAAGAAAGCCATTGCTCCATGGTAAAAAAAAAAAATCAATGAAGTCAAATCCAGTCCAGAACCATATACAATGTAAAAATCCAGGGTCCCTGAGCCCAACAATCCAAAGGAAACCTACCAAAAAGCCTACCTAATAAATAACTATATACAAAAAGGCGGGGCATAGTCCATGAGCCCCAAAGGAAAAAAAAATAGAAGGGAAACTTACACCTACAGAACTATTTACAAAGGTGGTGGGGAAGTCCAACGGCTCATTTGTTGATGTCCCAGGCCAGGGCATCATCAAACTCCTCTTCAACGTCCTGGAGGCGGGCCTCTTCCCTGGCCCAGAGGTCTCGCAGGGATAAAGCCATGTCCACCTCCAACTCCCTGCGAATTTCCTCGAGGCACTCGGCCCACCTCAACGCTCTGCGGATGGAGTTCTCCGCCCTGACCTTAGTAAGCCGTGCCTCTTCCGCCTGCCGCCGCTCCGCATCTATTTGCTGGCCCAACTGCTGCCACACGGAAGACACTCCCAATCCAGGGTCCTCCTGCCCTCTGGCCGATGCCTGCCCCTGTGATGTTGATGGCCCCGAGCCATCATCGCTCCCACCTTGAGCCTGCTTCTTCCGTGCATGTGCCCAGCCTGTCGATGCCTGCACGTCGTCCTCCTGCTGGGGTCCTGTTGTTGTGGTGGCCACGCCTGCTGGACCTCCGACTCCCGACTGTGGCAGGGGTGTGTCCTCGACAGGGTGGCCAGGTTATACATGGCCAGGAAGATGGCACGGAGGACGATTGGCGCATAGGGGGTTCAATTGAGGAGGAGGTCGGTAGAAGGTCCCGCGCACGGAGGAACCCAGAACTGGTGACCCGTCCTAGTAGGTCGACGCGGTCAACGAGGCATCTGAAAAAACGTGCATTCTCCACACGGGAACCCTGCACGTCTTCCCACTGCCACGTTGACGCAACGCCACCCAGCCAGGACAGGCTCAACACGGGCCCGGATTGCCACATCCGCAGGGAGAGGAAGGCCAGTTGTTGTTCGCGCATCCCCTTCCTGAAAACGGGTCTGGACGAAGGTATCCCTGCTGGTGCGGGATGATGCAGTCACAGGATCGGGGACAGGATTACACACAGGCACCTCTGCGGCCGCCTGTGCTGCCTCCTGTCCCTGCCCATGGACTGCACCACTAGCACCAGTGGAATCCCCCCTCCAGACCCTGTGCTTGGGCCTTCCACGGCCTCCTCCTCAACCAACGCCCCCAACAACCTGGATGACTCCGTGCCATCTGTTAAGCAGAATCCTGTGCAGTGCCCTTAGGGACCACTACACACAATTAAGACTACAAGTGGTAATACAAGTTTACCTTTGGTACAAGCCTGTACTACTATGTTAAATTGGTAGCAGTAGCGGAGCAGCCAGGCTTATCTCAAGAGTATGAGCAGTATCAGAGATTACACAAAGGGACCACAATTACTGTGACTCAAGCAAACACTGACTCAAGGTTTCAGGTAAAAAATATAAGTACATTCATTTTTAAACCGTTTGTTATAAACACAACACTTCTATTAATTTAAAACCACACGTAAAATACAATACAACCAACCAAATCACTTTGTACGGTATAACTCAACGTCAGTACCCTATGTTTTAACGGACCGGTGTTGTGAAGCAAAAGACGTTACCGGGAATACATATGCGATCACTTTTTGACAGTAATGACAGTTCGGTCTTACCAAAGATATGCGTATCCGTGGCAAGAAATGTTACCGGGCAAAAACACTTAGCACCTGAGTTAACTAGAGAGAGTTGGGGGCAAAAATCATAGGCAATACTTTTGTCAAGGCAGACAGAATCAGAGAACACACGTTGACAGAAATTCAAGAGTCAATAGGCCGGAGCCAGTGTCAAGTGGAACCGGGTTCCTGTTGTCGAGGATCACACAGTCGGACAGTTCAAGATTCAACGTAGCTAGGAGTACTTGGATAATGTCAATAGAGGAAGCAAAAGTTATAAGGAGGGAAGATGAGGGCAAGCCTTGTAGGAGGAGAAAAGGGATTCACCCGAATTCCTCAAGCAGAACACAGTACCTTATTCAATGAAGAAGCTGGTGCCACGGCAGTTGTTCCTGGTAGTTTCCTGCAGACCCACGGTTTCTGGAGCTTCGGCAAGAAGGACGACGTCTGGAGGGGTCTGCACCACACAGGGCTGAAGCCGGCAGCAGCGACGGCGAAAAAAAGGTGCGCTCCTTAAAAACAGGAGAGGCTCTTCAGATGGCTATCCAGACCACTACAGCAGTGTGCAGCGATTTCGACCATGAAGAGGATCCTCTGGCTGTGGAAGATGACGCTGCAGACAGGGAGAGACAGAACACAGGCATCATGGCACTGTACAATGGTCTGATACACACATGACGGTTGCACATGAGTGGCAGTGTCAAACTTCACACATGGCATCACACTCCCCAATACACATTTGAACCCACACATATGCGCAAATTAACATGAATGTTGCAGCAGGCAGCACCAGCCATACACATACAACAGCATGAGCATCCGAAGGTTAGCCTGACGTCGCATGCAACACGGGGAGTGCCAAACACATGCACACACGCCACCAGACATACATGCATCTGTACATCTCCACCACCTGTCGCAGTGAAATCATTGGCATCCATGTCACATCTGCCAATCAGCCTCCTACATGTGGGTGTCACATGCATCCATGGTGTAGCACAGTGGCACACGTGTTAAATACACATAGACGCACATGTACATTGTGCACATACATGAAGGTGGAACCAACATCCATGTGTCACACCACAACCATGCCACAGTACATACATAGAAATGTATACATGTGTGCACCTACACATGCATTTGGCCATCATGCATTTGAACACATACACCATTGATGTGCCTCATACATGACTGGACTCGCATGCGGCAGGCTCATGTCCCTGTACATACACATCCATACATGGGCCTTTCAAGACATATGTCCAACCTGCACACTCCTGGCACACCTCAACATGCACTGCGTCCAATCAGTACGCATGGACACTTACCGCTCGACTCTGGACGGGTCTGCCTCTGAAGGACCTGGAGGTGGAGCGCTTGGTGTATCCGTTCCAGGACACTCATCTGGATGTTGGTAAGGCGGACCCGGCACCTCTCTGCATGCTTTACCTTCAAGAGGCGCCGGGCCTTGCTGAGGGTCCTGGACCTGAAGTCCTCCCAGCGCTTCCGGACGTGTTGCATGTCGCGGGCTGCCACCCCCTCCACGTTGATGGCAGCCACGATGTCCTTCCAGATCCTCTTCCGTCCTTCATTGTCGATGCGTGAACTTTCAAAGAGGGCATCAAAATTCACCAGGAGACCAACTTCTGCGGCACTGAAGCTGGTAGCCCTCTGCCTCTCTGGCTGGGGATTGCCAGTGGTCTCCGATGGTGTTTCCCCCGACATGGCAACCCCCGAGACAGGTGTGGGTGGGCAACTAGGTCCTGGTGCTGGGCTGTGGAGCGATGGAACTTCAGTCGGGAATCTTTTGTTCCAGCAGGGGTGGTCACAGCAACTGGACAACTGCAGATGGCTGACGTGCAGGCACCAAACAGCAGGGCATGTGGCCAGGAGGCAGGCAGCAGCAGATGGCAGGTGGGAGCGGGCTCGGGGCTCTGGGGGGCAGGAAAATGGCCTTCTATGCAGGAGCGTGGTCTTCCGTGTGTTGTCGCGTGGCCAGCTTGATACGGAGTGATTTGGCACGTGAAAAAACTGCACATCAGCGTGCAATTCGAGGAAAGGCTCTTAGCGCGCCTGTGACGTAACGCGCACGGGCATTTCCATCCACACGGGTGCATTTTGATTGTACACGTGCAAAAACTGCATGTCTGGGTGTCACTGCATGTAATTGGAGGAAAGGCCCTTGCACGTGTGGGCTGGGTTAAAAGGTACGCGTATGATGCCATTTTCTTGTACGTGCATTTTGTGGAGAGCGAGCGGGTGATTCTTGTACTTCTTGTCAGTTCACACGCGATTACTTCACAACGGTTCCAGTTCGTACTCCTTATATACTCGGACAGCGTTCAATTCTTCTTTTGGCGGGCGTGTTGCCAACACGCACACGCGCGTCTTTTTCACTTTCTTTTTCCAGGCAGACGTTGAGTCGTGCATGTATTTTTCAACTGTGGTTGCCCCCGTGTGTCGCGTGCCCATTCAGAGGCCATTGTAGCCTGCGTGTACCACGCGTACACTTATTTTTGTGTTTCTGGGTGCCACAGTGTAGTGCGGGTACTTTATTCCACACACGTGGGCTACCAGGGTTCGCGTGCACGTTAAATTTTGTTTTCAGTGTGCCTGAGCGTTGCGTGAGCCGTCATCTTCCCCCAGGGGTCACAGACAGCCTTGCTAGAGCAGTAGGGTACGTATTCCATCTAGTACCCTGCCCCTTTCACCCCAATTGCCCAGGACAATTGTTTACTGCACCTGCCATTCGCACAAGAACATCAGTGCCATGGTTTGGAGGCGACTAAGTGGTAAGGGAGGCAAAGGTGGCCGACCTCCAAGAGGTGGCCGCAGTAGGGGACGTGGCCAGGATGTGCAGGATGTGCAGGGTGGCCCAAGAGGCCAGTGTGTGGAGGACCAATCAGGGACAACTATGCCCCCCCCCCCCAATGGGTCGGGGAGATGCAGCTGACACCATCCCAGCTCAGGCCTTGTTAACCCGGCCCATATTGTCAAACGAAACGGTACAGGATGACTCCCAGGCTGACTTCTGTGAATGTCTGCTACTGCCCCAAGTAGCCAGGGTGAGGAGGCTGCAGGGGCAGCTGCAGCTCAATCCACCCCAGCTCAGTCACTCAGCCGGGACATTGTTGGTCCAAGTCCATCACACCGAGGTTGATCCTGCCAACATCACCCAGCAGCCAATGCCTGCAGTGAGACCTTTGGTCATCGTGCTTTTGGCTACTTCCAGTGCCCAGTCCACCTGCGCTTCAGCCCCTACCAACCAGAGCGGCGTAAGCCACTCAGGGTCCGCACCACCTCCCAAGAGGAAGAAGGGTGCTCTTGCGGTACAGGCTGGGATCCCAGACACGGGTCCCCTCTCCGGCACGTCAAGGAAGCGTAGTTTCAATGATGTGGAACTAGACACACTTGTGGGCTACGTGTCTGCCCATGGACACGAAATGCTGGTGACTGCAGGGTGCAAGATTACGGCTGCTCAACGTAGGGCCCATTGGCAGGGCATCGCGGACCAGATTAGTTCCCTTGGATTTGTGAGGCGCACAGCTGATGATTGCTCTAAGCGGTGGAATGACCTCAAACGCAGAGCAATGGAACAAGCTGGCTTCCAATCATGCCTCTACTCTGGTGACTGGCAGTGGGTCTCCACCAGAGGAGGAAGTACTCGCAGAACATGAGTCTATCGCTGGAGGCTTCATCACAGAGGATCAGATCCAAGCCGTGGGAGACCTACCAGATCTTGAGGCAATGTCAGGTGAGTGGCCATGCATGTGTGTGCAAACCATGTGTATCTATGTTTGGGTGATGTGTTCTGATTGAGTGCCAGGTGAGGCTGGGTAGTCATGACTGCTATGGGTTACCCATGTGGTGCCTCCAAACCATCCCCCGGCCTTGGGTTTGGGTTTTACAGTATCCCTTCTGACCGCATTTGACAATTTGCACCTAATTACTGCACTTGCCCTTCAACTGCCATCATGCCACAACATTGTTCATACTGTTTTCCTGTTAACTCTTCCTGATTGATGATATCCTTCGCATGTTTACCACACATTTTTGTGCCGTTCTGCCCCAAATGTACCATACTTCAGACATAGATTACATCCCACAATGCCCCACATTTGTTTACTTATTACGGGAATGATTTCATCATTCAGGCTGATTAAGTAATGTGCACCTACACATGGCCTGCACACAATCACTACGGGCCCCTGTTTGAATGTTCAACATGACAATTGTCTTCAGTCACGTCGAAGTGACCAACCATTGATGTATCCATGTGCCTGCCATCACTGCATTAGTGACAATGGCTTTGTTGCAGTGTGTGGCACATGCATGTTTTGTCACTCTTTTGCATGTTCTATTTCATGATGTCCATCTCACATGGATGGGTGACTACTGATTTGCTACCATCTGGGTGTCCTTGTCAAATCTGCCATGGCTATGCTACGTGCCATCTGTGTGCTGGCATGTGTCATGTATGTGGATTGTCCATGCCACTCACAGGCTAATGTGTGATGCCGGTGCTATGCAGCATGCAGCACATGTGTTGCTTTCCCATCTTGGAGTCCTCAGTGGCTGCTTTTAGGCTCCCCTTCCACTCCATTGCCAGTGCATGCATGCCAGTTATTGTCATGTGTGACATGTGTCATTTATGTATTCGATGTGTACCTCGTGATGCCTATGTGTGTGGGCTATGCTGCTCATGCCTGTGTTCATTACTTTTATTTTATGTTTTTGCAGGTGATGAGGCAATAGATGCTGTTGAGGAGGAGGAGATGGCGCAGAGGCAGGAGTACTCAGACACAACCAGGCACCAGTGGAGGACGTGGGGTGCTGGTGGATGAAAATCCATTACTCCTATTGACAGTCCTGTCCACGGGTGTCAATGGGTACACCTCTGCAGACCTCTACAGCTCAGGTCCTGAATCTGTTATTGAGACAAATGTCCCGTCGCAGGTGAGTGTTTCTGGCAGGGATGCTGTTCTGTCCAACCCATCTGCACTGGGGGTAGACCCCGCTATGGGCCATTCAGTGTTGGAAAGTCCGCCTGTGGCGGTTACGGATGCAGGGTCACACTCCACTATATTTGCTCCTGTTCCTGGGCCAGCAGATTAAAGGCGGAATGCAGTCCTGCAGCCTCAGACAGTGCCAGCACAGCAAGTAGCACATCACCTTGCCTCAAACAGGTGTGGTGCCCGCCAACGCGGTGGCAGTGCGCCACCAGGCAATACTGTGTGGGAGAACTCCATATATATTATTGCAGCACAACAGTGGGCATCATGTGAGATGATGGCTCAGGCCATGGATAGGGTGGCCACTTCCATTCTCCCCCCTGAAAGGCAGATGGAGCTCCAGCAGCAGGCAACAGAGTCCATGTGCCGCTCACACAGAGAGGACATGTTGGCATCCAACAGGGACCGACGGGCTGGACTGGAGACTCTGCGCACAGCCATATCTGTAGAGTCACAGGCCCACAGGGATGCCCTGAGGTTAGAACACAGGTCCCTCAGAGATACTCTGGGTGCACTTGAGGTGTACAAGGTCAGAACAGCAGCTGGAGCAGCTGACACGCACACTCTCAGCTGAGCTCCAGGCAACCCGTGAGGAGATCCAGGCATCACGCATGGCCTTGCAGGCAGAAATGTGTGCTACCCGTGAGGTGTTGCATGGGGATCTCCGTACCATCATCCTGCAGAACCAAACCTTTCAGACCCACATGCTTGCTGCCATGGAGGAGCATGCCAAGGCTTTGCGTGGTCTGCCTCCCATATCCCGCCCACCTTCTAATGTACCAACAGAGGGTGATTGCAGCGACGGCAGTTCTCCCACTGTAGGGCCATGGAGGGTTTTTTTTCTTCTTTTTCTCAACATCCACGCATGTGGGTGTTGGTGTTGGGGTACACCCTGTACCTGCACCCTATACCTCCTCCCCCCTGGGTGGCCTCCCCCCTCCCCGGTCGACACATAGCCATTTAATTCCAAATTGCAAAATGAAATTAGTATTTAATTCATTTATTATGTATTTTTCATCTTTTTTCTATTTATTATTTTCATTTTATTTTCATTTGTAATTTATTTTAATTTTCATACATTTTTTTGTTAAATTGTATTCTGGATTTTCTTTTATTTTATTTATTTGGTTTACTTTACATTTACTTTTTCTTTTCCTTTATTTAATTTGCTTTTACTTTTTTGTTCATAACCATTTTCTTTCAGATTGTGAATTCATGTTACAGTGTGTTGCTTTGTGTGGCTCCCGTAGGCATCCACTGAGTATTCCAGCTGGGCACATGCAGGCTTGTCCTGTCTTTGGGTTAGAAACTTGGGTTCCTGACGCACACGCCCCTCCTGCTTCCCCTTTCATGGGCTCGCAAAGGGTGTGAGCAAGTGACAGTAACTTACACAGAGCCATTGGGCTCCCATAAATTGTGTGGGCAGTCTGTAGTCCAAACTGTGTATACATCCCTAGTGGGGATTGGTGTTCATTTCTCCACTGCATGGTGGATTTGTATATGGTTTTACATATAGGACTTTTTGCATATATACATGTTACTACTTCGTGTCTTGACGAGCCCGTCTCCATTGCAGATGCAGTTCATGTATGCATTACACTGCCACATTTGGCTACCAGCAACACACTGCAGTTGGAAGTGGTCGATGTGCTGCCTTTGTCAGGTTGTGACACTTGCACTACGTTCATTTTTTACTGTCATATGTTGCCACTGTTGGATCCTGTACTGATGTTTTGTCTTGCTGGTAAGTATTTGTTCATGTGTGCTGTTTTTTTTTCATTAGTGAGAGGACATTTTCTCTGGCCTGTTTTCATTTAGGACGGTGCACTTTGTGACACTTGTGTCATGTGTTGTACATTCATTTGGTTGCTTTCACATTGCATGCCATGCCATGGTGTGTTGGGTAGCTGAGATGGGGTTAGGGAGGGGTTGGGTGACATGCCACTATTTGGATGTAGCATTTTGCAAGGGGGTAGTCCTTCATGCTGCATGAATGTGTGCCTTTTACTGACACAGCATTGGGTGTGTTTAAGTAGCTAGGGATGCACACAATGTAGCACTTCCAGGTAAACAATCTCAGGGTAGTATGGTGTGACAGCTGACTGTCCCTTTTGTCATCATAAATTGTCAGCTGGTATGTGCCAGGCCTTTGTGCACTCCACAGGGGTGGGATTTTAGGTGAATAAATTTGCCACAAGCTGGGTACGGGCTGCTTCACCACGTGCCCTTTCATCTCCCATGCGCAGCGGCCGTGCATGTGGTTGGGGACGTGGGGGCACCACCATGTACGCCGGCACACCCAGCCGGGTTGCAACGTTGTGCATGATACATGCTGCCACTATGCTCCACACTATTGGGGGCGCATATAGCAGCTGGCCATCAGAGCGGTCAAGGAAGCGAAAGCGTGACTTCAGCACTCCGAATGTACTCTCCACTATGCCCCGGTTTGCAATATGGGCTGTGTTGTATCTTACCTCCGGTGGTGTGGTGGGGTTCCGTATTGGCGTCATCATGTAGGTGCTCAGAGGGTAGGCACTGTCCCCTGGGGAGGTTATAATATTTGTCATTAGTTGGGTTTTCCCATTTCTCAGTGTCTGACATGCATGCATGTGCAGAGGCATTTATACTCACCAATTATCCATGTGTCGCCATGCCTCCCAGCTTCCAGGTCCCGGTTTAGGGGCGACATTCGGAATATGAAACTATCATGGCTGGACGCCGGATAGTTGGCATATACTGAGGTGATGATTCCTTTGGCATCACATACAACCTGCACGTTGATGGAATGCCAGTGCTTGCGGTTTCGATAGATGTGCTCAGTGGCCCTGGGAGGACGGAGAGCCACATGGGTGCAATCAATTGCAGCGAGCACTTTGGGGAATTGTGCCACCCCGTAAAAGTCCTGGACGACGGCCTGCCTTTCTGCAGGTGTTCTGGGCATGCATATGTGCCTGCGGACTGAGAGGCGTGCAGTCATGATCGCCGACAACTGGTTTAGGCAGCGTGACTGCGTGGCCTGTGAAACACCCCCAACTATGGCACTTGTCCGCTGAAATGACCCAGTAGCCAAGAAATGCAGTACATTGAGCACCTTTTCCAAGGGGCTCAGTGCTTGGGAGCACAAGGTGGGTGATGTGGGGTCATCCTCCCACTCCCTGACCAGTTCTAGGATTATTAGTGGTGAAAACCTGTACCTCCCATACACCTGGTCATCAGGCATCCCAAAAAGGCTGGTCCTGGGTAAAAAAAAGTGGGGCCTGGCTATCCTCCTCCTCCTGCGGTGTCCCACGACCATGGCAGCGAGGAACGGTATATTCATCGTAGTGTATGAGCTTGTTTGTTGTTTGCGCGCACTTTTATGCTGTGCGGGCCGCTTACGCCTGCTTCCTGCTGGCGTACGTGTTTCCGGATTAGCACGTCTTTTTTGGCACACGGGTTTCCCCTGTTCGATTCCATGAATACGTGTTGTTAGCGCGCGTGTGGGCATTGCAAGCATTTACCTCCCGTACTTCCCCTCGTAACGCCCACGTTTTCACGCGTTGTTCCCCATTTCACGTGTTACGCCCTGTGTTACGCCCACTTTTCTTGTGTGCACTACACGTTGTGCGCTTTCCCTGGGCGTGTCGCGCACAGCGTTTGGTGACATGTGCGCCCGCGTGCGCCACCCACGGATTTGGCGCACATCCCAGGGTTTACACGCGCAGCGCATTCCGTGAATCGACGAACGGCTGCGTGCATGGCTTGAGTTTTTCATGCTTGCGCTCCCCTTTTCTGCGCACATTTATTCCATGAATTACCCTGTCAGTTTTTATCCAACTAACCCATTTTTCTTGTATTCCCCATCGCTGCACCTCCTCGAGTGCTGTCCAACGTAGAGGTTATATTTTCAGTAGTGCCTGTTTGTAAACCAACACTTACGTTTACGATCTCAATTGTTTGATTTTCTGCCCTTACGGAATTTTGGGGTATATTCTGCTGAAGCTGTTGTAGGTTAATCTTGCTTTGTTTTACTTGAGGTAGCACTTGTAGATCTAAGGCCTGGTCCCAAAGGAGGATGTTGTTGACCTAATAGCGGAACTTCAAATTCTGGTGTTGATAACGCTTTAAAAAATGAAGTCCCCTTTGATCTCTTAGTTTTCAATTTCTTCAGATTTTTCATTTTTATTTAATCTCTCTTGTCAATCGGAGATGATGCCTTTTGTTTACTCTTCTTATCTTCCCTTCTCCTGAATTTCTTTCGTCTTTGATGGTTCTGTCGTTCTGCTTCTGTCCATTCTACCTACTTATCCTTTATCCTGATTTATCCTTTTCTGATGGAATTTGGCCAGATAAGGTGGTTGGCTCTATTTCCCCCTCTACTACTTGGGCCAGCTACTACTTGAGCCAGTCTAATTCATTCTTCTAGAATGGATTAAGAGAGGGGGTGTCATCGAAAGGAAGATTTGTATACTCCTCACTTACTCCTTCAACATTTTTTCCCATTACCATCTTTACAGGTTTCAACTGTGTTAGGAGTTCTCGCATCATCGATCGAAGATCTCTATCTCATTTTTTGTTCGCAGACTGTCAAGGATAGCCAAAATGTCCAGGCCCTGTTTTATCTTTTCGATTTTCAAGTCATTAAATGCTGGAGTTGTGATTGTGTTCACAGCATTAGAAATCCCCACAATAGCTGTCACAACTTGATGTATCTTTAGCCAGTTTTAGCAATATCCCTGCAATTTCGGTTGGGTGATATTGTATGTAAATATGTTCTCTGTAAAGCACTTTGGATCAAGGCGCTATATAAATAACACATCATTATCATTGGGATTGTACCTCTGATTTCAACAGCTCAAAAACGGTGACAAACACAAAATTCAAAGCCGTTAATGTTGCCTCATTTGCTTGATTCCTTTCAGGACTCCCCTTCGATCATTCCCTTGATAGGTTTCTTCTAGTTACTCTCTGTTGTGTGTTGGGGTTGGTTGATGACTACCCCAATTGTATTGCCGGTGGTTCCCATACTACTATTTGATGAAAGGTCTCTAATCCTTTTTATCAACTCTCCTTAGGGAGTCAGAGAACAGCTCCTCATGAAGACATCTAGAGAAAAGGATTATTTCAACCAAGGTCGCCTCTGCTCGATCACCTTGACTTCTGTGTCTCTTTTTTTATTATTAAAGAGATCCTCAATTTTTGTATGAATTTTGGACGTAGTAATAGTATATTCCAAGCCACTGCTCATCAGACTCTCTGCTTCTGGGAGTCCGTTGTTTTTTTCCCCTAAAGACTGGACTTGACTAGAATCTTGAGCATGTATTTGCACAATTGTTCTTACTTTCGGGGTACTTGGTAAATTATTTATTTTTGACGTTGTGACTTGGGCACCGTCTTGGATTGCTTCAACATATGAGCCGTCCCATTCTGGTGTCCTAGAATCATCAGTGAGAAGACCACTTCGTAGATTATACTTCATTTTTTTTTTGTGACTTTTCCCTCCCCTTGAACTTTCAATTTCTCTTTCCTCTCTTTCTTGGCTTAACCTAATCTTCGTCTCTCTTCATTGCTCTTTTTCTTCTCTCTTCTTCCTTGTATATAAAACGTATTGCCACTATCTCCAGATACTCAGGGTTTTATAACCATTCAGTTTTATCACAGTCTCAGGGTGCAAGTAGTTTCTTCTTAGACCTTTGAACCTCTCGATTGGTGTATAACGCCCGCAGTCACCTCACAACTGCTCCAATCAGGAGCTGTTGCCTTTGCCCGCAGACCTTGGAAGTTCAAAGGCTGAAGGCCCACTGTCACTTCCACGTCTGCCCCATCAAATGTAAATATCAGGTTTCACTAAACCACTGGGACGGAACTTTCCCCAATAAAAATTGTTAGGGGAACGTTGAGTAACGCTCCACCGGTCCCGGAGGACACAGGTCTGCTCGCACAGCCCCTTGCACCCAATTACACTGAGTGTTTGTCTTTGGGTGAGTTAACATCGTCTCGTCCTTCTAATTAGGCTCAGATATTAGCACAGCATGTAAAAAATAGAAGGAATGTGTTATTGAGCCTCCTTAGACTGAACGACAGATGTTATGAATAGCAGCTAGTCAACTATAGTCTATTGTGGCCTCCGCAAAAATGAGGCAGTCTGAGTATGAAAAGGATGTGTGGATTAGTTTACTTCGTAAATGGAGATTAGAATCTCACTCTGTGTATACTGCGTGACGCAGACAGCGGGCACCGGATACCAACACACTACGCCACACACTGCGCCGATGTTGCCGTTATGTAGCTTTCTCTGCAGGTCCCCTCCACAGGTCTGCCTCCTCTGTATGGTAAACAGCGTGGCCAGACTAATGCCGGCTACAGCACAAATCCAAACGCTGCCGGCTGATGCAAAAATTCCAAACACAGTACAGTGGAAGTTAATGCATTTCTCAGGTGAGATTGTCAGGCACCAGTAACACCTGAAACACTACGCCACACACCGATGCATTATTTAAATTGGGCTATTAGGGTTCTATTACTCAGATCCCTCTACTAAGCTACGGAGATACGATGGGCCAAAGGGTCCATTAAGCATAAAAGCTAGACCTTTGCCACTAGTAAACAAGCCTGTTGTACCTCCTAACAGTGGGGCAATGACCCATGATCATCCCTGCTGCCGACACATGTGCATGAACAGCTGTCACCCGCTGCCTGCTCAGACTGTGCCCACCAAACCTAACAGACCTACTCCTACTGATTCAACTCAGATAAGTGCGACTATAGGCCCCCAACACCTGCCATCAGTGAACGCTGCAAATGATCCCGATATAGGTTACTGGAAGTGGCACCCTTCCCTCTTTAAAACTCACTTCTCCCCGATGCCTCAATGACATCCAGATTATTTGTTCATGAATCACCCGAGCATTTGTGCATCTATTTAGTCACGATGGGTTGGTATCTCACCTATCCAACTTTTCAATTGTAGCACTCCAGGAAACCTGGCTATCTGAATTTTTATTTTGACGGTCGTGCCACCATCCAAAAGGTTGCCTGAAGGGGGGGCGTGGCTTGGAGCGCAATCAATGTGGCCGCTTCTCTGAAGCCATCCGTGGGAAGCCCGTTGCCGGCGCGAAAAATATGCAGTTCCCGCAGTTAAAACGGGTCGCTGACACCAACTAAGGTGACCGGAACTGCTTGAGTACAGCTGGTCTCAAGATGAGTGGTTAACCAGCACCATCCGAAAAACCAAGATAGCGGGTGTATATTCCAACAAGGAGTGGAGGCGGACCTCGAAGGACACGCATGTCGGGAGCGGTGAGGGGCCGGACAACAAGTGCGGACTGGCACCCCTCGGCCACGGGATGTAGCCCAGATCCACCGTCTGAGGAACCAGAGCTGCCGTGGTATTGTCGGAAAACTGGCTGACGGAAGCAACATAGGGAATGAGTCCCCCCGCAAGACACTGAAAAGCAGACCCCGGCTCCTGGGCGTGACACGCAGCAGGGGCGACCGCATCAAAGCTTCAAGTGCGAGCCTCTACCATAATCGAGCCAGCAAGAGGTAGCCCTCTTCAGCCATGGACGGCGAAACGCAACAAGGACTTGAAAAACCAAGTAAACACTGCTTTGTGACTTTTGGATCTGCTCCTTCGTAGCATTGGATTCATTTACTGCATGGGATTCTTTCTTTCCTCACTTACCAACGCAGGCTATCCTTATTCTACCGGGTAGATCTACACCCCCCCCCCCCCAGGTTAGGGATACCTGGCTCCCTGCATAATAGAGCCCTTGCCTGCGGTTCTGGGTCGGGAGGCCCCTCGGCTGAGGCCTCCTGCAAGCGGGCCCCCTGCGGGGTGCAGGGGACGAGCGGCGAGAGCCAAGCCAGCGGCAGCGACTTCTGGGGCAGAGTGCGGGCACGGGAGATCGTGGTAGCAACCTCATGACCCCTCTGCAATAAGATAACCACCCCCCCCCGCCTTTGAGTGTGGGGGGCCCTTGGACGCTCTTTCTGGGCCCCGGGGTGGCATAGGGATCCCAGAGGTGGCAATATCTTCCAAGGAGGAAACCATGGCGGCACACCAGACACACTGCAACATCCGGTGCAAGGCCCGTACAGGGGAGTGAAGCGGGGACCGACACAACTAGACTCAGGCCCCCCAACGGAGAGATGAATTGCATCCGCAACACCACCACAGCCATACCTACAGGCACAGCGGGAAACGGAATGCATTCATCAGGGCCCCTAGCAATGCAGTCTAACTAACTAAGCTACCAAAAGGCCCCTGCAGCCAAAGGGGGTCCGCCAAGACCAGCAGAGTCCCAGCCATACCTGAAGTAACTTGGGCTAATTTTCCCAGCCCTGAAAGAGGCTGAGCGGATCCGCCACTCTCACAGGGCGGTGGGGACTCCCTTTGTTTCTGCCCCATGCTCACTTCCTGGGGCGCTCCGGCCCACTTCCTCATTCAGCCGTGCCTCCCTTGCCCAAGGAACAGAGTACGCCTCTGGAATACTCCCCTCTACCGGAAGAACTGTAACCACCATTCCTCCCCACCTAACACTGGGAGGACACAACCTACTGGATCAGTGACACTGACGTGTTCCGTCCCGAGCCTTCGGAGCTCTCCCCCCCAACAACCACTGAGATCGCTGCCCTCTGGATCCGACCTCCGGTCTAAGACCCCCAACAGGAAACCTCGGCGCCTCTCAAAGCGTCCCCTCCGTGCTGCCACCATGATCAAACAAGCAAATGCTGTCAAGAACTCAGATATATCCACTATGTTCTCGACATCGGACAAAGGAAAGGAGCAGGACCCTCCTAGGCTCACTCCGCAGAAACCTCAAGAAGGAGAAGCTCTCGCTACCAAAGGAGACATAGCAGCTTTTATGGCTGACATCAAGTCCGAATTTCGTTCTTGCATGACAGAACTCACCACCAAAGTGGAACCGACCGATCAAAGGGTGACTGAGGTGGAGCAGAGGCTAGGAGAGATTGAGGATCGCTCACAAGAACATACAGCTACACTGGGGGAAGTCCAACACTCAGAGCCCTACAAGACAAATGTCCCAGGCCCCGGGCAGTACGAAGGACGGCACGATGAAGGGCCTGGGAGGTTAGGCGCAGGGTGGGGGGGAAACGGCGCGAAAGCCAAGGGGAGGGGCGTCCAAATGGCACCCACAACTTGGTGTTGCCAGGAAGTACAGGAAATGGCACAGGAAAGGTGTGAGGGGAAAATTGCAGGGGGACTGGGGGAAGTCCGAGCCCACAAGGGAGAACAAAGAGGCTTGGGGGTATAAGTAGCCCAAGGAAAAGGAATGAGGTACAAACCAGGTAAGGAGCTCACCTCTCTCGGGCAAGCTCCTAAGGCCTGCAAAAGAGGGAAGGAAAATGTTTTTTCTTTTCCCAGGGTCGTTCTTTTCCCTCGCCCCTCTCGGGTAAGCGGAAGGGATTTTCAATCCGACGGTCCACTCACCTCTGCGGGTAAGCGGAAGGGATTTTCGTTCAGAGGGACTGAAGGAGGAAGGAGAAGCGGTCCGATCGCTGCTGTTGGGCAAGCGGAAGGAAGTTTGCCGAGGAACAGAAGGAAGGAAGGAGAAGCGGTCCGCTCACCCTACTCGGGTAAACGAAGGAAGAAGGCGTCTACCCACCTGGCCGCTGTGTGGAGATTCGCCGCTGAATGAGGAACCAGCCGGAGACACGGTACGTCGCCTGCTGACAGGTGGAGCAGCTGGAAGGCCGTGACATCGCCCCGCAGAGAAGAGACCAGGCTCCGCGCGAAGAGGCAGCTGGAGGACCGAGAAGCGGCAAAAGGGTTGTCAGGAAGCACACGCGGAGAGACAGAGGCCTAGGAAGGCAGAGGGAGCACGGCGGCACCCAGAGAACATTACGGTGTAGCGGGCACAACAAGCAGAGCAGGAAAGAGGGGCCGCCCCTCCCACAGGCATAAACGAAATCATTTGCAACTTGTGCCCGGGCCGTTGCCTGGAAACCACACGCAGGCCAAGAGCAACTCTCGAAAAGAGGGACACGCCTGCACCAGACCTGACAAGGATTCAAAGGGGCAGCTACACAAGCATATTTGGTAGCACAACGGCGCATGGGGGAATAATAAAATTAAGACAGAAGTAATCGGTAAGAAGCGGCAACGTGCAGCTGGGGGAAGAACAGTGCCTTGACTACAGAGACACGCACAAGGGGCCACAGAAGGAAGAATTCAAACTAGAAGAATGGCGGAAGAAAGGGCAAGCAGGGCACAGGAGTTCAGCGAATGGGCAAAAAAGGCAGAAAGAGTATGGGGCCCAACGGGTTCTGGAAGTAATGCAAAAAGAGGAGAGGGCAAAGGTAATGTCGCCTTTGCTGATTGACGACTCCAGCAGCAGTGATGGAGAAGATGCAGTACCACAAGGACAGAAGAGGGGGAGAGAGGAGCCAAGGAGATCACAAGACCCAACGGAGGCACCCAGGAAGAAGAGGAGGAAGGAAAATAACAAAGGAAAATTGTTAAAATGTTGAAAACCTGCATTACGGGTAAGGGTAAGTCACCCAAAACCGGTGGCAGGAGGGGCAGAGGGCATAGGGGACCCAGGGAGGAGCAGGGGGTTTCATCATCCGAGCCAGAGAGCAGTGATGATGAGGAGAGAAATCACCTGAAGGCATGGGTGAAATGGAAAGGTGTCGTAAGCAAGGAAAAGCAAAGGGGCCCTGGGCCACAGGGGAAAGGAAGAGGGGCAGGGGGGCGGGGTCGGAACCCATAGAGACCTCGGTCCCAACACCTCAGGGGGCACCAATGGTACCAAATCCAGTAGGGGTACCGCAAGGTTCCAATCCACAAGGGACAACACCCGGCCAGCCATTAGCACCTGTAGGAGTGACGGCAGTACCAGTGGCAGGGAACCCACCGCATGGGATGGTACCACCAGTGGTAGCTGCTGCAGTTACAGCAGACAAGGAAGGGAGCCACTTATGACTAAGTATGGCAGACCAACAATGGGAAAGGATGCACAGGGCTGGTCCATGAAAGCAATGGCATGGCATATAAATGACAAGGTAAAGGAAAAAATATGGAGAAAAGAGTTCAGCATTTTTTCTCTGCTAGATTGACAAAAAAGAGGGATGAATGTGTCCATAGAGGACATAAAAGAAGACGAGAAAGGCCTACTGAGGAGGGTAAGAGTAGTAAAGAACTTTGACAACTGGATGGCAGCCTTCCAGATAATGTCCACCATTATATTGCAGAAATTCCCAAAGGACGGGGTAGCATTAGTCGCATATCGGCAGAGGGTGTTGAAAGTGTACAATGCATTCGGGGGGGGCAAGGCAGGAATACGACCACGAGTTTAGAAAATAAATGGATTGCTTCCCGGATATCGGATGGGATGAAGAAAATTTTAACCTCTATATATTTAACGTATTGAAAGCAAAATGGGAATCCAGGGAACGGAACTCGGAAGGGCAGCAGAGAAGGCAGTATTGGCAGAATGATTACAGAGCTGATTATAGATACAACAACAGAAGATATGAAAATAACTGACAGATCTAGGGACCAAAGTTTTCAGAGCAGGCAATATGGATCACAGAGAGGTTGGCAGAGCAGTTTACCACCAACTACACAGGGGGGCAGCAGCGGGAACACGTGGTCACCACATACAGAGCCGGGGGAACGTCGAAATTTTGAAAAGTTCAGCCACAAGTGCGAGAAATGCAAATGAGACCATAGCAGCGCCAAGTGCACAAGGGCAACGGCACCCAGCAACAGAGGCATCGAGAAGCGGAACTAGGAGCTGGGATGAGAAGGGGGCTACACCGGTTAAAATTGAGAAAATGGAAGGGTGGCTCCAAACATTCGCAGACCAAGAAGCTGCCAAAGTGATCCGACCAGGTTTTCAAGAGGGGTTTAACATTCCATTTACAGGGCAAGGATCGCAGAATATCCCAAGAAATCTAAAGTCTGCTATGGAAAACGGAGATAGTGACCAAAAAAATCCAGAAAGAGGTAGAGCTGCATAGGATCGGGGGCCCTTTCACAGCTTTGCCATTTACAGATTTCTCGTCGCTAGTCCCATAGAAGGAGAAAGGGGAATACAGACTGATCCACCATCTATCATATCTCCCGGGGCTTCAGACAATGACGGTATCTCGCAAAATGAAGCAACAGTAACCTACTCGGACTTCCAAGAAGCCCTACAGATAGTCAGGAAGGAAGGCAAAGGGGCATGGATGGCAAAGGCGGACATTAAGTCATCCTTCCGGCTGTTGCCAGTCAACAGAGAATCGCAGAAATGGCTATGTATGCAATAGGAGGGTGAATATTTAATTGACAAATGTCTACCTATTGGGTGCGCCATCTCATGTGCATATTTTGAAAGAGTAAGCTCATTCCTACAATGGGCAGTAACAAAGGAGATGGGGGGGGGGAGGCAAGGATGGTACATTATCTGGACGATTTTTTGTTTGTAGGGCCCAAAGGGTCAAAGCTATGCAAGGCCACTTTGGACACATTTGTAGAGATAACAAGCAATTGGGGTTTCCCACTGGCAGGCGAAAAAACAATGGCCCCAACACAGACAATACAATTTCTGGGGATAGAGATTGACTCAAGGCAGGGGGTATGCCGAATCCCAGAGGATAAAGTAGCAGACCTGCTAGAAACAATAAATGATCTAAAAGGGAGGAACAAGGCCACTGTGAGAGAATTGCAAGCATTAGCAGGAAAGCTAAACTTTGCAGGAAGGGTCATACCTCAAGGGAACGTGTTTCAAAGAAGTATTGAGCTGAGGACAAGAGGAGCCAAGATGGGGCACCACAGTCAGGATAGGGGGAGGAATTAAGAGAGACATGGACATTTGGGGAGAATTCCTGAGGTCATTCAATGGGTCGGTCATCTGGCGCTCACCCATAAACGAAGAAGGGAAAAGAGTGTTGTTCACGGATGCGGCAGGCAGCTTTGGCTTTGGCGCAATACTAGCGAGAGTGGTGCGCAGAGAAATGGCCAAAGGCATGGCAGGAGGCAGAATGGACGAAGAACATCACGCTGCTGGAACTGTTTCCAATCTGGGTAGCATTGTGTGCATGGGCAGAGGAGCTGAATAACAAGGAGGTGGCAGTTTGGTCGGATAACATGGCAGTGGTGCACATGTTAAATAAAGGGAATGCATCATGCCCTTGGAATTAATAGTATTGGAATTAATGAGAGCAATCACACTGGAATGCCTAAAAATTTATGTATGCATAAGGGCGATGCACATCGCTGGGGAAGCAAATGTGGTAGCTGATGCCTTGTCTCGTTTTCAGTGGGAAAGTTTCAAGGAGCTGAGGCCGGACGTCGAAAGGGAGAGAACGCCCACGCAACAGAAGGCATGGGTCCCGTTAAAAGCACTGGAAAGGAAAGAACGGTTGACTACAAGGTTAACTCGAAAGAAAGTGGAAAACCGCAGGAAACGGAACGGGTCATAGACAAGCTAACGAGGAACGGGCTAACATATAAAACGGGTAAGCAGTACGAAAAGCATGTAAAAAATGTATTGGTGGAAACAGGAGTACAAGATGTGGGAAACATTTAGACGGAAAAAAGTGTGAATTTTTGGAAGAGGCATTTGCCAAAGGAAAGAAGAAAAGCTGGGTGGCAGCACACCTAGCCGCAGTTGCATACACCACAAAGGTAGCCGGTGTACCAGATCCAACAGACAGCCCACGGCTAAAGTATGCAATAAAGGGTTGGGGGAAGTTAGAAGGAAAGAAGCCAGACAGCAGGAGGCCACTGAATTTTGGGAAGCTACTGATTCTGTTGAAAGTATTACAAAGTACATGTAGTCGCATATATGAAACACTGTTCAGGGCTGCATTCGCGTTGGCATACTATGGGGCCTTCAGGGTAGGGGAACTAGTGGCTGTAACACGGGAGCGGGAGATGGCCTGGCAAAGAGCCATGTTAGCATGGGAAGCAAGGGCATGTCAATAATGTTGAGAAAATCCAAGACTGACCAGACAGGGAAGGGGAGAGCAATAAACCTTAATTGCATCAGAGAAGAGGACCACTGTCCTAGATTCATCACCCAGGCGTTTTTGGATATCCGACCGGAGGTCGACGGACAATTGCTAATACATAGGGACAGCAGCGCGCTCAGCAGGTACCAGTTCCAGGCGGCGTTGAAACAAGCAGTAGCCAAAGCAGGGTGGGATCCAGCTGAATTTGGGACACATTCATTTAAGATAGGAGCAGCTACTTCTGCATGGGCAGGGGGCCTGGGAGCAAAGAGTGTGAAAAAGATTGGGGGGTGGAGGTCACAATGTTTTAAGAAATACATATGAGAGGAACTGATATGAACACTCTATCTCCTCCATTTCCACAGAGATGGGCCCCTACAAGTCGGCATGGATAGTGGGGCATTCCTTCGTGACACGGACAGGCAGGTGGATTGAGGAAGTGAAGCAAGGACTCCACTTCAAGAAAACAATCACACCCTGGTGGGGCCTCCCGGGGACGCACTGGGAGGACATTCACGACAGATTGACTTGATCGGCTTCAGGGACTCCTCCGTCTGTCCCCCCCCCCCCCCCCCCCCCATCCTCCCCTGAGTACCTGGTTCTACACCTCGGGCGGGGGGGGGGAGGACGATCTGTTCAGCACAAATAGGGGAGAATTACAGAGAAACATTTGCGAGTCCCTGCATAGCATAGCACACAGTTGGTGGAAAACCGACATTTTTATGTCGGAGGTAATAGCAGAGAGTATGGTATGGGGCACATCGGAGGCAGGCTATCGAGACAGCAAGAAGGAAGCTAAACAAAGCAGTGGAGAAATACTGCAGGAGCGCAGGGCTCCACTTCATAAAGCACGGCCTCTCCCAAAACAACCCAGAGATGTTTCATCAGGACGGGGTGCATCTGTCATCTAAGGGGATGGGGTTTTTTTCTGACAACATTTTCAGGGCGCTGGAAGAGCGGGGATGCAGATAGAGGCGTTTTTGGGGGGGGCCTGAGTGACCAAAGCAACACCCACTCAGGTCTGGCGGCATGCGCCCAGGAAGGGATGCCCAAGGGTAACAAAGACTTGGTGAGGAGAAGCCTTGGGCAACTACAAAACTGGACACGATGTGCCCAAAAGCAAATTATTGTGATGTTTTATTGTGTATTTTCTGTAAGAAAATAAAATGCCTACGGCCTATAATTTTTCCACAAACAAAATTGGTCTGCTATGTTATTCCATAGGTAGGGCTCAGGTAACAGTAGCAAAGGGAGCCCACACTACGCAGCCTATGCGAAATCCTAGAATTTAAACAGGAGGACCTCGAAAATAGGGCACTTCGCAACAACCTCTGGATCCGAGGGATTCCGTCCTCGATAAAAAACTGGCGGAATACGTAGGGGACTTTTTCCAGACCTTACTCCCACAACTGGACAAATCCCAGCTTCTGTTGGACCGCACCCATAGACTGGCCCCATGCCGGCAAGTGGACTCGGACCTCCCCCCGGATGTCATCACCAGGGTCCATTTCTTCACTACAAAAGAGGCCATCTTAGCCATAAGCCGTTCTCGGGACAAACTCTTTCCAGGGCGAATCAGCCACTTGGAAGATGCTAATAAAATCATGCACCCAGCCTCACCTAGAGACTACTTCACCGGACCTGGAGGTGGCCGAAAATCCAGAGCCTGCTCCCTTCCCGAAACCTAGGCAGCCTTCGTGGTTAAACGTGCAGCGGAGCAACAGGAGGAAATGGTCTGGGGCGGGTCCGCGCCCTATAGACCCACGCCACATTCACTCACCGGCCGCCCTGCCCTGCTCCACAGGGAATCACCATCTCCGATCCAGCGAGCGAACTCCTGTAACCATGGCAATGGGCGACACCCACGGCTCATGCCCATTCCATGGTACGTTCCATCTTTGAGTCCTTGGAAATCCGTAGTATTTTGACTTACTTGTTGGCCCGGTTGGCCAGGGGTGCGACCGTACTTGCAATGTCAGCCCACCCCCAGCTAAAGTTACGGCCTGCCGTTGGGGGCTCGTGTTAAAACTCCAAGTGCAGGATGACACACTTCTAGCTTTCATCAGAGATGGCGGCTGACCCGCTCACCTTCGACCCCCCCACCCCCCTCTAGAGGGGATGGCAGGGAAGGGCCTAGACCAGGAACATCAAAACGTGAAGCTCCTCTCTCGTAACGTCAATGGGCTGAACTCCCCCTCCCCCCCCCCCCACCCCCCTCCTCCAAACGGAAAGCAATCCTGCAAAAACTTCAGGATGAGGAGGCTACTACCAGCAGACATCAGGCGGCTCCGCTTCCGGCTATACCGACTCCAGTTTTTTGCCTCAGGAGGTACTAAAAAAGGAGGTACCGCAATCCTTTTCAGGAAGGACCTAAATCCTCAGGTCCTAGATTCGAAAGCATGCCCAGAAGGCCGTTTTATAGCAATCAAATGCCTTCTGCTGGGAGACCTGTACACCTTTGTCTCAGTATATGCCCCCAATTCTGGCCAATCAAGCTTCTATGATTCACTGAGTTCCTCCCTCTCACGCTTTGTAGAAGGCCAGACTATAATTGGAGGGGACTTTAATGGAGTACCAGACCCTATAAGAGATTAATCTCACCCCCCGACTTCGGGTGACTTCACCCAGGCGCTCAGCCTACTATTTAGATCCCTGGAGGTGGTGGACTTGTGGCGGGTGCTTCATCCCGCCGAAAAAGATTACTCCTTTTACTCTTATGTTCACCTATTTGACCATGCCCCAGTAATCTTGGAGATCCGGACACACAACCCCAAGCCTAATTCCCCATGTAAATAGTCCCTTTATTACCCAATCACATGTCGACAAGAGACAGGATCGCAACCGCGATCAAGAACTTCCTCGCAGAAAATCCATTCTCAGACACTTCTCCGGCAAATAACTGGGATGCCATGAAGGCAGTGATTAGAGGTGTCTTGATTGCACAAGGGGTCGCCTACCACCGGAACAGGCGGCAGATCCGGATGGCCCTTGAGGAAGAACTCAGAGTTGCGGATGAAGCTCACAAGAAAAAAGGCTGGTCCCCTAGGAAGCAGCGAGCCATATGCATAGCCAGGAAGAAATTCGAAGCCCACTATGCTGAACAAACTGCGCAACTAAAGGCCAAGGCCAAACAATTTTATTACACAAAGAACAATAAAGCAAACAAAATCCTGGTAGCTAAACTGGCCAAAACAAGACAAACTAATACCATTGCCGACCTGTGCGACTCCCAGGGAGTCATCCAATACTCAGAACTAAAAAAACAACTGGCTGTGGACCACCTGGCCCAGGTAATGACTGCTCCGCCACGAGACCAGTCCAAACAGGTAGAATACCTGCAAAGAGCAGCCCTGCCCCGACTCACGGACTTGGCAAGAGAAAGTCTGGAGGCAGCCATCACGAATGAGGAGGTCGAGGAAGTCATCAAAGCTCTTAAATCTCGGGCCCCAGGCCCAGATGGATTCTACGCCAGATTCTACAAACTATTCAAACCCCAGCTGGTTCCCCCCTTGGTGACACTCTTCAACTCCTTCAGGGAAACAGGATCAGTGACCTCTTTGATGCAGGAATCTACCACCATCCTCCTGCCCAAGCCAGGGAAAGACACAAGAGACCCGGCTTCATAGAGGCCAATAGCCCTGTTGAATATAGACGCTAACCTGTATTCCAAAATTCTCGCAAACCGCCTAGGTCGCATACTACCAGAGATAATTCATCCTGACCAGGCAGGCTTCATCTTAAACCGAACAGCAGGAGATAATATCTGCAGAACCTTGAACTTGGTTGACCTCGCTGCCCGAATTTCTCAGACTAGTACTAATGGCCTTAGATGCTACCAAGGCATTTGACAAAGTAAGGTGGACTGGTCGTTCATGAAACTCACTCTAGAGGCCTTTGGATTTGGAGCAACGTTCCAGACAATGATACTGGCTAACCACAAAGCCCCAAAGACATTTCTGAGGACCAACGGATCCATCTCGGCCCCAATCCCCCTGTCCTGCAGAACCAGACAGGGCTGCCCGCTATCGCCTCTGCTTTTCGCACTCACCATGGAACCCTTCGCTCAGAGTATCAGACGGAACAACCACATCAAAGGCCCTCAGGTCGGCTCATCGCAACATAAAATCGCCCTATACGCTGATGACGTACTGCTCATGATCTCGGAGGCCTGCTCCTCCTTAAAGCACGCCTTGGCGGAAATAACCAGCTATGGAGAGGTTTCCGGCTTCTCTGTCAACTTCACCAAGTCGGTGGCTTTGGGCATCGGCCTCCCCCCAGAGGACCGGGAGGCATTGGCCAAGATGTGCCCAATCACGTGGCAAAGAAGGGCAATCCCCTACCTGGGGGTCCACATTCCAGCAAACTCAAAAGATACATACCAGGCCAAATTTCCCTGGCTGTTCAAGGAACTAGGAGACCAAATACCCTGGCCGACCCAGGAAATTTCATTGATGGGACGCATAACAGCCTGCAAAATGAACCTTCTCCGAGGTTTCTCTATGCCTGCTCTTCCCTCCCAGTGGCAATCCCCGCACCAACCCTATCGCGACCTGCAGAGGAAAATGCTGAAGTTAATCTGCAGGGGTAAAAGGGCTAGAATCCCCCACAAGACAATGCTGGGCGGCTCTAAACTGGGAAGGCTGGGGGTCCCGGACCAACAGGCCTACAAGGTGGCAGCGCAACTGGCACATGTCCACGCATGGAAGACCATCACAAACCGCCCCAGATGGGTAGAATTGGAGCAGTCGCAACTTCCGCTCCCCCTGTGATTCCTGACACATCCCACCCCCCTCAGAATGCGCTGGGAGGGTCTTCTATCGGTGACCAAACACACCTTGAGCTCCTGGGACTGGGCACTAAAACAAAAGGGAATCCCGTGGGTCTGGGCCCGCAGTCGCCAGTTTTCCATAATCCAGCTTTCTCACTCTAATCCTCGCAGTTTCAGAAATGGATAAACGGTGGCCTTGAGACCCTAGAACAGCTATACACGGGAAATGTACCACATACATTAAAACAGTGCAAGGAAATGTTCCAACTCCAGGAAAATGACAAATTTACATATACTCAATTGCGTTACTGGTGCTCACACCCCCAGACCCTCCAGGCGGCAACGCGCACCCTCACCGCCCTCGAACTAACACTCAAGGACCTCCCGACTCGAGGCAGGATCTCCACCTTATATAGATGCTTTTTGGGAGACTTCCTGGCATCAAAAACCTGATGCATGGCCCAGTGGGAGGCCGACCTGGGACACCCAATTGAGGATCAGACATGGGTGGACATCTGGGCCCGAGCGCACTCCTCGTCCACCTGTGTCACCAACAGGGAATGTGCATACAAGATCATGCTGCGGTGGTACTACCCCCGACCCCTTAGGCTTCACCACATGAACCCCCAGGTGGACCATGCTTGCTGGAGAGGGTGCGGTCAACCAGGCTTCTCCTTTCACATGTGGTGGGCATGCCCGAAAATCAGGCAATTCTGGAAACTGTTTGGCGACTATTGCACAGATCACCGGGACAGCAATCCCGCTGGAACCGGAACCCGTCCTCCTGGGGGCCCCAGTCCCCGCGATCTATCCACGCTCCGGGAACAGAGCGAAATTGCTGACCCAATGTCTCCTAGCTGGGAAAACGGTGCTGGCCCGCTTCTGGAAGTCCCCGGACGGTCTCCTCATGGCCCAGTGGTGGACGAAACTATGGGACATACTGATCGCGGAGAAGGTAACAGCGGAAAAAGCCGGAGTCCTCCACCGATTCCCTAACATTTGGGCCCCAGTTCTGGAATACATTCAGCGATTTCCCGCCCTGACTTACAAACCTATCAATGCCCAGTGGACCCTGAGAGAACAGGAAGACCCCGGAGGGGACACATAGCTGATGGGGCTGCATAGTGGGTGGCTCAGAGGGTGGAGGCCCCGGATCGGGAATGGGGGGAGGAGGGGATGGGACTTGAGGGGAATGTTTGAGGGGTCAACGTGTCTCATCTATTGCTCATGATGTATGGTTGTCAACCTGCCTTGATTTAAAATAAACATATTTAAAAAAAAAAAAAAGTTGCCTCAAAAGGTCCCATGGGCCTTCCTAAAGGTGGATTACTGACCTCTGTGGCCTCTCCCTGGTCCCTTGAGGAAATTGACAGCTCAACATTGATGGTTCTACCAACTAAACTGCATCACTATTGTAAACACTTTGTATTCATGTTTACAATCCCTCCCCCCCCAACAACCAAGTAACTACAGAAAATGTTGCGGCAATCAAAACTATTTTGAATACATTTAATTCATCATTCCCCATCTTCCTAGTCAGTGATTTTAATGCACAAATAGAACTAATTAGTCTGAACCATTGTGACGACCGCATATCGACTCCCTGTCAATTGCGATGCTCAGCCAGACGTGCTGCCAAACAATGGGTGTTACTTCTGGAAGAGTATGGCATTATGTGTCTCAATGCATTTTGTCCAGGGGATGCTTCCATTGTTTTTACCCGAGTTAGCAGCAAATCAGCCTCTACTCTAGGCTATGTCTTCGGAAACAACAGTGGAATGTGCTTTGTCAAAGATATGGCTATACTACAGAGAGCTGAAAGTGACCCTTTCCCCTTATGTATTCTGCTCTCTCAAATAGACAGATGTAACTTAATAAATCTACGTGATACTAATGGGGACATATCCTTTAACCTGCAGGGCAATTGTATTTGCTGGATTGAAAAAAAATTGGCCAGGGCGGCTACTGTCTCGAGTTGTTTGCTGCCCTCCTTTATACCTAGCTTTGATTCTGTGTCAAGCGAACTGCAGGATGAGATTGTGCTTGCCTTTGCTAATCTGATTCTCCAAATTAAAGAATCCATAGCATCATGTCGCCAATTCCATAATGTGGCTGAGCGTACTGATAAACCCTTATCTAAACGGGTGAACTATAATCTGGCATTTGCCCTAGCAAATGCCAGATGTGCTCCTGTTAGTGCTGTATTGTACTATCAAATTAGCCTGTTATCTCCAAGTGAAGTATGTCATCATATTAGAGCAGCCAAGCAAAATCACTGGAAATGGCTTACTGAATATAGTATAAAACGTAACCTGGAGAAATAGAAAGAAATTGCATATATGGCTATCCAAAAGGAGAATTCTAAAATATGGTCGGTTTTAAGAGGCAATGAATCTCGTGGCCTCAGGGTGAATGGAGTGACTGAACCTGATTGATTGAAACATATTGTTAGTACCCTTGGTCCGAATGCGTGTGACAATGATCCATTTCCTCTCCTTATGGCGGCTTAGTCCTGTCAAATGTCAACATTAGACATTATAGTCATTATAGAGCACCTAAATTCATCACAACCCGCTGGTGCTGATGGTATTTGCAATGCAATTGTCAAAGCCAGCCCTAGAGTTGTGGGCCCATAGCTTACATCTGTTGTATACAGACATAGGCATAACAAGCAGTATCCACCAAACTTGCTGTGAAAGTCACATACTGCCCGTCCATAAGAAAGGTCCCCGGAACATAGCAACTAATTACAGAGTGGTTGCTATGTTAGATGTTCCTTTCAAAATATTTGCAAAAATACTTTTGTCTGAATTAAATGACTGGATCGCAGTGAACAAAATACTTCCTCCAAATCAGATGGGCTTTATTAAAAAATCTAACAATCTGCTTATTCTTGTTGCATCTATTCAATATGCTTGGAAGCACAGAGATCCTCCCGCTTATGCTGCATTTATAGCTTTCTCTGCAGCGTTCAATTCAGTGTTCCGTAACATACTCTGGAAGAAATTGACACAGTGGAATATCCCGCCAGGTCTGCTTAAGGTGTTGATACTTCTTTATACCAACACCTCAGTTAAGATCAGATTAGATGCTGAAGGCATATTATCAGGCTCAATTCCAAAACGACGCAGGGTAAAACAAGGGTGTATTGTCGCCGCTATGCTCTTTAATCTCTACCTTTCCAATCTCAGCTTGGCTTTCAATAATCCGCTAATCCGTCCAGTGAAAATGGGACGGCATTGGACTAGCTGGCTAGTTTACGCCGACGACTTGGTTCTGGTTGACCATACCCCAAAGGACTTACAAAGTTTGATCTTGGCCCTAAGAGTATATGCAAAGCAAACGGTCTGTCAATTAGCATAGATAAAAGTAAGACTATGAAATTTGCCCCGTCGTCTGCAAAAGGCCGAAATGTTGTCTGTACGCTAAATGGGCTGCATCTTGCAAGTGTTTCCTCCTATAAGTAGTTAGGTAACCATGTACAAAATAACATGAGGTATGAAATACATTGGCAGGAAACTAAGATTAAATGTAACAGAGCAGTAGGTGCCATCCGGAAATGTATAGGCAACCAATGTGGTATTTCCATGGAAACAATCCTCCTACTATATCAGACAAAGGTTTGTTCCATTCTCTCCTACAGGATCGAAATATGGGGACATAAATACAGTGCAGTATTGAAACGCTATGAAGCATCAATATTGCACAAATTATTTTGTATGCCACCATCATTGCCTATAGAATATTTGTATTTAGAATTTGGCATTGCTGGTATTTCGGCTGATCTCATAGTGAAGACAGTATGTTTTGTGATAACTTACTAAAATTAGAGATTAGCACTATGATGGGGAATTTCGTTGGTGCATTCTGTGAAATAGAAAATAGTTACACAATGGGGACACTTGGTCAGTTGCTAACACTCTATACTAAATGGCAAGAGGGATGCTGTGGCCTTACGGCGAATGAGGTAGTGCATGTGATTAAGGTACGTCTGAAATCCTGACTCCTGTTGCACAGTAAAGAACAATATCTTGTGAACTTGTATGCAGGAAGCAACAGTACCTCTCTTTCTGAGTACATCTCTGCTCAAGTGGCAAAACCAACTTATATAATTGCCTACCCCAACAGCTCCATTTCCAGACAGTATATGAGAATCAAATTTAACATAAGCTTTGCATTAATAACTCAAGGTGCACGGCAAGGAATTCTGTTCAACTCTAGATTCTGTTGGCTTTGGGGTACTGAATCTATTGAAAACATTGAACACCTGCTAACAGTTTCTGAGAGTTTGCAAAGGATACAAATCAGTTATCGGAAAGCGTACAATAGTGGTCTTGATTGTGATGATCTCACCCCTGCGTGGACATTGTTTCTAAATGGATGTGACCATAACTTGATTTTTTATTTTGTGAAATTTTATTGGAAATGTGTTGAGATTATGAACTTAGTAGCCTGTTAAAATCGTCCCCTCTTTATAAATCGTTGAGTAGAAGTGGTGATACATGACATTTTAAAGTACTTTAAGTACTTTTAATATGTCAGTTTTATGTATAGGTATGACATGTAATGTTTTATCTAAAAATCACAGTACTTGTGGGTCTTCTTGTTATGACAAAATAGGTAAATGTTTTATCCAGTGATGTTTATTTTGGAACCAGGTTTTAAATGTAAATCGTTTTGTGTACACTGTATTTGTTTTAAATGGTGTATATACAAAGCCACTCGGCTGCACGTATATTAATAAATAAACAAATAAATAAAAAGTATTCAAGATGGCAAGCCTGCCCAGATTTATTCAGCTCTGTGCATTGGGGATTGGTTTTGCTCAGTACACCTGGAGGACGCATAGTTACACATCTATTTGACATCCACAAAGGAAATGTATTTGTCCTTTTCTTACAAATTTCTCTCACCATAGAGAGGAGATGTTGGCAGTACAGAGTCCTACCGTCTGTATTCAATGGAGCCCCAAGGGTCTTCTCCAAGCTAATTATCATTGCTCATCTGCACCTGAAGGGCATCCACATTTATCAGCACGTAGATGAGTAGCTCTTTTGGGATACCTCCCACCAGGATTTCTTTACTGTTTTCTACGATTGAAGCCTCTGCGCAAACCTGAAGAAATAATAGTGCTCTGCATCAGGAGAACTGAGTCAAATGGTTTAATATAGAATTCTTTCAGTGCTAGGGTGTTCCTTACTTAAGGAAGGATACAGGACCTAAAGAAGATAGTCTACCACTTTGTTTCCAGGTGGAAGATCTTGACCTGGGGGTTTTAGAGACTTCTGTGTCCTGGTTGTTCTGCTCTCAAGGTACAGGATGCACCTGGAATTATTTTGGGACTAACTTTGGGATGACCAGTCAGTCAAGGTTCGCATCCCTACATCCCCATGGAGGATCTTCTCTCAAACCCACAAGACTCCAATCTCCTTTTTGGTTCTTACTTCACAGATCTGCCTAATTAGGCAGTAATAACCAGAGTCTCAACCCTCTGCCGGATGGGGCGTTACTCTCTGGGTCCTTTCCGTTCATGGCCTCAGGACTCTGCCAGAAAAACCTAATCACATTATGGCTCTCAGAACATTCTTCATGATGATCTTGGCTAGGGTGCAAGCAACGTGGGGACCAAATCCTCTCTTATGTCTCCTGGCTGTGGAGATTTGGCATTGGGCCCACTAGTGCAGAATATTGCTCTCCCAGATGTTTCTGCAATGGGGCACTCTTCAACTGTACCTGTATGACCCCCTCTCAAAACCCACTTTCAAGACTTTAGCCTCTCGGGGGAAGTATGGGTACTGGTTCCCTAGGGAAAAGTCTTCACATTGTATGGGTGAATATAGAGGCATACTAATTACTGCCAAGACTACTCATTCACAAAGCAATCTTCAAACCGAAGCAATCTCAGAGTTTGCCCCTCATCCTGGTGACTCCCCATTGGCGGGCCAGTTTCTCGTATTTGGACCTCAAGATCCTGGCCTTGAAGAATCTGGTATCTTTCCTAGTGTTTCATCAGCTTCTGTCGCATGAAGTGAGAATCCAGCACCTCTCGTTTCAATTAATAAACTTAGTGGCCTGGTTTATGAGGAACTGACTCTGGGTCAACTGGGTCTTTCCCAGCGAAATATGGAGGTCATTCTGGAAATAGTACACCATAAAAAGATACAACAATAGTGTTGTTGGTTTTGCTACTAACCCACTCAGAATGGCCTTCTTCCTTTGCTATGCTTCTTGGCCCATATAATCCAATGTATCTCAGCTCTGGCCAACTTTGGCTTCAAGATCAACTAATGAGGCACCTATTTGGCTCCTACAGGAAGGTATAGAAGCTTGTATGTCATTGTATTTTCCAGTTCTAATACAGTCATAAAATGCTATTTTGCTGGCTTTATTAGGCTCTTCCTACCAGTTAGGGCTTCACAACCTGGTTTGGGATTTGACTGTAGTGCGTACAGCATTATTGTGCAAGCCATATTGTGTATTGTGAGAAACCTGAGGGTATTCTCCCAAGTAGACCTCAGGAGTCCCTTATTCAGGTGGCCAGGGACGGGCTGGCGCTCTCAGATCCCAACCCTGGGGGTGGACGAGCAAGGGAGGATCACCTGGGTAGGAGAGCCCGGGTTATGCTTGGGGAAATATCCAAGGTGATACGCGGTATTATGCCAAAGAAATGGACAAGGAAGTCGAGCTTACTGAAGCTTTTATAGGTTGCACCAACTCAACCTCCCTTTTTACCCAAAATATCTCCCTTACCCCAATCCCACAAACCCTCTGTATCTGATAGATACCATAAGAGTCCAAACCACGTTGCACTCAAAACCCACACCTCCCAGAATCCTTGTTTTCCTGCTTTCCACTCAAATACTCCCCATCCTTTGTCTCCATGTCCTTCTGGTTATTCTTTTCTGAACTCCCAGGACAAAACACTACAGTTCCCAAAATCCCCCTTGTTTATTTCAATATAGTAAGCCCAGTCTTTCTCACCAACCCTATCAGTTTCACCCTTCTAGGATTATCAAACCCCCTTGTACAAACACTCCTCTGCTGATAACCAAGCCGGGGAAGGACCTCAGTCTCAGTGGTACCAACCTTGACTCCAAGGATAAAGAAAGGCAAGCGGTCCATCACAGCTGATAAGTCAAGGGGAGAATCGTTAAGAAACCAAACTGTGTTGAACAAAAAGTAGTCAGTCGCTAATTTGAACTTTGAAAAGCTAAAGAGGGGGAAAACCAGCAACATAGGAGGCCAGCACCACGTGGATGCTCAGGCAGGAAACACTGGGTGATTACCCGATGGTAGAAAGACTACCGTAACCAGAAGCCCTTGGGACGAGGTGAAAAGAGTTCAAAGTGGTCATACAGGGTTCTTTTAAAATCCTCTCGATCGTTGAAAGTCTTTGACCACCAGATGATTGCGAAAGTTAAGTGAAGTGAATCCTGGCTGGTGAAAAGTTAAATACATGAACTGTATATCGGAAAAGCCTGTTTAAAAGGACATTAAGATTTGTGAAAGCAAGAAGTATTGCAAAACCCAGAGAAGGGAATTGCCCCCTTGTCATTTGGAATCCTTGCCCGGCCGAGGGAGATCCAGGGGTGGTAAACTATCACCCAAAGTTCACTGAGAAAGGAACTGTCTTGTGAATTTGTTGAATGCAATTACTGAGGGGTTTGCGCCCAGAAGTGGGGGACCCAGGGGTGAAGCCATCACCCAATGTATACGTGAAGCAGAACTTTGTTTGTTATGAAATACATCAGGCCCCTGAGAGAAAGACACTTCTATTGAAAAGAGACTTTGCCATCGAAGAACCTGATAGCTGGAACGGAACTGTCGGCTCGTGCTGAGAAAGCTTGAGCGTGTGCTTTGCTCCAAGTCTCACCTTGTCCCATGCCTAAAACGTGGGGAAGGGAGACCCCTGGCAATCACATCCTGACTTATTATTTGGAACCATTCTTTTCTTTATTGAAACCCTATCCCACACTCTTTCTATAATTAGTTGTAAGGAATTGCCAATAGGTTTTTCTTAGTATAGGCCTCTTATTTTTATACAACGCCACTAGGACTGCCTTATTTTTCGTTTGATGGTCGATGCTTGCTCCCATCGTACATTTAGGTTAGGCATATTTTCACCCTGCATTCATTGTTCAATAAACACCCTTGAACTGTGATCACTTGTGTCTGTCTTTACTGTCGCCACCATGAGTTCCTTAGAGTATGCATATATTAACTAGTTATAGGAAAGTGTCCCTGTGGTGGTGTTAATTTCGACCAGGTGCTTTAAGTGACATTGGAGTTCGATCAACCTTGGAGCCATACACTGTGTACCACTGAGAGAACTTGGTGTTTAGGACTCGCCCATACTTTCTACCAAAGGTGGTATCGGCATGCTGTATACATCAGGAAGTACTCCTTCCCATGCACATTCTATTGCCCGAGTCAGATGGTGAGTGGATGCTCAGTACCCTGAACGATCGCTGGTCCCTGAAGTTTTACCTAGATCATATAAAAAACTTCAAGAAACCTCTTCATTATATTTGTAGTTTCACATCCAGGAAAAAAGATCTTTGAGGCTTCCATTACGTGTTGAATTGAGTCTTGCATCACCAAATCTTGCCAGATCTAGGATAAGTCCTATACTGAAGGCCTACAGACGTATGTGGTTAAGGCGAAGGCTACTGTGGTGACCTTTCAGAGGTACACTCCTTGTGAAGTAATCATTAAGGTGACCACATGGGCTTCTTCCTCAGCCTTCTGAATCATTGATACATGGATACTAGCGCTAAATCAGATTCTAGGGTTAGTCAGGATGTTCTCCAGAACGTGTTTAGAGTACTTCCTCTAAAGGCAGAGATTCATGCTTGTATTCGCCAATAAATATGGAAGAAGGGATGTAGGATTATGAAAGTTACTCATTGTAGTGACTAGTATAATACCATTTCATAGCCCCCCTATTCACCCTCAATCCCCAATACGATATTAGCTTGTTAGCCTGCCTGCCAAAGGGGGAGAGCAACTAGAATTCATTGCTGTGGGGTGGAGTAATTGTGCATGGAAACTGCATGCTGGCTTCACGCTTATTTCAAATTTTATGACATTCATTCTCACAATTATAGATGAAAGGATCTGTGGACTAGCAGCACAGTAATCACTGGGGGGGTATCTTGTTCTGTCAGAGCCGATTACACAGCAGTGTATCTAGCTGAATAAGGGAAAGGAGGGTTGAGCAATGATCAAGATGGGACTGTGGAGAGACCTGAGACACCAGGAAGGTGCCTGCAAAAGTAGAATGTAACCATCGTATCCCAACTGATTGGTTAGATGTTACATTTTTTAAATAAATGCTACCCTGTTTTTAGCGCTTTGTTTCTTCCCAGCTTCCATAAGTATGGAATACATATGGAATGTTAATTAAGGCTTATTAAGGAAGTAGTCACTAATCTGATGTTTGGACCTGAGTATGTCCTACTAGAACACGCAATCTTCCAACATCCATCCTGTTGGCAAAAGTCTGTCCCAGTAATGGCTGGGTCCATAACTTATCAGAGTGAGGCCAAGCTAGGTGATCTCTTCTGCTGACTTTGCATGACCAGCCTTGCTGCATCATTGACTGCTCCAGCCTCACAGAGCCGTTTCTTGCCGACATTGTGCACATAACCTGGCAGCAAAGATGCAAGGACACGGGAACTGGGATCCCTAGCAGAAGCTGACCACCTCTAAGATCTGCAGCTACTAAAACACACAACCAAAGTAATAAGAACTGCAAATAAGTAAAGTGCCTACACTCCCAGGAGTGTGTTCCTACATATCGGCCATCACTGGAATAGTCCTGAAAGCTTGCACATCAATGTTATGTTATTTTGCATTTATATAGCGCCTTATGTACCATGGGTATGATCTCAAGGCGCTGGTAGGATGAACACCCTTGGGAACCGAAGTTCAAGTCAATAGAGAGAGTCATAAGCTGCGTGTGAGCACCGGATATGTGTGCAGCAGGTGAGGCATTCGTGTGATAGCTGCTTCTTAGCGGTAGGTGTGGTGGTTGGGAGATCAAGAGTATGTTTTCGTTCTGGCAGGTTGTTATCCAGACCGATTCTGGCTGCGTTGGGCCTGAGGAGAACGCCTAGGCTGGAGGGTGCGTAATCAGTTGTGTTTAGTTCGCATGATTGGCAGTATGCGGCGAGTGATGGTATGGGAACAGCTTTACCAAATGGTGTCATAGTATCGCTGTGTTCTAGTTGAGTGGTGGTGTAAAGAAGAGGGTAAGCGTGGAGATGAGGTATGGTGGTTTACCTTAGGTGCTTGAGATCGAGCACACTCCATTAGATCCTTGCACTCCAGCCATTCCTTTCACTCCAGCCATTCCATGCACTCCAGCCATTCCATGCACTCCAGCCATTCCATGCACTCCAGCCATTCCATGCACTCTAGCCATTCCATGCACTCTAGCCATTCCATGCACTCTAGCCATTCCATGCACTCTAGCCATTCCATGCACTCTAGCCATTCCATGCACTCTAGCCATTCCATGCACTCTAACCATTCCATGCACTCTAACCATTCTATGCACTCTAACCGTTCTGTGTATTCTAACCGTTTTATGCACTTTGATCGTTTTATGCACTTCAGATTGTTTCATGCGCTCGAATCATTTTTGTAAGTATTCATTCTGTGTCCTTTATCAGTTCAGTGCATTCCATCTGTTGCATGTTATGTTATGTTACTTTGCATTTATATAGCACCTTGTGTACCGTTGGTATGATCTGAAGGCGCTGGTAGGTTGAACGCCCTCTCGGACCGTAGTTCAACCAACCCTTGCATTCCAACCGACCCATGTACTCCAACCGTTCCGTGCACTCCAATACCTTCCTCCGCCCCACGCACTTTTCCTCCGCCCCACGCACTTTTCCTCCGTCTCATGCACTTTTCCTCCGTCTCATGCACTTTTCCTCCGTCTCATGCACTTTTCCTCCGTCTCATGCACTTTTCCTCCGTCTCATGCACTTTTCCTCCGTCTCATGCACTTTTCCTCCGTCTCATGCACTTTTCCTCCGTCTCACGCACTTTCCGTCCATCCCATGCACTCCGTCCGTCCCATGTACTACATCCATCTCATGCACTACATCCATCTCATGCACTCCTTCCGTGTTGTGCGCTACATCCATGTCATGCACTTGCTTCATCTAGTCCAATCGTTCAGTTCATTCCATGCACTCTGTCATTCAATCTATCCGTTCCCTTCACTCTACCTGTTCTGTCCACTCGATCGGTATCATGTGCACAATCCTTTCCATCTTCTCGACCAGCTTATTCCTCGTGTCTACTTTGTTCTTCTTGTCCACTTTATTTCTCTCATCTACTTTGTTCGTTGCATGCAATTCGTTGCTTTCTTCTATTTCGTTAATTTCATCCACTTCATTGCTTTCATTCAGTTTATTCCTTTCATCCACTTCACGCTTTTTATTTAGTTTATCTTTTTTAGTTTACATTTAGCGGTTATTGGTTTTAGATTTCTCGCTCGGATCATGATGCTGGATAGACGTTTATGAGAAGGCGGCTTTGGGCTAAGGTCATTGATTGCCGTTATCCAGTATGACTTACGCGTTGATTTCAGGTGAAGAGCCATGTTTTCAGTAGTTTGCGGAAAGACATGAGGTCTTCGGTGAGTCGGATGTGGGGTGGAAGTGCATTCCACAGAGTCGGGGCTAGGGCTGAGAATGATGATCCACCTAACCTGACAGAGTTGGTTTTTGGTCTGACTAGGAGGCCGGCCGAGCTTGATCTTAGTGTGTCGAGGTTGGTAGGGTTTTAGCTTGTCTTGGAGATATTGTAGTCCGGTTTTATGCATTGCTCGGTGAGAGATGCATAAGGTTTTGAAGGTCACCCTTCGAGCAATCGGAAGCCAGTGCAGAGTTTTGAGGGCTGGTGAGATGTGATCTCTTGGGCCAAGTGCTACTAGCAGTTTGGCAGCTGTGTTTTGTGCTCTTTGTAGTTTAGTTAGTTGATACGCGTGGACTCGAGGTAGAGGGGGTTGGCGTAGTCTAGTCTTGACATGACAATAGACTGGACCGCGGAGAGTTTGTTGGGAAAAGAGAGGTATGGAAAAATGCGCCTAAGAGTTTTAAGATGATAGTGGCAGGACTTGGAGACATTATTGACTTGGAGCGAGAGGGTTAGGTCTGAGTCTAGGGTGCATCCAAGGTTTTTTACTGAATTTGAGGGTGTGGGGGAATTGGCCATGGGAGATGGCCAGAGTAGCGGGTACGGAAGAAGTTCGGTATTGCCACATACCATGATTTCAGTTTTGGAGGGATTCAGCAAGAGGTGGTTTTTGGTCATCCAGTGATCTACGTTGAGGAGGCAGGAAGCGAGGTCAGGTTGGCAGTTGGGTTTTTAATTCAGGAGTTTTAGGATCAGTTGTGTCATCTGCGTAGTTGTAGCACAGGATATCGTGGGAGCGGATTATTTGTGGGAGGGTAGACCTATAGAGGTTAAACAGGAGGGCTGATGGGCATGCTCCTTGTGGAACTCCAGTGTTGACCTGTCGGGTGAGGGAAGCATAGGTTGAGAGTAGGGTTATTTGGTTCCTATTGTCGAGGAAGGATGCTATCCATTTGAGAGCGTTTCCACTGATTCCTAGGGAGTGGAGGTGATCAAGGGATTGAGTGGTTGATTGTATCAAAGGTGGCGGATAGGTCAAGGATTAGTGTGGCGCATCCCGCAGAATCAGCTGTATTTTTAAGGTCATCCCAGATTGAGCTTAGGGTGGTTTTGGTTCCATGTCAGGCTCTGAAACCTGATCGAGCGGGGTCAAGGAGATTGTTGGCTTCGACAAAGGCGTTTAGTTGGGAGTAGGCGGTTCGGTCAATGAGTTTGGCGAGGAACTTGGTGTTTGAGATGGGGCGGTAGTTCTTGGGCTCGAGAAGGTCGAGGGAAGGTTTTTTTAGGAGAGATTTGACATGCGCTGTTTTGAATGCGTCGGGGAAAAATTCCCAAGTAGAGGGAATCGTTTATGATGGTTCTTGCATGTTCTCCTGCACAGGTAGAAGCAAACATTTCTTTGAGGGTTGTGGCTGAGCATGGGTCGAGCGGGGAGCCGGATGGTTTGCGGGCAGAGAGAAGTTTGAGAAATTGGTCAGTTGATATTGGAGTGAAGGAGTCAAAAGTTGGTAGGCTAGCGGTCGCAGGTGGTGGGTTGGCAGGAAGGGTGGGTGGATTGTGTGGTGGGTGTATTAGAGCTAATTTGTTGGTTAGCAGGTTTGTTCTTTCGAGAGCTGTGGTGTAAAAGTGAAGAGAGTGAGTCGCATAGTGATTGTGAAGGGGTGGGACGGGTGGTGGTACATGAAGGTTTGGTGAATTCGGCGATTTTGTGAAGTTCTTTGCTGGGGTTTTTACAGTTTAGAATTCGGGAATTGTATTGGGCTTTTTTAGCTTTCCGGGTTTCGGCCTTGTAGTGGCGGGCCAAGGTGGATCTTCTCAGGTTTGTATTGTCTTTTCGCCATTTGCGTTCTAGGGATTTATATAGCTGTTTAGCGGTCTTCAGTTCTGGTGTGAACCATCTAGGAAAATGGCCCTGGCGAGCTGATGGTTTACAAGAGGGGTGAGCGGGATTAGAGAGGAGTTGAGCCAAGAGTCAAAGGCGTTGGAGGTTAGTTGTTCGTTGGGTAGGCGGTTCGGGGGAGGGGACCGAAGGAGTGCATCGGCTAGGTCGGGAAGGATCTTTAGTTTTTTCCAGAATTTGCGTAGGTTCAGAGGTTCTGGTTCGGGATGGGTGGGCGAATGGGGAAGAAATAATGAGGTGATCTGACCAGATGATAGGGGTGTGGGGGTTTAGATGAATCGGGTTGTGGGAGCAGAAGATGGCATCAAGGGTGTGTCCTTTATAGTGTGTCGGTCCGTTTATGTGGGTATGTAGGTTAATCGCGTCTAGGCCGTCAACCAGAGGGTGGGTGATGGGGTTGGTGGGGATCTCAAGCCATATGTTGAAGTCTCCTAGAACAGTGATGGTGGGATGGTTTAGTTGGAGGGTGGCGATAAAGTCGCAGAGGTTGTTTGAGAATTGCCTGTCGTAGCCTGGGGGTCTGTAGATGATTAGGAAGCTGTGGGAGAATGAAGGGGGGAGGGATAGTTTTACGAGGAGTGATTTGCATGAAGGAATGGATGGTTGGTTGTCTGACTGAGGTGTGGAAGGCATACTTGAAGGCGATTGCTATTCCTCCTCCTCTAGAGGGACTGTTTAGAGGGATGAGGGAATAGTCTGGGGGAAAGGCTTCGTTGGCGATAGGGGCGAAGTTGTCAGAGAACCAGGTTTCTGTGATAAAGACTAGGTCCGGTTTGTCAGAGGCGAGGAGGTCAAAGATGCTGTGTTTGTTTTTTGCTACAGTCGGGCATTAAAGAGGATGCAATTTACTTCGGTACAGGAGGATTGTGAGGGATTTGCAGGGGTGGGGCGTGGGAGGGGAGAGAGTGGAAAAAGGAGTGAGAAGGGGGGAGGTTGGTGGTCGTCTGGAAGAGTAGGCATGCAGTTGAGTTGGTGGGGCTGAGTGGGGAGGGGTTGGACTGGTGTGACGCGGTGAATGGATTTGGGACGGTGGATTTGAAAGTGGGTTGAGGTAGGGTAGCAGTTTCAGTTGTGGTCGGTGAGAATTCAAGGGAGAGGGGTTTCAGGTAGTGCGAGGGAGGTGAAGGTTGAGATTGGGAGGATTGGGAGGTGGGTCGAGACAGAAATGGCGATGAGTACTGAGAGATTGAGGGAGACAGGTACGTTTCCTCTTCAGTGTTTCTGTTGCGGGCGGTGTGTGAGAGAGGGTGGGGGGGTCGGAGGGTGAAAGGGATGCGGCTACTGTTCTTGCCAGGGCGAGGCGTGCAATTTTTAGGGAGGGGAAGGAGCGGGGTCGGAGGGGGATGATGGGAGTTCAGGGCAGTGGAAGGTGGGTGGTAGCGGAGATGTGTGTGCTTGGGAGGCTAGGCGGGCTATTAGTCGGGGGGTGGGGCTGAAGACAGTAGGCAGTGGGGTCGAGGGGATTGGATGAGCAGGGGTCTTGGGATGGTTGGCTCGCCATCGTGTTCCTCTGGCTTGGTGTTTGGATAGGGGATGTGTAGGGTTTGTGGTGGAGGGAGGGCAGGGTGTCTAGGTGAAGGGGGGGTTGGGAAGAAAAGTGGGTGTGAGGGGAGGCAGGCACGAGGGGGTCATTTTCTGCGGATCTTGGTGGGTGGGGTGGACTCATGGTTGTGCAAACTTTCTAAAAGTAATTATACCACGGCTATGCTGTTAGGCGGCCTTCTAAATGCAACTATACCACAGATATGCTATTGGGCACGCTTTCTAAATGTAACTATACCCCAGATATGTTGTTATGCAGACTTTAAATGCAACTATACCACAGATATGCCGTTTAGGCGGACTTCTGAATGCAACTATACCACAGATATGCTGTTTAGGCACACTTTCTAAATGCAACTAAAATACTTTTTAATGCAACTATACCATAGATATGCTGTTAAGGCGGACTTCTAAATGCAACTATAGCACAGATATGCTATTAGGCACGGGTATACTATTAGGCACGCTTTCTAAATGTAAGGTGAAGGGGACCAGGGTGTTTGCGGCTTAGGCTGGTCCGCTCTGTCGGCAATGCCCTGCTGCTCCTTGTCACCTTATTTGTCGCCCTTGTCTGGATCACTCCTGTGGGGCCTGCTCTCGACGCATCTCACCTGCGGGAGGACCGGGAGGCTGGTGAGCTCTTCCTCTGAGGAAATGTCTGTGCCCTGGAGAATTGCCTCCTTCTAACCGGACCAACCTGCTCCCTAAATAGTTACAGTTCTGCTACTTCAGCGTGAAAATCTACCTGCTTAATGACATTGTGGATTGCTCAGGACACCTTGGACTGGAATTTTGAAACCACTGACCTCCATCCACCTGCTAGTTCAAGCCATGACACCTAAAGATATGACTACTAGCACTTGAGCTACCTTCCCCGTTACAACCATGCAGCATAATCCATTCAAAATGATGTTCCTCTGAGCTGCTGCGGGAGATCTGCGCTGTGATCAAGTGAGAATGAGCCTGGCAGTTCCCCTGCAATCCCCTTCAAGAACACCGACTATATCAAGCGTGGTGACTTAAAACCTACTGTGTTCTCTGTGGTAAGGGGCCTAAGAATGCTTCTACCACCGTGCTCCCCTTTTCTTCAAGGTTACGTACCTACTAAAGCACAAAAAAGTAATGTGTTTTTTTTACATGCAGGGAGCAGTAGTATTTTTGGGAGTAGTGCTACTGTTACTTTGAATAGTATCACTATTGCTTCTGGTACTACTATTGGTGGGGCATATTTATGTAAAAAAGCCTGATGGTGTAAAGTAAAAGAAAATTCAACCTTTCATTTTATTCTTTGTATCCTGACAGTGTGTGAATCTGTGGTCTCTGAACAGGGCAGTATTTACATCTCTCTAAGTTAATTACGTGTCACTGTCTGTTTATCTTTTTCTTACTCGAAACTGATAAAAGGGTAGAGGCACAGAACGCTTGAGATAAAGACGAAGAATGCACTTTCTTTTGTGCCTATTTATTTGGTACTGTGGCGAATCAGATCCTTCAATACAAGAACCTGTTTTGCTACGGTTAGTACTATCACCTTGAAAATAAAGCATAGTAACCAAAGATTCTATAAAATGCTCAAAGTTCATACTTCGCCGGTTTCTGGTGCAGCACTTCAAGACATTTTGGCTTGAAGTGGTGCTCGAATGAAAGTCCCACACTCGCACACTAACACATTAGCTTCCATTTCTCAGGCAACAGAGTTTCTAAAGTATTGTAGTAACAATAGGGTGTTACCACAAAGCCCTGGATCAAAGCTGAATGCCAGAACCTATTAAGTACATCTTCTTATAAAAGTAATTCTGCTCTTCTGTTGTACTGCACCGGGTGACTCACTCGTTAGTTTTTCTGGTTAGCCACAATACGTTTGAAAACAATTCACACATAAAGGATTTCAACAGACATGATTTTCATATTTTTTTTAGCGTCTCAAAACTCAACTTAATTTTAATTTGCAGTGGGTGAAAGAGCATCGGGTTAATGCTCTGCTTTCATCATTGTCTCTAAATGCAGGTCCATATGACTTGTTATAGTAATGTTCTTGGTTCATCATTATAGGCAGAAAATGCTATTTTGGAACCTTTGGCAGGTAGATAAGTGTGCTCAGGGGGCAAGATTGTTTTACCCCCTTCTGAATTCTCGTCAACTGTTGACTCTAGTGTTTCTATTACTTTTCAGAAAGAAGAAACAAAGGAGAATGCATTCTTCATCATGTTTGATGGTGAACAGCTACATAAAAAAATCGTCCGTATCTGTGAAGGGTAAGATATAAAAGAAAAGTGCTCTTTTATCAACCGCAGGGACCTTTGTAGTAAAGCTTGTAGGAACCCAGGATTAAAATTTACATAAGAGCCAAAAATAGAAGTAGTTGTTTTTGGCCATAGTTAAGATACAGGTTTATTTAAAGTCATGGCAGATGAACCAATAAAAAGCTCAATGTACAAATATCACCATCTTTGAGTTAATGCTGTTTTAACACCAAACAAGAAATTCAAATAACTAAAGAACAATGTCATTGTTAAATATCGCGTTTGTATCATTTGAAAAAACAGAGTTAAAAAGAGTGAAAATTACTCCAAAAATTAACATCTGCCCAACCTTGCAACTAATGATTTGAAAGATCGGGCGTATTACAAAAACTCAAAAGAGCAGTGATTTAGCAGGTAATACTTGCTGCTGGATGGCTTTGCAGTGTTCCATTTTCGCACTCCTCAGCCTTGGGGTATGGAGGCCTATAAAATGGCACTAACCAAGGGTGGAACAGAAGAGGGATTTGTTTATTGTATTTATAATACACCCAAACCCTTGGGTGTCACAGCATAGTTACAGACATATTTGCATGAATGAACTTAATTCCATTCAGTGCATGAAACAATGGGTGCAGTGTACATAATTACAGTTTCAAAACAACTAATATGCAAATATATACAAGTTAGTGCAATGTACAGTTTACAAAATACATGATTGCAGAGAGAGTTCATAGTGTGTGGGGTACGATAGATTCACAGATTGGTACGAAGGTGACCATGGGAGTGGTGGTTGATAGACAAGTATTTATAAAATAACCACATTTTTAGTGATTTCTTGAAACGGAGATGAGAAGGCTCCAGTCTGATTTGTAGCGGGAGTGTGTTCAAAATTTTGGGTGCCATCACTGGAAAGCTGCTTCCCCCTGCTCTAGCGCATTTGAAGCGTGAGTGTTATGGAAGTTTTATTTGTTACGGTATTGTTGAGGTAACTGGGTGCTTTTTTTTGCTAGGCATTTGTGGGTGACACATAATGTTTTGTAAATGATTCTAGCTTTTATGGGTAACCAGGGAACTTCTCTCCTGATGGTGGAGATGTGGTCTGATTTTTTTTGAGTCCAAGGGCTGCTCGCAGTGCTTTATTTTGCAACAGTTGCAGTTTGGTTATGGCCCTAACCAATGAGGTGGCAGGGTTTAAGGTGCGCCCAGGCAGCCATCTTTTGATTTTTCACCACAGACTAACAGACTAGAGGGAATCCTCAAGCTCTCTGAGCTTTTAATTTTTTCTCTGTTAGCTTTAATCTTTTTTCTCAAAATATACCTCTACCCTGATCTCCTGATCAAGCTCTTCCTACTAAGTGCTTCTGGGCTCAGAAAGCACTTGTTTTCATTCGAATTTCGTAGAGTGAAAGTTCTCTTCACACCATGTCAGAAGAACCAGCTGCCAAGAAGCCTTCCCTTTTCAGGGACTGCAGTAGATGCAAGAAGAAGCTGGTCTACATGAAAAACCCTCATGAGCAATGCATATACTCTCTCTATCCTCATGACATCCACAAGACAGACGCAGAAGACTCCTACATTTGGAATCAAAACAATCATCTTCTGATGAAGAATCAGTTAAGACAGCTCCTGTGATGTCTATGAAACCCTCTGAGAGGCAAACTTCAAAAAGAAGGGCCTCCTCAATGGAAAGCGGCATGTCCCCTCACATAAGAGCAAGAAAAAGGTGAAATTTTCATCGCTCACACCCTCTCTTGACTCTGGAGACCAGAAGAAGAGGCATTCTGAAGGAAAACTACCTCTAAAGGTAGGAAGGTGTTTTAAAAAAATCCAGGGGGGCAACCGTCTACGAAAATGCCGTCTACGAGCGGCCCCGGCGATAAAGGCGCGTCGACGACCAAGCCGTCAACGAAACCTAAAACATCCACAATGGCGCTTCAAACCTCGTCGTCGACGAGTAAGTCCTTGTCGTCGAAATCAGCCACCACTAAGCAAAGGAATTCCAGCACTCATCCATAAAGCTCTCCAACGTAGAAGGAACATCACCCGTCCACGAAGCCATCGTCGTCGAAGAAACCCTCGTCGACGGAATCGTCAACAAAGCCATCGTCGACGAAAACAGTCGATGGCACTGATCACTCCCTCATCAAATTCATCCCTGAACAGCCGATTCTCACTCACGAGGAGAATAGTCCTCCCTGGCAACCGAATACGGAGGAGCCTGCAGAGCCATACGATCCAACACTGATGGCGTCAATGCAAAGAATTATTGACAAATATAATAGATGTCAGAGGCAAAGACATAGATCTTCTACACTGATGGAAAGATCCCCTCCAAGGGATACTTCACCTCTACATAACACACCAAGAAGCTCCACTCCTAGGAGCAGACCTCATAAGAGGGCACATTCACCAGAGCGTCCCCGCAGATCTAGAAGCAGGACGCTCAGTGCTTCGACACCAAGGGTCTCCCCTCCTAGATCATCGCCTAGGCCAAGGTCACCTATAGGGGATCCTACGGTAGTTCCATCCACCGCATTGGTCTCAAACTGGCAAGAGGATCTTTTCAGAGAATTTTCTGATCCTGAAGAAGGGGAAATCCCCCATGAGCCAGGCACGCAAAGTGAGTGGGACGATTACATCATTGAAAAACGTAGGAAGAAGGACTCCACAGGAGACGCTTCACCACGCGACAATTTGGTGTCTTTTCATAGCATAATCAGTAAAGCGGCAGGCCTGTTCAATTTGCAAGTCACATCAGAGGAGAAGAAATCGGTTCTTTATGAACATAGAGATAAACATAGGAGGGCAATCACTATGATCCCTCTCTTGGACGCTATGTGGGACACTGGAGTTAAGATTTTGACTACACCATTGTCCACTCCTGCACTTGCCTCAAGACTGGAGAAAAAGTACAAAGCACCTGACATAGCACCACTATGCCTAAGAGGGCACACTAAACCGGATTTGGTTATTACAGTTACGGCCAGGAAAAGATTGGCTATCCATCATCACCCTTGTCTGGCCCACCTGACAAAGAAGGGCGTAAATTGGAGGCCATGGGCAGGAAGGTGTCTTCGTCAGCCTCTCTGACCATCAGAGCTGGGAACGCTCTAGACATGACAGCACAGCTGGATCATGAGCTATGGCTGTGCATGTCGAGATTGGCCAAGCACTTACCAGCAGAACTTCAAGAGGAAGCCAGAACAATCATATCGGACGGTGAAGCGACTTCCGATCACATGATCGATACGGCAAGTGGACATAGCGGAATCGGGCTTCAGGCAAATGGCCCATGGTACAGTCTTGAGGAGACAAGCCTGGATGAAGGCTACAAACTTTAGACCACAGGTTCAGGCTCAAATATTAGACATGCCCTTCGATGGGCAGGATCTCTTTGGGAAAAAGGTTGACGACCATCTCAAGGGAATAAAGGCGGACACTGATACAGCACCAGCCATCAGTTCCCTTAAAGACGAGGACAAAGATCGTAGGTCCTTTCGAGGGGCAACATCCAAATACAGGGGGTTCAGCCGCCCGTCCTATGGTCATAAAACACAGGGCAACACGTTTCAAGACAGATACCATCAGTCAGAAAGTAGATACACCCAGAGTGGAAGGCATGGTTCTAATCAAGCCAAAACCCAGAGCAAGCAGAATTGACAAATCCTATCCTTCACTCCACGACGCACCCTGGTGGGAGGAAAAGTAAGCCTCCTTTTACCAACGCTGGCAAAGGATAACATCAGACAAGTGGGTGTTGCAAGTGATTTGTGAGGGTCACACCATTGAATTTCTGGACCAACCACCTTTCCTTGCTCCCGTTCCACGCAAGGTGCATCTTTTATAACGTGTCATGTTGGAGGTTTGCAAACTGCTCTTAAAAGCAGCTATAGAGCCGGTCCCAGACCATCAAATGGGAAGAGGTATTTACTCTCGTTTTTTCCTGCTGAAAAAGAAAAACGTTCAATGGAGACCGATATTGGATTTGAGAGCTCTCAACAAATTTATCAAGCGAATCAAATTCAAGATGACATCCCTTCAGAACTTCCTCTCATGGCTAAATCAACACGACTTCCTGGCCACTCTAGACTTGGAAGACACCTACTTCCACATCCCCATTCATCCTGCCCACAGACAGTTCCTCAGGTTCGCAATAGGGGAGTCACATTTCCAATTCCGTGTCCTCCCATTCGGACTAAAGTCAGCACCAAGAGTGTTTACCAAGTGCCTTGCACCGGTGGCGGCAAAGCTCAGAAGAACGGGAACAGAGGTTTTCCCATATTTGGACGACTGGCTAATAAGGGCGAACTCTTTCAAACTAGCAAGCATGGCAGTGGCAAGAGCAATAAACCTCTTGAAGAGGTTAGGCTTCTCAATAAATGAAGAGAACTCCTGCCCCATACCCAGCAAGACAGTGCTCTTTCTGGGAGAGCAGAAATCAACACCAGCATACCCAGAGTAAGACCATCAGCAGACAGAATATCGGCGTTAATCCATCTGACATCATGGTTCCAAAGCAACGTGACAGCCACGGTACGCTTGTTCAAATCCCTGCTGGGCATGATGTCCTCATGTATATTCATCATACCAAATTGCAGACTTTACATGAGACACCTTCAAGAGACCCTGGACCGCTAATGGAAGCAAGCTTTCGGATCATGGGAGGATACCATACAACTACCAGCAACTTTTCACAATGCCCTTCGGTGGTGGGGCACACCTCGAAACCTATTGCACGGAATGCCTTTCCAAGCTCCGCCATCAACCCTTCTCCTCAGGACGGATGCATCACTATCAGGCTGGGGGGCACGCCTGGCAGAGCTGCAAACAAAGGGCACATGGTACGCCCAAGAATCTTAACTACATATCCTTGTTCTGGAGCTCGGGGCGATACAGTGGGCGCCACAGGCCTTCCTACCGGTGCTAGCAGGACAGGTGGTAACTATCCAGACAGACAACACGACCTACATGCATTACACGAACAAACAAGGAGGCACGAGGTCGGAGATGTTGTCGCAAGAAGCCCAAAAGCTGTGGGCCTGGGCTTTGCTTCACAAGGTTCAGATCAAGGTGGAACAACTGCCGGGAGTGGACAATGTCTTGGCAGACAAGTTGAGCAGAGACTACACAGCATCCCACGAATGGGATCTAGACAAAGTAGAAGTCCAATGGATATTTCGCAAATGGGAATATCTGCAGATCGACCTTTTTGCCACCAAGGCCAACAGGAAATGCTGCAGATTCGCCTCCAGATATCCGGAGCACCTCTCGATAGGGGACGCCTTCCCAGTGGACTGGACAGGGAAATTCCTTTTTGCCTTTCCTCCAATCTTTCTCATAGCGAGGGTACTTCGCTGACTGAAAGAACAGGCATGTTCAATGATCCTAATAGCACCAGATTGGGCTCGCCAAGTTTGGTACCCAACCCTGCGACACCTGTCCCGCTGGCCCCCGATTCGCCTCAAAGTTCATCAGAGCTTATTAATGCAATAAAATCGCAAGGTTCTCCACCACAACCCGGCGAGCCTGTCACTCAGGGCGTGGTTCCTGAGCCGCGAAAGCTAATTAACCTGGATCTTCCTGCAGAATGTTGGGATATAATCGAGGCTTCTCGTGCCCCCTCAACACAGATCACTTACATTCGTAAATGGCTCCGTCTCACCAAGTGGTGCGAAATGTTATCGGCGAAACCCTTGATGCTTCGATCGAACAAGTACTACCTTACCTGTTGCATCTGGCCAAAGCGGGGCTCTCCATCTCATCTATCAAGGTGCATTTATCTGCCATATCGGCATACACGACAAATCCAGGTCAACAATCTTTGCTCACCAAACCGGCAATCAAGATATTCCTGAAAGGATTGATGCGTACCTAACCACCAACACCAACGCCGGTTCCTGCTTGGAGCCTGAATTAGGGATTATGACGGCAGGTGGCAACCATTTGCTACTGTAAAGAATTTGTGTATACCCAGGTATAATTTGCCCTTAAAAGCAGCTTTATAGAGATCGTGAAACTAGATTAATTACCAGAAAAGTAAGCCTCTGAGAAAGGCAACATTTCCAGATGTTCAGCTTTTTGAGTAGTGTGAAGAAGGTTAAAACATTTCGGAAAGCAAGAGTGTAAAACAGATTCTGGGGCGCAAATCTGAGAGGTGGTACTATTTAAAAAATAGATTCTACACAGGAATAAAAATATCCTGGAGAATCAGTTCTGAAGAGAAGTAATTTTCTTTTAAAATGTCTTTGAAAATTCATTGTGCACAAACATTGGCATTTTGTAACCATACTTTCTAAGGGATTGTGTCCTCCGACGTATTCCTCATCTTAGATATCTCCTTCCAGCTCTGCTGGCCTCGGAAAATTTTTTCTCTCTCTAGAGCGCGCTGCGCGTCGACATCCTCCGAGTCGATGTCCCTCGACAGCCGCCGTATCAACGTCATCCTGCCTACAAAGGCCGCGCGCAGCGTCCGTTGCTCAGTTCCGTTTTTCCGCGCTTACTCAGTGCCTCGGAATACCGTTGCTCAGTTCTTGTCAGATTAATCCTATTTACCTCGAGTCATTCGATCCGTACTCGATGGCTTCCTCGTCGGAACCGACAACTCCTCGATCCGGCTTCAAAAAATGCCGAGATTGTGGGAAAAAGATGTCGCTGACTGACCCTCACAGAGTTTGTCTGTGGTGTTTGGGAGCTGAACACCATTGTTCGGAATGCGAGGACTGTATGTCCATGACAGCTAAGGCCCTGAAGGAGCGTAGGGGGAAGCTGGAGAAAGGTAAGACTTTTAAAGCTTCTTCTTCGTCGACGAAGTCGAGACACTCGTCTCCTCGTCACCATTCGCGCTCCAGGTCTCGGAGTGGGTCTCATCACTCCTCGAGATCGAAGCACTCGAAGAGAAGACGTCGAAGATCCCCTTCTCCATCTTCCTCTTCCTCTGTTTTGCCAAAAAGAATCCCTTGCGCCACGAAACATAGTTCCCAGGCTGAATGGGAGGAATTCCGCAAAAATATGATGAGCGTCTTCGAGAAAGCGGCCTCGACCCCCTCGAAGACTGCCGAGAGCGATGCTCTGGTCGTAAGACCCGAAGGTCAAAAACGCCGCGAGTCGCAGTACCCGGCGAAAGAAACCTCTCGAGCGCGTCTCGAACCCTCGAGTAGGACTATGACCTCCAAACCTTCCTCGAAGGTTCCGTCGACGAGGGTTCCGTCGACGCCGAGGTCGATGTCTTCGACGCCGTTGTCGCAGGGACCTTCGACACACGGGTCTGTCGACTCGACGCCAGCTTTGACACCGGCGTCGACGCCAAGAAAAGTCACGGTTACGACACACCCAGTGACTATCCCCAGGTCCTCGACGTCGATGGCTTCGAGATTGTCGAGTAGAATTCCAATTCTGTCGAGGTCTTCGAGGCCTCCGCCTTTGTTTTCGACGCCACGCTCGAAGCCTTCGACGTCGACGACATCGACGTTTTCGAGGCCGATAATGACAAGTTCGGCACCCTCTGCCTTGGAAATGGGATTTACTCCCTTTATGAGTTCAGAACAATTGAGAACTATATCCTCAATTTTGGAAGAGGGTGAATTGTCTGAACAGGAAGACACATTTGAGTTGCAGGGACCTGTAACCCCAATTAGAGAGGAATTTTCCTCTGAAGAACGCAGGTTAAAGGATCTTCATGATTCCTTACATGAGGCAAGTGGGTTAGACACTTCCCCTGAGGTGAAGTTTGCTAGGCCAGACCCGGGGGAGCATGCTGAAACCCCGTATAGAGCCTTAATGGCCAGGATCACAGAGTTCATGGGGTGGTCTGCACCTTCACAATCTTTCCAACAAGATGACCTCACGGATATTCTTGACAAAGGCCCACAGGAGGATCCTGTGGTGCCTTTTCATAAAGCTCTTCAGAGGAAGATCATGACAAACTGGGAAACCCCAGATGTCGTACCAGCAGTAAATAAACTGTCTACAAAGTACAGGGTATCTTCTACAGACCCGGAGTTTTTGTCTAAACACCCATCCCCAGAGAGTCTGGTGGTACAGGCAGCATCCTCTACCGATGTCAAGACGGCTTATCCTACCGTCCCACAGGACAGGGACGATAAATAATATGATGCTATGGCAAAGAAAGTCTTTTCAGTATGTAGCATGGCGTTAAAATCTGTTAATGCTACTTGCACCCTTGCTAGGTTCAGCCATACACTTTGGGAGTGTGCTTCTACAGCGGCTGACTGCATCCCGGAGGGAGAAGAAAGGGATGCGTTCCTGAATATTATACAGGATGGTAAAGACGCTATGTGCGAATCCCTCCAGACGGGCATTGATTCTGCTGACCGTATCAGCAGAGCAATGGCGGCAAGTACATCAACCAGGAGATTCGCTTGGTTGAGAAAGTCTGGTTTTGCCCCAGATGTGCAAGCCAGGCTCTTGAACATGCCATTCGATGGCTCTTCTTTGTTCGGGAAAAAGGCGGATGACAGTTTAGAGAAACTGCAAACTTCAAAAGCAGCAGCAAAATCCGTAGGAGCTGCAATCCGTCAGACTCCTTTTCGTCCCACAGAAACCTCTGCGAGGGGCAAGTCCTTTCGCTTCTACTCCGCATTCGGAAGAGGTAGAGGACGTCCGGCTCAAAGGGGACAAAGTAGAACTACCCGAGGTGGACGGGGTAGATATTCAAAAGCCACAGCAACAGCAGGTGCCTCTTTACCATCGGCATCTGCATCAGCCGCCCCAAAACCACTCTGAGGACTTCCCTCACAGGACACCTGTAGGAGGCAGGTTGACTCAACATCTGGCGGTATGGCAGGCTATCACGTCAGATGCTTGGGCATTGGAAACAGTTGCCCAAGGTTACTGCCTGCCTTTCCTACGTATACCTCAGAGTCATCCACCGGGGATCAGCTCTCAGAAAGCTCCAGATCCGCTCCTCTTGCAGGAAATTTTGGACCTGCTAGAGAAAGGTGCCATAGAACGGGTACCTGTAGCGAAGAGGAACAAGGGCTAGTACTCCCCTTACTTTCTCATTCCAAAGAAAGACGGAGGACTGAGACCCATCTTGGACTTGCGAGAATTGAACAAATTCCTCAGAAAAGACCAATTCAAGATGGTCACTCTTTCTCAGATCCTCCAGGCCCTTCAGTTCCAGGACTGGTTGGTATCTCTGGACCTTCAGGACGCTTATTTCCATGTGCCTATCCATCTCAAACACAGGAAATACCTGAGGTTCGCAATTGGCAACTCTCACTATCAATTTCGAGTGCTGCTATTTGGGCTGACCTCCGCCCCGAGGGTCTTCACCAAGTTAATGTCGGTAGTGGCTGCAAGTCTAAGGAGGGAAGGGATTCACGTCTACCCCTACCTGGACGATTGGTTGATCAGGGCTGTTTCTTCGGAACAAGCTCAGATCCAGCTAAATCACATTTGCCACTCCCTTCACAGACTGGGCTTCTCCCTCAATTTAAAGAAGTCACAAATGATACCATCGCAGAGACTCCAATTCATAGGAGAGATCCTGGACACTTCCCTGGGAAAAGCCTCGCCACCAGAGGTGAGGGCTCAAGATATTCTACAGATGGTTACCAAGTTCCAACATGCCCAACGTCTCCCAGCCTTCGACTTTTTGAGGTTGCTAGGCCTCATGGCATCCTGCATTTTCCTAGTGCCAGAGGCTCGCCTGAGAATGAGATCCCTCCAGTGGGCACTGAGGACTCAGTGGTCACAATTCTCAGGGAGAATGACAGATCTTCTTCAGGTTCCCGGCAGGGTGGCTCGAGACCTTCAGTGGTGGGCCTATCAGGAGAACATTCTGAAAGGAGAACAGTTTTGGCAACCCTGGCCGGAGATAACAGTAGTCACGGATGCCTCACTCACGGGGTGGGGAGCCCACGCCAACGACTTGACCATCAGCGGTCGTTGGTCTCCATCGGAGTCCAGACTACATATCAACCTGTTAGAGCTGAGAGCCATCAGACTTGCGCTGAAGGCGTTCCTGCCAGCTGTACAAGGGAAGAACGTCCTGATAATGACGGACAACACGGTGGCCATGCATTACCTCAACAAAAGAGGAGGCATAGGATCACTACCCCTGTGCAGAGAGGCGATGCAGCTCTGGTTTTGGGCAATCCAAGAAGGAATCTCTCTATCGGCAGTTCACCTAGCCGAATAGAAGAACTTGACAGCGGACGCTCTGAGCAGGCAGAACACAGTCTCTCACGAGTGGGAGCTAGCTCAGGAAGTCCTTCAAGAGATCTTCGCCCTTTGGGGAACCCCTCAGGTAGATCTGTTCGCCACCAGCCTAAACAGGAAATGCGAACTGTTCTGCTCAAGGGAATTTCCCCCGAGAGGAGCTCTGGGAGACGCATTTATAGTGGACTGGGAGTTTCCGCTTCTGTACGCGTTCCCACCGGTCCCTGTCATTCCTCAAATGATCAGGAGGCTGAGAAGATTCAGACGAACCATGATCCTAATTGCCCCGGATTGGGCCAGGAGAACGTGGTACCCGGACCTTCTAGACTTGTCCATCTGCCCTCCAATTCGACTTCCACTCAGAGAGAACCTACTCTCACAGAAGGGAGGTCAGGTTCTCCATCCAGACATCAAAACCCTCAACCTTCACGCTTGGCTTCTGAAAGGCTGAGGTACAAGGATTGGGACCTCCCTGATGATGTTATGGAGGTGTTGCTTTCGGCAAGGAGGCCAGCAACAAAGTCTTTATTCCGCTGCCGTTGGAACAGATTTTGCAGCTGGTGTAGAGAACAGAATATCAACCCTTTTTCATGTGGTACACCAATGGTTTTGTCCTTCCTACTATATTTGGCAAATTCAGGCCTTCAAGTTGGCACCATTAAGGGCTATCTCGCAGCGCTATCCATCTTTAAGCGTACTGCGGAAGAACCATCCTATTTCAAATTACCCTTGGTAATACAGTTTCTAAAGGGGTTAACCAATGTTTATCCCCCAAGACCATTCCAAGTTCCCCTATGGGATTTAAACTTAGTACTAACTTTCCTGATGGGCACGCCTTTCCAACCTCTCCATTCTTGTTCGTTAAGATTCCTTACCCTTAAAACTGTTTTATTAATAGCACTTATATCTGCTAGAAGGGTGAGCGAATTACAAGCTCTTTCTTGTAAACCCCCTCACACAATATTTCACAAAGACAAAGTTGTCCTGCAAGTGAAGCTTAATTTCCTCCCAAAGGTGGTTTCTGAATTCCATATCACTCAGAAGATTACCCTACCATCTTTCTATCCTCCTCCTCACCCGGGGAAAGAGGAAGAGAGGTTACACAGGCTAGACCCTAGGAGGGCTTTAAGTTTTTACATCAGTAGACTAGCCAGGATAAGACAGGCAGACCAGCTGTTTGTAGGTTACGCAGGTCACAAGCTGGGGTTACCAATAACTAAGCAGACCATTTCCAGATGGATCATTCTAGCCATTCTGGAATGTTATAAACTGGCAGGGAAAGAGCCCCCTCAAAACCTTAGGGCTCATTCGACCAGAGGTATTGCAGCTTCATCGGCCCTCAAAAGAGGCGTGCCGGTTAAAGACATCTGTGCGGCCGCTACATGGTCGTCTGTCCATACCTTTACACGTTTTTACAATCTGGATTCCTCCTCCAGTCAAGAGACTAGGTTTGGAAGGGCTGTACTGCATTCTATTCATCAATAGAAGACAGCGTGAAGTCAGTACTCCCTCCTCCGATAATAGAATACTGCTATGGGAGCCTATGTAAGATGAGGAATACGTCGGAGGACACAATCCCTTCGAAGAACAAGTTACTTCTTACCTTGTAACGTTCTTTCGACGGGATGTTCCTCCGACGTATTCCTCATCGACCCTCCCATCCATCCCCGCAGTTCTACTTCCCTTGTTTTTGCAGCTTACGCTCCTTCAGGGTGATTAGTTTAGTCCAGAAAGTATTATTGTGGGCTACAAAACGGAACTGAGCAACGGACGCTGCGCGCGGCCTTTATAGGTAGGATGACGTTGACGTCGATACGGCGGCTGTCGAGGGACATCGACTCGGAGGACGTCGACGCGCAGCGCCCTCTAGAGAGAGAAAATTTTTTCCGAGGCCAGCAGAGCTGGAAGGAGATATCTAAGATGAGGAATACGTCGGAGGAACATCCCGTCGAAAGAACGTTACAAGTTAAGAAGTAACTTGTTCTTTCTGATGTAACCCCTTTTTCGAGGGGATTGGGTCCTCCGACGTATTCCATATCTGACATGTAATCACCACAGCTGTGCTGCTTCGGAAACTTTTTCCTGCGTCGATGACGTCGATGCGCCGTCGTCGAGGACCTCGTCCGACGTCATCCGATGTGATAAGTAGGACGCACGACGCCCGTAGCCTCAGTTCCGTTTTTTCCGCGAACGTGTTGCTTCGTGAATCTCGGTTAACGCCTCGACTCTTTGGAGTTCTGTTCTTCTCGGTTCTTCGAACCTGTTCGTTTTGTGAAAATCCTTCATATGAAGATGTCTTCTACTTCGTCTTCGACCCTGTGTCCGGGTTTCAAGAAGTGCGGGGAGTGTGGGTCCAAGATGTCGGTGACGGACTCGCACGTTGCCTGCCTCTGGTGCCTCGGAGGCCCACGACAAGGATGACTGTATCGACTGCCAGTCGCTCACGTCCAAAGCCTTACGTGAATGTAAGAAGTTGTCGGTAGGTCGGGTGTCCAAGCCCCGGAAGTCTAAGTCTGCGGGGCTTTCGACGGATGATTCGAGGGGTGACTCTCCATGTCATCGTCGGAAGTCTCGTGGGTCTCCTTCTAGGAGTCGGTCTCACCACTCCTCAGCCTCTTCGAGGCATTCTCGGAAGCGCCAACACCGGTCGTCTTCCAGGTCCTCTTCGGAGGACTCTGCCCGGCACGTCGCTTACCCCACCAGCCGTGCGACGCCGGAGGAATGGGCTTCCTTCGGGAAGAAAATGCTGGCGATTCTTGAGTCGCAGGGTACTAAGCCGTCCGCGCCCCCGAGTGGGGTCGGTTGTGAGAGGTCGAGAGACGCCGCTCGCAAGAGTGGTCGGCACGAGTCACGGGAGAGGTCCCGTTCGGACAAGGAGACTCGTTCTCGACGTACCTGTTCCCGGTCCTCGACGCGTTCGAGACCGTGTGCACCTGTGAGGTCTTCGAGGAAGACATCGACGTCTGAGGCGTCGAGGGCGTCGACAGGCTTTCTCGAGGCTCCGGCTCCGAGGAAGTCGTCGAAGCCGTCGACGCTCAGGTCGTCGAGGGACACGCTCCGGCTTCGAGGGCTGTGTCGACGCCGCCGATGTTGGCGGCGCTGCATCTGACGTCAACGCCGATTCTCTCGACGCCGATGTCTGTTCTCTCGACGTCAACGCCGATTCGCTCAATGCCATTGACGCCTTTCATGTCGGAGGTACCCCGTGGCACGGGGGAACCCCCTAGGAAGGCTCTGGTTAAGAGCAAGCACTCTCGGGTGCCTTCTTTTCACCACCTGGAATATATTTCAGAGGCGGATGAGGATTCTGATGGCCTGGTTCCTAGTCAGGTTCCAGATGAAATTGTCTCGGGCCATAGTCAGTTTGACGATTTGAGGCAGTCACTGCATGATGCCAATGGACTGGACACCTCTCCGGAGGTGGAGTTTTGTAGGCCTGAGCCTGGCTCTCATGCCGATTCCTCGTACCGGCGCCTTATTGCTAGGGTTTCTGAGTACTTGGGATGGTCTGCTCCCCCAGGGGAGTTTGTGCAGGATGATCTGACGGACATCCTTGATGTTGGTCCCCCAACTGACCCGGTACTGCCGTTCCATATGGCTTTACAGAGAAGGGTGGCGGCGGCTTGGACTGCTCCGGAGAGTCTCCCGGCGGTGGGCAGATCCTTGTCACAAAAATACCGTCCAGCCAGTAGCAACCCCTGCTACTTGACCAGGCACCCCACTCCGGAGAGTTTGGTGGTGCAGGCGGCCACGGCCCCGGCAAAGCAGGCGTCGTACCCTACCATCCCTCCTGATAGGGACGACAAACGTTTTGATGGCTGGGCGAAGAAAGTGTTTTCTTCTGGTGGTATGGCGCTTCAGGCGGCCAACTCCATTTGTGCCTTGTCTCGTTTCACACACACTCTGTGGAACTGTGTTGCGTTAGCGGCTGAACATATTCCCGAAGGGGACGAACGGGATGGTTTCCTTGCTATGGTCCAGGATGGTAAGGATGCCATGTGTGAGTCCGTTCAGTCAGGTTTGGACTTAACTGAATGCGTCAGTAGGTCCATGGCGGTGAGCACCGTGATACGCAGGTTTGCGTGGTTGCGGAAGTCGGGGTTTGCTCCTGATGTGCAGTCCCGGCTCCTCAACATGCCCTTTGACGGTGAACACCTTTTTGGCAGCAAGGCTGACGAGTGCCTTGAGAGGTTGCAGACCTCAAAAGCTGCAGCGAAGTCGTTGGGCGCTGCAGTTCGCCAACCTCCGCCTTTTCGTCCTAGGGGACAGCAGTGGAGGGGTGGTTCCTTTCGCTATTACTCGTCCTTGAGTAAAGCGAGAGGAGCTGGCAGTCAAAGAGGCCAACGCAGGGGTACCAGAGGTGGATGACAGGGTACCCGTGGTGCCAAGGCCGCTCGGGCAGTTGCCTCTTTGCCCTCAGGTAACGCCGCTCCCACTCGGTCATGAGGCCATGTCTCATGGTTCGCCGGTTGGGGGAAGGCTGGCACAGCATCTTGTAGAGTGGCAAGCCATTACTTCAGATGTGTGGGTTCTGGAGATCATAACCCACGGCTACTGTCTTCCCTTTCGGCACAGGCCTCGCGACAATCCACCGGGGAACCTCTCTTTGCAGAGTCCCTATCCGCTCCTTGCGCAGGAAATTCAAGCCCTGCTCGAGAAAGGCGCCATAGAACTGGTGCCTGTAGCAGAGAGGAACAAGGGATGGTATTCCCCTTATTTTTTGATTTCGAAGAAAGACGGGGGATTGAGACCCATCATGGACTTGCGCGGTTTGAACAAACTCCTCGGGAAGGACAAGTTCAAGATGGTTACTCTCTCTGAAGTCCTCCAGGCCCTTTAGCTTCAGGACTGGTTGGTGTCACTCGACCTCAAGGATGCTTACTTTCATGTGCCGATCCATCCCAAGCACAAGAAGTACCTGAGGTTCGCGGTTGGGGACTCGCACTTTCAGTTTCGGGTCCTGCCGTTCCGATTGACCTCCGCCCCGAGGGTTTTCACCAAGCTCATGGTGGTGGTGGCAGCGCATCTCAGGCAAGGGGGATTCACGTCTACCCCTACCTGGACGATTGGTTGATCAGGGGGAGCTCTCCCGAGCAAGTCCTGGATCATCTGTCCGTCACCTGCCACTCCCTTCACAGGCTGGGCTTCTCCCTCAATTTAAAGAAGTCCCATTTGACGCCAACACAGCGGCTCCAGTACATCGGAGCAGTGCTCGACACTTCCCTGGGGCATTGTTTTCCTCCCCAGGTGAGAGCTCTTCACGTTCAGCAGATGGTGCACAAGTTTCAGCATGCCCAGACGCTCCCAGCGTTCGAGTTCTTGAGGTTGCTCGGCCTCATGGCATCCTGTATTCTTCTGGTGCCAGAGGCTCGCCTGCAGATGAGATCTTTGCAGTGGGCACTCAAGACGCAATGGTCGCAGTCCTCCGGCAGGATGTTGGACCTCGGTCGCCCGGGACCTTCTGTGGTGGGCCGTCGAAGGCAACTTGATGAAGGGGGCTTTGCTTCCCTGGCCGGAGGTGACGATGGTGACGGACGCATCCCTCACGGGATGGGGAGCTCATGCCAACGAGTTGACAGTCAGCGGTCGTTGGTCTCCGTCGGAGTCCAGACTCCATATCAATCTGTTGGAGCTGAGGGCCGTCAGGCTAGCCCTGAAGGCTTTTCTGCCGACTGTGCGAGGAAAGTGTGTCCTGATCCTGACGGACAACACAGTGGCCATGCACTACCTCAACAAAAAGGGGGGGGCAGGGTCACTTCCTCTGTGCAGGGAGGCGATGCAGCTCGAGTTCTGGGCCATCCAGCAGGAAGTTTCGATCTCGGCAGTTCATCTGGCCGGAGACGAAAACATGACGGCGGACGCTCTGAGCAGGCAGAGCGCGATCTCTCACGAGTGGGAGTTGGCTCAGGAGATTCTCCTGGAGATCTTCGCCCTTTGGGGGACCCCTCAAGTGGATCTCTTCGCCTCCAGTGTCAACCGGAAGTGCGAAAGGTTTTGCTTGCGGGAATTTCCTCCAAAAGGAGCCTTAGGAGACGCGTTTGTGGTGGAGTGGTCATTCCCGCTGCTGTACGCGTTTTCTCCAGTCCCCGTCATCCCGCAAGTGCTGCAGAGGTTACGGAAGTTCGGTTCCCGGATGATCCTCATTGTTCCGGCATGGGCTTGGAGGACGTGGTACCCGGACCTTCTCGACTTGTCCATCTGTCCTCCACGTCGTCTTCCCTACCGAGGCGATCTGCTCTCACGGGAGGGGGGGTCAGGTTCTCCATCCAGAGGTCAGATCCCTCAACCTTCACGCTTGGCTTCTGAAAGGTTGAAGTATAAGGATTGGGACCTCCCTGAAGACGTGATGGAGGTGTTGCTTTCGGCCCAAAGGCCAGCAACAAAGTCTCTGTACCATTGCCGATGGCGTAAGTTCTGCGACTGGTGCAGAGTTCAGAATGTGGATCCTTTTGCATGTGACATCCCCATGGTTCTGTCCTTTTTACTTTCTTTGGCCCACAGGGGCTTGCAAGGTTACATGGCGGCGCTGTCCATCTTTAAGCGCTCGTCTGAAGAGTGTTCTTACTTTAAAATCCCTTTAATTTCACAGTTTCTGAAAGGGCTCACTAAGGTGTTCCCTCTGTCACCTTTCCTGGTGCCCGGTTGGGATTTAAACCTTGTTCTTAAGTTTCTTATGGGTGCTCCGTTTGAGCCTTTACATTCTTGCCCTTTGAGGCTGTTCACTCTGAAAACTGTGTTTTTAGTTGCGGATACTTCCGCTCGCAGAGTGAGTTACAGGCACTTTCAGTTAAGCCACCCTTCACTGCATTTCACAAGGACAGGGTTGTCCTTAGAGTTCGTCCTTCTTTTCTTCCGAAGGTAGTGACGGAATTTCATTTGGCCCAGAAGGTTGTTCTTCCGGCATTCTATCCTCCTCCGCATCCTGGTAAGGAAGAGGAGAGGCTCCATAGGCTTGATCCTAGGAGAGCTTTAAGCTTTTATGTTTCACGCATGTCCCGGGTCAGAGTGGACGATCAACTCTTTATTGGTTACGCTGGAAAGCGTTTGGGGCAAGCTGTGACGAAACAGACTTTGTCTCGCTGGATTATTTTAGCCATCTCTGAGTGATATCGCTTGGCGGGTAAGGACCCTCCGGCTGGCTTGCGGGCCCATTCTACCAGGGGTGTGGCTGCATCTACTGCCCTGCAGAGGGGTCTTCCTATTCGCAACATCTGTGATGCAGCCACCTGGGCTTCAGTACATACATTTGTACGTCACTATTCCCTCGATTCCATCCGAGGACAGGATCTGGCCTTTGGCAAGGCGGTCCTTTGCTCTATTTGATTGGCTATTCTAAATTTTGATTCTAAATTCTTTCCCTCCTCCTTGCTCTGGTACTTGGGAGTCTGTCATAGATATGGAATACGTCGGAGGACCCAATCCCCTTGAAGAACAAGTTACTTTCTTACCTGGTAACGTTCTTTCGATGGGATGGTCCGACGACGTATTCCATATCTCTCCCGCCCTGCCTTCCCCGCTGCAGAATTTCTTTTGCGATTGCAGCTTACGTTCCGCAAGGCTTTGTGTCTGACTGGCAGTTGACTAATGTCACACGTTCTGGGGGAAAAAACTACAACTGAGGCTACGGGCGTCGTGCGTCCTACTTATCACATCGGATGACGTCGGAGGAGGTCCTCGACGACGGCGCATCGACGCAGGACGCAGACGCCGAAAGAAGTTTCCGAAGCAGCAGAGCTGTGGTGATTACATGTCATAGATATGGAATACGTCGTCGGACCATCCCATCGAAAGAACGTTACCAGGTAAGAAAGTAACTTGTTCTTCTAGGTCATTATTAATGACTTCTCATAGGTAAGGACAGTGCACCCATTCACTGATTATCAGATGGTACCACAGTCAGGAAATAATACTATAAGCATGAAGCACGTTCAATTCCAATGTCAGGAGGCAACTCAATTTTTAATTTCCTAACATATACTTTCCTCTTTTCTCACCTTGGATTTTGTAGATTTCGTGCAAGAATACATGTCTGCCCACAGTCTCGTGAAGAACGCCAGGAAATGAAAGAAAAGGTGAACACTCAAATTGAGGATATAAACATAGTAAGTTATAGCATATTTCAGCACAGATTTTAACAATCTACAGAGCAAAGAACAACACTAACTGTATTTATGATACCTTAGTAATAAAGGTAAAGATTTGCATCTGAGTTTATGTGCACATTGTACTTTGATACACACAATACGAGACCAACTTGAATGAAAGGCCCCCCCATTTTACCCGAGGGAGTTTGGAGACTACATGATGGCCTAATTTGTAATCCTACCTCCAATGAAGCTCTGGTGCAAGCTATGAACATTCTATGACAAGACTGGAGGCTAGCAGTAAGCTTCAACTTTGTTTATTACTACTCCTCAGAAGTTTCAACAAATATACGAAAAACTGAAAAGTGTCCAAAAGTAACTTTTCTTTCCTGAAACTACAAATCCCTAAGTCTCTGTAGTCCATTCCAGCACAGCCCAGCTAGGACACACATCCTGTCCCTGGGCTCCTCCTCTTGTTTTACTGCTCTTCAAGCAGATAAGTACTATTTTATCACCTCTCCGTAAACTGGGATAAGATAGTGTTATGTATACTCAGGAGGGGAATATGTGCGAAGAACGTTATGCAGGGAGCATAACTACAGAAATATATCAGCTATGATGAGATTTACTGTAAGAAGATAGTTACGCGCGAACGCGTTAGACAGAGCTTGGTACATTCAGTGAATCAGGCAGGGAGCCGCTATAGCAGTAACTGGAGCCGCGGTTAACAGTAAGTAGAGCGCTTCGGACCCCGCGAGGCAATCGACCCCTGCCGTTTTCACAACACGTCTGGGATTCAGCTCGGCCTTGCGGGGCTCAGCGAACGGCTCAGAGCCTTACCCCCGCCTCTGCAGAGGTGGAACGGAAGCGCTCTGAGCGCTCCGGCCTCCACCCTCGTGGTGGCGGAGCCGGATCCTCCATACAGCACTCATCCGTCGCATTTTGAATGCGACGGGGGTAAAGAGAAGACGCTGGGCCCGGCGGTGAATTCCTAATACTTTAACAATCTAATTAAAAGGAACAGAGTTCCCATTTTACGCCGCACGAGCAGTGACGCAGCACAGCAAGATATCAGCTGTGAAGCGGGTCCATAGCCCGCGGAAAGGAGAGGAATTTCCTCCACACGAAGCAGGCGCATTTAACCTGTGCAGAACTACGATTAAACAAGCATAGCCTATCACAGACAGAAATATTATAAACAGTCTGGTGCAAGCCCCCCAAAAATAATAAATAAATAAATAATAATAAATAAAACAGAAAGAAAATAGACTTATACTTAAAAGGAAAGTGTATAGATACACAAGCATCAGTCCAAGCGTTGTGGGCGTGCCAAGACACCTGCCTCAGGTACCAAGCACACAGAGCACTCCCGAAGATGTAATAATTTGATTGGAGCGAGGAAGAACGGCCTCTGGTTCTCGCTGCCAGCTTCAAGGAAGTGCTGGAAAGCTCGCTGGTCTAGAAGCAATGCTTAGCCAGCCCAAAGAGAGCACCAAGGAGACTGAGCGCACGCCCACTGGACCCTCGGAACCTGGGTCAAAGGGGTGTAGCCAGGCCCGAAAGAGGAAATCCTCTTGCGACCCCCAGGGCCCATCAGATGGGGTGAGAGAGAATACCCCGGAGGTAGCCAGCGCTTTCACTAAGCTCAAAGAAGCTTTTCGAAGGGATTGTGTCCTCCGACGTATTCCTTATCTTTGATATACGTTTTCAGCTTGCTGGCCTCGGAAATTTTTTCTCTGTAGAGGGCGCTGCGCGTCGACGTCCGCCGAGTCGATGTCCCTCGACGGCCACCGTATTGGCGCCGACGTCACCATGCCCATAAATAGACACGCGCTGCGTCCGTTGCTCAGGTCCGTTTTCCACGCTTCGTGGGGCCTCGGAACGTCATTGCTCAGTTCAGTCAGTTAATCTGTATCTAATTCGACGAATATTCCTTATCGTTCTCGATGGCTTCATCAGAACCGACGACGCCGCGATCCGGCTTCAAGAAATGTCGAGACTGCGGTAAAAAAATGTCAATAACTGATCCACACAGGGTCTGTTTATGGTGCTTGGGGCCCGGGCACCATTGTTCGGAGTGTGAGGACTGTATGTCCATGACGGCGAAAGCCCTGAAGAAGCGAAAGGGGAAGCTCGAGAGAGGTAAGTCAGCCAAAACCACCTCAAAGGTTTCGTCGGCCGGGTCGAGGCATTCATCTCCTCGCCGTCGAAAACACTCCCATTCTAGATCTCGAAGCAGCTCCCACCATTCGTCGAGATCTAGACACTCGAAAAGGAGACGTCGAAGGTCCCATTCCTCGTCGTCTTCGGTGTCCCCAGAAAGTGTTTCCTGTCCCACCAAACAGTTCTCAAACCGAGTGGGAGGAATTCAGAAAGAAAATGTTAAGGGTCTTCGAGAACGCGGCCTCGACCCCCTCGAAGACAGCTGAGGGTGATACCCCGGGGGAAAAACCCAAAAAATCAAAACGCCTCGAGTCTCAGCATCCGGCGAAACATTCCACCCGAGAGCGCCATGAGCCATCGGGTAAGAAGGCACCGTCGTCGAGGATTCCTTCGACGCCGTTGTCGAAGGGTTCCTCGACGCATCGGTCGATCGACTCGACGCCATCGTCGACGCAGATGAAAGAGAGGACCAAGGCTCCACAGCCAACAGTGTTTTCAAGGGCCTCCGGCACGATGCCGAGACCGTCGTCGATGCCCTCGAGTAGGATCCCGATCCTCTCGAAATCTTCATGGCCCCTTCCAGTTTTCTCAACGCCATTTTCGGCGCCTTCGAGGCCGGTTACATCGGCGTCGACATTTTCTCGTCCGATAACGAGTTTGGCTCCTTCAGCCCTAGAGATGGGCTTTACTCCATTTCAGAGAGAATACCCTGCTCTTTCTTCAATTTATGAAGAAAGAGAAGACTCTGACCAAGAAACTTTTGGTTTACAGAGATCCTCACTGCCTGCTGCAGAGGATTTCACCTCTGAGGAAAGGAGGCTGAAGGAACTACATGATTCACTTCATGAGGCCAGTGGACTTGACACTTCCCCCAGAAGTGGAATATGTAAAGCCAGACCCAGGGGAACATGCAGAAACACCATATAGAACCATGATGGCAAGAATAATTGAATTTATGGTTTGGTCTGCGCCTTCACCTGTTTCAACAGGATGATCTAACAGATATATTGGACAGAGGCCCTCAGGAGGACCCGGTGGTCCCCTTCCATGCAGCCCTACAAAGAAAAATTTCTTCCAATTGGGAGACTCCCGAAGTCATCCCAGCAGTCAATAAAAGACTGTCGACAAAGTATAGGGTAGCGGCTGCTGACCCTGAATACCTGTCAAAACACCCGACCCCAGAGAGCCTGGTGGTTCAAGCGGCAACTTCATCCAGCAGTAGGACTGCTTACCCTACTGTCCCACAGGACAGGGATGACCAGAGGTACGACTCTATGGCAAAGAAAGTCTTCTCTGCCTGTAGTATGGCGTTGAAGTCCATCAACGCCACCTGTACGCTCGCCAGGTTCAGTCACACATTGGGAGTGTGCTTCATCAGCGGCTGACTGCATACCCGATGGAGAGGAGAAGGAAGCCTTCCTTAACATCATTCAAGATGGCAAAGATGCCATGTGCGAGTCTCTTCAAACTGGCATCGATTCCGCTGACCTTATCAGCAGGGCCATGGCGGCTAGTACAACAATCCGCATGCATGCGTGGTTACGAAGGTCTGGCTTTGCTCCAGATGTACAGGCCAGACTTTTGAATATGCCCTTTGACGGCTCTTCGTTATTCGGAGAAAAAGGCTGATGACAGTCTGGAAAAGTTAGACTTGTAAAGCAGCAGCAAAATCCATAGGAGCTGCTATCCGCCAAACTCCTTTTCGCCCCTCAGGAACCTCTGGGAGAGGAAAGTCCTTTCGCTATTATTCCGCATTCGGAAAAGGCAGAGGACAGCCGGCTCAAAGGGGCCAAAGAAGATCCACCCGAGGTGGACGGGTCAAAGGTACTAAGACCGCAGCAGCAGCAGGTGCCTCTTTACCCTCGGCATCTGCATCAGCCGCCCCCAAACCACTCTGAGGGCTTTGCACACAAGACACCTGTAGGGGGCAGGTTAACTCACCATCTGACGGAATGGCAGGCTATAACGTCAGATGCTTGGGCGTTGGAGACAGTTGCCCAAGGTTACTGCCTACCCTTTCTACACATCCCTCAGTCATCCACCGGGGAACAGCTCCCGAAAAGTGCTCCTCTTGCAGGAAATTATGGACCTGCTAGAGAAAGGTGCCATAGAACCGGTACCTGTAGCGGACAGAAACAAGGGCTGGTACTCCCTCTACTTTCTCATACCAAAGAAGGACGGAGGACTGAGACCCATCCTGGACTTACGAGAATTGAAAAAGTTCCTCAGGAAGGACAAGTTCAAGATGGTAACTCTATCTCAGATTCTTCAGGCCCTCCAGTTCCAGGACTGGCTGGTATCTCTGGACCTTCAGGATGCTTATTTCCATGTGCCAATCCATCTCAAGCACAGGAAATACCCGAGGTTCGCAATTGGCAACTCTCATTATCAATTTCGAGTTCTGCCATTTGGGCTGACCTCCGCCCCGAGGGTCTTCACCAAACTGATGTCGGTAGTGGCGGCGAGTCTAAGGAGGGAAGGGATCCACGTCTATTCCTACCTGAACGATTGGCTGATCAGGGCCGTATCTTCGGAACAGGCCCGGACCCAGCTAGATTATGTCTGCCTCTTCCTTCACAGACTGGGCTTCTCCCTCAATTTAAAGAAGTCACAGATGATACCATCTCAGAGACTCCAGTTCATTGGAGCGGTCCTGGACACTCTGGGAAAAGCCTCGCCACCAGAGGTGAGGGCTCAAGATATTCTACAGATGGTCACCAAGTTTCAAAATGCCCAACGTCTCCCAGCCTTCGACTTTTTTGAGGTTGCTAGGCCTCATGGCATCCTGCATCTTACTTGTGCCAGAGGCTCGCCTGAGAATGAGATCTCTTCAGTGGACACTGAGAAGTCAGTGGTCACAATTCTCAGGGAGAATGTCAGACCTCCGGATTCCGGACAAGGTAGCCCACGACCTTCAGTGGTGGGCCTATTCGGAGAACATCTTGAAAGGAGAACTGTTTTGGCAACCATGGCCGGAGATAACAGTAGTCACAGACGCCTCGCTCACATGGTGGGGAGCCCATGCCAACGACTTGACCATCAGCGGTCGTTGGTCTCCATCGGAGTCCAGACTACATATCAACCTATTAGAGCTGAGAGCGATCAGACTAGCGCTGAAAGCTTTCCTGCCATCAGTACAGGGGAGAAATATCCTGATAATGACGGACAACACAGTGGCCATGCACTACCTCAACAAAAGAGGAGGCGTAGATTCACTACCACTGTGCAGAGAGGCAATGCAGCTCTGGTTTTGGGCAATTCGGGAAGGAATCTCTCTATCGGCAGTCCATCTAGCCGGAGAGAAGAATTTGACAGCGGACGCTCTGAGCAGGCAGAGCACAGTCTCCCACGAATGGGAGCTAGCTCAGGAAGTCCTTCAAGAGATCTTCGCCCTTTGGGGAACCCCTCAGGTGGATCTGTTCGCCACAAGCACCAACAGGAAGTGCGATCTGTTCTGTTCAAGGGAATTTCCCCCGAGAGGAGCTCTGGGAGACGCGTTCGTAGTGGACTGGGAGTTTCCACTCCTTTACGCGTTTCCACCAGTCCCTGTTATTCCTCAAATGATCAGGAGGTTGAGAAGATTCCGGAAAACCATGATCCTAATTGCCCCGGACTGGGCCAGGAGAACGTGGTACCCCGACCTTCTAGATATGTCCATCTATCCTCCAATCCGTCTTCCACTCAAAGAGAATCTTCTCTCGCAGAAGGGAGGTCAGGTTCTCCATACAGACACCAGTACCCTCAACCTTCACGCTTGGCTTCTGAAAGGTTGATGTACAAGGATTGGGATCTCCCTGATAACGTCATGGAGGTGTTGCTTTCGGCCAGAAGACCAGCAACAAAGTCTTTATACTGCTGCCGTTGGAACATGTTTTGCAGCTGGTGTAGGGAAGAGAATATCAACCCTTTTTCATGCGGTACACCAACGGTGCTATTATTTCTACTCTACTTGGCAAACTCAGGCCTTCAAGTTGGCACTGTAAAAGGCTATTTCGCAGCACTTTCTATCTTCAAGCGCACTGCGGAGGAACCATCCTATTTCAAAATTCCTCTAGTGGTACAATTTCTCAAGGGTCTGACTAATGTTTACCCTCCAAAACCATTCCAGGTTCCATTATGGGGCTTAAATTTAGTCTTAAACTTCTTAATGGGCACTCCATTCGAGCCACTTCACTCTTGTACATTAAGATTTCTCACACTTAAAACTGTCCTACTTGTAGCACTAATCTCGGCTAGAAGGGTGAGTGAGCTTCAAGCTCTCTCAGGTAAACCCCCACATACAATCTTCCACAAGGACAAGATTGACCTCCAGGTGAAGCCTAATTTTCTCCCAAAGGTAGTTTCTGAATTCCATATTACTCAGAAAATTACCTTGCCTTCATTCTACCCTCCTCCCCATCCGGGGAAAGAGGAGGAAAGGCTACACAGGCTGGACCCTAGGCGAGCTCTCAGCTTTTACATCAGCAGAATGGCTAGAATCAGGCAAGCAGTCCAGCTGTTTGTAGGATACTCAGGTCACAAGTTGGGACTACCCATAACAAAACAAACCATCTCCAGGTGGATTATCTTGGCCATCCTGGAATGTTATAGACTAGCAGGGAAAGAACTACCCCAAAACCTCAGGGGTCATTCAACCAGGGGTATCGCAGCTTCTTCGGCTCTCCAGAGAGGGGTACCGGTCCGGGACATATGTGCGGCTGCCACATGGTCGTCCGCACATACATTCACAAAATTTTACAACCTGGATTCCTCCACTGCTCAAGAGATCAGATTTGGCAAAGCCGTATTATACTCGGTCCATCCCTAAAGGGATATATAACACTATCACTCCCTCCTCCAATTACATACCACTGCTATGGGAGTCTATCAAAGATAAGGAATACGTCGGAGGACACAATCCCTTCGAAGAACAAGTTACTTTCTTACCTGGTAACGTTCTTTCGACGGGATGTTCCTCCGACGTATTCCTTATCGCCCCTCCCATCCATCCCCGCAGTGATAACTTCCCCTGTGGTTGCAGCTTTCGCTCCTTCAAGGTTACTAACCAATTCAGGCATGTCTTTCTTATACTACAAAACGGAACTGAGCAACGGACGCAGCGCGTGTCTATGGGGATGGTGACATCGGCGCCGATACGGTGGCCATCGAGGGACATCGACTCGGCGGACGTCGACGCGCAGCGCCCTCTACAGAGAAAATTTCTGAGGCCAGCAAGCTGGACACGTATATCAAAGATAAGGAATACGACGGAGGAACATCCCGTCGAAAGAACGTTATCAGGTAAGAAAGTAACTTGTTCATCTGCAAAGTCAGGCAGTACCAGACCCCATGACCCCCACTCCAGGGGAGGATAATTGTGGAGAAGATGACCCAGGCTCGGAAGAGGGGCCAGCAGAGAAAGACCTTTCCTCTCAAGATGGAGAGGAGGTAGCAGAGGAGGAATGGGCGAAACCCGGCGGGGGGAAGAGAGCCTGCAAAGAGAAACATCTCGAAGAAGACCAAGAGGACATGTTCGACCCGGATAGTATCCGGAACCCGAGATCCTCAGACTGGCAGCCATCTCCCAGAGTTGGTCAGTATATGACAATGAGATTGAGAAAGGCCCTCGACAAAGAAGTTAGGCAACGTCTGCATGCGGAATGCCCACGTGCAGACCTCCCGGGGAAGGTGTCAGAGACCCCCCGAGCTAGATCCTAAAATGTTGACATTTGTGTCCAAGACAAGTAAAGATCCTCGCAAGGGTATTGACAGATTGTGGAGGAGCTGTCAAGAGAAGGTATTGGATTTATCACACCCTCTTGCGAAGCTAATATATCTGGCGGAGAGGGCAAAAGATACAGGGTAGGAAGTGGATCCCGACGTGTTAGCCGGCTGGGCAAAAAGAGCAGTCTGCCTTCTGGACAACGCTAACTGTGCCATCGCCTCAGAGAGAAGAAGAAAATTGCTGCTCAAAATCGACCCAAAGCTGAGCGACCTCGCATTGTATGAAGCCAGAGAATCAGCACAGGGCCTCCTCTTTGGAGAGACCTTTGGAAAGGAAATGGGCCAGTACGTTGCCACCTACACTTCCCTGGAAAAAGCGCATGCCTCCATACAAAAGATATTTCCGAACAGAGTTTTTGCTGACCGGCCGCTTCAGCGGGCTTGCGGCCAGTCGAAATCAGGGAGGAAGAAGACCCCCAATCCCAGAGCACAATACTGGGAAAACAAACAGCAGGATGCTTTCTTCCCGGCCAGGGAACGTTTTCCTAGAGGGCACAGAGGAAGAGGATCTGGTTGTGGTCAAGGCTTTACACTAGGTGAGAGCGATAACTTATCCTCTGGTAGGGGGAGGACTGTAATGTTTTGGAGAAATTGGCACACGCCTTCCAGCGATGCTTGGATATTGCAAACCGTCAGAGGTCTGCGGCTAGAGTTTATAGAACCCCAGTGCAGGTAGGCTGGCCGCACCAGCAGCACTTAGCATGAGCGGAGTAAAAAATGCCTAGATTGCGAGCTGTCTCAGCTAGCGCACAAAGACGCCATAGAGAAGTGCACAACTCCCCCCAGTTTTGTAAGCAATATGTTTCTAGTGCACAGAAAGGAGAAAGTCCGACTAGTTATAAATCTGAAAGAGGATTGAACGGGTGGATCATCTACCGCCATTTCTAAATGAAGGGTATTCATCAGCTTAGAAACTCCCTCTGAGAGAGGGAGACTGGCTTATGAGACTGGACTTTAAGGATGCCTACCTGACGGTACCGTTGCAGGAGGATTACAGGACATTCCTAGCTTTTCGCTGGAACAAGCAGCTCTGGCGATTCAAGACGATGCCCTTCGGTCTTGCATCAGCGCCCTGGGCTTTCACCAAATTGATGAAGCCAGTAGCGACAGCGATTCGAGAGAAAAGAATCAGGTTGATTATATACCTGGACGATCTGTTGCTCATAGCGGAGGACCGAGACACACTAGTTTACCAGACAAGATGAGTGCAAGATCTACTGCTGTCTTTGGTCTTTCTAGTGAATGTGGAGAAGTCCGATACTACGCCAGCTCAGATGCTGGATTTTCTGGGATTCGTCCTAGACACCAGGAAGGCTACACTAGAGCTTCCAGCCCGGAAGATAAGAGATATCAAAAGTTCTAGCAAGGATTGTGGGGTTATTAGCAGCCTCCATCCAGGCCATATTTCCAGGTCCTTTGCACTATCGAGCACTAGAGAGGGGTATCCGGTCATTGCATCAAATACAAAGCATCAACAGACCATACCATTGGAAAAAAATGCATCGAAAAAAAAAAAAACATTGAATGCATTTTTTTACAATGGTAAAGGGTTTAGTAAAAATGTGTTTTAATGTTTTAAAAATGGGTTTTTAAAAAAAAAAAATCATGGGGTGTTCAATGTTTTTTTTTTAGATGCTTTTTGTGTCAATTGTATGGTTGTCAGTGGTTTGGCTGTCGATGGAATCACTAGGAACCCTAGAGAGGCTAAAAATAAAACGCTTGCAACAAGGTTTGAAGTATCGTCAGCAAGTGCCATTGGATCAAGAGTCCATCACGGAGTTGGAATGGTGGTTGAAGAATATGGACGCCTGGAATGGGCGTGCCATCTTCGGAGACCGACCAGACTTCATAATAGAATCAGACGCCAGCCGCATGGGTTGGGGAACGAGATGCAGAGATCTGCAAACAGGTGGGAAGTGGAGTGAAGAGGAGCTTTGCCTACACAAACTGCCAGGAGCTTCTGGCAGGATAATTTGCGATCAAAGCATTCACGAGGGGGAAGGTGAAGTCATGCGTTCCGCTGAAGATGGACAACATCTTGGCAGTCCGCTACATGAATCACCTAGGAGGAACAAAGTCCAAGATGCTTCCGGAACTAGCAAAAGACTTTTGGCACTTCTGCCTCCAGTCAGGCATGTCAGTGACAGCGGAATACCTGCCTGGAGCACTGAACGTGGTGGTCGACTGGAACTTTCAGTATCTGACGGACTCCAGCAACTGGAGACTGGACCCTGCAGTATTTCAGATTTTGAATTCGAGGTGGGGTCCGGTACACATGGACCTCTTTGCGTCCCATCTCAATGGCCAGACTGTAGATTACTACAGCTGGAGGCTAGACCTGGACGCTCAAGGGACAGATGCATTCTTACAGGAATGGTCAGGCGGTCTGCACTACGCATTTCCCCCCTTCGTGATGCTGAGCAGAGTTTTAGCGAAGTGTTGGAGGGAGCACCACTGTGGAAGTCACAAGTGTGGTTCCCGACACTAATGGAGCTGGGGGCAGATTGGCCGAGGGTGCTTCCCGAAGGAGACCGACTGCTCACGGACCCAGCTGGGTCGTGTCATTCTCTGAGAGTGAGGGGGACTCTGTTGCTCATCGCGTGCAGGATATCCGGAGATGCTGGCCGCTGCCAGGCATTTCTTGCAGGCTGCAGAGCTTATCGCAGAATCCTGGGCCCCATCCACTAGGAGGAGCTATGACGCGGCTTGGGCCAAGTGGACTAATTGGTGTAAAGGGAGAAGTCTTCATCCCATTTCAGCCCCTGTAGTGTATATGTTGAATTTCTTAGCACAGTTGTTACAAGACGGGAGAGCATTTCGTACTATAGGTGTGTACAGATCTGCGATTTCCGCAGGGCACCTGCCGATTGAAGGAGTTCCGGCGGGAGAACACCCAGCAGTAGTGAGGCTCATCAGATGAGCCAGGTTTAAGGTGCCCCTAGAGCCTAGATATAATACAGTATGGGACGTGACGGTAGTACTGCGTTTATTAGAAAGCTGATCAACCGATAGGCATCTGTCTCTGAAGCAATTGTCAGGAAAGCTGCCAATTTTATTATGTCTAATATCATGTAAGCGCGTGTCAGAGGTCAAGGTGCTGGAGATTAATAGGAGATCTTTTGGTCCAGAGGGAGTGACATTTTCAATAGTCAGGAGAACTAACACAGGGACTACTAGGGTTCATTATCCTTATTTCCCAAGCAATTCTAAATTGTGTGTAGCGAGATGCATTAAAGAATATGAAAATAGGACAGGAGATTGCAGGGCAGCTGGTACCACCCAACTACTAATAGCACGTAGAAATCCTTTCCACGTAGTTACAACAGCCACCATTGCAAGGTGGGTCAAGGAGGTAATGCAAGCAGCAGGTATTGATTTAAGAATGTATGGGGCGCATTCTGTAAGAGGGGCAATGGGTTCCAGAGCCTTTACAACAGGGGCATCATTGCGAGTTTTAGTTTAAGCCAACTGATAGTCTAGCTGTTACAGTGTTGGGGAAGCTTTGAACAAGCATAATGCTCGCCCCCAGTCTTGTCATAGAATGAAGATTACCCCTGCTAGCTGCGCAGGGAGTATTAATTCTATTAAAGACTAGTAGGCGAGCATTAAATTCCGACCCGATCATGTATTGTTTGATAATGTGATATGTATGGATTATAACAGTACATGGGCGCCACCCTGGATTTCTTCATTGTATGTTCCTTAGGGGAAGAGCAGAAGAATAATTGAGAGCCGATGCGAAGGCCATTGAGGCTCGAGTTGAGGAACAGGAAGCCAAGGAAGCAACAGCGCTACAGTTGACGGGTTTGAGGAGTCTTTGCACTGTTGGCAGGACATGGTTATAAAGTTCAAGTGACAGTTCAGAGCACGTAAAAGAGAGGAGGAGCCCAGGGATAGGGTGTGTGTCATAGCTGGGCTGTGCTGGAATGGACTACAGAGACTTAGGGATTTGTAGTTTCAGGAAAGAAAAGTTACTTTTGGACACTTTTCAGAGTTTTTCGTATATTTGTTGAAACTGCTGAGGAGTAGTAATAAAAGAAGTTGAAGCATAATGCTCACCACCTAGTCTTTAATATAATTAATACTCCCTGCACAGCTAGCAGGGTTAATCTTCATTACCAAGCTTGTTTGCCTCCAGTGATGGCTAGCAACTATTTTTATTTGAGGTTCATATATATTATCCTACGTCCCGTCCCATTTCCTCCATACTTATGGGACATCTCTCCGTCCTGTGGGACGGGACCGGAGCACTTTTGTAAAAAGCATCCACATTTTTTTCAAAAATTTGTCCCTCCTCTCTTTCCTGCGCGGGGCCCGGCACGCGGCCGTAACCCCGCCCACCTTGCCTTCGCCCCGCGCATCGGCCATCAGTCCTTTTCTCCGCACGATCGGGGTCGGACGCACTTGCATCCTCGGAAGATTTTCTTCTGTTTTTCCCTCTCTGGCTCTCGCTAGCGTTCGTTTACTAGTCTGTCTATGTCTTTTAAACTAGGTTTTCCAGACTGTTCATCGTGTCACCGTCGCTTCGCGAGGGAGGATTCCCATCCTCTTTGTTTAGAGTGTTTGTATCCGGAACACTGTTGGGACTCCTGTTTTTACTGTGACTCCCTTTCGGTCCGGGCTCTTCAACGTCGGTTGGAGCGGTGGGAGGAGGTGTTCGGACGGACTCCTCCTTCGCATTTTCAGGCGTTCATCGATGAGAAGAAACGCCCGGTAAGTTCTTTGATTTTCAGAGCACCCCGGCCGGGGGATACCTTCCCGGGTTCCTCTCGAGCCGGAAGGGGCGTTGCCCTGAGGTGCCTGTCGGGCCTAATAATTCTACCAGAGTTTTCTCCGAGGGTCTCCGTAAGGGGCCTGTGATCACCAGAGTACACTCCGAGGCCCCTCCTGTGGGGGCTGTGTGTAGACCCAGTTCTACTGAGTCGTGGGGTACCCGAGCTTGCTCTGAGGCCGTTCTTTCGGCTTCCCTCAAAAACAAAACCAGGGTACGCCCCGAGGTCTTGGCTGGGCTTGAGGTTACCGAACACATGTTCGAGGCCCGTGCCGATAAGGCTTCTACCGGGTCTAGGTCCGAGGTCCCTCGTACAGAGGCTAAGGCTACCAACAGTTCTGAGGGACCGGGCAAGGCCCTGTCGGTGACAGCGCACCGTTCCCGCTCTTGTGGTGACACCAGATCTGTTGAGGGGGCAAAGAAGGTTTCTTCTTTTACCGGCAGTCCCGAGGCTCTTCCTTCGAAGGCTCAGTTGGCGGTTGGTATGTCGCAGAAACATTCCAGGCCTCATAGTACCGGCTCTGCCGAGGTGCCTTACGTTAAGGCTAAAATTAAGACCCCTGATCCATCGATGGGGACCCCTGTCTCACTTCCTCACGTGCCGCAGTTCCCCTCAGATGAGGACAAAATGGCGCCCGTTCCCGCCACGACCACGGCGGCCATTTTAGGTGCTACCCCTTCAACTACACCATCGGTCCCTGGAGTAGGGTTCGGTCCTTCGGGTGAACCTAAGGTCCCTTGTGCGCATCCTTACCGGCCAGTTTTTGATTGGACGCCCGGATGCCTCTTCCGCACAATGTTTCGTTGCCTGCGGGGGCGGCTCCCTTGTTTTATGTGGATACGTCGGCAGAGGGGCCTGTGTGGCACCCTTCTCCGTTGCGTCCCTGGATTTGTCCACCTCATGAGAGGCCTCCTCAGGTTCCGAAACAATCACCTGAGGACGCCTTTTCGGTAAATTTCAAGCGCGTATGCGCACCGACCCCATGAGGGAATATTTCAATGGGCTTTTCAAGGAGATATGTCCACCCGCGCCTCCGGCTCCACCCGTCCCGTCGGTGCTTCCGCCGGCGCCTCCCTTGCCCGTGGTGCCTCCCCCTACGCTTCCGCCTGTGCCGCCATTGTCCCCAGTGGACAAGGCAGTGCCTGACTCGGCTCAGCAGTAGCCGGACCTGTCAGATGACCCTCAAGGCGATCAGGACAACGAGGACCTGCCCCGCTCTACCAGAGCTTTCCATGACCGGGTACTGGACATGATGAGCTTCTTAGATGTTCCGGTGCCCGAGGCACCTGCTCTGCAGGAGGGTGTGCTTTCTGGGGTGTTCACCTTGTCTCCTTTGGAGCGTACCAGCCTGTTCTTGCAGAAGGACGTTCTGGCCGAGGTCTGAAGAGTTTGGGAAAAGCCACACTCGGGACTTTTTGTAAATAAAAAGATTGACGCAAGGTACTGGCTACCTACCTCGGAAGAAGTGGCCTTGTCGTCTTGTCTGCCTCCCTCCTCCACAGTGGTGGCTGCAGCCACGTTGCAATCCAGACCTGCAGCTTCCTCCTCCGCGATGGCAACTCAGGTCTTGGGAAAGGAGGACAAGCTCCTGGACTCCCTAGGGAGGAAAATCTTTGCCAATTCGGCCTTGCAGCTCAGGCAGGCCAATGCAGAATTGATTTTGGCGGGAGCTAACATGCGGATGTGGAGAGGTCTGTCGGAGTTTGAGGAGCATATCCCGGTCGAGAAGCTGGACGATTTCAGAGGAGGCCTTTCCGATGCCAGGGTCTTGGCCCAGGATTTCCTGGAGGCTGCGGCTCATCGCGTAGACACCTCGGCTCGGGGTCTGATCTTAGGGGTTGATTCCTCGCGGCAAGCATGGCTGCATGCCGCTAAGTTCTTGAAGGAGGTACAAGACAAGGTCCTGGACCTTCCATTTGATGGTAAGGAGCTTTTTCACTCTTCTACTGATGTAGAGCTCACCAAAACCAAAGACAGCACTCAGACGGCCAAATCTTTGTCTGTTCTGGTTAAACCTCCCTTCAAGACTCAAAGGCCGTTGTCGCAAGGTCGACCTTCCTCTGGTTTTAGGGACTTCCTCGACCGCAAATATCGCAGAGTGGATACTCCTGCAGGGAATAACCGCCTTAGACATCAGCATACGCGGTATTTCTCCCGCTCCTCAGCCTCCTCATCAGGTTCATAAACCTGCCAAATGAGGGTTTTCCGCGCTCACACGAGACCCCGGTGGGAGGATGCATTGCGTCTCATTGGGAGGCGTGGCAGACCATCACAGAAGACAGATGGGTCTTGTCAGTCGCTCGAGTGGGCTTCCGCTAACCTTTACCCCTACCCCACCCCTCAACCCTCCTTTTCAGCTGTCGGGCTCACCCTCCTTCAAGGCCGAGGTTCAGAAACTTCTGCTCCTCAGAGCTGTGGAACCCGTTCCCCTTGGGGAGCGAGGAGAGGGCTTCTACTCCCGGCTGTTTATGTTGCCCAAACCCAACCAGGCTGGCCTGCGCACCATCCTAGACCTTTCCCAGTTCAATCTTTCCCTACCCCAAGAGAAATTCAAGATGATTACACCCGGCCAAATTCGCTCCTCGTTGCAGGCGGGCGATTGGCTCAGCGTGGTGGATCTTCAGGATGCTTACATGCATATCCTGATTTGGAACCCACAAAGGAGATACCTCCGTTTCTCTCTGGGAGAGGAGCACTTCCAGTTTCGTGTGCTTCCTTTTGGCCTCAGTTCGGCGCTGCGTGTCTTCACGAAGATGATGTCGGTGTTCGCGGCCCATCTTCGTCTCCAGGGTATCCATGTGTAGCCCTATTTGGACAACTGGCTCCTACGCAGCCCTTGCCCGTTGGCAGCAGCGGGCAACCGCCAGTCTCTCCTTCAGCTCCTGTTCCATCTTGGGCTGTCGGTGAACTGGCGGAAATCCTCCATGCTGGTCTCACAGGACCTGACTTTCCTGGGTTTTCGTTGGAACACGATAGACTGCCGTGTGTATCTGACCGGGGACAGAATGGCGGATCTGTTGGCAACGTGTCAGATGTTTATGCAGTCGGAGAGCATGTCGGCCTGGTGGTTCCAGAGGCTTCTGGGCCTCATGGCCTCGTGTGTGCTGGCTCTTCCTCTTGCTCGTCTCAAAATGAGGCGGACCCAGATGGCTCTTCGGAGTTCCTGGCGTCAGGCTGTGGACCTGGATTCCAAACGGATAATGATTCCGGATTCCATAAGAGTGGACCTGGACTGGTGGTCTTCTCTCAGCAACCTGTCAGTGGGTGTCGGGTTCCAGGACCCAAGCCCCATGGTGACGATCATGACAGACTCCTCCCTTTTCGGGTGGGGCGCGACGTTAGATCTTCTTCAGGTCTCGGACCTCTGGTCACCTCAGGACAAGCTCCTGCACATAAATCAATTGGAGCTTCTGGCGATTTTTCTGGCACTCAAGGCGTTCAGACCTCTCATTGTCAACAAGGTGGTCTGCATAAGAACGGATAATGCAGTGTCAATGTACTACATAAACAAGCAAGGGGGAACAAAGTCTCCCCCTCTCGTGGATCTGGCCATTCAGATTTGGGAGTGGGCTGTGTTTCAAGGGTCTGGCTGATTGCAGTGCACATCCCGGGCCAGCTGAATGTCACTGCGGATGCCCTCAGCCGGCAGACAGTGGTCAGCTACGAGTGGGAGTTGAAGGCGGAGATCCTATCATGGATTTTCTCGCGTTGGGGCACACCGGAGGTGGACCTCTTCGCCATGGCGGTAAACAAGAAGCTTCCTCAGTACGCCTCCAGAGGGGGGCTGGGAGCCTCCTCTCTGGGGGACGCACTCGAGATCCCATGGCACAACATATCGAGCAATTTGGAAGTTGAAGAGTTCTGTCAACTGTTCTCTTCTACTGATAGCTCCGTGGTGGCCAGCTAGGTTTTGGTTCTCAGAACTTCAACACTGGTCGGTGTGTCCGCCGATCAGGTTACCAGTAACTCCCGATCTTCTTCACCAAGGGGAACAGCAGATGTGGCACCCCTCCCCACAATCGCTCAACTTGGCGGCATGGTGCCTGAGTTTACGGCTCTAGAGCCTTTGGGTTTGTCTGCGGATAACATGCGCATTATCCAGACAGCCAGAAAACCCTCGACCAGATCCCAATACAAGAGTAAAGGGCTCAGGTTCTGTCATTGGTGTTTGAAGAAAGAATTGGACCCGAGGGTGGCGACGATTGACACGGTGCTGTCCTTTGTCTCCTCCCTAGCAGAGTCAGGGGTTCATGTCTTGTCCTGCAGGACTTATCTCTCGGCGATTTCCGCCTACCTCTCTACAGACCGGTGTTCTTATTCGTTAACTAACCCGGTGGTGAAGAGACATTTTGCTGGTTTGACACGCATCTACCCTCCGGTTCGTAGTCTGCACCCGCCCTGGGACATAAACGTAGTCCTGACGGCGCTGTGCTATAAACCTTTCGAGCCAATGGCTACGGTTGACCTCAAGTACGTGTCCTGGAAAGTGTCCTTTCTGGTTGCCGTTACGTCAATGAGGAGAGTGAGTGAGCTCCAGGCATTGTCGGTGGAGCATCCTTTCTTGGTTTTTCACAAGGACAAGGTAGTCCTTCGGACGAACCCAGCTTTCCTACCAAAGGTAGTGACCGAATTCCATCTGAATCAGTCGATTTCCCTTCCGGTCTTTTTTCCAAACCCTGCCTCGGAGGCAGAAAGGGTTCTACACTGCCTGGATGTCCGAAGAGCTATTAAGTTCTACCTGACAGGACTGCCGAGCTTCGGAGCTCTTCCCAACTGTTTGTGACCTTCGGTAAACACCAGGGCAGGCCGGCTTCTAAGGCATCCATTTCTAGATGGATTGCTGCCTGTATCACGGAATCTTTCACCGTCCAAAAGCTGAAACCACCTAACTGTATCCATGCACACCAGGTGCGAGGCAAGGCAGCTGCAGTTGCTTTTCAGAAATATGTTCCCTGGGAGTCCATCGCTAGAGCGGCTACCTGGACCGCCCCATCTGCTTTCTGTAAGCATTACTGCCTTGATATGAGCTCTAGGGCCGACGCTCAGTTCAGCCAGGCTGTGCTGAAGAACCTGTTTCAGTAAGGGGTATTTCCATCCACCCATAGTTCCTGTAAGGAGTGCTTGGGAATCTCCCATAAGTATGGAGGAAAGGGGACGGGACGTAGGAGTATTACCAGGTTACTCACCGTAGTGACCACCTTACACCTAGTCCATAGTCCCCTTTCCTCCATACGCCCGCCCGCTGTCCCCTCTAATAAAGTTCCTCTGATATTGCTAATGGGTCTTGGACCCTGCAATAGAAAAGGACTGATGGGCGATGCGCGGGGCGGAGCCAAGGTGGGCGGGGTTACGGCCGCGTGCCGGGCCCCGCGCAGGAAAGAGAGGAGGGACACATTTTTGAAAAAAAATGTGGATGCTTTTTACAAAAGTGCTCCGGTCCCGTCCCACAGGACGGAGAGATGTCCCATAAGTATGGAGGAAAGGGGACTATGGACTAGGAGTAAGGTGGTCACTACAGTGAGTAACCTGGTAATTCCCACAAATCTCTGCTACTAACCGATCGTTGTGTGGGAGTCTTACTCCTTTCTCTGAGACATTTTAAAAATGAGTTGAAATGGTATATTATGTCATTATTATCACGTAAAACACCCCCCATGTTAGCTTTGCTAGGCACTACTGTTCTCTCGAGTTCTCCATAGGAGAGGACCACTAGCAGTACAGACTTGCCCTTCAACCTCATTTTGGCCCGAAGGGTCTTCTCCAAGCTCATGGCCGTGGTGTTGGCATTAGTGCTCCTGAAATGAATATATACCTGTCTCCTTACTTGGACGACTAGCTAATCAGAGCAGAGTCTCCAATACAAGACTCCTTCCAATTCCCCCTTGATCTCATGTACTTGCTGGGCCTCTCGGTCAATGTAAATACATCTACCCTCAATCCGACTCGGAGACTAGAGTTTGCAGATTTCCTATGGGATTCATCTTTAAGCACATTTTTTATGACAAACATGGGTGAGGGATTTCGAGAGACAGGGCTGTTTCAGCTGTTCTTGCAAGTTCCTCTGAGGAGGGGCCTTGATCATGAGGTTCATTAGCGTTGTTACAGCATACATTTTTCTGCAGCTCGCTCAAGCACAGTGGGTCCGGGGCATGCTGTTCATGCAGATGTTGTATGTTCGGCTAAGGAGGGGTCTTGATCGTAAAGGCAGGTGAGCCCTGGTGTATTGATGCTGCGTTGGCCTTGGTACAGCATACATTTTCCTGCAGCTCGCTGAAGTGGAGCGGGCGCCGAAAGTGCGCTGTTCCCACTGTTGCATGTTCGGATGAGGAGGCAGGCGAACCCTGATGCCTTGTAACTGCATCTTGGCTGTTAACAGCATACATATTCCTGCGGCTCGCGCAAGCAGGGCGGGTTCAGAGCAGGTTGTTCCTACATGTTCAGCTGAGGAGGGGCCTTGATTATGAGGGCTGGCAAGCCCTATTGCACTGATGCCTTGATACTGGTCGGTGTTATAGCATAAATGTTCTTGCGGCTTGCTGTAGCAGAGAGGGACTAGAGCGGGCTGTTCCTGCTTCGTGTTGACAAAACTGACCGCACATCTGGAAAGCACGGTTTACTTCCCTGGAGCGAAGAGGCCGGGTTCGGTTACATAGGCCGCTAATCTCCATAGGGAAGCTGATTGGTGTCAGCTTGAGAAATTGGGGAGATCAGAGAGAATGTCTTTTTAACTTGGTTGTGGACTGGCAAGGGCGAGGAGGACAAAGGGATGTTCACCAGAGGCGTAGCCAGGGTTGTCTAGCAAGTGGGTCATGAAGCAAATGTAGTTTAGCGCCACCGCAGTGACATTAACATCTGTAAATACCCACACAGTGCTGCTGATTGGGCATTTATAGATTTTGGGTGGTCAACCCTGTCTACGCCTCTGGGGTTCAGTTAATCAGCTAATCAGTATTAATCAGCTACGCAAAATTAATTCAGCATTACGGTTTACAGCTGTCTTTATACCTGCGCATGAGTGGCTATCTACTGCATTCAAGTCTTATCATTTACGGCGCTAGGATCACTGGACCTGAACTGGTGCCCCTTGTTACTACACATCAAGCTTTTACCGTCAGTCATATGAGCCAACTCTACCTGTTCTCTTACCTCTTGTTCCCCTTTGAGATATTGTGACTGGTGACTATTGGTACGCAATTAACGTTTGAGCCTATCACATTTCACCCCATTTACTTGGGGCTAAAATGATGAAACATAAGGCAATTATTATTAAGGAGGTTGTGCAAGGAAGGAGGCCTAAACACACCAAAGATGAACAAAGCAGCCAAAGTAAGCGCACTCAATTGATTCTGGACTCCTATTTATAGGCAATCGCAGGAAACTTAGTACAAAATATACAAGTGGTGGAGTGGGAGCTACTAGGCAACAGATCTCCTTGGCCAGTCATTTCATCAGCCAACCAAGTTACTATAGTCTTGGATGATGAACCACAAAACTCCACTAATACATCCAGGACTCATGTACCAGTCATTATCGACTGGGGTACCGTTAACAAGTCTAACAGAAATGCACTGTAAATCGACCCTTGTCGCACCTGACACATTTTCTGCACCAAACCTGGAAGTACCCACAACATCATAAAGGGACAGTAATTCCTCTCCTAATGTAATGTACCGATCCCCAACATCCTCAAACACCCCACACATCAAAGAAGGGAGCACAAACTGTTAAGTCTCAACCAAACTTGGTGAATCTGAGGAGCAACCAAAATCATTTTCTATTGACTTTTAAAAGAACAGCTACAACCAATGTGGTACTTTCTTAAGAATTTTAAAAGTACTTTTTAACTTTTTAAACATTATGGATGAAGAAAGACACTACATAAATGAGAGAAAAACATCTCCCCCTTGCCCCCTAACATCGGCCAACAAAACCCAAATAAACCACCTACAACAGAGAACCAGATGCCCCCCAGAGCCCATCTCTCAAGCTAGCCCTTATGAACGCCCAATCCATGCCAGCCCATGCGCTTGACATCCATGACCTCCTAACAGCCAATAACCTAGATGCCCTCGCAATCACAGAAGCATGGCTCCACGCTGCTGCAGGGCCAGTCATCTCTGTTAAGAAAGTTGTCATAATTGTATGTAATTTTCCGTCCATGTGTCAACCCCCAAACCTTTTGCTGCTGTTTAGACACCATTGACTGACATTGCCAGAGAAGCACAGCCTTCAGCTGCACTCCTCTGGGCTTTCGCTCACTTTTTATGGGTAAACTGACATGGCTTTGAGACAGTCAGTACTGGGAGACTTTGTTTCCCTTAGTCCTTTCCTCATGTTGCAACTTTTGTGCAACATGTGACAAGTGTGCAATGTATCTTACCATACAGCACACTTGGGTCTATAGTCATTTCCAAAGGCCCTAGAAACTCTTGCTAGACTTTTTATGAACTGTGCAGATGTGTCATGGACGGGACTGGTGGCAGCTATCTTTTCGCATGATTTTGAACCCTTTCATGTCATGTTAACCGCATTAACTGCGTTTGGCACGAATAGGTGGCCTGGCTCCAAAATGGCCATGCCACGAAGTTCTTTGTCCTGTCCGTTGGCCATCTTGCCCCTTCACCTTCCCCAGGTCGAGTCGACCTGGGCCAATCCTTATTTGGTCATGCACTTTCCTGCGAATCCCAATGCTTTCGCTGGCTTCTGCATGCCTTGTGTGTGTGTCTCCAGGATGTGGGCTGGAATGTCTGATTCTACATCCTGGGTGCCAGAGAGTCTGGAGTGCCATGAATGCCTGGGACCACCGTGGTCCGTGATTGGTCCACGTATGGAGTGTGTGAGCAGATCTCCCATTGGGTCCTCTCCGTTTTGGCATACCATGTCGATCTCCTGAGTTCACACCGAACAAAGGATAGGATTCAAGTATCCTGCAACACGAAGCCGAGTCGAGGAACCGCTGGTGACCCGCTGGAAGGTTTGGCACCCTGAGCCCGCTGCCGTCCCGTGGGACCCCTATGCATCTGGTCATCCTAGAAGGTCTGCAAAGACGCTTTGACTCATTGGAATAGTGGGACCAACTATTCTCAGCACCTTCATCAAATCCTGCAAGTAAGCTTTCTCGGAAGTGTCCTTGGGCCAACCAGTGGACTGACCAGCTTACTCAGTTGCTTTGCTCTGTCACCGCTGCCGTTTCAAGGTGGCCCTCAAAACTTGGTATACTGCTAGCTCTGTGTCCCCGGCACCCTCGCACCGAATTTCGTGCACTTGGCGTTCCCAGGTCTGAAGTGAGATGAGTGCGCCAGGACCGGAGTAAGCGTGGTTCTCCAGCATGGGGTCTGGCATGGATTCACATGCTCATGAATATTCCCCGTCGTCAGGCTGGGAATCCTCGGTAAAGAAAAATCAGTATCAGTTTTGTTTCTGATCTGTCTTTCGTAGTAGTAACCAATCACTGATCTCTGCGTCATACTGACCCCAGCCAATGACTGCCATCTCCCCAAGCCCCGCCTCTGGCAGCCATTTTCAGATTCTTACCGCACGTTCAAGTGTTGGGATCCTCGTGCTATTGCTCTCGAGCTTTAGTGCGTTTTCGCGTTTTTTCATAGGAAAATGTTCTCTTTTTTCGGTCAAAAGAGCCTCAAGCTCCACCGTTTCTTCATCCGATCAACGGGGACCCGTGTCGGATTCTTCTACGCCCCTCAAGGGTGAAGATTTCGTCGAGCCACGCTTTTGGAGGACTCCAGAAGTTTCTCAGGCCCATCTCGGACATGGCCCAGGAGAAGGGAAGCTCGACGCCCGGAAAGCTGTTCAGGGTCTGCCCTGGATGCCAGCTTCAGAATGTCTTTGAGGACGAACACTCCCTTTGCCTCTACTGCCTGCATGAGGACAAGACGCACGTGGAGAAGGACTGTGCATTTTGTGGCAATATGTCGGAGCGGACCATGAAGGACCGCCATCTGCGTCTCGCCAACTGGCTGGAAGGGAAGAGCCCGTCAGGCGAGAAAAAGAAGTCTGAGCAGTCTTCTAAGACCTTTGAGGGCGCCCCGGTGACGGGGGCCCAACAGAAGGCCAAGCACCGCGAGTCCGCTGGCACCGGGAGCCCCGAACGGTCGGGCTCTACGGTTGCCAGGCAGGGCGCATCCTCCCCGGCGCCATCAACCACGAGCCAACGCTCTGGCTCGGGTAAGAGGAAGGCCGAGCACCCGGCGAAGCTCCTGGAGAGACCCCGGTCGAGCTCGAAGGCCCCATCGGAGGGGGAGCGAGGCGGTGACCCTCCCACCAAGGAGAAGGCGGTGAGCGCACCTAAGGTGGTGAAAGCCTTGATCCACCCTGCCAAGGCCTCTATCGAGACAGTCGCGGCAGCCCTGGCTAAGCCTGTGGAGGCTACACCAGTGGATGTGACCTCTGGGCCCAGAGTCTCCCTGCCACCGCGGAGGGAGTCCTCTTTCAAGCCCATCGACAGGACCCCCGTGAAACCTACGACGGAGAAGAAAAGGGGGAGGCAGGAGGTCGTCGTGGATTCGCCCTCAACCTCTGAAGAGGAGCTGATCGAAGTCTTAAGCCACGGCATTGGCGTGGAAGACCAGCCCGTCGGGAGGGACCCCAACGTGGGAGACGACAAGAACGTCGAGGGTGCCGACGAGGCTCCTGACCGCCCATCGGAATCCCCCCAACCCGTGCCGCAAGACAACTCGGCGGCCATTTTGTTGGCTATACAGTCCTTATGTTCGGAGATGAAGACGAGATTGCCGTTACCACCAATGGAGGAACCGCTCCCGACGGGGGACCCGGAGCCAGGCCCTTCTGGGAGCCCTCCTCCTAAGAGAAGAAGGATTCATCCTCCACCTCCTTTTCATCCATCGCGCCGTGCTCAGCCCTCCTCCCCGTCCACGAACCGTGGGGATGATACAGGGACGGACACGGCCGCGACGGGTACAGACGACGAGGTTTACGACGAGGATCTTCCGTCGTCACCACCTCCCCGGGCTTCCCCGCCCGACGAGATTGGATCGTTTCATGCCATGATCACCAGGGCATCTGAGCTTTTCCAGCTATGCCCGGAAGAGAAGGAAGGTTTCCTTTATCAACGGCGCGAGACCAAGAGGAAGACGGTCCTCGCTGTACCTCTACTGGGCGATATCTGGGATGAGGGTCTCGCCCTCCTCAAGAACCCATACACAACGCCTGCGAGAAGGGATCGGTACGAGAAGAAGTACCGGGTCCCGGACACGGCCTCCTTGTGCCTTCGGGCACAGCCGACCCCAGACTCGGTCGTCTCCGTGGTGGCCAGGAAGAAAGCGGGGGGGGGCTTCGGCCTCTACGTCAACCTCCCCCCCCCCCCCCGGACGGCGAGGGAAAGAAACTGGACACGATGGGACGCAGTCATCTCATCGGCAGCGACGACAATTAAGGCTGCCAACGCCTTGGCTATTGTAGCCCGCTACGACAGGGAGTTGTGGTACAAGATCGCCCCCCTGCTGGACTTCCTACTGGACGACAAGAGGGCGGAGGCCCTAGAGATCTTGCAGGAAGGAGAAGTGGCGTCGGACCACGCCATTACGATAGCGACGGACATCGCTGACACCGGATTTCGCCATTTGGGAAACGGTGTGTGCCTCAGACGGCGTGGATGGCTCAAGGCAACGGACTTCCGCCAGAGTCTTGGACATGCCGTTTGACGGGAGCAACATGTTTGGGAAAACAGTGGACGATTCCCTACAAGCCATCAAGATGGACACGGAGATGGCCCGGGCCCTTGGTGTTCTCCAGCAACAACGGCCGCCCTTTCGGAGCACCGGAGGCAAGCAGGGTGCCTCCAAAGGTTCCGGCGGCGGATATTCCACCTATCGTCAAGCGGCCCGTTTGTCGTCACAGGAAGCCTACAGGGCACGAGGCAACTCGGGCGTACCCCGCCGTCGTCGCCAGGAAGGACAAGGCGGCAAAGCCTCGTCGAAGCAGGACTGAACCGGCTGTGGGGTCAGGCCCCCACCAAAGCATCCCGGTGGGAGGCCGGCTGGCGAACTTGGTCAGCGTGTGGGAGTCCATCTCCACCGACCGTTGGGTGCTGGACGCCCTGGCCCAGGGTCACGCGCTCAAGTTTCTAAAGAAGTGCCCGCGCGTCCCCCCCCGTGGCCAGGAAGGAACATCACGTCCCTCAACTTCTCTTCGAGGTAAAGGCGATGCTCAAGAAAGGCGCCATCGAGCTTGTCCCAAAGAGGCTTCGGGGCTCCGGAGTTTACTCAAGATACTTCCTCGTGAAGAAGACGACAGGAGGATGGCATCCCATCCTGGACCTACGACGACTGAACAAATTCATCAAGACACAGAAGTTCCGGATGGTCACCCTCCAGCACGTCCTGGGTCAGCTGGAGGAGGGCGATTTCCTGTCGTCGTCGGATTTGGAGGATGCTTACTTCCATATCCCCATCCTAAAGGGACACCGACCGTTTCTCAGATTTGTGGTCTAAGGGCGTCACTACCAGTTCAGAGCCCTTCCCTTCGGATTGAGGTCGCCACCCAGGGTGTTCACCAAGTGCCTCGCACCGGTGGCGGCGCGGCTGCGCCTGGAGAGGATCCACGTCTACCCCTACCTGGACAACTGGCTCATCCGAGCAAAGACAAGGGAGCTCGCCACGGAGCACACGGCGAGGACCGTCCAACTACTCACGGACCTGGGATTCTCCATAAACTACGCCAAGTCCCACCTGGTGCCCGCGCAAGACGCACTGTTTCTGGGAGCGAAACTCGACACAGTGGCGCTTCTGGCCTCTCCGTCGGAGGAAAGGACGAGGGCCATCTTGGGCAAGGTGCAGCGGATGCTGGTTGCGGACGCGGCCAGGGTGAGGTCCATCAAATCCCTCCTCGGAATGATGTCTTCTTGCATTTATCTCATCCGCCTGTGCAGGCTTCGGATGCGCCCGTTACAGGAGTTCCTGGACGCTCGCTGGATCCAGACGGGCAGCTTCGAGGACAGGATCACACTCGAAGAGAGCTTCCGACGAGCGATCCGGTGGTGGGGCACCCGCGCGCATCTGACGGCGGGCATGGACTTCCAGACCCCGGGCCATCAGAAGACAGTGACCACGGATGCCTCCCTGGAGCGCACACCGAAAACCTGCACGCGAGAGGCCTTTGGCTTCCGACGGAGAAGTCCCTCCATATCAACGTCCTGGAGCTCCGTGCAGTGTTTTGGGCCCTCAGGTCCTTTCTTCCATCCCTCAAGGGCAAGGTGGTGAGGATCTTCACCGACAACACCACCACCATGTTCTACATCAGGAAGCAGGGCGGCACCAGGTCCCCAGGCCTGTCCAAGGAGGCGCAGGATATGTGGCATTGGGCCGTCGCCCAAGGGATGTTTCTGGTGCTGTTTCATCTGGCAGGAATAAAAAACACCATCGCCGACTCGCTCAGCAGAGAGCTGCGCTCGTGCCACGAGTGGGAACTACAACAGGATCTAGTGGACCGCCTCTTCCGACGGTGGGGCAAACCCCAGATCGATCTGTTCGCGACGGCGACGAACTCCAAGTGCCGGAGATTCGCCAGCAGGTTTCCCCAGCCGAGGAGCATGGGCGATGCTTTCTCGTTCCCCTGGGAGGGCCTGTTTCTATACACGTTCCCTCCATTGCCGTTGCTGATCCGGCTCATCAACCAGCTCAAGAGGTCACGGTGCAGGATGATCCTCGTCGCACCTGCGTGGCCGAGGCAGATATGGTTCCCGGACCTACTGGACTTGTCAGCGTCCCCCTCAATCAAGCTGCCAGTGGACGCGGATCTTCTCTCCAGGGAAGGAGGCGCCATCCTCCATCACGACCCGAAGTCGCTGAACTTGCAGGCCTGGCTCCTGCAGCGTTAGAGTTTGGAGGATACGACATACCGGCCGACTGCAGAGAGGTTCTTGCAAAGGCCAGGGCGTCCTCAACTCTTAAATGCTACGGACACAAATGGAAGAGGTTCTCTGTCTGGTGCCACGCACAGAAGATTAACCCTCTACGGATTACGGCTCCTCAAGTACTGCCGTACCTACTGACGCTGGCCAAGGCTGGACTGGCGCACGCTTCCATCAAGATTCATGTTGCTGCGATCTCCCAATACACCAGAACCACTGGACAGACGTCTTTGTGGTCTCATCGTCTGGTGAAAGAATTCATGAAGGGACTGTTCAGATCGTTCCCGCCGGTGAAGGCTCCGGCCCCGGCGTGGGAGCTCAACCTGGTGCTGACCAAGCTCATGGGACCTCCGTTCGAGCCTCTGCACTCAGCTCCGTTGAAGTTCTTGTCATGGAAAACAGCGTTTCTTGTGGCCATCACCTCCGCACGACGGGTGGGAGGGATCCAGGCCCTTTCCTGCAAGCCCCCGTACTTGACTTTTCACGACACGAGGGTAGTGCTCAGGACGCACCCCTCCTTCATGCCCAAGGTGCCGTCGGACTTCCACCTCAACGAACCCTTGGTGTTGCCTGTTTTCTTCCCGTCGCCTTCGTCGCCAGCTGAAAGGACTTTGCACTCGCTGGATGTGGCTAGAGCGCTGAAGTTCTACGTGGACCGCACGAAGAGTTTTCGGAAGACGTCACAACTTTTTGTGAACTTTGGACCTGTCAATCAGGGGAAGGCTCTCTCAAAGGCCATTTCCAGATGGCTCTCCGGCTGTATCATGTACTGTCATCGGTTGGCAAACCGACCTCTGCCCGGCCGTCCGAGAGCCCATTCCACCAGAGCGATCGCAGCTACCACAGCGTTCCTATCTGGTGTGTCCCTGCTGGACATCTGCAGGGCTGCTACGTGGAGGTCGACGCACACCTTCACGAAATTCTACTGCGTCGACCGGGATTCCAGGGAGGAGTCCAGGGTCGGCCAAACAGTGCTGCGCAACCTGTTCGCCTAAGGTGAGCCTGGTGAGAAGGTAAGATGCTTTAATGTTGAGTTGTTTTATTGCTTAATGTTGAGCCTTTGCCACCTCCCGTGGTTGTGCATGTGTGTACTGCTATGTATTCTTTTATTCATGAGCATGTGAATCCATGCCAGACCCCATGCTGGAGAAGGAACAAGTTACTTACCTGTAGCTGTTGTTCTCCAGCATGGGTCTCGCATGGATTCACATGCGGACCCTCCCGCCTACCCCTCTGCGGCTCTTCACTTGGTCATACTGCCACTTCACGTGCTACCAAATCTGAAGATGACTGCCAGAGGCGGGGCTTAGGGAGATGGCAGTCATTGGCTGTGGTCAGTATGACGCAGAGATCAGTGATTGGTTACTACTACGAAAGACAGATCAGAAACAAAACTGATACTGATTTTTCTTTACCGAGGATTCCCAGCCTGTCGACGGGGAATATTAATGAGCATGTGAATCCATGCCAGACCCATGCTGGAGAACAACAGTTACAGGTAAGTAACTTGTTCCTTACCGTGTTGCCCTCTGCGGCAACGTCCTTTGCAAGTTCACTACATTTGTGACCCTCTTGCCCCTGAAGCCTGCTGCAGTGAAACTGTGTCGATTCCTCCACCCGGAGCAGAGAAATTGCCACTGTCCCGTTTGGGAATCATCGCTGTATCTCAGGAACTGAAAGGTGCCTAGATGTCCTTTTTGCCACATTCGAACCTGACAGATAAGTGGACTGAACTGGTGAAGTTTGGGTCTGCTTGCGTCGGGGACCGGTGAGTACTCCTTACCCCAACCGGTGGCACGTAGCGCAAGAGCCCATTTTTACGCACAAGTGGCCCCTGCGTGCCCCTCTCCTTTCCACAGCTATTGCGAAATAGCGATCCATCCCACAATTCCAAACTGCCCCTGCCTTCAAGTGGAGATCCTTCTTGAATAGTGGGAACTTGTTCTGCATCACCTCATCCACCTTCCTGAGCTGCTAGGGACCCTTGAAGAGACCCTATTCGGCCCATTGCCACAAGCGCGTGCATGTACTATTGAGAACAAGGCTCCTCTGTTCGTAGGGCTTGGACTGCTTCTTTGTTAGGTGTATTATTGATGTTGAACTGGGTCTAAAGACTACCTGCACTGCCCGTTTCCTTCCCCTCTAGGTTGTCAACATATTTCGTGCAGTTACCCCTTTTGAAATTATATGATGGGTTATTTATAACGCGCTTAATACCCAGAGGTTTCTAAGCACAGACCCGGGGATCGAACCTGTGTTGCTCCGTGTGGTCTTGCTTCCAAGGCGAGCACGTTGCTGCTGAGCTATCCTCCCGGACCCCAATGGTCTTGTATATATCTTGTCTTGATTGTGATGTGTTGGTTTACCTAGTGATACTGTGTTTGTTTTGCTATGGTCTATGTTACAAAAACCTTGTAATAAATGTCTATATTTTGAATATAACACCTGTCTGGAGTAATGTCTAATTGCAAAACAAAAGAGTTGATGGCTGGAAGGTTTAGAATAAATCTTGACCTCTGGCATTGCTCTGGGCAACCCTCCAGACCATCGTTCTTCGCCTGCCAAGCCATTACAAAAGGGGAAAGACCATATGCAAATCAGGCTTGGTCCCACCCCCAAAGGGGTAGTCCAGCCCGAACTGCTAGGTCACATCCCTTTTGCACGAGACCACAAGCATCCCCAGACATGTTTCAGCAATGTTGGGCGTCATCTGTGAGGAGTAGGGGTGGGGCCAAGTCTGATTTGCATATGGTCTTTCCCCTTCTGTAATGGCTTGGCAGGCGAAGAACGGTGGTCTGGAGGGTTGCCCAGAGCATTGCCAGTGGTTGAGATTAATTCTAAACCTTCCAGCCATCACCTCTTTGTTTTTGCTTTGTCACCCCGAGTGGGACGGGTATACCCAGACGTGGGTCCCATGCCTGCTGGGCCTAGAGCCCCAAGCTACTCCTCACTGATGAGCCCCAACAAGGGCGAAACATGTTTGGGGATGCTTGTGGTCTCGTGCAGAAGGGATGTGGCCTAGCAGTTCGGGTTGGACTGCCTCTTTTGGGGTGGGGCCAAGTCTGATTTGCATATGGTCTTTCCCCTTCTGTAATGGCTTGGCAGGCGAAGAACGGTGGTCTGGAGGGTTGCCCAGAGCATTGCCAGTGGTTGAGATTAATTCTAAACCTTCCAGCCATCACCTCTTTGTTTTTGTAATGTCTAATTGTCCTTGCTCTGTGTGCTCATTGAGGTCTTTTAGTCACCCTCACTGTAAAGACTGGTAGGGGGTGTCTGTACTTCCGCTCTCTATATGGTAGAGGAGAGGCACAGAAGACCCCCAGCCAAGATTCTCTATAAGGTAGCAATGGACGAGCAATCAAGGCCTAGCGTCTCAGGAGGTGATGCAGGCTGGTGTACAGTAGTCCCCGAACCCCCACAAAGGAATGTCCACACACTGTTTTACTGAAAACAGTCTTTATATAATTAATATTCAAAGGTATGTACACTATCACAACAACGCACTTTGTACTCGAAGTCAAGAATGATAAATATATACAATTCTAAAGTGGTACCACTAATGTTATCAAATCTCAAAGTGCATCAAATGTACGGTTAAAATGTCACACAGATCAATAACGAGGAAACCAGCAATAGAGATGGGAAGGAACGCAAGATGGTTGAAACAGTAGGCAGAATACTGAACCCTACCACGAGGCACAGTTCTGAGTGGAGATCCCCCCCCCCCCAACCTGGGCAACCTGTAAATAAGATATATCGCACAAGCCCAGTCCATATGGTCAATAGTCTCACTTCTTCCTATTAAGGTTTTACCGCCCCTTCAAAATGTACCTGGTGGAGTAGAGTACTCAGACGATGCGTCGACCGATCCTTCTCGAGTGCCTCCCTTTCAGGCGGGAACCACGGATCGTCGAGAGGTGTCGGGAACTTGGTGTTCGGTGTCGGGGAATCGGCGGCCCTTCTTGAGTGCCCTTCCTTTAAGGCAGAAGTCACGGGTCGTCGAGCGTCCGACGGTGAACAGGGTGAACTACGGCAGGGAAGTGGCAACTTCGTTCCTAGCGGTGCTCGTCGACGACAGAGCGTTTGCGACCTGCAAGGAAGAGGCGTGCAGGGCACCTCAGTGATGATAGTTCTGGACCACAAAGAGGAGATGAAGAACTGTGGCCCAGCAACGGCGTCGAGTCGTCAGTGGTCCTTAGGTGGCAGGAAACCCACCAGTGGATGCTTCTCGGCGCGTCGACGGTCGGGCCTTCTCCAGCGGGAGACAAGCGAATGACGATGCAGACGAGAGCGTCCGATCAATTAAAGTTCTTAGTCAAACGGGAGCACGGCGGCTCCGGTCGGCGACGGCGGTCGTCGACAGTGGCGGACAACATTCAGAGGGATTCTCTTTGAGATTCCGCAGCAGTCCCTGTATTGGGTCGGCAGCCTGTCGAAGGTCTCTCTACCAGGGAGCGTTGGCAAAGATCAGCTGCGCACGATGGTCCCTCGTAGCTTGGGAAGAGGGCGCCTTACCAGGTCCTCTCTGGGTCAGTCCTTGGAAACACAGCAGCCTTCAGATTGCGAGGGAGAGCCACAGCACTCCTTCTCGTCCAGCGGGGGTTTCAAGGTGAAGCGTCAGTTACTCCAGTTACTCGTCGTAGTGGACTTCAGCTTCTGAACACGATTCCTAGCAGTGAGAGGTCCCCAGATATACTGTTGATCTCCCATTCATTCCGCTGGGTCACACTCAAGCATCCAATCATGACTACTGGCATTCATTCATGCAGGCAGGCAGCCAATCGGGCACACGAGGTATTCAGGCCATTCACTTCTCTCCAGACACTCACAACAAGTTGTGTATTGAGACAAGTACCGAGCCATTCAACACTCCAAGCTGCATTCATACCGGTTTCGGGCAGGGTTGTCTCAGTCATTGTGTCAACCACCAGATACTAGACACCCACAACACAGAATGCATATTCGTCACACACTCTATTCATCCAGGTCCCACCCACAGGAGGTACCCACAACATACATCACCGGGAATGCTCCAGCTAGTCTGGCCGGGCCTTCACAAACCATATATGGCATTTCCACCCAACAGCCAGTCAGGGGGAAGGGACAGAGTCAGGGCTTCCCAGGACTTTGGGAAAACAAGGTAATGGGTAATAGAAAGCAAGAGGCCACCGGGGCCATCTTGTTTTCCATCAGGAATCAACTGATCCCAATGGCAGGGCCGGGGTATCCCAAAATGGAGGATTCTCCGCACACCTGTCAAACTCCACCTGCCACCAGCCCCTACCCTGCTCTGCGGGCCACCCACAGGTGCCCAAAAACATACACTAGGGGCACAGGGTTGTACCCCCGCCCATGGGTGCCATAAGGGTATCCCACAGGTCCGTTCACCAAACCAAAAGAGAGCTGCACCGCCAGGAGTCCCACATGCACTCCTGTGCGGAAAACACGACAGAACACACGATAAAAAGCAGTAAAGGATACGGAGGCCCTGTCCCTCCGATACATTTCCAGCATCACAGTCACCCCTCCTGAGACTTAGTCTTGACCGCCTGCCAAAGCTACCTTGATTGGCCTGGCTTGTCCAGAGGTTACCCTGTTCCAAGAAACTAGGTTGGCTTTCTGAACTTCTGCCCACCAGGTCAGAGTTCAGAAATCCTTCTTAACACTCTCCCTTGCCACACCACCAGGATGCACTATCCTTAGGAGTGACAGATTAAACACCAAAGGTGGCGGAGTCGCCGTTATCAGTAAATACCACCTATGGTTTAGACAAGGAAACACCTCTCTGAACAAAAACTGTGATATCTTATCACTAAAAATGTCCATATCCCCTTCCAACACGACCACCCCCCACCTAGTCTACCACCCTTGCGGCCCCATCCTCACATTTGAAGAAGGCCTTCTTCAAATCCTATAAGAGAACACAAAACCATCCTCGCCAGTACTTCTCGTGGTTGACCTGAACTTAGACCTTAACAACCCTAATGGCTTACCAGCCACTGGCCAATTCACTATCCGCCATTGGTTTTAGTCATTGTATCCACAGCCCAGGGCGCTCCTCAGACTGGATAGCCGACCTAAAATGCCACATCTCTATCACATCAAATACCCCATGTCCAAGGTCAGACCACCATATTATCCTGTTCACCATACCCCTCAGTCGACCAACCAAAACGCCCATAAACACAATGCCCCCTCCCTAGCCCGCAGTGCCAGTAAGCTAACTAAAGAAAATCTCCTGCCTTTTCTGGTTGCCCTCAGCCCAGACATCTCAGACAGCCTTGACATAAACAATCTTGTGGACCTATACACTAAAACACTAGCGAATGCTATCGAATCGATTGCCCCTCTTGCTCCATAAAACGCCAAATCATTAGTGCACACGAATTCCTGGTCTACCCAGGAGCTCACAGAATTTAGAGCAAAAAAAAATCAGAAATCTCCTGGAAAAACCTGCCTTCCGACACATGTAAACAAGAGTTCATAAATCCGTCCAAACAATACAAAAACGTAATCACCCAAGCCAAAGCCAATACGTTCAACTCTAGAATCGCCAACGTGACCTCTAAAACCAGAGAATTATTCTCCATCCTTAGGGAACTTGAAGCCCCGGTCAGCCCCGGTCAGCCCCGCCCACCATCCAGAAAGACCGTGCCTGAAGCGACAGCACCCAGAATGCCATGCTGGACAAAATTAGCGTACTCCAAAAATAAATAATTGACAAACAAGCCACCGTGACTGAAATCGTCACAACCTCAGAGAACCTTCATTCCGCTCCTCTCAGCACCCCACCATTATTTAAATTCAATACAATCTCTACCCAAGAAACTCTATACATCCTGAAAAGCCTAAAGCCCTCAAAATGCAAAGGAGATATATGCCCCACCCCCTTGATCAAAGTCTGCGCTGAAATTCTGGCCCTGTTTATCGCGGCAGTCATAAACTCCTCCTTCACCACCAGCGTGGTACCTGCCAACCTCAAAGAAACATGCGTCTTACCGCTCCTGAAAAAAAACCAACCAACGTCCCAACAACTATCACCCCATCACGACTGTGCCCTTCCTGCTCAAAATACTTGACAGAACAGCCTATGTCCGAACACAGTGGCACCTCGAAGCAAACCAGATACTCGGAATCCGCCAAACCCGATCCGCCCAGGTCATGGAACCGAATCTGCCCTCCTTAACTTGAAAAATCAGAGGATGACATCAAGGACAAGGTTAAAGTCACCCTCTTGCTGCTACTAGATCTGTCCGCAGCTTTCGACTTACTTGGCCACAGCATACTCTGCCGTCACCTCATTGAAGCAGCTTCTTTCTCACCAGAAGCTACGTCATGGATCACCACCTTCCTAGAATGTAGAAGAATGAAAGTCTTCTTAGAGAATGCCAGTGCAACACCCTCACCAATCAACTGTGCTGTCCCCGAAGGCTCCTGTGTCTACCCTACCCTCCATAGCATCTTCAGATATCCCCTCTTCGACCTCCTAGACTCCCTCGATATCGCATACACAAACTACGCAGATGAGTTTATCCTCCCACTCACTGGCACATATTCAGAACACTCTGCCACGCTAAATTCAACCTTCACCAACAATCAAGCATTGATGGCCTCACATGGCCTTTGTCTGAAGGATGATAAAACAGAGCTACTTATCATAGGGCACACAACAGCACTAAATAAACTGAACACTGAATACTTGACCTTCGTCATCGATGGCATCCCAATCCCAGTTTTGCCCTTTGTCAAAACCCTTGAACTCTATCTGGATGCCTCACTAACACTAACCATACAAGTCAACGCTATCACCTCCTCAGCTGCATACTCCACCAAACTCCTATACGCCTCAAGACCCTTCCTATCGCCAGGCAGCTGCCTGACAATCGCTTGTACCGTGGTAGGCGCAATATTAGACTACTGCAATGCTCTATTTGCTGCCACCTCGTTCCATAATCTAAAAAAACTGCAAACCATCTAAAATAATGCCCTATGAGCTGCCCTCAACAACCCGAGATCTGAACACATATCAGGTGCCCCCAAGGCAGTACTATGGCCCCCAATTCGGGAAAGAATACATTTCAAGACCCTAATCATCACCCATAGATGAATTTCCACGTCGGCACCGCCCTACCTTTCCCAGAGATTCTCCAAATTGCACTCAACCAGGCCGGTTAGAACACCATACGCACAAAGACTAGCTCAACCGACCTTCTAACGTGCCAAAGCAGGTGGCTCTAGCTTCCCAGTGATGGCAGCGAAGCAATGGCACTCTCAATTAAACTCACATCAGACTCCTACTGGGCTTTCCACAAAGCCCTCAAAACTTGGCTCTTCAATTAACCCTCCCTGATTCATGCATCTGACCGCATCCCAACCTTTGTAGCCTCATGCATGTATTCCTATGACTGTAACATATTTACTTCTATTACTATTGTGCCTAAGGGCCTCTTGTAACCAGTTTCACCCCAGCGCCCTGATGCCTGAGGGCTTGTGCGTGCTATACAAATGAAAATAAATCAATAAATGAAAATAAACCACTTCTAGGCAACTCAGTGCCACAATCGAATTGCTCCCCTAATCTTGCCACAGCTATATATATATATATATTTCCCAGAGGGGATGGCACTCCAAACAATGAAATACTCACCAGAGAAATGCTTTGTCTGTTATTGAAGACAAAAAGCAATAATTGTCCTTAAAAAATAAAATATCCAGTTTTATTACGGCATTAGCCAAGGTAGAATCCACACAGTACAACGCGTTTCACAGCTTCCTCGCTGCTTGTTCACGTACAAGTGAGTGCTCGGTGACATTGTGTAAATATACCCACCATTACCCAACTCTATGGTTCTACTACCAGTGGTGGTCCCTTTTTAGTTTTCATTGTTACCAGAACTCAGCCTATTTTAGCTAATGAACATGGTTGCCATTTTGTAATGGCTATTGCAACAGCTCTCGCATATACTTGGTTACTAAAACTCTTTTGTAAAGGCAGACATAACCATGGGAGTATAGTTGGATTCCCAGTCTTTTAAACACATTCTTATGTGTTCAGTAGTGCGTTGTTAATTTAAGCATATTTACCAAATTGTATGGCTCATATTTAAACGTTGCCTGTAGTGAAGGTAACGTGAGTTAACAATGCAACCACTTTAGTTACGGATGTTTTTTAAGGCGAATAGTGTATGAACCTTTATGGACAGACAAAAAGTCTAAACCTTTACAATAAAGTGCATAATGCTAATAAACTGTAAACAGGTCATAAAGTGCATAAATCAAGCCTTACATATTAGTATATGTCGAATGCTAATCAATAAAGTGCATAGTGCTTAGCTTCGCGTAACCATTCCTAAAGTGCAAATTTGCATAAAGTTCTCACTTAAAATAGATTCGTAAAGTGCGTAGTGCAAATGAAATTTCACTTGAGGTAGAATAATAAAGTGCATAATGCAAATATAATCTTAGTAAAATTAACATCTATATAAGCATGAATCCAAGCTAGGCCTTCTGTATTTAAATATTGGTAGCAAAAAATAACTATTACTAGAGACTGTTCTCATTATCTTTGTCCGGGAACCACCACAGAGTAGAAATTTAAAATGATTAAAAAACACATATAAACACGATTGATTGAACAATCATATAACCACAACTAGGCACTAATCACAAATTGTTAAAATCTTGAATAAGATATACCACCAAGCCTTGCTTTCTAAAGTTCTTGTAGATATACAAACTGTCAGTTAAATAATGAACTGAAATTAATATACACTAGTGACCCAGAATATTTCCACAAGGCAATAAGAGCAATTAAAAACGATCATTAGTTCTTGATAAACCATTTTCTAAAGTTCCTAGGTATGTGTATAACTCTTCGTCAAGGTTATGGCCTTTAGGTTTTTTTGATTCAAGGTCCAAAATAAATCTAGTCTCCATTTGGCAAAGTACTAGTTCTCTGTTGCCCCCACAAGGGTTAGCTCGAACATGATGTAATCCAAAGAATCTCAGGCTGTCCAACTTGCTCTCATGTATGTATTTAAAGTGGACTCCCATTGGGTAAGAAGGGTCACAGTTTTTTATTGCTCTCATATGCTGTAGAATTCTCAGTTTCAATTTACCGATGGTACTGCCAATGTACCAGCGGTTGCAAGAGCATAGGCGGGCATAAACCACATACTCAGGATTGCATGTAATGTGACTACCCAATTCTACAAGATGCTTTGTTATGGATGTATATAATTTGTTTTGTTCTGGGCAAATTTGCATGCCTTACATTTCGAGCATTTAGGGAAGCCATTGGTGTTTTTATGTAACCACGTAGTGGTATTTTGACTTTCATTTATGGGCAACAGAAAACTGCTAACCAGCGAGTCTTTAATGGATGTGGATTTTCTAAAAGTTATATTAACTTTTTCCTTTAGAATCGGTGCTAGAGCTTCATCAGACTGCAAAGCATGCCAATGTCGATGTATCTTTCTTATGACATTGGCATGAGTTCCAAATGTAAGGCTAAGTCTTATTTATTTTTTTAATTTTGATTTAGCTGTAAAATACAGCCTTTCAAAAAGAGAAACAAAAAACTAGGAAAAAATTATACATTACATCACATCATTAGATTACAATATACAAAAGTATTTCATATGCCCAATTATTAAAACATATAACATTAGAAAATTAAGAAATTCAATTTAGCAGCAAATCCCTAAAACGTGTCCACATCAATCCATTTCATTATGTAATACCACACATTGAAACAGCATGTTCGACCACTTGTATCATTTAAAATTCAAATTAAAATTGTATCACTTTAGAGTTGAGATTAGTAGTATCACTTCAGTCCGACAAGGCTAGTGATTCAATAAACATAACACTTGCAATGTTCAGTTTAGCAGATTGACTATTAAACAAGATCTTCCAGAACACGTCTTCACTCAAGCTGGACTCGCTCTAAAACAAATGTTTAAACATTTTGCATCTTTGTTGTAATAAGGCAGGACATTTGGAGAATAAGTGTTTTAGTGTCTCCATTGCTGTTGTGTCAAGACAAAATCTACAATTGGCATTGGCTGATTTCTTTCTCATGAATCTCACTTGGTTCGTATGGCAAATATTCAATCATATTCTCATGTATGTATACTTAGATCTGGCATCTGGGAACTTTGTTAAGTAGTTTTCTATTACATGAAGTTTTTTGGTCGCAAAAGCTTGTTGTGTAAACACTCGTAGTTTTATACATGCCTCTCGAGTTCTTATCCAATCAAACAATTCATGTTTCATTTTTGCCCTCTTTGGGTTGGTAATGAGTAGCTCAAGATCAATACCAGATATATTCATTAGTTCTTTTACCCACTTTCTCCATTTCTCAATTTTGGGGTTCACTGATTCTAACATAGATCCTCTCATTGTATACATTATTCCATTTTCTTTAGTAGCCATGTTATATTTACGATACAGCATCAAGATTTTCCATGTATAAATTGCATACAATGATACTAGACCGAGTTCATGTCGTATCAAACACATAGATGTAGACATTGGAAGGCCACAGATTTTTTTCCAATAACGACCCTCAAGTTTTAGCCACACATTTTCTGGGATGGTCTCTCTTGTTTCAGCACCATAGGTTATTATCGGTGTGGCCTTTTGCTTATAAAATGTAATGGCTGGAAGTAATGAAAATTTGCCTTGTATTATCTTATTCGAAGGGATTGTGTCCTCCGACGTATTCCTCATCTTAGATATCTCCTTCCAGCTCTGCTGGAAAATTTTTTCTCTAGAGGGCGCTGCGCGTCGACGTCCCTCGAGTCGATGTCCCTCGACAGCCGCCGTCTCGACGTTCGACGTCATCCTGCCTATAAAGGCCACGCGCAGCGTCCGTTGCTCAGTTCCGTTTTTCCGCGCTTACTCGGTGCCTCGGAATACCGTTGCTCAGTTCTTAGTCAGATTATCCTATTTACCTCGAGTTATTCGATCCGTACTCGATGGCTTCCTCGTCGGAACCGACAACTCCTCGATCCGGCTTCAAAAAATGTCGAGATTGTGGGAAAAAGATGTCGTTGACCGATCCTCACAGAATTTGTCTGTGGTGCTTGGGAGCTGAACACCATTGTTCGGAATGCGAGGACTGTATGTCCATGACAGCTAAGGCCCTGAAGGAGCGTAGGGGGAAGCTGGAGAAAGATAAGACTTTTAAAGCTTCTTCTTCGTCGACGAAGTCAAGACATTCGTCTCCTCGTCACCATTCGCGCTCCAGGTCTCGGAGTGGGTCTCATCACTCCTCGAGATCGAAGCACTCGAAGAGGAGACGTCGAAGATCCCCTTCTCCGTCTTCCTCTTCCTCTGTTTCGCCAAAAAGAATCCCTTGCCCCACGAAACATAGTTGCCGGGCTGAATGGGAGGAATTCCGAAAGAATATGATGAGCGTTTTCGAGAAAGCGGCCTCGACCCCCTCGAAGACTGCCGAGAGCGATGCTCTGGTCGAAAGACCCAAAGGTCAAAAACACTGCGAGTCGCAGTACCTGGCGAAAGAAACCTCTCGAGCGCGTTTCGAACCCTCGAGCAGGACTATGACCTCCAAACCTTCCTCGAAGGTTCCGTCGACGCCGTCGACGAGGGTCCCGTCGAGGTCGATGTCTTCGACGCCGTTGTCGAGGGGACCTTCGACACACGGGTCTGTCGACTCGACGCCGGCCTCGACACCGGCGTCGCCGCCAAGAAAAGTCACGGTTACCACACATCCAGTGACTATCCCCAGGCCCTCGACGTCGATGGCTTTGATATTGTCGAGTAGAATTCCAATTCTGTCGAGGTCCTCGAGGCCTCCACCTCTGTTTTCAACGCCACGCTCGAAACCTTCGGCATCAACGCTTTCGAGGCCAATAATGACAAGTTCGGCACCCCCAGTTAGAGAGGAATTTTCCTCTGAAGAGCGCAGATTAAAGGATCTTCATGATTCTTTACATGAGGCAAGTGGGTTAGACACTTCCCCTGAGGTGGAGTTTGCTAAGCCAGACCCGGGGGAGCATGCTGAAACCCCCTACAGAGCCTTAATGGCCAGGATTACAGAGTTCATGGGGTGGTCTGCACCTTCACAATCTTTCCAACAAGATGACCTCACGGATATTCTTGACAAAGGCCCACAAGAGGATCCTGTGGTGCCCTTTCATAAAGCTCTTCAGAGAAAGATCATGACAAACTAGGAAACCCCAGATGTAATACCAGCAGTAAATAAAAAACTGTCTACAAAGTACAGGGTATCTTCCACAGACCCAGAGTTTTTGTCTAAACACCCATCCCCAGAAAGTCTGGTGGTACAAGCAGCATCCTCTACCGATGTCAAGACGGCTTATCCTACAGTCCCACAAGACAGGGACGATAAAAAATATGATGCTATGGCAAAGAAAGTCTTTTCAGCATGTAGCATGGCGTTAAAGTCTGTTAATGCTACTTTCACCCTTGCTAGGTTCAGCCATACACTTTGGGAGTGTGCTTCTACAGCGGCTGACTGCATCCCGGAGGGAGAAGAAAGGGATGCGTTCCTGAATATTATACAGGACGGTAAAGACGCTATGTGCGAATCCCTCCAGACGGGCATTGATTCGGCTGACAGTATCAGCAGAGCAATGGCGGCAAGTACATCAACCAGGAGATTCGCTTGGTTGAGAAAGTCGGGTTTTGCCCCAGATGTGCAAGCCAGGCTCTTGAACATGCCATTCGATGGCTCTTCTTTGTTCGGGAAAAAGGCGGATGACAGTTTAGAGAAACTGCAAACTTATAAAGCTGCAGCAAAATCCCTAGGAGCTGCAATCCGTCAGACTCCTTTTCGTCCCACAGGAACCTCTGCGAGGGGCAAGTCCTTTCGCTTCTACTCTGCATTCGGAAGAGGTAGAGGACGACCAGCTCAAAGGGGTCAAAGAAGAACTACCCGAGGTGGACGGGGTAGATATTCTAAAGCCGCAGCAACCGCAGGTGCCTCTTTACCATCGGCATCTGCATCAGCCGCCCCAAAACCACTCTGAGGACTCCCCTCACAGGACACCTGTAGGAGGCAGGTTGACTCAACATCTGACGGTATGGCAGGCTATCACGTCAGATGCTTGGGCATTGGAAACAGTCGCCCAAGGTTACTGCCTGCCTTTCCTACGTATACCTCAGAGTCATCCACCGGGGATCAGCTCTCAGAAAGCTCCAGATCCGCTCCTCTTGCAGGAAATTTTGGACCTGCTAGAGAAAGGTGCCATAGAACCGGTACCTGTAGCGGAGAGGAACAAGGGCTGGTACTCCCCTTACTTTCTCATTCCGAAGAAAGACGGAGGACTGAGACCCATCTTGGACTTGCGAGAATTGAACAAATTCCTCAGAAAAGACAAATTCAAGATGGTCACTCTTTCTCAGATCCTCCAGGCCCTTCAGTTCCAGGACTGGTTGGTATCTCTGGACCTTCAGGACGCTTATTTCCCTGTGCCTATCCATCTCAAACACAGGAAATACCTGAGGTTCGCAATTGGCAACTCTCACTATCAATTTCTAGTGCTGCCATTTGGGCTGACCTCCGCCCCGAGGGTCTTCACCAAGTTAATGTCGGTAGTGGCTGCAAGTCTAAGGAGGGAAGGGATTCACGTCTACCCCTACCTGGACGATTGGCTGATCAGGGCTGTTTCTCCGGAGCAAGCTCAGATCCAGCTAAATCACGTGTGCCACTTCCTTCACAGACTGGGCTTCTCCCTCAATTTAAAGAAGTCACAAATGATACCATCGCAGTGACTCCAGTTCATAGGAGCGATCCTGGATACTTCCCTGGGAAAAGCCTCGCCACCAGAGGTGAGGGCTCAAGATATTCTACAGATGGTTACCAAGTTCCAGCATGCCCATCGTCTCCCAGCCTTCGACTTTTTGAGGTTGCTAGGCCTCATGGCATCCTGCATTTTCCTTGTGCCAGAGGCTCGCCTGAGAATGAGATCCCTCCAGTGGGCACTGAGGACTCAGTGGTCACAATTCTCAGGGAGAATGACAGATCTTCTTCAGGTTCCCGGCAGGGTGGCTCGAGACCTTCAGTGGTGGGCCTGTCAGGAGAACATTCTGAAAGGAGAACAGTTTTGGCAACCCTGGCCGGAGATAACAGTAGTCACGGATGCCTCACTCACGGGGTGGGGAGCCAACGACTTGACCATCAGCGGTCGTTGGTCTCCATCGGAGTCCAGACTACACATCAACCTGTTAGAGCTGAGAGCCATCAGACTTGCGCTGAAGGCTTTCCTGCCAGCTGTACAAGGGAAGAACGTCCTGATAATGACGGACAACACGGTGGCCATTCATTACCTCAACAAAAGAGGAGGCGTAGGATCACTACCCCTGTGCAGAGAGGCGATGCAGCTCTGGTTTTGGGCAATCCAAGAAGGAATCTCTCTATCGGCAGTTCACCTAGCTGGAGAGAAGAACTTGACAGCGGACGCTCTGAGCAGGCAGAACACAGTCTCCCACGAGTGGGAGCTAGCTCAGGAAGTCCTTCAAGAGATCTTCGCCCTTTGGGGAACCCCTCAGGTAGATCTGTTCGCCACCAGCCTAAACAGGAAATGCAACCTATTCTGCTCAAGGGAATTTCCTCCGAGAGGAGCTCTGGGAGACGCGTTCATAGTGGACTGGGAGTTTCCGCTTCTGTACGTGTTCCCACCGGTCCCCGTCATTCCTCAAATGGTCAGGAGGTTGAGAAGATTCCGGCGAACCATGATCCTAATTGCCCCGGATTGGGCCAGGAGAACGTGGTACCCGGACCTTCTAGACTTGTCCATCTGCCCTCCAATTCGACTTCCACTCAGAGAGAACCTACTCTCACAGAAGGGAGGTCAGGTTCTCCATCCAGACATAAAAACCCTCAACCTTCACGCTTGGCTTCTGAACGGCTGAGGTACAAGGATTGGGACCTCCCTGATGATGTTATGGAGATGTTGCTTTCGGCAAGGAGGCCAGCAACAAAGTCTTTATACCGCTGCCGTTGGAACAGATTTTGCAGCTGGTGTAGAGAACAGAATATCGACCCATTTTCTTGTGGTACACCAATGGTTTTGTCCTTCCTACTATATTTGGCAAATTCAGGCCTTCAAGTTGGCACCATTAAGGGCTATCTCGCAGCGCTATCCATCTTTAAGCGTACTGCGGAAGAACCATCCTATTTCAAATTACCCTTGGTAATACAGTTTCTAAAGGGGTTAACCAATGTTTATCCCCCAAGACCTTTCCAAGTTCCCCTATGGGATTTAAACTTAGTACTAACTTTCCTGATGGGTACACCTTTCGAACCTCTCCATTCTTGTTCGTTAAGATTCCTTACCCTTAAAACTGTTTTATTAATAGCACTTACATCTGCTAGAAGGGTGAGCGAATTACAAGCTCTTTCTTGTAAACCCCCTCATACAATCTTTCACAAAGACAAAGTTGTCCTGCAAGTGAAGCCTAATTTCCTCCCAAAGGTGGTTTCTGAATTCCATATCACTCAGAAGATTACCCTACCATCTTTCTATCCTCCTCCTCACCCGGGGAAAGAGGAAGAGAGGTTACACAGACTAGACCCTAGGAGGGCTTTAAGTTTTTACATTAGTAGACTAGCCAGGATAAGACAGGCAGACCATCTGTTTGTAGGTTACACAGGTCACAAGCTGGGGTTACCAATAACTAAGCAGACCATTTCCAGATGGATCATTCTAGCCATTCTGGAATGTTATAAACTGGCAGGGAAAGAGCCCCCTCAACATATTAGGGCTCATTCGACCAGAGGTATTGCAGCTTCATCGGCCCTCAAAAGAGGCGTGCCGGTTAAAGACATATGTGCGGCCGCTACATGGTCGTCTGTCCATACCTTTACACGTTTTTACAATCTGGATTCCTCCTCCAGTCAAGAGACTAGGTTTGGAAGGGCTGTACTGCATTCTATTCATCAATAGAAGACAGCGTGAAGTCAGTACTCCCTCCTCCGAATATAGAATAATGCTATGGGAGCCTATCTAAGATGAGGAATACGTCGGAGGACACAATCCCTTCGAAGAACAAGTTACTTCTTACCTTGTAACGTTCTTTCGACGGGATGTTCCTCCGACGTATTCGTCATCGACCCTCCCATCCATCCCCGCAGTTCTACTTCCCTTGTTGTTGCAGCTTACGCTCCTTCAGGGTGATTAGTCTAGTCCAGACAGTAATACTGTGGGCTACAAAACGGAACTGAGCAACGGACGCTGCGCGCGGCCTTTATAGGCAGGATGACGTCGAACGTCGAGACGGCGGCTGTCGAGGGACATCGACTCGAGGGACGTCGACGCGCAGCGCCCTCTAGAGAAAAAATTTTCCGAGGCCAGCAGAGCTGGAAGGAGATATCTAAGATGAGGAATACGTCGGAGGAACATCCCGTCGAAAGAACGTTACAAGGTAAGAAGTAACTTGTTCGACTGAGCTATACCAGTATTAACCTTGGTTTCGACTTCACAGAAATATGGTTTGTCCTGTTGGTTATTGCTAATTGTCACTCCCAAGTACTTGTAATCAGAGATGACACCTATATTCACATTCTGGATTTGCCATTTTCTGGTTTTGGAGATTATTTTTTTTTTTCTTTGGCTCAAGTATCATGATTTTGCACTTGCCTTGATTGATTGTAAGCAAGTTTGCGTCAACATTATTACTTAGTGTATCTAGGAGTGCCTGCAAGCCCCCTGGTGTCTTCAAAAGTAACACTAAATTGTCAGCGTAGAATAGCCAGGGGACTGCATGCCCTCCCAAATGGGGAGCGTCAGATGTTGTTTTCAAAAAATCATATTGCAGTGCCGACATAAAAAAGTTGAACAGGGTACTTGCCAAGATGCATCCTTGTTTTAGTCCCCGAAATGTTTCAATTGGGTCCGATAGGGTGCCATTTCAGGCTAATCTGATTTGTACTGTAGTTTTAGAGTGTAATTCGTTGATCCAGTATATAATATAATTCAGACACTTTGCTTCCTGTAACTTATTGATTAGTCTTTTTCTACATACTGAGTCAAAGGCAGCTTGAAAATCAATAAAAGCCATGTATATTGCCTGCCCCCTCTGATACTCTTGTTTCTTTAATACTTCCAAAATATGCAAATTAATGGCTGTCCCCATTCCTGGCATGAAGCCAGTTTGATTTGGGTCTCTAATTCCCGCCCCATTCAGCCAATTATTAATGTCTCTCAATAATAAACGGGCAAAAATTTTACCAGGTATATCCATGAGAGATATAGGTCTATAGTTGTTAGGTTGTTGATTATCCCCTTTCTTGTGGATAGGTATAGTTATGGATTTCCTCCAGGAATCTGGAATGGAGTGAGTTGGCACAATTTGCCTAAAGATGGTTATTAGAATTTGTGCCCATGCAGTTGGATTTTTTTTTAGCATGAAGTTTGACAAACCATCTGGGCCCGGAGCACGGGATGTAGACAATTTTGCAATAAACAATAAGATGTCGTCAATGTCAAAAACAAGTTTCTCTGTCCTGCTTGGTTCAAAATTCTCTTGCTATGTAATAGTGTCAGCCTATAAAGTTTTATAAAAGGTAGACCATACTTCTTGGGGAATAGGGTTCATTTGATTCACTATGTGAACTTTTATCTGTCTGTTTTAGAAGTGACCATATTTTAGCTGAATTTTTCTCCCGAAGATAATTCAACATGACCTCTGCATCCTGTTGATACATGAGAGCTTTTCTTGCTCTTATCCAATTCTTATATTTGCATTTTAATGTATTCAGTTGTCGTGAGCAGTCCAGAGAGTTTTCCTTTATAATTTTCCTTCTATCAGCCTTATATCGAGATTTGTGAATAGCTACCTCAATGTCAAAGGTGTGCAGATTTTTAGGCTTGCTACTATATTGGTCATTTCTCTTAGTCCTAAAGATCTGCATTTCTTCAACATAGGAAGGACAGATATTAGAGCCATGAACTGTGTTACTATGCTGGGACCGATCTAGTGTTTCACATAGGAGTTGTAAAGATGCCGGAGTCCAATGAAATCGATTTTGAGCTGAATTAGTCATTAAGTTACAAGCTAGAGATGAATCGTATAGTTTCATCAATTTCCCAGGTCCATTTTATGTACTGGATGTCATGATCACTTATTTTCTGGGATATAATTCGAAATTCAGTTATATAATTGAACAGGTCTCGGTTTACAATTGTTGCTGTTTGTGAACCTCTATGCCACGTGGTGTTAGATGGTATGTCACCTTTTTTGGCACCATTTAACATTACAAACATTCGTTCCGCCATATAAGCGTTCCATCTTTTAGCTATCGGCGTCAGAGGTGTTCCCATTTGGGTTATACATGTTAAATTCAAATCCCCAGTTATTATTACATGCTTGCAAATCGGATCTAGGATTGTTAGATTTAATGTTTCGTCCATAGCTTCAAAGAAATCAGATTCGGATATTCCAGCATGATTCCAGTAGATGTTTAATAATCCAATATCTTCGGTCTTAAATTTAATCCTTACCAATTGTAAAAAGCTGTTAGGAGAAAACCAATGTTCAATTTGCATATTGGGGGATGTTTTTATAGCTACCATTAAACCTGCCATAGGTCTACCTCTGACTGGCATGATAGCAGGATTCAAAATTAAAACATGATTGTCCCACACTGGCGCCTTTACGAGCCAAATTTCTTGGAAAGCCAAAACGTCATAATTCAACAATAGGCTATCTTTGGATTTGGTGAGATGCTTAAAGCCTCTTGTATTCCAAGAGGCTATCGCTAGGGTTTTTAGATTTTGGACTAGTTAATTGCTATTGTTCTCAGCTCTCTCTCCTCTACCATTTGCTCATTTGAACTTGAGACATTTGATTGTGAATAACAACTTTGGCCTTTCTGGTATACATTTACTTTGGGCACAGCCTACTGTCATGATCTCTGCTTCCAAAAGGTCAGGGTTTTCCCAACTCCCTTGGAAGCAGATCCATAACCCAGGTTCCGAGTGCCAACCAGTCCCAATTGGGACCTTTTGGACCCAGTCCTGGCGCCAGTGGCACCAGGCTCATAAATATGCCCAGTCCCAGCGCTGGAAGCGCCGGGCTCATAATGCTTGGGTGGACTTACCTGCAGCAGACCATGCTGCTTACTTGCCTGCCAGTTGAGCCTCTGATCCTCTTCTGTTTGGAACTACTTTTCCTGTTGGGTGGGGCAGGAGCCACTCCCTAGATTCAGAACACTGGAACTCTTCTGGAAAGCAGGAACTCTTTTCTTACCTAGGCGTGGCTGTGGAAGGAGACCCCTAAGCACTACAGGAGGCTATTTAAACCACACCCGATGGATGAATCTTGCTTTGCGTTATTCTGCATCCTCTGCAGCAGAACGCTCATCGTGTCTTCTGCATCTGATCCTGGGCCTAAGGAAAAAGGCTTACCATCCTGAATCCAGTCTTCAGCAACACCTATAAAGACAAGAAAGAACAGGTTAGCATTACGGTCTTCAGTGACAGCTCTTCACTTACCTGGTCCATCGGCTGTCACCAACGCCTCGCGCTGCATTCCGGCATCTGAAAGTCAAAGGCTTACCTACTCCTCGTGCGCTCCGGAGGTCTTCACACTGCATTCCGGCATCTGAAAGACAAAAGCTTACCAACTCTTCGCACGCTCCGGAGGCCTTCGGCGCTGCATCCCGCATCTGAAAGACAAAACAAGGTGCGTTTAAAGACATTGGGGAACTTTAATACTCACGTGCCATTACTCCTTTCCACATCTAACCCAGTGGGTATTCCGGCACCCTGCAGCCGCTCCGAACTTGTACCTGCAAAATAAAAAGACAGTTGGAGCGCATCGTGAAGCAGGCAACAAGCGCTTACTTACGTGCTTCCAGGCGCTTCTATTCATCACACGGGCTCCATCTTCAACTCACTTCTGCCCGTCATCCGGCATCGCCGGAACCCTGCAAAACAAGAAACATCATTACTAAAGACTTTAAAGACATTAGAATTACTCGAAACTTGCCGTTCGTGCAGTAAACGACGGACAGCAGTCCTCTGAAGTCAAGAGGCCTGCTCCCCTTATCCAGTGAAGAAACTGGTTACAGCACCCTGCCCCGAGGCAGATGGAGAGCACGGCGTTCACTTACCTAAGGTGAGAGCGTTAACCTTTGGGGTTCTACAGGAGAAGAGAAAGGGAAGAAGAGAGAGACATTCAATAACCCAGTTCCTTAATCCCATATTTTCTATCTGCAGACATCTTACCCTTCGAGTCAGACATACAGTGCACAGAGGTCCAGCCCAAAGAGCCAGCCGTGTGTTACACATCACATTTGAAGATACGGTATACGCCCAGTCAAGACCGGCGCCTCTACGGGAATCAGGTGAGCGTTACACCTGGTTTCTTGGGATAGGTGGTTGTTGTTGTTCCCACAAGGCTGGATTTATCAAAATAAAACCCAATTCATAGAGATCATCTCGTGCTTCCCATACTGCATTTTTAACAAAGCTGGATTTCATCCATAGCTTTACTATGGACAGATCGTTTTGGTGAGGGAATTCAATCTGGTCTATGTCACATGAACTTATCCCTTCAAGAGTCTGAACCTCAGCAAATATATTTAGCACAGATTGCCTATTTAGGTCAAATCTTTGACAAGGCTGAGGTCGACATTGCATTATCAGACATTTTATGTTAACGTCTCTGCCTGGCGTTCGATACCCAGCTTTAGATATGTAGTGTGTTTTAGGCTGAGGTTGATTGTATCTTACCATGTTACTCACGGGTGTACGAACTTCCCCACCCAAACCAGTTCCCATTGGATTCTCATTCATATTTGCTTGCGCAATGATTCTTTTCAAGGATTGCTCTATTTCTGATTTCCATTCTGACATAAGTATCAGCTTATCCTGTTGCTGTTTTGTAGAGTCATTACATTCAACACCATTGCTAGCCTTATCCTGTTTCTCTTTTATAGGCTGGTTCTCAATGTTAGTCAAGCCATCATTGATCTGGTTCGCTGGTTTATTTAGTACATTACTTGCTTCACTACTACTCGCCTCACATAATGTCGCCTTATTGGCATTGCAAATTTCAGCTTCCTTTTGCTGATCAGCCATTTGAATTAGATTATTTAAAGGTTCATATTCTGCGGGCGTATTTTGTGTCATTCGTCCTTGGCTCGCTTTTTGGGATATCGCTTTCCGATATTTATTTGCGATAGCCGTGCGAGCTACAGCTGCCGCTGTTTTCGGCAAAGTTAGGGTACGTATGAATTGCTTTGTTCCTGTGATTTTAGAGTTACCAACAGGAGGAACATTTTTTGATTTTTTTGTAGTAATTTTGACATTCATGTTGAATTCTTTCTTTCTTGTGTCAAAGATGTCATACACCGGCGTATTTTCATTTTCTGGTACCCCTGTAGTAGGTTGAGTATCACTATTTTCTTTCTGTATTAGGGGATGCTTGTCAGAGATCTCAAGTTTTTTGCCTTGTCTTTCTTTTTTTTAGAGCAGAGTTGTCCAACTGTGCACTCTTCTTTTTTTTTTTCTTCCATACTACTTCTCATAGAGCTTTCCTGATCGTCCACATTAATTAATTTATCAATTTTATGTTCCTGCACTAATTCTGTTGAACTTCCTGTCTTTGTATTTTTATTTTTGTTTTTTACCCCTAATTGTAGTGCAGACAATTGATTTTGAGTACAATCGATTATAAGTATATCATCAACCTGTAATTTCGTATCTTCTGTTCTTGATTCTAGATCTATAGTTCGATTGTTGTCTGTTCTTTTCCTTTTCGCAGCATCCGCAACTGGACTCTTTTGCTGCGGTTTTTTGAAGTAATTTGATTAGAAGGGAGTGTTGGTCGTAAATTTTCATATCTAGTGTATCATAGAGGCATGTAAGTGAAAAAAGAGCTGCATTCATAGTTTGCAAAGAGGTTTCAAGTCCTATCACAAAGCTTCCCGGTATTGCCGGAATCTTTTCATTTGGGGCCGAGGGATTTCGCCGCGGGGTTGGTTGAGCAAAGGAACAGGAAGAGACAGATGAAGCATTATTTGTTGGAGAAAACATCATTGGTGACTGGTATAGCTCCTGCCTATCTGTGCTAACATTTAAATCCCGTTTAAAGTCAAAAGGCTGGTTTGTTTCCGGCGAGCTAACTTCATTTCTATTAAGTGTCTCATCTAAACTCACCACTTCAACATTTCCATTCTTCGCATCATCAATAAAAACATCCTGTTCTTTTTCATCCTTACTTAAGACTGGAGTGATTTGTAAGCCCAGTACGCTTTCTATCACCTTGATTTGGGGTTCCACCCTCCCCTCTCCTTGTTGTTCAATTACATCCAGTAAACCTGCCGCAATTAGCGAGTCAGGCAGGGGCACATGAATTTCCTCACAACTCTCTTGAGTATCTTAGTCTATTAAATCCAGTTTAGTTGACAATTCATCATGCTCAACTGCTTGAGCACTCTCACTATTACTTCCACTTTTATTCCCTATAGCACAGTATTTTCTAATGTCGGCTACTGCCGAACAGACTCTCAAGCTAGATGTTGATTTGCTAACCCGTGCAAGATTTATCGTTCTTGAGGACGTTTTGGGAGTGGAAATGGCATCATGTACACACACGGTAATGGCTTCCTTTAACGGCATCCCGGTGCGCAACGTCATTACCATTTTGTGATCAAAATATAATCTTACAACAGTAATATCGTATTATTAACTTATGACAATTGCTTATATATGACCCCCTTTCTTTTTCTCACTTTCACAATAATATGTGCAAATCTATCATTCAATGCACGTTTTTTTTTTTTACCTGACAAGATGACTGCAATTGTCTGTAGCCCCCAGCCCTCAGACCCTCAGCCAGCAGACAGCCGACAGCACTTCACAAATGCACTTCCTCCAAATGCGTGCGGCCCGCTGTTTAAGAGGATTTTGGGAAAAGGGGGCGGGGCTTAGGCTTTTTACTGTGGAAATAAGTAGAACAAGAGGGTGTAAATAACAGTTAGCACTGGAAATAGTGTCCTTAATAAGTCTCTTCTTTCCCAGTGTGTTTACCAAGTTAAGGTTTGTAGTTTCTTGTCCACAGAGAAAACGGGCATTCGGGCTCCTCCAAGGCCGACAGCACTTCACAAATGCACTTCCTCCAAATGCGTGCGCGCCAAATGCGCGCGGCCCGCTGTTTAAGAGGATTTTGGGAAAAAGGGGCGGGGCTTAGGCTTGTTACAAGTTAAGGTTTGTGGTTTCTTGTCCACAGAGAAAACGGGCATTCGGGCTCCTCCAAGGCCGACAGCACTTCACAAATGCACTTCCTCCAAAAGTCTTATTGCGTCATCGTGTTCTTTGTCTTCTATTGATTTATTAGTTGAGAGTAAAGTCCTTCGGTTTAAGTTGCGGGCTTTAGTGTATGCCCTCTCTAAGACTGCTTTCGGGTATCTTTGTTTTAAGAATTTCGCTGCTGTAAATTTGCATTCTTCATCAAAGCTTTCAATTGTACTGCAATTACGTCTTATTCTTACAAATTCACTGTATGGAATACTCCACTTTAGAGATGTCAGGTGGTTACTTGTGGCGATCATTGGCATATTTGAGCTCGTTGGCTTTCGATATAGTTCAGTCATGATTTCTTGTTGGTTGGTCTTCACAAAGACTTCCAGAAAAAATATTTCTTGCCGACTGAGTTTCAGTAAATTGTACATTTAAATTGTTAACATTTAGCATACTTACAAACTCAAGCCAATCTTTTTCTTCACTTTTCCAAGGGATACAGAGGTCATCAATAAACCTAAGCCATAAAACCACTTGGTCAGTGTACCGATGGTTACCTTCTGTCCATATATGGAACTTCTCCCACCACCCTATTGTCAAATTGGCATAAGATGGGGCAAAGCTTGTGCCCATAGCAGTCCCTCTAAGTCGATTGTAGAATATGTTGTCGAATAGAAAGACATTGTTGGTGAGACACATTTCTATTATCATCTCTCCATGTGCGAGATAGTTAAGAGACCTGCTGTCAACAAAATACTTTTCTCCGCTTTTTTGCCATCATTGTGTTAAATTGAGGTGTACAATGAAACGACATCCAATGTGGCAAACATATAATCTTCCTCCCACAGTATACCTTCGATCTTGCTGAGGAAATCTTTAGTGTCCTGCAAGTATGATGGTAGCGTGAATACAAGCGGTAATAAGGTCTGGTCCACATATTTTGAGATATTTTTGAGGGAAGCTCCATTCAAAGTGACGATAGGTCGGCCTGGGGGGCCGGTTGGATGTTTATGGACTTTTGGGAGAAAGTATATGGGGGTATACTTGGGAATTTGTTGAAAAGGAACCTGCAGTCTTCATCAAGGACATCCATATCGGACCATTTTCTGAGAAAAGCCTCCACTTTGAGTTTTATTTCCTCTGTTGGATTGCTTTCCAGTTGCTGATAGCAATTTACATCCTGCAGTTGTCTGTATGCTTCCTTTATGTACTCTGTACGATTTTGGATAACCACATTCGTGCCTTTGTCAGAGGCTTTCTTGACAATGCTTTTGACACTTTGTAGATCTTTTACGATTTGTCTTTCTTTTAATGAAAAATTGGATTTAATTTTAGTTTTTTGTAGTCTTACTTTCTGAAGATCATGGATCACTAAATCTTGAAAGGCTTCTATTTTTCCCACTGTGAAACACCTTCCTCGCTCTACACGTTGGACTTAGCGTGTTCTATTAATAGACCACGCCTCCCGCAGCTCTGCGCGTCTCAATGCTATTGCGAAGTAGCGACCAGATGTGTGCTCCGTAGCTCGTTGTATTGTTTTCCTTGGTTCTTTCCCAGCCAACCCCAATTCCTAGTCCCTTTCCTTCCTTTCTTGATTCCTGGACTCCTGTGCTGGGTAGTGCATTCTGTAAATTTCCCGGATTCCTGGATCTTTGCATCCCGGAACTTAGAACGCACGCTGGAGTCGGAAGAGACTCGTGCAGCCTTATTCAAGACCCGATCCGTCCGCAAAAAGGTATCGACCAAGAAATCCAGCAAAGATCGAACTCGGGTGAGAAGGGGGACCTCCTTGACACCCGGTTGGAGTAGGGGATTGAACCTTGATTTGGCCTTTTAATTTGCTGTTGATCGGCCTATCTGTGTCTATGTTTAACATTTCCAGGGAGATATCGGAGGAAACTGCCTCCACATTTCCTAAGGACTCCAACTCCGCCAAATTCAGTAGGGTGTCTAAGTCCTCAATAGCGGCGGATGTTTTTCCTTGTGGAATGATTTTGTTTTTTTCTTTTGGTGGATTCAGCAAGAAGAATTTTTTTAATCTAATTTTACGCATGTACTTAAAGAAGTCAATCCTTGTTTCTGCATAGTCATATGAAAAAGTTGGACAGAAGTTAAATCCATACTGGAGGACTTTGGTTTGGTCCTGACTGAGTACATAGTCCGACAAATTGATGATGCTATTACCCATGCTATTTGTGTTTATTTCGCCTTCTGGTTGCCAGAGCGTGGTCTCGAGTTGCCATCTGACTCTGAACTGCTTGTTCCTTTGTCCCCTCCTGGTTTTCTTTTTCCTCCACGTCCTGATAGTTTTCCTCGTCCTTTGACTGTGTACTACTTTGGATTGTTTCGACCGTCTAGGCCCAGCATCCTCATTTCGTCTAAAAAATGTATTTTTTTGGAGACGTTTTTAGTTTCACTGGTGGGTGTCTCAGATTCTGATGTAGTAGCTGCCTCACTAGATATGCGGGCCGTTGTTGGTTCGTTGATCTGGATGTTGTTGTTGGACAGGTTTTTCCTCAAGTGGTCGAATCTGCGAGCAAAGGTGTATACTCTTCCCTTTTCATAATCTTCTTTGTCGCGAAGGAATTTCCTGTGTTTCCGTTGTTTGATGTCTTCCTCATAGATATTGGTTTTCAGTTTATTACCTTCTTCGCTCGCTGGTATTAGGGAAAGTTGCTCGTTGATTTCTTCAATTTTTGCTATTGTTTTTTCTGTCTTTTTTTACATATTTGATGAGAATGTTGATGAACTGTCCTGAGCATACATTTGTGGAGTCACCCCATTCTCTCAAGATTTCGGGATCTTGTTTGTCAAAAGACGGTGAGGTCTAAATTCTGAGGCCACGTGGTATTTTTCCCACATACACGTAATTTTGGAGTGAGTGTTCTTCACACCATTTACTAACTTCTTTTCTCTGCAATTTTTCCAGTGTTTTAAGTAAACTGATTTCATTTTTTTCCACGATGCTGGGTTCTGCTGTATTTTTGGTGGGTATGTTTGCATGCAATGTTTCACAAAATAGTGATTGTGCCTGTTCGCGTTCGAGTACTGGATAGGTTTGCTTTTGTAGGTGAATATATTAGCCTGTGATACAAACCACGGGCTACACCTGACAAAATTCTGGCATTGGTATTCACTGTTTACACCACATCAGCTTTGTGTATGGTTAACTGCAGATACACGTACGGACCAAAATGCATGGAACTTTGGGGAGCAATTAGAAAAACCTACCGGAGAGTTTAGAATCTGCATTCATCCTCCGATGTAGGTGGAAACGTCCGCTACCGGTGGTAACTTCCAAAGTTACACCCAGGAGGCTCCCACACAAAATAGGCGCCTTTGCGGACGACATGATCCTGTCCATAACATGACCAGACACCTCCCTGGGGGTAGTGCAAAACAAGCTGGACCGATTTGGGGCAGTGGCAGGGTTAAAGGTTAACATAAGCAAGTCCGAAATGCTCAATCTCACACTCTCCCCGCACGAAGTACAGAATCTCAAACATACCTACCAATATAGATGGGTAGACAACTCCAAGTATTTAGGGATAAAGCTGACCAGCACTGTGAGCGGCATGTATCAAGCTAACTTCCTGCCACTGCTAGATAAACTCAAAACAAAATTGATAGACTGGGGGCCGCTAGCCACATCCTGGTTGGGTCGCATCAACGTCCTGAAAATGGTGGTTCTGCCGCAAATCCTCTACCACTTCACATCCACATACCGCCCGCTTCTTTAAAAATCTCCACAAGGCGACTGACAATTTCCTCTGGAACAACAACACCACCAAGAGTGGCAGCGATGGGGATGAGAACCCCAGTGGTGAATGGGGGAATGGGGGCACCAGACTTCAGAGCATATTTCATCGCTGCTCAAATAAGTTATCATAGACTGGCAAAGGGACAATAGGGGGAAAATATGGAGACCCATGGATAGGGCCGTCGCGGAGGCGGCATTGGAAGATGTTCTGTGGAAGTCCAGGTCAGACAGACCAGCGCAAATGTATGCTATCGTGATTGCGGAAACTGTGGGTAGAGCATGGGACTCTGCGGTGAAGAAAGCGCGAATCACCTCCTTTCCCTCTCCCTACACACCACTCTTCGGGAACCCCCAGTTCAACCCTGGCCTCAGCGCTTCCCCTTTCCAAGCGTGGCAGCGAGTGGGGTGCCACAGAGTGAGGGATATGTTCACCAGTATCCAGATCAAAACCTTCGAACAATGCAATGCAGACTTTCGACCTGTGAGAAAATCAACGATTTTCCTATGCCCAACTGAGACATTGGCTGACTCACCCAGAAATGAAAAGCACAGGGACTCGTGAGTTTATGCCATTCGAGAAATATTTAAACACAAACACATCAGAGAAGAAAGTAGTAGCGAACATCTACAAACTCATTAAAGAGGGGGAGGCCCCACAGACCAGAACGTACACCGGGAAATGGGATGCCGACACAGGAACCACAACAGACATAACTGAATGGGCAAAACTATAGAGCCAGACAACAAGACTGACAAGATCAATCCAAGTCAGAGAAATCTGGATGAAGCTATTAATACAGTGGCACCTAACCCCGGTCAGGCTCCATAAAATATACCCGAAGGTCACACAGAAATGCTGGAGGAAATGCGGTCATATAGGCACTTGGAGTCACACATGGTGGTCCTGCCCAAAAATAGCCCAATACTGGGAGACCATCCACGCAGCGATCGAGCAGGTGTTGGGGATTAAAAGTGTGGGGAACTGGGGCTTAGCCATGATAGGACTGAACGGGTCCCTAGGGGAAAGCAAGACAAATCCCCACCGGAAACTCTACATCATCGTGATGATGGCGGCGCCCCTGGTCCTAGCGCACAAATGGAAATCGGCACAGCCTCCCTTAGACCACGAATGGATCGCAAAAATATGGGCACTCCTCGCAATGGAATGGCTAAAGTACTCACAACAAGGAGACCACCTAAAGTTCAACACAGAATGGTCAGCCCTGATGAGGTACCTTAAAGATAAAGCATGCCGGGCATGGTGGCCTGGGGCCATGTCCCTCCTGGGAATAATTCCCAATCAGGAAGACGAAGACTTGTAAGGAGCACTGAAATCAGGGACTCACCATTCAAGACGGAGGAGTAACATCCAGACGGGGTAGTCCTGCCCTACCACTAAAGACTCCCGTGAACTGCTCCGGACCAAGAGAGAGGGGTAACGGGAGGGAAGGGTTTATTGTTGATGTGGTTTACTTGAAAAAAATGTTAATAAAAATGTACTGGAAAATAAAAGAAATGGAGACTGTATAGTCATTACTTTTGGCTCCAGGAGAGTTGCGGCTTATGTGCTTCAATCCAGTTTAGCCTCTTGCCCACAAAGGAATGGAGAATTAATTCACTGTCTAACTTGTATCCATCCCAAGCAGATGCTCATTCATATGCTATTAGAGAGGATGGAAAGGACTCTCCCGCAATACAGTGTAATGCCCAGAAGAATTCTAGCTGGCCCCAAGAATGGTTCCTTTTCAATTGTCAAGGAATAGAGAGACAAGCTGAGAGAGTCACAACTGGCCCAACCAGTTTGTCCTTTTGTTAAATAGACACAATGTTTTGTCCTCCTTAGAAGAAATTGACTGACTATAATCCATTAAGGACCAGTAACAAGGATCCAAATTTTCTCCCAACTCCCATTTGTCATCGCTGAATGTCATTTGACTCAACAAGCACTGCCAAAACCTAACATTGGTTGCCCAATTGACTCCCCATATCTCCCGCCTCTCTATTCTTTCATGGAACATTGCAGGTGCACTAGGCACATTCTCTAACAATGAGATCCTATCAAAACTACAATATATTACTCCTGGAAGAGACTTGGGCGGGGGAGGGTTTGATTTTTGATGGGTACTGTACATACCAAATTTAAGTAAAACAAGAAAGCTAACGGCAGACATTATGGCAAATTGCCCTTTTTTTCAAAGTTTCTCCCAATTGCAAAATGTAAGTATATATAAGTAAACACTATAAATAACAACCTGCATGCATTCAAATGTTTTAACAAAAAGGGCAAACAATGGTTTTATTTAAGATTTACAACAGTCCACAAAAGATTACCAAGATTTGGCGGCTCCCCCCAAATCCCTGTTTTCCTCTGATTATAACCCCACCGCAATTCCCTCCTCACCCGTTTGAATCCTTTACCCAGCACCCATAAATATTTGTTACTAAACATTTTTTATTTTTTCACTATTTAGGGTTAGTTTAAAATGTATTTTTCGTTATTTTCAATTTGTTAATATCACTGGATACCGTAACAAGGGCACACATTTTCACAATTCCTTGATTGGGGACTGCCCTTAATTAATGGACGAACATTAGATGACTGCCCAGGTGCACTCACTTTCAAGAACCAACCAGGGAGTTCTACAATGTATTGCTTCCTTATATCCCTGAAACATTGGAATACTATTGATCAGTTGTTTAGCTATACCTGATCTATTAAGTGACCAATATGCCCTTAAACTGGTACTTCGGGCCAAACAAAAGTTGATATGATGGAAAGTCCACCACCTTTAAAGGATTTCCAGATTAACTGGAAACTCTACAAAAAGCATCACATGGGCTTCCCCTTTACAGGGGGGCACAGATCCACTTAAAATCATAACCACCTTTACGATTCTAGTTCAAAATCTTACACAAGCTTTTGTACAAATGTCTAATGTATCTCACAAAAACCACAAACCTAAGGGCTGGTTTGATAATTTAAGAAAAGGTTTGTTACAATCCCTGAAATCTAGAGACGCTGTAACAGAACAGTTCAAGTCACTAGAATAGCATACAAGCATGCACTCGACCCCTTTATTATTTTTCAATTTACATTAATATCCTTAATCAAGCCCAGATAGAGTGCAAAACAGAACGTGCCAAAGTTAGGAAACATGTCTATACCATTGCTTGGATATTGTGGATGACAACCTGCTAATAGCGTGAACCCTGAGAGCCCTTCAGGTGTTAATAGGTATACTGCATTTATTAACTTACTCGATATGCAAGTGAATACGATCAAATCTGCAATGCTAGTCTTCTCCAAAGGTAAGCGTAAGACACTGTATCAATTATGACCATTAATGGTCATCGCATACCAAGGCTATCCAGTTTTGACTACCTGGGTGTTCGGTTCTCGAGATCCTTTCCCCCACTGCCCCTCCCCCCCCTCCAAGTCTCACTGAGAAAAACAAACTGTAAGGATAAGAAAAGCAATAGGAGGCATGTATCACCTCACAAAAAAGTGCAAAATGCAAACCCATTAGTTTAGTAACTAAGATATATATGTTGAAAGCTAAAGCTGCAGTAAAGTATGGTGCTTCATTACGGGATTTTGAAATGTACATGATTTACAGATAACTGAAAACAAGATTTTGAAAAGACTGTTGGGTCTACCAACTTCAGTGCTAAACTTTGCTGCACACACTGAAATGGGTCTGCCCTATATACAAGACAAAGCTTTGCTGGAACTTGGCCTACAGTGGTTAAGCATATGGGCAAATCCTCAGGCTGTATTGTCACAACACTTAATTTGCAATCTGATCCATAAGAGATGCACCGATTTACCCTGGTTTAGATATGAGAAATCACTTATTTATTTTTTTTGTATTTGATTGAATCTAAAAGATGTTTACAAAAAAGAAGAAAAGGGTTGCTTGTATCAATCAAAACAACACTACTTATCCACTCAAATCTTTTCATGATACTGAAGGAAGAGAAAATGAAGGGATCACAGAGTGACTGTTGGCCGAAGCGGCTGAAAGAGCTTCTTGTTCATATATTCGAAGATCTTGAATGCCGCTAGTTGCCATGAGGTTCTATCTCCTGCTATCAGTTTAGCCCAGCACACATCTGGGTCACTGAGTGCATACTCAATATTCCCTTCAGATGCACTTTTCTTATTTGGCGTGTGCAAGGGCATGACAGGAGTAGATGTCGAATTGATTCTATTTCTGCTGTCCCCTTGCAAAAGCGACAATCCTTAGATGACTCTCCTCTGATCGCCAAGACTTCATTAGTCGGTAGGAGATTCAGTCTTGCTCTCATTAACAAATCGCGCGCCTGCCTAAACGGGAATTTTTTGACATATGGCTGCAGTTCATTATACTTCCTGATGTTAGGCGGTAAGTGACGTGTCAGTTTGTTTTGTGCTGCTGCTGCTTGGGTTTGTATCCAATCAAGCTCCTTTAGCCTTGTTTGAATTTTAATTGGATTTCTCACTAGAGTGTCTTCATCACATTCCGTGGTAGCCAGCAACTCTTGTTTTTGTTTAAACCAAGCCGTGAGCGTCTTGTTTTTGCCACTCCTACTTTCTTTGAGAATTAAGTTCAATACTGTTGACTCCTCAGACATTATGCACTTGCGGTATAACATCAGAGTGTTAATTCTCACTAGACATGCCAATGATGGTAAGCTTAGTTCTTGTCTTATTATCGTCACAGATGTAGAATTTGGAAGGCCTAACGTCGCTCTCCAGAAAGTTGCTTCCAATTTCGGCCACACAGTCGACGGTAAATTTGACAATGCGTCTGCTCCATATGTAAGGGTGGGGACCACCTTTTGCTTGTAAAAATCCAGAACTGGAATTAGCGAGAAACGACCCAACTCTCCATTAATGGCCTTTGCTTGTGCAGTTAGCTTTTTGGTCGTTACTTTTAGATGGTCCTGCATTGCCAATTCCGTTCATGAACTGTCTAAGATTACCCCCAGGTATTTGTATTCTTTCACTTTTTCCACAGGATGACTTTCAAGATTTACAGAAATATGTTCACTTCGTTTGACATTTCTCTCCATAATAAGAAATGTTGTCTTTTCTTCGTTCATTTCTAGCTAATTGATCTTTGTGTATTCCAATAAGTTGGCTAGTTGACGCTGCAGGTCCACTGAAGTATAATCCATGAGGATCAAGTCATCAGCGTAAAGCAATCTATTTACATGACAATTTCCCATTTTAGGTGGAAAGCAATGTACCGCTTGACTTGACTCTTGCAGGTCACCCATAAATGCAATGAAGAAGGCGGAGCCAAGGGACACCCCTGTTTAACTCCTCTTGTTGGTATTTCAGACGAAAGGAGCCCTTGTTGATTTAATCTGACTCTCATCGTGGTTCCCTTATACAGCTCTTTAATCGGGTGCAAAATCGACAACGGGCAACCCCAGGTCTCCAGTTTTGACCATAACATCAGGCGTTCCACTTTATCAAATGCCTGAGTCAAATCGATGAAACAAATGAGCAATCGAGGACCTCCTTCTAACACTCTGCTTTTCAAGGCACTTAACGCCAGAATATTAGCCGACGTTCCTGTGCCTTTTTTAAAGCCGGTTTATAGGTGGTCCTTACATGGTGCCTGTTTAGCCCATTCATTGAATTTCCTCAGTAAAAGTGACTCAAATATCTTCCTGATGCAATCGAGTAAGGCAATTGGCCTGTAGTTCTTCGGGTCTTCTTTATTTCCCTTCTTATATATAGGGACCACGATTGCTGTTTTCCAGGATGGCGGAATAGATCTCAACATTGCACATCTCGAAGATTTTACTAAGAAGCTTTGCCCATTCTGTTGTAAACAATTTAAGGTCCACGTTTGTGATACCGTCCGGGCCTGGGGCCCGTGAATTTTTCAGTTTATTTATTTGATCGATGATGTCATCAATGTTTCCAATATTGACCCACTTCGAGGATTCCTGCCTAATCCTCTCGCTTGTTGTTGTTACTGATGCTTTAAATAAGGTCTCAAAAAAGTTTGACCATGTAGATGTGCCGATATTTGAAATAAAGGCCGGCTCACCTGTTGAGGTGGCTGAGTTTAACAACTGCCAAAACTCTCTATTATTAGTGAGAGACATAGCTTTTAAGATGTTCTCTGCGTCTTGTTGATACAGTATACGTCAGTGATCTTTTAACCACAGTTTATATTGGCGGTTTTCTTCTGTGGCCTTCAATATCGCCGATTGAGTCCCCTTCAACTTAGCTTGACGTTTTAGCCGTCGCATTTTCTTTTTCTTTGTCACCAGATTTTTATCGTAAACGTGGTTGGTATTCCGTTGTGAACTTCTTGTCCCAGTCTGGTGTTTATAAGATTCTAGCAAGGGCAAATAATCAATTTGTTCAGTGGATGCCACATGGGTCGGTGATTGATACTTTGATTGGATCTCACATATCGCTGCTGCCGATATTTTCAATCTTGGTCTTTGATTACTCACACCCAGCTGTGACTGTGCCTATGTTATTTTGTTCTGTTTTGTCGGCCACGTTGTAGCTAGCAGATTATGATCACTAGCTGATGTCTTTTTGACTTCAAACGATACCGTTACAGCTAGGAATGCTGTTGACACAAAAATATAATCTATCGTAGCACTGGTTGTGTCTCTGGTCCACGTTGCTGTACGTTCTGGGTATACTGTGTCTAGATTGTGAAAGTCACGCGAGTTCATTAGTTTTAACCACTCCCTTCCTCTTTTAGCTGCTCGACCATTCATGTTCTGATGTTTACTTGACGTTAGGCAGGTGGCGTTGATGTCGCCACAAATCAAGAGGTATGGGGTCAAATGCTCCGTCCGAGCGATGTCAATAGCCTGTTCTATCATGTCCAAATACTGTTTCGCTTATCGCCGCTGGATTCCAATAGGTGTTAATAATGATAGCCGGTAAGGTAGTTTCTTTTTGATCTTTCTCAAAAGACCAGGTTACTTTGGTCATCAGGATTGAAGAGTTCTTTATGAGTGTCGCTTCTAAGATGATACCACTTCCTTGGCGACACGCAGTTAATATTCCAGAGGACGGTCTTCCCAGTTTACCTTTCTTTGCCGGCGCTAGGGTTATTTCATATCCCACCAAGATTGGGGCCTCTATAAGCCAAGTTTCTTGCAAACAGAGAATCTCATAATCCGCTAGCACAATTTCCTCTTTTCTCGTCAAATGGGAGTAACCCCTAGTATTCCAAGAGCCCAACCGAATATGTGATTTTACTGTTGCCGTTGTCAGACATGTTTTAAGGCTGGGCTCATAAGACAGGGGTTGCTATTTTTTTTGTCTCCCTCGTCAAAACTTTAGGTAACCAGGACCATATACCCTGCTTCGTCGTTGTTTCCATGGCCGCACTTGATTTATCTACCTCCATGTCTTTCATGAAAGTTTTTGTTATTGTGAAATTGCAACCTTATTGGTTTAATATTGGCGGCTGTTTGCTGTCCGAACTTCTTCTTTCCCGTCCATATCTACTTGGAACTTCAATGTATTTTTATCTCTCTGTGGCCCTACGATTTTTCCTCTTGCTCCACCTGTGTCCACCCCATTTTTGAGCCTCCTTTCTCATGGGGTAGGTCCCGGGTTCTTTTCATAGGTGGTCTAGTCTCTCGGGGCACTTCAGGTCCTTCTCTTGTTGGCCACACACTATAGGGGTCCAACTTTATATTTTTCTTACTGGGTTCATAGCCTGATGCTCTTGTAGACTCTGTGATGTCGTAGCCCAATTTCAACAGGGCCCTTGTCTCTTCTTTTAGTGACTCGTACACTGCTTTGGACACGATGTACAAGTGCGCTATTGGCTTGTTATGCCGATGACTTGGGTCTACGATGAGAAAATGTTCTGTCCTAATTCTCCTTAGGAGCGGGACATAACCCAGTAATTCCAAAACTGCCCGACGATTTAGAATAACATCGTCATCGTTACCAGGGATCTGTTCCAATTTTAAGATCCATTTCCTTTTATCTTATGATATTGCTCTGTTCTCGTGACGAAATGCACTTTTCTATGTGTAGCTAAGTTCTGCTCTAGTCGGGAAGTTGATCTTAATGGGTTATTCCTTGTGTCCCTTTTTTCTTCATTCTTAGATATTGTTTTGATCTCCTTGTCTCGCTTTATCTTTTTTGTCACTTTCTTACGTCGATCTTCTGAGGGTAGGAAGCCCTGGTCCTTTTCGACTTCGACTCTTACTTGGGCAGTGTCCTCTTGGTGGCCTTTTTTCTTTATGGTGCATCATGTTCGATGCACTTAAGGCCGGACTGTTGTTCTCACTAAGGTGTTGGCTCAGATTCATCATATTTTCATCTTCCAGAAAGTCCTCTATCGTCTTAGGCGATTCCCCCGACTTGGGCTAGTAGAGCTTTCTTTTATAGTGTTCCTACGTTGTTCCTCGTGCTCCTGGATCTCACCCGTTGACTGCCGATTTGTTCCTTGTCTCTTCGGCGTTCTCCCTTCTTTTGGGTCTTGTTTTTGGATCTTACCGTTGTCCCTCAAATCATTTGTCAGTGTTATTGATTTGCCTTTGTCTCCTAATGGTTTAACTCCTACTGGGTGCTTATTCAGATCTTTTCTACCCTTTTCGCTCTCTTGATGGTCCATATTATTTGTCCTCCGTTCCTCAAAGTTGGCCTATAGTTTTTTCTTACATGGTGTCTTGGTCGTGGTGACCCATTCACTATCTCTTTTGTTGTGTCTTTTGTCAGGTCAATTGTGACTTCTGTTTGCGTACTAACGGACTTACTACCCCCCATTGGATGTGTCCCAACAGGCTTTGTGGTTAAATCCAAAATACTGCAATTTTCAGTTGATGTTGAATTTGTTTTTTTTCTCTCTTGCCATAATGAATGCCTCCAAGAAGATCAGTTTGCTATTCATCATAGCCTGTATTGAGGTATGGTCTTTAAGGCTTTCACTGATTGATTAGTAAAGTTTCATGAATGGCGATAGGGCTATAGTGGTCGATGACATTATCGAGAAGATATCTGCTTTCTTAGCCGGTGTCTCCGATGCTGTTAAGCCTAAGGACGCCTCAGATTGCCATTCACTTGACATGTCCTTCTGTCCAGAGTTTTTTATAAGACCTTGAGTAGATTGCCCCCTCGGGCAATCCAATGAAGCTCTCCGATTACGCGAGCCACTCTGGGTAATCGCCAAAATCTTATTCCTAGAGCTTTCAGGTGTTCCCAGTCCCATAATTGGCTTGTTGATTGTTTCAACTGTGCTCGGTTTCTCTTTGCTATTCGCCGCCTTTACTGCTACTACTTCCACTACCATGTGCGACCTTTGGAGCATTGGATTTCTATGTGTGTTGGTACTTCTCTCCTGGATCGATTTGTTATCTTCAGAGAAGATACTCGTGATTTCTTCTTGCAGAGTAGCCCTATTAATTTTTGCTCCTCTCCTTTTAGACCTGCTTTCTATGACCCCTATAGGCTCCTCGATTGGTTCTTTAGTCGACTTAGGAGTCGCCTGCTTTTCCTCAATCTGCAGATCTTTCAACTTTGTTTAGAGCCTGGGTTCATCACCCAACTTGGGTGTCTGCTCTAAATCCTGAAATACTTCTCCTGCTTCAATCGAATCCCTGTGCGTCAAGACCTGTACTTCCTCAGTTCGTCTACATTTGACTTGCAGCCAGCATTCTTGGAGCGCCTGCAAGATTTCCGCATCTGAAAGTTCCACTCTATTTGTAGTCGAACTTTTAGTGCTTAGCTGAAAGTAGTTCTTTAAATTGTGCCCCCCTGTTGGTTTTTTTGGCACTCCCGTTTTTGTGGTTTTGTCAGTAATAGTGGCTTCTCTCTCTCTCTGCTTTAAAAAATTTTTTCGATGTTTTTAACTTAAGTTGTTTGTTTTTACCTTTTCCTCGCTTCCTCTCACGGTTCACATCTAACTGTGTTGCACTCTGATTTCTTTTTCTCTTATAATTTTTTGCAGTCGTTTTGTTAGGGTCTAAGGCTCGTTCTATATTTTCATCAAAGTCCTCTGTGATTTCGTATTCCAAAAGTTCTATATTTGACTGCGGTGGCACATGGATCTGAGCTTTTATTATCTGGGCATTCGTTAAGCGTTCCTCTTTATTCATCAAAGAGCTAGGCTGCTGCTCCATGCCGCCTGCTCCTTTATTATTCAACACGCCATCCTCTTCAACCATACCCTCCATGTCCTTCCCCTGTTGTTGCCCCGCGCCCTGCACTGTAGCCTCGCCACTTCCTCTCATCTCCACCCGGACCTCATTCTGTCCTTCCAACTCTCCAAATCGTCCCAAACCTGCGGTGGGGGATACGTCTGGAGGAGACCCATTTCCAGTCAAAAAAAATGTTTTTTCTTGAGTACTTACTAGCCGCTCTTCTGCACAGCTTCCCGTTGGTAGCGAAGGCTCCGGCTGCCTTAGAGCTGCTCCGACGTTATCGTAGGCGGCTGTTTCACTTCTCTGCGGCTCGTCCGATGTACTTGCAATGCACTTAGGGACGCTGGTCTTCCCTTTCTCAAGGCTTGCTTCTTCTCCATGTTTTTTTGACCTCTGGGCTTGGGAACTACGAGTTGCACACCTTCCGTACCCACACGCAACCTCGAGCTCCTCAAGCAGCGGCTCTCTTCCTTTTCTGGCGATGGATACGATAGATATGGCTCTGGAGTGGATTGTTCGACTCATGCCGTCCTGCCCGACATGACTGCAGGACTGCTCACACTCGGCTCGCACTCCGCCACTTTTATAAAAATTAATACTTGCCGATAATTACACTAATTTGATGTCTTCATCACTCAAGGTTTGCAAAGATCTAACTGCGCGCATTAAGTATCCTGTACATGATAATAGAGAATCTTTAGCGATAAACATGCCATCTAATCGAATAAACACATGATTATCTTTAGCAACGAGGCCCAAAGATATTTGCTCTGGTATAATTGCTTACTAGAAAGAAATCTGATTATTAGAGCATGATTTCACTGCCTACAGCTGGAATCAGTATTGGCTACTAGATCTGGAGAAAGGGAATTACAGACATGTGGAGAATGAAGATTTAGCGCACATTATACTTTTTTGCCCAAAATATTCAAAATTGAGATCTAGAACCATATTTCCAGTCTTAAGAGTCTAAGGTTTTTTACAGTTTCGACATGCACTTTATTACTTCCTTATGGCTGATACCGTTGAAAGCATGGGCGTTCCTTACCTTTGTTTGCCGAGCCTGGTGGATCAGAGGTTCTGTCAAAAGTATTTTAGAATCCTGACATTTGGCACAGATGTTATAATCTCACTAAATTGTATTTTGTACATGAGTTAGTGCTCTGTATAATGCTATCTATTGCACGATTTCTTTTTTTTGCAAATGTATTTATCGAGTCATACTTCTTAAATCTGAGCTTATGTATGTATTTTTTGTTGTTTCATTCAATATTTCTATTCCGGATATATTATTAAATGAGTATCTGTTTTCTTGTCTCGTTGTCGAATGACTGCCTGGAGGTTCCTGCGTCTGTTGGGCTTGATGGTGGCCTGTGTTCTGCCAGTCCCCATGCCAGGTTACGAATCAGACACATGCAACTACACTTGGCATTGAGTTGGGACTAAGTCTCCAAAACCCTAACCAGGGCAGTCCCAGTCACAGTCTGGTTTTGAGAAGACCTTCAGTGGTGGGCAGACCATTGGTATCTCAAAGTGGGCATGCCTTTTCAGGATCCTCCTCATCAGTTCACCATTACAACAGACTCCTACCTCATTGGTTGGGGAGCAACACTGGGGGTGGTGTAAGACTATGACAAATGGACTGTGGAGGATTCTGTGGAATGCATAAACTTCCTGGAATTGAAAGCAGTCTTACTGGTGCTACAGGTATTTGGCGGTGATAAAACACGTGAATGTCCTCAACCTTACAGACAAAATAGTAACCATGTTTTATGTAAATAAGCAGGGAGGCACCAGATTGGTGGCATTTTGCCTCTAGCCGTCCATCTGTGGGAATGGGCACTAAGGAACAACATAGTGCCTCAGACGGCTCATCTTGCAGGAATGCACAATATTTAAGCGGACAATCCCTCACCAACCACGAATGGAAAAACAATCAGAGTCTTCTGGAGATATTGGCCTCTAAACAATCTCCCCTTGCTGACCGGTTCACGACAGAACGGAACAGCAGTGTCATCAATATGCCTCCTGGAAGTAGAAAAGGAAAGCATTGTTGGAGGACGACCTATTGATTCCATGGAACAACCTATTCACTTGCGTGTTTCCTGCCATTCCTCTGCATCTGAAAGTCTTGTGGAGGTTCAGGGACTTCAAGCATTGTGAGATCCTTCTGATCCACACCAATTGGCCAGAGATGCACTGGTTCTCAAATCTGCTGCTTATGGCAAGTGGTACACCTCTCGTTCTACCCCCCCTTCTGGATATTCTTCTCCAGCAGGGTGTGGACTGCCCTCTTGCCCTCAATCACTTACCTTTGCGCTGTGGTGCCCGAAAAACGGATTTCTTGTCACCTAGGGTTGTCAGATGATAATCTCAATACTCCTACATCCTGTCCCCTTTCCTCCATACTTTTGGGACATTTCGTCCAGTGGGACGGGACCATAGCACTTTTGTTAAAAAGTATCAAATTGAAAAATGTGTCCTCTTTTTACGCGGAATACCGCACGTGGCTGTAAACCTGCCCTCCTGAGCTCCGCCCCACGCATCGCCCTTCTGTCCTTTTCTCCGTGCGTTCGGGGCTGGACGCACTTGCATCACTGGGAAGACATTTTTTCTTCTTCCGTTGACCTTCTCTCCTGCTCCGGTTCTGCGGTCGCGTAGTCCTCCGTCTATGACGGATAGTTTGGGATTTGTCTCTTGTTACTTTTGCGAACGTCGCTTCGCTAGGGCGGATCCCCATTCTTTGTTTGGAGTGTTTCAGACCAGATCACTGTTAGGACTTGTGTTTCTACTGTGACTCCCTTTTGGTCCGGGCACTTCAGCGTCGTCTTCGTCGGTGGGAGGTCTTCCAACGAGTTCCTCCACCGCATTTTCAACTCTTCATCGACGAAAAGAAGAGACGCCCAGTAAGTTCCTTACTTTTTAGGGCACCCCGGCTGGAGGACTCCATCCCAGGGTCCTCCAGGTCCATGAGGGGCTTCAAGAGCTCTGCTACCAGGGTTTCCCCTGAGGTGCATCGCAGACCTAATAGGCGTACCAGGGGTTTTCTCCGAGGGTTCCAGGAGAGATGCCTGCCGACACCGGATTACGATCCGAGGTTCACCAATCGGGTGCTAATAGCCAGCCCAGTCGTGCTGAGGCTTTGTGTACTGGAGTTCGCTCCAAGGTCTCCTTGTCTAGAGCTTCCAATACAGACACCGGGGTGCGCCCTGAGGCCTACGTTGAGGCTTTCTCTACCAAACCACGGTTCAAGGCCCCTCTCGGGGAGTTATACAGACCGGACTCCGTTCCGAGGTTCCTCTCATTGAGGCTAAGGTGTGTACAGACAGAACTGAGTGACCCGTTAAGGTCTTGTCTGTGAGGTGGATTCCTCAACATTCCTTTGCTCGCGGTGATACCGGTTCTGTTGCAGGGGGCACAGGGAGAGGTCGCTGACCGTATCTCCTCTGTTACCGGCTTTGCAGAGGTTCCTCTCTTGGAGGCTAATTCAAGGGGTCACGTCAGGATGTCCAGTAAACATCCAAGGCCCGATAGTGCCGGCTCTGCCGAGGATCCTTGTGTCAAGGCTAAAGTTTCAATCAAGTCCCCTGACTAGTCTGTGGAGTTACTTGCCTCATCCACACATGTGACACCCTTCTCCTCAGATGTTCACAAAATGGCTGGCCTTCCTGTGTGGTCTATGGTGGCCATTTCGGATTCTTCCCTCACACCCACGCAATCGACAGCAGGTGCTGGGAACCTTCTTTTTGGTGGACAACCTTGTTCATGGGACAGTGTGAATCCGTTCTGCCATTCTTATGACTGGCACGCTCGGTTACCACTACCGCATGCGGTCTTGCTTCCTCCTGCTTCTGCCCCATTGGTCTATGTAGACCCGGTGGGTGGTGGGCCCTCTTGGCAGCCTTTCTCACTACGTTCGTTGGGGGTATGCCCCTCATGCCTTTTTCGGGAATTTTCAAAGTCTTAGGAACACTGATCCCACGAGGGAGTACTTTAAAGGTCTTTTCAGGGAGATCTGCCCTCCGGTGCCGCATTGTGCCCCGGCAGTTCCAGTCACGGCACCTTTCACTACGGCTGCGGTACCACCCTTCCTGCCGGCCCGCCTCCAGACCTCTTCCGCCTCTGCCTCCTTTGTCTCCGGTTGACAAGACTCAGTAGAGCGAGGCGTCATTTTAACGCCGGTCGCATCGGAACCGGCGGATCCTGACATTCTGGGTGACTCTCGGCAGATCAAGACAGTGAGGACCAGCCCCGCTCTGTCAGAGCATTTCATGACCGGGTCCTGGACAGGTCACTCCTTGACATACCAATACCAGAGGCACCCGCTCCGCAGGAAGGGGGGCTTTCGGGGGCGCTCACTTTGTCTCTGCAGGAGCGCACCGGCCTTTCCCTTCACAGTGACGTTCTGGCCGAGGCCTGCAAAGTCTGGGATAAACTCCACAATGGGATGCACATCAATAAAAGAATTGACTGTTAGAGGCTTCACACCTCTGAGGAAGTAGCCTTGGCGCCATGTCCGCTCCCTTTCTCAACGGTGGTAGCGGCCGCCACTCTGCAATCCAAGCCGGCCTCTGTGACCTCGACAGCTGTGGCTCAAGTCCTGGCCAAAGAAGACAAATTACTCGATTCCTTGGGCAAAAAGATTTTTGCCAACTCAGCGCTACAATTACGTCAGGCTAACGCAGAGCTCATTTCGGCAGCAGCAAACATGAAACTGTGGAGGGATTTGGCTGATTTCCAGGAGTTCATTCCTGTAGACAGACTGGAAGACTTTAAAGGCGGTTTGTCAGACGCCAGGGTATTGGCGCAGGATATGCTAGAGGCTGCTGCGCACCATGTCGATACCTCAGCTCGAGGCCTCATGTTGGAGGTGGACACCTTGTCAAGCTTGGCTTCATACAACTAAGTTTTCGAAGGAGGTCCAAGATAAAGTTCTGGACCTGCCTTTTGACGGCACAGAGTTTCATTCTTCAACGGATGACAAGCTTACAAAGACTAAGGTGAGCACGCAAACTGCCAAGTCTCTGTCGGTGCTAGTGAAGCCCCCAGTCAAAGCTCAGAGATCTGGATCCCAGTCTTGGTCCTCCTGAGGCTTCCGAGGATTCCAGGACAGCAGATCACGCAGAGCTGATCCTCCGACGGGTACCTCCCGTCGGAGACAGCAACGTGGTCGATTTCTCTCTCGGTCTTCAGCCTCCACCTCAGGGACAGGTAGTCTCTCCGCTGAAAAGTCTGCAAAATATTTTTTGGCGCTCGCAAAAGACTCCGGTGGGAGGATGAATCTTGTCTCATCTGGAGGCGTGACAAACCATCACCGAAGATCGCTTGCCCAACCCCCCCAGCCCACCCTTCAATCCTCCCTTTCAGCAGTCAGGGACGCCCTCCTTCAGAGCTGAGTTCCAGAAGCTTCTAGACCTCAAGGCGGTGGAACCCGTTCCCCTCATGGAACGAGCGGAGGGTTTCTACTCTCGTCTGTTAACGGTGCCGAAACCCAACCAGGCTAACCTGCTCACCATTCTAGACCTTTCCAAGTCCAACCTTTCTCTTCCCCAAGAGAAATTCAAGATGATCAGGCCCTGCCAAATAGTCTTCTTTTCGGAAGGGCGACTGGCTCAGCGTTGTGGACCTTCAGGATGCATGTATGCATATCCTGATTTGGAGCCCATATCGGAAATATCTGCGGTTCTCCCTGGGAGAGGAGCATTCCCAATTCCGACTGCTTCCTTTTGGTCTCAGCCCAGTGCCACGTGTCTTCACGAAGATGTCAGTCATCGCAGCTTTTCTTCAGCTACAGGGTATTCATGTATATCCATACTTGTACGACTGGCTTCTGCGCAGTCATTGTCCAGTGAAAGTCTCGAGCAACCTTCAGTCTCTCCTCCAGCTCCTGTCAGTGAACTGGTGGAAATCCTCCATGATGATCTCTCAGGACATGATATTCCTGGGTTTCCGTTGGAACACGATCGACTGCAGAGTGTACCTGACTGTGAACAGGATGGCGTATCTGTTGGCCATGTGTCAGGTTTTCAGTCAGAGAGCATGTCGGCCTGGTGGTTCCAGAGGCTGCTTGGACTCATGGCCTCGTGCGTGCTTGCTCTTCCCCTTGTGAATCTCAAGATGTGACGCACGCAGATGGCTCTTCGGAGCTTCTGGCTTCAGGCAGTGGACCCGGACACCAAACTGATTCCGGTTCCACCCTACATGATGACAGATCTCCTATGGTGGTCATCTTCCACCAATCTGTCGGTGGGTCCTCCTTTTCAGGAGCACTGCTCTCAAACGACCATTGCGACAGACTCCTCCATTTTGCGGTGGGGCGCGACGTTAGATCATCTTCAGGTTTTCGACCTATGGTCGCCTCAGGACAGACATTTTCACATAAATTATCTGGAGCTTCTGGCGATTTTCCAGGCGCTGAAAGCTTTCAAGCTAGTTATTGTGAGCAAAGTTTTCCTCATCCGCACAGACTATGCAGTATCCATGTTTTACATTAACAAGCAGGGGGTCACCTCCTCTTAGCCATTCATATTTAGGAATGGGCCATTCAGCATGGTGTTTTGCTGCTAGCAGTACACATTCTGGGCCAAATGAATGTGACTGTAGACTCTCTCAGCCGATGAGCGGTAGTCAGCTACGAGTGGGAACTGAACACAGAGATCCTCTCTGACCTTTTTCGCCACTGGGGCACTCCAGAAGTGGACCTCTTTGCGACTCCATCAAACGGGAAACTTCCTCTTTATGCTTCCAGGAATGGACTCTGAGCTTCTTCCCTGGGGGATACTCTCGAGATTCGGTGGCAGAACATGAGGGCCTACTCCTTCCCGCCTCTTCCTCTGATTCACTGGGCGTTATTCAAGCTCAGGAACGCGACGTATTGCGCTCTCCTGTTCATAGCCTCTTGGTGGCCAGCCAGATTCTGGTTTTCAGAGCTTCAGCATCTGTCAGTGTGCTCCCAGTCAGGCTCCCGCTGATTCCCAACCTGCGTCACCAGAGCGATCAGCAGATGTGGCACCCCTCCCCACAATCATTAAGATTGGCGGCCTGGTGTCTGAGTTCAGATCCTTAAAGTTTCAACTTGTCCGCGGATAACATGCGTATTATCCAGGCGGCTAGGAAACCTTCAACAAGGTCTCATTATAGGATCAAGTGGCTGTTAGGCAGAATCCTGTGCAGTTCCCTTAGGGAGCACTACAGAAGATTAAGACTACAGGTGATGGCAATAAATCCCCTTTGGTATCAGTCCGTACCACAAAGATTTAGTTGGTAGCCGTGGCTGAGCAGTCAGACTTATCTCAAGAGGGAGATGTGCAGTATTCAGGGTTTACACATTAGGCCTACAGTACTATGGGACAAGGGAACACTGACCAAAGCTTTGTATTAAAAAGTATATATATATTTATTTTATACACCTCTAATAAAACACATTTATCACAGTCATCAAGCAAGTTAAAATGAAGTCGAGCAAAAATACACACTCCCTAGTAAATTGTAGACCAAGTGAACCAGAGTGAAAACTGAGCAAAACGGCACAGTGAAAACTACACACAAGGGATGTTCTAGCAATTTCTCACAAGGGAGGGAAAACACAAGCTATTCAGAAATACCTCTTACACACCCTAGCAACACTTCCCATAAATTTGTGAACCAGTTTAAGCAAGACAGTGCATCAGTATAGGCAATACTTAAATGAAAACTAAGCAAAATGGCATTTCATAAGGTTTAGAAAAGGGAAGGAAAGGGCAGTTGTAAGAAATGGGTGCACCACACAGTTCTAGATGAGAATCAATCTAAAGAAGGCAGATCTAACAAATGTAGCCAGAGTCAGTGGTACAGGGCAAGGGACCAGGAGCAAAATGTTCTTGTAGCTGCAGTCAAGTCTTTGGTTAACGATTTTGAAAAAGTGGATGCAGAAGTTGAAAGACAAAGTTAAGAGAGAGGGGCGGCCAACCCAACAGGTAGGTAAAGGATTTAAAACACCTTTAGTGCTACCGCGAAGACAGGGCGGGTACCTTTAAAATGAAGAAGTGGCTCCTGCGGTGGCGGTTGTTCATGGTAGTTCCTGTAGTTCGGGTGATCCCGCAGAGGAAGAGAGGCTCTCATCATGGAGGAAGGTTCGAGTTACAGCACTACCCAGGGAAGAAACCAGCCGCGGTGCTGCCTGACGAATAAAAGGTACGCTCCTTTAAATCGCGGTCGGGTGGACTGGTGCCTGGCTATCTGGCCTCTGAGTACTGGGTACTGGCGATTCGACAAAGGCAGGTCCAGGAAGGCGATTGGCAAACTGGTTGGCCCCACCAGCTCAAAGGAAGAAGGCTCTTGCAGATGAAGATCTCTCGTCGTGTGGAGAAAAGTGGTGAGACGCTGCAGCAGGGCTTCACCGGTGGTTCAGTCGTTGCAGATGTCTTTGGCTCCTCTCCTCTTCAGCTTCGTAGTTCCAGTGGCAACGTCTTGCCCTTCCAGTCCTCAGGACCCTGCTTTTATGCAAAAAGAGCCCCATTCATACAGCCTAGCTGTCACTCACACAGTGGAGTGGTCGTCTTTGGCGGGAGACCCTGCACCTATCAGGATAGAGTGTGAAACCATGAGTGTGACATGGTTTGCTGAGGCAACCCTGTCCAGGGGTCCTACTCCCCCTCCCACACAACGGACCCACCCCAGACTCAGTGGCGCCGAAAGGAGGGCTTCTTGGTGGAAGCCCGCCAAACGGACGAACAAAGGATCCCCGACCTGAGTTAGGAGTTTAGAGAAAGACACGAGAAAGAATTTATATTAAAGTTCTGGCAAATAAAACCTACCGGAGTAAAGTTAATATTAAAATACACCGGCGGTAGGTTAGAGGCTGTCAGAAAAAATGGTAGCCTCGAACAATGGGAACATCCCATAGGGAAATATTCGTGGTCGTATAGTTATGGTAGTAACCACTGCCACCAGCCAGAAACTTTTGAGAGAGGGACTGTACGGTACCCTCTCGGAAATGAACATAAGGGAAACACTATTAACCCTTCCCAGTACCTCCATAGTAAGATGGGTTGTACTGGTTAAGTTCATAAAAACTGACTAGTAAAGTCAATTGGGACTTTACATGCCCTGAGAGACAGTAGTCAGTCCCAGGGTATGGAGTCTATGTTTGGGGGTCGCTACGACACCCCGGTGTCACTACACTGACGGTGCTGTGTAACACATGTGAATAAAGATGGCTCCTATGGGGTGGAGAAAACCTCCGACATTAAACACAAAAATATCCTAGAACGCACATAGCAAAAAATGCCTAAGAGTGGCAAAAAGAGTCCCACTCTTAGAAGGTAAAACGAAACAAACCCTTCAAATCCAGCAAAGCTGCTGGGGGACTCTATAGCTAAGGGAAATTAGCCATAGAATGAGAATACCCCCCAACAGTGGCTCCGGTTCTGTCACTGGTGTTTAGCTAAGCAGCTGGACCCCAGAGATGCTCCCATCGACACAGTCCTATCTTTAGTTTCTAATCAGGCAACTTCAGGCATTCATGTCTTGTCTTGTAGGACGTATTTGTCGGCTATCGCCGCTTACCTGTCCATGGACACCTGCTCCTTTTCATTGACAAACCCTGTCATTAAAAGGCATTTTGCAGGTCTATTATATCTTTATCCACCTGTGCGCAACCCGCATCCAAACTGGGAGCTGAATGTGGTCCTCACTGCCTTATGCCATAATCCTTTTGTGCCCATGGCTACGGTGGACTTGAAGTTTCTTTCGTGGAAAATGGCTTTTCTGATTGCAGTGACTTCGGCAAGGTGTGTGAGTGAGCTCAGGCCTTGTCTGTAGAACATCCATTCCTCACCTTTCATAAGGATAAGGTTGTCCTCCGGACTAATCCTTCTTTCCTTCCAAAGGTGGTATCTGATTTTCATTTGAATCTGTCTATTTCGTTGCCCGTCTTCTTTCCTGATCCAGCCTCAGATGCTGAGAGGGTATTGCACAATTTAGAAGTCAGGCAAGCTCTTAAGTTTTATTTGGACAGAAAATCTAAATTTAGGAACTCTTCCCAGCTTTTTGTGACCTTCGGAGATCCGAAAGGGAAGCCGGTCTCGAAAGCAACCATCTCCCGATGGATTGCTTCCTGTATATCAGAGGTGTATACTGTTCAGGGCCTTCAGCCTCCAAAAGGAATTCATGCCCATCTTGTGCGAGGCAAGGCGGCTGCCGTTGCCTTCTAGAAATATGTTCCTTGGGAACCATTGCCAGAACAGCTACGTGGGCTTCCCCATAAGCTTTTTGTAAGCATTACTGCTAAGATCTGAGCTCAGAGCTGATGCTCATTTCGGTCAGTCTGTTCTTATGAACCTTTTTCAGTAAGGAAATTCCATTCACCCGTTTTCCTGTGAGGAGTTCTTGATAATCTCCCAAAAGTATGGAGGAAAGGGGACGGGAAATAGGAGTATAACAAAGTTACTCACCGTAGTGACTATCTTACTCCTAGTCCATATTCCCCTTTCCTCCATACTCCCGCCTGTCGTCCCCTCTAATAGGTATCCTCTATTATTGCTTAAAGGTCTCAGACCTGGCGATAGAAAAGGACTGAAGGGCGATGCGTGGAGTGTAGCTCAGGAGGGTGGGGTTTACGGCTGCGTGCGTTACCCCACGTAAAAAGAGAAGGACACATTTTTCAATTTGAGGTTTTTTTTTACAAAAGTGCTCCGGTCCCATCCCACTGGACAGAATGTCCCAAAAGTTTGGAGGAAAGGGGACTATGGACTAGGAGTAAGATAGTCACTACGGTGAGTAACTTTGTTAGTACTGTGCATGGCCAAGAAGCCTTTTACACAAGTGCAGTATAGGGGCAAATGGCTGATTTTGCCATTGGATGTTGCAAAAATCAAATGATACCCTCCAGGTCTCAATAGATGATTTATTGGGTCGGACCACGAGTTGGGCGGTATCCCGGCGGTACCGCTACTTGGTCCAGTGCCTTTAGCGCTGGATCACGAGTACTGGTAAGGCGGGAAATCCCCATTGGACCCAATGAGGATGTGGGGGCGGGACCCTCATAGATCCTCAGAAAGACTGTCACTTTCAGTGATGTCCAGCCACGCAAGCAAGCAGTAAAAGCCACTATAGCCAGGTGGATTGTCCCATGCATTTCTCGCACCTAATAAGTGAAAGGCAAGGTTCCAACTCAAGGCCTTCATGCTGACCTGGTGAGAACATGGAGCGCAGCAGTAGCTTTTCAGCATCATGTACCATGGAATTCTACATGTGAAGCAGCAACATAGGCCTACCCCTCAGCTTTTTGTAAAAGCTACTTTTTCCAATTCCAGGGCTGAGGATCAGTTCAGGCAAGCTGTCCTAAGAATAATTTTTTAAGCAGTTGTGAGAAATCCAGCAATGACACAGACAACGATCCTACTAGACCAGGTGTCATTCAGATCGTGAAAGTGCATGGGAAGGGGGAAAGGACAGTGCAATACATGGGAATAGATAAATAACACCAGGTAAAAGTAACGGCCAGCGAGTGGCAAGTGCGAGGAAGTGCGGACAGCAGAGGTGACAAGTGCTGGTAGGGGGACTGTAGGGATACAGAAACAGTCCTCAAGTGCGGGGGTTGCCGGCAGGCAGTGCAGGTGTGAGAGACTGGCGGGGGAGGGACTTGGGCCCGAGATTAGAGGATGTCAAGGTAATCCAGTGCAGATCCAGTTACATCCAGGAGGTCAACTGGAGAGAGAAGGAGAGAAAGCAGAAGCAAAGAGAAAGGTTTTGAGGTGTCTCCGGAACCGGAGATGGTTCTCTTCAAGTTTAAGGGAGTCATCAATGTCATCACTCCTTCTCCAGGGGAGAGAGAGAGCGTTCGAAGGAACATGGTATCCGCCTTTCCATTCAGGGTATGCCAACCACCTAAGTAGACAAACTGTGATGGCCTATTGTGATGCTGAACCAGTTGAAGCCCCTCATACTGACAGCAGAACTCTTCTTGACAACTTGTGCCAAAACACTGAGACATGGGGGAGCTGGGAGTAATGCAAAGTGCTAAAGAAGCGTGCTCTAGTGGTTAACATCCATATGGTGCCGGGACATATAAATCCCGGCACTGCAAGAAAGATGGAGTCGAAAAGCAGAGCAGCTGCAGCGGGAAGCAGAAGCACTTTTACTGGCACCGTCTTGAAAGATCCAGAGTGGGGAGAGTTTGCTGCATGCAGCCTGACAGCAAGGAAGGCTGGTGAATAAAGTTCTCGGCACACCGAACACCGGCAGACAGAGGAGATGGCAACCGAAGGAAAGACTGCCCCAATGCAGAGATGGAGAAGCGCAGAGAATGCCGAAGCATCCAAGCAATACCAGTGTGTCCAGGAAAGGGATGTGGGACACTTTGCGGCGTATACTGCAGGGTAGGAGAAAGCAGAGTGACTTACCAGGTGAATCCGAACAGGGGACCTGTGATGCTGGGTGCCTTTGAGAAAGAGGCAAAGCAAAGGGGGGGCAGTCACAGACCCAAAGTTGGACAAAATTGTTATATGAGAATAAGACCTGGCAGGAAAGTAGACCAGGCAGCCGCTGCACATCTGAAGACCCATGTTAAGGAGAATTCTCTGTTAAGGCTAATTTCCCAAACCTAGCGAGTCCCCCAGCAGCTTTGCTGGATCTTTGGGGTTTATTTTTTTCTCCTGCTAAGAGTGAGACTCTTTTGACTTTGAAATGTGTTTTATGGGCTATGGGGTCTTTTACTCCATAGGGCTTCAAGTGTTTTTGGTATGTGTTACACAGCACCCTCCGTGCCGTAACACAGGGGTGTCATAGTGACCCCCAAACATAGACTCCGTACCCTGGGACTGACTGTCTCCCAGGGCATGTAAAGACACCATTGACTTTACTAGTCCTAAATAGTGAACAGAACCAGTACAAACCATCATATTGTGGGCATACTGGTTGGGGCAATTCGATTGCGCCTGGGTCTGTTTGAGGGGGCACTGTCCAGTCCCCCCATGAGCGAGTTTTGGCTGGTGGCAGTGGGTACTACTTTTTATATTCAACCGTGAATATATTCCTATGGGATTTTCCCATTGTTCGAGGTTAATACTTTTTAACATAGCCTCAAACATACCGCCGGTTTATTTATTAATATTAATTCACCGGTTGGTATTTTTTGCCAGAACTCGGTTCCAAAATGCTTTTGTGTTCGCTTCTGTGACTCCAACCCAAGTCGAGCCCTTTGTTACACTTTTTGGCGGGCTTCTCTACAGAAGCCTCCAAAAGTGGTGCCACTCTATCTGGGTACCACAGTGGGTGTGGGAGGGGATTTAGGCACCCTGGACTGAGTTGCCTCGGCAACTCAAGTCACACTTTTGTGTGATTGGCCCAGTGGTGAGCCACCCGGCTCACCACTTAGCATGTTTGAGTGACAGCTAGGACTGATGATAGGGGTTTTCTGCATAAAAGCAGGGCTTTGGGGACTGGGACTTCAGACGTCGCCACAGGACCAAAGAATCTGAAGAGGGAGAAGCTGAGCCAACCTGCAACAACACCACCGGTGGAGCCCTGCTGAACCGACTCACCACTTCCAACGACAGAGGAGATCTTCATCCCGAAGAGTCTTCCTCCTTTGACTAGTGGGGATAACCAGTTTGCCCGCATTTTCGCCTTCCCGGATCATCTCGTGGCCGCCTTGCCTGTGCCAAGCACCCCGGCAACCGGGATACCACGTTTTTCCACTACTGCGAATAAAAGGGTAGTACCTTTTTACCGGAGAACTCTGCGGCTGGTTTCTTCCCTGGCAGTGCAACGACCTTTCAGCTTTCCTCCACATCGAGATCATCTCTTCCTCTGGACGACGCCGTGACTTGCATCCACTGCCAGGAACAACTGTCCCCGCTGGAGGATTCTCTCCACTTTCAAGGTACTGTGCCCGCCTGGCCTCCCTCACAACGGTCTGTGTGGGGTGTCTCTTAAATCCTCAACCTATCACTTGGGTTGGCCCTAGGCTGGCTAACTGAACTTTTCTGAGCTGAACTGATTCCTTTTTAAACTCTCTGCAAGACTTTCCAAGCCTTTAAAACTGTGTGATCTTGGGTGTATTGGTGTTCTACTCTCTCCAAGAGGGAGCCTGGCCTCTGAACTTTTTGCTCACAAGTAGATTTTGACTTCCCTGCCTTTCTGAGTGCTTCTAAAGTATTGTGTTGTGTGCTGTTCCTAATTTCTGCCTTTTCCCTCCCTTTTTCTTAAACTTATTGGAGTGCCATCTTTAGTTGAGCGCTCGCCTCTGTCTGGAAATAAGTGGTGCACCACACACCGTGGGTAATAATAAGCAGCGCTCGGATACCTGAGGGTTTGTAGCGCTATATAAAAGCCTAATTATTATTATTATTATTATTATTATTATTATTATTATTATTATTATTATTATTATTATTATTTTTATAAGACTTGTCTAATAAGGAATAAGGGATGTACATATAGTAATAGTGACTGTGTTTTTGAACTTGCTTATAATAATAGTGCTAGAGTGTTTCTAAGTGTGTCTTTAAATAAATAATTATACACTTGATACCAAAGCTCTGGTCAGTGTTTGCTTGTGCTACTGTATTTTGGTACCTATCTTGTATACTCTATATACGGTCTAACTCTTCTTGAGAGAAGTCTGGCTGCTCAGCCACAGGTACCGGGTAAATCTGGGTGGTACAGACTGCTACCAATTGGGTTTACTGCCAACACCTGTAGTCTTAAGCCTTTTGCAGTGGTCCCTAAGGGAACTGCACAGGTTTCTGCCTAACAGCCCACACCTAAAGAAAGAGATAATATTGAGAATAAGTCTAGGCAAGAGAGTATATGAGGAAGCCTGCTGCGAGTCTGGAGACCTGCACCCCACAGAAATAATTAAAAAAAAAAATAAAATAAAAGAATGTTGCATTTATATAGCACTACAAACCCTCAGATATCTGAGCGCTGCTTATTACCCACAGTGTGTGCTGCTCATTTATCGACCTCGGAAGGATGAAAGGCTGATTTTGGCCCTACCAGGATTTGAACCTGCATCAGCAGGCTCTGCATAGATTCCAAAGCGAGTGCTCTACTCTCTGTGCTATCGGACTGGCTGAGAAAGAACATTGAAAGTAAGCCCTTGCAGGAGAGTAAACCAGGCCAAAGCAATTGCGAGTTTGGAGACCCACACCCAGAAGAAAAGTTGAATGATTTGGAGTCCTGGCAGGAGATTCCACAGGCAAGAGGATTCTGAGTCGGGGACAGGCATCAATCATAAATAAAGACATTCAAGACAACCTTTTGATCATGTGAAAACCTAGGGGAAGGGAACCATAGCCCCTGGACTGAAAAATTGATTGAACTATGAGATAATTGAATCAAGGGATAAGGAAGAACCCTTGAGTGTGTGAGTCTCGGGGAAGGAAGCCCTGGATTGGAAAATTTGTCTTTTGTCAAAGAAAAGAACAGCGGTTGAGAATTGAGGAAAAGCTAGAAACTCAAGGGAAGGGAAACCATCCTCCCATTGTTCTTAGAGTTGTGAAACCCTGTGAATCAAAGGAAGGAAGTTCCCAAATGGGGGTCTGGCAACAAAGTGAACCAGAAGAGTTGAATAAAGAATCTTGAAATCCGGTCGTCAGACGATTAAGAGACCGGGGAAATCAGCTTCTGGTAGATATAAAATACAAGGGGAAAGGGAAGTACAACCACTGAAAGAGAGGAGCATCTCTTCCCGTAGAACTGACGATCCTAAATTGAAAAGAAGCGGAGGACAACAAAGAGGACAAGGAAGCACACCCCCCACCTTTAAGACTTAGGAAACCTAGTGGAACTTTAATCATTTATTCATTTGTGCACCTTTTTTTGGAACTTTACGTTGAAACTTACTACAGTTGTCCAGTTGAAAGACTTTTACCCTTTGCACATTTTCTTAGGTTTAGTTTGTAAGGGTCAGGATAGAATTTTGAACACAGGACGGAAAACTTTTTTTGTGTGTGTGCATATTCTGACACTGGCATCCTTTATTTTCGTTGAGGGAGGGGAAACCCCTCATAGTCTTCTGGCGAGGTTTTTCTCCAACCCTTCTTTTACTTTAATAAAAGTCTATAACAAATACCTGAACAAGCCCTCTGTCCGAGTCTTACTCCTGATTCATTACACAGTATAAAGTCCATCCGCCCTGAGTTAGAGTAGTGCTTTCTACTCTCACAAAAATATGGTACAAAGGGGATGGGACATAGAAGTAAGGAAAAGTTACTCATTGTAGTGAGTACTCTACCCCTAGTTCAAAGTCCCCATACCTCCAAATGCCCACCCTCCATCAATCTAAAAATAGTAAGCTAGTCATTCCGGTCCTCATCGGTTCAGCGACTGAGAAGGAGGAATGTGAGAGGCGGGGACTACGGCATGGACACAGTATGCATGTTGCCTGCCCCAATTTATCAGATTCTTGAAAAGGAAGCATGCCAGGGCGTGCTATGGCTTGGTTCTGTCCCTGCTTGGCAGGAAGACCCAAAATAATGAAGTGAAGGGGACTATGGACAGTAGTCACTACTATGAGTAACTTTTCCTTAATTCCACTGTAAGAAGGCATGTTGATTCTGGCTGCACCAATATACACCAGTATTCTTTTGTAAGCAAATACTCATGTTGACCAAGCCCATTATTCCAGCCGATATATGCCAGCATACTCTTAACGCCTCGTCCTCTTTCCCCCATACTTATGGGGTGTCCGTCCTATGGGGACAGGACCAGAGCACTTTTAGCATAGCATACAAAAGTCCCCTTTACATTTTTTGTTGCACACAAGGCACCGAGGCATGGACTTGGCCAGCCCCCTCCGAGTGTGCCCTCCGGCAGAACCAGTCAGTCCTTTTTTTCCTGCCTCAACAGAACTGGACGCTTCACATAGCACGCATGTTTTTTACTGTGCCACTATTCCCCAGGGCTTTTATTCAGCCTCTATTCAGTTATTTTCGACACCCTCTGGGAACTTCCATCTTTCTTAATATGATGGGTGGGTGTCAAGGGTTTTTCAACCTGCACTTCTTGCGGCAGGCATTTTGTGGCTGCGGACTCCCATGCATGGTGCAGTGAGTGTTTTGGCCCTCATCAAAGGTGTGTGGGCTTGTTCCTCCTGCCATGCACTTTCACAGAAGGCTTTTCACAGAAGACTATCGAAGTGGAGGGATCTCTTCAACGTGTCACTGCCGTGCGAGTTTGAAGTGTTTGTGTCTTAATTATTCACATCAGGTAAGTCATGCACCACGTGCAAGCGGGAGGGCCGTTAGTTCTGTAGCGGCCAGCCACTGAAGTACCCAAGTCCGCTCCAACTCCATCTTGGCTTCTACTGGTGCCAAAAGCAGAGGTTCCTTTGATAACTTTTACTGGAGCTTCGTCAGAGGCCCTTCATTTTTATACCGGTCCAAGTACCAAACACCTTCCAAGGTCTGACACTGGGTCTGTGGTACCTGAGGTGACGCCTCAGTGTCAAAAATCTACCGGGCCTAATAAGAGGCCCGAGGGTCAATCGGCTTTCTGGATCAAGATCCGACGATTTTCTTTCAGAAATACCTACCGGGCATCAGCCGGAGTGTCCTACTGGATCTAAGCAGAAGCAGAGTGCTGCACTGAGTTACTCCGTGCGCCAATTTGGTGGCTTCAAATACAGGTTCTAGATCTACCACAAACTGTCAGAAAATGGCATGTGCGGCCAATGAAGCAATGCCATTTCAGGGTCAGCGCCCATGTAACCTCAGAATGGCCGCCACAGACCAGACTACACAGACAGATATCTCTGTCATGGTTTGCTACTCAGCAGAGGACATCTCAGAAATGTTCTCGCCAGAGTCGGGATCTTCCGCTCCTTAAATATCTTAGCAGTTTTCTCTTCCTCCTACTGTTTCCAAGGAGGATATTGTTAGGGTGGACTGGTCCCCTATGACCACCTGGTTTACATCTTATCCCATACTATCTGCTTCACTCAAATTTGGAGCTCCCCCGCAGGTCAGGCAGCAGACTTGATACCCTAGACCGCCACCCCCATGGCCTCCACCGGCCTCCTCCTCGTACACTCCTACTACAGCAGGACCGTCCACTTCTTCAGAGGATAGATTATTTGAAAAATGTTGAAGGATTATATATTCAGATCCTATGAACGGATACTTTAAAAGTCTAACATGGGAAGTGGTGCCACAAAGTGCTCCTCTACCTCTGAATCCTCCTGGTCCGCTTACAATTCCGGCTGCTCCTGGACCCACAGTTGTGCCGGTTCCACCAATTCTGGCACCTAAGCTCACCGGTGCTACAAATCAAGATCAACCCTCTGGGTCAGGTATACAGGACCCAGTCACAGAACCTTCTCCGGTTACAGATACTGATACAGGGGACTATGAGGAAGGCGTGGAGGAAGCCTCTATATCTGCAAAACCAATCCATAACAGGATGGTAACAGTTCAAGATTTTTGGGGATTCCCTTTACCAGAAAAATCTGATTCAGAGCCCAGGGGAACTCTCCGGCATACTGTTATTAAATAAGGCTGGCAGATCCAGCATTCCTTTTCAGAATGATGTTCTAGCCGAGACGAAAGCTGTCTGGAAGAATCCACAAACAGCACCAGCTACATGTAATAAGATTGCTCATTATCGGGAGTTATTCTCGGGCACCCCCGCTTTATCTTCAAACTCTCAGCCTCAATCATCTGTGGTGGTCTCAGCGACTATGTTTTGCAAGTCATCTGCTTTTACACTGCAAGCTTCCAGCACTTTATATAGGGAAGAAAAACCTCTGAGGACCTATGGAAAGAACATTTTCGCTTCCATCAGGCCAACACTGATGTGCTGTTATCGGCTACCAACCACAAATTATGTCAAGAGATTGCAGATTTTCTCCAGCATTGGATCTTTCATGGATTCACATGCTTAGAATATTCCCCGTCGTCCGGGTTCCCAGCCTGACGACTGGGAATATTGTAAGCATGTAAATCCATGATAGATAACAACTCTGGAAAAATGGAGTTAAAGGTAAGAAACTACTCCCTTCTCCAGCTTTGGAGCTTTCATGGATTCACATGCTTAGAATATTCCCCGTTGTCAGGCTGGGAACCCTGACGACGGGGAATATTCTAAGCATTTGAATCCATGAAAGATACCAACACTGGAGAAATGGAGTTACAGGTAAGAAACTACTCCCTTCAGCAATATCTTCCGGCAGACAGGGTAGCTGTGGTTGTCTGGTCTCTCTGAAGCAAGGCTTATCGCGCAAGACTTGAGAGTGAGCGGCGCACCCTAAAACTACCGCCACTAGAGCACTAGCTATAGTCGTGGATCTGGGGCTTGAGCTAGAGCGACCTACTTCGATAAAGAAGTTCAAGACAAGATCCTGGATTTACCCTTTGAGTGAAGCAACGTTTTATTCCTCTACCAATGAGGTATTAAATAAAAAGAAAACATCTACTGTTACTGCCAAATCCCACACAATTCTAAGAAAAGGACCCCCAAAGTGTTTTCAACCCTCCAGGCAGTCATAGACAGATTAAAAGAATTAAACCTTTTTGTGGGTTTCGTGACCTTTTAGAGTTCAGTGTAAACAAGGAATTTCCCCCTCAGGAAAGAGGGCAGGGCTTTTACTCTCGCCTGTTTACCGTTACCAAGAAAAACCAGTCAGCCTGCAGACAGTATTGTACCTTTCCTATCTGAATCTATTCCTTCCCCTAAAAAAATTTAAGATGGTCACGCAAGCTAATATTCGGAATCCCTTCAACTAGGGAGACTGGTTGTGCTCAGTGGATCTAAAGGACACATCTTCATGTTCCAATATACGAAGCACAAAGAAAATGTCTCAGATTTTCCCTTGACCAGCAGCACGATCAGTATTGGGTTCTCCCGTTAAGCCTTAATGCAGCCCCCAGAGTTTTTACAAACCTGATGGATCCTTTAGCAGCATGTCTAAGAATCGGGGGATTCACATGTATCCCTGCTTGGACGACTGGCTTGTCAGGTCGTAAACATGCACGGGTGCCACAGCCTCCCTTCAGCAACTACTGGACCTTCTCTTGAGTCTGGGCATCACGGTCAATCTCAAGGAATCTTTTTTAATCCCAGTGCAGAACATTACCTTTATAGGTTTCAGATGGGGTACAACAGTGGGAAAAGTGTTCCTTAAAGAACAGAGGATACACAACATTCAGCAGTCAATCTCACATTTCTTGGCCCAGCGAACCACCTCAGTGTGGTGGTTTCAGCATTCTCTCTGCCTTATGTCGGCATATATTCTAGCCTTGTTTCTTGCTTGCCTCAAGATGAGGCATCTCCAGCTACTTCTAGCAGACTGCTGGGTTCAGGAGTATGAACCTCAGTCAAAAATGATTCTGATTCACTCCAGCTTGAAACCTGATCTCCTGTGGTGGGGGGACAGAAAGAATCTCAGAGCGGGAGTCCCTTTCCAAGATCGTCCTCATATGCACATCATAACTTCAGACTCCTCTAACAGGATGGGGAGCCACGTTGCATCAATTTCAGATGCATTGGCTTTGGTTTCCAGAGGAATCCCTCTGGCACATAAACATACTAGACCTGCTGGCAATTTTCAAAGTCTTAAAGTGTCGTCTTCCCTTGATTAAGAACTCATCAGTCCTCTTTCGAAACCGACAGCACAACAGCTGTGTCAACAAACGGGGTGGGGCAAAATCCCCAACGTTGTGCCATTTAGCAATTCAAATTTGGGAATGGGATACGCAGCACGTCATACATCTCCATGCTGTCCATCGAGTGGGAGACCTCAAACAGAGCAGACACATAGTCTCCTCTCACGCTGCAACCACGAATGAGAGCTAAAGGACTCTGTGCTTTATCATATTTTCCTAAAATGGGGTCACACTTAGTTGGATCTTTTTGTGCCTTCTCCTAACCGCCAGTAACTATGTTTCGAAGGGATTCTGTCCTCCGACGTATTCCTTATCAATGATAATACGTTTCCAGTTTGCTGGCCTCAGAAATTTTTTCTGTAGAGGGCGCTGCGCGTCGACGTCCGCCGAGTCGATGTCCCTCGACGGCCACCGTATCGGCGCCGACGTCCCCATGCCCATAAATAGGCATGCGCTGCGTCTGTTGCTACAGTTCGGTTTTTCTGCGCTTCGTGGGGCCTCGGAACGTCGTTGCTCAGTTCAGTCAGGATAACTCTATATCTACTCGAATAATACCTACTCGTTCTCGATGGCATCTTCATCGGAACCGACGACGACGCGATCCGGCTTCAAGAAATGTCGAGACTGCGGTAAAAAAAATGTCGATAACGGATCCACACAGGATCTGCTTGTGGTGCTTGGGATCCGAGCACCCTTGTTCGGAGTGTGAGGACTGCATGTCCATGACGGCGAAAGCCTTGAAGGAGCGCAAGGGGAAGCTCGAGAGGGGTAAGTCAAAAACCTCCTCGAAGGTTTCTTCGGCTGAGTCGAGGCATTCGTCTCCTCGGCGTCAAACATTCCCATTCTAGATCTCGAAGTAGCTCCCACCATTCGTCGAGATCAAGACACTGAAAAAAGAGACGTCGAAGATCCCCTTCCTCGTCGTCTTCTGTGTCCCCAGAAAGGGTGTCCTGTCCCACAAAACACAGCTCTCAAGCTGAGTGAGAGGAATTCAGAAAGAAAATGTTAAGCGTCTTCGAGAACGCGGCCTCGACCCCCTCGAAGACAGCTGAGGGTGATACCCCGGGTGAAAAACCCAAAAAATCAAAACGCCGCGAGTCGCAGCACCCGGTGAAACATTCCACCCGAGAGCGCCACGAGCCATCGGGTAAGAAGGCACCATCTTCGACGCAGTCGCCGAGGATTCCTTCGCCGTCGCCGAGGATTCCTTCGCCGTCGTCGAAGATTCCTTCGACGCATGGATCGACGCCGTTGTCGATGGGTTCCTCGATGCCATCGTCGACGCCGATGAAAGAGAAGACCAAGGCTTCTCCACAGCCAGCGGTGATTCCAAGGGCCTTGGGCACGACGCCGAGACCGTTGTCGATGTCCTCGAGTAGGATCCCGATCCTCTCGAGTTCTTCGAGACCCCTTCCAGTTTTTTCGACGCCGTTCTAGGCGCCTTCGAAGCCTGTCACATCGGCGTCGACGACATCAACGTTTTCTCGCCCAATAATGACGAGTTTGGCTCCTTCTGCCTTAGAGATGGGTTTTACACCATTTCAAAGGTCAGAGTACCCTGGACTAGCTTCAATTTATGAAGAGGGGGAAGATTCTGACCAGGAAACATTTGGGTTACAGAGGACCACAGTGCCTATTTCAGAGGATTTCACCTCTGAGGAAAGAAGGCTGAATGACCTACAAGAGTCACTATATGAGGCAAGTGGGCTGGACGCTTCCCCAGAAGTGGAATTTGTTAAGCCAGACACAGGGGAACATGCCGAAACACACTATAGAACCCTTATGGCAAGAATTATTGAATTTATGGGTTGGTCTGCGCCTTCCCCTGTTTTTCAACAGGATGATTTAACAGACATTTTAGACAAAGGTCCACAGGAGGACCCTGTGGTCCCCTTCCATGCAGCCTTGCAAAGGAAAATTACATCTAATTGGGAAATTCCTGAAGTTATCCCTGCGGTCAATAAAAGATTGTCGGCCAAGTATAGGGTAGCGGCTGCTGACCCTGAATACTTATCAAAACACCCAACTACGGAGAGCCTGGTGGTTCAAGCGGCAACTTCATCTAGCAGTAGGACCGCTTACCCTACTGTCCCACAGGATAGAGATGACAAGAGGTACGATTCTATGGCGAAGAAAGTCTTCTCTGCATGTAGTATGGCGTTGAAGTCCATCAACGCCACCTGTACGCTCGCCCGGTTCAGTTGCACACTATGGGAGTGTGCTTCATCAGCGGCTGACTGTATACCCGAAGGAGAGGAAAAGAAAGCCTTCCTTAACATTATTAAAGATGGCAAAGATGCCATGTGCGAATCACTTCAAACTGGCATAGATTCCGCTGACAGTATCAGCAGGGCCATGGCGGCAAGTACAACAATCCGCAGGCATGCGTGGTTGCTAAAGTCTGGCTTTGCTCCAGATGTACAGGCCAGACTTTTGAATATGCCCTTTGACGGCTCTTCACTATTTGGAAAAAAGGCTGATGACAGTCTGGAAAAGTTACAGACTTCTAAAGCAGCAGCAAAATCTTTTGGAGCTGCTATTCGCCAAACTCCTTTTCGCCCCTCAGGAACCTCTGGGAGAGGAAAGTCCTTTCGCTATTATTCCGCATTCGGAAAAGGCAGAGGACAGCCGGCTCAAAGAGGCCAAAGGAGATCCACCCGAGGTGGACGGGTCAAAAGTACTAAGGCCGCCGCAGCAGGTGCCTCTTTACCCTCGGCATCTGCATCAGCCGCCCCTAAACCACTCTGAGGCCTTTCCACACAATACACCTGTAGGGGGCAGGTTAACTCACCATCTGACGGAATGGCAGGCTATAACGTCAGATGCTTGGGCATTGGAGACAGTTGCCCAGGGTTACTGCCTGCCCTTTCTACACATCCCTCAGAGTCATCCACCGGGGAACAGCTCTCTAAAAGTTCCAGATTCGCTCCTCTTGCAGGAAATTATAGACCTGCTAGAGAAAGGTGCCATAGAACCGGTACCTGTAGCGGACAGGAACAAGGGCTGGTACTCCCCCTACTTTCTCATACCAAAGAAGGACGGAGGACTGAGACCCATCCTGGACTTACGAGAATTGAACAAGTTCCTCAGGAAGGACAAGTTCAAGATGGTAACTCTCTCTCAGATCCTTCAGGCCCTCCAGATCCAGGACTGGCTGGTATCTCTGGACCTTCAGGATGCTTATTTCCATGTGCCAATCCATCTAAAACACAGGAAATACCTGAGGTTCGCAATTGGCGACTCTCATTATCAATTTCGAGTTCTGCCATTTGGGCTGACCTCCGCCCCAAGGGTCTTCACCAAGCTATTGTCGGTAGTGGCTGTGAGTCTAAGGAGGGAAGGGATCCACGTCTACCCCTACCTGGACGATTGGCTAATCAGGGCTGTATCTTCAGAACAAGCTCAGATCCAGCTAGATTATGTCTGCCACTTCCTTCACAAACTGGGCTTCTCCCTCAATTTGAAGAATTCACAGATGATGCCATCACAGAGACTCCAGTTCATTGGGGCGGTCCTGGACACATCCCTGGGAAAAGCCTCGCCACCAGAGGTGAGGGCTAAAGATATTCTACAGATGGTCACCAAGTTTCAAAATGCCCAACGTCTTCCAGCCTTCGACTTTTTGAGGTTGCTAGGCCTCATGGCATCCTGCATCTTCCTTGTGCCAGAGGCTCGCCTGAGAATGAGATCTCTTCAGAGGGCACTGAGAAGTCAGTGGTCGCAATTCTCAGGGAGAATGACAGATCTCCGGATTCCGGACAAGGTAGCCCGCGACCTTCAATGGTGGGCCTATCCAGAAAACATCTTGAAAGGAGAACTGTTTTGGCAACCATGGCCGGAGATAACAGTAGTCACAGACGCCTCACTCACGGGGTCGGGAGCCCATGCCAACGACTTGACCATCAGAGGTTGTTGGTCTCCATCGGAGTCCAGACTACACATCAAACTATTGGAGCTGAGAGCGATCAGACTAGCGCTGAAAGCTTGCCTGCCATCAGTACAGGGGAGAAATGTCCTGATAATGATGGACAACACGGTGGCCATGCACTACCTCAACAAAAGAGGAGGCGTAGGATCACTGCCACTGTGCAGAGAGGCGATGCAGCTCTGCTTTTGGCCAATTCGGGAAGGAATCTTTCTATCGGCAGTCCACCTAGCCGGAGAGAAGAACTTGACAGCGGACGCTCTGAGGAGGCAGAGCACAGTCTCCCACGAGTGGGAGTTAGCTCAGGAAGTCATTCAAGAGATCTTCGCCCTTTGGGGAACCCCTCAGGTGGATCTGTTCGCCACAAGCACCAACAGGAAGTGCAATCTGTTCTGTTCAAGGGAATTTTTCCCGAGAGGAGCTCTGGGAGACGCGTTCGTAGTGGACTGGGAGTTTCCACTCCTTTACGCGTTTCCACCAGTCCCTGTTATTCCTCAAATGGTCAGGAGGTTGAGAAGATTCCGGAAAACCATGATCCTAATTGCCCCGGATTGGGCCAGGAGAATGTGGTACCTGGACCTTCTAGATATGTCCATCTGCCCTCCAATCCGTCTTCCACTCAAAGAGAATCTTCTCTCGCAGAAGGGAGGTCAGGTTCTCCATCCAGACACCAGAACCCTCAACCTTCACGCTTGGCTTCTGAAAGGATGAGGTACAAGGATTGGGACCTCCCTGATGACGTCATGGAGGTGTTGCTTTCGGCCAGTAGGCCAGCAACAAAGTCTTTATACCGCTGCCGTTGGAACAACTTTTGCAGCTGGTGTAGGGAAGAGAATATCGACCCTTTTTCATGTGGTACACCAACGGTGTTATCGGTTCTACTCTACTTGGCAAACTCAGGCCTTCAAGTTGGCACTGTAAAAGGCTATCTCGCAGCGCTTTCTATCTTCAAGCGCACTGCGGAGGAACCATCGTATTTCAAATTTCCTCTAGTGGTACAATTTCTCAAGGGATTAACTAATGTTTATCCCCCAAAACCATTCCAGGTTCCCTTATGGGACTTAAATTTGGTCTTAAAACTTCCTAATGGGCACTCCATTCGAACCACTTCACTCTTGTATGCTGAGATTTCTCACGCTTAGAAACTGTCCTATTGGTAGTGCCAACATCTGCTAGGAGGGTGAGCGAGCTACAAGCTCTCTCCTGTAAACCCCCACATACAAATTTCCACAAGGAAAAAGTTGTCCTACAGGTGAAGCCTAATTTCCTCCCAAAGGTGGTTTCTGAATTTCATATTACTCAGAAAATTACCTTACCTTCGTTCTACCCTCCTCCCCATCCGGGGAAAGAGGAGGAAAGGCTACATAGACTGGACCCAAGGCGAGCTCTTGGCTTTTATATCAGCAGAATGGCTAGGATCAGGCAAGCAGACCAACTGTTTTTAGGATACTCGGGTCACAAGTTGGGACTACCCATAACAAAACAAACCGTCTCCAGGTGGATTATTTTGGCCATTCTGGAATGTTACAAACTGGCAGGGAAAGAGCCACCCCAAAAGCTCAGGGCTCATTCAACCAGGGGTATCGCAGCCTCTTCGGCTCTCCAAAGAGGGGTACGGGTTCCAGACATGTGCGGCTGCCACATGGTCGTCCGCACATACATTCACAAAATTTTACAATCTGGTTTCCTCCACTACTCAAGAGACCAGATTTGGCAAGGCCGTATTACATTTGGTCCATCCCTAAAGGGATAGATAACATTCTCACTCCCACCTCCAATTACATGCCACTGCTATGGGAGTCTATCAAAGATAAGGAATACGTCGGAGGACACAATCCCTTTGAAGAACAAGTTACTTCTTACCTTGTAACGTTCTTTCGACGGGATGTTCCTCCGACGTATTCCTTATCGCCCCTCCCATCCATCCCCGCAGTGATACTTCCCCTGTGGTTGCAGTTTACGCTCCTTCAAGGTCAATAACCAATTCAGGCATGACTTTTCTTATGCTACAAAACGGAACTGAGCAACGGACGCAGCGCGTGGCTATTTATGGGCATGGTGACGTCGGTGCCGATACGGTGGCTATCAAGGGACATCGACTCGGCGGACGTCGACGCGCAGCGCCCTCTACAGAAAAAATTTCCGAGGCCAGCAAGCTGGAAACGTATTATCAAAGATAAGGAATACGTCGGAGGAACATCCCGTCGAAAGAACGTTACAAGGTAAGAAGTAACTTGTTCTTTTCAGCCCTTCTGAGGGTGAGTCCAAATTCCTTGGGACTAGCGAGGCATGCTGTGCATTTCCACTGATTCTCCTAATTTCCAGAATAGTCAAAGTTCAAAAAGTCAAACCATTGCACTCTGATAATGATAGCGTCAAATTGGCAAACTGTGTCTCTACTTGGATCTTCTTTTCTCTTATCAGTGCCCACCGGCCATGTCTCCTCCCTGTGACTCAGGACCTACTCTCTCAGCAGGAAGCAAAGGTGCTGAATCCCTCTCCAATATCGCTCAATTTAGCAGCCTGGTACCTGAGCATCTAGCCTCTTCCAGCCTGGCCCTATCGGAAGAGAATATGGCTGTTATACAGGCCGCTAAGAATCAGTCAACAAGGTCCCAATATAAGAGCAAGTGGACTCGCCTCTGTTTTTGGATGCTGGAGCAATCCCTGAATCATCTTCATTCTTCTTTAGACAACATTCTGTCTTTTGTGTTTAATCTAGCGTTGACCGGAGTGAACATCTGATCTTTGTTAGGGAGAATTCTCTTCTAAGGCTAATTTCCCTTACCTATAGAGTCCTCCAGCAGCTTTGCTGGATTTCAGGGGTTTGTTTTTTTACTCCTACGAGTGAGACTCCTTTTTCCCCCTCTTAGCTGTATTTTGATGTATGTTTCAGCCTAATTTTGTGCTTATGGGCTATGGGGTTTTTCTCACCCTCATAGGTGTCATCTTTTTACATGTGTGTTACACAGCACCCTCAGTGCCGTAACACGGGGCTGTCACAGTGACACCCCCAAACATAGACTCCACCTGGGACTGACTGTCTCCCAGGGCATGTAAAGTCCCCATTGACTTTACTAGTCAATAGTTATGAACTAAACCAGTACAACCCATCTTACTATGGAAGTACTGGGAATGGGAATAGTTTTTCCCTGATGTTCATTTTCGAGAGGGTACTGTCCAGTCCCTCTCTCAAAAGTTTCTGGCTGGTGGCAGTGGTTACTACCGTAAATATTCGACCGCAAATATTTTCCTATGGGATTTTCCCATTGTTCTAGGCTACCAATTTTATTGACGGCCTCTAACATACCGCCAGGTTACTTTAATACTAATTTTGCTCCGGTAGGTTTTTATTGCCAGAACTTTAACAATGTTTCTTTCTCGTGTCTTTCTCTGAAATCCTAACCCAGGTCGGGGATCCTTTGTTCGTCCTTTTGGCGGGCTTCTGCTGAGAAGCCCTCCTTTCGGCGCCACTGAGTCTGGGGTAGACCCATTGTGTGGGAGAGGGAGTAGGCACCCTTGACAGTGTTGCCTAGAGAACCCAAGTCGCACTCTGCCCTGATAGGTTGGAGGGTCTCCCGCCAGGATGACCACTCCACTCTGTGAGTGACAGCTAGGCTGTATGAATGGGGGTCTTTCTGTATAAAAGCAAAGTCCTGAGTACTGGAAGAGCAAGACGTCGCCACTGGAACTAAGAAACCGAAGAGGAGAGAAGCCAAAGACATCTCCAACGACTGAACCACCAGTGAAGCCCTGCTGCAGCGTCTCACCACTTTTCTCCACATGACGAGAGAAGATCTTCCCCTGCAAGAGCCTTCTTCCCTTGAGCTGGTGGGACCAACCAGTTTGCCAATCGCCTTCCAGGACCTGCCTTGGTCGAATGGCCAGTGCCAGACACTCGGAGACTGGATAGCCAGGCACCCGTCCACCACAACCGCGATTTAGAGGAGCGTAACTTTTGTTCCTTTTCGGCATCACAGCGGCTGGTTTCTTCCCTGGGCAGTAGAGTGACTCGAACCTTCCTCCATGACGAGAGCCTCTCTTCCTCTGCTGGATATCCCGAACTGCAGGAACTACCGCCACCGCAGGAGCCGCTTCCACTTTCAATGTACATTGTCCCACCAGGCCACCCGTTTCGTGGGGTATTGCTAAAGGTGTTTTAAATCCTTTACTTACCTCTTGGGCTGGCCATCCCTATCGTCTAACATTATCTTTTACCTTCTGCATCATCCTTTTCCAACATTAAACAAAGACTTGACTGCAGCTACTAGAACAGTTTGATCATGGGCACATTTGCCTTATACCACTAACTCTGGCACAGCCCTATTGACTTTGGCTCAACCTGTTACATCTGCCTTCTCTAGATTGCTTCTCACTAAGAAGTGGGTTGATGCACAGAAAAACTCTTATAACCACTTTTCCTTCCCTTTGAAATATTGCTGAAGTGCCATTTTGCTCGGTTTCACCTAAGTATTGCTTATACTAAAGTACTGCCTTGCTTAACTTGTTCACAATCCACTTGGGAAGTGTTGCTGGTGTGTTGAAGAGTCTAAACCTGTATAACTTGACCTTTCCATCCCTCTGAAGAAATTGCTAGAGTGCCATTTCACTCTTGCTCAAACTTGTCTACAATTTAAATAGGGAGTTGTGTATACTTTTCTTGACTGTTTTAACTTGCTTTAATAATAGTGGCTTGCGTGCTGATTTAAGAGTGTGTAAAATAAATATATTTCTGAGGCTTGTGGAATCTGCTTAGATCACATGCTGTGCATAGGCCGACATCTAGTGGAAGCTGCGGAGTATTATAGTTTGTTTTTCGAAACTCGAAAATGGGCGTCGACACAGGCGTGCCAGTAATACTATCCCTAGTGTGATGTCCACTGTACCCAAGATCCCTCACGCGTCTAGGATCCTCAGATTGTTTTTTTCCGCCATACTGGTCGGAAGCATCTTGCGGAGTCCCCTGGCCTTAGCCTTACTTTTGCTAATTATTGAAGTTTAAAATTATTTATTGACATCCTTCCCCACCCCAACGTCGACCCTCGGCGACGGCTGAAGAAGACATCGACCGTCGGCTGCTGCACGACGGATCTGGGCCTCGGAAGGCCGCTGGCCTCGGCCCGGGCCTAGTAGGCCGCTGGCCTCGGCCCTGCAAGTAGGGAGAGTGGGGGGTGGTACATACTCTTCACTCTTGGTATATAGGTACACCTTATATATTTCTAACACTTACCAGCCCGCTGCATCAAGGTGCGTATGGAGGGTACCCCTTTCCAATTCTGCCCCAAGTGCAACCGCAAATACCCTTGGGTCGACAGGCACGCCACGTGCAATCTCTGCTTGCCGAGGGACCACCCCGAAGCGAACTGCAGAGCGTGTAGTAGGTTTAAGCCTAAGACACTTAAGGACCGTTCGACAAAGCGTTGGGCCCACCACGCCAGGCAGGCGGCCATGGCAGCGGAGGGCGCCTTCAGCGATGGCAGCGACGCCGTACTTTCGGACGGCGAGGGCATTACGGCGTCGAAAGACTGCCGAGCGCAGGTCCCCGACCTCGGAAGGTTGTCCGGCAGGGCGGCTATGGGGAAGACCCCCGGCGACGCAAGCGCTACACACCCTAAGTCCAACCGAACCTCGACGACGTCGACTTCTCGGAAAGAGGCACAGATAGAACGGTCCGACTCGGTGTCCTCTGGGCGCTCTCGATCAAGATCGCCTCATGACGCAAGGCAATCATCCACTCTTGCCAAGAGTGCCTCGCTCCCTAGGTTAACGGAAGTTCGATCGTCGGAAGACGAAGACGACTTCCACCCCCAGGCCGCGCTCCAGGAGACCGAGGCCGCAGTTAACACCAGCGAGGCCCCACGCTCGAAACACACAGATACCTCTCCTGACCCTCGACGCCAGGCGTCGAAAGTCTCTGGGGCCTCCAAGGGGCAGGGAAAACATTTTTCCATGCACGGGGAGGGGGGGAAACAGCGGAAAGCACAGCCTTCCACTCCTGTAAGACCATCCTTCCACCCTAAGCAGACAGACAAACACAAATCTACTGGGACATCAACATCCAGCAAGGGTACCCTTGATAAGTCCTCTAAGTTGCCTACTAAAGTCATACCCTGTTCCAAAGAATGGTCCAGTGAATACATAGACAGGGTCATGTCAAGGATGTCTTCCTTAGCTGATTTTTATGACAAAAACCCAGAACATTTCCTTTCGTATGACCCTCAAGGGGCCACACCCTCAGGCTCCTCTGATCCTATCCCCCTAAGTAAAAAGGCCCGGTTCGAAAGACCTGAACCCTTCGAGGTGCAGCCTTACTCTACTCCATACTCTACTTCACACCCCAGATACCAAGGACAGCCTTTCCCTGAAGGGGACCAGGAGTTTAACATTATGGAGGAACAAACCGGGACTGAATACTATGCGGATGATGAGGACCTGGAGGAGGTAGAAGATGAGCAGGAAATTTACAGAGTAGATTCCCCGGTAGAGAGCGAAGCCCCAGTTACCGACTTGCCAATTGATAACCAGCCCCTCCTTAATGAAGTTCTCGCTCGCGCAGCAGAACATTTTCACATCGACACCCACGGTGTACAGGAGGAAAGGGACTTCGCAGAAGAGTTGGTGGGAGAGAGGAGGCCGGTCGCTCAGACCATCCCTATCCTTAAATCCATCCAACGTAGAATAGATCCATCCCTGGTGAATCCTAACCTCACCAGAGCCGTCAACCCCAGAGTCGAAAAACTTTTTCGGGCAGCCCAGTCTGACCCTCTTTATATAAGAGGACATCTTAAACCAGACTCCCTAGTGGTTACCAACACTCGGAAGAGGGCTGGGACACCCTTATCGTCGTCAGAAGCTCCTCCCGACAAGGAGAGCAAAAAACTGTATGGGTTTGGCAGGAAGGTAGCCTCAACGTCCGCCTACCAAGTAAGGATTGCAAACTCCACCACCCTGTTGGCAAGTTACAACTGCCATCAATGGGAAGAGGTCGCGGCGCTCATAGCCTCTGCTCCTGAACCGTTAAAGGGCCAGTTGGCTCGGATCTCGGCAGAAGGGAGAGCCGTGTCTGGTTGCATATTAAAAGCAACTTTCGACGCCGCGGACAACGCAGGAAGATTGATAGCGGAAGGTACTGTTATCAAGAGACATGCGTGGTTACGGCAGTCGGGGTTCAAAACAGAAACCCAGGCTTCATTAATAGACAAGCCGGTGGAACCCGATCTATTGTTTGGGAAAGCGGTCGAAGACGCACTTAAGAATGCCAAGGACGAATACAAGACTCTCAAATCCCTTGGCCAGCTTACCAACAAACCCCCTAACCAGAGGGGGAACAGTAATTTTCGTCGCCCACGCGGCCAAAATTCACAAAGAGGCAACTATGCCCAAGGACAGGGTACACAATGGAACAACAACCAGCAGTCTACCCAAAGTTACGGCAGGGGTAACAAGAGAGGTCGTGGAAGAGGCAGAGGCAGCCCCAACAAGGGAGGTAGCACGCCTCCACCAAAGCAGTGGCGCTCAGTTCAGGGTCCCTTCTCACGCAACCCCAGTAGGGGGACGCATTTCCAACTTCACCCAGGCTTGGGAAGGGATCACCTCAGACAGATGGGTGCTGTCAACAGTGTCCACAGGATATTGTATAGAATTACTGCAGCGTCCCCAGAACCACCCTCCACGACAAAGAGTCCACTCTTTAGAACATCAGAAGATCCTTCTCGAGGAGATCGCCATTCTGCTAGAAAAGGACGCGATAGAACTCGTCCCAGGACACCAGGTAAACAAGGGTATCTATTCAACTTACTTCCTTGTGCCAAAGAAAGATTTGACAATGCGCCCAGTATTGGACTTACGGCCTGCCAACAAGTATGTCAAGCCCCAAAAATTCCGCATGACCACGCTACAAGAGGTAATCCCCCTCCTAAAAAAGGGGCATTACATGGCAACCTTGGATATGAAAGATGCTTATTTTCATATTTCCATGCTCCCAGCGCACAGAAAATACTTGCGCTTCAAGGTGGACAGTCGCCACTACCAATTCAAGGTACTGCCCTTCGGGATAGCTTCAGCACCAAGGGTATTCACCAAGGTACTGGCGGTGGCAGCTGCACACCTACGCAGGGAGGCAATCCCAGTGTACCCTTATCTGGACGACTGGCTCATAACGGGGGAAACCCCAGGAATTTGCAGGTCAAACATTGAGAGGACTATCGACCTCCTCCACGAATTAGGCTTCTCTATCAACGAGAAGAAGTCAAGTCTGGTGCCAAGCACCTCAAAACAGTTCCTAGGAGCAATCCTAGATACTCGGAAAGGGTTGACCTTCCCTTCGGAAGAGAGAATTCGGAATATACTACTGCAAATTCCACATTATCAGTCAGGTCAACAAATAACGGTACGCAAAGCAATGCGGTTACTGGGCATGATGGCGTCATGCATTTACCTGGTCCCCCACGCGCGTCTGCGCATGCGTCCCATGCAGGAATGGTTGGCGAAACAGTGGTCTCAGGCAAGTGGTCAGTGGGACGATCTAGTGGTCGTTTCGCCAACACTCGTACAGAGCTTACACTGGTGGACAAGAGAGAATCTCGCAAGGGGAAAACCCTTTTACGATCCTGAAGTACAGGCAGTGGTTACTACAGATGCATGCCTGACTGGGTGGGGAGCTCACCATCTCCACCACACAGCTCAGGGTCTCTGGTCTCACTCAGTAGCCAAGAACCACATCAACCTGCTAGAGCTTCTGGCAGTATTCCGAGCGCTTCGGGCGTTCGAGCCCCATCTGCTAAACTTGTCGGTGCAGATCCGGACGGACAGCACGACAGCCATGTTCTATCTGAACAAACAAGGAGGGACTCGTTCGCCAAATCTGTCCAAGCTTGCCCAGAAAATCTGGATATGGGCACTCAGACGGAACATCTTCCTGTCATCACAACATGTTCCAGGGGAGCTCAATTCCCTAGCGGATGCCCTAAGCAGAGACTCCCTCCCAGAAGAACACGAATGGGTCCTTCACAGAGATATCGTAGAAGATCTCTTCTCTCAGTGGGGTTTCCCCACTATAGACCTATTCGCCACAAGCGAAAACAAACAATGCCCAGGATTTGCATCCAGGTTCCCCCAGCCAGACTCCCAAGGGAACGCCCTGTGGATGAACTGGTCAGGGATGTTTGCGTACGCTTTTCCACCAACTCCTCTCATCAGGAAGGTGGTGTACAAGATGAACAAGGAATCGATGACGCTCATCCTAGTTGCTCGCATGTGGGCGAGACAACCATGGTTTCCACACCTACGCAGGATGGCGGTGTGCGAGCCCATCAAACTCCCAGCCTGGTACAACCTACTGTCCCAGCAACAAGGTCAAACAGTGCACCAGGAACCCAACTCAATGAACCTGGCAGCATGGCTCCTGAGGTCATAGAGTTTGGGCATCTCAATTTACCACAGAGGTGTATGGACATCCTAAAAGAATCCAGGAAACCAAACACAAGGCACTGTTACTTTGACAAGTGGAAGAGATTCGTTATTTGGTGCCAGAATAAACAAATCAACCCAGTTGATTGCACCCCTTTCAACGTTGTAACATACATGCTCCACCTGCTGGACGCAGGTTTTGTTTTTAACTCTCTGAAGGTACACCTGGCAGCCCTCTCGGCTTACACCACATCCCATAACAAAGTATCGTGGTGGAAAGTACCAGTAGTTAAAGCCTTCATGGAAGGAGTAAAGAGACTTCACCCTCCTATTTCGAACCCACCGCCAGGATGGGACCTCAATGTGGTGCTAGCTAAGCTCATGGGCCCCCCTTTCGAACCCATGCATAAAAGTAGTCTCAAACACCTGACTTATAAAACGGCCTTCTTAGTAGCCATTACCTCTATAAGAAGGGTCAGTGAAATTCAGGCTCTGTCAGTGCAGGATCCTTTCTTTACTATCCACAAAGACAAACTGGTTTTACGCACACACCCTAGGTTCTCACCTAAATGTATATCTAAGTTCCATGTAAACCAGTCCATCGAGCTTCCGGCTTTCTTCCAGAACCCGCAAAGCTCAGCTGAGGTGAAACTACACACCCTTGATGTGCGTAGGGCGGTCCTCTACTATGTAAATAAAACCAGACCGCTAAGGAAAACAGATCAACTGTTTGTCTCCGTAGCTACAGGCAGAGAGGGGATCGCGTCTCTAAAGGCGCGATCTCGAAGTGGATTATCAACTGTATACAGCTGTGTTACTCTCTTTCTGAAAAAACTCTGCCTTTTACGCCAAGGGCCCATTCTACTATAGGCATTGGGGCCACTCTGGCTTTTATTGCAAATGTTCCCCTCGACACCATTTGCAAAGCAGCTACTTGGAGCTCTATTCACACTTTTACTCAGCATTACTGCATTGACACTCATTCCAAGACAGATACACAAGTGGGACAAGCTGTTCTAAGACACCTGTTTGCTCATGACCCTTCTCACATCCCACCTCCTTCTTCTGGTACTGCTCGCTAATCTATGCACAGCATGTGATCTAAGCAGATTCCACAAGCCTCAGAAGGGATACATTACTCACCGTAATCGTATTTCTGATGCTTGTATCTGCTTAGATTCACATGCGACCCACCCTTCCTCCCCTCCGAGAGAAGGCGCATGATTGCTTGTAGTCTTACCTTTCTGTCGATCTGCTTGGATTATCTGTACTCGCGCTACTCCTCATGCTTCCTCATGTCAGAAAAAATACAATCTGAGGATCCTAGACGCGTGAGGGATCTTGGGTACAGTGGACGTCACACTAGGGATAGTATTACTGGCACGCCTGTGTCGACGCCCATTTTCGAAAAACAAACTGTAATACTCCTCAGCTTCCACTAGATGTCGGCCTAGGCACAGCATGTGAATCTAAGCAGATACAAGCATCAGAAATACGATTACGGTGAGTAATGTATCCCATATTCTTTTTGATACAAAGCTTTGGTCAGTGTTTCCTTGTTCCATAGTACTGTAGGCCTAATGTGTAAACCCTGAATACTGATCATCTCCCTCTTGAGATAAGTCTGACTGCTCAGCCACAGCTACCAACTAAATCTTTGTGGTACAGACTGATACCCAAGGGTATTTATTGCACATACCTGTAGTCTTAATCTTCTGTAGTGCTCCCTAAGGGAACTGCACAGGATTCTGCCTAACAACGAGCAGTGCATATACTGCCTCTATCCTCATAACATTCACAAGTGTGATATTTGTAAGACATTTTCTAACAAAACTCTCCAGGACAGACATAGAAGACTCCTTCTACATTTGGAATCAAGAGAACACTCTTCTGATGAACAATCGGCTAAGACAGCCCCTGTACTGTCTATGAAACCTTCAGAGAGGCAAGCTTCAAAAAGAAGGGCCTCCTGTGTGGAAAGAGGTTCTTCTCCTTCACATAGGAGCAAGAAAAAGGTGGCGTTGACAACTTCCCTTGGTTCTGGAGACCGAAAGAAAAAGCACCCTGACGAGAAAACCTCCTCCAAAGGTAAGGAGACGTTTACAAAAATTCTTGGTGGGCAATCGTCATCGAAAACGCCATCTACGAGCAGCACCAGCGATAAAGGCCAGTCGACAAGCAAGCTGTCAACTAAGCCTAAGACATCAACGACGACGCTCCAAACCTTGTCGTCTACGACTAAGTAATCGTCGTCGAAATCAGCCACAACTAAGCAATCGTCAACAAAGAAATCTCACCACTCGTCAACAAAACTCTCGTCGACGGAGAAGGTGCATCACCGATCCACGAAGCCATCATCGTCCATGGAATCCTCATCAACGACGAAGCTACTAAGTAAACCACCACGACGAAATCACTGTCGACGACAATTCCTCGTCGACGGAGAGGAATAAATCCAAGGCTCCGTCCACAGATACTTCAGGCACGCCGTGTAAGGAAAGCGAGTCATTCAAACCAATGGACACGGACCTCCACCCTAAGGGAACTGCATAGGATTCTGCCTAACAATCTTGTCGTAAATATCTCTCTGCTATCGGAGCTTAGAGCTTATATCATCTCCACAGAGCTTGGAATGTCTACTTCTAACCCCGTTATCACGCAGCACTTTGACTGTCTGCTTAAGCTTTATCCTCCAGTGTCCAAACCTGACCAGTATGGGACCTGAACGTGGTATTGTCTGCAATATCCCATAAACCGTTCGAAACCATGTCAATGGCTGACATGAAACTGGTATCTCTCAGAACCACCTTTTTAGTAGCCGTAACGTCTGCTAGAAGGATTGGGGGGATGCAAGCTCTTTCTTCATCAGAGGTTTATACCATCTTCCATAAAGATAAGGCTGTTCTTAGGACGCATTCTAGGTTTTTACCAAATGTTGTGTCGTCGTTTCACTTAAACTAAGAAGTTGTACTACCCATGTTTTTCTCCTACCCCTCAGTCTGAAGGGGAGAGAGTCCTTCATTCCCTAGACATAGGGTGAGTGCTGAAATTCTGTTTAGACCTCATCAGTGAATTCAGGATAGCAGATAGCTTATTTGTTTCCTTTGGGATTAAGCAAGCAGGATTGCAAGCCTTGAAAGCCACAAATCAAGGTGGATCGTCTCTTGTATTGTAGAGGCATAAATGCTTCAGAACAAGTCAGCAGTTCGAGCCAAAGCAACAGTGATGGCATTCCAAAGTAACAGTTAATGGGAGGGCCTTAGTAAAGCAGCAACTTTGTCTTTCCCCTCCGCATTCTACAAACATTACTGAATGGATACAGCAACTTGATCAGATGCTAGATTTGGTCAGGCTGTTCTGCAGAACCTTTTTGCTTGAAATGAGTTTCCAGCCACCCAGTCAGATTAGTGCTTTGTAATCTTCCATAAGTATGGAGGAAAGGGCACGGTACGTAAGTAGTGACTTCTGTAGCCTTAGTCCATGGTCCCCTTTCCTCCATATGCCCCGCCGCCTTCCCCCATTAAATACTAGTTAGTCAGGTTTCCCGTCTTGCGGAACCGAACTGACAGTTGTTGCCGGAGGGAAGAATGGGCTGGGCTGGCCATGCGTCAGTGCCTTGCATGCAAGACAACAAATACAAAGGGCAAATTCATTTTGCTATGCCAAGTGTTCCGGTTCTGTCCCCATAGGATGAACACACCATAATTATGGAGGACAGGGGACTATAGACTAAAGGTATAGAATTCACTACCCTGCATAACCTTTTCTTTCCCACCTAACACCCTTATGCTTGCCTTGCCTAAAATGCCAGTAATGCTGCTGTAAGACAACATGTCCAGGCTTTCTGGATCAGCATATGCCAGTATTACCCCCTTAGGAGTACTTTTGAATTGTTCCCATAATGCCAGTAATTTTACTGCAAGAGAACATGTACATGCAAGCTGTACAAACATGCCAGTGTTCTGTGAAAAATCTAAGGGTCAGGTGAGGTCCATTGCTTTTAGATCCCGACCCTGCGGGTGGACACACGCAGGATGATCTGGGTGGAGAGTCCTCTGGGATTAGGGAGGGAATACTTGAGGGTGAGACATGGTATCCCCCCTTCCTTGATAGTGACCTACCCAAACCCCCCTCAGTCTTCATAGGATGTATTTAGGCACACTCTCCTCTTCCCTGTCAAACATCACTTAAGTACTATGACGAAGAAAAAGGCAGTCAACGGTTCTTGATATTGTGTTGCTATCCATGGTTTGTGGCATCACATTGCAATTGCCTGCATTCTTCACTTCTAGGTTCCCAGCTGACCTCTGTGTTTTGCATTTGGTCCTGTATTGCATCTGCTTTCTTTACTTCCAGGTTCTCTGTTGTGATTTGTGCTTTGCCTGTTCTGTACTACATCTGCATTCTCTACTTCTAGGTTCCTTGTTGTGCTCTTTTCTTTCTGATGGTTCTGTACTGCATCTAATTTGTAGGTCCGTTGTTCTTGTTCTTTGTGTGCCCCCCTTTCTTTTGTGTCCCCCTGGTGCCTCCCTTCTATCTGCCCCCCGCCCCACCCTTGTGACCTCCCCGTGCCCCTTCCCTGCATGGGCTCCCCTCTTCCCACCATGCACCCCTAAGGTGCTCTCTGTCTCACTTTTCTTTTGTAACTGCTTTTCTATCGACTATCCTATCTCTCTCTCTAAGTCTGGCAGGAAGAAGTTCAAAAGGGACATCCTCGTCTCCAACCCAGTCCTCTGTATCGTTGATACCTATAACAGTGCTTCCTCCAGACAGACCCTTACCAACATACTGTCGTTCCCTCTCCAGGCCTATGGACCCCCCCCATATGGTCTATATTCTCTCCTTATTTCTCTTCTCCCATTAATGGTGGTTACCGGTGGGAGGCTCTCCTGGCCCCCTTCTACTCCTCCAAGACCATCATTAATGTCTACTTAAATGGCACTGTCTTGGTAACTCAAGCCAATCTCCTCCTCTTTGATAGACGCTTCCTGCGCCTTATCAATTGCCTTTTCTCTCCTGCTATCCCTTCTTACCCTTTTCTGGCTCCATTGCCGCCTTCTTCCTCTGCCACCTCTTTGGCACCCCCTGATGCTTCTCTGACTTGGTTCACAGCCAGCTCTGTCACGAGTTTCGTCACTCTCCTTCCCGATGGCTATGAGATCCTCTCTGAACCCAGAGCCAACCATCACGGTGGGGTTGTAGCCTTGATTTTCCCAGAGTGGATCCCCACTTCTGTCATTCCAATGCAGCACTCCTCCTCCTTTAAATGCCTGCTCTGTGGCCAGGAGAGATGGTCCTTCTCTCCTGGCCTCACTCTCACTGTGTGGGCACTATCTACAGGTAGCCCTCTTCCTTTCTGAGTGGGCTGACCTCGCCGCCTCGCTCCTTGCCTCTCCCTCCCAACTTCTGGTCAGAGACTTGAACATCTACCTGGATGCTACCAACCCTTCATCAGGACTCTTTCACAACCGCTGCAATTATCACTCTCACTATTCTTCTCTCTGCCCTGACTCACTCTGCAGGGCACACCATGGATGTTCTGATCTCCTCAGACCTCCACTCCTCTAACCCTCTCACCACTCGTCTCTCTTGGAGCGATCACTTACTCCTTTCTTCCCATATCTCCCTCTCTTCCACTCAGGTCAAGCCGACTCCAGCACTGCCACCTACGATCATCCGACCTATGAAACATGTGTCAGTTGAGTCTTTTGCAGCTACTTTCTCTCCTCCTCCTCCTCCTGCACCTTTGGCTGTCTCACACCCTGACACAGCCCTCTCTAACCTTCGTATCTCTATCTCGAACACTCTGGATTTCCTTGCCCCGGTCATGAGGATCTGCTTGAAGCCCAACTCTAAGTGCAACTCTTGGTACGATTCCTACCTCGCTGCCCTTAAACACAAGTGTAGGGCGGTGGAGAGGAAGTGGAGGGCCTCGGACGCACCCCTTGACAAATTGGCATGCCACCTACTCCAAATGCAGTACAGATTCTCTGTCCTCTCTAAGAAGAGAGCCTACATCCAAGCCCACATCTCTGCGGCATCTAACAACTTGGCCGAACTTTTCAAAATCTTAAAGGAGCTGGCCAATCCTGCTGCAGTCTCTACCTCTCCTGTTCCGTCCCAGGCCCTGTGCACGGACTTGGCCTCTCATTTCACTACTAAAACTCAACACATCCTGTCCACCCTCTCTTCCTCTACCTCCTCTTCCTCCCCCCCCTGGCCTGTCTGAGGCCGTCTCGCCTCCTCCTTTCCCCTGTTCACCCCTGACGATGTTTCTAGACAAGTCTGATCTATGAAAGTTTCATCAAAGCAGGTTCTCCCCTGCTCATCCGGAACTATCATGGACCACATTGACACCCTTGCTCCAGCTTTGGCCGATTTCTGCAATCACTCCTTTGCCACTGGAACTTTCCCCTCTCCCTTAAGCACTCTCTTGTGCACCCCCTTCTAAAGAAGCCCTGGGCTAATCCTTCCTCTCCTGCTAACTATATCCCAATCTCTTTTCCTGGGCAAACTCCTGGAAAAGCTGGCCATCTCCCAGCTTAATCTACATACTGAATCTGTTGGTTGCCTCCATGACCACCAGTCTGGCTTCAGAGCTCCTAAAAGCACGGAAACTGCTCCCCTGAACAGCAGTGAAGATTTGCTCTCCAATCTTGAATCTAATTTCCCTTCTGTCCTCATTCTCCTTGAACTATCCTCTGCTTTTGACATGGTCAACCATGCCATCCTGCTCAATCTTCTCTGGGACAACCTTTTTTTTAAAAACACTTTTAATTTCCATTTTTGTAATAAGGCGAACAAGAAAAACAAATCAACATTTCCCTCCTTTCCAGTCCCCCCCTTTCCCAACAGATTCTCATGAGACCTCACATCCTGTATCATCCCTTTTCACCCCCCAGCCTCCCCCATCATTTGTGAATAGCCAGCATCATATATCATGTGTCAATATCCTCCCGTAGGATCGCCCTCAAACCTCTCGTATCCTCGCTTTCATTCCCCATCTCTTGTTGTCACCCCTCCCTTCTTTCCCATCTCAGGGCGGTTTCAAGTCATTGCCTCGGGGACAACCTTGGTATTACTGATCAGGCCCTGGCCTAGTTGACCTCCTTTCTCACCGACCGGCCCTCTCGGGTCCAACTGGGGTCTTTCCTCTCGTCCCTCTCCCTCTACTTGTGGTGTTCCCCAGGGGTCTAACCTCTCTGCACGGCTCTTGAACCACTACTTGGCACCTCTTGATCACTGCATCGCTACTTTCTGCTCTAATTTTCAATGTTATGCGGATGACACTCGGCTCTCTTTTAGCCTTCCCTCAGCCACTTCTGCTTCTTGTCTCATACTACACTGTCTGTGAAGCAATTCGGGAATGGTGTGCTGCCAATGATCTCTGCCTTAATGCCGGTAAGACTGAGATCCTCCTCATTGGGACACCCGCTCACTCCTTTCCTCTCTCACTCTCTGGCTGCCCTCTCTGGGCCATCTTCCTTCTCCTTCCTGTGAGACTAAGAACCTTGGTGTCATCTTCGACTCCACCCTCTCCTTCTCTCCTCACATCTCTGACATATCTAAGAAGTCAAACTATCAGCTGCACCTCCTCAGATGTATTCTTCTTTTCCTCACTTTTCCCCCGAAGCTAACTGTCTCCAGATCTCTAGTCCTTGCTAGGCTGGACTATTGAAACAGCCTCTTTCTAAATCTTCCTGCCTCTACTCTTCAACCTTTACAACTTATACAGAACAGGACTGCAAGACTTGTTCTTGGCCTCAAGCCCAGGGATCGTATCTCTCCAGCTCTGAAATACTTTTACTGGCTCCCCATGGCTGAAATTATCACGTTCAAGACCCTCTGCATCATCCACAAAGCTTTCTGGGGCCTGGGCCTGCTCTATCTACAACTTTCTCTTCCAAAACATCTTCCTTCTCAAGCTCTACGCTCATCCACCTCCAACTCTTTGAGGGTCAGATGCTTCTCCAAGCAGAGAGTTGGGGGCAGATCTATCTCCTGGGCTGGGGCCTCCATCTGGGACAGCCTCTCTGCCTCTCTCAAACTTGAGCAGAGCCACCTCCAGTTCCAGAAGCAACTCAAGACCTTCCTTTTCGCTTCCGCTTTCTCTTTTCCTCTCCCCTGCTGATGCACCTGACTGCTCCATACACTGGTCAACTGGTCACCCTCTGAACTCGGGCCCAGGCTCCTTCATGACCAGTTGCCCTTGCACTGCCTCCGTGCTCCCCAGCATTTAAGCGTCTTTATCGGCAACCCTACAGTCCCTTCTCTCTGCACTTATGAACCATCCGCTGGCTGCACTTGAGTTAACTGCACTTCCTCCTTCCCCTCCCGCTGGTACATCTCCCCCGCACTTGCGTGATCTGAATGACACAAGGCCTAGTAAGATCGTTATTTTGTCCTCCCTTGTTTGCCCCTCTTTGTCTTGTCAGGCCTAGAAACACTTATGTACAGGCGCGTTATAAATGCCACATCATATCATATTGTAACAGGAGAACAGACTTCCTATGAGAAACACCATTATAGGTCTAAGAAAAAGATACAGATCAAGGCACATCAACCTCTTAATTTTCTATGTCCCACAAACAAGGCCAGGTATGGTCAGTCAATTGACATTTACCATACACACCTGCAGCCTGTCCGGTATTGAGGACAGTATAAAAAGCACCCAAGCGCTCATTGGTTAGACCGGGTTGGGAGGAGAGTTGTGGAGCTGTGGCTGCCCAGGACCAGCTTGGGAAATCCTGGATGCTGAGATGCTGAAGGCTTTGACGAGGGAGCGCCTATAACAGTGTGTCCAGAGGCTTGCCACTCCAGTAGCAGGAAAGGGTCTGGAAAAGGGAGCAGGGAGGCATGCTAATCCCTTTTTATGTATACGCCAAGTGATTATTCCCCTGGGCCGAGACGGAGACCCAGGATTGTCTGAGGAGCAGATGGGAAGACCCTGACCTCAGACTACAAGGACGCTGTAAGTAAAAGGAAGGAAACACAACCAGAGAGGCAACCAATGCGAAAGCCTGGTGTTTTTTAGCAAGTTACAAATGTATCGCTCGACCGCGTATAGTGAAAGATGCGTCTGGTGAAACTGGCAAAAAGGATTCTGCTGATACAAAGTAACAGAATGGCCACCTGCAGGAGTACACATTGTCGAAAGACTTTGTAGCTGAATAGAAGCACCTGTGAATAAAAAGCTGTGTGCATCGCTGAAAACTGAGCAAAATAGATATCTTAAAAGGGTGAGCTGCGCGAGGAACAACGTGGGAGCAAAATTCTCGAAAGTTGATGGAAAAGTAAACAAAGCAGAGTGTTGAACAAGCATTGGGGTGGCCCCCAAGTGGGAGATTGATCCAGGCTGGCCGTAGAGACCCCACTATAAAGTATTGGGGTGGACCCCAGGCAGGAGGCTGGTCCAGGAGGGCTGTAGAGACTCCACAAGAAGAACAGGAGAACTCAAACAAAGTAAGGCACCTGATTGCGCAACCTGTAGTGGGTGGACCGTGCAGGTTGACAACTGCGCCACGACCAGGAGAGCCTTAGCTGTAAAAGAAAGCTGCATGAAGTAGAGACTACAAATAAAGGTTTAGAGCGAGGAAGGGAATCCCACCAGGTACCAAGGGAAGAATACATGTTTTCTAGTAGAAGTTTTTGAATTGAACTTTGGTACTTAACAAGAGACCACATGGAACCAGTTGAGCATTTGTGAGTTGGAGAATAATCAAGAGGGTCTGGCTCGAGGAAAGCCTGAGACCCGTTGCAGAGGTACATCCTGACAAGAAAAAGGTACTGAGGCCTGTGGGTGATTTAGCGCGATATAAAGATTAAATTAAATCAAATCAAAACTGTGAACTTTTGTCAAGTCAATCTGAGTTGCCAAGTAAATCCTGAGAGCCTGTGAAACTTTCTAAACCTCAGTGTCTTGACCTTGGGGAAGGGGGCTACGGAAGAGCTCCTTTGTCACATTAACTTTGCTTTGAACACTATTGAGTTGACCAAATCCCATGCACCCTGTTTTCCGACAGAAGTGAGGGCAAGCATAGGTTTCAACACAGTGTTTTGTTTTGTTTTGGACTGACAGAATTAGACTTCCTTTAGTGTGCTTTCTTTTAGGGAACATTCCCAGCTTAGCGTTCGTGCCAGTTAGGCGTTACACCATCCTGACCATTGAGAATAAATGTTTTCAAACAGTGTTTCACTTGTCTGTCATCTCTTGATACCATGCCTGTCTCACAATTCCCACATGTTTGCTTTTCCCATAACACCAGTAATACCACTATTAAAAAACCTGTTAATGCTGCCTGCACAAATAAATGTCGTTATTGTGGCTCACTGCTGGCACCTCAATGAGACTGCTTTCCCTCTCTGCCCAACCCCACTGCAATCAGCACACATACACACACATGCTATTATTTTTCTTCACTTGCCTATTTGTCATTGTCTCAGCAAAAAACAAGGGGGGGGAGGGTCCTGGGAGACCCTCTGCCGGACATTAGTCCCGGTTACAAGAGACTTACCCAGAGTCTTTAGCTCACTATCTTTCACAAAGGAGAAATATCTAAAACATATCAGTCTTTGTCCTGATCTAGGGAAGTCCAGCACTGAAATGCTAAGCAATTCTCTTCTGAACAAGAGTGCCAACAGCAACCCCATACACATGTTTCAGCCTGGTTGGACCTCATCAGTAGGGTGGAGCTGTGCCTCTCTATGAATAGTGAGCAAGGGGTCCATGTCTGGATTCCCCTTGTAACTTAGGCTGAGACCCAAAGTTACTTAAATATGCAAAAAACAAGGTGGGTCCTGGGAGTCCCTCTGCTGGACATTAGTCCCGGTTACGAGAGACTTAACCAGAGTCTTTACCTCACCATCTTTCACAGAGTAGAAATATCTAAAACATATCAGTCTTTGTCCTGATCTAGGGAAGTCCAGCACTGAAATGCTAAGCAATTCTCGTCTGAACAAGAGTGCCAACAGCAACCCCATACACATGTTTCAGTCTGGTTGGACCTCATCAGTAGGGTGGAGCTACTCCTCACTGATGATGCCCAACAAGGCTGAAGCATGTCTGGGGATGCTTGTGGTCTCGTGCTGAAGGGATGTTATCTAGCAGTTCGGGCTGGATTACCCCTTTGGGGGTGGGACCTAGCCTGATTTGCATATGGTCTTTTCCCTTTTGTAATGGCTTGGCAGGCAAAGAACGATGGTCTGGAGGGTTGCCCAGAGCAATGCCAGAGGTTAAGATTTAGGGCCTCATCACGGGTTGGGCGGTAATGCCGGCGCTATTAGCCCTACCGCCAAACCCCCCGGCGCTATTAGCGCTAGATCACGGGCTTGGCAGAACGGTTAGTGCCCATTCCCCATTGAGCCCATTCGGGAATTCCTCGTTCCCCATTGAGCCCAATGGGGAAAATGTGCGCTATTACTGCCATCGGATTTCCCGCCGGCGGTAATAGCACCGAAAATTAGCAAATTTGTCGCGGATTTCCCCCCAGCTCAGAGCTTTTGTAATGGCTTGGCAAGCAAAGAACGATGGTCTAAGGGTTGCTCAGAGCAATGCCAGAGGTTAAGATTTATTCTAAACCTTCCAGCCATCACCTCTTTTGTTTTGCTTTTATCATCACCCTGCAGACAGGACGCAGGAAGTGGTGTCAGTCAAACACTTCTCCCTTTGTCTTAGTTCCTGGCATGTGTTTAGTATCAGGAGCTCACCACTCCAAATAACATTTGTCAAGGGAATACACAGGAGAAGCCCTTACAAGCTTTTTGGCCTGCAGTGCCCCAGCATGCAAGTCCAATAGCCCATGCAATGCTGGGAAAGTCAAACGTGTGGGCCTTGCATGGCCCATTGCACATGTGCAGCTGGGATATTCCATGCCAGGGCAAACCTTATTTCCTCCACAACACAGCCAGCCCAGTAGTATGTCCTCAGCTGCTTAATGCAGTTGAGGGTTTGCTCAGTGTTTTCACTGGGCTGGCTTTGATTACTCCATAATCGTTGGAAGATCATTGCCCTTCCACCTATTATAGACAAGCCAACATGTTTACCTCTGTGTTTTCTGCTCTAACAATAGTCGTAAATGAAAGACAGAAATACGTCCCTGCAGCAATTTATGGGCAGCTTCATGGACAGCTACTGCCGCAATATTTTGCTTTGGACAAAAGGACAGAAATTAATCCTTGGTATCTAGCGGCGGGCTTGAGAAAATGTGATTAGCTGAGACACATCTCCATGGAGCAACACAGCCCTTTACGTAGAACATTTATTTTTTATTTTATTTGGTTTTATTAAGAGTTTCAAAACAGAGGAAAAAATAAAACATTACACCAGTGTTTGTGCCCCAATAAGGTGGCATACAAATAGTCAAAGCGTTTCGTCCAACGATACATTTGTGAATAACCCAGAAAGTGATTTTCTCCCCTCCACCCTCACCCTCCCCAGAACATTCTCTCCTCACTCAACCTCTAACGTACGTTATTCTAAAAGACCAAAATGATGCACCATGCAATTCCTCCAGTAATAGCGATAGGTTTGGTTGATTTTGTATGGTTCCCTCTGGGCTGTAGTATCGTTCTCTTCCAAAATAACAAGTCTGCATGTTTCCGCCGGGGGGAAGAGCAGAATTGTCTAGTCTCCTTCCATACTCTGCGGATTAGTTCCAGGCATATATTTGCATACAAAGTCCTCCCAAAGCGTGTCACATTGCGCAGATTTTGCATGTAAGGTATGGTTATCGTTTCCTGTTAGGCAGAAACCTGTGCAGTTCCCTTAGGGAACACTGCAAACGATTTAAGGCTACAAGTGTTGGCAGTAAACCTACTTGGTAGTAGTCTGTACCACCCAGATTTACCTGATAGCTGTGGCTGAGCAGTCAGACTTCCCTCAAGAAGAGTTAGACAGTATGCAAAGTATACACAATAGGCACTCAGATACAATAATACAAGCAAACACTGACCAGAGCTTTGGTATCAAAGTATATAATTATTTATTTAAAAACACACGGTTTGAAACACTCCAGCACTCTTGCTGTAAAATATTCTAAACACAGTTACTATTGCAATATGTACACCCCTTTTTCCTTATCGGATAAGTCACAGTAAACACCACTTATTTTCATACAGAGGTGAGCGCTTAACTAGATGGCACTCCAATAAGTTTGTGAGAAAAGGGGGGGAGACAGAATATGGAAAGGTACACCACTCTAAGATTCAGGAACACTGTTAGCAAGGCAGAAGAGCAAAAGTCACTGGTGAGCCAAAGTCCAAAGGCTGAGCCCACTCTTGGAGAGAGCAGAGCACAAATGCGCCCAAGATCACACAGTTACACTAGGCTTAGAAAGTCTTGCAGAGAGTTCAAAAAGAGTTTAGAGAGGCTTAGGAAAGTTTAGCCAGGGTGTCCCAGGCTAACCCAGGTTCGAAAGCCGGAGGCTAAATCTACCCCGTACAGTCGGTAGCAAGGGAAGCCAGGCGGGACACGGTACCTTAAGTGGGAAGGATCCTCCAGCGGTGGCAGTTGTTCCTGGCAGTGGGTGCAAGTTGCGTCGTCGTCCAGGGGAAGAGAAGATCTCTACTTGGAGGAAAGATGAAGGTCGTTGCACTACCAGGGAAGAAACCAGCCGCAGAGTTTTCCGGTTAAAGGTGGTACCTTTGTTTCGCGGTTGTGGTAAAACGTGGTATCCCGATTGCCGGGGTGCTTGGCACAGGCAAGGCGGCCACGAGGTACGTCGGGAAGGCGAAAAGACGGTGAAACTGGTTATCCCCACCAGTCAAAGGAAGAAGACTCTCCGGCGGGAGATCTCCCCTGTCGTTGGGAAAAGTGGTGAGGCAGTCCAGCAGGGCTCCACCGGTGGTGGTGTCGTGGCAGGTTGGCTCAGCTTCTCCCTCGTCGGATTCTTAGGTCCTGTGGCGACTTCTGAAGTTCCAGTCCCCAAAGCCCTGCTTTTATGCAGAAAACCCCCATTCACTAAGCCTAGCTGTCACTCAAACATGCTAAGTGGTGAGCCGGCCGGCTCACCACTTGGGCCAATCAGGATGGAGTGTGACTTGAGTTGCCTAGGCAACTCAGTCCAGGGTGCCTAAATCCCCCTCCACCTCTCCTAAGTACCCCAGACAGAGTGGCACCACTTTGGAGGGCTTCTGTGGAGAAGCCTGCCAAAAAGTGGAACAAAGGGCTCGACTTGGGTTGGAGTCACAGAAGAGAACACAAACGCCATTTTAGAATCAAGTTTTGGCAAAAAATACCAACCGGAGAATTAATATTAATTAAATAAACTGGCGGTATGTTCGAGGCTACCGTAAATAATTAAATAAAGATAGTAGCCTAAAACAATGGGAAATCCCATAGGAAAATATTTGCGGTTGAATATAAAAAGTAGTATCCACTGCCACCAAGCAAAACTCGATCAGGGGGGACGGAGACGTGCCCCTTCCACTAACAGACCCTGGGGCAATTGAATTGCCCCAGCCAGTATGTCCACAATATGATGGTTTGTACTGGTTCTGTTCAGAATTTAAGACTAGTAAAGTCAATGGTGACTTTACATGCCCTGGGAGACAGTAGTCAGTCCCAGGGTATGGAGTCTATACTGGGGGGTCACTATGACACTCCCGTGTCACTGCACTGAGGGTGCTGTGTAACACACATCACAAAAACACATGAAGCCCTATGGAGTAAAAGACCCCATAGCCCATTAAACACATCTAGATTCAAAGAAACACACTCAAATCATGCCAAAGAGTGAGGGTAAAAGAGTCTCACTCTTGGCAGGAGAAAAAAAATAAACCCCAAAAATCCAGCAAAGCTGCTGTGGGACTCACTAGGTTAGGAAATTCAGCCTAAACAGAGAATTCTCCCTAACATTTCCATAACAAATATTTTATGCTACATTATTCCATTCACTCTTGCTTGGTGTATTGTCAGATTTTCACCGCATTACCAGAGTTGCACTTGCTGCAAGTAAAAGGTGAGCCGCTAGACCCCAGATCCTATTCCATTCATCATCACATTGCTCAAATCCGAAAAGAATAAGGAGAGGATCTGCGGTCCTCTGTATTCCGTCTAGATCTTTGATCCATCCTAGGATCTCATCCTAGTAAACTCTATCCCGGGGGCATCCCCACCACATATGCCAGTAGTCATCAACTTCACTGCATTGACGCCAGCACAATGGGCTCATTGACTGGAACATCCTAGAGAGTCTAAGAGGGTCATATTGCCACCTGTGTAATAATTTGATCGCATGAAGTTTATATTGCCTGGATATGGAAACCTGAGGAGCGGCCCTGCACATCCTCCCCCACATGTCCAGGTCAATTTCCTCACCTAGATCTTTCTCCCATCTACTCCTCAGGGGCAATGTAGAGCCTCTCCCAGCTTCGATCAGTGTTTTATACGTAGCAGATATTAACCCTTTCATTTCCGTCCCAGAATTCAACAGCTTTTCGAAGGGGGTGAGTTCTCTGCTCATATTTCCTTTCCACCCCTCCCTTGTCAGGATACCCTTGATCCGCAAGAATTGGAAGACAGGCAGAGGGCCCAAACCTAAGGCTTCTCCAAGTTCTGAGATCGTAATAAAAGAGCCATCCTTCCATAATTGACCCGCCCTCTCCAGCCCAGCCTCAAACCAGGATTGGAATCTCTCCAAATTGGGGATGTCTTCTCTAATGCCGGGGGCCCATAGATGACTCGGAGGGGACGGCCACGTGGTAACTTTTTGCATGTCACCTTTCTCCCTCCATATTTACCAGATGGTTCCCAATATCGGGTGATCCCTCAGTCTTCGCAACAATTTGTTTCTCGGCACCCATAGCCACTCGAGACAGTCGCTGGAGCCAGGTAGTGATTGTCTAATGCAATCCATTGGGGTTCTTTATGGTTTCGTAAGTGGGGAATTAAAATTTGTAATTGAGCGGCTTGATAGTATTTGCACAGGTCTGGTAGTCCCACCCCACCTTTGTCCTTGGGTAGTGCCAGAGTGTCATAGACAATTCTCACTCTCTTACCCTGCCAGAGGAATCATACAATAGCTCTTTTTACTGCGGGGGTGGCAGACCATTTTAATCGCATTAAGCCTACCCAACCAAGATATCGTCCGTTTTTTCCATTTGGCGAGATCAGCATGAAATCTTAAGAGGAGGGGAGGGTGGGGGGGAGTTGGCTTTGTATAGTTTATGTCCCTCATGACCTGTATGCCCAAATATGTTAGCTTGACACTCTCAACCATAAGGCCCAGGGGGGAGAATCTATCCATGTCTGCTTGTGTGAGTTCATGCAGGGGAAATAGGATTGATTTGGCCTTGTTAATTTTAAAACCTGAGAGCACCCCGTATTCTTTGATTAGGTGGATCGCTCTGGGTATGGAAGACGTGGGATTCAAGACGTGCAGAAGTAGGTCATCTGCATACAGAGCCACTTTGTATTCAGTCCCTCCACCTGATGGTCGTCCCTTAATTTCTGGGCTAGGGGTTCCAGTGAGAGGGCAAAAAGTATTGCAGAGAGAGGGCATCCTTGTCGTGTTCCCCTGCCGAGTTCAAACCGGCAAGAGTATTCTCCATTAACAAAGACACTTGCCTTGAGGGATGTGTACACTGCCTGGATCCCACTTATACATTTTGGGCCATGAGAAAGCTCCATTTGACCCTGTCAAAGGCCTTCTCAGCGTCAACTGACAGAAGGGCAGGGTCATTGGTCATAGTCTGGGAAGCATTAATCAGATGTAGGGTCTTTCTCATAGTATCGGCTCCCTGTCTACCTATTATAAAACCAACCTGATCAGCATATATTGGGCGTGACATGAATAGCTCGGGCAGAAAGGATTCTGGTATAAATTTTAGCATCCACATTCAACAAAGATATGGGGTGGTATGAGCCACATTGCTTGGGGTCCCTTCCCTCTTTAGGAATTACAGAGACCAGAGCTTGAACAAATGAGTCTCGGGCTCTTCCAGTGTCAAGGATCTTGTTGAAGAGTTCCACCATAAATGGGAGGAGGGAGGAGAGGAAGGATTCCGGTGTAACCGTCCTCTCCAGGAGCTTTGCCTAGTGTCAGCCTCTTAATCGCGTTTTTAACCTCTTCCTCAGCTATTGGGCCCTCTAGGACAAGAGATTCTCCACAGGAGAGTCATGGCATATTAACAGAGGACATGTAATCATCTGTTCCCAGCAGACCTGGCTGTAACTCTGACCTATGTCAAGTTTCATAGAATGTAGCGAAGGCATCGGGAATGTCCGCGTTTGTTGCAGTCTGGGGGCTGTCCTGGCTCTCCAGAACCTTCCATTCTGCTCGTTGATCACGTAACCTGGCTGTCAACAATGCATCAGCCATATCTCCCTTCTCTGATCCCGTTGCAGTGTTATATAATTCTTCTGATAGATATATATAATCAATCCTGGTGAACGTGTTGTGGGGGCGGAATAGAAGGTGTAGCCCTGCTCATCGGGATGAAGCCCCGCTCATCAGGATGAAGCCCCCGCCATGTGTCTCGTAGTCTGTATATGTTAAACATGTTTGTGACCTGCGTGTGTCCCATTTCAGCTGGCTCTCTCGAGCCAGGATTGCCTGCTTTCCTATCCAGGCAGGGGTCAGCCCATAAATTAAAGTCGCCCCCCAGGAGGATATGTCCCATGGCCTCCAGCATGATTTTGGGCACTGCCTTAGCGAGAAGGCGGGATTGCCCTGAATTGGGAGAGTATACTGTAGAAAATGTGACGTTCACTTTACCTATGGAGCCTGCCACCATCAAAGCACGTCCCTCTACGTCCGCCCATGTTTTAGTGGTCGTGAAGTCCAGCCCTTTCCTAATGAGTATCCCAACTCCTCCTTTTCTTAGGGTCCCGGAAACCCAGAATTCTGACCCTGTTCGTACCCCTAAGATTTTTTCGTTCTTCCCCCTTGGCATATTTCATTTCTTGTAGGAGGACGACGTCTAGTCGTGCCCTGCAGAATTCCCAACATACTAAGGATCTTTTGGTTGGCGAATTGAGGCCTTTGACATTTAGCGTTCCTACTCTGTGGAGGCCCTTCCCCTGTGGGACCATTATAACCGCCATTTCTAATAGCAAATGTCAAGCAAACCCAGCCATCTATTCATCTACCGTGCATTTACCAATACGTGCCTTAATGAGAATTCGGTTGTGTACCCACCTCCTTCCAGCCAACCCCTGCCACCACGCTACACCCCACCCCGTCTCCCCCATTTCCCATCCCCAGTTGACGGCGTTCGACCAAGACCAGTTGAAAGCACTGATTCGGTGTCGGACCACCAGTGGAAACTGTTACCTCATGGTCCCATTTCACAGAACATCTTCAATAACATTTGAGCCCCCATTCCATGTTCTCCTCTCCCATCCAAATGACAACAATAACTCTTAATATAAATTGAAAACTTGTTTCTCATGTAAGTTCGCCCACAGTAGGGTTGAGATCCTCCCCAAACAGAGTGTTCGGCCGAGTAAAAGTCACTACACGGCCGGTCTGGCCCATGAAGGGCCCGTCGACTGTGGCGAACTTCAGGATGTCCACTTAGTCGACCTCACAACTCAGCCGTCTCCCTCAGGCGAAACGTTGCCTCTCTGGAATTTCCTTGATCCCTTGACTGGTCTCTTTCTCGGTCCTTGGAGATGCCATTGTCTTCCGCTCCTTCCGGATTTTCACCATCTTCACATGACCCCAAAAGTTCCAATATACAGATGCGGATCTCTTTTTCGGATCCCAGATGGACTTTCTTGCCTTCATGTTCAAAGGAGAGGGAGAAGGGGTAACCCCATCTATATTGGATCCCTCTTTCCTTAAGCCATTTCATAAGGGGTCCACACATGCGCATCAGGGCCAGTGTCAAAGATGACAGGTCTTGGAAGATAGTAATCCGTGCTCTTCCGAGGGTAATCGATCCACCTGCCCTGACCTTCTCCAAGATCCTAGCCTTGTCCTGGTACCTGTGAAAGCGAGCAAGCACCGATCTGTGTATCCTCTGTCTTCAGCTCATCACTCTCCTCATCTGCTACCAATAGTTTTTATTACATCATTGATCGTTGTCTTCAAATCTCCCTCTGTTTCACATTCGTGTTCGGGGCTACCGAAAAAGCGCGGATTATTCCTCCTCTCACGATTTTCCAAGTCATCCACCTTGAGACAAAATTGTTCTTCCCTCTGCTCTATTTCGGCTATTCGAAGTTTCATTTGAGTTTCAAGAGTGTCTATGGAGGCTTGATTGTTCTCAACTCCCTCGAGTCTCTCTTCGATCTTGTCCATGCGCTGCGTGATCTTATCAATTTTTCTGCCTATATTGGCCCCCATGTTCTTAATCTCGCTGAAGAGGACAGCAATGTCTCCTTTGGGGGCTGCCGATTCCGTTCTTAAGGTCTCCATATTCGGGGTGCTGGTACCTTCGACAGCTGGGGGGAATGGGGAGTAAGCAAACTTGGCTAGCTTCAGTTTTATGTCCATATACCAAGAAGCGGTCCCCTCGCTGCTTTCTAAATTATACCAGTCTGTGACGAGAGGAGTTGATTCAATCTCCCCTAATGAGGCACAAATGGGGGCAGCCGACTTAGAACCTTCAGATTTTAATGATCATAACCCATCAGCGTAACCTGGGGGAGTTGATATTAGGTCCACTGAGTGATCTCGGAGACTCGGAAGGAGTTCCTGAGTGCAGTCAGAAAATAAGGGATTTGCAGCACAGCCTGTTGGAGGAAGGAGGGCACACACCCCGTGTTTGGGGGCCCAACCCTTCAAGAGAGAAGGAGACAAATTCTCATTGTCTATGGATGGCGAGTATGGTCACAGTAAGGCCTCGATTGGTCACAATGTTGGGGTGAGCGCGTTCTGATGAAATGCTGGCGCTGTGTGTCCTCTGGCGGGCCTGCGCAGACCGTGTGTAGGAGCAGCTGTTCCAGGGGGGTCTCTATGCCAGCGGGGAGTGCAGACTCTGAGGGTCTTGTTCTTTAATTATTTATCCGAATACAGGCCCTTATTTGTCCATAAGTGGTTTGAAGGGTTGGCCTAGTGTTTAGCAATTGCTGTGTCATAGGAAGTCAGAAAGGTCGGAGTCAGATGATCCAGGAATATATTTTGTCACGCATTGTTGGTCCTTATTACTTGCCTCTTCTTCCGATTTGCCCAGCCTAGCACCTTACAGCCTGGTGATGAGCACTCTGATCGATATTGGTATGACAATCTAGTGTTCTGAGATTGTGCGTCTTTACTAAGAGTCTTTATGGATGGCCCCTTCAGTTGTGCACTTATACTGACTCAGTGACGAGTTGTTGTTCCAAATGCGCCCCGTAGAATGTAGCTGGATTTGCCTGCGTTTCACTAAATGGGGACAATTGGCAAGTTCCTGTGCAGGGTCTGGTGCAGTGCACTACGTGGGGGTTTAAATGGGCGTTGTAGGTCCTGATCCAGTGCACATATCACAAAGTCAATGGCAATGGAACGTGCACCTGTCTCCTTTTCCTTCTGGACAGTGTTCAGTTCCTGTGTGGTGCTATGTACTACGCACTTGATAATCCAGCTGAATGGACACTGCCGCTTGCGGGACCTCCAAGGTGCACTAGCGTTGTTGAAGCCTGGGGATGGGTTAAGTCTATTCTTCCATTGGGGGGAGGTTCTAGCTTTCCAGGCAGGGAGCTGCCGTAGTTACCTTTCCTTAGGACGCAGGCTCCTTAATCTGTGTATTTCCAGAACAAGAGTGGGGATAGGCAGGCTGTCACCTTATGGTATCCTATTATATATATGTGTATATATATGTCTGTTATATATTGCAAGGCGACGCCCACTGTACTACTCCTCCTGGTGGTGTGCCAAATACTGCCTCGGACTACAGTGATGTGGTTTAAAATGTAGTGGGGCTCGGCCTTCAGGTGGTTCGAGAATGATTCCAGGACTGGGTTGGGATGGGTACCCGGGTGGCTATTGCTGATCCTACCCTACATGTCCTGCAACAAGCCAATAAATACTGCTCGAGGGTGCGCACAATGTGAACAATTGTATTCTGGAGCTGCCGGCAGAACTCGGGGCGGTGTAAAACAGTCACGATGCCCGAGAGTGTGAGTCCGCTCCAAGGACCAGGAAGGTGGCAGAGTTGCGTCAGATTCCGGCAACAGTTAGGGGATATCAGCTGCATACTTTCGTACGTTCACAGGTGGATGTCTGTATGTATGTAGGGTCATGGACTCCCTAATTCCGTGAATCCGGTTCCCCTCTCAGGCACAGGCACGATGTTAGACATGAGTTCCCTCGCGCCGTGCTGGCAGAAGTCATGGGCAGAGCTCGCAGGAAGGCGCAGCACAATTACCCCTCTGTATCACAGCGTGCAGGGAGTTCGGCGAGTTTAACTAACGTATCGCCACGTTGTTCCCAACAGGGCTCCACAATTCTGCAACAGCAGTCCGTGGGGGCATTCTGACTACGGTGTGCCCATTCTTCCTCACCGTTGGTTCGCCCGGGGCCACGGGGGTTTCCGTGTTGGTCGTAGGGGCTGGTAATTAATCTGCTGTCCCCGCATGGATTACAGATCCCTCCAAATGGCTTCTCATGCGTTCTTAACGGTCCTCGGCTAGGCCCTCCTCTGCACTTGCATACGTATGTTTGCTTTCACTTTTGACATTTTTAGTTCAGGGAGGCCGCTGCGGGACCTCAGCTCCTTCCTCGGACCGTTTCTGGGCAAATTCTTCACCGATTTCTTTCGGGACTTCGCTCAGCTGACGGAGGACACTTTCAGACAGCTGCCACTGGTGATCGTTCAAGGGGGGGCCCAAAGCGGGGGCTCAAGCCACTTATGGGACCTCCGAGGGGAGAGCTCACATGGAGGTGGTGTTCATCCGTGCGCCCCCTGGTGGCCGATCCAGAACATTTATTTTAACAGGCACTTCCCCATTATAAGATCTGCTTCACAAATCATAACCTCTAGGTATTGTGGCAAGCCAGAAGAAGGACCCGTACAAGAGGACATGTTTTCAAAATGTTTAACCTAAAAGCAAAAGTTCTTTCGAAGGAATTGTGTCCTCCCACGTATTCCTCATCTTTGATATATTCAAGTCTGCTTGCAGCTTGCTTTGGCAAAAATATTTCATAGGGTCGAGCGTCATGCAGCGTCAAATCTTGGTCCTCAACGGTCTCCGTAGCGTCCTTCATGACGGTGACGCTGATATATATTGGTGCATGCGCTGACAATTACTTCAGTTGTTTTTTCTGCATTGCTGCGTGCTTCGGAGTTACTCGCCTCAGCGATTAAACTACGTTTTACTTTGAGAATGACCTCCACACTAAAGACGGGCTTCAAGCGGTGTTTGGACTGCAAGGCCAAGATGTCGATTACATACACGCACCGTTTTTCTGTCTGTGGTGCTTGGGATCGGGCCACAAGGTCGATGTCTGTGGCTCGTATCAGTCGATGACATTTAAGGCCTTGCCGGAAAAGGAAGGGGAAATTTGATGCAGGTAAGCCCTCCCCCAAATCCCTGCTCTTACCCCTTCGAAGAGGAAATCTTCCTCTTACTCGAAGAGATGTCTCTGCTGTTAAAAAAACTTTCAAACCATAGACGTTCAAGGTCCGGTTCATGACGCTTGTCTTCTCTTCCCATAAAAAGAGTAACTAGAACAAAAATGAATGGGTTGAGAACAAAATTACTAAGGACCCTTCTCCCTTCTGGTTCATTCCAAGTTACAGCACAATTAGGTGTATTGAATCACACTAGAGGTTTCCAAAAATGTTTTATTTGGATAGAATTTGAGTTTCTATTTTTTACATTCTGAACATCATGTTAAAGACAACGAACACAAGCAATCATAATTTGCATAATCAGAACAAAACAGAGGCAAGATCCTGTTCTTGCATAGTGGTATTGATAAGCAAACATATCACAATCACTGCTGTCGCTACTAAAAGTAGACCTACAAAAAGTAAAACAAATGAACAAACAGTTCAGTAGTGCATATCTACATGGGAACAAACAGTTGACAGTGAGGGTACTGTGTATTGGTGAAAAATGTGTCTACACCAGGTGTTTCAGCCCTACAAAGGGGCTAGGTGAGCCATTTCTTCCTAGGGCCTTCATCAGGACGAAAGGAGAACAGTGTGGTCAGGATGTTCAGGAAGTGCTGTGGGGACGTAAGTCAAACCACAGGTGGAGGTGACGTAGGTAACCTAATCAATGGTAACTGTATATCCGAACAATCAAGATGGGGCTGCTATGTCTTCATGTGTATTGCCAAAGTGGGGGATGTCTCACTGTGGCATCAATTCAAGTATAAAATACATCCGTCTTCATGTAATCCCAGGGACAAACCTAAGTCTGCGGGCACGGATCCAGGCTGTTACGCTGGAAAAATGCAGTCGGGAGCGCGAAAAATGCTTGTGCGACTCGCGGATTATGCTGTAAGTTGGAATGAACCAGAAGGGAGGAGGGTCCTTAGTAATTTTGTTCTCAAACCATTCATTTTTGTTCTAGTAACGCAAGCCTTCCTGGGCAGAATAGGGTTGTATCCAGAAAACTTCCCCTTAAAAATTTTAGACTTTTTAAAAAAACACACTCCTCCGATCGTTCCTCTAAAGGAGTCTGAGAAAAGTAGCCACCCATCAGTGCCTATTGAGACCATTAGGGAGCCCTGTGTGTCCCCTTCTCGTCCGCCTAAGAGCCCGAGAAGCGAGGTTCCTCAACATAAATCGAAGGAATCTTCCTCGACGGTCAAGAAAAAGCTGGTGTCTGTTACCTCGAGACATTCACTAACAGCATCGAAGCCTTCTCCGAAGGAATCAAAACGTTCATGTTAGTCACCTGAACCTTCGGGGCATATAATTCATATTGAGCCTTTGAAGCAACATAAGGTATTGACGCATTCGTCGACAGTTTCGAATAAGCCGTCGAAGCCTTCGACTCCATCGGAGCATTCTTCGCTCTCGAAGATTGTAAAATCTATTACTGAGCCTAAATTGTTCAAACCCATTCCAAGAACGGATTTCTTTAGGCTGATGGGTTCTATCTTTGAAGATGAGGAGAAAGAGGATCAGACCCCTTTTGGGAATGATTATGGAACTCCAAATCTTCCAGAGGAATTCATTTCAGATGAGTCCAAGATGCAGCATCTTGTGGAAACATTAAAGGAAACTCGTAGTTGGGAAATCTCACCAGAAACAGAATTTAGAAATGCTGAGATATCTGGTTATACTGATCCTTCTTACAGGAAGGTTATTGGTAAAATAGCTGAATATCTGGGATGGTCCAGACCTGCAGCCACTGTGAAAACCGATGCCCTCGCTGACATCTTAGACATTGGGCCAATTAGAGAAGCTGTATTCCTATTCCATACAGCCCTGAGAGTAAAGGTAGTGGAAAATTGGTCGAAACCAGATTCTATTCCGTTCTATTAACAATAAAATACAAGACTGCTTATGTAGATCCTCCGTTTCTGAACAAGCAACCAACACATGAAAGCTTAGTGGTTCAAGCAGCAACAGCATCTCCAAAGGCTGCAGCCTATCTTTCTGCTCCAACAGATAAGGAAGATAGGAGGATTGACTTTTTGGGTAGAAGAGTGTTTATTGCAGAAAGTATGGCATTAAAATCTGCCAATGCTACCGCTGCATTAGCGAAATACACACACACCCTTTGGGGTGTAACTGCTTTAGCAGCAGAACACATACCAGAGGGAGAGGAGAGAGAAGGTTTTTTATGCCTGATACAATATGGCAAAGATGCCATGAGGCAATCTCTTCAATCTAGTTTAGATACAGTGGGCTCGACCAGTAGAGCCAAGGCTGCACGCACAGTACTTGGATGTATGTCTTGGTTAAGAAAATCTGGATTTTGGGGGGGATGTTCAGGCACGTCTGCTAGACATGCCGTTTGACGGTACTTCTCTTTTTGGTGAGAAGGTTGATGGCAGGCTAGAAAAACTGCAAGCTTCTAGAGCTGCAGCAAAATCTTTAGGGGCGGCAATCTACAGGTCAATGATGGAGAGATCACTCTTTTCATTTCTTTCTAGAGGAAGAGGTCAGTTTCCACAAAGAGGTCAAAGAAGACCCTATCGTGGAATAGGTAGAGGAAGGACTCCCCGTTCAGCACCTGCAGAGTTACCCTGATCTTCAAGTGCAGCAATAAAATGACTCCTTCAACCACAGAACTGTGGTAGGGGCAGACTGTCCTACCATGTCCAGAGTTGGTGAAGAATATCTTCGGATGCATGGGTGTTACAAACAGTAGCAGACGGATACTGCCTACCATTCCTGAAAAGACCTCCCGATTGCCCCCCAAGAACAAAATCAACCTTGGTTCCAGATCCGCTCCTCCAACAGGAGATTTTCACCCTTTTGGGGAAAGGTGCGATAGAATTGGTACCTGTACCAGAGAGGAACCAAGGTTGGTACTCTTCTTTCTTTCTAATACCAAAGAAGGACGGAGAAGTGCGACACATCTTGTACTTGGGATGCTTGAACAAGTTCCTCAGTGAAGACAAGGTCAAGGTGGTAACTCTTTCGTAAATCCTTCAGGCCCTTCTACTCCAGGATTGGTTGGTGTCATTGGACCTTCAGGATGCTTACTTTCATGTTCCGATACATCAGAAGCACAGAAAGTACCGGAGGTTCGCAGTTGGCGGTTCTCATCAGTTTCAAGTTCTGCCATTAGGTCTCACCTCCGCCCTGACGGTCTTCACCAAGCTAATGGCAGTGGTGGCAGCAAATCTAAAGAGGGGGCGAGGATTCACATCTAGCCCTACCTGGACGACTGGCTGAGAGCTGTTTCTCTGGAACAGTGTCAGTGTCATGTCAGGAGCACCTGCCACCTCCTCCATGAGCTGGGCTTCTCCGTGAACTTCAAGAAGTCCCATTTAACACCCTCTCAGAAGCTACAATTTATTGGTGCAGTCCTGGACTCAACCTCAGGATAAGCTTTGCCTCTCGAGTTAAGGGCTCAACATCTTTTGCAGTTTGTCCAAAAATTGCATAGTGCCCAACGTCTTCCGGCCTACGACTTCCTAAGGTTTCTTGGCCTCATGGCATCCTGCATTTTTCTGGTGTCAGAAGCCCGTCTCAGAATGAGATCCCTTCAGTGGGATCTCAGATCCCAGTGGTCTCAATTCTCCGGCAGAATGACAGACTTTCTCCAGGTCCCGACAAAGGTCGCCTACGATCTCCTGTAGTGGGCCAGCCGGGAAAATGTGATGAGGAGAATATTTTTGGCAACCATGGCTGGAGACGACAGTTGTGATGGATGCCTCCCTCTCAGGATGGGGAGCGCACATAAGAGAACTTTCAATAAGCGAACACTGGTCTCAGTTGTAGTCCAGACTCCATATCAACCCTCTGGAGCTGAGGGCAATCAGACTAGCGCTGATGGTCTTCCTGCCCTCGATACAGGGGAAACGTGTCCTGATAATGACGGACAACACAGTGGCCATGCATTACTTCAACAAGAGATGGGGCATATGGACACTGCCCCTGTGCAGAGAGGCAATGCCGCTCTGGTTCTGGGCACTAAGAGAAGGAATAACTCTTCTGGCAGTTCATCCACCCAGAGAAAAGAACACTGTGGCAGACACTCTGAGCAAGCAGAGCACGATCTCACACGAGAGGGGAACTAGCTCAGGAAGTCCTTCAACAGATCTTAGTCCTTTGGGGAACCCCTCAAGTGGATCTGTTCGCGACCAGTGTCAACCGGAAGTGCAAGCTGTTCTGCTCCAGGGAAATTCTCGAAAGAGGACCTATAGGGGACGCATTTGTAGTGTACTGGGAATTTCCACTACTGTATGACTTTCTGCCAGTCCCCGTCATTCCTCATGTAATACGGAGGTTGAGGAAGTTCGGGAAAACCATGATCCTCATTGCTCCAGATTGGGCCAGGAGAAAATGGTACCCGGACCTTCTGGAAATGGCCATCTGCCCTCCAATTGGTCTTCCCCAAAGAGAGGACCTACTCTTGCAAAAGGGAGGTCACATTCTTCGCCCAGAGATCAGGACTCTCAACCTTCATGCATGGTATCTGAAAGGCTGAGATATAAGGATTGGGACTTTCCGGAAGACGTAATGGAAGTGTTGCTTTCGGCGAGAAGACCAGCAACTAAATCCCCGTACCGCTGCCGTTGGAATACATTTTGTAGCTGGGACAGGGAAAAGAAACTAAATCCGTTCTCATGTAAACTTCCCCAGGTTTTATCTTTCCTACTTTACTTGACCCATTCTGGGTTGCAAGTAGCCACAGTGAAGGGCTATTTAGTGGTTGTTTAAATTTTCAAAGCATCTTTGGATGAGGGATCATATTTCAAAGTACTGATTGTGAAACGATTTCTGAAAGGCTTAATAAGTATGTTACCATCTACTCCCTTCATTGTGCCATCATGGGATCTAAACCTTGTACTAAGGGTTTATGGGAGCTCCCTTTGAGCCTTTACATTCATGCCCTCTAAGGAAGCTCACTGTAAAAACTGCCTTTAGTGGCTATCACATCTGCCCGTAGGATAAGTGAGCTACAGGCTCTATCTTCCAAACAACCTTTCACAATCTTCTCCAAGGTAGTTTTAAGGGTTAAATCATCTTTCTTGCCTAAGGTTGTGTCAGAATTTCATTTGGCACAACGTATCGCACTACCTTATTTTTATCCTCCTCCTCATCCATCTAAGGAGGAAGAAAGACTTCATTGTTTAGACCCAAAGAGGGTTCTAAGTTTCTATATCACAAGGACTGCAAATATTCGCCAAGATGATCAGCTTTTTATTGGTTATCCTGGTCATAGTTTAGGATTAGCTGTCACAAAACAAACCATCTGTAGATGGATTGTTATGTGCATAGCTGAGTGTTACTCATTGGCTGGCAAGGATTCACCTGAAGGTCTAAGAGCGCATTCTACTAGAGGAGTGGCTACTTCATCAGCTCTTGAAAGAGGTGTACCAGTGAATTTGCAGAGCGGCAACATGGAAGTCCCTGCATACATTTAGTAAATTCTACTGTGTAGATTCTTTTTCAGGAGAGGAAGGCAAATTTGGCAAAGCTGTCCTCCACAACATTAACAAATAAAGTAAATTCTTAGCACCCTCTGCCAAACTCAAACTGCTTTGGGAGTCTGTCACAGATGAGGAATACATGGGAGGATACAATCCATTCGAAGAACAAGTTACTTACCCCTGCTAAAGTTCTTTTGACTGGATGCTCCTCCCATGTATTCCTCATCGCCCTCCCGTCCATCCCCTCTTGCCTAGAATTTCCGTGTCTTACACCTTCCTTTCTTGCAACGTCAAGACCATCTCCTCCTGGAACAAAGCATGCTACGTAAGAAGGGGAAAAAACGAAGGATTGAGGTAATGGTCAGCGTGCGTGCCAATATATATCAGTGTCGATGTCACGAAGGACGCTACGGAGACTGTCAAGGACCAAGATTCGATGCTGCACGATGCTCTACCCTATGAAAAAACTTTCCAAAGCAAGCTGCAAGCAGACTTGAATATATCAAAGTTGAGGAATACGTGGGAGGAACATCCAATCGAAAGAACATTACCAGCGGTAAGTAACGTGTTCTTCTAGCCCTATTGCTAAAAGGGGAGTTCCCTTCCTAACAAACTATAGTAAGGTGCTCATCAACAGCGGCTATGCATAGCCACTACTTTGGAAGTATTAGCCAACAACCAGTTTACAAGGACACTAATGAAGATTTGTATTATTCAAGAGGCTACAGAAGGTGACGCATTTCTCATTGTAATGCTTTTGTTAAAATGTGCCCTTTATAAAAACAAGAGGGAGACCAGAGTCCCTGAATTCAGACTGTACACTAAACGTTTCTTAAATGTGCATATGATGTAGAAAAAAAGGCTACTTAGGTTTGTTCTTTTTAAAACCCCTTTACAGACATATCTTGCTTTTTGCTCTGTTAATTGGAATAATGAACCAGTAACACCTTACAGGATTTATTTTCTAACAGCCAACATTGCATTTTTATTGCTGTCTGAAAAATTGCAGGACCCAAAGGCTTTCAAATGACGTCCCCGGCTATAGTTACACTGGCTTCTGAGAAGTACTGGTAGATGTTTAAATTGCATTGGCTTGCCTTTCATACACCGAAATGGTGTACAGATTGGAAACGGCAAAGGAGTTTCATTAATGCCCCACTAGAAAAAGTATGCGTTCACCCAAACGCTTTCCGTAGACAGAAATGATAACACTCTCTTCAAATGTTGAAAATCAACGATCCTATAGGTCGCTGTTCTGGTTTGCTTATCTCTTGATGTGCTTTGCACCCTGATGTAAACTGCACTGAGAATTGGCATGTGTGGTTGGCTGACATACCCCGGAGCACACATAGGGGGAGGCGAGAGCTGGTGTGCTGCTGCATACTGGGACCTTATGTATGTTCCCCCACCTGTCGCCTCACCCTGGCGTGTTTCAGTTCGTTGCAGTACAAATATCTTGGAAACCCTGCTTCCTAGGGCCTTGAAACATGGTTTTTGAGGTCCCACAGGGACCTCAAGTTTTGCTCCTAGTGTCTGGACCAGTCCTCCTACACCGTAGGAGGACTGGTCCAGACACGAGGAGCAAAAAATGTCATGCCGGCCCCCTAGGCCCCCCAGCACCAATTGCAAACTGTTTGGCTATTTACCCATTTTTTTGCTAAACGTTTGCTCTACAATGCAACATTTGAACCCATTGAAAAATATTCACAGGGGGAAACCCCCCCGAACCCCTCTTTATTGGGTTGGGCTCCCTCACTATGCTCGGTCGCTATGGCATTTTTGGGGGAAATAGTTATGCCCCGCCACTTAAGAAAAAGTCACCAGCCGCCACTGGCCCTCAGACTGTGTTGGGAACGGGATGGGGGGAACCCAGGGACTATGGTGGGAGCACAATGGGCGAGAACCATGGGATAGTGGTGGGAGCAGAGTGGGAAGATCCCAGGGTGTGTGATGGGGTGGGGAGAGACCAGCGACTGGATAGAAGTGGGATGAGGGAGCCCAGCGACTGTGATGGGAGCAGGTGACGGCGCGCAATACATACTGTTCATTTGCATTTCTGGGGGGGTCCCCACCTGCCCAAATTTTGCTCAGAGGGGCCCCAGCCGAAAAGTTTGAAGACCACTGTTCTACAGCCACATTGATGTTTCTCTGATTTCAGGCAACCGTCTCATGTGAAGGTGCTGAAATACAGGGAAAGGGGTGGGGTGTCCACATTTCATGTAGCCAATGTCTAAACGGTCCTAACAGGTAACTATGCAACATTTGGTGCAGATTGATGAAACGGTGTGGAATTGTATGAGGAACAACGCTTCGCCAAGCCACAAACACATTTTGACTTGTGCTGAAATCCAGGGAAAGAGGTGGGGTGTCCAAATGTCATGTATCCTGTAATGTCCAGAGGGTCCTAACAGGTAGCTATGCAAAATGTGGTGCAGAGTGGTGAAACAGTGTGGAATTGTATAAGGAACAGCGCTTTGCCACAAATCCTGCCACAAACACATTTTTTAATATATATGATATAGATGAGAATACTAGAAATACCAAACATAAACCATGTTTTCAGAAACGTGCAGTGCCTATTGTGCCTATTGTGAATCCAGACAAGTAAGGTCTTGACTTTAACAATGACCATAACCACCCCATAGCCAGTGAGGGACTATACCTTTTTTTGCAAATGCTTTACAGAGTACGCAATTTTCTTAAAACCTAGTTGCCTTTTTACTTAGGTTTCTCTCCATAGTCTCTTTGTCAACAAGGTGCTAAATGGCTTCATAGGGGGCATTTAGTGCTTCAGCTCCTCTTTTTTGCCTGTCCCTTGATAATCCTCAGATTTTGACGCATTGCCACTTTCCTCTGCCTCCATTACAATTTAAGCATTTCAGGGGGCCTCAGGCTATTTGACCCACCTGTAGGCAGGCGGACCCAAAGACTAGATCATTCCCAGGGTGCTTCTTGCATCACAGCCCCCCTGTCCTGTTGAGTGTTTATTTACTCAAAAAGCATCTTCCTTGTTTTGGAGGTGAAGCTCAGGCACCAGCTTCCTTTGCTACTAGGGGCTACGCAACACAACCTGACATTTTGCTAATGCATTAAGTTTGCCGGTGTGGGAGGGCGTGGCTTGAAGCTGCTGCGAGTGGCATGTCTTCGTAGGAGTTCCTGTCGGGGTCCGGTAACACCGGACGAAGTGACGTCGGCCCCTCGCTCCGTTAAGCTCTGAAAACCGAGGATATGATGTAGGAAAAGAAGGCGCAGGTTTCGCCTGCAGAATACACTGCTGAAGTGCCGAGCCTTTAGAGAATGAGACACTTTATCTTCAAGAGTGGTGCTGAACGGCAAAGAAAATGGTGGCCGCTACCTTCTGATCCGCTCATCGACTCTGTAGGAGGAGGAGCCAATGTATAAGAACAGCCCTGCGTGCCTAACGTAGTCGTACCGAGCAGCACCTCTCACGAACCTGGCCCGACTGTCCCTCCACACTGCGACTACAGGGACTGGAATAGTAGACACAAGAGCTAACCCCTCCAATGCCCCGCGTGGCCGTCTGTTACAACTCCCGGAGTCCCATGTCTCTCGCAGCGAATACCCCGTAAGCTCAAACAGCTGCATTAAACGCTATCCACCCCATCGGAGAAGCACTCGCTGCCAAGCATCATGCAGTGCTGGACGGCGCATTGCTCTGAACAGCACGGAGCCTCTGAATGGCGAATCCGCAGATGACCGCTGCCCGCAGCTCCCCGCGTCCTGCCTACCTATCCCATCTAAGCATCTTGGGCAGAGTCCGGGGCCGGAGGGACTCACAGCTGTTACGGCGAGGATCACCGGACTGCCTGCACTGGTTGGCTCGCAGGGTCCTATAGCTGGGAGTGCAGTGAGACTTGATGGCGCTGGGGAGGTCACAGGGCGCTGAGGCCCCCGTCCAATAGTGGCGGGAACACTTATGCTGCCTTAAGTCTCTCCCCACAACTTCCCGCAACGCTACTGCAGGAGAGCTCGGACACGGCCAGGGCTGAGGAGGGAGGGCCCATCTTGACGGCTCCTCCTCTGATTAGGGGAGCCCGAAGGCCCATCGGCATTATTGTTCCCCAAGAAGACTTTGTGCCGCATGCTGCAACTGGGCGCCTTCCCAGAGAAGACCAAGCTAGGCAGGAAGATTAAGCAAATGGAGGAGCCGCTGCACAAGGCATTCATTCGGTGAGTGACTCCGGAGACTCTGGACTGTAAGAATCCCCCCCCCCCTTCCTCAGAGAAGCATTCTCCCATCTGATGCCCAAACCCACCACTGGGGAGCCACTGAAACCCACGCCACACCTTCCTGCAGGTGCACTCCAACTCCAAACTGGATACCCATGACAGAGTGAAGCTGTCCTCCTTGTCGGCCTTCTTTGTTGAGGCGGGAACCCCTCTCCAGAGGCACCGGAGGGTCCCAGGGTGAACAGAGGTACCAGAGACGACATCCCCCTACACTACTGAAAGGAGCATGGGCTTAACTAGGCTGCCACTGCTCCCCTTGGGATAACGCAACAGGAAAAAAAGGGGTCTAAGGTACATGTATCGCAACATTAATGAGTGGCGCATCCACGGAGAAAGTAAAGAAGGGGGACCCGTCAGGAGAGCTAGCACCGAGCTCCAGCCCTAGTTTGGAAGTTCTAGACTCAGCACAATCAGCCATGAAATCAGACTTAAAAGATTTGCTTGCCGCGCTAACGAGCGAGATCCAAAAAGGAACTGAGGAAGTTACGCAGAAGATCAACTCCCTCGACAAGCGAGTGGTAGCTGTGGAGACCCGAGCTGCTGAAATTAAGAATGAGTTGTGTGACCAAAAATTCGAGTGGGAGAAGGGGCAGGACAGAATCTCAGCCCTTGAGGCGAGATGTGAATCACTGGAGGCAAAGCAGGAGTACGCGGAGAATAGGTCGCAGCGCAATAACATCCGCCCCCGGGAGGTCCCGTCCTCAATCCCAGACGCGGACCTGGAGAGATACGTGTCGTACCTGTTTACATTTATAATGACACTCCCTGATGATTCTCTGTTGGAATTAGACCGAGTGCATAGAACAGTCCCGCGATAACCATCCTCCTCTCCAGCAGACGTTCTCGCCAGGGTGCATTTTTATTGAGTTAAAGAGGAGATCATGAGAGAAGCCAGATCAATGCACCAAATCACTTTTCGGGGCTCCTCGATCCTACTCTACCAGGATTTAGCAAATTCCACTCTCCAAAAACGGAAAGCTCTGAAGGTGCTGACGGAGTGGCTGTGCGAAAGAGAGGTCCCGTACCGCTGGGGCTTCCCAACATCTGTGAAATTCGTCTGGGAGGGAGCCCAATAACAGATCAAATCCCTGACAGTAGCAGAGAAATTTGTGGGCATCGGTGGGGGAAGTAGAGAGTCCGAATGAGAGGGGGCGACCCGAGACACCCCCAGAAAGCAGACGGGACATCTTGGTCAAGAGTTAGCAGGAGGCGCAGGATCCACGGGCCCCCCACCCCCGAAAAGCGCCTTAACCAGACTGAACAGCATTAACACTGCACGATTAATGAAGATCAGTGGATCTTCTTTGGAGGTCTCTATCTCCTCACACGTGCTAACTCCAAAACATGTGACAGAGGGGGGAGACGTGAGATTGACGGGGGAGGGAGAAATGGAGAAATTCTTGGGGGCAACTGTGAAATGAGCCTTAGGAAAATTGTAGCTACAGGCTACCCTTTATGCTAATCAAGAGTTGTCATTGCATACTACAGTTCTCACGTTGGGCCCAGTTGGCCATTTTTGCTCGGTGCCGGGGCACCACCAGTTACCCTGTTAGGTAGGATGGGTTTCTTCCTACTAGGTTTTGGGGGGTAAGAGGGATGGGATGGGGTGGAAGTAAGAATCACTGGGAGAGCCGATTCTCTTTCCACTCTCAGAAAGATGCAATACAAAACACATCGACATCCGAGGACAGGCCAGAGCCATATTGCCAGTACATTGCTACCCATGCAGTTCATGCAAGATCTAGCAAGGGTTTGCCTAATGCCAAACCTACTAAGAAACCTCTTGGGGATGGCTGACAAAAACAAAATCATAGTTTGTACTTGGAATGTCCAGGGCCTTAACTCCCCGAGGAAACGCAGGTCAGTGGAACACAGGCTGGGGCTGCCATTGGGAGACATAGTTCTCCTTCAAGAGACTCATCTGTTGCAGGCCGATGAAAACCGAATTAGATTCGGAAGATATAAAAAATCATTTTTCGCTTCTTCTGGGGAAAAAAAACGAGGAGTAGCAATCTTATTGAGCGAGAGGGTCCCCCTAACAAGAATCACAGTTAGAAGAGACCCTGGGGGTAGATTTATCTTACTGAAGGGATTGTCTGTTGAACAACCCATCACTATTGTGGCAGTTTACTGCCCTAACACTGCCCAGGACAAATTAATTGCTGAGCTGATCCGAGTGTCCTAGCATTTATGGAGGGATTCCTCCTTATGGGTGGAGATTTTAACTTGGTACCTGACCCGAATGTGGACAAAACTCTCCCCCCAACCAATTCAGATTTTGCGCAGGCGTTATCTTTAGGTAGACTCCTTAGGGAAACGGAAACAGTGGATGCATGTAGGTTGGCCAACGGGAGAATCCAAGGACTACACCCACTATTCCTGTGCACACAGGGGATTTTCAAGAATAGACCTCTTATTAGTCTCCAGTGTCCTATACCCTTGTCTGGACAAAATAGAGATACATGCCCGCATGATCTCGGACCACGCCCCAATATCTGCAAGCCTTAGCATAAGTGGCCAGATGCATCACCCCCTCCCCCCCCCCAAGAGGTATTGGAAATTATGCGACTCCATATTGTTAGATCATAGCATTCGAAGGGAAATTGGCCAAACATTAACCAATTATTTTAGGGAAAACACAACAACTGACACAGCCATATATATTATCTGGGATGCCATGAAGGCAGTGGTGAGAGGCTCACTTATTAGTGCAGGGGGGGAACAGAGGCGGGTTTCAAACATTTCAGAGGCCAAACCGGAGGAAAAGGTACATTTCTGTGAGAAAGAGCTGAAATCCCATAGTGCAAGGGGAACGGAAAGAGCCTTAAAAAAAAGCCAAAATTTCGCGGGAGATGCTTTGGGCCGACCGCTCAGCCAAATCGCTACCCTATACAAAACAGTTTTACTACAGCAAAGGTAACAAATCAAAACGAGTGCTTGCATACAAGTTAAAAAAAAAAAATATACAGCAGGAATAATATCCTGAGGCTTGTAGGAGCCGACTGTAGAGCCAGGTATACAGAGATGGATAAAATCGAGAAGCTGGTGAACCACCATAAAGCAATAATGTCAGGGCCGCCCACGTCTCTTGCTGACCTACCCAAAGACTTCCGACCCACCAAATAAAGCTCAATTGGCAACTTTAGAATCCCCTATTGCACTGGAAGAAATAGCGGAAGCCATCAAATCATTAATAAGTACGGCACCGTGCCCAGAGGGCCTAACCGCAAAATTTTATGAAATCTATGCAAACACTCTGGCCCTGCACCTGACAGCCCTGTTTAACTCCATCCTGTCCACTGGAACTGTTACAAAGTCTATGCCAGAGTTGCTCACAGTACTAATCCACAAGCCAGAAAAAGACCCCAAACAGGCCTCCTCCTATCGGCCAATAGCTCTAATGAACAACGATGGGAAAATATTCTCAAAGATACTGGCAACTAGGCTGAAAGCGACTCTCCTGGATATAATAGCCCGGGATCAGACTGGATTCATGAAGGGGGACGCACAACAACATAAGGCGCATGATAAACCTCGTTAAAAGTGCCCGTAGGAGGGGCGAGGGCATGGCCGTAATATCATAAGATGCCCACAAGGCCTTTGATCTGGTGGACTGGGGCTACATTAGAAAAGTGCTGGCACACTTTGGTTTTGGTCCAAACTTTACAAAATGGATGATGGCTAACTACCAGAATCCCACAACGCAACTCTGGGCTAACGGCATCTGATCTGAGACGATAAACATAACTAGGGGAACGTGGCAGGGTTGCCCCTATCACCTCTGGTTTTTGCCTTATCTATGAATCCCTTTGCTGCCAGGATCCAGCAAAACCCGAAGATAAAGGGGCTTATTGTGGGGGGCCATGAATATAAAGTCGCACTATATGCAGATGACGTCCTGGTAACTGCGACTGACCTGGACTCGTCTCTAGGGCCTCTCTGGGAAGAAATTGAAGAATTTGGGACGGTCTCCGGGTTCAGGGTTAACCTAGGTAAATCCTCAGCACTAGCAATCAATCTTCCCAAACAGCAAAAACTGGACCTCAGTCCTATGATGGCAATTCCGTGGGCTAAGGAATACCTTGGGGTGCAGGTTCCTAGAGATCCCTCCCGCCTACACCTAAGCAACTTCCTGCAGCTATTAACGACTTCCGGGGAGATCTAAAGCACTGGGAGAACCAAGAAATCTCTTGGTTTGCGCGAATTGCCGCAATAAAAATTAACTGACTACTTTATCAATGCGCAGCGCTCCCGGTCCACATTCCGATGAACTAACTGCTCTCCCTGCAGAGAAAGATACAAGAATTTGTCTGGGGGGGCACACAGAATAGCAAAGAAGGTTATGGTCCACGGGGCGTGTCTTGAGCAGCCATGGAGTAGGACGTGCTTCCCGTGTAGCTCCCGAGGATCCGACAGATGATCCGAAAAAACTACCTGTGAAAATGCGCCACGGGTTACAGAATTGATCATACACGCACGGGAATGTATGCTCTGCTCATTGTGTAAAGATTGAGAGAATCGTAAGCAGGGAGTCTGGAGGAATTGCTCGACGAACGACGGCGGCAGTAGTTCGGTCCATTCTCCAGCATTGGATCTTTCATGGATTCACATGCTTAGAATATTCCCCGTCGTCAGGCTGGGAATCCCCGGTACATTATATAGACCCTTTCCCGTAGGAAAACTTTTTCGACGCTTATGCGTCCTATCCACCTCGTTTTGTATCATGCGTGCCCGCGCAGTCAGGACGCCATGATATAAATACAGGACCCGCCCCCGCGCTCCCTCAGATTTCAACCGTCTTTCAAAGTAGTGGGATCCTCGCGGTTACTGCTAATTGAAGTTAGGTTGTGTTTTCGCTTCAGCGAAGTTACGTTCTGAAGAAAATATGTCCGGAAAAGCTTTATTCCGTCCTTGTGCGACATGTGGACTCAAAAAAGTCTATGAAGGTGATGCCCACATGGATTGTATCTACTGTCTCCACCCGCACCACACGGCGGATACATGCGAGATATGCCAGGGTTTCTCCCAAAAAACCCTTAAAGACCGGAAAAGAAGGTTGGTCGACTGGCTTAACGACGGAGCGGGTGCCTATCCGGCATCAGAAGTTGGCTCCACGGCCTCCAGGAGCAAGTCGGAACCTCCCTCGAAGAAGGTGAGGCCTGTCGAAAAATGCCCTGCGGACAAGCATGCGGGGAAGCATGCTGGGTCTTCCTCATCACACAAAAAGTCCTCCTCATCCTCTAAGACGGAGAGGCAAGCGGCATCAAAATCCTCCTCAGGGGACCGTCCTAGGTCTTCCGTGAGTCGAGACGCTTCAGCAGGGAAGTCGGCAACGAAATCGGCTACGAAGTCTAAAGGCTCGGTGCCGGCGACTGGCTCGTCGACCCCGGTATCGCTGACGATGCCGATTACTATTCAGGCAGCAGCGGTGGGGATTCCTTCGTCGACGGGGACTCAATTTATGGCCTGGCAGCCAGAGGAACCGGCCCCCCCTGAGGTCCTGCTGCAAGACACGGCCTTGCCGGGGTCGTCGGTGGAAGGAGAAGGTGACATGGTTATGCAGCCGTCGGACTTGGGCCTACGGCCTTCCAATACGTCGACGACGAGTGCGAGTGGGGGTGTGGTCCCTCTATCCTCGACGTTGCTGACCCCCCAGACGGTTTTGTTTCTGGATGTGCTTAATACACTTCAGAAGCTCCTGCAGCGTCTGGATACGCAGATCCCTCAGCCTGGCACTTCATCGTCGATATTTTCTGCACCTTCCGTCGACGAACAAGCTCAAGCAGCTCGCACGACGACCAAAAGGCCTTAGGCCTCCCAGGTGGTGAAGGATCGTCCTCGAGTGCAGGAGGAGGGTGAGCTATCGGAGTCCGATTCTATACGAGGTGACTCAGGGTCCGACATCTCCCTGTCACCGTCGAGAGACCCAACATGGAATTCGGATGTAGAGGTAGAGTCTACGAGGAGCCAGGCACAACCATCTCCTCCGGATGATGTGGGAGCCTTCCATGCAATGATGGGGAAAGCGTGTTCCGAGTTCGGCTTAATTCCTGAGGAGCAAAAGAAAGGTTGTTTTCTTTTTGATCACATGGGTCAAAGGAGGAAATCGGTATTTGCCATCCCAATCCTGGACCACGTATGGCAAGAAGGCCTCAAGACGATGCGTCATCCGTTCTCGGAACCGGCTATTAAGGGGCGTATTGAGAAAAAGTTTAAAGCTCCGGAGTCCACTCCAAAATGTCTGACATCACAGCCACTGTCAGACTCTGTGGTATCGGCGGCAGCGGCTAGGAAGGCCAGAGTACAGCAAAAATGTTCAACCCCTCCAGAAAGCGAGGCAAGGAGACAGGACGCCTTCGGGAAAAAGGTGCTCTCAGTCGGCGCCACGACGGTAAGAGCAGCCAAATCCTTGGCGATTGTATCGCGTTACGATAGGGAGATGTGGCATAAAATAGCCCCTATCCTAGAACACCTGCCGGAAGAACATCGCAAAGCAGCCATGTTACTAGTACGGGATGGTGAGGAGGCCTCGAACCATGCAATTAATATTGCGGTGGACCTAGCAGAGTCGGGGTTCAAACAAATCAATCATGGCGTAGTACTTCGTCGACAAGCGTGGCTCAAATGTACTACTTTTAGACCTGAAGTCCAGTACAAAGCTCTAGACATGCCATGTGAAGGAGAACATCTGTTTGGAGACAAGGTTGATGAAGCCTTGAAGGGGATGAAGGAAGACACGGATACCGCTAGGTCTCTTGGCGCCCTCCAGACAGGTAGAAGTTTTCGCTCTTTTCGCCCCTTCAGGGGCGCCTCCGGAAACTCCCGCTTTGGAGCCTCTAGGGACCGTGGATTTAACAGGCCCTCATACTCCTCACAAGGCTACAGACGGGCATCCCAGTCGGCACGTAGAGGCAGAGATTATCAAGCCTCCAGACGACGAGGCTCGGGTCCCTCGTCGACGAAGGACAAGCAAACCAGCAACCAATGACGGCCTTCGGAACGTCCTGGGGGGTCGAGTCTCATCATATCGACCAATGGGAATGCATCACCACAGATCGATGGGTTCTGGACACGGTTCGCATGGGTCATGCGCTGCAATTCAAAAACAAGCCTCCAAGTCTTCCGCCAGTGTTTTCGGCCCAGCCCCACCTTCGAGTTCTAAGACAAGAGGTGGCGCTTATGCTACAAAAAGGAGCGATAGAACGGGTTCCTGTGGCACAGGAAGGACAAGGGGTTTATTCCCGGTTCTTCGTCGTCAAGAAGCCAAATGGAAAATGGAGGCCCATTCTCGACCTGAGGGTACTCAACAAATGGCTAAAGAGCTCAAAATTCAAAATGCTAAAGCTCCAGGAGGTTATCAGGTCAGTGCAACCCATGGATTATCTGTCGTCGCTAGATCTTCAGGACGCATATTTTCATATCCCAATACGTCCACGACACAGGAGATATTTAAGGTTCGTCGTCGGGCAAAAGCATTTTCAGTTCAAGGTCCTCCCGTTCGGTCTCAAGTCCTCCCCCAGGACGTTCACCAAGTGCTTGGCCCCCATAGCGGCCCATTTAAGGAAGGACGGTCACCATGTCTATCCATATTTAGACGACTGGCTGGTCAGAGGCTCGTCCATGGAACAAACACGAAACAGTCTGGGGGCCACGATGTCCCTTTTACAGGAACTGGGCTTCGCGATAAACTTCAGCAAGTCCTCCGTAGAGCCCTCGAGGACCTTGGTCTTTCTAGGAGCGGAGTTTCATACGCACACAAGCCTTGTAAGTCCATCCAGCGAAAGAATACAGAAGCGGCAAGGCGTCGGAATGGAAATGCGGTACCAGGGTGTCGGTGCGCAAATACATGTCCCTGCTAGGGACCATGTCGTCCTGCATTCCGTTGATAAACAACTGCCGTCTGTTTATGAGACCTTGCCAGGAATTTCTAGCGGACCGTTGGATGCAGAGCCAAGGTCGCTGGTCCGACAGACTGGTCATCGACGAACAACTGGTACAAGCACTCCGCTGGTGGAGAGTTTCTACTCATCTAACGAAAGGAATGCCTCTGGTGGAACCGGAGTTCCAGAAGACGGTGGTGACGGATGCATCGCTGAGCGGATGGGGAGCTCATCTGGAGACGTTACAAGTACAAGGCCGGTGGTCGTTACAAGAGTCCTCCCTGCATATCAACCTGCTAGAACTGAGAGCAGTGCGGTGGGCTCTAAAATCTTATCTTCCTCAACTGAGAGACTCTGTGGTGCGTGTCATGACGGACAACACGACTACAATGTTTTACTTAAGGAAACAAGGAGGAACACGTTCCAGGTCCCTGTCGACGGAGGCACAGAAAATCTGGCATTGGGCCCTGCAACACAACATGCTAATCTTGGCGTTCCACCTACCAGGCGTGAGAAATGTGGAGGCAGATGCCCTCAGCAGGGAAATGAACGAGGTTCACGAATGGGTGCTGAACGACCAGCAACTACAACATGCATTCAAGAAGTGGGGACATCCTTCCATCGATCTGTTCGCGACGAAGGACAACAGAAAATGCCCGCAGTATGCAAGCAGATGGCCTCAGCAGGGCTCACTGGGAGATGCGTTCTCCTTCCCATGGACGAACAAATTCCTGTACGCATTCCCTCCTTTTCCTCTTATCCGGAGGACGTTGCAATGGATCCTCAAGTACCCATGTAGGGTGATTCTGGTAGCCCCGTATTGGGCCAGACAGGTGTGGTTCTCAGACCTGCTGCACTTGGCTGCGGCGGAGCCAATGAGGTTCAGGAAGATCCCCAACCTTCTGTCTCGACAGGAGGGTATCGTCTGGCATCACGACCCGGACAGCCTCAAGTTGACGGCCTGGCTCCTGACTTCGCCGAATTTGGCCAGCTAACGATTCCGGAGGAGTGTCGTCGTATTCTGCAAGCGGCAAGAGCACCTTCCACAAACACTTCATACTCGTACAAATGGAGGAGTTTCTGTCAGTGGTGTGGGGATCAACCAGGTTTGGTTCCGCAGTCGATTATGCCGGAACAGCTCCTTCCATACTTGCTGTTCTTAGCTCAAAAGGGCTTATCGGTGTCGTCGATAAAAGTACACCTGGCTGCCATCTCCAGGTTTACACGTCAACGACATTCCGCACCATTATTCAGCGACCGCCTGATTAAGCACTTCCTTAAAGGGTTGTTCAGGAGTTTCCCTCCCGAGAAGAGATTTCCTCCGGTGTGGAGCCTCAATCTGGTGTTAGCGTCTCTTATGAAACCTCCTTTTGAACCAATGTCATAGTCGTCTCTAAAGTTTTTGTCGTGGAAATTGGCCTTCCTGGTGGCCATCACTTCAGCCCGACGTATTTCGGAAATCCAAGCTCTAATGGTAGACCCACCATACTTAAGATTTTTTAAGAACAAGGTGGTCCTTGCCACTAACCCACAGTTCATACCGAAAGCGCCTTCAGTGTTCCATAAACATTCCTCTATTGTTTTACCTACATTTTTTCCAGAGCCATGCTCGGGAGCGGAGCGCACGTTACACACATTAGACGTGAAGAGGGCTCTCAAGTTTTATCTTCATCGCACGCAACCTTTCAGGGAAACGAGGCAATTGTTCGTGGCCTATGGTCTGGGTGCTAAAGGCAAAGCCATTTCAAAGCAAGGACTGTCAAGATGGGTATCGTCTACCATTTCGTACTGCCATTCCAAGGCTGGGAAGCCTCTTCTGCGACGCCCAAGAGCTCATTCCACTAGAGCGGCGGCATCGTCGACGGCGCTGTGGTCTGGAGTCCCTCTGGGGGACATCTGCACGGCGGCTACCTGGGCGGCTACACACACTTTTACCCGCCATTACTGCCTGTCACAACAACATGCCGAAGATACTCGGATGGGACAGGCGGTGCTTCGACACCTATTCCAATAAGGTAAGCCCCGCTTGAGGGGTTAGTTCTGGTTGCAATTATGATTGAATATTGTTCGTTCTCTTTTAACTATTGCCGATGGGTACACGACCATAGAGAACTGGCATTGTGAGGAAAGTATGTGAGTTTGCATGCACGCCTCCTCTTTTCGGGATGGTACTGCTATGTAATCTATTCTAAGCATGTGAATCCATGAAAGATCCAATGCTGGAGAAGGGAATAGTTTCTTACCTGTAACTCCATTTCTCCAGCATTGGTATCTTTCATGGATTCACATGCGCCCGCCTGCCTCCCCTGGCCATGCAAACTGGTTCCCCCACTACTTTGGGGGCCGAAATCTGAGGGAGCGCGGGGGCGGGTCCTGTATTTATATCATGGCGTCCTGACGGCGCGGTCACGCATGATACAAAACGAGGTGGATAGGACGCATAAGCGTCGAAAAAGTTTTCCTACGGGAAAGGGTCTATATAATGTACCAGGGATTCCCAGCCTGACGACGGGGAATATTCTAAGCATGTGAATCCATGAAAGATACCAATGCTGGAGAAATGGAGTTACAGGTAAGAAACTATTCCCTTGTCACACAAGATGGCCGACAACAAAGGAAACGACACTGGGGTACCTGAAGAGGACGAATAGAGGTGGTGGTCACCGGGAAAGAAAGGCAATGGCGAGGTGAAGACGGAACAAAACCCCTGGTGGCTGTGGGCCTTGGGTCGTGGAGGCTTGGGGGCTGGCCCGGACGGTAGGGGCCCGAGGGCAACAGAGGTGTGAAAACGCAGGCCGCACCACGACAAGCACGAGCAGCGCTCGCTCGGCATTGATCAGCAACTAGCAGCGGTGAGAAGATGTCGCGACTGCCTTGAGATCACCACGACGGTCGGTGAAGAGCGGAAATTACAGTTGAGAAGACACTCGGACACTAGGGAGACCCAACGGAGACCGAAATATGGCGGTGCGAGGGGCCGTGGGCAAAAATAAGAACAAACCACCCACGATGGATATTTTTGCGAAAACACAGCAGTCTCCTGCGGCCAGCGCAACCAAAGGCCCGGTGGCACAGGCTGAGGGCGCCACAGCGGCTGATAATCATCAGATTTTAGAAGCCATCACGGAGTTGAAGGAATCTTGGGGGGGGGGGGGGGGTTGCGATGATGGACCTACGCACTTCCCTGGAAGCTAAAATCGAAGCAGTGAGCATCGAAGTCTCCCTGCTGAGACAAGATGTCAGGGGACTGGCGGAACACACAAGCTGCCTGGAGGGTGCGGTGAAATCTAACACGGACACCAGCACCAACAATGCAAAGGAGATCCATGTCCTTAAACAACAAGTGGCCAACTTGGAGTCTCGAGCAGAAGAAGCAGAGGGGAGAGCGAGGAGAAACAATATTTGCGTGGTGGGCTTGCCGGAAGGCGTAGAAGGCCAAGACCCGACCGATTACATTGAGAACTTACTCCTACAAACAATTGGGGCCGGTACACTCTCGCAGGGTTTTTGCGGTGGAGCGCGCACATAGGGCCGTTATGAGGAAGCCGAGACCAGGGGCCCCTCCACGAGCGATAATTGCTAAAATACTGAACTATAAAGACCGCGAGAAAATGTTGAAATATTTTCGGAAAGGCGGAACAATTGAGAGGGCCTCGAGTACTATCACGGCATACCCTGACTATACTATGCTGGTCCAAAGGCAGCGGTACAGCTATGTAACTATCAAAAGGAGGCTACGGACTGCGGGGATAAAATATATGCTGCTGTACCCTGCGAAACTGAAGATCGTACATAAGGGCAAATTGCCTTTTTTTAACACGCCGGAAGCAACAATATGGCTGGATCTGCAGGGCTGCCCGGATCAAGACACGGAAGAGGCACAAAATGGACGCGAAAAGTGACTCAGATACGGTATGCATACTGTTAGGGCATTGAGCGAACTTCCCGAGGGCGCCTAGGCGAAGGCTGAGAACGATGGGCCTGGCTGTAAGAGGCTGATGTTCGATTACATATTGCTGATTGTGAGAGACTTGATGGACTGGAATATAGTGGCAGTTACATATATTTAAATTCTTTGGCAATGTGTAGTTGATTGATGTGCTATTGGAGCACAGGGCGGAAGTACCCTACCCCCCGAATTATAGTTGTAGTTCTAGTAGGTTGGCAACTAGGGCGGCCTCGCCCTGCGGAGCTTCGAGTACAGGCGAAAGCCGGAAAGAGCTAGATGCGGGGGATCCTGAGATCCAGGGATGGAGCTGGGCAACAGTTGGGGGGGGGGGGGAGTGTTGGGGAAGGGATGGGAGGCGGGGGGGAGAGGGAAGGGGAAGTTTGGTGTGTTTTTGGGTAAAGGGGTTTTAGAATGGGATGCAAGCCTATATGGATTGGATTGGAACTTGAAGCTAAACGATACCTGGGGGGGAGGGAACGGGACTATACCAGGCCATGGGGGACCTTAAAATGCTCACATGGAATTTGCGGGGGCTTAACAGCTATTTAAAAGAACAAGGTTATGCTGTATCTGCGCAGGCAGAAAATAGACATTGCATTGCTGCAGGAAACCCACCTCACATGTGAGAGGATGGACATGATTGCGGGAAAGTGGAAAGGGGTGTTGGTGGGTTCGTCTTACGCAAGAGGAGTACTTATATGGGTAGCGCCACATGTCCCGTTTCAGCGGTTACAAGTTGTGGCTGAGACAGACGGGAGGATGGTTATGCTGAGGGGATTGGTAGAGAACAGGGAGATAAGTATTGTTAACACGTACGCCCCGAACCAAAACACAGCGGCGTACATTAAGACACTGAGTGCGAATCTGAGCGGGTGTGTGGGTAGCGCAGTGATCTGGGGAGGGGACTTCATCTGTGTACTGAACCCGAGCTCGGATGGATCGGATGGGAAATTAGATAGACCGGCCCCTGCAGCTAGGGTGCTACAGACACTGCTTGATGACTTTGGGCTGGAAGATGCATGGAGAGTGTGGCACCCGGGGGAAAGGCAATATTCACATTACTCGGCCCCACAGCAGTTATCAACGAGGCTGGACTATTCTTTACATCACCGGACATGATAGCGGAGATGGCATATATAGAGTACAGGGCCAGGGTCCTCTCGGACCACTCGCCCCTGATTCTTGCATGGCAATATTGCCCCCAGAGGGCGAGGATCCCGGCATGGTGCCTACGAGCGGAGGCGTTGAGGGACCCCTTCTTCAGAGAGGACTTGCAGGAGGAGATAGTAAACTATTTTGAAACCAACACGGGGAGTGTGGACTCGGCGGGGACATTATGGGAGGCCTTTAAGGTTGTCATGAGGGGGGCGGCCATGGCAAAATCCAAGGGCCTACAAGGGGGGGGGGGTTTCAGCTGAACGGAGGGAGACAGAAACAAAACTGGAAGAGGCCTTAAAAGCTGGGGATGACACAGCAGAGAAACTAGATTTGATACTTAAGCTACAGCAAAAATGTGCGGAATATTGGGAGAGGTTGTTTAACCTTAATTGTAAAAGGTACATAGAGAGACAGCATGCGGGAGGCGATAAACGGGGAGACTTTTGGCGTGGTTATATAAGAGCGAGACCCCCAGAGCCACAATTAGAACTATAGAGAGGGAAGATGGTAGCGTAGAGGATACCCAGGAGGGAGTTAAACAAGCGTTTGTGGATTACTATAAAGGGTTATACGGGGAAGACGGGGAAAGCAGCCGCGTAATGATAGAGGAAACGCTGGAGGATATGGGGCTGCCCAAGATAAGTGAGGAGGAAAGAGAGGAATTGGATTCCCCGATTACCATGGAAGAACTGGGGGAGGTGGTGAGGAAGTTCCCTACTAGTAAGATCCCGGGGACAGATGGGCTCCCAAGCACATTTTAGAAGGTATATATAGAAGAGGTCCTCCCCCCCGCTGTTAGAAATGATAAACGAAGCATTCGAGATGGGCCCCTTACCGGAGTCACTGAGAGAGGCTGTCATAGTACCTCTCCCTAAACCAAATAAACCTGGGCGTAGCTGTGGCTCCTTTAGACCTGTGTCGATGCTGAACCAAGACGGCAAGATACTGACTGCAGCCCTGGCGAATAGACTGAAGAGGGTCATTAGCAAGTTAATACATCCGTATCAAACGGGCTATGTCCCCCATAGAAACATCACCAATAATCATAGGCGACTCCAGAGGATCATTGAGTTTGGCAGTGGAAGGGATGAGGAAATGGCAATCGTGTCCTTGGATGCAATCAAGGCCTTTGACTCCGTCAAGTGGCCGTGGCTGCTGGCGGCCCTGAAACACTATGGGCTAGGGCCTGGCTATGTGACGTGGGCGAAGATTTTTACAGTGAACCGCTGGCTAGAGTTAAGACAGGATCTGTGATTTCAGAGAGGTGGCAGCTTAGCAGGGGTACTAGACAGGGATGCCCGTGGTCTCCTATGCCCTACATACTGGCCCTGGAACCTCTTGCGATCTATCTGCGGCAACAATATGACACTATAGGCATTGAGGTGAAAGGGGAGCGGCACCTGATTTCCCTATACGCAGACGACATGCTGCTGTACCTACGATTCCCAGAAGAAAATCTCCAGTACATCCTAGAAGTGATGGAGAGATATGCTGTGTTGTCTGGCATAGCAGTGAATCCCCAGAAGTCCAGCATGTTCCCATTGGGGGGGTACAAGGGGATTCCATCGGAGCGATTACCTGTATTGCAAGTGCCATGGGCGGTTCGCACGTTTTGGTACTTGGGGATTAATATATAACACACTGTTGAAGAGGAGCACAAGTGTGACACAGAAGTAGCCATTAGAAACATCGAGAAGTGCATGCGGTTTTGGGCGAAGCTGCCTCTGGCGATGATGGGATGGGGAACGATGCTAAAGATGGTGGTCCTGCCGAGGCTCCGACATTACTTTGGGAATATACCGTACCTAATTCCTAGGGGGTTCTTCACTAAGCTAAATAGCATGTGTAGGGATTTTCTGTGGCACGACACGCGCAACAGAGTGGCGTTGTTGAAGCTTCAAAACTTCCACGACAAAGGGGGAATCAAGCTGCCCAACTACGAGGCGCAGTATGTTGCCAAATGGCTCTGATGAAGAGACCTCCGAATACAGTTTGCTTGGGCGGGATTGTGCACCTTTTTATTTGAAAGAAGTCATGTGGGCAACCAGAGCGGAAATGGGGGGGGGCGCCCTAAAATGATGCTACTAGGGTGGAAGGTGTGGCGCAGGGCATGCCAAATGATGGGGGACCCATCCCCATGCTCTACGCAGATGCCATTGGTAGTACTGACATGGGCGGACGCTCAGCTGCGACTGATACTCCGGACCCACTGGGAACCGGCTGGGGTGGCAACGATGGGGGACATCTGGCAGGAGGGCTCTAGTGTGTTACTTTTGAGGGGCTACGGGAAGTAGCTGGGTTGCATGAAGGCCAATACATTATGTACCACAGAATGGTACAGAGGATTAAGAGAACATGGCTGAAACTGTGCTGGGGGAAGAATTGCACACCACCATAGACGTGATATGATATAGCTGAGGGGGGTCATGAGATTTCCAGACTGTATGAGATGGTGATGTCGAAAGTGGGGAAGGAGGTCACTCAGTTGAGGTTGGACTGGGAAACGGAGGTTGGGGCCCGAATGGGAGATGGGATGTGCAAAAGGGTGCAGGGGTATCGTAAGAAGGTGTCTAGAAATGCGAGGCTCAAACAAATACAGTTGTACATAACACACAGGGCTTACATGACGCCTTGGAGGATATCGAGGTTTGAGAATGCAGGTCGGCAAGTATGCCCCAAATGTGACGAAGAGAACGTGTGCATGGTTCATATGTTCTGGTCATGCCCGATCATAGAGAGGTTCTGGAGGGGTGTAAAGGAGAAACTAGAAGGAAGAGGGGTCAAGATGGTAGTGGATACGGAGTGGGCCTGTCTGCTGGGGGGGTTCCCAAGACCACAGACACTCAGGCACGTAAGCAAACTAAGGGACCTGGCTTATGTGCTAGCAGAAAGGAGGATTGCCATGGGATAGAAGTCATGCCATGTGCCGAGGATAGAGGTGTGGTGGAAGGACTTGCAAAAATGGGCAGAAGCCGAAACCACGCATGGCAAGAAGCGTGTTGCAATGGGGGGGAGGAGGAGAATGAGTCCCTAATGGCCTGGAAATCACTGATAGCCGGACTGTTTGGGTCATTGGATGACCCGACTGAGCCTGTGGAAGAGGTGACCGAACCACAGGGTGTGGAAACTGAAGGTTCAATGCAATAGACTCGCAAGGGTGGTGGGGTAGAGGGAGTAGTGGTTAGGAAGTTAAAAAAAGGTGTATTGAAACCGTTGGAACATGCACTATTTGTTTGGTTTATTGTTTGTTTGTGAAATTTAATAAAAACTTCAAAAAAAAGAAGGTTATGGTCCGCGGGAGGGCTATGGGTGGCTTGGGCGTCCCTGACGTGGCGAGGTATGCACACGCAGCACAACTTTCCCATGCATATACTTGGACACGGACCAGCCGTTTTGGAAGCAATTAGAAGAGGCCTGGTGCCCGGTCCCACTGCCCGATCTCCCACACTTACCAACTATCAAATTCCAGGCAAATAGGGCCCCCCCCCCCCCTCAGAGCAACTAGCCTCACTACTCACAGCTGGAAAGCAGCAAGCCCGGAATTGGGACGGCCGAGCACATTAGGCCCACTTACACTTATCTGGAATAACCCTGAATTCACACCAGGAAACCCACCACACAGCTTCGGGCCATGGAGGGAGTGGGGATTGCAGAAACTCGCAGACTTCCTGGAAGGCGGCTCTCCCATAACGTTTGAGAGATGCAAAGAAAAGTTTAGGGTGGGAGAATCCGAAAGGTTCCACTATGCCCTGCTCCAGCATTGGATATTGTTAGGGAGAATTCTCAATGTGCTAATTTCCCTTACCTTTTCAGACCCCCAGCAACTTTGCTGGATTTCTAGGATTTGATTTTTTCACTGGGAAGAGTGCGAGTCTTTTTCCCACTCTTCCATGTATTTTGATGTGTGTTTTACTTTTGTGTTCTTTGTGTATGGGGTTTTTAAACAAACTCCATCGACATCATCTCTTTCTTATTTGTCACAAAGCGCCTTCATTGCAATGGCACAGGGATGTCTTTCAGACTTCCCAACGTTTGAATACCTTCTCTGGGACAGACTACCGTCTCCCAGAGCCTGCAAAGTTAAATTGACTTTACTAGTCCCTTTAAATTTACAGACCCAGCACACACTATCTTACTATAGAGTGCTGGAGGGGTTGCCCAGCGTCCCCTGAGTCTGAACACTCGTGTAACAGTCAGATGTTACCCTTTCCTACTTTAAATGGCTGGTGGCAGTGGTTTTAAACAAACTACCATGATTTATTCCGACCGCGAACACCGGTAGGTAAAAATCGGGCCAGCCATGTTTTCCAATATGGCGCCCAAGACCTATCTGTAAAAACAGACTCTGGTCATCTTTTTTCGCCGTTTCTTTTAGGAAAGGTCCTTCTAGTGTCCAATTCTGCACACCAAACCAGGTTCGGTGCCTTTGTACATTGGCCTTTGGTGGGTTTCAGTGTTGAAGCCCTCCTCTGGCGCCTGAGTGTCTGGCGTGGACAGGATGTGAGGGAGGGGCTGGAAACTCCCTGTGCTTAGTCTCCTAGGAGACCTGAATGCACTCTGTCGTGATTGGCCGGCTGGCTGCCCAGCAAGGACAGCCACCCTGCTGTGTGAGTGACAGCCAGGCTGGAATGAATGGGGGAAAACTGTTTAAAAGCAGGCTTCTGGGACTTGGAAAACAGTCGACCACTGGAACGAAAGAACCGAAGACAAGTTGATGGAAGACGACTGCTGCAACTCCTGGTCCACCGGTGAAGCCCTGCTGCAGGTCTGAATTGCCTGAAACTACAACAGAGAAGCTCTTCAAGGTTAACTTCTTCCCTTGAGTTTGATGGGAACAACCAACTCGTAAGCCGCCTGGACACCATCCTCATACTGGTCGAATTTTCTACAGAGTGCTGTGGAAAACCGAATAGCCAGTGGAAAGGATACCAGTTTGTGGTCTTTAAGGCACTCGCACTTTAAACCGATGTTTTGCCAAGTTTGTGGCCTCTTCCCTGGGCAGTGCAGGAACCTCCCGACATCCGCCTTCTTGTCCCCACGAATGAAGCTCAGGAACAACGAGATCTGCAGGAACAATTGCCTCAGCTACAGCTCTTCTTCACTTTAAAGGTACTGTGCAAATGCAGTCAGGAAATCTTTTTGGCCGCAGTGAAAGTTTGTGAAACTGTCTCGACTTTGAAGGCTCGTCCTTCCCTAAACCAACATCTAACTTTTCGTCTGACCAAATTCTTCTAATATCTGTGGCAAAGACTTAACTTTTTACTACCAGAACTGTGCTATCCCATACAAGACTCTGAACCGTTGACTTTGGCCCAGGCCTATTGAATTGAATTGCTTGTTGTAGTTAACTGAAACCCTTTGCCCTGCCTATGAAAGTATTTGTGCCTTGATTTCTTATAACCCTGTCTTTTTACCCCTTTTAAAGTCATTGAAGTGCCATTTTGCTCCCACTTCAGGGGAGCTGAACTTGTTCAATAACTTATTGGTTGTGTGTTTGTAGTATATTAGTATATGATGTTGAGCTGCTCTTGCTAGTGTAATGTTTTCCAAACGACTGTGTAAATAAAAGTATATTCTTTTACCAAGAAACCTTGAGTAACTGTTTATTTGAATTGCTGTAATTGTTGGTCCCTTGTGTAACCCCTTGTACTGCTCACTTTACTCTTGCGAGAAGTCTGGCTGCTCAGCCACTGCTATCACAATACTGTGTAGTACAGGCTTGTACCAAAGGTGAAATTGTACTGACACTTGTGGTCTTAATTGTATGTAGTGGGCCCAAAGGATACTGTATGTTATTCTTCCTAACAGATATCGCACAAGATGGTTAGGGAGAGGGGGGCTAGAGACTTAACAGCGTTAGAGCTATCCCTACTATCTTCGGCTCCTAGAGGAAGAATTTCTGTGCTTGATCGCCTCCTAGACAGAACAGACCCCTCTAAAAAAGAAAGGTACATGCTCGACTGGGAGAGGAACCTTGGCCGAGAAATAGATATAGAAGAATGTGGGAAAATTGGACTAGGCTACATAAGAGCACACAATGCATCTCGAACAGGGAAGGGGGTTATATAAACTGTTACAGATATTATGTCACCCCAGACCAATTAAACAAGGCCAAGCCTGAAATTCCCGCAAATTGCTGACGAGGGTGTCCAGTCCGGGGTACTCTATCATATGGTATGGACCTGCCCAAAAGCAGAGGGATACTGGAGGGAGTTGGTGGATCATATCAAAGCAATCCCTGCCTGGTCTATTCCGTGGGATCCCGGAATAATTCTTCTTGGTGAAACAGGGAAGGGGGGGGGGGCGGATATTCCCGCTCTCGGGACATGTTTCACATTTATGCACTCATCATCTTTTAGCTGCAAAAATTGCAATGGCACTGCTTTGGAAAAATGCAGACGGCCCCTCGTGGTCAAAATGGTATGGTGGTCAAAATGCTAGGAGGTTGCTGTAGCTGAGAAGGTCACAGCAATCCTGACCCCCTCTAACACGCTGGCTCCAGGGTGGAGTGAACTATTAAACCAGAAAGCAGGGTTGAGGGTTCTTGGCCCCAAGGGCTCCAGGGGAGGAAAAACGCATATGTATGGACTATTAGGCCCGTTTTTCACTCCCGTTGGACTGGCATTCGTATCTAACCAGACTAAGATTTTGTGTTGTTAAATAATGCATTGTTGATGTCGATGTGTACTCATGCTGAAAAACCTAATAAAAAGTTTTGTGATAAAAAAAGGTTTACCGGTGTGGGAAAAATGCTGGGAAAATTGCGGTAATTGTCACTTTTCCTGCACCGGCAAACTACAACTTTTCCGGTGGGGTCACTGATTTACCTCTAGCCAAGAGCTGGAGGTAAACCAAGCCCCGATAAGGCAAATAAATGACACAATTACTGGCACCGATATTACCAGTGCTGGTAATTGCAGCAATCCCCTCAATAGAGTTCTATGGGACTCCATGGAATGGGGATTTACTCCGCTTTCTGCCACTTGTAATATCTCACTTGTTGTGGGGGCATAGGGGAAAAGGAGGCTTACATACAGGACACATATGCATACAAGGAACTCAATGTCATACATACAGGGAACTTGGTGATCTGAGACCAGTCCATGTTGTTAGGTAAGCAAACAGGTTTTCAGTGTTATACAAACAGCCAGGATTTCAGGGCTTTGCGGAAGGCCCAGTAAGAGTTATCTGCTCTTAGGGCTGGGGGGTAGAGAGTTCCAGTGATTTGCTGCCACCGTAGGGAAGCTTGTGCCTCCTCCTCTGATTAGTTTGTACATTTGTTTGACAAGGCAGTGTACTTAGGCTGACCTCACCGGTCTGGATGAGCTTGCTCTGGAGATTCTTTGTGACCAGTAGATCAGGGTTGAGTGAGACAAGCACCTGTGTGTGATGGAGAGAGTTTGATTGCTGAGGCGATATGTTCTCCTTTGGGGATTTTGAGGGCAGAACGGAGGGCATTCTTTTCGATCAGCTGCATTTTTGTTGTTTAAGAAGAAATGGTTGGTAGCCTTTCATGCCTGGATTGTCAGATAGGTTTTGTTACGGGAGCTTGCTTTGTCTGCGTAGAGGCCTGGTAGTGGGAGGAGAATCTGTCTGTCATTGGCATAGTTTGTGTAAGATATGCTGGTGGAGTCGCAGAGGTCGAAGAGGGGCTTGGTGAAGACATTATATAGGGTGGGGGAAACACTGGATCCTTGTGGGACGCCACAGCCTATAGGGGTTGCCGGAATACTAGCTGTTTCGGCGAACACTCATGATTCTGCCTTCAAGGAAAGAAAAGGCCCAGGCGGTGGCTTCAGGCAAGAAGTTGGCGGACGCCTTCAGATTATGAAAGTGCTTTATGGTTGACCAGGTCAAAAGCCACTAAGCGGTCCAGCAGGAGGAGGAGGGCTGGCTTGCCCTGGTCTCTGAAATCATCCAGCTATTTCTTTAAGTCCAGCAGGGCTGACTGTCCCGTGTCCTTACCAGAAACCAGATACGCGCATACCTAATTGTGATTAGATTCCAGGAAATGCTCTATTTGGTTGTAGGCAGTCCTGTCCAGACTTTTGAGGAGGAAGGGGACTGTCATTATAGAATGGCAGTTAGTTGGATCATTGGGATCTAGAGTAGGCTTTTTTTAGTAATGGGAGAACCCATGCTTTTAGGCTACGTGGAACAAGGCATGAGTCAAAGGAGGCGTTTATGAACCTTTTGATAAAAAAGACAACAGCCTCTGTGCAGTCTTTGGTGGTGACTAAGCATCTGGATGGTTTGAGACATTTAAGGATATTAGTGGTGAGGGCTGCTGGGTAGGCGGGGAGAAGGTCACAATATTGTGGTCTGACCAGGGGCAAGGTGAGTTAGCGGCGATAGTGACCTGGCTGTTAAGGTCTGCAATACAATCCAGTGTGCAGCCTTTGATATGGGTAGGAGTTGTCATGCGGTGTCTGAAGCCGAGGGTACAGAGAGCATTTGCCAAGGAGGTGGCATTAAGATCCACCTAGGTTTAAGTCACCTAGCAGGATGGTTCTGGTGATAGGCTTGATGTTATCCCCTATGGTGTGTAAGTAATCCTCCCCGAAAGATGCCATCAAGCCTGGGGGCCGGTAGATTACATGGTTGTTGAGGGAGTCATTAGGGGATGTAGAAAGTTTGACAGAGACCACATCACAGTTGATTTGTCTGATTTGGAGGGTGTCTTTAAAGATGAGCGTGACACCCCCTCCTCTGGCATCCACCCTGTCGGACCTCAGGATGGAGTAGCCTTCTGGCATGGCAAAAGACAAGGCTAGGCCTTAGGCTGGGCGTTGCCAGGATTCAGAAATGACTAGCAGATCAAGGTCTTGCGCTAATGAGTTAATTTATATCCAGTGCATACGAGTGATCATACAGATCAAGGCCTTGTACTAATATGAGGTAATTTATATCCAGTGCATGTGCTGGAATAGACTTTGCATTTATGAGGGCACCTTTTGTGATTTTGGCAGGGTGATCATCTGTTCTCGCGGGGGAGCTCATGCATGCGCAGCATCGCTATGGGTGCGCGCAAGGCTGTAACCTTATGCAGTGTAATAGTCAATCATGTTAGGAGTGTGTGGCTGAATTCGGAGCGTGAGTAGACATGTCAGGCAGCATTATTGAAAGTGCCAAGTCTGTATACACAACTGACATTGTTATCTGTTAAGGTCCTGTCTGCAGGCTTACCTTTGGTAGCTGCAGACTTGGCAAGTTGTGAATTGTACAGCAAGGCATCTCGCAGGCTTGGCAGAGACCCGGCAAGGCCTTCGAGACGGGCCGGCTGCACCTCCCGGCTGGGGGGCATCCTTTCTTTTACTACAGGTTTTAGCCAATCAGGAACCAGGCTCAACAGAGCCGTTTGCTTGCAATCTGAAATGCCGAACACAGCGGCAACCATCTTACTGCTCCCACGCTCCTGGTTGTGTTGGTAGGTGAGCGCTTCTTGTTGGGTCCTGCCGGGTTGTCAGGGGGCACTTCTCCTCATATATTTTTGCAGCTGTAATTGATAACTTGTTAATAAAAATGTAATGTAAAACAAATTCACTGAGCGGGAGCTCACTGTGTGGACCGTGGAGGTGGTGGCTAATGTAGAGGAGCTATATGGTCCGCACCACCGAAAGATGTCCCCACTGCAAGAATGCCATATGGTCCGAAATAAGGGACAAGGTGGCAGCCGAGGGAAACCTCCTAAGGGCCTGCAATCAAATGAGGGAGTGGTGGAACGACCTACGAGGCAGGGTGTGGATGCTTGTCAACACCCACTGTAGCGACACAATGGCCACAGGTGGAGGATGAAAAGCATCCTCCACATGGGCCGGGAGGGTGTGGGTACGGTGGGAGCCTGCAGTCAGGAAGACTCTGGTGATTACATGTCTGGATCAAGACCCACATGCACAACTACACAATTGCTGTCACCCAGCCAATGCAAAAACTACAAATGAAACACCTTGGGACATTACATCAATGGGAATGGGAAGCGTGACACCCATAAAACGCACACCATTCACAAGGATGTGGGCCACATATAGGACATACACAACCATGGCACAGAAAGCATCATGGACTGTCACCCATTCACAAGGTATATCCCCACCACCTCGTGCCAGCATGTTCAACACTGTCATAATACATCCTCCGAATACAGCTGCCATACACTGCACATATGGGATACATGCAACAGCTGCAGATGTCTAGGTCAAACACCCAAGAAATGCAACAAAACAATAGCAGTAAGGCCTCTGTTATGAGTGTTTACCAATGAATGTCAGACATACACATTCCTATAGTTAGCAGGGTATCCCTCATGTGACACGAGAAGAGGATATGCATGAAACGGGCCAGCCCTACATTGGCACACATTCCTTTGGACAGTCGTCCAGTACATGACAACTCAGGCGAGGTAAGGCACACATACCCAACACCTGAGATACTCACTTAAACGGTGTAGCTAACTGCACTGTTTTTGGCTGAATTACTGCCGATTTGTGACGGTAATTCCGCTGAATTTCTACTTGTAATCCTGCGGAAATACCCTTTTCTATTTCTGGCGTTAATTCCGCAGACTGTAATTTCGCAGCCTCAGCACTAATTCCGCCAGATCTTGGGAAAATAACTGCTGATAATTCTGCCAGTGGAATTATCAGCAATTTTCAGGTAGGCGTAATTCAGCATAGATTTAAAAGTAAAGGTAACGGATTTACCGCCATTTTTACAACTTACTGCCATACTCCTAATGAGCCCCACAGTAGAGTTCATACAAGGTAGCTAAAAGTAATTAAACAGTCCATATTATGAGGAAGAATAATCCTCAATGTAGTCTGAGGAGATCTTGCTTTGAACCATCCTCAATATGGTTGGTCTATGAAAGCCAGTTGACTGGCTTATTACGTTTCGTTGTAAACATCATTAAATGTAGCGCCTTCTTCAGGAAAAGTAGATGAACTGATTAGCCACTTCTGTAGTCGGTGTCAGGGATTTCAAGTTATTGCACCTAGTGTGATATTTTCTTAGCGCTGTCAATTGCTGTTCTCAAATTAATCTGTGCTTCAGGGCATCTGACGGTTATATAGTCAACATCTCATATTGGCAGTCAAGCTTCCTGAGTGTAATCAATTTCCATACTGGTCATATCGGTGCTGATTGCATCCATTCAGTGGTGGCCTGGACGCTTTTCTGCCTTGCTGAATTCAAGACATTTCAGACATTCCATGTCTTGGGGGCTGCCGATATCCTGTGCTATCCTATGTGGATTATCTGGGTATACGTGTATCGAACAACCTGAAATGGACAAATCAAGTGGTCAGTCTCCTCGCATATGAAGCAGGCTAATGCAAGCTTTTCTTCATATTACGGGTGGCATCCACATTAACTCAATAAATAATTAAGGCAGACAAAGCCAAGTGGAGATGTGCTCAAGCTAGCTGTAGATGAAAACTCCTTTTTGCAAAGTATTTCTGAGCTCTCTTAACTAAAAAAGGAGGTACACAAAATTGGCCGACTGCCTGGTTTATAAAACCAGCTTTGTCTCCAAAAAATAATAAAACCCTTAATCAGAGATCCATATTTCTTCTTACAATAGATTTGAAGAAATGAGTTTTGTTTAGAGAAATGCACAATAATAAATCTATTACTAAAGACCACACCAGGTCCTAGGCCATATTTACACTGGATTAAGCATGTGTTCTGGCATGCATTTATAACTAAATTTCACTTTAACATATTGCCACTAAATAATAGAAGAACGTGGAAACATGGTTCAACAGAATGAACCTAATGCAAATGCACTTTGGCTGTTCCTGATAAATTATTACATTTCATGTTATTCTGTCTCAGGTATACTGTGATCCGTCATTGCATGCTGTTACCTGTCAAGAGAACATATGGTTTTAGAAACTGTAACGCAGCACTTCTATTTTAATAATGCTCAACCAACCTTTGGTATGTTTGGCAGTTGAGAAATTCTTCTGAGCAGCAATGAAAATGTGTTCTCTCTGACTTTTTAACACACTTTTTATAGTTGTTTACTGTCTATTCTGCATATTTTAACTAGACGTTATTTAAATTAATGAAATATTTCTTTGTTGCAATATTACAGTTGTTTATATGCTTTGATGGAAATTGTATATTTCTTAGAAATAAAGTATATTAATTGAATTGACTACTGTACGCCTAGTCCAATGCCCTCTTTCCTCCATACTCCACCCTCCATCCCCTAAAACTAGTTGGATGGGTCCTCTCAGTGTTTCAGGGACTGAGGGGAAGGAGCATGGTATTAGTCAGGGCATGGTCACGTTTTGTGCACCTGGCCCGCCTCTGCTCTCTAAATTCTTAAAGGTGAAGCATGCTTGGGCTTGCTATGGGTCCACCCCGACCCGCTTCATGTGAACTCCCAAAAGTATGGAGGAAAGGGGTCATTGGCTAGGAGTACAGTAGTCAATTCGATGAGTAACATTTCCTTTTTACACTCCCAAAAATGTAAATAAAATGGACTCTCCCAACACGTATAAGTGCCCTAAATGCAATAAGGGACAAGATGACTTGTATCATTTGGCTTGGTTATCCCTTAGGCAAAGCTCCCCAGCCTTTGCCTCTACTTTCTCTGCTCCTCCTATTCCTGCGGCTGACTCACACCCTGACACAGCCCTTTCTATTCTGCATCTTTCGAAGGGATTGTGTCCTCTGACGTATTCCTTATGTTAGATATCTCTTTCCAGCTTTGCTGGCCTCGGAAAATATTTTCTCTAGGTCATCCTGCCTATAAAGGCCACGCGCAGCGTCCGTTGCTCAGTTCCGTTTTTCCGCGCTTACTCAGTGTCTCGGAATATCGTTGCTCAGTTTCGTAAAGAATTAATCCAATTTCCTCGAGATATTCGATCCATACTCGATGGCTTCCTCGTCGGAGCCGACGACCCCTCGGTCCGGCTTTAAAAAATGCTGAGACTGTGGGAAAAAGATGTCGCTGACTGACCCTCACAGAGTTTGTCTGTGGTGTTTGTTAGCTGAACACCATTGTTCGGAGTGCGAGGACTGTATGTCCATGACAGCTAAGGCCCTGAAGGAGCGTAGGGGGAAGCTGGAAAAAGGTAAGACTTCTAAAGCTTCTTCTTCCTCGACGAAGTCGAGACATTCGTCTCCTCGTCACCATTCGCGCTCCAGGTCTCGAAGCGGGTCCCATCACTCCTCGAGATCGAAGCACTCGAAGAGGAGACGTCGAAGATCCCCTTCTTCGTCCTCCTCTTCCTCTGTTTCACCAAAGAGAATCCCTTGCCCCACGAAACATAGTTCCCGGGCTGAATGGGAGGAATTCCGCAAAAGTATGAGCGTCTTCGAGAAAGCGGCCTCGACCCCCTCGAAGACTGCCGAGAGTGATGCGCTGGTCGAAATACCCGAAGGTCCAAAACGCTGCGAGTCGCAGTACCCAGCGAAGCAAGCTTCTCGAGCGCGTCACGAACCCTCGAGTAAATCTAAAAACTCGAATCCTTCTTCGAAGGTTCTGTCGACGCCGTCGACGAAGGTTCCGTTAATGCTGAGGTCGGTGTCTTCGACGCCATTGTCGAAGGGACCTTCGACACACGGTTCTGTCGACTCAACACCATCTTCGACACCTGCGTCGACGCCAAGGAAAGTCACTGTTGCGGCGCACCCAGTGGCTATCCCCAGGTCTTCGATGACGATGTCGTCGAGATTGTCGACATCCTCAAGTAGAATCCCAATTCTATCGAGGACCTCGAGGCCTCCGCCTTTGTTTTCGACGCCACGTTCGAAGCCTTCGGCGTCGACGACATCGACGTTTTCGAGGCCGATTACAACAAGTTTGGCACCCTCTGCCTTGGAGATGAGTTTCACACCCTTTGTGAGTTCAGACCAATTGAGAACAATGTCCTCAATTATGGAAGAGGGAGAACTATCTGACCAAGAAGAGACATTTGAGTTGCAGGGATCTGCAACCACAGTTCAATAGGAGTTATCCTCAGAGGAACGCAGATTAAAGAAACTCCATGATTCCTTACATGAGGCAAGTGGTTTAGACACTTCCCCTGAGGTGGAGTTCGCTAGGCCAGACCCGGGGGAGCATGCTGAAACCCCCTATAGAGCCTTAATGGCCAGGATCACAGAATTTATGGGGTGGTCAACACCTTCACAGGCTTTCCAACAAGATGACCTCACGGATATTCTTGATAAAGGTCTACAGGAGGATCCTGTAGTACCTTTTCATAAGGCTCTTCAAAGGAAAATCCTGACGAACTGGGAAACCCCAGATGTCGTCCCGGCAGTAAATAAAAAACTGTCTACTAAATACAGGGTATCTTCTGCAGACCCAGAGTTTTTGTTCAAACACCCATCCCCAGAAAGTCTGGTGGTACAGGCAGCATCTTCTACTGACATCAAGACTGCTTACCCTACCGCCCCACAGGACAGGGACGACAAATATGATGCGATGGCTAAGAAAGTTTTTTCGGGCATGTAGCATGGCGTTAAAATCTATTAATGCTACTTGCACCCTTGCTAGATTCAGCCATACACTTTGGGAGTGTGCTTCTACAGCGGCTGACTGCATCCCGGAGGGAGAAGAAAGGGAGGCGTTCCTAAATACCATACAGGACGGTAAAGCCGCTATGTGCGAATCCCTCCAGACGGGCATTGATTCGGCTGACAGTATCAGCAGAGCAATGGCGGCAAGTACAACTACCAGGAGATTCGCTTGGTTGAGAAAGTCTGGTTTTGCCCCAGGTGTGCAAGCCAGGCTCTTGAACATGCCATTCGATGGCTCTTCTTTATTTGGGAAAAAGGCGGATGACAGTTTAGAAAAACTGCAAACATCAAAGGCAGCAGCAAAATCCCTAGGCGCTGCAATCCGTCAGACTCCTTTTCGTCCCACAGGATCCTCTGCGAGAGGCAAGTCCTTTCGCTTCTACTCCGCATTCGGAAGAGGTAGAGGACGACCGGCTCAAAGAGGACAAAGAAGAACTACCCGAGGTGGACGGGGTAGATATTCAAAAGCCGCAGCAACAGCAGGTGCCTCTTTACCATCGGCATCTGCATCAGCCGCCCCAAAACCACTCTGAGGACTTCCCTCAAAAGACACCTGTAGGAGGCAGGTTAACTCAACATCTGGCGGAATGGCAGGCTATCACGTCAGATGCTTGGGCATTGGAGACAGTTGCACAAGGTTACTGCCTGCCTCTCCTACGCATACCTCAGAGTCATCCACCGGGAATAAGCTCTCAAAAAGCTCCAGATCCGCTCCTCTTGCAGGAAATTTTAGACCTGCTAGAGAAAGGTGCCATAGAACCAGTACCTGTAGCGGAGAGGAACAGGGGTTGGTACTCCCCTTACTTTCTTATTCCAAAGAAAGACGGAGGACTGAGACCCATCTTGGACTTGCGAGAATTGAACAAATTCCTCAGGAAAGACAAATTCAAGATGGTAACTCTTTCTCAGATCCTCCAGGCCCTTCGGTTCCAGGACTGGTTGGTATCTCCGGACCTTCAGGACGCTTATTTCCATGTGCCAATCCATCTCAAACACAGGAAATACCTGAGGTTCGCAATTGGCAACTCTCATTATCAATTTCGAGTGCTGCCATTTGGGCTGACCTCCGCCCCGAGGGTCTTCACCAAGTTAATGTCAGTAGTGGCTGCAAGTCTAAGGAGGGAAGAGATTCACGTCTACCCCTATCTGGACGATTGGTTGATCAGGGCTGTATCTTCGGAACAAGCTCAGATCCAGCTAAATCACGTTTGCCACTCCCTGCACAGACTGGGCTTCTCCCTCAATTTAAAGAAGTCACAAATGATACCATCGTAGAGACTGCAGTTCATCGGAGCGATCCTGGACACTTCCCTGGGAAAAGCCTCGCCACCAGAGGTGAGGGCTCAAGATATTCTACAGATGGTTACCAAGTTTCAAAATGCCCAACGTCTCCCAGCCTTCGACTTTTTGAGGTTGCTAGGCCTCATGGCATCCTGCATTTTCCTAGTGCCAGAGGCTCGCCTAAGAATGAGATCCCTCCAGTGGGCACTGAGAACTCAGTGGTCACAATTCTCAGAGAGAATGACAGATCTTCAGGTTCCTGACAGGGTGGCTCGAGACCTTCAGTGGTGGGCCTGTCAGGAGAACATTCTGAAAGGAGAACAGTTTTGGCAACCCTGGCCGGAGATAACAGTAGTCACGGATGCCTCACTCACGGGGTGGGGAGCTGTGCAGAGAGGCGATGCAGCTCTGGTTTTGGGCAATCCAAGAAGGAATCGCTCTATCGGCAGTTCACCTAGCCGGAGAGAAGAACTTGACAGCGGACGCTCTGAGCAGGCAGAGCACAGTCTCCCACGAGTGGGAACTAGCTCAGGAAGTCCTTCAAGAGATCTTCGCCCTTTGGGGAACCCCTCAGGTGGATCTGTTCGCCACCAGTGTCAACAGGAAGTGCGATCTGTTCTGTTCAAGGGAATTTCCCCCGAGAGGAGCTCTGGGAGACGCGTTCATAGTGGACTGGGAGTTTCCGCTTCTGTACGCGTTTCCACCGGTCCCTGTCATTCCTCAAATGATCAGGAGGTTGAGAAGATTCCGGAAAACCATGATCCTAATTGCCCCGGATTGGGCCAGGAGAACGTGGTACCCGGACCTTCTAGACTTGTCCATCTGCCCTCCAATTCGACTTCCACTCAGAGAGAATCTGCTCTCACAGAAGGGAGGTCAGGTTCTCCATCCAGACATCAAAACCCTCAACCTTCACGCTTGGCTTCTGAAAGGCTGAGGTACAAGGATTGGGACCTCCCTGATGATGTTATAGAGGTGTTGCTTTCGGCAAGAAGGCCAGCAACAAAATCTTTATACCGCTGCCGTTGGAACAGATTTTGCAGCTGGTGTAGAGAAAAGAATATCAACCCCTTTTCATGTGGTACACCAATGGTTTTGTCCTTCCTACTATATTTGGCAAATTCAGGCCTTCAAGTTGGCACCATTAAGGGCTATCTCGCAGCGCTATCCATCTTTAAGCGCACTGCGGAAGAACCATCCTATTTCAAGTTACCCTTGGTAATACAGTTTCTAAAGGGGTAAACTAACGTTTATCCACCAAGACCATTCCAGGTTCCCCTATCGGATTTAAACATAGTCCTAACTTTCCTGATGGACACACCTTTCGAACCACTCCACTCTTGTTCGTTAAGATTTCTTACCCTTAAGACTGTTTTATTAATAGCACTTACATCTGCTAGAAGGGTGAGCGAGTTACAAGCTCTTTCTTGTAAACCCCCTCATACAATCTTTCACAAAGACGAAGTTGTTCTGCAAGTGAAGCCTAATTTCCTCCCAAAGGTGGTTTCTGAATTTCATATCACTCAGAAGATTACCCTTCCATCTTTCTATCCTCCTCCTCATCCGGGGAAAGAGGAAGAGAGGTTACACAGGCTGGACCCAAGAAGGGCTTTAAGTTTTTACATCAGTAGACTGGCTAGGATAAGACAAGCATACCAGCTGTTTGTAGGCTACGCAGGTCACAAGCTGGGGTTACCGATAACTAAGCAGACCATTTCCAGATGGATCATTTTAGCCATTTTGGAATGTTATAAACTGGCAGGAAAAGAGCCCCCTCAAAATCTTAATGCTCATTCGACCAGAGGTATCGCAGCTTCATCAGCCCTCAAAAGAGGAGTGCCGGTTAGAGACATATGTGCGGCAGCCACATGGTCGTCCGTCCATACCTTTACACGGTTTTACAACTTGGATTCCTCCTCCAGTCAAGAGACTAGGTTTGGAAGGGCAGTATTGCACTCTATTCATCAATAAGAGGAAGCATGAAGTCAGTACCCCCACCTCCAATAACAGAATACTGCTATGGGAGCCTATCTAAGATCAGGAATACGTCGGAGGACACAATCCCTTCGAAGAACAAGTTACTTCTTACCTTGTAACGTTCTTTCGATGGGATGTTCCTCCGACGTATTCCTCATCGACCCTCCCATCCATCCCCGCAGTACTACTTCCCTTGTTGCAGCTTACGCTCCTTCAGGGTGATTAGTCTAGTCCAGAAAGAATTATTGTGGGCTACAAAACGGAACTGAGCAACGGACGCTGCACGCGGCCTTATAGGCAGGATGCCGTCGACGTCAATACGGCGGCTATCGAGGGACATCGACTCGGCAGACGTCGACGCGCAGCGCCCTCTAGAGAAAATTTTTTCCGAGGCCAGCAAAGCTGGAAAGAGATATCTAAGATAAGGAATACATCGGAGGAACAGCCCATCGAAAGAACGTTACAAGGTAAGAAGTAACTTGTTCTTCTATTTCCAACACCCTGGACATCCTTGCCCCTTTCGTGAGAATCTGGCTGAAGCCTACCTCCAAGTGCAACTCTTGGTTTGATTCCGACCTCACCATCCTGAAATGCAAGTGCAGGGTGGCTGAGAAGAAGTGGAGGGCTTCCGGCTCATCCTCTGAGAAACTGGCCTACCACCTGCCCCAAAGGCAATACAGATTCTCTGTCCTGTCCAAGAAGAGAGCACACATTCAAGCCTGCGTCTCTGCGACCTCTGACAACTTCTGACAAACTCTTTATCATCTACAAGGAGCTGGCCAATCCTGTTGCAGTCTCTACTTCTCCTGTTCCCTCCCAGGTCCTCTGTACTGCTCTGGCCTCTCACTTCTCTGCTAAAACTCAGAACATCCTGTCCTCTATCTCATCTTCCTCTCTCGCCCCCCCTCCCCCCTTTGGCCAGCTTGCCATCTCCCTCTCATCCTCCTTTCTCCCTGACAAAGTTTTTAGACCAGTCCGATCTATGAAAGTGTCATCCAAACATGTGCTCCCCTGCTCCTGTAGAACCATCAAAGACCATATTGACATCGTCGCTCCTGCCTTGGCCGATTTCTGTAATCAATCTTTCCCCTTTGGAACTTCCCCTCTCCCCTTAAGCACTCCCGTCCGCCGATCCTACCTGCCTGAAAAACTATCGCCCACTCTCCATCACCCCTTTTCTGGGGATACTCTTGGAAAAGCTGGCTATCGGCTAGTTTACTCTGTTGGTTGTCTCTATGACCATCAGTCTGGCTTCAGAGCTGCCAGAAGCACAGAAACTGCTCTCCTGAACACCCATGAAGGCTTTCTCTCCAATCTTGACTCTAATCTCACTTCTATCCTCATCCTCCTGGATTCTTCCTCTGCTTTTTGACACAGCCAACCATGCCATCCTGATCAATCGACTCTGTGAGAACCTGGGTACCACAGATCAGGCACTGGGGTGGCTAACCTCCTTACTCTTGGACCGCCCCTCTCAGGTCCAACTTGGTCCCTTTCTCTCTGCCACCTCTCTTTACCTGTGGCGTCCCAAAGGCACTATCCTCTCACCCTCGTTTTTCAACCTCCACAGGGCCCCTTTGGCCCACCTGATCTCTACCTTCTCTAACTTTCAGTGTTATGCAGATGACACTCCGCTTTCCTTCAGGCTCCCTTCAGCCTCCTATCCTCTCTCGCTCCTTCCTGACTGACTATCGACAATTCGGGATTGGTATGCCTCCAATGAGCTCAGCCTTAATGCCAGTAAAACAGAGATCCTTCTCATTGGGACTCCTGCCCCTGCTTTCCCTCTTTGGCTGCCCGCCTTGGGCCCTCTTCCTTCACCTTCCTGCGAGGCAAAAAACATTGGTGTCAACTTCTACTCCACTCTTTCTCTCCTCACATCTCGGAATTATCCCATAATTGTATTATACAAGTTTGCGCAAACGTACCCTCTCATTCCACAAGCAGGACTGCAAGACAGAATGCAGCCACAACTGCAATACACACAGACGTACGTACAACCGCAGCAGGCACACGTGGTGCTGCAGCAACAGATGCAAGTGCAGCCCACGAAGACACAGGTTATGCCTACGCAAGGGCAAGGATCGACTCTAGGGGGAGCAGAAGCACAGGGCACGCTGAGCGTATTACAGGCACCAGCGCAGACAACCACGCATGGGAAGGTGGCAATATTGGGGCAGAATGAGGTGCCTCTTTACACAGGAGTAGCAGTGGTGTGAAGAAATAGCTTCACATCCTCAAACAATACTTTCCCAATAGGGTTGCTCACGGGAAGTACGAGTGTGTCCTGTCCTAGCAGTAACTGTAGACCCCGAAGAGGAGCCCGAGGTAGCGGTTGAAATAGTACGGAGGGATTTTTCCTTTCTAATAGACAAGGGAGTTACTAGGTCCTGTATAAAGCAAGGTGGATTCCCACTATCTAACAAGAAATTGGACATGCAAAGCTTTTCGGGGCCCATGCAAGAGGATACTCTGACCAAAGATTTACCATTGACAATGGGGACCCAGCATATAGTAGCGCCACTATTGTATTCAAAAGACATGCCCATTAACATATTGGGGAGAGACTTATCAAGCAAATTCAACGTCACAGTTTCATTCTTGGAGAAAGGGATGGTGTGCACCACACCTGGGATGTACCCAACCAAGTGGGAGTGCTGATACAAGCCTACTACGCACACAGCACATTGAGGGATACCCACACACATTTGTTCTTGTATGGGATGCAGATGCTGCTACGATGGGTACCAGGGATACAGGGTAAGGTTTTTAGACTATCAAATGAATTCCTATGCAGACCACAATGCCCTTCCACCATTTCATCAGGCACATTCACACTACTATACTTGGAAGAGGAGGTAGTGAAAAAAGGCATGATTATTTTGGTTGCTACAGATGACAACATGGAATGGCGATCGTTATTGTGCACGAATCCCATACTAACACTGACAGGAGTGACTGACACCGAATTGTTCGCTTCACTAGACGGGGAGGAAGGAGTTGATTGTGTTTGAGTTGAGCATACCCTGTCCAGTGCAGATAAAGGAATGAGGACTGCCCCAGAAGACACAATTGGTGAAAAAAGAAACAAAATACATGAAGGAGAATTTGCAGAAAGTACCAAAGAGTTTATGGACAACAGGGCCTCATGACGTGGGAATACTAAAAGCGTCAGTTCACATTAAGATAAAAGGAGCACTGTTACCACGAGTAAAGCAATAGCCCCTTTCACGAGAAGCAGACAAAGGCATATATGGGACGCTGCACACCCTATGGCAGCAAGGCATTATACAGGAGTCTACCTCACCATGCAGCACAGCAATCTATCCGATTAAAAAAATCAAAAGGAGGGGCGTGGCTTTTTATTCAGGATTTTGCCCTTTTAATAACATTATAGAGGCAGAATATCCTCTGGTTCCAAACCCAGCGAAAATGTTCTATAACGTCCGAGCAGAGACTTACTACTTCACAGTAGTGGATTCATAGAATGCCTTCTTTTCTATTGCCCTGCATCCTGACGCTAGGGGTCGCATTATCGCGTGACAAGATTCAAACACACGAGAATGCCTCAGGGGCGGGGTACTGTGAGGGACACCGCATATGTAACAGAGTTATACAAATGGATTCAAGCAATTTGCAAGTAGAGAGTACAGTGATCAATACCTGGATTCCTTTTTGTGTGCAGCACAACGAAAGAAGAGTGCATAAAGCACTCCCTGTAACATTACTGCGTTACTGGCTGAAAAGGCATATAAGGCGAACAAAGAGAAACTGCAGTACTGTCAAAAGGAAGTGGTTTACTTGGGTCAGATTTTATCAGCAGAAGGGAGAAAGATAATGCCAGAAAGAGTGGAGGCAATACATAAAACACCCTGACCAAAAAACGGTAAAAGAAATGCAATAGTTCATGGGCTTATGCAATCACTGCAGGGCATGGGTTTTGACTACACCACATACACCAGGCTGCTTCTCCAAGCACTTAAGGAAGCTCAGAAAAACAAAATGAACATGAAATGGACAGCAGAAATCAATGAGAATTTGAACACAAACATGAGTTGGCACACGCACCAGTACTAGCTGCACCCTACTATAAAGACAAGTTTCACTTGTTTTCTCACTCAGACGGCAAAGTCATGACCACCGTGCTGACACATAAGGAACAGGGTCACAAGCCACTGCCCTACTACAGCGGATCGCATGACCCTGTGATGCAGGGACACTTTCCTTGTGAACAGGCAATTGAGAAAGCGTCAATAACGATGGGGTGCCTAGTCATTTTGTAAGTGTACAGGGAAAATGTATTATTCGCGATACTAAAAAGGCCCAAATCAACATTGACAACTCAGAGATTTTCCGGTTTCCAAATTATACTGACAAATGCTGCAATAGAGGTGGTAAGGTGCAGGAAAATAAACCCAGCAGAATTAATTGCAGAATCATATGAGGAGGGAGATTACATACATGATTGTGAGGTGTGCATAGACAGGAGTGAAGGTAACCCCTTAGTAAAAGAAGTGATTCAAGGAGGGGACAATATCTTTATATGATCTTTATTGACCGGAGATCAAGTATCGACCCAAATAAGGAACAGAGGCACTCTGGGCCTGCAGTAGTAGGGCACAGACACAGCATTCACAAGAAGAATTATTGATAGTGCAAACATGTCTGCCGTCGCACTACTCTGCACAAGCAGCAGAATTGAAAGCGTTAATAGAGACGCTCAACATATCAGAAGGGCATGCAGTAAATATTTTCTGAGACTGCATACGTAATATCCACCGTACATTCGGGGTTAGCAAGATGGGGAGAGGATTCAGGCCAAGTGATGGTACACCAGTACAGAACTCAGCACTTTTGGGTTAACTATTGGAAATGTTGCCACTCCCAGTAGAATCAGAAATAATAAAGTGGATGGCCCATACAGAAGGGCAAGACATTATTTTATTGGGTAATGAAAAAGCGGACAGAGCAGCTAAAGAAGCAGCAAATCTGCCAGAAAGATTGCATTTGCTGTTCCCTTGCGAGGAGGAGAAAATACCACTTGTAGCATTGATGAAAACAACTAAAGGAAAAGACGCTCCACCAGAAAGCTTTACTGCAACCCCAATAGTGCATATAATAGAATTACAAGGGGAAGCATCAGACGAGGAAAAAGAGCTATGGAATAAAAGGGGTTGCTCTCTGTCGCCAACTGATTACATTTGTCTTTTTTATTACAGTTTATTCCAAACTTTTTAAAAATGGTGAAAGCATCAAAAAGGTACATATGCATAAGCTCTGCACTGCATTATTTTGTTATCACATTTGGTTATTTTTGACTCTGCTCCATCATGTCGACAGGTTGCATCAGCAGCATCTTATTGACTTGATCTAGATAGTACGTTAAGGCAAATGTGAATTTCTTGTTAACTCCTTCTGACATCACCCACTAGTCCTCTCCACTTCGGTCTTTAATTTAGTGACAGAACAGCACAGGCAAAGTGGTAATGCCAAAAAAGCTGTTAAATGTGGCTCTGGAAAAGCTCCACTACCCGACCCACATGTCGAAAGAGCACGTGGCTGCAGGGCTATGTGAGGACTGATACATGCCTAACTTGTATGAATATATGTCTGAATTTCTACATAATTGTATAGTTTACCAGAAATGTCTGCCAGGTCACACTTTAAGAGTGGTACAAGGAACATTACTGCAGCCGGTTGGGCCCTTCGGCACTTGCATGTCGACTATGTCGACAGATTCCCCCTTGACAACATTAGAGAAGATGAAGGCATAGCGGCCATCAAACTGAGACCAGAGGGGAGGAGACCTGCGAACACCATGCCCCAGATGTTCAGCAAATGACAGGAATCCTGCAAATGGTGCAGAAGCCCCTGGCACATGTCCGGCACTAGTAACTAGTAGTAGCAGTTACCTGCCGCAAGTGTAAACGGCTGAACCATTTTGCTGTGGTCTGCCTGAATCAGACCTGACATACAATGGAACGACATGCAGGGCCTGTCTATATGTAGAAGACGCAAGACTAGAATCCCTCCTCATGTTCTTGTCACACCTGGGCCTGATTGTGGAATCTCATCAGCAGCTGAAGTCTTCCAGCGTGAAATCCAGAAGGTACTACATGACCTCCCAGGCACCACTAACATCAGTGACGACATCCTGGTCAAGACCACACAGGAACACCACGACCGACTAGAAGCCGTATTGTAATGCCTAGAAGAGCCCAGCCTTACCTTGCATGCAGAAAAATGTGAATTTGGCAAGAGCAAGCTTAGTTTTTTCAGATATGTCTTTAATGCAGAGTTAGTGTTACCAGATCCTTCCAAAGTCGCAGACATAAAAGAAGCAGACGCTCCCGCCTCTGTAATCAAGAACTTCATGGACATGGCAACCTACTGTGCCAGGTTTATCCCAGATCTCGCCACCGTTGCTGCCCCACTGGGGAAACTGACCATGAAAGAAACCTTGGGAATGGAAAGAACACCAGAACGCCTTTGAACAGATCAAAGACTCGCTCTCTAGCACTGCCAGAATGGTGTTTTTTAACATAGGCCGCACTACCGAACTGCTAGTAGATGCCAGCCCTGTCCGCCTAGCAGAGGTACTAACCCAAGTTGATCAAGAGGGCACTGTGTTTCCAATTGCATTTGCCAGTCAGGCCTTAACAAAAACTGAACAGAACTATGTCCACATAGAGAAAGAGGCACTGGCGATATTATGAGGGTGTTGCCACTTTCAGGTATACTTGTTAGGTCAACCAGCCAAATCCTTCACGGATCATAAACCCTGGATCCCCATATTCAAAGGGTCCGCCCAGCATCCGCCAGCCTGACTAGAAAAGTGGATTCTGCAATTACAACCATACAACATTGACGTAACATTCCGAGCAGAAGCCGGCCATCCTGCAGACTCCGCGGCCAGTCACCCAACAAGAGGAACATGCACGAGAGACAGAGGACATGTATGCCATGTAGTGGCATGCGCCCGACCAAAGGCCATGACACTACCTGAAATAGTGGAAGAGACAGAAAAACACACCTGCCTCCAGCGGACCAAACAAACTATACAGTCAGGAGACTGGAAAAACTTTGTCAGCCGTGGCAAACCGCACAGCGGCAGCAGAGGAGAAACTACAGGCCCTGTGTGGAATCAGAAATTAACTAACCATCTCCAACAAAGGGGCCATCCTGAAAGGGCATCGCATTGTGCTACCCAAAACTCTAGAAGAACGAGCACTACGACTGGCACATGAGGGACACAAAGGAACAGTAAAGACTCCAGTGTACCTCAAGTCCAGCATCTGTATGCCAAGAAAACAACAGCAGGTAGTTGACCTGGTAGAAACCTGTCTCGCATGTCAATACTCCAGAAGACTAATGGCGCCAGTACCGATCACCAGTGCACCCAGGAGTAACACCTGATGGGAATCAAATCAGTGTAGACTTTTGCACCATCGCTGGCAAAGGCTACCTCCTCGTAGCAGTAGACTGATTCAGTCACTACCACAAAGTTGAACCCATACCGTCTACTGACGCTCCGTCTGTTGAAACCGCACTGGAGTAAATCTTCGCTATCCATGGCCTGCCAAGCAAAATGAAAAGCGATAATGGGCCTCCTTTCACCAGCCATGAATTGCGGCGGTTCCCAGCAAAATCTGCCACCAGAGAATTACCCCCTGCTGGCCACAAGCAAACAGTGTTGCAGAAAGGTGCATGGGGTCACTAAACAAAGTCATAGGAATAGCAGAGGACCAACAACTGCTGTGGCTGCCAGCTGTGTACCATTTTCTTCGATCCCACTGCCAGACTCCTCACACTGCTACAACAGTCAGTCCGGTGGCATTAATGTTTGAAGTACCAATTCAAGCAGAGCTACCGCCACACCGGAACTGGGTAGCCCCAGCGCCAGACACTGAACTCATAAAGAGAGCCCGGACACAACACAACGATAAGGAAGTCAGGCTCGCTGAGCACTACACCGAGAGATCCCAACTGGAGATAACATGCTAGTCGAGAATCGGCCCCCACCGAAGAAAATGTCACTGTCATACGACTCTCATCCATGAACTGTGCTAGGATCCGATCACAGCATGGTGATGGCAGCGAGAGGGCATGAAGTAGTAACTCGCAATGTGTACATACGTCGCTGTGGAAAGAACTGTCTGCCATGCCTGAGGGACCAGAAGCACCACATCGGCAAGGAGAAGAGATCAGAGGGGACAGGATCCCCGAAATAGAGGACACCCCCCCCAGCACAGACAATTCCTGGCCCTGACTCCCCAAGGATGGAGGAGCAAAGCCTTATTACAGGAAGAACAACCACACGATACGGACTGGGGCAAAGATCCCGACCCTCCTGTTTGCAAGGGTACGTCATACATGGGTGGGATACCTTGTCTGAAAGAACACGCCGGCAAACGAGGACAGAGATGTCATAAAACAGAAAATATTCAAAACAATTGCAAGTGTTGGAGGAATGTGGTGTTCCGCCTGACTCTTATCACGTGAGTGAGGGGGGAGCCCGCCTCATGAGAGGAAGTGAGCGATAAAAGAAAATTAAAAAAAAAGCAAACACCGGAAACCGGGGAGAGCCGATCCAACACTATCCCTGGCTGGCTGTGTTTATTTTGCTACCGCAGATTGCGACCTGATTGCCCCCAACATCCTCCCCGCCTGGTCAGTGAGACGGAGGTTGGGCAACACATCACACTTGTGAATGATAGGATAAAGGAGTTGGGATGTGAGGGAGACTGGTTAAAACTGCCTTTTCTTTTAACAACAACTTCATTGTGTACCTCATGATATAATGAAAGAGCTGGAGACCTAGAGTCCCCTCTCGGATAGATACGTTAGTGACATCTTGAATAATTCAAGTTCATTTTTAAACTTAAGTTATTTTAACATGGTCATCAGTTAACAGATGGGAAGGTACTTGGAAGTGTTGATTCAAAGAAGCAAATGCATTCATTTGAATATAAAAAATTCTCTTGTCAAGGGATATGAATGGATACAAACATTTGACAATTTTATAGGTAGGATAAATGTGAATGTTAAAAGTATTTATACAGTGCGCAAAAATGAACAGTCTTGGGCTGATTCCGGCGCTCCTCACAATATTTGAATGAAGTAGATGCAAAGCCGCGTAACAGAGGTCTATTACCCTTAGACTGTAAAGGGAAACAGTACTGAAAATATTAACTAATTAGACCTGAGAGTGTTTCGCGCTTTGCATTCAAGGTATCCAAACGGTCCATCAACACGAAAAAACTAAATTACTCGTGCATGTAGGTGTCTGAATCAATTGTGCTTTAAGAAATGAGTCCATCGGTATCTTAGCCTAACTTAGATTTGAAGTCTTACATTCACGAAAATAAAGAGTCTGTTACATCACAGTTTGTAATTTTTCCCAATCTGAATACTTTAATAAAAAATGACAATAGTGTGCATTCAGGTAATTATGCAGGTTAAAGAGCAAGTTGCATGTTTACGGTTCTGGTACTTTTGATTCCAATTTGTTATAAAATTAACACTGTTAAAATGAATCCTGTTACATCACAGAGAGATTCACATTAACTTAGTGAATTCCAGTTTGTTATAAAATGCTGTCCTCTTAATCACTGTTACTTCACAGTTTAGGATTCCATTTGTTAAGTACCTTGGATGCAAAGCGCGAAACACTCTCAGGTCTAATTAGTTAATATTTTCAGTATTTATACAGTGCACCTTCACCACTGAAAGTGGTCCCCAGGCCCTGTGGCGGATCTGAAAAAGGAGGGGGGAAGTTAGGGTGTAGTGGGAATAGGGTAGTGAGAGTAGTGATGTTCTGTTGGCCGCTTCGGTTTGATTTGCACCGTTGCCCGAGCTTAAGTGCGTTTTCCGGTTGGTGCAAATTCCCATGTGCTGTTGTGCTGGGTTATGTGTTGTTCACCTATTGTTGCAATGTGGTCAAGTATGTGCGGATTGCTGTGCAGAGAAGTGGTTGTGTAAGTTTCAGTATGAGGAGTGTATGCAGAAAGTTGAGATTTTAGAGTTTGGTTAGCAGGCTTTTCTTACCTTTTTCTTGGCGTTTCTGCATTCAGCATGTATGGTTATCCTGTGTGTCTGGCATTTTTAAATTGTTCGTCTAGTTAGCAGGCACCTTGCAGAGTGGCAGTTTCCTTTGTATTACTCTAGTTGGATGTGTATCTGGCTGGTGCTGGTGAGTTTCCTCGTTCAGGGATAGCAAGACTTAGCTTGGGTTAGTCTGGTCTTTCCCTGCCCATCTTGTGTGTCGTCTTTCCCATCTAAGTTCCTCTGACAGATAGTCGCAATGAGGACAAGGGTTGATAGGGCGTCCTCCATCCTGACCTCTGGTTAGGGAGGATTCAGTTGGATGCTATGGGTTCCTTTGTATTACTCTAGTGGTATGTGTATCTGGCTAGTGCAGGCATGTTCCCATTCAGGGTTTGCACGGTTTAGGGCAGAGGATTTTGGTCCTTCCCTGCCCATCAGTGTGGGGGTACTTACCTATCTAGGTTTCCTTTAAGTGTTAGCGGTATGTGTCCTCCTCCCGCCCTCTGGATCGGGAGGATTAAGTGAAGTTGCAGGTTCATCGTTGGGAGTCTAGTCTCCCGATGGGTTTGTGGTTCTGAGTCGTTTCCTTCTTGTTCTGGAGCAAATAGCCACGTTTTGAGTACTTCCCTGAATTCCAGAAGATGCCTTGTGTTGCGTATGTTTTTTGGTAGTTTATTCCAGGTTATTGATGCCAGGTGAGAGAAAGATGATCCTCTTAATTTTCTTTTGTTGTATGGTTTTGGTTCCAGATGAATGGCGTTGCTTTATCCGAGTGGTCTTGTCGGATGGTAGATGGTTATTTTTTATTTAGGAACTCTGCTACTTCATTGTGAAATGCTCTGTGCGTTATGCACATTGTTTGAACTTTATTCGCTGTAATGTGTTCTCTTTGTGGTAGTTTGAGCAGGAGTCTCGCCGCAGCGTTTTGGATGCGTTGAAGTTTCTTTAGTAATTGCTCTGTCATTCCTAGGTATAGGCTGTTGGCATAGTCAACTCTGGACATGAGAGCGATGATTGTGATTATTTTTTGGGTGAAAGAGAGGAAAGGTGGGATCCTTTTTACTGCGTGCAGGAGAAAGAAGCATTTATCGATTATAGCGTTTACTTGTGGCTATAATGTTAGTTCATTGTCCATCGGGACTCCCAGGTTCTTTACTATCGTTGATGGGGTCGGTGCTGTTCCTAGCTCTGTCGGCCATGGGTTGTAGTGGTGATTGGTTTCCCTGCTTTTGAATATGATTACTATTTCTGTTTTGCCCAGGTTGATTTTGAGACTGTTGGTGTTCATCCAGCCGTAGGGTTCTTGTAGACAGCTTTCCAGCATTGTTTCCTTCCTAGGTATCTTGTATCTGGTAGACAATCTGAGGGTCATCAGCGTAGTTGTAGCATGTAAGGCCGTGTATTTTAATGAGATTGATTAGTGGAGTCAGGTATATGTTGAAGAGCAATGGGGATAGGAATGATCTTTGTGGAACTCCACAGGTGGATTCTCTTGGAGTGGATTTGAAAGGTTTGATCCATATGGTTTCTGTTCTGTTTGATAGGAAGGATTTAATCCATAGTAAGACTTGATAGATGATTCCCATTTCTTCCAATCTCCCCATGAGGATGTCGTGGTTGATTGTGTCGAATGCTGCAGAGATATCCAGAAGTATTAGTGCTGTGTCTTTGTCCGAGTCTGGGTTAGCTTTTAGTTCGTCCCAGATTGACAGCAGTGCTGTTTCCATTCCTCATCGGTCTGAAGCCTACTTGTGCCTGTTCCAGCAGTAGATGTTCTTCTAAGAGTTATTGTGTTGTTATGGCTTAGGGAAAGGTATATGTATTCAATACTTTGTTGTTTTTGTTAACCATGATTTCTATACCTGTTCTATGGAAAACATGTCCGAAAGTAGCATCAGAATGTTTTGAATTCATATGGAAAATATTGATAATAGTTTACAGCCCTACAGACAGTATCACTTTATCTACTTGCAAAGTTTAATAATTTACTGAAGTTTTGCCATTTTAATTTTCAGGTTCTGGCCCAAACTGAAACAGCATGCCGACACGTGTTGAGTGACGCAGCCTTTAATGTTTTTAATTGGTGTGTTAAGGTGCGGAAAGTTAAGGCTGTTTACCATGTCCTCAACGGCTGTGCCAGCGATGTTGCGCAGGGCTTTTCTCTCGCAGAGTTCTGGTCTCCGCTTAGTGACGTCGGCCTCCTGAAAATTGTTCTTCATGAGATGATGGTACGTATCTTAAAGTTTTGGCTGGGCAGTGATTAAGTTTCAGAAACGAACTACAGTGATTCCTTTTGTGGTGTTTTTGGTCATTAAATATAGGAGATGTGAGGAGCAGGTGGGCAGGGACAGAAGGTTGTAGGGGCGGGGTTTGTCTTCAGATTGAAAGAAAACACCCAAATTCCCCTTTCTGATGTTTTTCGACCAGAAAGCTAGAAGCTCACCCTGAAGGCCTGATGGGGGCATACTAGCTCGCCTCTTCCTCTTTCACGTCAGCAAGAGACAGAGCAGCTCTGATGAAATAACACACTGTAGTTGAGGCAGGGATTTTCAGTGCAGTTGAAAAAATTTATTTTCAAACAGTTCTTAACCATCTTCCTTTTTAAATTGCACAGGGAATCACAGACTTTGCTCCATCCTATAAGCTTGTATATGCATTGCAAAGTTTGTAGAGAGGTTTATTATGTTACTATCGTCCAAAAAGGAAGAGGACCGTTATTATGAACAGAAATCAGTTTGAGTACCTCTAACCACTCAATCTCTATCTCATGGACCTACAACATCTCCTTCCCCCCACACTAGACTATCGGTGGGAACCCCCCAACTGTGCGAGGAGAGCCCTCTCCCCTAGCCCCCAAAGGATCTATCGTGGTCCGGCTCCACCACCTCATTGCTCAAACATCTCATCCTTTGTATAATATTACCACACCTGCAGAGGGCACCCACATCTTGTCCTTTTCCGCATTCACGCCTGCCCTCTGAACACAACTGCATCACCGCTGTCTTTCACTGAACTGTCTTATGCCCAACTCCCAAGACTAAAGTTATCTTTTTCCCTGATCTTAAATGCTGGCACTGCCAATTCACTTTCTATCTCCTGAGTCCCTAGTGCAAGTCTCACCATAGAGTCCACATTGACAGAGCTTAGATTCCTGTTTATCATGAGACCAGCGCCAACACCTATACCAAAATACGTATCTGTACCCTATTGTGCTCCACACATTTGATGACCTCTCAACCGGGTTTTATTCCACAAACTCGATTGTCACTAACCTACTCTTTAGTCTTCCCCTCCTGCCCACCTGTCGCCTAAACAAAGTTTTCGACTACATGCAACCTCTACAAAATACCAAGCCCACCTCTACACACAGTCACCCATGCCCATCTACACATCCATAGACCACAAAAACGGTGATGGCTGGAAGGTTTAGAGGTAATCTCCAACTGGCCAATCCATTACAGAGGGGGAAAGACCATATGCAAATCAGGCTTGGTCCCACTCCAAAAGAGGCAGCCAGACCAAACTAATTGGTCACATCCTCTCTGTCGAGACTCCAAGCAACTCCAGACATGTTTTGGCCTCATTGGGCGTCATCAGTGAGGTGTAGCTCGGATCCCTAGGCCCAGCAGGCTAAGGAGCCACATCTGGGCATATCCTGCCCAGACGTGGGACTAACGACAAACCCTCCAATTAGTTACCTCTCTCCACAAAATTGAATTGATTTTATTGTTTAAAGTGCAGAGTTGCAGAGCGATATACAGGGTGTGGGTAGCCAGTATACGGGCTGGCAGCTGTTAACAATAGTGCACTACTGTGAGTTATGGTCAGTGTGTTGGTCTGTACATCCATTGGGTTAGTTCTTGGTCAAGTGTCAGATTCACAACACCTTGGCCAGGTGTCAGATTCACAACACCTTTCCAGGAAAGTGGCTTTACTAGAGGGTGAGCAGGAGCTAGCAGGGTTATTGCGATTCCCTCTATTAAAGAGCCTTGCATGGTTTTGAACACTAACAGAGTAGCTTTTAGTGCAGAGCCTTATTTCCTTACATTTGTTTCTCTGACTACCACATTAATGAAACCATTGTATTACTGACATTTTTACAAATCTGCCCATTACAATAGAGCAATCTCTTGACTCTATTAATGTGAAAAGAGCATCTACGTTATATTTAAATACAGAAAGCCATTAGAAAGTCATAGCAACACTTTGTCAATATTTGAGCAGCTAGGGTGGCGGTCCCAATGGCTAATAAATCAATTTCTATATGGATAGTAGGTTGCAATACTGTGTGTTGTTGGGAGGCAAACAAGACCCTTCTAGACAAGTGTAGGGGTAACCTTACCAGAGGGGAAGCTGCTAATGGTGCTCTCCAAATGAACGTCCAGATCTCTGAAATTTGCAAAGTCGCTCCCTGGAAGTTAGTCCTTTCCTTTACAGCCAATTACTGTTTAGTGTGCAATGCTAGGGAAGGTGCCCAAGTTAGACAATCATCCATTAGAAATGGTTTTGGTTAACGCTCCTTCAATGGTTGCTTCCTTTTTCCTTTCATCTTTTCGTTCTTACCTTCACCTCTGAATATAAGGATGGGTTTGCTATTCTATTTTAACGTTTATACATATTAATGTTAATGTTAAAGGTATTTGTACCGCGCACCGTCGCCACTGCTGTAGTTCCCAGGTGCTTTGGTGGATCTGAAAAGGAGGGTGTCAAGAAGGGGGGAGAGGAGGTGAGGGGGTTGGTAGAATGTAGTGGGAATAGGAAAGTGAGAGTTGTGATGTCCAGTTGGCTACTTCAGTTTGGTTTGCGCCGTTCGCTGAACTTGGGTGCAGTTTTTGATCGGTGCCAGAATTCCCATGTGCTGTTGTTGCGGGTTATGTGTTAGTCTGTTGTTGGAATGTGGTGAAGTGCGTGTGAATTGCTGTGCAGAGACTTTGTTGTGTGAGTTTCTGTATGTTGAGTATGCAGAGAGTTCAAATTTTAAGGTGCGTTTATAATAGTTTTCAAGTATTTGTCGATTTCTTACCACTTTCTCTTTGCCTTTCTGCGCTCAGCCTCTGCGGTTATCCCTGTGTTTTTAGTATACTACTTGTGTGTCTAGCTCATATCCGCTACTCCCCCTGCCCTGCTGCAGGTGTAGTTTTGGTCACATCACTTGTCCCATGTCCATCTTGTTGGTTTGGTCCCGCCTATTAAGTATCCTTTAGGATACCCCTGCTTTTATAATGGGGGTTGTTTAGGGTTTTTGATTTCCTAGATGGCTATTCACAGGTTTTTTGTTGACCTTTCTTCCTAGTTGATTCCTCCTGAATGTGGAGCAAAGAGCCAAGTTTTGAGTAGTTTTCTGAACTCCAAATGACCCCTTGTATTGTGTATGTTTTTTTTGGTAGGGTATTCCAGGTCAAGGTTAACAGGTGAGTGAAAGATGATACTCTGAGTTTTCCTTTGTTGTAAGGTTTAGGTACTAGGCAAATGTTGTTGCTTGATCTAAGTGATCTAGTCTGGTGGTAGATGTCTCATTCAATGGCTAATTTCCCTTACCTAGTGAGCCCCTAAGCAGCTTTGCTGGATTTCTGGAGTTCTTTTTTTTCACTTGGTAAGAGTGTGAGCTTTTCCCCCACTCTTACCCATGTTTTGCCATGTGTATTTCATCTGTTTTTGTTGTTGTGGGCTCTGGAATACACCACTTCAGTAGCCCCCTTCTTTTGTGTGTTACACAGCACCTTCAGTGCAGTGACACTGGGTTGTCTTTTAGACTTCCCACCAACTCCATTTCTGGGGCTGACTACTGTCCCCCAGAAAAGGGTAAAGTTGCCATTAACTTTACATAGTCATTTAACCACACATCCAGTACACCCCATCTTACATGGAGTATTGGAAAGGGTTACTTCTTAGTCCTTTTTATCTGTACCTCCTAGAGCATTGTTTTGCTCTTTTAACATTTAGACTTGGCTGGTGGCAGTGGTATCTACCCTAACGTTTCTACCGCGTTTATACTATATAAATGTGTTATTGTTTTAGGCTATTATATTGGCCTCGAACATAAACCTGCTTGACCAAATACTTTTTCTTTTGGCTCCGGTCGGGTTTATTCACCATTTCTTTTTATTAAAGTCCTTCTTGTGTTTTACTTTGCGCGGCAAACCAGGTTTGCCTTCTTTGTTCACTGTCTTTTGGCAGGCTTCTGCCAAAAAGCCCTCCTCTAGGCACCTGGGTGTCTAGGTGGGCTGAATTTGAGGGAGGGGTGTAGTCACGCCCGGCACAGGGTATCCTAGGAAACCCAAGTCGCACTTTGACATGATTGGCTGAGGTGGTTGTCCGGGCTGGACAACCCCCCTGCTGCGTGATTGACAGCCAGGCTGTGTGAATGGGGGATTTTCGCATAAAAGGCAGGACTCTTGGGCTGGAAGTCAGTCGCTACTGGAACTACAAGGAACCGAAGAGAAGAGAAGCGGAAACGAAGACGGCTGCTGCAACTATCCCGTCCCGGTGAAGCCCTGCTGCAGTCCTGAGCTATCTACCCTTCGAGAGAAGATCCAGTCCGGAGTCTTCTTCCCTTGAGCCTGGTGGGGTCAACCAGCTCATCTTCCACAGCCAGAGGATTCTCTTCGTGGTCGAAATCGCTGCACACTGCTGTAGTGGTCCGGATAGCCATCTGAAGAGCCTCTCCTGTTTTTAAGGAGCGCACCTTTTATTCACCGTTGCTGCTGCTGGCTTCATCCCTGCGTAGTGCAGACCCCTCCAGACGTCCTACTTCTTGCCCGAAGCTCCAGGAACCGTGGGTCTGCGGGAAACTACCAGGAACAACTGCCAGGGCACCAGTTTCTTCCTTGAATAAGGTACTGTGTTCTGCTTCGAGGAGCTAGGGTGAATCCCTTTTCTCCTCCAAGGCTTGTCCTTATCTTCCCTCCTTCTTATAACTTTTGCTTCCTCTGTTGCCAATATCGAAGTACTCCTGGCAACGTTGAATCTTGAACTGTCCGACTGTGTGATCCTCGACAACAGGAACCCGGTTCTACTTGACACTGGCTCCGGCCTATTGACTCTTGAATTTCTGTCAAGTGTTCTCTGATTCTGTCTGCCCTGACAAAAGTATTGCCTATGATTTTTGCCCCCAACTCTCTCTGGTTAACTCAGGTGCGCTAAGTGTGTTTTTGCCCTGGTAACATTTCTTGCTGCGGATACGCGTATCTTTAGTAAGACCGAACTGCCATTACTGTCAAAAAGTGATCGCATATGTATTCCCAGCAACGTCTTTTGTTTCACAACACTGGTCCGTTAAAACGTAGGGTACTTACCTTGAGTTATACTGTACCAAGTGAATTGGTTGGTTGTAGTGTATTTTATGTGTGGTTTTGAATTAATAGAAGGGTTGTGTTTATAACAAATGGTTTAAAAATAAATGTACTTATATTTTTTACCTGAAACCTTGAGTCAGTGTTTGCCTGAGTCACAGTAATGGTGGTCCCTTTGTGTAATCTCTGCTACTGCTCATATACTCTTGAGATGAGCCTGGCTGCTCCGCTACTGCTACCACTTTAACATAGTAGTACAGGCTTGTACCAAAGGTGAACTTGTATTACCACTTGTAGTCTTAATTGTGTGTAGTGGTCCCTAAGGGCACTGCACAGCATTCTGCCTAACAGTAAACAGTTATTTTTTTCTTTAGGAACTCTGCTCCCTGCCCTTTGACTGATCTGTGCGTTATGCACATCGTTTTGAACTGTATTCTCTCCTTTATTGGCAGCCAGTGTAGCATTTCCAGCACTGGTGTCATGGGTACCAGGAAGGTAGTAGGGGCAAGCTGGGTGGAGGCTTGGCAGGCCTGGCATAGGCACACAAAAAACCCATAGCAGATACCTTCTTTACTTCCTTCCTAGTAATAACTTCCTGGTTACCACTACCTGTTGCGAAACAGGAAGTGCATGACAATTCATGAGCTCTCTAATGTTCGGGTGTGGCTGGCTATATAAGCCACACCCAAGAATCTTCCAGTGCTTCGTGTTGCTTACTGTGAGCTGCATCAGCAACACACTTGCCATGCTCTGGATCATCCTGCTTCTGCTTACCTGCTCCGGATCATCCTGCTTCTGCTTACCTGCTCCAGATCCTCCTGCTTCTGCTAACCTACTCCGGATCATTCAGCTTTTGCTTACCTGCTCTGCATGAACCTCCGTGCTTTCTCCATGCCGCAGCTTTCTCCGATCAAGAGGGGACTTCTAAACCGGCACCTGTAAGCACAAAGAAGAACTGCGTTAGCGCGCGTACTTCAGTAACTCTGTGCCTACTCACCGAATCTTTCTGCGACACTGGAATCTAGGTCAGTAGAGCGAGCGCTCAAAGCCCTGCAAAAAAAAGAAGAGACATTATTCATTGCGCTCGCTCCAATAATGCAGAGACTTGTTTCACTGCACTCTCTAAATAACGCAGTGCATACTTACCAAAGCCTCCGTGCATACTTGCCAGATCACCAAGTCTCCAAAAGCGCTGAACCCAGACTCAAGGCGCTAATACCACATAATCCACTCCTGCAATGGAAAGGAGAGACATTATCAGACGCGCTCGAAACTAAGACGCTGCGCATACCTACCAGCGGCTGTCTTCTACACGCAGCGCTACTCACCCACAAAATACCTTGGCAAACAAAGACAACACGGACAATTCTGGACACTCAACATTCTCCGCGCAACGTTCACTTGTGGAAAGGACTCTCTAGCCAGTGAAGAAACTGGCGCCTTGAACACTCGGCCTCGCTGTGAAGGCATATAGCAGCGTGTGGCAGCAGAACTCAGCCAACAGACATTGGCATCATTCATATGAGTGAATCGCGCCCCTGCGAATACAGGATGGAGTGCACACCCTACTAGAAATCAAGGTAAGCCCTTAGGGGACATCACAGCACACAGTAAAGAGAAGAGAAGGGCCCAGGGGAATCGGGTGAATTCAGGTCTGAGTGTACATCTTGTATTTGACAGGTATCCCTCCGGGTGAAACAGGGAAGGGAGAACTCGGGGTCAAGGGAGCCTCATCCATCGCTCCTTCAGAGACACAGGTGAGTGTGACAGCTGGGGTAATATGTTCTCTTCGTGGTAGTCTGAGCAGGAGACTTGCCTCAGCGTTCTGGATGTGCTGAAGATTTTTTAACATTCGTTCAAGCATTCCTAGGTATAGGCTGTTGGCGTAGTCTATTCTGGGCATGAGTGCGATGATGGTTAGTGTTTTGTGGGTGAATGAGAGGAATGGTAGGATCCTTTTTACTGTGTGTAGCAGGAAGAAGCATTTCTTGATTATGGTGTTTACTTGTGGTTCAAGTGTTAGTTCATTGTCCATCATGACTCCCAGGTTTTTTACTATCGTAGATGCCGTTTCCGGTCCCCTCATCGGTCTGAAACATACCAACAGTTGGTGCTCCTTTATGAATTCTTGTGGTATTCTGTATACGTATGTCTTGAGTAGTTTAGCTGGGTAGGGGATGTTGGAAATGGGTCTGTAGTTGGAGAGGTCTTCCTCGTTTCCTGCTATGTCCTTGAGGAGCGGTGTGATTTATGCCACTGTGAATGACTGTGGTACTTTCCTTGTTGAAAGTGATTGAAAATGTTTCTGTAATATTCCATGGGCCTTCCTTGTGTGAGGATTGATTTATGTATGTCTGGGGGCATGGATCCATTGGGGAGCCTTCTTTGCTGCTGTTGCTTACCAGCTTGACGAATGTCTCTGCTGATATTGGGGGGAAGCTTCAGAGTTTGGTCTGGTGTTCTTTGGATGGCTGGGTGGGTCGCATGCTGTAGTCGATTGGTCTGTTTTGTATGATTTGTTGGATGGTGGTGATTTTGTCTTTGAAGTGGTCTGCGAGGTCATTGCATAGCTTCAGTGAAGGTATCAGAGCTTTGTTGCAGCCTGGAGGGTTTCTTATTTCGTGTATGATTTTACATCAATCCGTCCAGAGCGTCAATGTGCACTGTTTGTCTCCGTTACCTGGGTCATGCAAAATTTTGAATTGTGGAGGAGTGTCTTCCATCGTCATTTTGCGAAAGAGAGCATATTCCAACAAATTCTTGCATCCATTGATGTTAAATTTAATTTATAACGAATGCAGGCTGTAGAAGTCCCTTTTGGAAGTCACAGAACTCTGGACCAAAAGGTGTTTTCCAGCAAGTCCCATGTTGCGTGTGAGCAGCATAGAGCACATTCTGCTCCTTAAATTAACGCAGGGACGGCTTTTTGTTGATAAAAAGCAAACACTGGTTTCAAGGAGAACTTGCCGTATTTTTTATTTATCACCGCTGCTTGAATTGCTAGTTGACGACATTTGACTTTGACGTTTTCAACCCAAGGTGCGTTGTTCAGGTTTGAGTTGATCTTCATGCCTAGATATCTGCAATCTGTTGTAATGCTCAGAATCTCTTTTTTCCAGATGGCAATGGAATTTTTTGTTGTATCGTTTTTCTTTTTTCTTTGATCTTGTAATGTCAGAATTTCTGACGTGTTCGTATTGATGCATACACCATTTTTTTTTATTTGTATATGGTTTACATAGAAACCTTTACAATTACATTTAATGAATAGAAAAAGAAAAATACAAATCTGTAAATTAGCAATACAACCAACCCTAAACTCCTTATAAAATTTTACACAGCAGATAAAATCAGTGTAGAGAGATATACAAATCAGACATTAATATAAATTCAATGTGAAAATTCAATAAAACTTCTGAGTACAAACAACAAGGCATCACAGGCACTCATACTTAACTGATATAGCTCAGATAGTAGAGTCATAAGACAGAGATAGAGGCAATGTAGATGAAAGTGCATTAGACAAGAGACTCAAATCAGGGGTGCATAGAGATCTAAAGATTTGATGAAGCCGGCCACCGCAAGGCCCTCCGTAACTTTAGAGATTGAGAGACATCTTGACCATATAAACGTTTCCGCTCCCAGATGTCCCAAAGTATTGAATTTTCCCAAATAAAGTGCCCTTAAACCTTTCAGTGCAACACAGTCTAAGAACCGATAACGAACCGTTTCAATGACCCCTGTCGCATGACAGAAACAACAGAGGATATTTAGATCGTTAATTACCTTCCTTCTGTGTAAGACTTCCTTCGTAGGAAGAATATTCCACCTTAATTTCAAAAGGAGGGAGCGATAGTAGCGATTGGGAAATTGTCAAGATAAAGGGCATAGTACCTCTCTTCTTATGTTTGAATTTCAAATCACAGAGATAAGGATAGGAATGGAATTTTTCAGTTGTACTTATCCAATCATGGAGTAGAGGAGCTTTTTCACTTTGTCCAGGTTAGTCATCAAGGTAGCCCTGTCCGTAGACCGATCTAATAGAGTCCCATCACAGAGGTCTCTAAATTTTAGAAAATATACATTGTGATCCAAGCATCCTTGTGAGAGAAGGATTTTGCCCAAATCGGCATAAAGAGAATCCTCTTTAGGACAGAGCAGAGAATGGAAAAGCACCAAAACCCGCCAAAGGTTTTTGGCTCGCAAAGATACCGGACCTAGTTCAAACCTTATAGCCACTATAGGGTTACTATTTGGAAGTTTCAAAACCTTTCTCCAAAAAATACCCTCAAGAGAATCCCAAAAAGTGTGGATATCCAAGTAGTGGAGTTCCATGCCATATATTAATTTCGGAACAACCTTTCCTTCGAAAAAGTCTACCGCTGGCTTAAAAGATAACCTACCATACTTATTGTCCAACTTATTAGTCTGAGAAATAAGGGGTAAGGCTTTATATCTAATAGAACGTCTAAGTTTAGCAACTGAGGGTTGATCCTGGATCAAGAATCCCAAATAAACAATTTTTTGTGCTCGAACAATCGGTTCCCCACCAATTTTCAACACTTGTTTGTTCCCTTTTTTTCCTTTCGAGAAGACCATGATACGAGTTTTACTAGGGTTGATTTTTAACCCGTTAATAACAGCATATTGTTCAAACTTACATATTAGTTTTTGTAAGCCGACTTTGGTCTGATCATAAAGGAGAAAATCATCAGCATATGCCAACCACGAGAACCTTAGCTCTCCCAATTTTGCGCTAACCAGTCCTGCATCCCTAAGGAATTCCCCCACATCAGCCAGATATAGGATAAAAAGACAGGGGGGCCAAAGAACAGCCTTGTCTTACCCCTATGCGAGTTCTTATTCTTCTCGAGAGGGTCCCTTCTAGATTAATCCTTTTATGGATCCCCAAATTCTCATACATTGCCATAATCGGATAGAGAAGGCCTGCCGGTAGCCCCCACTTAGAGAGTTTGGCCCACAGACGGGGCCTAATCACCAGATCAAAAGCATTTGGCAAATCGATCGATGCAACATATAGCGTTCCACCAAATTTACTCCATGCTGAGCCTTGTAGAGCAGTTAAAATAAAGCCATTTAGGTTGGTAGAATGGCCAGCTCTGAACCCTGTTTGGAATTTCTCTAGAATATGATTCTCTTTAATCCAGACATTCAAATGAGAAGGAAGCAGAGAGGCAAACAGCTTGCAATCCGCATCAATAAGGGAGATCGGTCTATAGTTCTTAACAAGAGTCCGCTGACCTCTCTTAAAGATGGGAACAATATGAGCAGTCTGCCAGCTAGTTGGTATAGTGCCAGTTCCCACTATGTCTTGGATAAGCATACAGAGTAAATTAGCCCAGATTTCCGGCAGAGCTTTCAGTGTATTATTCGTCAAACCATTCGGGTCTGGTGCCCTAGAGTTCTTAGCCTTGATGATTAGCCCAAATACCGTCTGATAGTCAATACAAGGCTCCCACAAGGTGTTGGATGCAGCCTCCCAGTTGCAGCTTCTAGCAAACCCTCTTCTCCTTGGCCAAAAAGCTCAGTATAGAAATCTACCCAATGGACCTCTGCAATGGAATTCAGTTGATCAGTGGCAGAGACGGACTCCTGAGAAGAAAAGAGCCCAAAAGCCCCTGAGATCCCTATTGACCAGGACACTAAGCATCAGCTCTGCATCATATTGCAGCAAACTGGATTTTCTAGCTATACAATAATTTTTATATTTTTGACGTATAGATTTAATCTTAGTGCTTTTAGCGGCCTGCTCAATATTGAGATATCGAGTTTGTCTAAGGAGTTTACGTACATAGGGCTTATCACTAGCAAGCTCCTTGTCGAACCTATGGAGATGGTCTTTTTTGGAGTGTCCCTTTCTTAGTGTATAATGAGCACTACCATGGAGAACATTCAGAAATCCATCATAGTGTTCAGAATTAAAGACCACTTGTTTCCATAAGAGAGAAGTATGGTTCAAAGTAGAGCGGAGTTGGGCATTGAGAAGACTAATATTACCAGGCGACCAACATAGCCCCGTACCTTGTCCCACCGTTTTTAGGTTTCGAGGGGCCCCACAAGACAGCTTTTTAGACGGAAGAAAAAAGGAAACAGTGAGAGACCCATGATCACTCCAGGGGTTAAAGAGTACCTGGACGTCAGAGGAAAGAGGTAGCAGAGAATGGTCTACATAGAAATAATCTATAGTAGATGTTGAGAGACCTCTCTGCCAAGTGGGGAGGAGAGGGTAGGTAGAGTTGTAGGTACCATTCAGACATGTCAGACCCACTGATTCCAAAGAAAGTTTCCAAAGTCTAATCCCAAACATATTTCTGATCCCCCCCCCCCCCGATCAGACTCCTCCAAATCTTGTCCCAGGTCCCCATAATCAACGTCGGAGGATGTAGAACAATCAGAGTTCAAATCACCTGCCAGGATCACTTTCCCTGTAATATTCCCAGATCTACAGGCTAGGATCATTACCATTAGGCTATCCAAAAAGGACTCGAGGACGGCAAGACCTTGATGCCAATAAATGTTAATCAAGAGAATGTCGGCCAACCCCTCTCTGGATGCAGTCTCCACTGCCAGGATTCCAAATGGGGTATCATAGAGAATCGTTCTTCGGAAGCCTAGAAAAGACCTTAACCCAATAAGTAGACCCCCTGAAGCTCTCCCTCCCAAACTAGGTTTTGCATTTTGAGAGAAAATTTCATAGCCATCCATAAAGGGAGACAAGAGCAACCAGGTTTCCTGCAGATAGAAACAATCAGTACCTTTAATCATAGCTACTGTATTAATATTAGTAAGGAGATGTAGATTTTCCCTTGTATTCCAGGACATAAAACCCAATTTATTAGTCTGTTTTCTTTGTAATAAAGCCCGGGCTGTTACTAGGTAGCTCAGTTCCACAATCCAGAGGTAACTTGGGACCAATTTCGAGCGTCTCTGTAATTCCTGGCTGTGAAATGCCTCAGTTGAGGATGAGAGGGTCTTTCCGAGTGGTAAACCATAGTCAAATTTCCCCTGTACTCCTCAGAACTCCCATGCATACTGGGTAATTGACTTGGTTTTACCAATTTAATTTCAAAACCAAGCTCCCTGAAGCCCTCTTTTTCTCCCATTATCAGGTCCAACACCACTCTTGATTTCAGAACATTGCTAAGATCTACACGATCCTTAAGGGGAAACTAGATCCTTTCTAAATCATAACTAATCATAACCAGAGATCAGAGATAGTGTAGGGATTTGATATATAAATGTCAAGGATATTCCCTCGGTTAAGACACATGAGCATGTCACTACCCCAGAGACTTACAAGTTGTAGGATCTCAAGGGGTTCATTATTTCCCGAGGGATGAGGCAGGGAGTCTGCAATATCCTTACTGAATTGATTTAATGTAGTATCTTGAGATTCATGGCCCCTTGCACCCTGTAGTGTAGTCCCTTTCTGACCTAAATTGGGACCCCTTGGGAATCTTTCCTGGCTACCCAAGGATCCTAGATTAATAGGCTTGGATTGAGTAGAGCCCAAAAACCCAGGGATATTAAGATCCCCCAGTGCCCTGAATCCCACCATAGGGTCCCCAATAACAAATTGGGGCGGGCTCATATGAGCATCAAGAGGAAGAGTTGATTGACCGGCTAGATGGAGAGAGCAGGTGTCAACAGCATTGGGCCGTTCAGGACCAGCAGTCGAGTTAACGCCCACCGAAGCGGTGGACTTCACTCCATATAAATCAAAAAGAAGTTGTTTTGCCATATCAATATTGACCAAAGTCGGGGGAGCAGTTGTGGTAGGAATCGGAGAATCCATAGGGATCGGAGCAGATGACAGATTCACAGGGAGGATACATGGCAGGTTCATATAGGAAAAAGTTTCAGTAAGATGTTCTTTTGGAGAGATTGAAATACCCAGACTGCTTTTTACAGGGTCAGAGACCTCAGGGTTGCCATTAGAGATGGGGAGAGTAGTGATACCCTGGGCCGAGATAGCAATGCCCGAGACTTTAGAGCAAATGCTGTCAACAGGAGCAGGTATATTTACAGGAGAATCTGTCTCAATACCTATAGCTGCTTTCAAAGGGAGTGCGTTGTCCTCACTAGCCAGAATACCGGCAGTAGCGGCCATGGTGATAGGCACCCCTGCGACCCCAGAAGGCTGAACCCCCTTAGGCAGCACAGTCGCACCCGTGGGCAAAGAGAACGTAGGTAAAACCACATTTCTAAAACATTTGTTTGTAAACTAATTCATTTTTTAAATATTTTTCTGATTTTTAGTTTTCTTAATTTGTTGAAAAAGTTTTTTTCAACAAAAAAAGGACGCCGGATGAAAAAGGCTCGAGTCGACCGCTCGAGGTCATCGACACCGTCTGAGACCCATCATACCTCGAAGGGAAAATCTTCGAAGGTCGCCTCGACGCCCTCGAAGCAGACCCTGTCGACGACCACAGTGTCGTCGACGCCATTATCAACGTCGATGCCGAAACTCTCGGCGCCAAAGGCTCCAGCCAAGCCAGGGAAGCCAGAAAAAGAGAAGGATAAGGTTACAAAACCTGTATTGTCCTCAGAGCCAGGTACTAGACCTCTTCCTCCTCCTCTTCCAGAGAAGGTTTTCAAGCCTCTCCACAGAAAGGAGTTTTTCAATTCCCTGACCTCAATTTTTGAGGAATAGGAGAGATCTGATGAGGAGAATGTACCTTTTGGGCTGGAATATGGCACCCCAAATGTCCCAGAATGCTTGATTTATGAAGAAAATAGAATGAGGTACTTGGTGGAATCATTACACAATGCAAGTGGCATTGACACATCTCCTGAAAACGACTTTGGCAGACCAGAACCAGGAGAGCATGCCAGTCCATCATACCGTCAATTAATGACAAAGGTAGTAGATTACTTAGGATGGGCTAAACCATCAGCCCAATTCATCCAGGATGATTTAACAGATATATTGGACCATGGTCCCACCGAAGACCCAGTACTACCCTTTCATGTAGCCCTGCAAAATAGGGTGGCCAAGAATTGGGAAACTCCGGATTCTATTCCTCCGGTAAATAAATCCCTCACCTCAAAATACCGCCCGGCCAGTAGCGACCCTGGCTATCTTTCCAAACACCCAACTCCCGAGAGTCTGGTCATACAGGCAGCCACAGCTTCTAACAAACTTGCATACCCGTCTATCCCTCCAGACAGGGACGATAAGCGTTTGGATGGTTGGGCACGGAAGGTATTTTCAGCCGGGTGCATGACATTAAAATCTGCCAACTCCACATGTGCCTTTTGACGGGTCTCACCTTTTTGGCAACAAGGCTGACGAGAGCCTTGAGAGGTTGCAGACCTCAAAAGCAGCTGCCAAATCTTTAGGAGCTGCTTTTAGGCAACCTCAGCCTTTTTGTGCGCAAGGACAGTCATGGAGGGGACGATCCTATCGTTAATACACCTCATATGGAAAGGCGATAGGAATGGCCAGTCAAAGGGGCCAGAAAAACGCCACTCGTGGTGGACGAGGAAAACATGCTAAACCAGCTCCAGCTGCAGCCTCTCTGCCATCAGTGGCTGCAACATCCGCCACAAAACCACTTTGAGGACTTGCATCACAAAACACCTGTAGGAGGCAGACTGTCACAGCATCTGCAAGAATGGCGAGCCATTACTTCAGATGTTTGGGCTCTAGAAATAATAGCCCAAGGTTACTGCCTTCCTTTTCTAATGCAACCTCAAAGCAATCCACCAGGGAGACACCTGGTGAAGTCTTCAAACCCGCTCCTACAGCAGGAATTTTTAACCCTGCTGGAGAAAGGTGCTATAGAACCAGTACCTGCAGTGGAGAGGAACAAGGGATGGTACTCCCCGTATTTCATGATCCCCAAAAAGGACAGAGGACTGAGACCCATCTTGGACTTAAGAAACTTGAACAAGTTCCTCAGAAAGGACAAGTTCAAGATGGTTACCCTTTCTCAGATCCTTCAGGCCTTCAACTTCAGGACTGGTTGGTGCCATTGGACCTCCAGGATGCTTATTTTCATGTGCCGATTCATCTCAAACACAGAAAATACCGGAGGTTCGTAGTTGGCGACTCACATTATCAGTTTCGAGTCCTGCCTTTCGGGTTGACCTCTGCCCCGAGGGTCTTCACCAAGTTAATGGTAGTGGTGGCAGCGCACCTCAGGAGAGGGGGGATTCATGTCTACCCCTACCTGGATGATTGGTTGATCAGAGCGCGTTCTGTCGAGCAAGCACTGGATCATCTGAAAGTCACCTGCCATTTGCTCCACAAACTGGGCTTCTCCCTCAATTTCAAGAAGTCACAGATGAACCCTTCCCAACAGCTTCAGGACATAGGAGCTGTATTAGACACGTACTTGGGAAAGAGCGCGCCTCTCAAATCGAGGGCTCAAGACATTCTTCAGATGGTTTCCAAATTCCAAAATGCCCAAAATCTCCAGGCTTACGACTTTTTAAGGTTGCTCGGCCTCGTGGCATCGTGCATCTTTCTGGTGTCAGAGTCACGCTTGAGGATGAGATCCCTTCAATGGGCCCTAAAGACTCAGTGGTCCCAGTTCTCGGGTTAAATGACAGATGATCTTCAGATTCCGAACAAGGTCAGACAAGACCTTCTATGGTGGGCCTGTACAGAGAACATCCTAAAAGGAGAACCTTTTTGGCAACCATGGCCGGAGATCACAGTAGTGACGGTCGCCTCACTCCTGGGGTGGGGAGCTCATGCCAACGATTTGACAATCAATGGTCGTTGGTCTCCATCGGAGTCCAAACTACATATCAACCTTTTAGAGCCTAGGGCAATCAGACTAGCGCTGAAGGCCTTCCTGCCATCTGTCAGGGGAAAGAATGTCCTGATAATGACGGACAACACAGTGGCCATGCACTACCTAAACAAAAGAGGTGGTGTGGGGTCACTACCCCTGTGCAGAGATGCAATGCAGCTCTGGTATTGGGCGATTCAGGAAGGAATCTCTTTAACAGCAATTCATCTAGAAGGGGAAGAGAATATGACGGCAGATGCTCTGAGCAGGCAGAGCACGGTATCCCACAAATGGGAACTGGCTCAGGAAGTCATTCAAGAGATTTTCGCCCTTTGGGGAACCCCTCAAGTAGACCTGTTTGCAACGGGAATCAACCGAAAATGTGAAAGGTATTGCTCAAGGGAATTTCCCTCGAGAGGAGCCTTGGGGAACGCGTTCGTGGTGGAGTGGAATTTCCCACTATTGTACGTGTTCCCTCCGATTCCCGTCATTCCTCAGGTCATCAGGAGGCTGAGATGGTTTCAGAGCCGCATGATCATAATTGCCCCGGATTGGGCCAGGAGAACGTGGTACCTGGACCTTCTAGACATGTCCATCTGTCCTCCAGTACGTCTTCCTCAGAGAGAGAACCTTCTCTCTCAAATGGAGGGTCAGGTTCTCCATCCAGAGTTCAAAACGCTCAACCTTCATGCTTGGTATCTGAAAGGCTGAGATACAGGGATTGGAACCTTCCAGATGACGTTATGGAGGCGTTGCTTTCGGCAAGAAGGCCAGCAACAAAGTCTCTATACCGTTGCCGTTGGAAAAAGTTTTGCAATTGGTACAGAGAAAAGAATGTCGATCCTTTTCTATGTTCTATTCCGGAAGTATTATCTTTCCTTCTGACCCTAGCACATAGAGGTCTGAATATCGGAAAAGTTACCTTGCGGCGCTTTCCATTTTCAAGCACTCATCGGAAGAATGCTCCTACTTCAAAATTCCTTTGATATTACAATTCTTAAAAGGACTCACTAATGTGTTTCCGCCTCAACCATTTGAAGTACAGATCTGGGATCTAAATTTAGTCCTAAAATTCTTAATGTGTGCTCCTTTTGAGCCTATGCACATGTGTCCATTAAAATTACTAACGTGGAAAACAGCCTTCTTGGTTGCTCTAACATCAGCAAGAGGAGTGAGCGAATTGCAGGCACTGTTTTCTGGGCCACACAATACTGTGTTCCATAAGGACAGAGTTGTGTTGAGGGTAAACCATTATTTTTACCGAAAGTAATATCTGATTTTCATTTAAGTCAGAAAATTGTCTTACCCGCATTCTATCCTCCACCCCATCCTTCGAAGGAGGAGGAAAGATTACACAGGTTGGATCCGATAAGAGCTTTAAGCTTTTACATCTCTAGACTTTCCAGACTTAGAGTGGACAACCAGCTGTTTATAGGTTACACAGGAAGGAAACTGGGTCAATCGGTGACAAAAACTGACAATTTCACGCTGGATTGTGCTCTGCATTTCAGAATGCTACACACTAGCTCAAAAAGACCCTCCGGAAGGGTTAAGAGCTCATTCCATCAGAGGCATCGCCTCCTCCAGAGCCCTTCAAAGAGGTGTTCCAATAAGATCCATTTGTGAACCAGCAACTTGGTCTTCGCTACACACCTTCTCAAAATTCTATAACCTGGATGCTTCCCAGTCTAGGGAGCTAACTTTTGGAAAAGCAGTACTATACTCAGCCATCTAAGAGTATCGAAAAATCTACCCCCTCCTCCAGAGGAATTGTTCATACTGCTTTGGAAGTCTATCTAAGATGAGGAATACGTTGGAGGATGCAATCCACTCGAAGAACAAGTTACTTACCAACTGGTAACGTTCTTTCGATTGGATGTTCCTCCAACATATTCCTCATCGCCCTCCCAGCCTACCCCTCAGTAGATTTTTCTGGTTTATTGCCATCTCAAATCTCGCAAGGCTCATACCTGTCTGCCGGCACAATCTACACAGTACAAGATCAAAGATAAAAAGGGGAAAAACAGAACTGAGGCCAACGGGCGCCGCGCGCGCTACTTATACACCCGATGATGTCACAGTCGACGGAGGCCTTCGAGGGACCATCGACTCAACGACATCGACGCACGGCGCCCTCTGCCGAAATCATTTCTGAAGAGCAGCAAAGCTGAATGGAATACATCTAAGATGAGGAATATGTTGGAGGAACATCCAATCAAAAGAACATTACCAGTTGGTAAGTAACTTGTTCTTCTCACACCGTGAGCGACAACAGACTAATACCAGAGCCATATACCTGCCATGTCCCAACAAAAGGGTCAGGCAGAGTCAGTCAATTGCCGACAACTACACACATCTGACTGCTTGTTTCCTCCCCCATAAGAATAAAAGGAGGAGCACTAGAGCACATTCTGAGCAAGGCCGAACGCACAAGGAAGCAGCTATTCCAGGACGGCAGTTCAACCGCAGGAGAAAGGCGGCGAGACCTGAAAGGACATCAAGGAGGGAATTGCCCTTACCCTTTTCAACTCAAACCCACAAAGCCTCAGACGAAGGAAACTTAAGACCAGGAATCACAGCTTCCAAATGGTGTGACAGATGTCAGCAGTACAGGGTACCCTCCCGCACTGATAGCCATGGCAGGGAGATGCAGTTGCCATCGTAATACTGTCCTTGACTCTGGCTGCAAAAGAAACGCCAACGGGTTCAGCATAGCCGGTGAGTGGGAGGAACCTGAAAGGAGACCGGACTGTGTTAGACTCAGGTTTGCAGTGGCAACATTATACGTGAAGGAAGAAGATAGACGGAGGTCTTTTTTCTGAACAAAATTGGTACCAGAGATAGTGGTCCGGCACCACGTGGTCGCTCATTCAAGGTCTCTGGCTGGTACTCCTCTCCTGAACAAAGAGAATGTATTGAACTTAGGGTTGGAACTGCAAGTACTTAGAGGCCCTAGGGGAGGCCACCGTGAGGTGTCAAGGTGGTCCTACAAGGGTCAGGCAAAACCCCCTGTACAATCGAAAGTCCTTGACACGTTGCAGAAGTTTTGACGAATGTGAAATTGTGAACCCGACTGAAGGAATTGTGAAACAGGCATTTGCGCCTGGCTAAGGGGAACGATGTGCAAACTGTGACTTTGTGAAAAAAAGCACTTGCTGTAGGCTAACAGAGTGATCCAGCGAAATGTGATTGCCCTTCGGAAGTCTGTTTAAAATTGGCAAGAGCGCTGGAAGATCTGAGCCCAGATGAGGGGGACCTAATGAAAACTAGATTGTTTAAAAAGATATTAAGACTTTCGAATATTACAAATGATGCGATTGTGATCGGAAGGCGATAGTGAATCCTACTGAGGGACGTCAAGAGTAAAGCTAAGGGAATTCAATCCCACATTGTGAAAAGCTAAGTTAACTACATTGTGACGACAAGTATGAACCCGACTGAGGGATGTCCACAGTGAATGGTTGGTCTGAGCCCAGATGAGGGAGACTAACAACTGAGAGAAGGATCAGAGCCCAGCTGAGGCGGATCCAACGGTGAAGGGTTATCAACTAACATGGAGATACAGAAGGAACCTTTGTTTTGTTGGGTTTTTTTTGCAGATCAGGCCCTCTGAAGCAAGAGAATTTGGATGAGAGACTTGGGCACAGAAGGCCCTGATATCGGGAAAAGGAACTGTAAGCTAGTCCCGAAGAAGCTCAGCGGCCTGCCTTTTCCTGTGCTAAAAACGTGTGGAAGGAAGACCCCCGGCCACAACATCCTGACGTAAATACTTCTTTCTTTTCTTGTGAACATTATCCCACACTATTTTGTAGCATAGTGGTAAGAGAAAATACAAAATTGAGAACTGGCTACCCCTCTCTCTGTACTATCAGATTAGGCCGGGTGATCTACAGGATCATGTTGAGCAACAAATTTCACTTACTAATTAATGAGCTATGTGCATACAGAAAGCAAAGAGCGAAAAGAGAATAGAACCATCTTATTCAAAAATTAAAATACAATCACAAAATGACATCTTTTATATTAATTTATTCAATATAAAGACCAATCAAAAATAGTTAAACAGAAAGAGGAACGAGAGGTACAACAACAATGCAGACATAAATACGGTGCATCACTGCCTTCTTCTCGCTTACTTATTAAAAAACACAGTATAATTCATATGGGGTTCTTCATCTTAGTCAAAACCACTATCTATTTAGGCAGTTTGCAGAAACAAGACTATGTACTTTAGCTAGTCAGTTGTCATGTGTCAAAGTGGTAAGGCCTGGCGATTGGTCTTTTAGTATAGGCCATTTTTATTTGACTAGACTCTACTAGGACTGCATTATTATTAGTTGATAGTCATTGCTTGCTTCCATCTTAGATTTAGGTTTAGGCATTTATCTCACCCGATTTACAGTTTAATAAACACCCTTGAACTGTGATCACCTGTCTGTCTTACTTTGATACCATGCCTTCCTTACATCTGTGAAAGGTACATTGAGCTAAAACGTGGTGTACACCCTCCCGAGTGGGAACCTACTCATAGAACAGGTTATTTGGCCTTGTTCGTCCTAGGTAGAGGGATTCCCAGACATGTGCATATTATTTCTATGCTTGCCTAAATGCAATTGGTTTCTATGGGCTCCTATGGCTTTTGCCAGCTTTTTGCAATTCCAAAAAAGCAGGCTCTCCCAGGACTTCATAGTAAAATGATCCCACAATGCATACATGGAGGGATGCAAATACACTTCTTTCCATTACAAACTGTACATGATGCAGTTAAAGCTGCATCTGCCTGGATTACTTGCATTGTTTTCACTTTAAAGTGATAAGAACAATTCCAAAGAGGCCACTGCAGTGCACATAAGTGGCAGTGACTTTCATGCAATCTGTACATAGGGTAAAATGACCCCCATTGATTTTTGCATATGGCTGCTCTTCCACCTGGTATATGATAATCACAGGTACTACACAGTATCATTGCATGAGTCCTAGACACAGTAGAGCTCCTGCTTGAAGTATGGTTATGTGGTGACTCCATGTCCTTAGGGAAACTATCCAGGTGTGCGGGCCAATGGTCCCTGTTTGCTAAAGTAATTTTCTCCAGCATTGGATCTTTCATAGATTCAGATGCTTGAATATTCCCCGTCGTCAGACTGGGAATCCTTGGTGATGAAAAATAGTGATTACATTTTTTTAATATACATCCCTTCTCCCCTAGGGAATGCATGTGTTAAGCTCACCTGGCTCCCACAGGGGCGACGGTCGGAACTGGATAGCTGCGGCCTCCACCAACGTGACTCGTAGAGTAGAGATGACTGACTGGACTGGCCTGCTCAATTTCGTCTGTTTGACCCGTAGGAGTATTCTCCTGAAAGCGGAGAAAGGGAATTAGCCACTCGTGGATTGAGCAAGCACACCTCCCCTCCGTTTTCCCACTAATCACCTCCGGTATTCCCTTTCACCAGTCTCACCTTATGGTTTTGAATGATGAGCTCTCCATCCTGCGTGGAGTGCAGGGGCGCGTAGATAACCAGTTACTTCACTGGTCCGAAGGAATTGGGTGTGTTCCAGATGAATATTGACTCCGGGGTAAGTGGCGAGGAGCCGTAAGTGTTTGGTTCGTAAGAGTTCAAAATGTCTGTTATTCACTCTTGTCCGATTCCTTCCTTTGTCTTGCAGCTTGATTCGAGAGGAGATTGTCCCGTAGCAGCTGATTGCGTTTAGGTAAGAGTCTGTATTACCCAACACTATCTGGTAAAAAATGCCAGTGCTTAACCTTTTGCTTTCTCTTCCCTTGCAGGTGCAGCGTAAGACGATGTGGTGTGTAGAAGAATAATATCTCCGGCGGTAACTCGTTAAGTCTATTGTGATAATTGAAATTGTCTTTGTTGGTTTTCACGGCTCACCTTTTTGTCTTTCTTCGTCCCCTTTCGGTGCCCGGAGTTCGGCGATGAATGATGGAGCAGCGCCGGGTCGTGGAGGTGCTGTGAAGACTGGTAATTATAGCGCGGCGCTGCAGCTGGCGGTGCAACACGTACAATAGACTCTTTCCTTGTTCGGATGCGCGAAGGATCCAGGATCTGTTGAAGAATGAAGGTAATTTTCTTGCTCTAACTTTTTCTTATTTTCCCTTCTTTCTAGGAGCTCCAGGTTCGAGGCGGGCGTGGCAGAAGACTGGATGCTGGACTGACAGACACAGTGAGCGTTGCGCTGCAGGATGCAGAATAACGCAAAGCTTGTGCTGCTCATCGGGCGTGGTTTTACATAGCCTCCAAAGTAGTCCCAGGTAAGAAGTTCCCCAAGACCACACCCGAGTAAAAAAATAGTCCCTGAAACAAAGTAGTTCCTTCCAGGCTTCAAGTTGGTTTGGATTCTTTGCAGCATGGTCTGCATGAGCGAAGTTTATTCATATGAGCCTGGCGCCTATGGCGCCAGGACTGATCCCATATATGAGCCTGGGGTGGCTGGGTTTTCAATAGGTGTCTGGATGCCTGCTCCCTGGACTGATGGACCTGGTCTGGATGTCCGGGGGTAGGCATCATGACAGCATGTAAATACTCCATTGTGGCCTATGAGCCATTCTATTGTGTAGTCCCTCCACCTCACTTTGGTCCTTTATGGCCCCAAAAAATGAGGTGACAGGGTTTAAACTCCACCCCAGTCAGCCATCTTCAGATTTTTCACTGCAGTCTATCAGACAGAAGTAATCCTCCAGCTCTCTGAGGTTTCGAATTTGTTTCACCTTTTGGTTGTAGTATATATTTTTATAATATATTCTGCTGTTTTCCCCTCCTTAAGGGCTTTCTTTTCTGAGCCTTTGGGCTCTGAGAAACGTTTTTCTGGGCACTATTTTGTCGAGTGAAAGTTCTCCTCAGCATGGCTGAGCTTAAGTCTGCCAAGAAGCCTTCCCTGTTTAGGGACTGCACGAGGTGCAGGAAGAAACTGGTCTACATGAAAGATCCACATGACCACTGTATTTACTGCTTATATCCACATGACATCAACACATGTGACATTTTCAGGACTTTCTCCACCAAAACCCTGCAAGACAGACACAGGAGACTTCTGTTACACCTAGAAGCCAAAGGTCTGTCCTCTGACGAGGATTCTGCCAAGACAGCTTCTGTATCGTCTACTAAACCATCTGAGAGACAAACTTCTAAGAGAAGGGCCTCTTCAGAGGAAAGGAGTTCCTCTCCCTCTCATAAGGCTAAAAGAAAGTTGTAAGCCACTTCTTCTATGCTTTCCTTGGACTCAGGACACCACAAGGCACGTCATCCTGAAGAAAAAACCACCTCCAAAGGTAAGGAGGCGTTTTCAAAAAACCGGGGGGGGGGGCTGGAGGGGCAGTCGTTCACGGAGAAGCCGTCCACGAGCAGCAGCAAGGTCAGGGAAGCTACCATCAACTACGACAACACTCCAAGCCTCATTGTCCATGACCAAATCCTTGTCGTCAAAGTCATCATCCATGAACCAGTCGTTGACGAAGGAAGCTAATCACTTGTCGACGAAACTCTCGTCCACGAAGCTCTCGTCGACGGATCAACCATCTTCAAAGTCTTTGTCCACGAAACCACCGATGGCGAAACCGCCGTAGACAAAGCCATCGTCAGCGAAACCACCGTCAATGACTCCGAAAGATTCAGTGTCTTCTGAAGAAGTAGAACCCACAACACCATTTGCTGACATCACGGTAAACCATCCAATGTGAGCAGTCTCCACAAGTCTTTGGGAGCAACGTCTCCAATTCCAGATACGCCTGAGCTAGTTGGAGCACAACTGTCCCCTTTAAAAGAGATGACAGAACTCCCAGACGTCATTCTTCAGGAGGAGTTCTCAGAAACAGAAATGCTTGGTGAGCAACCTTTCCTCATTCCTTAGGAAAAGAGCCCTCCTTGGCAACCGGATTCAGAGGACATGGCTGATCCTTATGACCCGGTGCTCATGGTTTCGATGCAAAGAATCATTGAGGAATTTAACAGGCGCCAAGAGCAAAAGAATAGGTCTTCTTTACATAAGGAACCAAGAACCCCTCTGAGGGATGCTTCACCTTGGCATAGCACGCCCGGGCACTCCCCTTCCAGGAGTAGACCACAGAAAAGAGCACGATCACCTGAGCCTCCACGTAGATCCAGGAGCAGAGCACTCAGTGCTTCACTGACAAGAGTCCCCTCTCCAGCATAACCTCATAGACCTTTATCGCCAGTTCGAGATCCAACTATGGTACCTTCATCTGTGTCATTATCTGACTAGCAAGAGGACCCGTTCAGGGATTTTTCGGATCCTGATGAAGGGGAGATTACGCAGGAACCTGATGCTCCCAGTGAATGGGATGATTATATCGTCGAGAAACCCAGGAAGAAAGACTCCCCAGGTGATTCGTCACCCCAGGACGATTTGGTATTGTTTCATACTATAATTGGTAAAGCTGCGAGCGTGTTCAAAATACATGTTTCTTCGGTAGAGAAGAATTCAATGCTTTACGAGCACAGAGACAAACGCAGAAGAACGGTTACCACCATTCTCCAGCATTGGATCTTTCATGGATTCACATGCTTAGAATATTCCCCGGCGACAGACTGGGAACCCTCGGTAAGCTTATATAGCCTTTTCCTATAGGAAAACTTTCGACACTTTAGTGTCCTATCTACATCGTTTTGGGCTGCGCACGCACGCCCTACCAAGACGTAGCGGTATAAATGCCCCGCCCCCGCGGCTCCTTCCAGATTTCGACCGTCTCCAAAGTGGGAACACCTCGTGTATTTTCTACTTGGTTAGGTTGCGCTCTTCTCCTGATGTCAGGAAAAGCACTTTTCCGCCCGTGCGCTACGTGCGGCCTAAAGGTGGTCTACGAGGGGGATGCGCATATGGACTGCATTTACTGTCTGCACCCTCACCACTCGGCTGACTGCGACATTTGTAAGGGCTTCTCCCAGAAGACCCTTAAGGATCGGAGTCGCAGACTTGTCGCATGGTTGAACGATGAAGCGGGGGCATACCCGCCTTCAGAGGTGGGCTCAACACCAGCGTGGCCTCGGCATCGAAATCTTCAGGTGCCCCGCGCCGCTCATCGTCATCGGAGCCCCCGGTGAAGAAACCTAGACCGGTGGGCAAGGAGTCGTCGGAAGGCCGCTCCAAGGACTCGGCATCGAAAGGTGCCTCTTCGTCCTCATCTTCGACGAGAAAAGATAAAGACAAATCAAAATCCACGACGATCGCCTGAGGAGGATCGACCTCGAGTCGAGAAAAATAAAAACGCAGGTCGAGTTCAGAAAAGGCAGGAGCAACGCATACACCTGCACGACCACCACCGTCGTCGACGGTTGGGCGGTCGTCGACGACTTCTCTGCCATTGATGCAGTTAACATCTACCGCACCTGCATTGCAGACGTTGACGCCGACAGGACCAACTATGGCTTAGACGACGGATATCCCTCAAAGGGCCTGGTGCCCAGAGGTCTACGACCCAGTTTTACCGAACACACTCCTACAGCAAGAGGCCTTGTCAGTGTCTTCGGGGGACGAGGTCGAAAGGGTAGCTGCCCGGCAGACCTGGGGTTACAATTTACCAAGCCTGTCTCCAAAAGCTGTCCGGGTTCTACCCCTCTGCTGAATCCACAATCGATTCTATCGTTGGAAGTCTTATCCACGCTGCAATCTCTGCTACGGACACTGGACGATAGACTACCTCGAACATCCCCGGCCGGGTTGGTCGTCGACTACCCGGGCCCGTCTCGCCATCCTCTACCTGCAACCCCCGCGGCAGGGCCTCCGGAAGCAAGCCTCTCTGTTCCACACCGCGAGGAAGGGAAGCTGTTGGATTCGGAATCAGGCAGCAGGGCGTAGTCAATAGTCTCACTTTCCCCCTCCAGGGATCCGACCTGGGAGTCCGATGTGGAGTTGGAAACGCCGAGGAGCCCGGCTCAGCCATCTCCCCCAGACGTTATCGGGTCATTCCATAACATGATGACTAAAGCCTGCAAGGAATTTGGGCTGGCACAAGAAGAGGAAAAGAAAGATTGCTTTCTTTTCGACCACATGGGTCAAAGGAGAAAGTCAGTGTTTTCAGTACCCATCCTAGGAAGGTCTGCAGACCATGCGTCACCCTTTCTCAGAGCCAGCGGTTAAAGGTCGTCTGGAAAAGAAATTCAAGGCCCCAGACTCTACTCCCAAGTGCCTTTCCTCACAACAGACACCTGACTCTGTGGTATCGGCGGCGAGAAAGGCGAGGGCTCCGCACAAGTGTACGACCCCCCCCCGGAAAGTGATGCTAGACGCCAAGATGCGTTCGGCAAGAAAGTCCTGACGGTAGGTGCTACCACGGTTAAGACGGCCAATTTTCTTGCCATAGTCGCTAGATACGACCGGGAAATGTGGCACCGGCTGGCACCCATACTCGAACACCTTCCGGATGAACATCGAAAAGCGGCTATGTTGCTAGTCAGGGAAGGTGAGGAAGCTTCAAATCATGCAATTAACATCGCAGTAGATCTTGCAGAGTCGGGTTTCAAGCAGGTGAACGTTCTGGGGGCCAGAGTATCATGTCACATCAAGGAATGGGAGCTGATAACCACAGATCAATGGGTGTTGGACACCGTAGAATACGGACATTCCCTGCAGTTCAAAAGCAATCCTCTGCATATTCCACCGGTGCGTGTAGCTCACTCCCATCTGAGCGTGTTGCTGCAGGAAGTAGCACTTATGCTACAAAAAGGGGCTATAGAACAGGTCCCGTCGTCGCAAAGGGGTCAAGGGGTTTACTCCCGGTACTTTGTGGTGAAAAAGCCGAATGGAAAATGGCGTCCCATCCTAGATCTGCGAGAACTGAACAAGTCGTTGAAGAACATAAAGTTCAAGATGCTCACGCTCCAAGAGGTAATCAGGTCAGTTCAAAAAGGGGATTTTCTGGCATCTCTGGACCTGCAGGACGCGTACTTTCACATACTGGTGTGTCCGCGACACAAGAAATACCTCAGGCTTGTGGTAGAACACGATCACTACCAGTTCAGTTCTCCCTTTTGGACTAAAATCTTCCTCCAGAACGGTCACCAAATGCCTGGCTCCGGTGGCAGCCTGGCTGAGGAGGCAGGGCCACCATGTATACCCGTATCTCGACGACTGGTTGGTGAGGGGATCTTCCCCGTCATCGACGCACGACAGTCTACAGGACACATTGAACCTATTGGAACGATTGGGGTTTACGATAAACTTAGACAAATCCTCATTAGCGCCGTCCAGAAGCTTGCTGTTTCTGGGTGCCCAGTTCGACACCCAGCTGGGATTAGTCAAATCATCCCTCGACAGGATCACCAGGCTCAGTCGTTTGGCAGGCCAGCTTAAGATCAATTCCAGGTGTCGGTGAGAAAATGTACGTTAATCCTGGGAGCTATGGCGTCCTGCATTCATCTAGTGCCCAACTGTCGCCTTTTCATGAGGCCAGTTCAACAGTTTTTGGCAGATCGTTGGACGCAGTCTCAGGGCCTTTGGTCAGACAAGTTGACCGTCGACGACGTCGAGCTCATGTCAACCCTACGGTGGTGGAGGAATCGTCGGAATATTTCCAAGGGAGTGCCTCTACAGGAACCGGAATTCCAGTTCACAGTGGTGATGGACGTGTCCCTAACCGGCTGGGGAGCGCATATGGGCACTCTGCAGACACAAGGCCGCTGGTCTCAGAAAGAATCTCTCCTACACATCAACATTCTGGAATTGAGAGCAGTCCGCTGGGCCCTGAGAGCGTTCCTGCCTCACATCAGGGGATCCACAGTGAGAGTTCTGATGGACAATACCACAACAATGTTTTATTACCGAAAGCAAGGCGGTACGCGGTCCAGGACTCTCTCCATCGAGGTTCAGAAGGTGTGGCACTGGGTGCTGAAGCACGATGTATCCATCATAGCCCATCATCTGCCAGGAGTGAAAAAAGAGCAGGCGGACTCGCTGAGCAGAAAGATGGACCAGATTCACGAGTGGGAAATAAACGATGATCATTTGGCGAAGGTCTTCCAGAAATGGGGACAACCGACGCTGGACCTCTTTGCCACGAAGGCAAACAAGAAGTGCAAAATGTACGCCAGCAGATGGCCACAGGAAAATTCAGTGGGAGAAGCTTTTTCCTTCCCGTGGACGGGCAAGTTCCTCTATGCCTTCCCTCCGTTTCCCCTGATATGGAGGACTCTGCAGTGGATACGCAGGTACAGATGCCGAGTCATCCTGTTAGCGCCATGTTGGCCGAGGCAACCATGGTTTTCCAACCTGCTTCATCTGTCAGCGGACCACCCGATAACGTTCCCAAAAGAGCCCAACCTCTTGTCCCGGAACAAAGGAACGGTGTGGCATCACGACCCGAACAGTCTCAACCTCACGGCTTGGCTCCTGACTTTTCGGAGTTTGGGGCCTTGACCATTCCATCGGACTGTCGAAAAATATTGCAGGCTGCGCGGGCCCCGTCCACCAACAAGTCTTACAGGTGTAAGTGGAAAAGATTCTGTGTGTGATGCCATGGGCAGGCGGAAATGGAACCTCTGAGTTATTCCGGAACAGATCCTCCCGTATCTGTTGCATTTGGCGAGGAGTGGCTTGTCTTTTTCATTTCTAGAGGTTCACCTGGTGGCCATCTCTAGGTTCACAAGAAGGAGGAACTCTACGCCTTTGTTTAGTGACAGATTAGTTAAACATTTCATGAGAGGTTTGTTTCGGACGTTTCCCCCGGTTAAGCGTTTTCCACCAACGTGGAGCCTTAACTTGGTACTTGCAGGTTTGATGAAATCACCTTTTGAGCCAATGGCCACGGCGTCCATGAAGTTTCTATCTTGGAAAGTGGCTTTTCTAATAGCCATAACGTCGGCTAGACGAATCTCAGAGTTACAAGCATTGGCCATAGACCCTCCATATCTCAGATTCTTCAAGGACAAGGTGATCTTGTCGACGAGTCCTCATTTCATCACGAAAGTTCCTACGATTTTTCATAAACACTCTACCATGGTCCTACCCACCTTCTTTGCAACGCCATCGTCGGCAGCGGAAAAGGTTCTGCATACCCTCGATGTCAAGAGGGCTCTAAAATTCTACCTGCATCGTACCCAGCAACTTCGATCGACACAGCAGCTCTTCGTTGCTTATGGCCCTTCAGCAAAGGGGAAAGCAATTTCGAAACAAGGTCTGGCTCGATGTGTCTCGTCGACGATTGCTTTCTGTCACTCGAAAGCGGGAAAGCCGCTACAAGGGCGTCAGAGAGCCCATTCGACCAAAGCGACCTCGCCGTCGACGGCATTATGGGCGGGGATCCCGCTGGCAGACATTTGCAGAGCAGCAGCATGGTTATTGCCCCTTACATTCACCCGCCACTACTGCTTAGAACGACAGCATGCGGACGAAGTTCAAATGGGCCGAGCAGTCTTGCGGCATCTCTTTCAATAAGGTAAGCCCTTTCTCTTTGAGAGGGTTCTATGCTGGTTGGATATGTGTTTATACATGCAGATATGTGTGTATATATATATATATATATATATATATATATATATATATATATATACTTTTAATTATATGCACGAACATGCGCATGTGGTTCCAATGCGTGCTTTATGTATCCTGTTTTAACTTATGTATATTGCGGTATACAGTACGTTGACAGGTGAGTAATTTCGGATCTTATGTAATCATGGTTCGTTTTCTTTGGCAGAATGGGGTGATTGCTCGATTGCAGTTACACCTCCTTCATTGTTTCACGTTCACTGCTGTGCATTCTATTCTAAGCATGTGAATCCATGAAAGATCCAATGCTGGAGAAGGGAATAGTTTCTTACCTGTAACTCCATTTCTCCAGCATTGGTATCTTTCGTGGATTCACATTCGCCCTCCGGCCTCCCCGAAATGCAATCTTCGCATTTTTTCTGGTTTCACCCCGTTCCAGTTGGAGGGGTCGAAATCTGGAAGGAGCCGCTGGGGCGGGGCATTTATACCGCTACGTCTTGGTAGGGCGTGCGTGCGCAGCCCAAAACGACGTAGATAGGACACTAAAGTGTCGAAAGTTTTCCTATAGGAAAAGGCTATATAAGTTTACCGAGGGTTCCCAGTCTGTCGACGGGGAATATTCTAAGCATGTGAATCCATGAAAGATACCAATGCTGGAGGAATGGAGTTACAGGTAAGAAACTATTCCCTTCCTCTTCTCGACACGATATGGGAGTCTGGGTCGAAGATACTGGCCACACCTTTATCCACACCTGCGTTAGTTTCAAGACCTGAAAAGAAGTACAAGGCACCTGACTTGGCACTGCTTTGTTTAAGGGGTCATACTAAGCCAGACTCAGTCATCACAGTAGCGGCCAGAAAGAGGTTGGCCAACTCATCATCACCACTGTCAGCACCGCCAGACAAGGAAGGTCGTAAGCTGGAAGCCATGTGTAGAAAGGTGTCTTCCTCAGCATCTCTCACGATTAGACCGGGCAACGCATTAGCCATGACAGCCAGGTTTGACCGCGAACTTTGGCTTCGCATGTCCAAGCTAACCAAACATCTACCAGCAGATTTACAGGAAGAACCCAGGTCCATCATTGTGGACGGAGAAGCTACTTCAGACTACATGATCGCTGCTGTCGATGTGTCTGAGTCAGATTTCAGAAAAATGGCCCACGGCACGGTGCTAAGGAGACAGGCATGGATGAAGGCCACGAATTTCAGGCACACATTTTGGACATGCCCTTCAACGGGCAAGACTTTTTTGGCAAAAAAATGGTGGAATACTCCACGGAACCTGCTCCAAGGGATGCCATTCCAGGCACCAACATCCACTCTTCTCTGAAGGACATATGCGTCCCTTTCGGATGGGGAGCACACTTGGCAGACCTCTAGACAAAAGGGGCTTGGTCAGACCAGGAATCACAGCTTGACATCAATGTTCTAGAGCTCAGGGTGATACGATGGGCTGTAAATATTTCCTTCCGATAGTGGCGGGTCAAGTCTTGACCATCCAGACAATACAACCTCCATGCACTACACAAACAAGCAAGGGGGCACGAAGTCAGAGATCTTATCACAGGAAGCTCAACTACTATGGTCATGGACCTTGCACCACAAAGTCCAGATCAGAGCGGAACATCTCCCGGGAGTGGACAATGTCTTAGCGGACAAACTGAGCAGGGAGTACGCGTCATCCCATGAATGGGAGCTAGACGAAAAGGAATTTCAATGGATTTTCTCTGTATGGGGCCATCCACAGATCGACCTCTTTGCCACCAGGGTCAACAGAAAATGTCAAGCATTCGCCTCAAGGTACCCATAACATCAGTCAGCAGGAGATGCATTCTCGGTGGACTGGACAGGGACATTCCTTTATGCCTTTCCCCCCATTCCACTCATAGCCAGAGTTCTGCGCAGAATGAAGGAACAGGATTGCTCCATGATACTAATAGTGCCGGACTGGGCGCGACAGGTCTGGTACCCGACTCTGCAGCACCTCGGTGGCCTCCAATTTGGCTCCAGGCTCATCAATACCTCTTAACTCAGCAGAACCACAAAGTCTTCCACCATGACCAAGCGAGCCTCTCCCTCAAAGCCTGGTTCCTGAGCAGCGCACACTCATGAACTTGAACCTTCCGGCAGACTGCTGGGACATAATCAGGGCCTCTAGAGCCCCGTCGACGAGGATCACCTACGTGCCGAAATGGACCCCCTTCTCTAAGTGGTGTGAAACATATACGATTAACCCACTTACAGCTTCGGTAGAACAGATACTACCTTACTTATTACATTTGGCTAAGACTGGTCTCGCCCTATCCTCCATCAAAGTTCACCTGTCGGCCTTATCGGCATACACGACGACTCCAGAAGCGCAGTCATTACTCTCTCTTCTGGCCCTCAAGATCTTCCTGAAGGGGTTGATGCGTACTTACCCTCCTACGCCCTCATTAGTTCCTTCCTGGAGCCTAAACACTGTACTAACGGCCCTCATGGAACCCCCTTTCGAACCCATTCACAGATGTGAAATAAAATTCTTATCTTGGAAAACGGCTTTTTTGATAGCCATGACTTCGGCCAGGAGGATCAGTCAATTACACGCCTTGTCTTCAGAACCTCCTTTTACTTTGTTTCAGCAAGACCGCGTCATTTTGAGGACACACCCAAAGTTTCTGCCCAAGGTTTTATCGCAAATGACACTCACAGAGCGCATTGTTCTACCATTTTTCTTCTGGAACCATAACTCGGAGGCGGAAAGAGCTTTACATTCCCTAGATGTCACTAGGGTTTTGAAATTCTACTTGCAGAGAACTAAGAAGTTCTGCTCATCTAACAGACTGTTCATTGCCTTCGCAGGTCGCACAAAAGGGCAACATAACTCCAGACAGAGTCTGGCAAGATGGGTCTCGTTATGCATTACCCATTGTCATCAATTGACGGGGCGACACCCTCTCCAGACAGCCTTCAGCACACTCCACCAGAGGGAGCGCGGCATCAGTAGCGTTTCACGCAGGGGTACCCTTGAAGGACATCTGCAGAGATGCTACCTGGAGCACTCTGCACACGTTCGCTAAACACTACTGCCTAGCAGAAGATGCCAGCAAGGAATCTGCAGTTGGACAGGCAGTGCTCCGCCACCTCTTTGCATAAGGTAGGACCAGCCTCCTTTCCGGCCTTTCCCTGAGTAAGTAACCGTTGTGTTGCTGCATGGTAAAGGTTTGTCAGAAATAATGTTTCTGCATCTATGCTTATATATGTATATATGGTGGCATGCTTGAACTGCTTGGTATTCTATTCAAGCATCTGAATCTATGAAGGATCCAATGATGGAGAAGTCTTAGTTACTTACCTACCTGTAACTGTATTTCTCCAGCATTATCTTTCATAGATTCACATGCGCCCACCCGCCTCCCCTGAGAGGCTGCTCGTACGCTCCGCACCCATCTTACTGTAGTTTCTACGGTTCAAAATCTGAAGATGGCTGACTGGGGCAGAGCTTGAACCCTGTTACCTCATTGGTTGGGGCCATAAAGGACCAAAGTGAAGTGGAGGGACTACACAATAGAATGGCTCATAGGCCACAATGGAGTATTTACATGCATTCCCTAGGGGAGAAGGGATGTATATTAAAACAAATGTAATAATTATTGTTTATCACCAAGGATTCCCAGTCCGACAACGGGGAATATTCAAGCATGTGAATCTATGAAAGATACCAATGCTGGAGAAATACAGTTACAGGTAAGTAACTAAGACATCCTATTGCCGGCATTAAAACTGACATTTTCTGTTTCCTGAAACACCATGCAATATGTTTGGAATTAGTTGGTGGTTGGATGTGCCCACTGACATGTTTTCAGGAATGTAGTCATCATTTGTCCATGTGCAGATGCCAAGTGGCAGTATGTGATCACAGTCAAGTGCAGGATTATAGGAGGAGTATGCCTTGTGGGGAGCATACATGGGTGATGTCATGTGTCCTTTTCTGGGTTTTGTCTTCTGGGCTTCTGCACATTTGTAGCAGACAAAAAAGGCCTTGCCCACTCCAAACACATTGCAAATGAAGTATGTTCTATTTGCCATGGATGCGTACATGCAGTGTACTTACTATCAGCCCCAGCCTCTACTCCTCTAGTTCCTATGAAACCAATGACATTGATGGTCAGCACTTGAACCTTCCATGGTCACAGCTTTTCCATTTCTCTTTTAACAGAAGAACAGAGGGACTTCCTTTGAGCCAATTCTGACCAGGATGAGAACAACTTTGACTCCACCAACCTTCAACAGAACCAATAAATACACTGCTGGGTTTCAAGCCATTGTGAATGCATATGGAGTAGGGACTTATAGAGAAGTGAATCCAGGTATGCATCTTGCATTTTAATTCTTACTGTTTTACTGTGTTTGACGTTCTGAGTGTTACTAAGTAGTATTGAATCACAGTGACCATTTCATCCTAATCTACCATAATGTATATGAACAAAAAGCAAAACCTCATTGAAATAGTGACAAATTATTAAATATAACTTATTAGTTACAAATTATTTTCTATACAATGTTATTCACTGATTAGAAAGCACATTGTTCACATTTGTTTTGTATTTCATTTTCGCTTATTTTGTATGACCGTGTGTTCTCTCTCTCTCTCTCTGTCTCTCTCTGTCTCTCTTTCTCTCTCTCACTGTCTCTCGATCTCTATATATTATAGGGCGGCAGTCACCCTATAGTTAAGGTGATTTGGAGTGACATAGGAAATCCAAAAAATGAATTGCTAACGCCTTTCAACTCATAAAACCGATTTAGCAGATTTTTTGCAGACAATTGTACACCTGGGTCCCCCACCAGATTGTGAAAGATTTAAAAAATACAATACAAAAGTTATTAAGAAAACAAAAATGACTTCAGCCTAGTTGCCATTTATTTTCAAATAGAAAAAAAGGTAAATTCTTGCCAGATCGCACAGCCGAAACCGCTGGACGGAATTGGATCAGATACAAAAAATGTGGGGACCAAGAGTTGATTTGCAATCCTTTTGTGGTGTGGGCATATTCCGTCCAGTCATCTTTTTAATATTTGATGGAGAAGGGGGTGCCCCCATCTACCCTCAAAAATAGCTATATCTCCCATGGTGCATTGCAGGATCAGGGTTTTCAGAAATGAAAAAGCGGCCATCTTTTTTTTCTCAATGCGAGAGATAGCTGCGGTTATACCCCAGGCTGTAGCTGAGGGTATCAGAAAATGAAACACAGAAAAAAGGCGTTTGCAGGTCAAAAACACATCGGGCTAGAGGTGGGGGAGGCAATAGGACACCAAGTGAAATTTTGGAGTTGCAGGGGGCTAGGTACCAAGTTTGCAACATGAGGTTCAACATTTTTTTCCATACCCTTGGCTATAACCTGGGGTATAGTCGCGAATAGCCGACATCTCAAAGCAAACTGCGTCATAGAAACACTGAGTGTTAGGGAAATGGGAGAGGGCAGGGGAGGTGAGGAGGCCTTCAGCGTAGTGAGTGGAGCTGGCACATATGAGAGGGGCACTAAAACATTTCTCTAGCTGTTTTTTCGATATTGTTGGCTATAAACTACACATACCCACATACTAAAATAGACATCGATGACTCCCATCCATTCAGTAATCAGGTCCGACTCTGCTTTACTTCAAAGCGAGGAAGGAGCTCGGCCCTTCAGGCCATGTTGCCTAATAAACAAGCACAAGTTACAAGACCACTTAGAGTAACATGGCCTAAGGGACCCGGCCCCTTACTCGCTTTAAAGCTAAGCAGGGTCAGTCTCGGTTACTGCATGTATGGGTGACAGCCCCGGATGCCATGTGTTTTCTTAGTTTTAAATATCTGATAACACTAAGAAAACACACAGCATCTGCATTATTCTTTTTCAAACCGTGCTACAGTCAGTCCTTAAAAGTATTGCTCTCTAAAGGTCAAGCTGCCACGAGGCCCAAATTAAAAGAGCAGCTATCTCTGGGTAAGGAGGGTGCTAATACATGGAGAATTGCAAATCCAGCTTGCACGTGCAAGGCAAATTAGAGTACCCTTTTGTTTTATACATTAAACAAAAAAAAAAAAATATATATATATATATATATATATATATATATATATATATATATATATATATATATATATATATATATATATATATATATATATATATATATATATATATATATATATATATATATATATATATATATATATATATATATATATATATATATATATCATGGCCCGCAGTAGCGGCCGTGTAGTTATGGTTAAGTTGCTAAACCCATAGGAAGACCACTTTTTCGGCAGCTTATATCTTCACCAAACTTTGCAAAAAAAGTATATGGCCAGCTCTGAATTTTCTCGCCAAGTTGGGTGAGGTTTTCTGCATGTGGGTCAAAGTTATAGGGGGTCCCACATTTTTTTTTCTCTATAGTCTGAATGGGGAAAAACTTTTTGCATGGCTACAGGTCGAATGGTGCACGGAATTTCACTAAATTTACGGCAGGACCGGGGGCTTTGGTCATAAAGCGTGCTTTCATGTGTTTGGTGGAAATCCGACCAGTACTTTTGTTGCAAAGAACTGAAATGTACGTCTAAAAAAAATTAGCGATATCTGGCTCCGCTCCGCAGATCCATTTCCCTGTCCGCTCCGCGGACAGAATGCTCATTGGCTTGCAGTACGGTGTTCTGTCGACGAACTTTGGACGCGGCCGTTTGTTGGCTGGAGAGAAGCGTGCTGTGCATTAAAGCTTTTTTGGGAAATGCTGCCATGGTGTATCTGAGTATGGTGTTGTGGTGTGTGTGCCAAGCCCCTAAGGCATTGTTCACGGCTGGGTCTCTTTTATGTAACAGTGTGGCAACTAAAAGTAGTCATATCTGCCTCCGCTCCGGCGTCCCATTTCCCTGTTTGCTGCGCAGCCAACATTTTTATGATAATGATGTGTTATTTATATAGCGCCTTTATCCAAAGTGCTTTACAGAGCACACATTTACATACAATATCACCCAACCGAAATTAGTACTCATTTATCTACCTCGGAAGGATGAAAGGCTGAGTTGGCCTTGCTGGGATTCGAACCTGCGACCTGCAGATCACGCTCAGATCGCAGCAGCAAGCGCGTAACCCGCTGAGCTATGTGCGGTGATGTGTTGTGCGTCAATAGTTGTCAATAACGCTGGCATCTTGTATCCGAGGACAATGCGGCAGCGAAAGGGCCAGGAAAGCATAGTTTGTGGCATCTGGTGGTGGGAAGAAGGCATGGAAAGGGTGGGGGAGTGGGAAGTGGTTCATGTGATATATCTCATTAGAAGCAGACGGTGGTGTGCCAGCGGTCTCCGTGCATACTACGCCAATTCACGGTTACCTCAGCAGGCATCACCCTTGTGTGGTAATTGAAGGAAGCCTTCATTGTGGCATGACAGCTCCAGCGGCAATCTTTGTGTGATGAGTGGTGGCAGGCTGGATTGCAGAAGGGGAGTGCATTCCACATGACATGAGCCTTTAAACAAAGCGTGTACTATGGTTTGTTGTGTGTGGGAAGTCTGCAGCTCCTTCGATGCATGGCAGGAGCCCTTACACAGAAAAATATGTCTACTGGTTGAAAAGCTATGTCCACTGGGTGCAAGTAGGTGCCACATTGTTCCTTTGTGTGTGTGATTTGGCTGCATTGCAGACATTGTTGGTTGCATGGGTGTGGTGATTGTTAGCACATCCTACAGTTGTCGGTGTATGGGTGGAGATGCTGCAGTGAGCAGTTGTGCAGTGTGTCCACAGGTGCACTATTGGAATAGAGTACATATAGACCAAGTTACGGTTGAACTGGTTCTTATACGTGCCTGGGAATTCTGCATAGCACAGATTAGTAAGTGTTGCAGTGCACTATGCAGTATTGCGTGTATGCACGTAGTAGAGCGTGGAGAGCAGGACCAATGTTGTGAAGATTGTGTTGTTTGTTTGCCATTTATTACGATGGTTTCTGAATGGAAGTGGGTAGCAGTGCCAAACACTGTGGTATGTTTGTGCATTACGGTAAGTGGAACATGTGTGCTTTCATTCCTGCTTTAGGGTGCAGTGGTTGGGTAAAAGTGCTTATGCCTATGTTGCCTTTTTGAATTGTGGCACATGCCTTCATGTTCGCCTGCATGGCTTTGTTATGTTGTGGTGGGTGTGGGCAAGGCCTAGACTGTTGGGTGCATGGCCGAAGGCCATAGGCCATGCACCCAACAGCCTAGGCCTTCATCACAGCCACCACAATATAATGCAGTCATGCACTTGTCAGTCTGCATGCATGACAGGTTGGTCACTTTTACGCAATGGTTGTGGAAGACATTGTAGACTTGGTAGAGCAGCAGAAGTGAGCTGCTATGCACATTTGCATATGGTGCACAGCATTGCCCCTGTTGCACAGTAGGGAGGCACATGTCACCATTTGCGTTTGCTATGGTTAGGCCCTTATAAGACCGTTGCTTTAGGAAGTGCTGTAAAATATTGCAGCATGAAAGGACGTGCTCAGCAGCACACATTTAAAATATGGCCAATGTACACAGCCTCCTACATACCGTTCACCACACCTCCACACAAAAGCCTAGACCTTCATCACAGCCACCACATCATAATGCAGCCATGCAGTTGTCGCTCTGCATGCATTTGAAGTTGGTGACTTTTACACAATGGTTGTGAAGGACATTGTAGACTTGGTAGTCTAGCAGAAGTGAGCTTCTATGCGTACATTAGCATATGGTGTACATCATTGCCTCTGTTGAACAATAGGGAGCCACATGCCACCATGTGTATTTCCTATGGTTTGGCCCTTATAAGGCCCTTGATTTAGGGAGTGATTTAAGATATTGCAGCATGAAAGGACGTGCTCAGCAGCACACATGTAAACTATGTATAACGTACACAGCCTCCTACATACCGTTCAGCACACCCAACGCAACATTATGCAGCCATACATGCAAATATGTGCCCAGGGTGAAAGCTGGCAGGCTCAAATGCAGATGGGGAGTGCAGTGCACATGACATGAGCATTTAAATATAGCTTGTACTATGGTGTGTTTTCTGTGGTGAGGGCCTAGCGCCTTGCATGCATGGCTGGAGTTGAAAGGGAAAAAGGAGTGTCTCTGCTTTACTGGGGCGCAGCACTCATTGTAGCTGGAAACACGCATGTGCCACATCCTGCCCTTTTAAGGATGGTAGGCATGGAAACGGAACTTTGCGATTTACCCAATCAGGTGTCGAGGGTGTGGTTGACAGGAAGGGGCGGTGATATCATTACCCAAATGTCGATGCAGTGAGGTTGGTAGAGATGGAGAGACGCAGAGTGCTCATCGTGGGTGATACCTTTGTGCAAGATCTTCACAGGTATGCTGTGGAAAGAGGATTTGCTGCTTACTTTCAGTTGGAAGGAGTGGAAGCTTTTTGGGGCACAGTCTATGAGTGGGGTTTCGGTGCCATGGTTCTCATTTGTACATGTTGTCTCTGTCAGTACTGTTGATGTAGTCGTTGTGCATTATGGAGGCCTACATTTGGTGTACATGTCGTGCTCACATTTGCTCTGTCACCTCAAGAAGTTAATGACAGCAGTGATGCAGATTTTTCACACTGCCAAGTTGATTTTCTCAGTCACACCACCAAGAGGAGCATGGGACTGTCATGACCCTTGCTCTTGGCCCTCACTGGCAAGTCAGCATTCCAGTTAGGGCCAGGTGAAAGGCCTTAAAACCTCATCCAAGACTCTCTTGTAGTCAGTCCTGGCGCCTTTGGCGCCAGGCTCATAACCATCATGAAGACCAACATTTTGAATGGGACTATTTACTTGGGACTATTTAACATGGGGGGGGGGGGGGCTCAGCTAACATGGACGCACCCACATAGCTCAGTTACAAGGAACTGAGCTATGCGGTCTAATCTTTTGGGTGTGGCAGGCCTGGGACTACTTTATCTGGACTACTTTGGGTGTGGCAGGCCCAGTACTATTTTACCTGGACTACTTTACCTGAGACTATTTAAACCACACCCAAACAGCAGACCATGTTTTGCGTTATTCTGCTGTGGGCAGCGTAACGCTCACCGTGTCCAGTTCTTTGATGCCAGCTTACCCGAAACCAAGGACCTGCAGAGAGAGAAAGAACACTAGGAAACTTACCTGGAACAGTATCCTGTCTTCAATCCATCGCCGACTTCAGTTCCACTCACCTGAAGGTACGAACTTCATCATCCGGCACCGTATGTATCCTGGAATACCATAACCTGGAAAGAGGAGAAAGGAAGACAGCATTAGTAAGCATTTACTCACGTTTCCTCCCGAATGAAGAAAACCACACAATTATTACCTGGTTAGTCATCTCCTGGTCAGTATCATTGCTGGAACTTTACAGCACTCGGCTAGGAACATCGCAACCTGCAAGGAGAGAAGAGACACAGGTTAGCAGTATAAAAGGCAAAACAGCGCCGCGCATTACTCACCGGACAGCATCGCGCACACTGTGCTTTCGCCTACTGTAATGCTCACCTGGTATCCACGGGGATGTCACTGAGCCTGTTCTGACCTCTTATGACCTCAAACCCTTCCCTGAAGTCTACTTGACTGGAGACTGGGCCTGAAACACAGGATTGGTAGAGTTTAACTCCCTAATGTCTCTGTGTGCTTGAACCCATTCTTCCAGGGGTCCAACCCTTCCCTTTGATCCACAGCTCACCTTGTTTTCTTGGAAAGTGTGCTCTCTGTCCTGCTTACAGCGCAGGGGCGCATTGATTGATGCAGGCTCGTTGCTGCCTAGTTACTTCACTGGCAAGAGTCCAACAGTTTAAGTATGAGTCTTTTGAACAGTTCTCTAACTTCGTTCCTGTCCTTCCTTAGATGATGGCTGGCGTCCGGGGATGGCGACATGCTGCTGAGATGAGTAGCGCTGAAGGTGAGTGAGAGGCGAGTTGCGCAATGCGACCCTTTCATATTTGCATTGAACTGAGTTCCTTTTTCTGTGTCTTTTAGGTGCTGCAACGTTTTCAGCGTGGATGCCGGTTATGAAGAAGAAATGCGGTGAGTAAGCGCAGTATGCAGAGCCTCTAGATGTTTCCACGCTAACCTGGAGTGTCTTTTCCCTCTTGCAGATGGATGAGAAGTTCCGGAGACAGAGTTCCCCCAGAGCGGCTCGGGTGCAGGTAAGCGTTTGAAGCTCGTACAGTATTTAAAAATAAGCGAAGATTTGCTGAATGCTTACTAATGCCTTTTTTCTGTTCTTTTCCCTTTTCCTTAGGAAGCGGCGTGCCGGGATGGGAATGACACCGCTGAAGATGCCCGCAGAACAGAAGGAGCGATGAATGATGGGCAGAAGCGCCGCAAGGTAAGGCTGTTCCTAACGGTGTTCTTGCAGGAGCTGAGCGCAGAAGAAAGATGCAGGCCTCCTGGAGACCAATCCAAACACGGTGAGTGTCACGCTGCAGGTGCAGAAAACACAAAGCCTGTTTCTCAGCGTGGGCGTGGCTTAAATAGTCAATGGGTATCCCAGGTGTCTCTGGGCTGAACCACACCCAAAAGACTAGACTGCACATGCAGTTCTGGGAACCGAAATATGTGGGGGCATCCATCTTGTCCCCTTCAATGCACTCTAAGTCCAATCCCCAATGTTATCCTATGGGAGTTAGTGAGTCTGGTGCCACAAGCACCAGGTCTGACTCCAAGTGGGTCTTTGGAGGGATAGAGAGGCCCTTGAGGGCCATGTAGGTGATCATGGCCTGGCTCCAGCCTGACATCTTGGAGGGCTGGGGACATGAGGGGCAGGAATCTTGACACCTACTGGCCCATGCTCATCTTCAAACTGCTTGACAACACCAAAATACATTTCCATACCTAAAAGGAAAGAAGCAAGACATTATTATTCGAACAAAGAGGAAAATAAGAACTGCATATAAAGACTGTAAAGCAGCAAACCTACAGAGTCGCAGCAGGTCTGGATTCCCACAGGGGGGCTTGCACCAGTGAAGTAACTTGGTCGCTGCTCGCCCCACCATATCTACGCGCCCCTGCCATGAGGAGCAGGACTGAGAAACCACTTTTTATAATATTAAGGTGAGTAGAGGGCCCAAGGGGGAGGAAGGAGTTGAGGCCAAGGGAGGTGGGAAAACAAAGACAATCTGGTATTGAATCCAGCTCTCCTATATTGCAGACCCATCTTTAACCAGAGGCCTTACCAAGGGACCGGGAGAGGGTTCGAGAGTGCAAATCATCCAACCAGGGCTGGGTGGCGTCCCCATGGATACCAGGTGAGCGTAACAGAACGCAAAGCCTCAATAATATTATCCACCTGGGCGTCATGGAGACTGCAGAGACTGACCACTTAGTTCAGTTGTTGGGACAATTATGTGCTGAAGTATATTCAGCCAGGCAAGAAACCAACGCTCTTAGGAGGGATTTGATTGTTACCAAGGATCGTACTGATGAAATAAGTAGACAATTGCTCCAATCGCAGGCAGGACAGACCCCATTGCCTGGTAACATTACGCCAGTACCAACTTCTTCCACCAATCCAGTACAAATAACCCTTCCTGGGGCAGTTCCTTTAGCTCCACCTGTACGATTTACAGGGGACCCCAAGAAGTACGCAACGTTCATGAACCAGTGTCTTCATTTCCTTTGCAGACCTGGGGCTTTTCCTAACAACCAAGCGTGGGTTGCTTTTGTCTTGTCATATCTGAGTGGCAGTGGTGCGGATTGGTCGGTACCATTGGTAAGTCAGGATAACCTGTTACATGACTTTGTGGGTTTCCAGATGGAAATGGAAAAACTCTTTGCTCGTCATGCCCAAGGCCAAGCATTAGACAACAAACTTTTGTCACTCCGTCAAGGAAGTCAAGACTTGCTTACATATATGGCAACATTTAACAGACTAGTCGTTGCAGCTGGGTGGCCTGAGAAAAAAGGACCACACTATTTCATCGTGGTCTACGAGGGGAACTAAAGGATGTCCTTGCTCAAGTGGTTAACCCACCTAAAGACTGTGGAGAATTCATCAACCTTGTGGTGCAATTAGATCACAGATTACAAGACCAAAAAGTGGACCGGATAAGGTTAGACACTCGAGCTGTGTATGTCAAAGGATAATGCTCCACGTACATTGGAAAACACGGTAGAACCCATGCAAATCGGAGGTGTACGGCCCCCTTTAACTAAAACTGAAAGAGACAAGAGAAGGCAACAACAATTATGCTTATATTGCGGAAAATCAGGCCACTTCCTCTAAGAATGTCCAGTGAAACCACCAAGGAGAACTGTTCGAGCCACAGAGAAGGAAGATAATAACAAGGAGTCGGAAAACTACCAAACCCGGCAAGCGTAGAGGTCCGCTTGTTGAGCGAGAAGGATGAGCCACAGACCTCACACTTTGCATTACCAGTAATTTTGATCAATCACCAACAACCGTCTCGGATGCATGCTGTCGAAGCATACATAGACAGTGGAGCAGTTGGGAATTATCTAGACCAAGATCGGGCAGCAGAGATGGGGCTTCCCTTTTGCTTTAAGTCGACTACTGAAATAGTTACTACTGTTGATGGGACAGAAATAGCTTCCGGACCAGTAACCCAATGCACAGCAGCACTAACCCTACTGTGCCAGGATGGACACCGCGATTCTATTACATTCGATCTCATCAAAGCTCCTCAGTTTCGACTAATCTTAGGGATGCCATGGTTGGTAGCTCACAACCCTCTAATAGTTTGGCGTGCCAAGAAGTTGGCCTTTCCCGATGACTGCTCGCATTTGTTATTACCAAGAAAAGGGGAAAACAGACTTATGTACATCTGCTACTCCCAGTACGGCAGCAATTGTACTAGGTGTGACTAGTACTCTACCAAATGAATACCAAGATTTTCAAGACGTGTTCCAGAAAGAACAAGCCAATACTCTACCACCGCACAGGCCCTACGATTGTCAGATCAATCTCATACCTGGTGCGCAAATTCCTTGTGGTCGAATCTATGCACTTACTGAACCAGAAAACCTCCATTTGAAATCTTATCTTGATCAGTACCTAGCAAATGGATTTATCCGCCCATCTAAATCACCGGCAGCCAGTCCCTTATTCTTCGTACCAAAGAAGGAAGGAGATTTGAGGACTTGCATCGACTATCGCGCATTAAACCAGATCACAGTAAAAAAAACGTTATCAACTGCCCCTTATTCCTGAATTATTGGATCAAGTCAAAGACGCCCATATCTATACCAAACTGGACATTAGGGGGGGGGGGGGCGTACCATCTTGTTCGAGTGAAGAAAGGAGACGAATGGAAAACTGCCTTTCGTACCAAATACGGCTTGTATGAATACCAGGTAATGCCTTTTGGACTTTGCAATGCTCATGCTGCATTCCAGTACATTATGAATGATGTTTTGCGGGAGTTAATCGACGTTTGCTCCCTGGTTTACATTGATGACATCTTAGTGTATTCTGCTACAAAAGAAGACCATGTCAGGCATGTCCGCTCCGTCCTTACTAAACTCTGCCAACATAAACTGTATGCTAAACTCGAAAAATGATCTTTTCTTGTAACCGAAGTGGAGTTCCTCGGTTTTATCCTCACTCCAAAAGGTATCCGAATGGATAGGCACAAGATAGATGCCGTTCTTAACTGTCCGTCACCAACTTCATTTAAAGGAATCCAGAGTATGTTGGGCTTTGCAAACTTTTACCGCCGATTCATCCCAGATTTTTCCCAAATAGTGCATCCAATTACATCACTATTGAGAAAAAACAATAAAAAGTTCCATTGGACCGAAAAAGCAGAGAAGACCTTTCAAGAACTTAAGAAAAAATTCACTTCTGCTCCAGTTCTACGGCATCCTCGCCCGGACCTCCCTTATATAGTTGAAACAGATGCCTCTAGCATAGCTATGGGATCTGTTCTCTCACAAAGGGACCCAGGAAATGGCCAGTTACAGCCTGTGGCCTTCTGGTCACAAAAAGGCTCACCTCCCGAACTCAACTATGCTATCACAGACAAAGAACTCTTGGCTATAAAATCAGCTTTCAAGGCATGGCAACACTATCTCCTTGGTGCTAAACATACTGTCACGGTCATAACTGATCATCGAAACGTGCAATACCTAATAACAGCAAAGGCTCAATCATCCCGTCAACTGCGGCGGGCTCTTTTCTTCGCTGAATATGACTGTGATCACCTACCGGCCAGGAGTCTGAAACGGAAAGGCTGACGCCTTGTCCCGCATGGGTGTTGATGAAAAGGTATACATAACTCCAGATCCAGTAGCCATCATTCCAGAAGACAAACTCCTGGGTCTTATGACAACATTGACACAGGGTGAACTCCAAAACAAGATCCAACTCTTAATGGATCCCACTTTCTCACAAGAGTGGTGTACTAAAGGAGAACATTACACCATTAAAGACCAGTTACCATATTTTAGGAACCATTTATACTTGTCAAGTAAAGATTTACAAGAGCAGGTTATTTCAGGTTATCACGACTCCGTGATTGAAGGTCATCCTGGAATTGCCAAAACTCTAGCTAAAGTAAAACAAAACTATTGATGGCCCACATGGCGTAAAGACATCATACAATTTATTCAACCTTGTGTTGTGTGCGCACAAAACAAGTCCCAAAAGCAGAAACTAGCTGGTCTTCTCCAACCATTGCAAATTCCTCCCGCACCATGGCACACACTGTCCCTTGATTTCATTACAGATCTACCTCCCAGTCACTGATTCAACACCATCTTAGTTGTTGTAGACTTGTTCTCTAAAATGGCACACTTTATTCCTTTTAAGGGTCTTCCAAATGCATCCAATTTAGCAAAGGTATTCCTGGAGGAAATCGTACGGCTACATGGCTTTCCATTGGTCTTGTTCTCAGATCGAGGTAGTCAGTTTGTATCCAACTTCTGGAGGAAATGCTGTTCAATGGCCCAAATTGACATTCGACTATCCGCAAGTCACCATCCTCAAACAGATGGCCAAACAGAAAGAACAAACCAAACCCTCGAGCAATACTTACGTTGCATGTTACATCAAGTGGAAAGAAATTGGAAGGACTTGTTATGGATAGCTGAATATGCCTATAATAATTCATTACACACCAGCACTGGACAAACCCCTTTCTACACTATATATGGTAGACATCCACATACTTCAGAATTGGATCTCCCAGCCCCTTTGGAAATGCCAGCGGTTAAAACCCTACATACGACTATTTCCCAGGCCTTCAAAGAAGCAGCAGAACATTTACTCCAAGCCAAGAACAGACAAAAGAAATTCGCTGATCAACATCGTAGTAAAGCCCCTGACTATCAAATTGGAGACAAGGTCTGGTTAGCATCAAAATATGTGCCCATAAAAAGGACTCAGACCTTTTGTCGCCGATATCTGGGACCTTATTCTATTGAATCCATAATAAATCCAGTGGCAGTTAAATTGGCCCTACCACCCACTATGCAGATTCATCCTGTGTTTCACGTATCACTCCTGAAACCGGTACAACCCGGTACTCGGGTTACAATACCACCAAAATCAGTATTAGTTGACGGAGAACCAGAGTTTGAAGTAAAGGATATCCTAGACGCAAAAAACACCACATCCAAACTATACTACTTAGTTGATTGGAAGGGATTCGGCCCTCAAGACAGATCATGGGAACCTAGTGAATACATCCATGCACCTCGCTTAATTAAAAAGTTCCATCAGAATTACCCTGCCAAGCCAGGTCCAGGCAGAAGTGCCACCGTGAGAGGGGCCTTGGGGGAGGGGGGCAGGGGTGGAGTGCTGTCATGACCCTCGCCCCTGGCCCTCACTGGCAAGTCAGCCTTCCAGTTAGGGCCAGGTCAAAGGCCTTAAAACCTCATCCAAGACTCTCTTGGAGTCAGTCCTAGCGCCTTTGGCGCCAGGCGCATAACCATCATGAAGACCAACATTTTGAATGGGACTATTTACTTGGGACTATTTAACTTGGGGGGGTTCATCCAACATGGAGGCACCCACATAGCTCAGTTACAAGGAACTGAGCTATGCGGTCTAGTCTTTTGGGTGTGGCAGGCCTGGGACTACTTTACCTGGACTACTTTACCTGAGACTATTTAAACCACACCCAAACAGCAGAACATGCTTTGCGTTATTCTGCTGTGGACAGCGTAACGCTCACTGTGTCCAGTTCTTTGATGCCAGCTTACCTGAAACCAAGGACCTGCAGAGAGAAAGAACACTATGAAACTTATCTGGAACAGTATCCTGCCTTCAATCCATCGCTGACTTCAATTCCACTCACCTGAAGGTACAAACTCATCATCCGGCACCGTATGCATCCTGGAATACCATAACCTGGAAAAAGGAGAACGAAAGACAGCATTAGTAAGCATTTACTCACGTTTCCTCCCGAATGAAGAAAGCCACACAATTATTACCTGGTTAGTCATCTCCTGGTCAGTATCATTGCTGGAACATTAAAGCGCTCGGCGAGGAACATCGCAACCTACAAAGGGAGAAAAGACACAGGTTAGCAATATAAAAGGCAAAACAGTGTCACGCATTACTCACCCAACAGCATCGCGCACACCGCGCTTTCGCTTACCGGCCCATGCTCATCTTCAAACTGCATGACAACACCAAAATACCTTTCCATACCTAAAAGGAAAGAAGCAAGACATTATTATTCGAACTAAGAGGAAATTAAGAACTGCATTTAAAGACTGTAAAGCAGCAAACCTGCGTAGTCGCAGCAGGTCTGGATTCCCACAGGGGGGCTTGCACCAGTGAAGTAACTTGGTCGCTGCTGGCCCCCCCACATCTACGCGCCCCTGCCATGAGGAGCAGGACAGAGAATCCACCTTTTACAATATTAAGGTGAGTAGAGGGCCCAAGGGGGAAGGAGGAGTTGAGGCCAAGGGAGGTGGGAAAACATAGACAATCTGGTATTGAATCCAGCTCTCCTATATTGCAGACCCATCTTTAACCAGAGGCCTTACCAAGGAACCGGGAGAGGGTTCGAGAGTGCAAATCATCCAACCAGGGCTGGGTGGCGTCCCCGTGGATACCAGGTGAGTGTAACGGGGACCATGCCGGTGTAATTTGTCCACAGCCAGAGGTCGGGATGTGTTTCATAAACCAAATCATGTGTGACTTTATGTGCAATGCTGGGATGTTCTCCACCGACTATCACAGCATTAACGAGCAAGATTTTCAGTGGTTTCAAGAAATTGGCATTTTTTTTTATACCTCCATTGGCAATGCTGTTTTGTTTGTCACTATGCACGAAGCGTTGCAGAGAATGCTGTTGAAATTTAAGAGAAGCCTTCACCTTCAGTCGGTAAAAATGTCAGGAGGAGAAGCAAACCGACTCATCGAAAGAGATAAAAAAAAATTGTATGCAAGCACGTACATACCAAAAACAGGATAAAAAAAAAAGAAAACGGACATCTGGAGGTGTTGCAACGGGTAAATGGAAACGTTGCAAGTATATGCAATTGATGTCACTTCATGGCAGTGGATGGGAGAAAAAAACTAACATTTTTACGAACGTAATGGATGCTCAGTGGCACATACCATGCGCACAGGTACTTATAGCACAGTTGTACACATTTCACAGAAATAATATTCATACCTCCAGTTTGTGGTGATGGGTGCTCATGTGGATGAATGTTGATGCACACATTGGCCCTCTTTACAACACCGGCGCTAAACCATGGCGCTATTAGCACCATGGTTGGTGCCAGTGTTGTAACAAGTCCGCCATGGTGAAATGGGGAAATACCGCCCCATTCCAAGGTTGGCGGGCGGTTTTTTCCCCATTTCCCCATGGCCCTTCCCCATTCCCATTTTTGCCCCACAGGGCTCAATGGGAATGGGGAAGGCAGCAATTATGGTACCGTAATTGCCTGCGAGGTTCCTTTGCGGGTCCCTTCTTTAACGGCTGGTCCAGACCAGCCGTTCAGGTCGGGTCCCGCAAAGGGACCTCGTAGTAAGGCGCTAAGTGGTTAACAGAGCTGCAGCCTTTTACAGCGCCGTTAACCACTTAGCGCCTGGGTCGTAATGAGGCCCCTTATGCATTATTTTACTGAGCTTTCTACTGGCCGTGCTTTACAATGACACGCCACTTGGAGGCTTAATTTGCAACGGTACATATGAAGTGTTGTACAGAAGTGACAGTGTACGATGCTAAAGTCTTGAATGCCATTGGTGGATGCATGTGTTACTATTTAACAGTACCCAATTAGGTAGTGATGGACAAGAAATAGTGCACAGGGAAGAAGGAGGAGTCCTGCTTTACTGGGACGCAGCCCTTGCAGTACTTGGGGAAGCGTATGTGCCACATTCTGCGTTTCTCACCATGCTGCCCAATGGAAATGGGACTGTGGGCATTGTCCAATCAGGTGCTCAGGGTGTGCGTCACAGGCAAGTGCACCAATAGGGAGAAGGTTTCCTCCTGCTTCACTGGGGCTTGACCCTCGCAGTACTTTGGGAAGGGCATGTGCCACATTCTGACCTTCTCACCATGCTGGCCATTGGAAATGGGACTGTGGGGATTGTCCAATTAGGTGCTCAGGTTGTGCGTCACAGGAAAGGGCGGCAATCATTTTTTTCATTACTTTGTGTCGTGCGGATGCAAACATGGCAAGACGCACAGATTTCATCGTGGGTGATGCCTTTGGGGAAGATCTGTTTGTGTATGCCCTCCAAAAAGGCTTTGTGGCAATTTCGATTTGGAGGGAGTGGAGGCTTTGTGGTGCAGTGTCGGAAGCGTTCTGTTTTGGCGGAGTGCTTGTAGAATGTTGACACTTCTGCAATTGTACATGTTGTAGTTGTGCACTTTGGAGCCTTCTTTTTGGGTTCCATGCCTTGTTCCTCCGTGTACCGTCAACTGAAGATGATGATGAAAGCAGTGCAGTGCATTCTTCCCACTGGCAAGGTGCTTTTCTCATGTATACCACTGAGAATAGTATGGGACTATTCCAATGATTCCTGTCGCCAGCTAGAGGTCGGAAGGGGTCTCATCAACAGAAGCATGTGTGACTTCTTCTGGGATGTTCTCCTGTGAGAATGAGAACATTGTTTCTCAATATAGACACCTTTTTGAAGCAAATGTCTTTGTCGACCAGTGGCAATGACATTTTGTTTCACAATCTACAAGCTGCTCTGAAGACCCTATTGTAAGAATGTGAGCTGACGTACAAAACACAAAAATACTTATAAAAACTGCTAAAAAGGTGTTTCTATGGAAGCACCTTAAACAAAAACAAATAAAAGGCTAATTTCAGAGCCACCACAACTAACGACATCCCCTACCCTGGTTGAAAGTTATTCCCCCACTCCCGTGCGCGCACAGCACAAAAAGTCTGCGAATATTGCGATAATTGCAGGGTGGCACGTGTTAGATACCCCCCTTTTGCAGATGACGGCCATAGAAATGGGCCTGTAGAGGCTACAGGATTGGTCAATAAGGTTTCAGTAAGGTTTCTGGGTGTGGTGTGTATGCACAGACTGGTACACAATGTATTTGTCGACAGAAATGCAGAGGGTGCGGTTATGGTTGTGTGTTTCACGAGCCACAGCGTGCAGGTTTTGGGGGAGTTCAAATACATTGATTGAAAGTGAATGGAAAGCACTGTGCAATGGCTGCTCCTTTTGGATTCTATCATGTGGATGTGTAGTGCTATGGAGTACCTACAATGAAGTGACTGTTTTTGGTTTGTCTGTGTGACACTTTGGTGATGCGCAATCATGCCAACATTATTGTTCATTGTGGAGGGAAAATTGCACAGCATGTTACACGAGTTTTAGTGCCGTTTGCAATGCTGGAGGAACTTGCCCTGGTCATGCGTCTGTTTCCGATCTCCTGCATAACTTTCTATCTCATTACGCAGACACCGATGTGGCTGCATTATTTTTCATTTGGTCCTCAAACGGAGAAAGCGCAGTACATTGCGAAGAAGTCTATTTGTGCCTTTCTACGACATGTGCCAGTGGCGTACTTCACACATAGGAATATGATGTTTCACAGCACGAACGGTTTTCCCGGCAATAACGTTCATCTTAGTATGCCTGCCATCCCGATTTCTGCACACCCCATCCAAATTGCCTTCCTGCCCTTCTTGAAAGTAGTGGAAGAATTTTTGTAATAAGTGTTGCGCACTGAAATTCTTCAAAATTACTCTGCAACGCGTAAAGAACCCTCTTTCTACAGCAAACCCCTTTCCACCCGATTCAACTACAGTGTTTTGCACAGTGCCACGCCTCCCGCCCTGCATCCATTCATTGGCAATTCTATTGTTCATTTCTGAAAGGTGCTTTCTTTATTTCCCTTTTTTCCTTTCCCAGTTCATTTCCATTTATTTTGGTCTTCTAACACACGCCACAGAAGGAATGGCAGGAAAGGCCCGGTACGGAAGGGGCAGCACCTGCATGGATACCATAGGGGACGTGCTGAAAGATGGAATTATTGGGTGGCCCTCACCTACATAGGCGCCAGTCATTGGCCCTCATTACGGCCCTGGCGGTAAGTGAAAAACGATGCCGGGAAAGGATTACCGGCATCGCTTACCGCAGGTCCTATTACGAGCTGAGGTAGCGCTATCAGCGGCACCGTAATCAACGGTGCCGCTAACAGCGCCAAGAGCACGGGCACGCGACCTCCCATGCCGTAAATACCGGCATGGCGCAGAGTGGGGATAATCGCGAGCCAAGCGGACATGCTCTTAACGCCCTTGCGAAGGCCGTAAAGTACCTCACCGCCATGGTGCTAATACCTCCATCGCGGATCAACCGTAAACGGCCATGTGCAGTGTACCTAAGTGACACAGGTGCACACAATCAGCACAGGTGGAGGCAATACAGACTGGCCAAGTACAAAAGGAGCACACCCCACCCCTTCCCACACCCGGTCACACTCCACAATGATTCCAATACGACTAGCAATGTTGGGGCTGGAGGAACTGATTGCAATGGAAGTGCTACAACAACCACAACAACTACTACAACAGGCAGCACAGAGGAGACGCAGGAGGAGAAGGAGGGCAAGGCAGGGCCAGCAAGCCTCACCAGCAAAGCCAGTGCCACCATGCAGGCAGCCCCCAATCCCACGCATCAGAGCCAGTCCATTCAACCTCACCGCTGAGCAGATCCACACCCTGTAACGTTTGGACCGGGACACCATCGTGGACATGATACACAATGACATCGTCAGCATGATTGAAACACCCACCGCAACCCCTCCCCCCCCGTACTGAAGCTAGTTCCGTGCTCCACTTCCTGGCCACAGGCACCTACCAGCACACAGTGGGGCACTTGCATGGCATTTCACAACCATTATTCTCACGTACGCTGAACCAAGTGCTTGATGCCCTCCTCAAGCACACAGACGACCACATTTCCTTACTACGGTCTGCCCAGGAGATCGCAAACACCAAAGTGGGTTTCCATGCACTGGCCGGCATACCTGGTTGCATTGGTGCCATCGACTGCACCCATGTGGAATTGGTGGTCCCACATGCCATGGAGGTAGTGTCCCGCAACCGTAAGCTATACCACTCAATCAACGTGCAAATGGTATGTGACTCGAACAGGATCATCACACATTGTTGTGCCCGATTTCCCCGGATCGACCCATGATTCAATGGCCCTGCGGAACTCCACAATACCACGTTACATGGAGCGACATGCAGGGCCAAGATCCTGGCTACTCAGTGAGTCACATGTCATGGCCATGAAAATGTGAAGTAGGTAGGTGATTGACGTACCAATGCATACTTTACCTGTCTCGGGGGTGGGGGGGGTAGTTGCATACTTTACCTGTCTGATAGGGGGTGGGAGAGATGCATACTTTACCTGTCTGATAGGGGGGGAGATATGCATACTTTACCTGGCTGCGAGTACCGGAGGTAATGGAGCAAGCTCATACCCTAAAGTAGGCCAGACTTGAGGTGACACCTGACCACATAATGCTAGATGTGATCAGCCCTACCATGTGAATGAAGCTGTGTTCCAACCATTCCACAACCATCTGAATGTGCACTGTACCAAATCAGACCACATCCGCCCCAACGCAATGTAGCTACATGCAATGACTTCAGGCAATATACAGCACCAAACACAATCAACTAAAAGGCCAGTCCCCCATAACTGCGCACAAAGGAGTCACATGGTGGTCATGAACACCAATACACCACTACACTGACACAGAGCATAACAACATTTTTAGTGCTCCGTGAGATCATCATGAGGCTGACAGCAATGGTGCCATGATGAAAGCATTAATATCACTGGACATCTGCCAGATCACCAAAACAACCGCTATGGACTAACACAGTGGATGGGCACTCACACGGTACTGAACCTCCCTGCGTACACTAGTTGATGGCATGCAAAACTGTCCATAAGGGGAATACACATATAGCGGTCACATCGTGTGACTCCATTCGTGCATGGAAATGGGGTTCAAGGTAAAAGATGAATGCATGGCATGGTGTCACGTAATGATTTGCAATCTGATGTCCTGACTGACACATACATTGTTGCCCACATACAGGTGATGCAGACTATCTCTTGAGGAGATGGCTCCTTACCCTAGTCTGGAACCCACAGAACCGGCACGAGGAGGACTTCAATCGTGCACATACATGAACCTGTGTGGTGATTGAGCAGACATTTGGCCTCTTGAAGGCACGGTTTCGCTGCCTTAGCAGGTCTGGTGGGGCACTCCTGTACCGCCATGAGAAGGTGGCAAAGATCGTCATGGCATGTGTAATGCTACACAATATGTGCATCAGAAGGAATGTGCCCCTGACGCTGAACTGCAACCACCTGACGAAGAGGATGATGAGGGTGGGGATGGGGCAGCACCTCATGGAGGAAGCGATGCACAGGAGGGACGTGACATGCGTCAGACTCTCATTAACCAATGCTTCTAGCACACATGGACGGGGGTGTCACATGGAGATGGCACTTGGGGCACTGGGTGTGTCTGGGACATGCACACTGTGGACTGTATACCAATAAAGCACACATACGCAATGAGCAATGTCCACACATGTGATTTGTGCATAACCAAAAAGTGTATTGAAATAGTGATTTGACGAACACACCCACTCCCCCCTGCCCCTCAACTCCCCAACACACCCACTCCCCCCTCCCCCTCAACTCCCAAACACACCCCCTCCCCCTCAACTCCCCTTAACATGGTGTGAATGTCAGTGCTCAAGTGCATCATGTGTGATCGTTCCACAGGGCGGCCTCTATTGGCACCCCCCCTCTCCCGGCACCCGGTGCACCCCAGTGCTGTTCTTGTAGAACTGGCAGCCGAGGAGGTACTGGCCTGCTCACAAGGACGCATGTCCCTCATAGTTTGCACAAGCTACAAAAGTACGTGCCGCACAGTGGCCAGTTCTGCACAAATATCCTTGGAGCTGGACTCTATGGCAGCCTTCACAGTTTCTGCACATTGTTGCATTTCCGCCCTTGCACTTCCACATTCTGCCACATGCTGTGTCAAGAGGGAGGACAGTTGTTGTTGGCACGTGACGATTTCTTCCATCGACTCCTGTTTTTTTTAAATTATGGATAATGCTAGTGGCGTGTCCATTGTGCTGCTCCCCTCCTGCACATCTGCCACTGGGCATGGAGTGGCCGGCCAAGAGTCATCAGGGGATTGCCCCTGTATGCCATCATCATGCTGGCTGCATGGGGACAGGTAGGGGGAATGAAGGGGGCAGTGGGGTGACCCACAACATTATCATCCCCTACATCATTGTCCGAGCTTGCTGCGGTGGCAGCAGTCTTGCCAATCGTGCTGCTTTCTGCAGACCCAGTGCCTACAGTGGACACGACTTGGTGGATGTTTGTTGCTGGTGGTACTGTAGTGCTTAACTTGGTGCACATCTGTGCTCTGGCCTGTGTTGCGCTAGTAGATTTCGGCTGCTGTGGGGGTTTGCTTTTTGCAGCAGAGGTGGAGGGTCGGTGTGTTGGGACTTCGGGCCTGGCCATCTTGGCAGGTGTGGTGGCAGTGTCATCGTCGGCACTGTTCGAATGAGAGCCTGTGGTGGACCAAAGGGGGGGAAAGGGTTAGTGATGGGTCTGCGGAGATTGAGCAGGCATTGTGATGGCTGCATTCATTTTGATTACTAGATGGTGCACATTGGAGGCAGTGACATACAGGTTGTCTCCCTCTTAGGTGGTAGAAGCATGGAGGCATGTGGGTGCCTACAGAAAGGGTGTGCATACTGCATGTGTACAAGGTGGAGGTCAACACTGCCTGTAGGCAGTCTTCTGCTAATGTGTTGTGTTAACCCTGTTAGGCATCATTACACTTCCCAAAAATCTGGACTTCAGTGAGTTTGGCATGGCTGGATTTAAGGCACCTACCTGCGTCACCTGATGTCGGGGCTCCTCTCTCCATTTCTGCGACCCCCTCTATGCTCTCTGTGCCTATGGTTGCGGCACATATCTCCTCCCACGGCTGCATTTTTCTTTTTGAAAACTTTTTATTGAATTTCACTGAATATTACAACAACTCTAAAACAATGAAAACATTCCCTACCCCCAATCCCCCCCCAAAATGACACAAGCATTCGAATCCTACATCTTCCCGCTGCTGGCAGTTTCTTCACCCTATTGTAGCTCAAGTAGTCTCAGGCGTTGCGGACACCAGGTCTGGTGGGGCACTCCTGTACCGCCATGAGAAGGTGGCAAAGATCGTCATGGCATGTGTAATGCTACACAATATGTGTACAATGCTGACCTAAACCTGCTGATCGACACCTTCAATAATTCCATGGCTAGAGCAATGGACACCGTTGCCCCTTTAAAAATACGCAAAGTTAAACCCAAAGCTCATCTGAACTCGTGGTACACCCCTGAGCTCAAAATACTCAGCAAAGAGAAAGCTAAGGCTCATCACACCTGGAAGACTAACCCCACCGCGGAAAACAAATCCAACCTCACTAACTTATCCTCACTTTACAAAAGCAAGATAATCCAGACCAAAAAAGATGCTTACAACACCAGGATCACTCAGGCAGGATCCTCCACTAAAGAATTATTTAAAATTCTGAAGGAACTAGAAAACCATATTTCACCTCCAGAAACCTGCCTGAAAGACAAATCCTGGTGCACCAACATCCAGAACGCCCTCAACAATAATATTTTCGGACTCCAAACTAAAATTGAAGACAAACGGCAACAACTCTTCAACAATAATGTCACCAACCTTAGCCTACCCACACCCAACAACACTAGCGCAGGCTTCTCGTTTAAGAAAGTCACCATCCCGGAAGTTCAAAAAATCATCACCTCCCTAAAACCCTCTAACTGTAAGGGAGACAGCTGTCCGGCACAGGTCATAAAAGATGCAGCCAGAGAGCTCTCCCCCTTCATTACCAAACTCATCAACCTATCCTTCACCAATAACTTTATTCCCAGCAACTTAAAACAATCATGGGTTCTCCCACGCCTGAAAAAACAATCCCTCGACCCAGCCATACCCACCAACTACAGGCCCATCACCACAGTCCCCTTCCTACTGAAAATCCTGGACAGAGTTGCCTACATCCAAATTCAGGAATACCTGGAATCCAACCAACTGCTAAGAATACGTTAATCTGGCTTCAGACCTCAACACGGAACTGAAACCGCCCTTGTTGATCTCAAAAGCCAGATTGATGAAATTAAAGACAAAGGCAATGCAGCAATCCTACTCCTACTAGACCTCAGTGGCCTTTGACCTGGTCAGCCACGAAGTCCTCTGAAAGAGTCTTTTCCACTACAGCTGCAGCAGACCCCATCCCCATCACATGCGGGGTCCCACAAGGATCCTGTGTATCCCCCACTTTGTACAACATATTTACAAAGCCTCTATTAGACCGACTGGACCGTCTGGGTGTCACCTACACAAACTACGCAGATGACACCCAGATACTCCTCACCATCTCTGGTAATTACCAAGAAGACTCCGCCCGGATCAACAAAATATTCTCCATCATTCTGGCATGGATGGCCTCCCATGGCCTCTGCCTGAATGATGAGAAGACAGAGCTCCTAATCGTCGGCTCCCCCAACACTCTAACTAAACTCGACCTTAGCTATAACAACATCACCGTAGATGGCCATGCCATCCCCATAGCCAAAAGCGTAAAAACCCTTGGTTTCTATCTAGATGCCAACACCAACCTTAGCAAACACACCAATATGACCGCTTCAGCCGCTGCCTATACCGGCAAGCTCATTAGGGCCAGCAGACCTTTCCTATCCCCCAATAGCTGCCTCACCCTTGCCAGGGCTTAATACTATCCTAACTCGATTACTGTAACAGCCTGTACTTAGATGCTAATCAATCCGTTCTCAACAAGCTGCAGGTAATACAAAACAACGCCTTGCGCGCAGCCCTCAACATTCCCAGACAAGAGCATATCTCTGCTACTAGGAAAGCCTGCAAATGGCTACCCATACGCCAAAATATTGATCTAAAAACCATCTGCCTCATGTACAAATCCCTCAATCACCTAGCACCACCATATCTAATAAATTCACCCTGAAACCCTCCACCAGATCCTCCAACACTCTTTGCTTATCAGTGCCCAGGTTCCACCTAAAAAGAGCTGGAGGGGTAAGCTTCACAGTGCTTGCCCCCCAACTCTGGAACTCCCTACGGCTTAACATCAAAACTGTCAAATCCTTCCAGATCTTTAGGAAGCAGGTCATCAACTGGCTTCTAAACAAAGAATAACGCCATTAACACCAGACCTTGCGGTAACTGGCTTAGACACTGTATTTATATTGAAAACTGTATATTGTACGCATTTGCTCTTGTTTACTGATCACTGTATATATATGTATATATCATAAACTTGTACGAAGTATGCAAAACTAAGATACTTCTCAACGCTGTAACCAAATTCTTAAGCGCCCTTCTACCTCTGGGTTTGGAGCGCCATACAAATATAACAAACAAAACACATCACTCTGTAGTCCCCCCCCTTAAGAAATGTCAGGACCTCCCCCCCAATCCGCTGCAAATCCTTGCACTTTGTTTTCCATGGCATACACTGCCCACTCCAAGGCCACTATGTCCCACACTTTCCTCAACCAATCCTGTTCCATGGGGATCGCTGAACTTTTCCATCTCTGAGCTATTACCAACATCGCTGCCAAAGTCAATATTGCTTTTGCTTTTTCTCTACCTCTGGCTCCCACCACTCCCGAGGTCCCACGGATGCCCAAAAGGACCTGCATTGGTGTGTGCGTATCACCCGGGCCAAAGGCCTGTTCCTGTGCACTCTGTAATTCTCTCCAAAAAGGTTTGATCTTGGGACAGTCCCACCAAATGTGTCCCGCTGACCCTATTAAGCCACATGCCCTCCAACAGCTATACGATCTCGTAGGAAACATCTTATGAAGGCGGGCCGGGGTATAATGCCACCCAAATAACAGCTTGTACCAAATTTCCTGGAGCTGTGATGCCTTTGCCAACTTGGGTATTCTTCTCCAAAGACCCTCCCACTCCGCCCTACTGATTTCACTCCCCAGAGCCTTTTCCCATTTCTGCATGTAGGGCCATCGAGGGGCCGAACTCTAAGTCTGCAGGATCTTGTAGATATTAGAGATAAGGCCCCTTCATCCATCATTGGTTAGTAAGAATCTTTCAAACTGTGTCGGTTCTCTGGTTGCCGCCCTCCGAACTTCCGGGTGAAGTACCCAATGCCTTAACTGCGCATACCGCAGCCTTTCCTTTTCCTGTATTGCAAATTCTCGTTTGCATTCCTGAAACGATAACAAATCTCCCCTCCTAAACATGTCGCATAACTTCCCACAGCCTCCCTCTTGTCACTGCTCAAAAGCCCCTTTCTCGAGGCCCGGGGTGAAGTCCCCATTACCAAAAAGCAGAGTAACCGGGGATGGGTATGTGGTAATTCCCTTAGAGGCCACCAGTTTATCCCAGAGATCTGCCAGTAATGTGGTTATAGTGCTTTCATCAAGGTGTCTAGGTCTATGTTCTTTAGGGAGCCAGAGCACTTCCGCTAGATTGTGGTGTGCCACCGCTCTATCCATCCTCACCCATAATTTACTTTGCAGGCTTTCTTCCCCCTTCAGCCACTCCCTAATCATTCTTAACTGGGTTGCCTCATAATATCGCTGGAAATCTAGTAAAGCCAAACCCCCTTCTGTCTTGGGGGCCATCAATATCTCACCGCTCACCCTTGGTCTCTTCCCTTCCCACACAAATTCTTTGGTCAGGGTACCCAGTTTTTTAAAGAAACTTGAGGGAACATGCTGCGGGATTTCCTGAAATAAATACAGCAGCCTCGGGAGCGTAACCATTTTCACAGCTGCTATCTGCCCTAACCATGACACTCTAAGGCCTTTCCACCTTTGGAAATCCCTCTTAATTGTTTCAAGTAGAGGGGGAAAATTTGCTGCATACCACCCTTCCAACCGTGCTGTGATTCTAACCCCTAAGTATCTGATCCCTCCCTGGCTCCATAGGAGATGAGTATTGTCCCTCAGCTCATCTCGTTCCATTCCTCGAAGTGTTAGGTTTAGTATTTCTGATTTATTAGCATTAATCTTAAGGCCTGAGGCCGCGCCATAGTTTTCCATTAGAGACAGGGCAGCTTGGATCGATTCTCTTGGTTCCGTCAGCATTAATAACATGTCGGCAGCAAAAGCTGCGACTTTCTGCTGCTCCCCCCCCCCCCCCCAATGGAGTACCCCGGATATTCAGCTTCTCCCTAATCGCCTGCAACAGTGGTTCGAGGTAAATCACATAGAGGATGGGGGATAGCGGGCAGCCTTGTTTAGTCCCCCTTTGTAACTCAACCCTTCTGGTAGCCGTACCATTCACCATTATTCTGATGGACGGGGTTCGGTAATTAGCCTGAACCATTGTAAGGAATTCCCCTCTAATGCCCATCCTCTCCCTCACCCGGAACAGAAAGGTCCACTCCACACAGTCAAATGCCTTCTCCGCATCCAAGGCCACCAAGACCGTGGGAGTGGACGTCTTCTGAACCTTCTCGACCAGGTGAGCCACCCGCCTGATATCTGCCGTTTGCCGGCCTTTAATAAACCCCGCTTGATCGGGATGAATTAACAAGGGGACGATGGCATCCAACCTGTTAGCTAATATTTTAGTGTAAATTTTAGCATCCAAATTAATCAAGGCTATGGGGCGGTAGGCTGATTTCTCCTCTGGGTCTTTCTGTGGTTTAAGGACGAGGGTTAGCTTTGCTTCCTCCATTGACGGGGAGATCTTACCGGACTGCCTAAACAAATTAAATAGGGAGGTCAGCTGTGGGGCAAGCTGCGTAACAAACATCTTGTAGAAATTTGCGGTAAACCCGTCGGGGCCCGGTGCTTTGTTTACAGGGAGGGTCCTAATCACCTCCTGTACCTCAACTTCTGTGATTTCTCGGTTCAGGGCTTCCCTCGTTTCTCTATCAATTTCTCGCAGGTGTATTGACTGTAGAAATTTGTCCTGCACCTCGCCAGAGGGGTTTTGGGACGCATACAGGGACTCGTAAAAACCAGCTATAGCCTCCTGCACTTCCTCCCTTTTTGTGGTCCTTTCCCCATTGCCCACCTTCAATGCTGAAATGGCGTTTCTCGCTCTCTTTCCTCTAAGCAGCCGCGCTAGCAGCATATCTGCTTTATTGGCTTTCGCATAATATTTCTGCCGCACAGCTAGCAATGCACCCTCAGCCTTCTTTGTGTGTAAGAGTTGTAACTGACCCAGCGCTTTCCTGTATGCCCTCATAGCCAATCGGGGCCAATAGACTCCAATTGGGCCTCCAAAACCTTCAGTTGCTTTGCGCGATGAGCTGTCGCCGCGATCAGGTCCCCCCTGACTGTGGCCTTGAATGCGTCCCATCGCACCTCCTCCCCAGTATCCTTTTTATTAACTGAGAAGAAGACCCTGACCCTCTCCTTGATGTCCCTCCGAACCTCCGGGTCTCTCATGACAGCGCCCGGAAACTTCCAGCCCCATACTCCCCTTCCCCTTCGACCCAGGTTCAGGGTCATTGATACCGTCTTATGATCAGCTATGCCAATCGGGCCCGTTTGTACTTCCCGGATGTCTCCCACTAAACCCACCGAGACCCATATATAATCTATTCGGGATTGTGAGCCGTGAACCCCAGACAAGAAGGTGTAGCCCTCCTCCTCACCCTTTACCTCTCTCCACACGTCCCTCAGCCCCAGCCTGGCTATCTTTTCTTTTAATTCAGCCGACATCACTGCCCCGCCTCTCCTGGTGTTCTTGCCGTCTCCCATCAAAATAATCTGCCCCCAGGCCCGCTCCTCCAAGATCTTCAGGACAAGCAACAAAAACCGTTCCAGACCCGAATTTGGGCCATATTCCACCGCAATCGTATATGGGGCATCCTGACATTTTCCCCTGACCACCAAATATCTCCCCTCTCGATCTCTCGTAACTTAATCAACTCTGAAATCGACCGTATTTCTAATAGCTAGCGCTACCCCTTTGGTTTTACTGGGACCAGAGGCATGTAAAATCTGGTCAAAACCTCTCCGTTTTAATCTACCCTGGTCCTTCGGTAACAGATGCGTTTCTTTAAATCCCATTATATCAGGCCTTTCGTTTCTCGCAAAGAGCTCCAGCTTTTTCCTCTTTAGTGGGGTATTCAGCCCTCTCACATTATGCGTTGACCACTTAAGGGGAGAAGATATGAAGTTTGGCCCTTCTGTGAGCTACTGCCCGGCCTCCCTTCCCCTTCTTTCCCTTCTTCGAATGACTCGTCCCCTCCCCCCCAGTCCACATCCCTCACCCCCACCCTCCCCAACTTCCCTTGAAGGCTAATCCCTTCCCGTGTACTCACCCCTCCCAACTCGGGCATTCCTCCCTTTCCCTTTCCAAAATGGGTGCTCCTCCTGAGGCCCGTGGCCACAGTACTCCTTTTTGGGGCCGACCACCCCTTCAATCTATGCCCTTTATCTGGAGCCAACGGATGTAACATTGGTTTCTTCACCTGGCAGCTCTTTTTGCTGCCTCATGCCCCCTTTGCCTCTCCTTCTCCTTTTCTCTCCCGCTGTCATGCAGCTCCAGGGTTTCAATCTGGGATGCCCTGCCTCGCCCTGCTCTCCTAGGCCCGGCAAAGCCTCCCCAAGTTCAATGCGAAGGACGTCAGCTCCCTCCTGCAGGGATGTTATGCGCTTCCGAGTTCCCTCCCATTCGAAAAGTAGACCAAACAGGAATGTCCATTTGTACCGAATTCCCTTCTCATTTAACACTTTTAACAATGGACCCATGTGTCTCCTTTTGGTGAGGGTGCTGCTCGCCAAGTCCTGGAACAATGCGATCTGCTGTCCTTTGAACATTAAGGGCTCTCTCTGCCGAGCCGCTCGCAGAACTGCCTCCTTCAGGGCATACCTGGCAAAAGCTGCGAGAGCATCTCTGGGTCTCGCCCCTTGGCCCTTGATCATCCGCCCGGTTCTATGCGCACGGTCAAGCTCAATCCTCTCGGGATTCACTTCTCGCAGGATATCGGCAAAAATGCCTTGGAGCACCTTCTTCAGATCTTTATCCAGGACCGACTCGGGCAGCGATTTCACTCTGATATTGATCCTGCGGGATCTATTTTCTAAATCTTCCATTTGAACTTCTAGGTTTCTTGTAGCCGTGTCTAACCTTTCTATAGCTTCGCTATTGGCTGTGGTTTCGTCCTCTACTCCTTGGAGGCCCTTCTCCAGAATATCTGTCCTTTCCCCCAGTTGCCTCATTTCTTGCCTCATCTCCCCTAGTGCCGTTTTCAAGTCTGCTCTCATTAGCTGAAGTTGGTCCTGGAAGGTATTTGCCAAGTTCGCCTTTAAGGCATGCAGCTCCACCACAAATTCCTGCCTGGACATTGCTCCTCCTCCATCTCCTGAGCAGACTCCTCTCCTGATTTCTCCCAAGCTACTCCGGGGCACCCCCCGGGGTGTGCACCGGCCAGATCGCCAGGAGTGTGCCAGCCGTATCCCCCGTGGGTGGTGCCCCTTTTCCTCCCTTGCTCTTGGGTTTGGTGGACATGCTGTCCGTTCCCCCACCAAATGCACCTTCAATGTTGACGTTCAGCTCTGCTCTGCTGTGACCCACACTCAACCTAGGTGGGCCAAGTGCCGACACCAGCTCAAAACCACTAATTGAAAATGAGTTGTCGTCTCAGGTTGCCTAGGCAGCTGAGTTTTGCCACTGGTGGGGGTATTGGCCTCCTGACTGCCACTCCTCTTGATCCCTTAACCGGGGCTTCCTGGCTTGTACCAGTCCCAAATTTACCCCTCCGGGGCCCCGCTTGATCTTATTGGAGGGATGCCCCAGAGCAGACTGAGGGTGACCTGTTCTCCTGCCCTGTCGTCGGCAGGACCCACCTTGCTCCACTGGGGTGAGGCGCCCTGCTCCAGATTATTCCCCAGGCCTCCTCCGGGCCGTTCCACGCCAATGATCGTGGTCCGTTGTCACCCCGGTCGGTTTCCCTCTCCCCCCAGATAGCTGCTGAATTCGTTGCTGCTCCCGCCACCCCGATGGCGAAGCGGTTCCATGGGGGAGGCACCTCTATCACTTGCCCGGCTCCCGGTATCTTCCTCTTATCCCTTGCTGGTAGCTTCTCCCTTTTCGCCCGTATTCAACTTACTTGGGAGGCTGCAGCATGGGCTGCTCACAGCAACCTGCCTTCCTGCTGCGGCACGGTCATTACGCCACGCCGGTAATGTCCGTTACTTACCGCCAGGGTCGTAATGAGGGCCATTGTCATGTTCCCGGACGGACCCTTCCCGCGCACTTCCAAGTACCTTCCCTCTGTAGAGTAGCGCGTTGCAGTAGATGCACAATACAATGCCCTTTGCCGGGTAAGAGTCTGTAGCGCTGCATATGGTCTGCAAGGATGTTTTAGAGCTGTGCTGCCCTACAGGAGTGCCCCTGTTGTTGGCCGCAGCAGATGTGGAAAATGCTGTACATGGAATTACCCTACTGCATTGTTGGAAGGGCGGTAGACTACCCACTGTTTCCTTGTGCTTCCATTTCAGTTGTCGTCACATGCAGTACAAACACTTCATGCTACGCCATTAGCCGTAGGCGTAGCATTCACGGAGATGCATACTTTTTGTAATACAAGAATGTTTACAACAATGCGAAACACAGCTTCATTACGTGGAGCAGGAAGACAATTATTCAGCAAGACCCATGCAGCTACAGTACTTTTCTAACCACCACTGACATTGTTTGTGCTCTGAACATTCTGCTGTTTGCTTAATTGCCATTACATGTACTAGTATGTGCGTGACCAAGCCACACCAGCTTTGCCATTTTGCAGACTCACTACAAACTATCCCACCTGCAGTTACATGTTTTCTTCAACTGTACGACCTGCAGGCGACCTCTTGACACTTTCAGTCACAGTGCTCAGTGTAGAGACGGTGTGTATGTTTCACGGGTCATGGAAAGGCAATCAATCAAATTAATGCGACTTTTAAAATGCCCACGTTACACTGCAGGTTGTTGTTCCTTGTTTACCAGTGGGCCTCATACAGCCAGGCGTGCTGCAGCCATACATTGGTAGATTTGCAGAGCCACCCACATAGTCGGCAGGAGTACTTGAAATGTAGTAGCCTACCATATTAATCCGTAGGGCTGGCGACAGGGCAGTGTCACCAGCACACAGTGGATGCCCTACACATGGGTATAGGTGTGTAACGGATACACGTGCACTCCCACATCTGTTTAAAAGTGCATTAGAAGATGCGGCCACTAATGGAGTCCTATGGATTCTTGCAGTGTGATTGCACATATGCCGGTCAGGTGCAGTCTCCCTAGGAAACATCCATATTGCTTACCTGCAGTCATCTCGGCCAGTACTGTGTGGCACAGATTCACCATGCAACGTTAACACAAAAAGAGAAACCACTCAAACTCTCACCAACACTTACCATGTACATCTGTAATTGCTAAGTTACACCAACACTATTAGGAAAAGGAAGGGGTAGCACAAATGGATACATACACCAGAGAATTTGTCCTTTCCACATGTTCATCATGAGGGCAGCCAAGGAATCAGTGACAAACCGTTGTTAATGGGACGTTATGGTTCTGTTGCAGTACCAAACAGCTAACATATTTACAGAAAACACTATGCTAAAGCAATGTTCTGGTTACAGTGGCCTACTAAAAACCTATGAAATACACTAACAAAAAACAAGGGACTTTATGGTTAAGTTGCATTCCTACAAACCTAACAACAACCTATCCATACATTTTTGATGTCATGGGTGTTAGTCTTAGCAGTGCACAGTGGTGGCGTGAGTTATGGTTGCTTAGCTTACCACAACTGGTGTATTTCTGGGGGTTTTGGGTTTTACTTGTAAGCAAAGGATGGATAGGTTGTTGTTAGTGCAAAGTAGCTGTAACGTTCCTGTAACAAAGGTTTTTGCACTGAAGTTGCTAGGTTGTTCTTAGGGCAACTGAAGCATAACGTCCCTTCACCAGCGTGTTTGCACTGAAGTTGATAGGTTTTTAGTAGGCCACTGTAACCAGACCCTTCCTTTTAGCATAGTTTTTTCAGTAAAGGGGATAGGTTTGTAGTAGTGCAACTTAACCATAACGTCTGTTTAACAATGTTTTTGTTACTGAGTATATATAGACAATTGGAAACCAGGTTAATTTTGGACTTTGATACTAAATACCCCAAACGTCACAACGTGGATGAGGAGTTGCATTCTTTTAGGGGCATCTGATACTTTGTTCCTTTCGCTCCAGTTTTTCTTGTTCTTGTCTGTCTGATTTTGGTTACCTAATACTGCTTCTCTTAGGTACTAATAAGACATACCGCTCTGGCTTGGAGACGCCTTGTTTATTTTAATTTTATTATCTGTGTTATTCCACCAGATTCATTTTCTTTTTGGTTTTACGGGTGTCTTGCCATTCTGATACATTAAGGGACCGTAACTTTATGATTATGATATAGGTTTATTCTAAATCTATCTTTTCTTTGGATATTGCTTTCTTTCCATTTTTTGCCTTCTCTCCTTATTTGTTGTTCTATAAGGTTGAGCACTGTGTAGATTTCTTGTTTTCATATATTTGCTTTTGACTCTGTGGACACTTGATCAACAAAAAACCAAATACATTTTAAAGAATTTAGGGTATATAGAGTTTTTATTCGAACTCTAGCTTGCAGCCATATGTATTTCAATATGGAATTTTATCGTAATATACTTGCACTTGAACTTAATGAGTACCAAAAAAGTTTGGCCTCTTGTCTATTGCTGCTAAATTGGTATGTTTACATGGAAATGCACTTGCACTTCATGAGTTTCAAACTACTTTGGTTGATTGTCCACTGTTGCTAAGTCGGTATGTTTACATAGAAATGCACTTGCACTTTATGCTGTAGCTGTGGGCTGCCCCACTCATCAGATCTTTTGCTATTGCACTTGCACTTTATGGCCCATTTATATAAACATGTTTTAATTCCATGGTCGCATTTTTCTGATAGTGATGCATTTATTTTTAACAAGCCACCACTGGCCTCCTATCTATATTGTTATTCTATATATGTTTTTTTTTCGACTTTATACTGCTGCTATGTTGATATGTTCACATAATATTACACTTGCACTTTGTTATAACTATTGACTGCACGTTTCGGAAAGTGATGTTTTCATTTCCAAGAAAAAAATATTTTTGTGTATGCATCCATATCCATAATCCTTAATTTTTAACCATGTGACTTATATTTCAGTATTATGCTTACCTCTTATTTTGTGACATTTTAAACATGTTTCTTGAATTACTTTACTGTGCAATGTATTATACTGCCATATCTTATTGTTTATATCATTGATATTGTTTACACGGCATAGTGGTTGACTTGTGGAGACAGGCAAAATGGAAGAGGGACAACTATGCAATATGTATTGCGTTTTTCACTCTGGTTCCCTAACGTGACCAAGCGCTCAGGGAAACGCGAAACGCGTCGTTCAGGACCCATCCTTGGCGTCCTGCTTTGTTTGCTGTGTGTTTTTTGCTTTTTTGCCTTTTTTTCTTACCATCATTAAAACTTGTGTCTTTACATTGATTCGAGTTGGTCATTTTTGGGACCAGCAGTATCTCATGGTGGAGTGCGGTTTTTTCCTCTGCTGTGCTTTTCGGTATATATATATATATATGTATGTGTGTGTGTATATATATATATATATAATATCGCCCAGTATGGTTTACAGATCATCTATGTTCCCAGTGCTCTCTGAGAGCTGTACTTTTCAAGTTATCTGTATAAAGCAGAGTATTGTTGAAAGCCAGACGGGGGTGAGGAGGGGAAATGATGGGTGGGCAAGTAAGTTATGAGCATTTACCCAGGATGTGGCAAGAGACGTTGCTATCCTGGATACTGGTGCAGTTATTTCCCCCTGATTGTGGCTGCTTTTCAGGGCACAAGTAAAGGACATGTGGGTGTACAGCGTAAAACATATTTTCCAGAGGGCGGATGGAACCCCTTGGTTCTTTTTTTTTTTTAGATTGGCAAGCTTGCTCAACTATTTGGCTCCAGGATTTGACTCAGGTTGTCATGTTCCCAGTGCAGATGTTTACCCTCAAGACCACAATCACTTGATTCATATTGGGATTTTGTTTTCCAGAGAATATTTCACTACAGATTGCTGGGTTTAAAAGGTGAGCACCTTTTATACTTTACCAGCATATGTATTGGATCATTCCCTCTCTCGGGTTATTTTTCTGATGTTCATTATTTTAAGTCCAATGCTATTTTTTCTTGCACACTTTCTTCTAAGGGGAAGGTCAATTGAACTACATGTGTATATTTCACTTCAAGATATATGTTCACTCACTGTCATCGTTGCCAGCTTTTGATTTTCGCTATGGAGGTCAAACGTACCTGGGCATCTGTTATTCTTGCAGCCAGTCATGTCTTTCCCTTTTCCCTGCTGCTTAAATGTAGTCAGTTGTGTTCCTTGGAAAAAATGTAATCTCACTGCTTGCTCTTCGCCTAAAGAAATTGTGAATTCTCAAAGCCTGTAATCTTATATAAATAAGAATAGCATGGTCAAAACAGGTCAAAATCAGTCTGCGATTAATGAATGTCTTTGAGCGATGGTTGCGTTAGGGTAGATTTCAAGGTTAACATCTCAAACCTGGGCATGTTATTCTTGCAGCCGTCATGAGAGATATTACCCTACATATGCACGCAGTGAAACAATAAAAGAAGATTGTTGTGTTTTCAATGGAAAAAACTGTTATCCATGATTGTTTGAACGGGCCACAAGGAAAAGCACCTGTAGAAGTAAAAAAAAAATGAAAACAGGAAACCCAAATTATAATTATACCAGCTGCTATGGCAAAAAAGTAGTAAGAAAAGGTTTTTAGTAATATTAATAGAAAGTGAGGTTGGGGTGAAAAATCTCTGGTTGTCTGGAAGTGTTTTAAAATGGACAGTGGGCACGGCCGGAGTCTGTGTCCACTGGCTATGGCCAAAGGTCATGGCTAGTGCCAATATAGTAATTTAAAAAATACAGTGGGCATGGCTAGTGGTGTGCTAGTGTTTTAAAATGGACAGTGGGCTGGCTGAAGGCCATGGTTAGTCGTCTGGTAGTGTTCTAAAATATACAGGGGGCATGACCAAAGGCCATGACAAGTGATGCAGAAAAAATCTATGGAATAACAATGCCCTTGAAATTCAATGAAAAAACTTTGGTAAAGAGACGTTATGGTTACAAGTAGAACCGAAAAATCCCTTGAAATTCGCCAATTATGGTAAATTCAGCAACTATAACTCGCGCCACCTCTGTGCACTGCTAAGACGAACACCCAGGACATCACAAATGTCATTGGTGACATCACAAATGACATCACATATCTGGGCCACTTCTTTTTGTTCGGTGACATATATAGGCCACATGATTTTGTTCAATGATAGAAACAATTTTAAAAATCTAAAGGTCTTACATATGTACATAAACTTTGTTGTATGTTGTTAAGGCACTTTCCTTAGGATTTGAACTCAGTTCATTGTGCAAATACATAGGGAAATAACCAAGCCTCAAACACGCAATTTATTTGTATACTTGATTATACAGTCTAATGTTACTGTAATCTTTTGGTGGTGTTTTCTTTCCTCCTTACTAAAGTTCCCTGTATGCGCCTCAGATTTATATGCATTGTAGGTCTTCATGTGTATTATTTATACTAACACAAGTATGTAGTAAGTCTTTAATTATTACCTTTTAGCTATTAGCTATTTGATCCATGTTCACCATTACTCAAAGCTCTGATAAGGTAGCATTCATTATTTTACTATCCCAAATTATCAGATTAAAAATATTGTACTTCTATAGTGTATGCTGCACCCATTGCTTTTGTGTATGTATGATTAGGTTCCTGTATTAAAAACAACACTCCAATATCATGTTTTGTTCAGATGAGTACATTCTTTAATACATTAAGTAGTTCATGATTGGTCTCCCGATCACCCCTGACATCTTGTTACTAACATAAACACAACCCCTTTTTAGAGACTTTTTATCTAAATTAATTTCATATGTGATGTCATCAATGACGTTTGTGATGTCATCTTTGATGTCCTGGGTGTAAGTCTTAGCAGTGCACAGAAGTGGTGCAAGTTATGGTTGCTTAGCTTACCGTAACTGGCGATTTTCAAGGGTTCTTCGGTTTAACTTCTAACCGTAACATCTCCTTTAACGTTTTTTCAGTGAATTTCATGGGTTTTTCTTTGTGCAACTTAACCATAACATTCCTTCAACAAAGTTTTTTCAGTTAATTTTCTAGGATTTTACTAGTGCCCCCTTAATCTGCTACAAGTTCCTCATATCATACTCGCCCCCAATGTGGCAGATATGGAGAGACAGTGCGGTAGTCCGCGGACGTCAGACAGCATTCACAAAGCCTAGAATCATATGTGAGACCCAAAAAGGTTGTACCCATCAACCAACAAACAGATGTACATAACATCATTTCTAATGTTTATGACACGGGAATATACCTTTTCTGTACAAACAATGGCTATTTTTTTCATTTAGCACACATTATAATGGAATGCACCAATCAGAAACCATAACTGTACACTTCATATAATCTCCTCAGTACGACTCTGCATACAGATTGAGAAACACCAGGTGCTTATTGGAAAACAAATTCTCGCTAAATTGTAAGTGCATTGTATTTATTTCTCTATTATTAGCATTCATTATTTTGTTTATTTTTTATTGTTTTTGTTTATTTAAACCTTTACAAAAATGTTTCATATATAATCAAATCCATATACAAAACTCAAAAGCAAAATCATATACTTCACAAATTCATGCTTAAAAAAAATTCAAATTAAATCATAAATAACATTAATTATAAACATAACATCACTATACTCAAATTTAATCTCAAAGTAGAATACATTTTCTAGAAACAATATTCACATTCACTAAAATTGATCCACATCATGTTAAATTACAAACATTTTTTAAGAAGGCACTCAGTCTAATTTTGAAAGCAATTGAATCACCATGAAGCATTTGAAGCCACAGTCGTTCTCCATACACTTGGTTGATATTACTCACAAAATCTGAGAAATAAAGTATTCTTTGTGGCAACAGATTAGGACAGACAAGCAATGGATGCAATAAGGTCTCCTTCGAAGGGATTGTGTCCTCCGACGTATTCCTCATCTTAGATATCTCCTTCCAGCTCTGCTGGCCTCGGAAAAATTTTTCTCTAGAGGGCGCTGCGCATCGACGTCCTTCGAGTCGATGTCCCTCGACAGCCGCCGTATCGACGTTCGACGTCATCCTGCCTATAAAGGCCGCGCGCAGCGTCCGTTGCTCAGTTCCGTTTTTCCGCGCTTACTCGGTGCCTCGGAATACCGTTGCTCAGTTCTTAAGTCAGATTAATCCTACTTACCTCGAGTTATTCGATCCGTACTCGATGGCTTCCTCGTCGGAACCGACAACTCCTCGATCCGGCTTCAAAAAATGTCGAGATTGTGGGAAAAAGATGTCGTTGACCGATCCTCACAGAATTTGCCTGTGGTGCTTGGGAGCTGAACACCATTGTTTGGAATGCGAGGATTGTATGTCCATGACAGCTAAGGCCCTGAAGGAGCGTAGGGGGAAGCTGGAGAAAGGTAAGACTTTTAAAGCTTCTTCTTCGTCGACGAAGTCGAGACATTCGTCTCCTCGTCACCATTTGCGCTCCAGGTCTCGGAGTGGGTCTCATCACTCCTCGAGATCGAAGCACTCGAAGAGGAGACGTCGAAGATCCCCTTCTCCGTCTTCCTCTGTTTCGCCAAAAAGAATCCCTTGCCCCACGAAACATAGTTCCCGGGCTGAATGGGAGGAATTCCGAAAGAATATGATGAGCGTCTTCGAGAAAGCGGCCTCGATCCCCTCGAAGACTGCCGAGAGCGATGCTCTGGTCGAAAGACCCGAAGGTCAAAAACGCCGCGAGTCGCAGTACCCGGTGAAAGAAACCTCTCGAGCGCATTTCGAACCCTCGAGCAGGACTATGACCTCCAAACCTTCCTCGAAGGTTCCGTCGACGAAGGTCCCGTCGAGGTCGATGTCTTCGACGCCGTTGTCGAGGGGACCTTCGACACACGGGTCTGGCCGGCGTCGACGCCAAGAAAAGTCACGGTTACCACACATCCAGTGACTATCCCCAGGCCCTCGACGTCGATGGCTTCGATATTGTCGAGTAGAATTCCAATTCTGTCGAGGTCCTCGAGGCCTCCACCTCTGTTTTCGACGCCACGCTCGAAGCCTTCGACGTCAGCGTCGACGACATTGACGCTTTCGAGGCCAACAATGACAAGTTCGGCACCCTCTGCCTTGGAAATGGGATTTACTCCCTTTATGAGTTCAGAACAATTGAGAACTATATCCTCAATTTTAGAAGAGGGTGAATTGTCTGAACAAGACACATTTGAGTTACAGGGACCTGTAACCCCAGTTAGAGAGGAATTTTCCTCTGAAGAGCGCAGATTAAAGGATCTTCATGATTCTTTACATGAGGAAAGTGGGTTAGACACTTCCCCTGAGGTGGAGTTTGCTAAGCCAGACCCGGGGGAGCATGCTGAAACCCCCTACAGAGCCTTAATGGCCAGGATTACAGAGTTCATGGGGTGGTCTGCACCTTCACAATCTTTCCAACAAGATGACCTCACGGATATTCTTGACAAAGGCCCACAAGAGGATCCTGTGGTGCCCTTTCATAAAGCTCTTCAGAGAAAGATCATGACAAACTGGGAAACCCCAGATGTAATACCAGCAGTAAATAAAAAAACTGTCTGCAAAGTACAGGGTATCTTCCACAGACCCAGAGTTTTTGTCTAAACACCCATCCCCAGAAAGTCTGGTGGTACAAGCAGCATCCTCTACCGATGTCAAGACGGCTTATCCTACAGTCCCACAGGACAGGGACGATAAAAAATATGATACTATGGCAAAGAAAGTCTTTTCAGCATGTAGCATGGCGTTAAAGTCTGTTAATGCTACTTGCACCATTGCTAGGTTCAGCCATACACTTTGGGAGTGTGCTTCTACAGCGGCTGACTGCATCCCGGAGGGAGAAGAAAGGGATGCGTTCCTGAATATTATACAGGACGGTAAAGACGCTATGTGCGAATCCCTCCAGACGGGCATTGATTCGGCTGACAGTATCAGCAGAGCAATGGCGGCAAGTACATCAACCAGGAGATTCGCTTGGTTGAGAAAGTTGGGTTTTGCCCCAGATGTGCAAGCCAGGCTCTTGAACATGCCATTCGATGGCTCTTCTTTGTTCGGGAAAAAGGCGGATGACAGTTTAGAGAAACTGCAAACTTCAAAAGCTGCAGCAAAATCCCTAAGAGCTGCAATCCGTCAGACTCCTTTTCGTCCCTCAGGAACCTCTGCGAGGGGCAAGTCCTTTCGCTTCTACTCCGCATTCGGAAGAGGTAGAGGACGACCGGCTCAAAGGGGTCAAAGAACTACCCGAGGTGGACGGGGTAGATATTCTAAAGCTGCAGCAACAGCAGGTGCCTCTTTACCATCGGCATCTGCATCAGCCGCCCCAAAACCACTCTTAGGACTCCCCTCACAGGACACCTGTAGGAGGCAGGTTGACTCAACATCTGACGGTATGGCAGGCTATCACGTCAGATGCTTGGGCATTGGAAACAGTCGCCCAAGGTTACTGCCTGCCTTTCCTACGTATACCTCAGAGTCATCCACCGGGGATCAGCTCTCAGAAAGCTCCAGATCCGCTCCTCTTGCAGGAAATTTTGGACCTGCTAGAGAAAGGTGCCATAGAACCGGTACCTGTAGCGGAGAGGAACAAGGGCTGGTACTCCCCTTACTTTCTCATTCCGAAGAAAGACGGAGGACTGAGACCCATCTTGGACTTGCGAGAATTGAACAAATTCCTCAGAAAAGACAAATTCAAGATGGTCACTCTTTCTCAGATCCTCCAGGCCCTTCAGTTCCAGGACTGGTTGGTATCTCTGGACCTTTAGGATGCTTATTTCCATGTGCCTATCCATCTCAAACACAGGAAATACCTGAGGTTCGCAATTGGCAACTCTCACTATCAATTTCGAGTGCTGCCATTTGGGCTGACCTCCGCCCCGAGGGTCTTCACCAAGTTAATGTCGGTAGTGGCTGCAAGTCTAAGGAGGGAAGGGATTCACGTCTACCCCTACCTGGACGATTGGCTGATCAGGGCTGTTTCTCCGGAGCAAGCTCAGATCCAGCTAAATCACGTGTGCCACTTCCTTCACAGACTGGGCTTCTCCCTCAATTTAAAGAAGTCACAAATGATACCATCGCAGAGACTCCAGTTCATAGGAGCGATCCTGGATACTTCCCTGGGAAAAGCCTCGCCACCAGAGGTGAGGGCTCAAGATATTCTACAGATGGTTACCAAGTTCCAGCATGCCCAACGTCTCCCAGCCTTCGACTTTTTGAGGTTGCTAGGCCTCATGGCATCCTGCATTTTCCTTGTGCCAGAGGCTCGCCTGAGAATGAGATCCCTCCAGTGGGCACTGAGGACTCAGTGGTCACAATTCTCAGGGAGAATGACAGATCTTCTTCAGGTTCCCGGCAGGGTGGCTCGAGACCTTCAGTGGTGGGCCTGTCAGGAGAACATTCTGAAAGGAGAACAGTTTTGGCAACCCTGGCCGGAGATAACAGTAGTCACGGATGCCTCACTCGATGGGTGGGGAGCCCACGCCAACGACTTGACCATCAGCGGTCGTTGGTCTCCATCGGAGTCCAGACTACACATCAACCTGTTAGAGCTGAGAGCCATCAGACTTGCGCTGAAGGCTTTCCTGCCAGCTGTACAAGGGAAGAACGTCCTGATAATGACGGACAACACGGTGGCCATGCATTACCTCAACAAAAGAGGAGGCGTAGGATCACTACCCCTGTGCAGAGAGGCGATGCAGCTCTGGTTTTGGGCAATCCAAGAAGGAATCTCTCTATCGGCAGTTCACCTAGCCGGAGAGAAGAACTTGACAGCGGACGCTCTGAGCAGGCAGAACAGTCTCCCACGAGTGGGAGCTAGCTCAGGAAGTCCTTCGAGATCTTCGCCCTTTGGGGAACCCCTCAGGTAGATCTGTTCGCCACCAGCCTAAACAGGAAATGCGACCTGTTCTACTCAAGGGAATTTCCTCCGAGAGGAGCTCTGGGAGACGCGTTCATAGTGGACTGGGAGTTTCCGCTTCTGTACGCGTTCCCACCGGTCCCTGTCATTCCTCAAATGATCAGGAGGTTGAGAAGATTCCGGCGAACCATGATCCTAATTGCCCCGGATTGGGCCAGGAGAACGTGGTACCCGGACCTTCTAGACTTGTCCATCTGCCCTCCAATTCGACTTCCTCTCAGAGAGAACCTACTCTCACAGAAGGGAGGTCAGGTTCTCCATCCAGACATCAAAACCCTCAACCTTCACGCTTGGCTTCTGAACGGCTGAGGTACAAGGATTGGGACCTCCCTGATGATGTTATGGAGGTGTTGCTTTCGGCAAGGAGGCCAGCAACAAAGTCTTTATACCGCTGCCGTTGGAACAGATTTTGCAGCTGGTGTAGAGAACAGAATATCGACCCATTTTCATGTGGCACACCAATGGTTTTGTCCTTCCTACTATATTTGGCAAATTCAGGCCTTCAAGTTGGCACCATTAAGGGCTATCTCGCAGCGCTATCCATCTTTAAGCGTACTGCGGAAGAACCATCCTATTTCAAATGACCCTTGGTAATACAGTTTCTAAAGGGGTTAACCAATGTTTATCCCCCAAGACCATTCCAAGTTCCCCTATGGGATTTAAACTTAGTACTAACTTTCCTGATGGGTACACCTTTCGAACCTCTCCATTCTTGTTCGTTAAGATTCCTTACCCTTAAAACTGTTTTATTAATAGCACTTACATCTGCTAGAAGGGTGAGCGAATTACAAGCTCTTTCTTGTAAACCCCCTCATACAATCTTTCACAAAGACAAAGTTGTCCTGCAAGTGAAGCCTAATTTCCTCCCAAAGGTGGTTTCTGAATTCCATATCACTCAGAAGATTACCCTACCATCTTTCTATCCTCCTCCTCACCCGGGGAAAGAGTAAGAGAGGTTACACAGACTAGACCCTAGGAGGGCTTTAAGTTTTTACATTAGTAGACTAGCCAGGATAAGACAGGCAAACCAGCTGTTTGTAGGTTACACAGGTCACAAGCTGGGGTTACCAATAACTAAGCAGACCATTTCCAGATGGATCATTCTAGCCATTCTGGAATGTTATAAACTGGCAGGGAAAGAGCCCCCTCAAAACCTTAGGGCTCATTCGACCAGAGGTATTGCAGCTTCATCGGCCCTCAAAAGAGGCGTGCCGGTTAAAGACATATGTGCGGCCGCTACATGGTCGTCTGTCCATACCTTTACACGTTTTTACAATCTGGATTCCTCCTCCAGTCAAGAGACTAGGTTTGGAAGGGCTGTACTGCATTCTATTCATCAATAGAAGACAGCGTGAAGTCAGTACTCCCTCCTCCGAATATAGAATACTGCTGTGGGAGCCTATCTAAGATGAGGAATACGTTGGAGGACACAATCCCTTCGAAGAACAAGTTGCTTCTTACCTTGTAACATTCATTCGACGGGATGTTCCTCCGACGTATTCCTCATCGACCCTCCCATCCATCCCCGCAGTTCTACGTCCCTTGTTGTTGCAGCTTACGCTCCTTCAGGGTGATTAGTCTAGTCCAGACAGTAATACTGTGGGCTACAAAACGGAACTGAGCAACGGACGCTGCGTGCGGCCTTTATAGGCAGGATGACGTCGAACGTCGATAAGGCGGCTGTCGAGGGACATCGACTCGAAGGACGTCGACACGCAGCGCCCTCTAGAGAAAAAATTTTCCGAGGCCAGCAGAGCTGGAAGGAGATATCTAAGATGAGGAATACGTCGGAGGAACATCCCGTCGAAAGAACGTTACAAGGTAAGAAGTAACTTGTTCTTCTCACTAAATCTACAGCAGAACCTACAGTATGTCCAACTGGTCACACTCGGATACCAAATATTTACAATCTCTTGGGTTTTCATAACATTAAATCGATAACGCATAAAGATATTTCCAATGGATTGTCTCCTCCCACGTATTCCTCATCTTTGATACTCGTATCTTGGCAGCTTCGCTGCTTCAGGGAAAAAAATTCTCGCTAGAGGGCGCTGTGCACAAAGTCGTCGAGTCGATGTCCCTCGAAGGCCGCTGTGGCGTGTCATCGTCACCTGTAGTATAATTAGCTTGTGCCGCGCCCGTTAGCTTCATTTCCATTTTTCCGATAGCTTTGCTTCGAGTTAACGGCGCGCTTCGTTTTTTCTTCAGAAAAAATGTCTTCTTCTTTGACCACTTCGACCCCAATGTCGGGTTTTAAGAAATGTTACGACTGCGGGGCGAGAATGTCGATAACAGATCCTCACTGTAACTACCTTTGGTGTTTGGGTTCCACTCACCGAACCGAGGACTTGCGGGTCCTGTCAGTCTGTGACTGAGAAAGCTCTCTCCGAGAACGCAAAGGTAAATTAGCCAAGGACTCTACTCAACACATACATTCGAAGAGGGCCCGGTCGAGGAGTCGATCCAGACAATCCTTGTCTTCTTCCAAGAAGGCGAAAAAGAGACGTCACAGGTCTCCCTCTTGTCATCGGATACCTGTCCTTAGGTTATTCACTGTCCGACTAGGTCGGATTCTCCGAGAAAATGGAATGCCTTTAGGCAAGAGATGATGTGAATCTTTGAGAATGCGGCCTTGACCCCCTCAAAAGAGTCCACAAGAGCCAGACCACGGTCACTCCTTTGGACGACGCAGGAAGGCGCCAAGACGAGTAGTAAATCGGAGGCTCGACGTGCTCAAACAGACAAAAAAGTGTCAAAGGAATTGACGCGTGAGTTGACTCCGCCTCCGATACCGGCGAAGAAACAAAAAATGTCGAGGCCTTTGATGATTTTATCGAGGCCATTTGTGTCGACTCCAAAATCGAGAGATTTCTTGAAAATGCCCTTGACAGTGTCTTCGATTCCATCGAAGCATTTTACGGTGCAAGAAAAAATATACAAACATGTACCGAAAAAATATTTTAAGTCAATGTCCTCCATATATGAGGAAGATAGTGCTTCAGATGAGGATATTTCTCCATTAGTGAAGTTTGGCACTAGAGAGGTGCCTGAAGAGCTAATTGATCCTGAGTCTAAAATGAAAGATCTCTGTGACTCCCTCCACTCTGCCAGCGGTCTTGATACATCCCCAGAGTTGGAGTTTGGTAAACCTGACCCATCATACCATGCTGATTCAGGTTATAGAAATCTGATGAACAGGGGCGCTGAGTACATGGGATGGAGTAGGGCTTCACCAACCTTCGAACAGGATGACACGACAGACATCCTGGACCAGGGTCCCCAAATATACCCTATCTTACCTTTTTACAAGGCCCTTTAAAGGAGGGTGGTAGCTAACTGGGAAGCCCCAGAGTCAGGTCCTGCTGTCAACAGGAGTTTCCCTAGGAAATATAGATCATCCAGTGACCCTGACTATCTCAGCAAACACCCTACACCTGAGAGTCTGGTAGTCCAGGCTGCTACATCCACCAGGCAGTCTGCCTACCCCTCTATTCCCCCAGATAAAAAGTGGATGCATGGGCTCGCATTTACATCGGGCATTATGGCCCTAAAGTCCACTACTGTCTCCTGTACCCTGGCCAGGTTTACACATACCACGTGGGACTGTGCTAGTATGGCGGCTGAACATATCCCAGAAGGCGAAGAAAGGGATGGCTTTCTGAATTTAGTTAAGGATGGCAAAGAGGCGATGGGAGAATGTCTCCAATCAGGACTGGATACTGCTGACAGCATTAGCAGATCTATGGCTGCAAGCACTGTTCTACGCAGATTTGCGTGGTTGAGAAAGTCAGGGTTTGCACCGGACGTGCAAGCCAGACTGCTCAACAGGACCTTCTACGGCTCGAGGTTGTTCAGCAGCAAGACAGATATAAGCCTAGAGAAGCTGCAGACTTCCAAAGCGGCGACCAAGTCCCTTAGCGCTTCTATTCGGCAACCAGAACAACCTTATTCAGGCTCATCTTCCAGGAGAGGTCGTCCTTTTCGATACTATTCCTCAGTTGGTAGAGGAAGAGGACAGGCCGTACAAAGGGGACAAGGAAGAATCCCTCGAGGTGGATGAGGTAAGGGTGCAAAGCATCTTTACCCTCAGCTGCTGCTGCAGCCGCCTCTAAGCCACTTTGAGGCCTTGACCCACAAGACCCGGTGGGAGGCAGAATCTCTCAGCATCTGAACAAATGACGGGGCATTACTTCAGATGCTTGGGCACTGGAAACAGTATCCCAAGGTTACTGCCTTCCTTTTCTAAAAAGGCCCTGGGATCATCCACCAGGAGCCAGCTCTGTCAAAATTCCAGATCCGCTCCTTGTGCAGGAAATCCTAATCCTGCTAGAGAAAGGTGCAATAGAACATGTACCTGTAGCGGAGAGGAACAAGTGTTGGTACTCCCCCCTATTTTCTCATTCCCAAGAAGGATGGAGAACTGAGACCCATCTTGGAGTTAAGAAACTTGAACAAGTTCCTCGGGAAGGACCAGTTCAAGATGGTCACCTTTTCTCAGATCCTTCAGGCTCTCCAACAACAATATTGGTTGGTATCATTGGACCTTCAAGATGCTTACTTTCATGTGCCAATCCATCTCACGCACAGAAAGTACCTGATGTTCGCGTTGGCGATTCTCATTATTAGTTTCAAGTTCTGCCATTCGGGCTGACCTCTGCCATAAGGGTTTTCACCAAACTGATGGCGGTGGTGGCAGCGAGCCTCAGGAGAGGGGGGATTCACGTCTAACCCTACCTGGACGATTAGCTGATCAGGGCACCTTCTCCCGAACAGACCCTGGAACACCTCAGCATCACCTGCCACTCCCAACACAGACTGGGCTTCTCCCTCAATTACAAGTAGTCCCATATGATACCATTCCAAAGACTCCAGTTCATCAGAGCAGTCTTGGATACTTCCCCGGGGAAAGCTTCGCCCCCCAAAGTGAGAGCTCAACACATTCAGCAGATGGTAGCAAAGTTCCAGAATGCCCAAAATCTTCCAGCCTTTGATTTTTTTGAGGTTGCTCGGCCTCGTGGCTTCCTACATTTCTCTGGTGCCAGAGGCCAGATTGAGGAGATCCCTTCAATGGGCCCTCAGGACCCAGTGGTCCCAATTTTTGGGGAACATGTCAGATCTTCTGCAAGTTCCGAGTAGAGTTGCTAAAGATCTAATGTGGTGGACGTGCGAAGACAAAATTCTCAAGGGACAATCGTTTTGGCAGACATGGCCGGAGATAATTGTAGTGACGGACGCCTCAATCATGTGGTGGGGAGCCCACACCAACGGATTGACAATCAGCGGTCGTTGGTCTCCATCAGAATCCAAACTACATATCAAACATTTGGAGATGAGGGCAATCAGACTAGCGCTGAAGGCCTTTCTGCCCTCTCTACGGGGAAGAAATGTCCTGTTAATGACAGACAACACAGTGGCCATGTACTACCTTAACAAGATAGGAGGCACAGGGTCACTACCACTGTGCAGAGAGGCAATGCAGCTCTGGTTCTGGGCAATTCAAGAAGGAATCTCTCTGTCGGCAATTAATCTAGCCGGAGAGCAGAACGCGGCGGCAGATGCTCTGAGCAGGCAGAGCACAGTCTCCCACGAGTGGGAGCTAGCTCAGGAAGGCCTCGGGAGATCTTCACCCTTTGGGGAACCCCTCAAGTGGATCTGTTCTCGACCGCTACCAACCGGAAGTGCGATCAGTACTGCTCAAGGGAATTTCCCCCGAGAGGAGCTTTAGGAGACGCGTTTGTGGTGGAATGGGAATTTCCACTTCTGCATGCGTTTCCTCCAGTCCCCGTGATTCCTCATGTACTCAGGAGGTTGAGAAAGTTCGGGAAGACCATTATGCTAGTTGCTCCGGATTGGGCCAGGAGGATGTGATACCCGGATCTTCTTGAAATGTCCATCTGCCCTCCAATACGTCTCCACAAATAGAGGCTCTCCTCTCGCAAGAGGAAGGTCGGGTTTTCCATCCAGAGGTCAAGACACTCAGCCTTCACGTATGGTTTCTGAGAGGCTGAGGTATAAGGATTGGGACCTCCTATATGATGTAATGGAGATTTTGGCCAGCAACCAAATCCCTGTACCGGTGACGTTGGAACAAATTCAGTAACTGGTGGAAGGACAAGGATGTGGACCCTTTTTAATGCAGCACTCCTGTTGAGCTTTCTTTTTTGCTGCATCTGGCCAATCTTGGGCACCAGATTGGAACAATAAAAGGATACCTGGCGGTGCTTTCCATCTTCAAGCGCTCCTCGGAAGAGGTTTCTTATTTCAAAATACCATTAATTGTCCAATTTCTGAAGGGACTCACTAACGTGTTGTTGGGCAGAAACCTGTGCAGTTTCCTTAGGGACCACTGCAAAAGGCTTAAGACTACAGGTGTTGGCAGTAAACCCAATTGGTAGCAGTCTGTACCACCCAGATTTATCTGGTAGCTGTGGCTGAGCAGCCAGACTTCTCTCAAGAAGAGTTACAGTATATAGAGTATACAAGATAGGTACCAAAATACAGTAGCACAAGCAAACACTGAACAGAGCTTTGTTTATCAAGTATATAATTATTTAAACACACACTTGGAAATACTCTAGCACTATTTATTATAAGTAAGGTCAAAAACACAATCACTATTATCATATGTACAACCCTTATTCCTTATTAGACAAGTCTTAGTTAACGCCACTTATTTCCAGACAGAGGTGAGCGCTTAACTAAAGATGACACTCCAATAAGTTTAAGAAAAAGGGAGGGAAAAGGCAGAAATTGGGAACAGCACACAACACAATCCTTCAGAAGCACTTAGCAAGGCCAAGGCAGGAAAGTCAAAGTCTACTTGTGAGCAAAAAGTTCAGAGGCCAGGCTCCCTCTTGAAGAGAGTAAAGCACCACTGTGCCCAGGATCACAAAGTTTAAAAGGCTTGGAGAGTCTTGCAGAGAGTTCAGAAAGGAATCAGTTCAGTTTAGAAAAGTTCAGTTAGCCAGCCTTGGGCCAGCCCAAGTGGTAAGTTGAGGCTTTAAGAGTCACCCCACACAGACCGTTGCGAGGGAGGCCAGGCGGACACAGTACCTTTAAAGTGGAGAGGATCCTCCAGCTGGGCAGTTGTTCCTGGCAGCGGGTGCAAGTCACGGCGTCGTCCAGAGGAAGAGATTATCTCGACGTGGAGGAAGGCTGAAGGTCGTTGCACTGCCAGGGAAGAAACCACCCCGCATAGTTCTCCGGTTAAAAGGTACTACCCTTTTATTCGCGGTAGTGGAGAAAACGTGGTATCCCGGTTGCCGGGGTACTTGGCAAGGCGGCCACGAGATGATCCGGGAAGGCAAAAAGGCGGGCAAACTGGTTATCCCCACCAGTCAAAGGAAGAAGACTCTTCGGATTGAAGATCTCCTCTGTCGTCGGGAAAAGTGGTGAGATGGTTCAGCACAGCTCCACCGGTGGTGTTGTCGTTGCAGGTCGGTTCAGCTTCTCCCTCTTCGGATTCTTTGGTCGTGTGGCGACGTCTCAAGTCCCAGTCCCCAAAGCCCTGTTTTTATGCAGAAAACCCCCATTCTTCAGTCCTAGCTGTCACTCAAACATGCTAACACTGGGCCAATCACACCAGGGTGCGATTTGAGTTGCCAAGGCAACTCAGTCCAGGATGCATAAACCCCCTCCCACACCCCCTGTGGTACCCAGACAGAGTGGCACCACTTTTGGAGGCTTCTGTGGAGAAGCCCGCCAAAAAGTGGAACAAAGGGCTCGACTTGGGTTGGAGTCACAGAAGTGAACACATACACCATTTTGGAACCGAGTTTCGGCATAAAATACCAACCAGTGAATTTATATTAATTTAATAAACCGGCGGTATGTTCGAGGCTATATTAAAAAGTGGTAGCCTCGAACAATGGGAAAATCCCATAGGAATATATTTGCGGTCGAATATAAAAAGTAGTATCCACTGCCACCAGCCAAAACTCCGGTCGGGGGGGACTGGACAGTGCCCCCTCGAACAACAGACCCCGGGGCAATCGAATTGCCCCGACCAGTACGTCCACAAAATGATGGTTTGTACTGGGTCTGTTCACAATTTAAGACTAGTAAAGCCAATGGTGACTTTACATGCCCTGGGAGACAGTAGTCAGTCCCAGGGTATGGAGTCTATGTTTGGGGGTCGCTACGACACCCCTGAGTTACTGCACGGAGGGTGCTGTGCAACCCACATTCCAAAAACACATGAAGCCCTATGGGGTAAAGAACCCCATAGCCCATAAAACACATACAAAGTCAAAGGAACACCTCAAATCATGTCTAAGAGTGGGAGAAAAAGAGTCTCGCTCTTAGCAGGAGAAAATAAATCAACCCCAGAATTCCAGCAAAGCTGCTGGGGGACTCACTAGGTTTGGGAAATTAGTCTTAACAGAGAATTCTCCCTAACACGTGTACCCTCCAGTTCCTTTCCATGGCCTTGCTTGGGATTTAAATCTCGTGTTGAAATTTCTTACATGCATACCCTTCGAGCCTTTACATTCCTGCCCGTTAATGCTATTAACACTGAAAACGGCTCTTCTTGTAGCACTAACATCTGCCTGCAGGGTAAGTGAGTTGCAGGCTCTTTCATGCAAACCTCCGTATACTACCTTTTATAAGGATAAAGTAGTCCTGAGGGTTAAACCATATTTCTTGCCGAAAATAATTTCTGATTTTCATTTGTCTCAAAGAATAACACTTCCAATTTTCTACCCTCCCATCATTTGGGCAAAGCGGAGGAGAGATTGCATAGATTAGACCCAAAAAGGGCTCTGAGTTTTTACATTGCGAGATTTGCTAAATTTTGCCAGGATGACCAACTTTTTGTGGGTGTTTGGGAGAATTCTCTCTTTAGGCTGAATTTCCTAACCTAGTGAGCCCCCCAGCAGCTTTGCTGGATTTCTGGAGTTTGTTTTTTTTCTCCTGCCAAGAGTGAGACTCTCTTTCTCCCACTCTTGGACATGATTTATGGTGTTCCTTTGACTGTTAATGTGTTTTATGGGCTATGGGACCTGAGAATCCGACGAGAGCGGAGCTGAGCCGACCTACCACGACGACCCCACCGGTGGAGCCCTGCGGAACCGACTCACCACTTCCCGACAACAGAGAAGATCTCCCGGCTGGAAAGGCTTCTTCCCCTGACTGGTGGGCATCAGTTTACCTTCTTCTCTTCGCACCCCAGCCCGGCTTGTGGTCGAATTGCCCGTGCCAAGCACCCCGGCAACCGGATAGCCACTTACCACTGGACCGCGAACTAAAGGACCACTCCTTTTACCTGAGAACTCTGTGGCTGGTTTCTTCCCTGGCAGTGCAACGGACTCCTGTCTTCCTCCCCGACGAGATCCTCTCTTCCCCCGGTCCCCCGGACGAAGCACCGACTTGCATCCGCTGCCAGGAACAACTGCTCCCGCTGGAGTATTCTCACCACTTTAAGGTACCGTGTCCGCCAGGCCTCCCTTTCTAAAGATTGCTACAAGGTAATAATAACCTCTTAACCTTCTGGACTGGGCTGGCCGCCTTGACCTTCTAACTGGTCCCTTTCTTTTGGTCCAACTCTTTTTTGAACCTTTGCAAGACTCTTGTGCACTGCAACCGCGTGACCTTGGACACATTTCGTTTGATCCTCTTAAAGTGGATCCGGCCTATTGAACTCTAACTTCACAGTTTTACTTTGCCTTCCTCTCTTGTTGTGTTCTTGTAAAAGTGTTGGGGTCTGTTTCAATTTATTCTCTGCTTTTCTCTCCCTTATAAAACGAATTATTAGAGTGCCATCTGCATTAAGCGCTCACCGCTGTCTGAAAATAAGTGGGGCTTTACTTAAGACTTGTCTAATATTCTTCTAAGGGAGTGTATATCTTTTAGTGACCGTGTTTTTGAATTGCTTACTATTAGTGCCTGTGTGTTTTTCTAGATGTGGTTTTTTAATTGTATCTCTTTTACACCAAGCCCTGGTAAGTGTTTACTTGTTCTACTGTGTTCTCTTCACCTATTGTGAATACTCTGTATACTGCCTAACTCTTCTTGAGGGAAGTCTGACTGCTCAGCCACAGCTACCAAGTGAATCTGTGTGGTGCAGACTGCTACCAAGTGGGTTTACTGCCAAACTCTGTAGTCTTAAATCTTTTGCAGTGGTCCCAGAGGGAACTGCACAGCTTTCTGCCTAACAGTGGGTTACACTGACCCTATATTAGGACTACCAGTGACTAAACAGACTGTTTCCTGGTGGATTACACTGGCGATTGGAGAGTGTTACAGACTTGCTGAGAAGGACCCGCCGGAAGGGCTTAGAGCCCATTCCACATAGTCATGGCAACTTCTGCGGCTCTTCAGAGGGGTGTCCCGGTAGTTGACATTTGCTCAGCTGCAACCTGGGTGTCAATGCATACTTTTGTTAAGCACTACTGCTTAGACTCCATCTCAAGAAGGCCATTTTGCCAAGTCAGTCCTTCATTCTATTCATGATAAAACTAAATAGTACTTCCCCCTCCAAATTGCCACTGCTTTGGGAGACTATCAAAGATGAGGAATACGTGGGAGGACACAATCCATTCGAAGAACAAGTTATTTACCAACTGTAACGTTCTTTCGACTGGATGTTCCTCCCTCGTATTCCTCATCGCCCATCCCAGCCTACCCCACTGTACAATTTACGTGCATTACACTTTGCATTTTCTGTAGAGCTTGCAGTCTGGGGTATGCCGAATAGTTCCTCGAATAATGGAACAAAAAAACTGAACTGAAGCCGACGGGCGCGGCATAAGCTACTTATAATACGGGTGATGTCGACACGCCACGTCGGCTTTCGAGGGACATCGACGCCACGACTTTGTGCACTGCACCCTCTGCTGAGAATTATTTTTTACAAAGCAACAAAGCTGGCGAGATATGAGTATCCAACAGAAGGAATACGTTGGGAGGGACATCCAGTCGAATGAACGTTACAGTTGGTAAGTTACTTGTTCTTCTCAAAGATCTCCTTGGATATTTTCTCATATGACTCAGGTTCCGGATGCCATTTTAGAAAAGAAACTGTTTGAGCATATAAATTCATACTCAAGATTATTGCATTGTTTTCACACCAATCATTAGCTCTGATCAATTTCTTAACCTTACTTGGGTTATGAATCAATATACATATGGATGTCCCCAGGTACCTCAAAACAGATTCAGCATCCCTTCTGAGTTCAACCATAAAATCCTCAGTTGTATTGTCTGCTACTATTGAGTAGAGAGCATCCTTTTTAGATGTAATACATTTCCGCAATAGCGATAATCTTTTCCATTCCATGTAACTTTTCAGGGACTGCAGACCGAATTCATAACAAATTAATTCCATAGGTACACACTTAGGAATATAAAACAAAACAGTCCTCCAAACAATACCCTCTACTACTTTTAAGTATTCTATGACGTCAAGTGGAAAACATTCTACACCATATGTTAATCCTGGGACCACCTTAAGGCGATAAAACTCTCTACACAGTATCATAGTGTACTTCCCAAATTTAAGTTCAATTATCCGGAACTGTCTAGAAGCTGCCATAGCCTTAACGTTTAGACAGTTTTTACTGAACATTTTGGAACAAGTGTTCCAAATTGTATATCCTAGATAGTGTAATACATTCTGACTTTTAATCATTTGGCCTTTACATAGCCACTTATATTTAGTATAGCACATTTTACGCCCACCAAGATGAAGTATGACCATTTTTAAAGGATTAATCCAAAAGCAATAATTAAGCGCTGTAAACCAATTCTTGTGCAGTCCAACAAGAGAAAATCATCCACGTAAGCCATCCATTTCAGACGCGTTGAACCAGGTTTGGGTGTTACTAGGCCACTTTGTTCTAGCACTTTACCTGCACCCGAGACAAATAAATTAAACAACGTAGGCGCTAATATACAATACTGTCTGAGGCCATTTTGTGTGACTATGTCCTTAGACATTAGGCCATCCGAATTAAGCCACACCCTCATCTTGGTGTTTTAGTATAAATGAATAATTAAATCTAATCCATTTGAGATCCCAGTACATGCAACCGTTTCCACAAAGTCGCTCGATCACCATATCGAATGCCATCGATAGATCCATAGAAGCGACAAAAATAGGGAGAGCATTCTTAGACAAAGCTTTCCTTTGTAGGCATGTTAGACTAAGCCTACCACAGTCCGTACCCACATTTCTTCTGAAACCTATTTTCCTCCTATACAGAATTTGCTCATCATCGATCCATAACTGATATGCTCTAAAACTATTGACGCAAAGATTTTAGAATCTGCGTCTGCCAAGGCTATGGGCCTAAAATTAATTTGGCATATATGGCTACCTTTTTTAAAGATGGGCTAAACGTATGATAAATTCCAGGAGGGAGGCAATTTCTTGGTCTTAATAATGTCAGAAAAGAGTATATTCAATATTCGGGACCAAAGCAGAACATTCAATTTCAAAATAGCATTAGACAAGTTATTCGGACCCAGTGTTTTAGATTCTTTGGAGTTAATAATATATCTTGCAATGTTTTCTACAGTAATATCCAAACACCATTCGTACACAATAGGTGACACTAAAAAGTGTATGTTTCGCAATTGTATAAAGATTTTCAAAATACTCAATCCACACCTTCTCCTTAATAAGGTTTATAGTCAGTTGTACTTGAGTTGCTTCAATTCTATTCACAAGAGACCAAAAATTATGACGATTCAATGAAGCCAACATTATTTCATTGCCCCTCTGGTGTAAAGCAGATCTGATATAACATCCAATTTTTATGTAACTGTCTTATATGTTTGATCTTAGAGTAAAGTAGCTGGGTATCACCACCCTATCTACGTAGTATTCTTACATCTTTACGTAGCTGAGCCTTTCGTTGCCGAACCAACTAATCAGAAACCTGTCTGTGTTTACGCTGCTTCAGCATGCCAGAGATATCCGAGTTTTTCAGTGTATCTTTTTCCTCAAATACTCAGGAAAGTTTACAATTGAATAATTTATTATTTTTCTTTCTAAAGTAGTTGAATTATAATCATGAGCCATAATTCCCATACATTTTTGAGTCCTTGGGAGAGTCCACATAACTCTATTCCCTCTAACATTGCTCTCAATCATCTCACAATAGAGGGATTCTAGATCCATTCTAATAGGCCATTTTAACTTCAAAATCAACATACAGTGATCACTACATGAAGTCGGGCGCATCTCCAATTCATCACAGCTAGCAGTCAATTGTTGGGATGTAAATATATAATCAATTACAGACGTAATTCCTCTAGCATGCCATGTAAATAACTGGTTAGCTACAAGCTCAAGGCCCCAACTACTTGCCATAGTCAACCATAAAGCACCTTGAAATAATTTGCACCCAGTTATGGAAACAGAATTTCCTAAAGTGACAAGAGATTCTTCAATACTGTTGGATTCTTGATTACATTCAGCATTAAAATCACCTTTTAAAATAAGCCCATCTTGCTTCATATAAAGCCATTCATCTATTACACCACTCAGAATATCCAGGGCAGTTGTCAACTGGCTGTCTGCATGATCAAGTGGATTGCAATACACCTTTATTATCATCAAATCCTTTTGCCCCTCAGGTATAACAACACAATAAGTAGCAATCAAAATACAATTTAAAATTTGCCAATCTAGATCTTTGTGAATTGTTGCTCCTTGTCTATGTGCAATTAATGATCCCCCCTTGAGGCGCCCCCTCACACCACACATACCATGCACAGAGAGGAAATCAAAACCGTCCAGTACTAAATTACCTCTAGCCCAGGTGTCTTTTAGAAATAAAAAAACAAACTGCACTAACTCGCATAGTAACTTTTCATCTGAGACCAAATGTGAATTCCTCATGGAGTTCCAAGATACTAGTCAGAGATAGGCAGGAGAGCTAAAAAGGTTGACTTAATGATTTTAACTGGGCAATAGATTCCCGTAAAGACAAAGCCAGCCATCTCCAATCTTGGACTTCTGTTACTTTAGGAACCACACCATCAGACAAACTCATAGTAGTCACTTGACTTGATCCCAATGCTACAGTTGAGTGAACGTTCCCCTGTAAATTCTTGTTGGTGGCAATAGTAGGGTGAAAAGTAGTAATATCAAAACCTCGTTTTTGCAAGGGGCCAGCCTCCTTTAACAGTAACGAGTGAACAAGAGGGGAAGGAATGATCAGTCTAACATAATCAAATCAATCAATTTTATATCAGCTGAAGAAATTAATCTTAATTCCGGTATCGCCGAAAACAAAGTTAGTATGTAGGTCCAATAAGAGTATGACCCACCCTTGTCAAATAAATAATTCATAATTAAACTAGGATCGTCTGGAAAGACTGGAGCTCTTAAACGAGTAGCAAGCTCATCTGAGCATCTACTCTCTTGTATCTTGTTAGATTTCAGCACACAATCCCTATTGTTATGGTCTAATTTATTATCAGCTAATTAATGTATATAAATAACACACCTGGGGATATCTCTTGAGTCATGAGATACCTGTAGAAATTGGCTTCGTGTTGAGACCTACTTCCATCAGTAATTAGGCTCTTTTGACTTAACACACTGTCAATTAACATTCTTACTGAATCTACATACATACTCTTTTCTGACTGACGAGATCTATCAGTTAATCGGCCAGCATGATCTAAATTGGCATTTGACAAAGCTGCACTTCGTAGATGAAGATCCTCACTTCCCATAACTAGCGGTACTTCCTTATCAGATGGATGATACAACTCGGTCTTACTGAGATGAAGGTCACTGTTTGACCTCATTGAAGAGCTATTCGACTTTCCTTTAGAAGGGTCATTAACACCCAGAAAGTCCCTGTGTGGGAGACTCAAAGATCCTTTTCCAATTGCCTGAATCCCTTGAGGTATAACATCTACTTCCTCCCTCGTTAAGATGGGCCCTGTTGACGTTTGGGTAACAGTTCTCGAGTGGGCTGCATGATTTTTAAATATATAAAATATATCATTTAGCCCATACTTAATAGATTTTAAATGCAGATCATTCCTCCCAGTATCCTTCTTATTTTTTAATGCTTGGACCCTTCTTGATATTCGCATTGTGTAGCTGTAGTAGTACGGGATCTCTTATTCTGAGTCAACACAGACCTTAAACCTTGATGCTTACTGGCACCCGGTAGCTCAGAGTCTGAGATCATCAAAGCTTCCTCCTCCACCCAACTTTCATTTATCAGATTACTAGTCCCTTGTCTTTTAGGAACTTTCGCGAAGATTTATTTGAAGTTATCTGAGACGTTGCCAATTTACGTTGTTTTTTTAAAGACATTTGTACATTACATTTTGCAGAATACGAAAAGTTGTTTGCAGGAGGAGCAGGAATAATTACCTCTATCACTTCATCCATAACTGTTTTCCCCCTATTTCCAGGTACTTCCTCAACTACCTCCACCACAGTAAGTTCAGCATTAGGATCAACCCCCCCCTATCCTAAGATCCTTTGTTTATTTTAAAATCAGAGCTTGTCAGGAATTAAACACACAGCCATCAAGACTTAATTCATGACTGCTGTATGCTTCCTTAGTTCCTCCAAGATCTGAACATTGCACACGCCAAGCGGAGATACCCTGTCAGCTAAATCCTTCAATGACTGTATATTTTGATCTTTAACACACGTCGGGAGCGTATTCATTTGCTTGTCAAATTCCTCATTATGTACAAATAATCTCATCAAAGAGACTTCTCCCATAAGAAATGTTGGATCATGAAAGGAGCAATCTAAAACCTGAACAGTCGATTTGCACATTCTTTCAATCTAGAATTATATGGAATACCAACTTTCTCTGTATCTCGGTCCTCACCAAAAAGGGGTTGTGACGATTCCATACCATCAACTGTATGGATATTAATTGGTACTATGGGATTGGTGTATTAAATTGAACATAATTGAGCACAATCCAACAGGTCCTGATGAGTTTCAGGAGATGGGGCAAGAGGCGTCACAGCCGCTCTTGAAATACTTGCTCTACGCATATTAGGAGGAGCTATAGCTGCTGATTTAACGTCCTTTTTAGAAAGTGGTGTTTCTTTCCTCAATCTAATAAGTTACAGGGACACAGAACCCTGACAAGCACAACCCAAGAAAAGGCAATCCCACCAGCCACGCAATAGCTTACAACCTTTCCAGATTACCTCAACACTGTGAAGAATTAATTATAATTTTAAAGCAATCAACTTGATGCACACCACTGCCTCAGGCCAACAGGCTAACATGCACGCATTCCTGGGTGCGCGCGGCCTGATAGCTATGTAGTGCACGAGTCTGGCAGGGGGCGTGGCTTCAGGGTAGTATAATGTTGAAAAGCATTGATGGTATGAAAAAGAGATGCACAATGAATATAAGTTCCATATAATGGTAAAACCAGTATTATTAGTCTCTTATAAGTCACTGTAGACGAAAGTACTGCTGAATAAAGAAGTATAAAGCTCCACTGGTAACAAATGGCAGCAGCTTCTCAACACGCATTCTGACCAGGAATTCCAGCACAACAGGCACTCTGTCGCACCCTGTGCGCGCTCGCGGGTGTGCACGGCCTGTTAGCTATGTAGTGCACGAGTCTGGCAGGGGGCGTGGCTTCAAAGTAGTATAACGTTCCAAAGCATTGCTGAATAAAGAAGTATAACGTTCCACTGGTAACAAACGGCAGCAGCTTCCCAGCACGCGTTCCGACCAGGAATTCAGGCACAACAGGCACTCTGTTGCACTCTGCATTCATTATAAACATTTGTTATAAGACAGAAGCACTTTTTTTTTCTTCACAGAAATGGCAAACACACTGGAGTGGTTACAGGAAAACTTCCCAAAAGAAGCAATGAGTGACAATAACATCTCTAATAGTACACAGTACATATCTTAATGTAAACAAATAATGTAATTTGTATAGATTTCCTTAAAATAATAATTTCTGTTTTTCTTACAGTACATAGTTTTCATAAACAAACCACGTCCCAGTTCAATTATACACAATCCCGGGAATCACAAAGAGAAGCCCTACCCCCAACTGTACATAATGAAATCATGAACTTGTCTACAAAATTGGATGAACTAAGTAATGATTTTAAAGAACTTTTACAATATGTGAAAAATCATGTAATTGAAAATGTTCCCCATCACTGTGCTTCTTACACTTGTCCCCAGCAATCATCCCCATCAAATTCTAAATATTTTAATCTAAGACGCTTTGATGAAACCTCACTCCCTTCCTCCCCTCATCATTATTGTGAGAAATTCCGAATTCTCCTACTTATGTTTCCTATTCCAATACCCGATCCCTTTCATAAATGTATTTTTTATACTATAAATATGTTGTATATCATTGTGTGAAATGCCTAAAAAAAAAAAAAGCCTGATTATGAGATCGCTGACAATCCGACTGTCCAAGTTGTCCACACTTCAAATGTAGGTGCCCCCGGACAGGTGCAATGTCCAGACATGTCCGGTTCCACATGACTCACTTTGAATTGGTCCGCGGACACCGCACCTGTTCTAAGGACAACCACTGCATGCACTCTGCAATTCCTGCCTGATGGGTGTCCGCCTATGGCCGTTAAGCCCGCGGACGTCCCTGGACGTCGTCATGTCACCACACCCATGCAGCGTGACAGCGGGCCTCATCACGAGTTGGCCGCTAATGGCGATGGCGCTATCTGCCCTACCGCCAAATCCCCCGACGCTATTAGTGCCGGATCACGGGTTTGGCAGTAATGGAAGTCCATATTCCCCACTGAGCCCATTCGGGAATGCCCCCTTCCCCATTAGGCTCAATGTGGAATTTTCGCGCTCATACCGCCGGCGGATTTCCCGCCGGCGGTATGAGCCCGAATTTTCGGTGGATTTCCCCTCAGCTCAGAGCTGGGGAGAAATCCGCCGAAGCCCTGATTTGGCGGCCCTTAAATCCAGCAGTAATAGCGCTACCGCCGGATTTAAGGGTTACTGCCAAACTCCTGATGAGGCCCAGCATGTCTGCGAACGGTGTCCGTAACCGTGAACAGTTTTAACGTTTTTTTTCCCACCAATCTGGGCTGTTCAAAGCTAAAGCGTTACCCTTCCACAGCTCGCAGACCCATTCTTGGTTGATCTGACAACTTTTCAAGGCCTTTTTGTGACTTGTGTCTCCGCGGACAGTGGAACTGTTTGTGGGTGGTTCCTCTAAAGGGACCCACCCATTACTTTTCCTCATTCTCAATCTGGCTATCCAGGAGTGAGCACCTGCTTGCAGTTCCTGAGTTCCTGCTTTGCAGATCTGTTTTGTGGAGACCATCATGGCATCTGCTACGGCCACTTCTGCTCCACCACCATGATCCCCATCCGGGGGGCCAGGAGAGGGGAACAGGCGCAGTGATAGAGAAGAGGAGGATCAAGAAGAAGATGAAGATGAGGTGGAGGAAGTCCCGATCTTCAGCACCCAGAGTGAGTCCTGGTTGTGGCATTTTTTTACCACCGTAGGGGGTGTACTAAAGGCTCTGGCAGCCAAGGTTCGATGCACTGAGTATGTACTCCATTCCGGAAAACTGGGCTTGTACTCCTACGGGACCACCTCCATGTGGCGCCACACCAAGTCCAACCACCTGGGGGCACTGAGGAAGGTGGTACCTTTCTCAGGGAAAAGTAGGTTGACACCCTCTACCCCATCTTCTTCGACTGCTCCTCTCACCACAAAGAATACTCCTTTGGGGCAGAGGATCCCTGCGGCGGCCTCACAGGCCCTTCAGAACGCTGTTGACCCTTACCTCTCGAGGGTCACAGTGCTATGTTTGTACTGTGAAGCAACGATCTGTAGGGGGGAGCAGTTTTGAGTCTGCTGTCAGGAAGAATGAGAAACACTGCCACCTACCTGATGAAGTCCCGCCCAACATCTTCCTCTCTCCGCCTATACCTTTTCCCTGTGGTTGGTGCTCCTCCCCTCACTCCCGTACCTTGCCTCTCCTGCAAAAAAAAAGCCAACACAATTACAAAACCAAAAAAACACAAAAAGGGTCCTTTAGGAGCTATATTTCACAATTAAAAAATATAAGTGAAAAAAATGTCACAGGCTCCTGTGCAGCCTGCATAGTCTGTGAACAGAGCGAAAAATGGTGGCTCTTGAAACTTTTTGTGTTTGGCTTTTATATATTTTTGAGATTTTTAGTTTTGTAAACAACTAAAATGTTTTACTGAATTTAATTATTTCTTCCACTTTCACAAGAACTGCTTAAAAGCATTTTGAATGTTTTCCCGAAAAATCTGATACCCGCTCCATCTCTGAAAAATGTTGGCAATATCAGATTTATTGTACTCATTATGAAAAGATGCCATGCAACATCTCGCAGAAAAGCACACACAGCTTTATTGATGTTGCACCTTCCTTTTTCCATTTGCGGACCAAATAAACTGGAAAGCATCCACATCCGTCTCTGAGCAATGCGAGAAAAAATAATTTTCAAATTTGGGAACATTCCCTTCAACTTTCCCAATGTCTCCTTCGTTGCAAACTGCAATGAAATTCCAGTCACATAACCCAAACTGTTTCCTCCAGTCCACCCACTTCATCCCTTGCACTCCATTCCATGAAACTTCACATACATGCAATCCAAGATTATCCACCAATCCACACTGCTCTGCATAGACCTTCAACCAATTGACCAAAGAGTCCCCCAAAATCCACACTCTGCCTTCTCAAACACATAACCATAGCCATTGTCGGTGCCCTCACAACTCCTGCTACCCTCTCTTCATGTACACCACATCCAGGAAACCTGATTGGCTGATCCCCACAGTCCCCTTTCCATGTCAAGCATCCTCAAATGACCTGAATGTGGCACGTGCTGTCTGCGGACTACTGCGGTGTCCATGGACGTCGGGCCAATCAAAGGGGTCGGTGGGAGTGTAAATTCAATTTCAGTTATTTATTCCTTAGTGGTGGCTCTGAAAAGAACCTTTTTTACAGGGTTTGTTAATAAGCACCTTTTTTTCCTTTTTTGTTGCATTTATTTACTGTAGTACTGTACACTCTACATCTCCCCTTACAATTTTCTTATAGGAACTTTTTCAATGGATTCTTAACATTGTGAAGGAAAATTGCATTTGTGACATTTGTGAAACAACTCCATCTTCACAAAAAAATTAACACCATCAGACTTTATATTGTCATTCTGAAAAGATGACATTCCTACATCATATAAAAAAGCAGATACAGCTTTTTGACAAGCTGCCTTGATTTTCCCATTTGTAGACAAAGTTTTTTTAAAATGTATTTATTTTATGGTGCACTTAGTTAAAACAAACCTTAGGCACAGTTTAACATTAAAAAAATTACAAAAGTCCAAACGTACAAACTTCACATTGATTAAAAGAGATAAAAGTAAAACAACATTATACAATCAGACAATTACGAAAATATAGTAAAATAAGAAAGCATCAGTGAACTTTCCTTTACTAGAACACCATACACAATTGCTGCCACTCCTATTAATCTAATTTGATGGGTGATGTCATCTCATTATACCATCAAGGATGTTCCGATATATGGAGTAATATTCCTACCAATGGAAACGCAAGTGTCTGAATTTCAGGACCAATCTAGTGAGTTAACAATATTTGTACAGCGTCCTTCCAGACATAAAACCCAGCTCCTGTGACGACCAGTGAGGATGCACCATACAAAGTGCTCCAAAACTAGTTGTCCTGAGTATTCTAGCTTTTCCCCACAAAAGCGGAATAAGCCTTTGGATAGCAGACCTTCAACACTGGACATTGTGTTAAAATGTGTTGACTCGATTCCATTCTCTGGACATAGCCTTCAAACTTTATCATGTAGGGGGACACCAATACAACTCTCTTGTATTCATAACTTGGCAAAATATTGAAACAAAGGCAGGTTATAAATTCCCTCATCTTCCTATCACATACTTTCAATATATATGTACAGCTGCTCTTATCGGAGAAACTCTGGTAGCTGTATTCTCAACGCCTCTTGTCGTGTAGCCTTTGTATGGTTTGTGATCTATCCCACATCCAGGTTTTCATCTTGATTTGGTTCAAATAATCAGGCATCCCAAGAATTCTATCCATAACAAAGTCAATGTTCTTAAAGTGGCTACAGGCTGTAGTCTCGAGTGCCAACAAGAAGTTATTAGGATAATCCCTGGACAGCTTCCTGGCCATTAATCCCAATAATGTAGTGTCCTTAGATTTCCTCAACACCGGCGAGAAATATAGTTTACAACGTTTGGCTAGCCAGCATGAGCGGAGTGATGGGACACCCAGCTCACAACTCAATGCCTATACTGGAGTTGTTCTGGGTACATTTAATGTGGACCTTAATATTTTACCCTCCAAACGGTCCAACCAATCAACATGTGATTCAGATAATAATTTGAGGCCATAAGTAAGTATCCAAAATTATACTGGATTGATTTCTTTTTAATACAGCTTCTGTATTATTACCGCCTAAAGTGGTGGTGAAACGCTTCAGTTCTTACAATTTCTTAAGTTTGCAAGGTATTATAACAGTATTGACTGGGACGCGAGCAAAGCAAAAATCCCAAGTATACATAGCAATCGACCACTTATAATTTACATGTATTAAGTCTCCATACAAAAGAGCAGCTCCGCCTAGATGTATTGCTAAGGATCATTATCTTAGTCTTTGCAATGTTAATGCTCAGGTTATTGGCCTTAGCATAGGCAGCTAGAGTGTATATCGAATGCTGTAACCGAATCGGTGAATGGTCCAGAAGGACTGTATCATTGGCATACATTAACCATGGTACTGCTACTGTGCCAATATGGGGTGGAAAATGGGTTGCCTTACCCAGATTAGAATTAAAATCTGATAAATAAAGGTTATAAAGCAGGAGGGCCAATACACATCCCTGCTTCAGTCCCCAATTGGTGTTCATTTTTTGTGTTAACCGTCCATCTTGCGTCATATGCAATGAATCAGAAGTATCATTGTATAAAGACTTTATATAGTAAAGGACGTTAGTCAAGTCCCCATTCAGCTAACTTACTTCAAAGCGTTGGACGACACACTGTGTCAAACGCCTTGGAGTAATCCACTAAGCACAGAAAAAGTTTAATGTACATCTCCATGTTTGCCTCTGATTTATTTCATAACAAATAATCTTGACAGCAGGAAACAGTTTCATTAGGCTTTTGAAGAAATCCTTCAGAGCAACCTGAAAATACACATACAAACACATATGAAAAGTCACATACCCCAAACAGTCCCCTCCACAATGCACAATTACAATGTCTAGATATTTAAAGTGAGCCATACTCTCACAAAATGAAAACAAGCTTGCTCAGTTTAAGCCACAAACTACATGCCACAAATCTTCCACTTGTGCCAATTCAATAATTACAAAGATGCCATAATTTTCAGCATACACCTTCAATGACTGAATTGAAGAGTCCCTCAAAATCCACACACGCTGTCTTCTCAAACACATAGACATAGCCATTTTCAGTGATCTCATAACTCCTGCAAACAAAACTCATGCTACCATCTCTTCCTGTTCCCCACACCTGGCAAACCTAATTGGATGTTCCTCACAGTCCCCTTTCCATGCCAGGCATCCTCAAAAGATCTGGATGTTGCATGGGTCGTCCGCGGTCTACCTCAGTGTCCACGGACCCTGTAACACAGGGGCAGCCTTTCTAACCTTTCCACTTCCATGTTATGAACACTCCCTCATTGGCTGCTTTCAAAGAGTTGCACATCAATCCACCAATCACATCCAAAATGTCAACAGCTAATCTTGTCATCTCAGTTCAACACTTCAGATGTACACTTGAACTCTGAGAATACATATCTCCTGTTAATCAAAGGCATCTGCATCAAAAACTGCTGTAAAACTGTCCAAGATTTCTATTTCCCGATTCAAGAAGATCTACATCTAACAAGACAAAGTACAGGTATGCTTATATTTAAGAAAATATTTTCTTCAACACTTTCACAAATATATATATATGTGTGTATGTATATATGTGTGTGTGTGGTTCCTGCTACTTACCCTGGAATAAGCTCCTCAATAAGCATATTCTCATTTTAAACCACTCTAGCAAATACCATGCATTGCAACATTCATCACCTGCTCACATGAAGCAGCAAACAATTAGAATGCTCTGCGTTTCAAAACAATTCTTTGTAGAAGCATTTTGATGAAAGTTAAAAAATGCATATGTACATTTATAGCAGCACTGTCAGTTTTTCGTAAAAGCAGAAAAAATAGATGTATAGACAATTTTTAATTAGCACGCAGTGTGTGCCTGTTTAATGTATTGACAGTACATGTATACTTCCTAACATAACCCATTCCAATCTTTAGCTGCTTATGAAGTCCTAATTTCTTCTCTACAATTTGGGCCTTGTTGTCATGCTGCGCCCATGCAAGCTCTGGCAACAGTGGAGATTCCAGCGTAGAGGGATTCGGTAGCTCCATCAATTAGAGCCTGCGGTCTAGTCCTCACCCAAGTTGGCCGCCTGCTGTAGCTTGTTGCAGATCCCCGTTGCTTCTTTGAGGCTGCTAATTCCCCTCCGGTTCTCTGCCGGTTTCCTCCTGTTACTCTTACACTGCATTTTCCTTAGTCTCGCTGTACCCTTCCTTCCGCGCTCTGCGGATTTTCTCCCCTGGCGTCTGTGGCGTTTAGCCAGGCTTTCATATCCGCTTCTTCGTGGGTGTGCCGACTTTTATCTGGCGCTTCAGCCACTTCGCTTTTTCCTGTATTACAGTTTGAATTCATCCAGTCATTTCGTCTGGTATTCTGACTGTCCTTTTATTTCCTGCACTATCCCCACTCTCTTGCGTTCTTATTGAGTGTTTCTCTGCCTTCACACTTACCTGTCCTTATTTTCTAGACTTGCCTTTCTCGCGCTCGCAAGACTTTCCTTCTCATTCATTGCCGTTCCTGTTATTCTATCAGGAAGGCAGTCAGAATTCCATCTCCGACTGGTCTCACTAATGCACTACGTCTGTCCGCTCCAGCACACGTGAGTAGCAAGGTTCTACCTTACTCACAATCGTTTTCCTCTGGTGTAGTATCCGCTCCTCTGGCCCTATTCACAGTCCTCTCTGCTAAATACGAACTTGTGTGGTCTTACCTAGCACTTGGATTACAAAAGAACCACATCCTGCTCTCCAGTGACATTTGCAAGACAGAGCATTCACCATCGGAAGACCTATTGGCAAAGCTTCCTTGTTTACTCCTGCCAGGGTTTTTTGTACCCAAAGGCTTTTCTCCTGGTTTAGGGGGCTTGCTCCTTGGGGTTGCCTTTGGCTTGGATTTTATTCAGGTCAAGGTGGCCTCCGGGGGAGCTCGTCCTTACCTCCACGATAAGAAGGAAAAGAAGACTAAAGAAAAGAAGACCAAGGAAGTAAAAAAGTCAATAAAGCAGAAGCAGTCAGAGACCAGTGACGGCTCCAGCGACGACCCAGGTAAGGAGGAAGCTTGAGAGGATTCGCCGGTGCATGACACTTATACTTCAACGTTTAAATGGGAAAAGTGAAAATACAAGTCCCACAATGCAAACAAAAAAATCTGACTACATTAACACCTACAGATCAGAATGCATCATGTTGGCAAGTATGCATATACTCCTAACATATTAAACTTCCACACACCACCTGCCATTTAAAAGTGTACTACAAATCGTTTCCATCAACTGTTCTTCAATTTTACACAATGTAACACACAAAGCTTCTATAAATGCACATATGCACTTCTTAACTTTCATGAAAATGCTTCTAAAAACCCATTTTTTTTTTGAAGGTCCAGCAATTTCATTAACTGTTTTTCCCAACAACTCATACCTTCATAAATAACAAACTTGCTTACTAAAGGTACTTCACCATTACCACATATCCCCACTAACTTTCTCTTACAATTGCAGAAAAGAAGCACATTGTCGAAGACGAGAATCGAAATAAAGAATACCCTTCACATCCTACAAAGTACATTAATGTACCATGTATATGTATGTAATTACAAGAGCACAGTTCCACTATATATTACCCCCAGACTACACTTTTCAAACCAACATTTCTTTCACACTAACTCATTATATTGCACCTTTCTCACACTTCCTATTCCCATCTAAAGACCATCATTGTAACACCCATTGTTTTCCTGGAAAACCCACAATGTCCCTACTAATTTAATTACACACCACTCCCTTACTCACCAACCTAATGCCATCACACCTCTACAGACTTACTCTCACAACCACACCTCTTATGCCACCTCACAATCAAAGAGCACTGTATTAAGCTCTCCAATAACACCCACACACCCATTCACAATACATGCATATACAGTACACAACCTTCAAATCCAAACTGTCTCTTTTCCCACCAGATACAACAGAATGCCTACTAAAAAGCAACTCTGTAGAAAAGAAAGGAAAAATAGAGAAGATGAGAATAAAACCAAATCATATAGTCATCCACCTCTAAAACAATTTATCCAAAACATGAAAACAAAAGAGCTGGTAACCTCACTCAACAAAACGAAGCCAGTCACGACTAAAAAAGGTAGGGCCCCTCTCGCAAAAACTGAAAGTAAAAACATATGTACAAAGAAAAGCAGACCTACTAGCGAACCTAACCATGTATCTACCAGTGTTAACGTAGTCACTGTCCAAAAAATGTATGTTGCAAACATTTTTCCACTGTAGAGTTCTTCACAATCTTATAAACGCAGCTGAAAAGTCACGATCTACCCTTAAAAACAGCAGGAGACTAATTGTCAATGCTCTAATTGACAGAGCTTTTCTACTAAAGAGAACATATTTTATATTGATTTTTAAACAGACTGAAACCACTAACTAAATGTATCAATACATTACAAGAAGTACTTCTAAACATGTGCATTGTCAATATAGAGATCTTTTCAAACTTCTGTGATGGTGAATGGATTCACACAAGCAGCACAGGACCATATTCCAATTAAGAAGCTTATAGACAAGAACAACAACAAAAAACAGCCATAGACAATAGTCAAGGGAATGAAATGGTAGAAGACACCATTATGGCAAAAGAAACCCTTTTAGAAAAAATGTCCCCAAAACACATTCAACCAAATGCTCCTTTCACTCAAATAAAGGGACATGCAGCACAATGTGTAGCATACGCCAACAATCCCTTAAATCTTTACAACAATTCCTCAATCACTATGTGAAACTAAAAGACAAAAGTAGAATGAAAACTTTACAAACCATGGACTCCTGTCCAGTGAGCAGCCACACTGGTCTCCAAGGACATTCATTAGCCTGTATTTCGGGACCTGCTTGCAAAAGCACCTTCCACCACATTAAAATGTTAGCAATACACCATTCTGCTATACAGAATCTTTTGCATAGACTAAACTATGCACAAAGTCCTGCTCTAGAACTGCAAAATTTAAATAACATTCTTCTACATGGAACATCCAAAGAACTGCTCCAAGAAATTGAGCACATCCAAAGTAAATACTTTCGAACTGAAGTTGACTTAGAAAATTCTGTAACTTCAGAAAACCATTACTGAAAACCTCATAAACACCAATGTTCTTACAAAGACATACAAAAAAGAAATGGCTACATTTCAAAACACATCTACTAAAATACCAGACCAAGTATGTGTCTGTTGTCGCAGAACCTTTTATAAAAAGAGCACACAAATAGTAGATATAGCCTACAAAATAGAGAACAATGAGGAATCCCAATGGTTTCAAGTAGCTTTATATCTAACAGAAATTAAATACAAAATAACTCGCCCCTCAATAGTTTGCACATACTGCAACACAAAGCAATAACCAAATGCCAGCACGTGCTATCACTATTAACTTACAATAACTTAACTTGTATGAGAGAATTATAATCCAAACAGTACACCCATTTCAAGCTATAATACGCCTTCCGCCGAAATCATCCAATTTACCTCCATCTGAGCTACTAAAGGGCATGCGTGGCAAAGTAGTTTATTTGCCATTACATCTCAAAGAAAATGTAAATACTCTAGGAGTACAGCAGCCAATAGATCAATCTTTTATTGTACTAGTTAATGGTGTACCAACAAAAGACAAAACAAATTGGCAACAACTAGTCGGCTGAAACAAACTTAGACAAGCCCTATAATATCTAAAAGAAAACAATGAATTCTACAAAGATATAAACATAGAGGAAAACTTAAGAGAAACCACCCAAATAATTCAAGACTCACCAGCAACCAGCCAATTTGAACGTGTAGATCCCGTTACTGCAGCCAACATTTTAGACCTGTATACAATTCACCCACTACACTTCAAAGACACAATTGACGACACATTAGAAACATATCAAATGCATCAAGCCAAACGATACCCAATGAGTATATGGGAAAAAAGAGTAGAAATACGTTCTTTTCCTCTACTCCTTCCTACAGGAAAAGGAAGAAGATATGATGAAAGGTCCACACAAATTAGTGCATCAGAATATCGCTCTTTAAGAATGTATTCTGAAGACCCCAGATTCAGACAAAATGTTGAATACATTTTCCACCTCCTCTTCATAAGTGAACTAGCAACTCTGTTATGGAGTTGCACACACATTAAAAACAGGCTGTAACTTTTTAAACATGTCCACTACCCGACTGCTTCAAAAGATAAAAAACAAAAATTAAGTTTTGCAGTCAAGTATCTTAAAAATGCGTGGTGCAAAAGAATACTGGTTCCGACGTCACGCTGATGTACGTAGTATGCTAAGGAACCTAGGCCCACCCACATGGTTTGTTACTTTAAGTTGCGTAGAGTACGCATGGGATGACTTGCACAACTTCTTACATACTACAGACCAAAATAAAGATGAAATAGATATAAAAACACCACGAGAACTCTGTTCAAGATACTTTCACCATCGCTGCCTTGCCATGCTGCACTTAATCTGCAATAAATCTACCCCTCAACTCTGAGAAGTGCAACACTTCTTTTGGAGACAAGAATATCAATCCAGAGGAGCACCACACATCCACATGCTTTTGTGGATAAATGATGCTCCTACATTTGGCCATGATAGTGATGCCACTGTTACACAGTTTACTGCAAAAAACATTACCTGCAACATCCCATCCGAAACCACAGATAATGATCTACATACACAAATCTTATGCTTCCAAAAACATAAGTGTAGCAAATACTGCAGACATAGATATAAAATCAAAGGCAAATACTGTACCAAATGTCGCTTTGGCTTCCCTAGACCAGTTTGCACAAAAGGACAGGTAAATAGCTTGATGTATTCTGTTAGACACAGCGTAAAAGGCAAATCCCCTCAAAACGCATAGCACATTTAAAGGGACAGACAAAGCATCCAAGTACATCAATGATTACAATGCAATCATTGCCCTCTTGAAGAATGCAAACATAGACATACATTATATTGCAGACAATTCCAATGCAGTTGCAAGATATGTCACAGCCTATCTCACCAAAGCTGAGAAAACAGAGCTAGAAGACCTCTGGGATGACATATAATCCAACAAAAAACGATCACAAAAATTGTGCGGCTTTGGTATACAAATTTGCTCTCTCATAGAGAATTTGGCTGCTACGAAGCTGCAGACCGTTTAACAGGTACAGCCTTATATGGCAAATCTGAAAACATTGTCTGGCTGAACATGGGTCCAGCTTCATCCTGAAAAAAATTACTAAAATCCTACCAAGCGATAGAAACCATAGCCACAAATGATCCCAACAGCCAGGACATTTTAAAAAACAATGTAATTGACATATAATACCCAAACAGAAGCACTGCTTTGGGAAATATGTGTCTATATGACATTGCCCAAAACTACACCTACAAAACAATGTCACACCAAATGAGAAAACTGGCAAATATTCAGTCTCAACTTGTGAAGAAAGCCTAGTGAAACTCAACAAACCCAGTCTAGTTAATCATATAAAGTTATCATGTAAATGTCCACAACATAGAGAACTGTATTACATAGCCCTACTCCAACTTTTTAAACCTTGGAGAAAAGAAAAATAATTATTAGGTGGCTATGACTCATTTGAAGCTGCATTCAAAGCAAATGAAAGCATTATAACAAATGACAATTTCAAACAATACAAAGACATGTTGGACAATGAACACCAATAAGAGGAAGACATTGAAGCTCAACTAGATAAAGACACTCCTGAGGGCAGTAAACCTTCCCTTACAGGAAGTCAAGAACCACTGGGAGAACCACTCATTCTTAATGAAGTAGAAATAGCCATGAATGAGGTAGAAAATACCATGTATCAATTTAAACAATCTGAGGAAGACTTGTCAGTGCTCGAATCACAGCTAAATGATGAAAAACTCACCATTTATCTAGAAGTCATTCAAGAAATTGAACATGGTTTTAAACATGAAACTAAAACCTGTATTTGTCAAAATTAAACCAATGCTCCTGTATGTAAGTGGTGAAGTTGGTTCTGGTAAAACATTCTTCATTAAAATAATCAGCAAATTTCTACAAAACATAACAAATAACCTTTCGGCTGTAGTAACAGCCCCCACAGGTTTAGCTGCCTACAGCACAGGAGGTGTAACTTTACACCGACTACTGCTCCTCCCTGTAGAACACAAACAAATTAGAATAATAAAAATTATCAGCAGAAGCTGCTATTGAAGTACACAGAATTCTGAAACAAATGTAAGTGCTTCCAATAGATGAAGTAAGCATCGTTTACAACCTCATGGTGGCTTTAATTCATCTCAGAATGCAGGAAGTCCTGAAAACCGACTCCAAAGAACTGTTTGAAGAAAAGCATGTTATTATTTTTGGAAACACCCTACAGTTAACACCAGTAAAAGGTCAATCTATTTTGAAACCATTAGGGCACAAACAAATCTGCAATACACTCGGCAGCATTGGAAATGTAAATCTCTGGCAACATTTTCACCACAAAGAACGAACTCAAAACATGCATCATTCTGCAGACCTCACCTATGCTAACATTTAAAAAAGCATTAGAACTGGTCTGCTTACTTAAGATGCATAATCCATCTTAAATAGTAGACTTATCCATGAGCTATATGGACGAGACAAACTAGAAGTGCACGGCATGACTCTTACTATGTGTCAACAAGCAACAGCAGAACTAAATAACTTAGACAAATGTATCTCTAGCACAGCTGGATTGGAGAAAATATTGACTTTGTCTCTAAACTGCAGAGTAATTCTAAAACATAACCTTGACATAGATCCATGTTTAGTGCATGAAACAATTGGTATAGTTGTTGGCTTCCAAACATGTCCACATGACAACAACATTCAGTTTGTCAACATCTACTTTGACAAACTTGCAGAAGTTAAAGGAAATTGGCCGCACAGTAGCACGTTTCCTTCTTTTCAAAGACATGTACGTACGCAGAGAACAATTTTCTCGATCTCATACATATGCTGTCACTATGCACAAATCACAAGGTCTAACTATAGATCAAGCATTGACTGACATTGGCAGCACAGTCTTAAAGAAGGTATGAGTTACGTAGTGCGTTCATGTCTGCGTACATTCAATGGTTTACTCCTAGTTAACTTTGTTTCAAACAACGCTGACATTTTTTTGCATCCTGGAATATAACAGGCTATGTGAACTATACACCCTGCATCTAGATATGTACCCTGTACCTCAAAAAATTGAAACCTTTTAAAAAGAGAACTAATACAAACAGAATCTATAACAGATCTCCCAACAATACCGCTAAAAAAACAACAACCAACTCCTCCTGCATCAAAGAATACAAACACAAAACTGTCTAGTGTAAAGTCAACTGCACGTCTATCACAAAACAAATACACAAATGTCTCTTCTGCAGAAAAATCTGCAGGCCCATCAAACAATCCACAAACAGAACTCTCTGGCCCATTTAAATTCAGCAACACAACTAGAGTACATTATTATGCAAATGTAACAATCAATCTTCTTTTTCAATTGCCACCAATTCTTCTCAACATTTACTTAAACGGCTCAGACCAGTTGTGTTTTCAAATGCGCGTCCTTCATAGAAATGCCACAAATAATCCTGACAACACTTTCGCAGGTATAAGGCAAGAATTGGACTACTGTGCAGGAATGGTCAAACTTACCATAAACACACAGGAAGATCCACAAGAATTCCTAATGTACTTACTACAAGTACTGCAAACCAAAAACATCCCTATAAATGAAAACTTCCAGATTTCATACATGTGGAAACATACATGCACTCTGCAACCGTGTTTCACAAGAGCACATCCCTAAAGCACACCCCTAAATCCATTGCATTTCACCAACTTCTGCAGAATGCAAATCATGGCATAGTATGCCCTTTTTGCAATTCAGACAATGATTTCACCATACACATGAACTCACATAGCCAATATGTCATAATAATGCTTCTGAGGTACAATACAAATGGTACCAAAAATAACTGTAAATGTACATGCTTCACACACGGCCAAGTATCTCTTGGAAAGAAAACCTTCACAACAGTAGGTATAATATACCACACTGTTTGTTGCACAACCACTTTAGGACACTATACTGCATATGTCAAAAAAAGAAGTGGTTTGTTTTAATGTAACACCTCTGTTACTCCAAAGCATAGGATACCAACAAATCTAACAAATGCCTACTTAATTTTCCTTCAACCCAAATTTAGTCACTAAACTGTGCCACAATTAACAGTTAGAATACGCCAAGAGGTATCTAACTACATTCATAATACTACAATAGTACTTTTAAAAGTCAATATAGTTAGAATACACCAATAGGTATCTAACTATTTTAAGCTTTCACTTAATCACAACATATGTCAAACAAACATACTATCACACTTACACTTGGAAAATTGTAATCAGGTTTTTTTAATCCGGTATGGATTTTATTTCCCAATGATTATTTAATGTCAATACAACAGTAGTGTGTCATACACTAATGTTGTACCAAACATAGTACTTTGAATGTACTGTTTATGATGGTCTAAAAAAGTTAATTTATATGTAGAATTGTATACAATTAAAGCTTTTAAACTATCCTGCTTAACAAATTACACTGTTTTGTTTTCCACAGAAAATGAACGAGTAATTCCAGCTTCATAACGCTATGGAACTAAGTAACCATACCACTATAATCAAATACATATTCAATAAGACAATCCTCAATTGTACTACAATTGTAAGTACCATATACAGTTGAATTATATAATTCCACCATATTACAAACACGTTATACTCCCACTACATTACCTATAATTACCATACACATATTACTACTGTGGTGATTCTGGCCATACTCCTACTACATTACCTATAATTACTATACACATATTACTACTATGGTGACTGTGGCCAGTGTCCACAACCACCACAATACAATTAACCATATAACAAGTACATACCATACACCGTCAACTAATAAAACTCACCCAGAACCCTCTGCAATCCAAATGATGTCTGCGGCAGCATCTGCAAACCCTTATTCCATCTATAGAAACAGCTCCATATCATCTTTATTCCACTCCCCTACCCTTTCCAAACCCTTTTTCACACACCAAATAACTATAAATGTGTTTCCCAAATCGTCCGTTCACGGTGTCGCCAGCGAACTACCACGGTGAGAAACCAGAAGGTGTTTCACACTCTAGTCCCCGGGGATCTCTCTCTCAGGTTGCCAGGGCACAACCATTGCCTTTGGATCCAGACCCGAGGGGTGGACCAGTGCAGGAGGATCACCTGGGTGAGGGGTCTTCGGGGAGTTTTGGTGAGGCAGCCGATGGTGAGATGTGGTATTCCCCCTTTTTTGTTCATCTACCCCATCCTATTTTTTAGGATACTCTGAGGTCCCAACTCCCCTCCTCCCCCTTTCACACAAACACTGGGCCGAGGAAGAGGGTGACTGAGAGTAACAAGACTAACTCTCATACATCGTACTGGACATGTCCCGTTAATCGAGTCAGGCGAATTCAGGCACTTGACTTCAAGTACATACACCTGATGCTAATTAGCTCTCCTTACACGATAAAAGGCAACACCTAAAGACACACTCTGAGCAAGGCAGAATACGAGTACGAGCAGAACTTCCGGGACTAAAGCAAACCTACTGGAGCACAGCAACAGACCAAGGGACGAGAGCTGCGGGCAGAAAACCCCAAAAGTTCCCTACTGGAGGTCTTTGACTCTGAAAGACACGTGGAGAAGGCCAGATCCCATAAGTGAAGACTGCATTGTCGCCAGTGATCCTCCTGGGTGAACGACAGAGTTGGGGAGGCGAGGCCAAGCCTGTGGTACTAACCTTGACTCGTGAACCAGAAATCGCAAAATCCATAAAAGGACACAGAGCTGGTGAGTTGGCAAGTGACCTGAGAGACTGGTGTGTTAAAGTTTGGAATAGAAACCATATATTGCAAGTGAAGGCTGCACGCGTGTGGATGAGACGCGAAGAAAGGCAGACCTGTGAGTGGACTTTGATGTAATGGACAGTTGTAAAATCAGTGATACTAAGTAACGGAGTGGTCCGGTGAAAGGAAGTAGCCCATTCGAAAGTCTCTGTAAAAGGTAATTTGTTTAAAGCGAGAAAGCGAATGAACAACACAAGTGAAATAAAGAAGATTCATTCCTAGAGAAGGAAGAGTGAAAGTTAAACCGTAAACTTTTAGTCAAAGTGGTCCTGCGGTGGTCTGTGAAGAAAGCCACGCTTTTTTGAAAGCCTTCTACATCCGCAAATGGTCCAAGCCCAACTGAGGGAGATCTGAAGTATAATGAGCTTGGGGATGGGAGCCCCCTTGCCAGCTTATTATACTTCAGGTCTCCCTCAGTCAGGCTTGTACCACATTCGGATGTCGAAGGCTTTGGAAAAAATACGCAGCTTTCTTAACAGACAACCGCAGGACCACTTCGACTAAAGGTTCACGGTTTAACGCTCCCAAAGATGCTTTAGAGGGGATTGGGTCCTCCGACGTATTCCATATCTATGACATGTAATCACCACAGCTGTGCTGCGGTGATTACATGTCATAGATATGGAATACGTCGTCGGACCATCCCATCGAAAGAACGTTACCAGGTAAGAAAGTAACTTGTTCATCTATACTGCCAAAAAGGTTCCTATGAGAATCGAATCAAGACCGCTACATCAGATACTAGGGAACTTTGTAGGATCTTAAAAGAAATGGAGGATCCATGCCCAAACATTCTTACAATTTAAAAGAATACAGACTGGTATACCCAAATTGAAAAGGCCATGACCGGCAAGATCCAAATGATAAAAAAGGACATTGAAACTAAGGTTACTCAACTGACTCCATTACCTGTTCCTACCCATGCTCAACACCAGCCACACAAGATAAATCCTTTCTCTTTTGTAGAAGTGAATGAAGAGGAGATTCTGGGTATACTAAGGAAGCTTAAGCCGACGAGCTGTAGAGGTGACATCTGTCCGGCTAAAGTAGTGAAAGCTTGTGCCTAGTTGCTAGCCCCTCTGGTCACTAAGTTTGTTAATGCTTCCTTTAGGGATATGTCAGTTCCTCGAGACATCAAGCAAGCCTGGGTCCACCCCTTTTGAAGAAGCCCACACTTGATCCAGGTATAGCAGGCATCTACCTCCCGATTACAAACTCCCCCTTCCTTTTGAAGATACTGGATAAAATAGCACACGGACAGATCCAGGCTTTCTTGAGCACAGAGGGCATACTAGGCCACAAACAGTTGGACTTCCGGAGTGCTCATAGCACTGAGTCCACCTTGTTGGACCATAAGGCGAACATTCTTAAATCCATGGAAAATGGTAAGACATATCTGTTGATGCTCCTCGATTTGACAACCGCGTTTGACCTGATAAACCACTCCATACTGGCCAGCAGACTAATGGAAAGAGCTTCTTTCTCCAAGGAAGCGGTCAATTGGGTTCTATCATTTCTGTCGGATAGGACTGCAAAGCTTTTTCACGAGGATGCAATGTCAGAGGGACTGACCCTAGAAGGTAGAATGCCACAGGGCGCTTGCCTGTCCCCTATCCTCTTTAATCTATTAATGCTTACAATTTTCGATCAACTGGATGACAATGGTATCTATTATGCTAATTACGCTGACGATATCAGTGCCTCTTTCCATTCTCAGGTAATTACCTCAAAGACACTGAGACCATAAATGTAACCTATAATAAAATCCACCTCTAGATGTTGCTCAATGGCCTAGCCCTGAATAACTCAAAAACAGAGATTGTAATCTTGGGCACTGGGCCTATGCTTCAGTCATATTTTTCCAGCTTACTCTTTTCAAATTGGAGACTATCTTCTACTGACTCTTAAGAAGGTGAAAACCTTGGGTGTTACTATCGAGCAAGAACTCTCAATGAGGGCACATATAAGTTGCCTAGTGTTAAACACATCCTACTAAATTACATTACTGACACTAATCTGACCATTCCTGGACGCTACCAGCTGTGCCACCCTGGCCAGGGCTATCATTGGGAGTCGTATTGACTACTGTTCCAGTGTCTTACTGGGCGTTGGCAAAGGGGAGATAAGTTGCCCTCAAGTTGTTCAGAACAACCCTGTGAGGGTAGTAGTTGGTGTCCGTAAAGCCGATCATGTGCCAAAAGCCAGGAGAGATCCATACTGGCTTCCTGCATAAAAGTCATGTTCCACATGCTATGCATCTCGCATGCATGCCTGTATGGCAAGAGTCCTGCCTTACTCATCATCCCCAAGGCAAAACTGACAAAGGTGAAATATTAATGTTTTCCTTTCTCATTGTTGCGTCTATGGAACACACTCCGGCCTGACCAAAGGCTGTGTTCTAGCCTGTCAAGTTTGAAAAGAAACCTAAAAACATTTCTCTTTGAATAAATACTGATAACTTGCTCTCTCGCCACTCTGTCTGCCTGCATTTCTTTTGTTCTGTCGTATGTCCAGTCTCTGTGCTTTATGCCCCCAGGCTTTTGTTCCAGAGCTATAGAAATATAATAAATAAATACATACACGTTTGTGTTGAACTTTATAATGAGAGGTCTAAGCCCGACAGAGGGGGGACCTACAAGAACTGTCTGGTGAAAGGTCTGAGCCCGACAGAGGGGGATCTTTGTGAACCTTTTGGTTGAAACATTATTTTTGAAGTCAGAGAAAGAGACTTTAACATGGAAGGCCAGGTGGCCCTCGATCCACGGTTTTGGACTGTGTATTTTGTTGGAAACCAAGCCAGAGGGTGTCCTCCTGCCTACAGGGACCACCTTACTCCGTGAGGCCTAACATGGGGAGGAGAGCTGGTTCAACCACATTATCCTTTGAACACTGATTTTTGCATACATTTATCATTTTAACACTTTTTTGTACAAGAGATAGGGGAGGCATTAGGTTTTTGTTAGCATAGGCCATTTTGATTTGACACACTCCACTAGGACAGCCCCAACAATTTCAACAAAGGTTTTACAAATTGTACCCATTGTGTCAGTGTCATACCTGTGATACCATGCCTTCCTGGAGTGGGATGTGACTCAATTGAGACAAATTGGGAGACCCTCAAATTCCAGAAACTTAGTCACAGAGCCTCAGACCCCTACACTGCCACAAAAGAATCCAAAGGCTTTGATATCTGTAGCAGCAGAGAAGCCACTATCCCTCCTAGGAAAAGATGGATGATTCCCACAGACTTGGTCCTAATACTCGAGTTGTTATATAAGATTGGCCCCAAAATCCGGCCTGGCCTGAAAGTTTGGCCTAGATGTCCTAGCAGGCGTCATAGATCCAGACATTTTCAGTAAGACATAAAGGTTCTACTCCAGAACCATGGCGAAGCTCCATTTGAAATACACTGTGGGGACAAAATTGCAAAGGGGGTGGTCGAGAAGGCTCTATTTCCCCGTTTACGGAAGAAAGCGAACCAGAAGAAACAGAGAGGTAGCTTAGGCTTTTGAGAGGCTAATGAAACACCGATCACTGAAGCAAAGAGGGAAGAAATTACCATTCTTTCTCGATCTAGCATTTGGCCAGCGAAATGATCCAGCACCTGCAGAGGCTTTCTTAAAAGTGATTCCTAAGAGAGAAGGACAAGAAAAGGGAATCCCCTTTTTATTCCTCAGACAGGGATTATTATATAGAAAGGAAACCTCCAGAGAAGGCCTAAGTAGTACTCAGTTAGTAATACGCAAAACCCATCGCAAGATTGTGCTGGAGATTGCACGTTCTCATTTGACAGGGGGAATTTAGGCAGTCTAAAACCCAAGCTCACATCAGTGGGAAATTCTACTGGCCAGATATCCATGCTGACATAAAAAAAACTTTATTCAGACATGTGAAATATGCCAGAAAACCAGTGCACATATTCCCTTACCTGCCCCTCTAAACCCCTTACCGATAATATCCTTTTCTCCTGAATTGGGATGGATATCATTGGACCATTGGAAACTTCTAGACTGGGTTATAAATATGTTCTCTGAATCGTTGATTACGCTTACTCCGGTACCCAGAGGCCTTCCTCATGTGGAAAAACAGAACCCAGCACATTTCTTTTTAAATTTGTTTTTATTGGCATTTTCAACATAATCACAACAATCCCACCCCCCTTCCCCAACTGTTCTCCCCTCCCTCCCGTGCCCGACTTTCAGCTCCACAGTACCTTCCATGTACTCTCTCCTCCATTCTTGAATAGCATTTACATTATGTCTAGTATTTTCAAGTTCTGGGGGCACCATTGTTGCTTATAGTCTCCTCGAAGGTAGTCCAATATCATTCCCCAGTCTTTGCGGAATTTGTCTTTCTCCTTGTAGCCCATATGTCAGCCATTCCATGGCTAGTATCCCCCAAACCTTATGTATCCATTCAATGTTCGTAGGAGGTGTCTTTTGTTTCCATTTTCTAGCCAATACTGACCAAGTCGCTATTAACAATATCATAAATGCTTTACACTGAGGTTTTGCTAGCTTTTGGAATTCGGGGTCAAAGAGGCCGCACATCCATTCTATTGGAGTATAGGTTAGCTGACAGCATACCATTTGTTGGATCTGGGCCCTAATCTCTTCCCAGAAGCCCTGCAGTTTTGGGCAGTCCCACCAAACATGCGTCCACTACCCCCTGCCCGACCATCCCCTCCAGCATTCCTGTGTCTTCCCCGGGTACATTGCGTGGAGCCGTTCTGGAGTGTAGTGCCATTGTACCATTACGTTGTACCAATTTTCCTTACTTTCAATTAATCTAGTTAATTTTGGTATTTGTTCCCATAAGTTCTCCCAATGTTTTACATGTATTTCCTCCCCTAAAAACTTTTGCCATCGTGTCATATATGTCCAGATACGATCTGGGCCCTCCCCTTGTAGAATCATGTTTAGCTTAGAGACCGGCTGCCTATCTCCTGAATGTGTTGTGATAAACTTCTCAAATGGGGTCAGCCCTCTTAGTGCTATCTTCTTTGTCAGGTTGTTTCAGACAGTGCCTCAACTGATAGTATTCCATTCTCTCTTTCTCTTTGAGCCAGAATTGTTGCTCACACTCCTCGAATGACCTGACCCCTCCTGTCACCATCATGTCTCCCACTTTTTTACATCCTGCCTCACGCCACCTTACAAATGAGCATTGACTCATCCCCAGATAAAACATTGAGTTTCCAAATAGAGGTGTGAACAGAGATGGGATCGTCGTTAGATGCCCCTGACTAAGAAGACAATCCCAAAGGTCACAGATTACTCGTAGTATCTGGCTCAACCTTGCATTCCGGGGTCTGTCCTGCCTCTTCAACCATAGCAGTCCCTCATGGGGGGTCCATGCTACTACTTGGTCCATCCTAACCTCTGGTTTAGACCTGTCGTTTGAGAACCAATCGTGTAGGACCCGCAATTGGGCCACCTCGTAGTATTTATCAAAATTTGGTAGCACCAGCCATCCCTTCATTCTTGGAGTCATTAGATTATCTAAGGCTCTTCTAGGGCGTTAGTTTTGCCATATAAAGTGTGACACCAGTTTATTCATGGCCTTAAAATATGATTGTGGGACCTTGACGGGTAGAGCCTGAAAGTAGTACAATAGTTTAGGAAGCATAGTAATTGGAGATGCGCATGGGAGTCCATCTGCTCAGATCTAGTTTGAGCTTGGGGAGCAGTCCAGGGTAGTTTTCCCCATATGGGTCGGAAATAGATTGCGTCAAATTTACGCCCAATTCATTACAATACTTATCAACTTTTCCTTCGCCTCCTGCTCTGTACCCAAGAATCTCAAAGACGCCTGGGTCAAAACTCTCATTAAAAAACCCACACTAGACCCTAACATACCAACTAATTACCGCCCATCACCACCATCCCATTCCTGCTAAAACTCCCGGACATGGCAGCATATATTCAAATTCAGAACCACCTTGAAACTCACAACCTCTTAGGTCTCTGCCAATCAGGCTTCAGACCTAGACACGGCACCGAGACAGCTCTCCTAGATCTGAAGATCCAAATGGATGAGGCCAAAGACAAAGGACACCCCTCACTCCTCCTACTCCTTGACCTCTCCGCAGCCTTCGACCTAGTCGACCACAGCATCCTCACTTCGCCCCCTACCACATCAGCTGCCTTCTCCCCCAACGCAGCCAAATAGGTCCAATCTTTCCTAGCCGAAAGATCCAAGAGGGTCTTTTAAGTTACTGCCTCAGCAGACCCATCGCCTATCTTCTGTGGAGTACTCCAAGGCTCTTGCGTCTCCCCCAACCTTTATAACATCTTTACCAAGATGTTATACAACCTCTTTGATGAAATGAAAGTCCCATACACCAACTACGCTGATGATACTCAGATCCTCATCACACTCACAGGTTCATACGAGATTGACTCCTCCCGCCTAAACGAAATCTATAGCAAAATTCAAGACTGGATGGCCAAGCACGGGCTTTGCCTAAACGACGACAAAACCGAGCTCCTACTCATTGGCTCCAAACAACGCCTTAATAAACTCAACCCACAATACAACTCTTAACAGAGACGGAAACGTCATCAAGTTCTCCAAAAATGCCAAAACACTAGGGGTCTACCTCAACTCCACCCTGTCACTCTCTAGACAGGTTAATGCCAATGCCTCCTCCTCGGCCTACACCACAAAACTAATAACTGCCTGTAAACAGTTCTTATCTTCACAAAGCTGTATCATATTAGCAAGAGCATTGATACTATCTAAACCGGACTACTGCAACTCCCTTTATCTAGGTACAAGCAAGCAAAATATCCACAAACTCCAGATCTTTCAAAATAATGCTCTCAGAGCAGCCCTCAACATTCCACGCTCTGACCACATATCCCAAGCCAGACTAACAGCCAAATGGCTTCCAGTAAAAAAAAAAAAGAATCACCTTTAGGACTCTCATGATCACCCACAAATGCCTTAATAATTCCGACCCTAAATACCTGGCCGACAAATTCTGTGCAAAGACCACATCCAGACCCACCAGAGCCAACTATGCCCACTGCCTTAGCATCCCCAAACACAGACTCTAAAGATCTGGCGGAACAAGCTTCCCAGTCCTAGCTGCAAAAACTTGGAACTCCATGCCACCAACACTGAGAGATGAACCCTCCTTCCCAGCCTTCCGCTTCAAAGTCAAATCCTGGCTTCACTCCACAACACCTCCCACTTAACGACCTCTATGCAACCAGACACTGACTGTTTATTTTGTAAATTTCTCCACCACAACCTCTCACTGCTGTCAACCTGTACATTTCTGTATACTCTTGTGAATTTCCTGTAAATTTTCTTTTTTATATTAGCGTAATGCACTCTTTGTAATCTCCTATATGCACACTGTAAATTTAAATATACCTGCACAATAGCCATTCTGCACTGCTTTTTTGTATTTACCATGTATGTAACCGGCACCATTATTCAACCTCTATATAAGCAAATAAACTAAACTAAAGTACACTATTGTGCCTTTAGCGATTTTAAGCGGGGAGAGCTTTGGCAGAATCATTATTTGACTTTCAGTTGGAGCCAAGTTTAACAGTTCGGATTTTGACATATTCATTTTTAGACTGGCCCCCCTCTCCATATCTGAGTTTGCTGAACAGGGCCGGCAATGAAACTTCTGGGTTTGTGAGGGTCATTATTGTATCATCAGCGAAGGCCACAATCTTGTGCTCTCCTCCTCCCCCCCCAAATCGTATCCCCTTATATCCGAATTTTGCCTAATGGAATTAAGAAGCGGTTGTAGGTAGACTGCATATAGGAGTGGGGACAAGGGGCATCCTTGTCTTGTCCCTTTTGAAATTTGTATCTTATCTGATAGATGAGAATTAATTAAAAGCCTCATTGTGGGGGTGTTATAGCTTTGACCATATTTATGAATTTAGGACCCATCCCCCTTCATTCCATTGCCTCAAACAGAAAGAGCCATTTGACCTGATCAAAGGCTTTCTGATCACATTGAGTGATATCAGTACTCCCGGGACCGGACGGCACTCCACTTTCTCTATCAGATGGGCCAGTCTCCTGTTGTCATCCCAGGTTTGTCATCCCCTTATAAACCCTGCTTGGTCTGTACCTATTAGATCCAGCACAGCAAAAGAGGTGCCATTCTGGCTGCCAGGACCCCCACGTACATTTTAGCATCTAGATTTAATAGGGCAATAGGATCGGCAGACATTCGGGTCTTTATTCGGTTGGCTAAGCACCACCACCTTTGCATCCGACATTGACTGGGTGTCAGGGATAATTCTCATTTCATGGCTAATTTCCCTTACCTAGTGAGTCCCTCAGCAGCTTTGCTGGATCTCTGGAGTTGTTTCTTTCGACTTGGTAAGAGTGGGAGTTTTTCCCCCACTCTTACTTGTGTTTTGCTATGTGTTTTGACCTGTTTTTGTGATTGTGGGCTCTGGAGTACACCACTTCAGTAGACCCCTTCTTTGTGTGTGTCACACAGCACCTTCTGTGCAGTGGCACAGGGTTCTAGTTGAGACTCCACACCGACTCCATTTCTGAGGTGACTACTGTCCCCCAGAAAAGGGTAAAGTTACCATTAACTTTACTTAGTCAAATTTAACCACAGATCCACTACACACCATCTTACATGGAGTGCTGGAAGGGTTAACTCTTAACTCTTTTTATCTGTACCTCCTAGAACATTGTTTCGTTCTTTTAACATTTAGACATGGCTGGTGGCAGTGGTATCTACCCTACATTTCTAGCGCGTTTATCTTATATAACTGTGGTAATATTGTAGGCTATTGTGTTAGCCTCAGAACTTAAACCCGCTTAACCAAATCCTTTTTCGTTTGGCTCCGGTGCGGTTTATTCGCCATTTCTTTTTGTTAACTCCTTGTGTTTTACTTTGTGCGGCAAACTAGGTTTGCCTTCTTTGTTCACTGTCTTTTGGCGGGCTTCTACCTAGAAGCCCTCCTCAAGGCGCCTGGGTGTCTAGGTGGGCTGAATGTGAGGGAGGGGTGTAGTCACCCCCTGCACAGGAAACCCAAGTCGCACTTTGTCATGATTGGGCAAGGTGGTTGTCCGGGCTGGACAACCCCCCTGCTGGGTGATTGACAGGCTGTGTGAATAAGGGTTTTGCGCATAAAAGGCAGGTCTCTTGGGCTGGAAGTCAGAGAGTCGCCACTGGAACTACAAGGAACCGACGAGAAGTGGAGGAGAGGTCGACTGCTGCAACTCCCCGTGCCGGTGAAGCCCTGCTGCAGTCCTGAGCCATTTACCCTTCAACGACTAAGAGGAGATCCAGTCCGGAGTCTTCTTCCCTTGAGCCTGGTGGGGATAACCAGCTCATCTTCTTCAGCCAGAGGTCGCCTTCGTGGTTGAAATCGCTGCACACTGCTGTAGTGGTCCGGATAGCCACCTGAAGACCCTCTCCTGTTTTTAAGGAGCGCACCTTTTATTCATTGTCGCTGCTGCCGGTCTCAACCCTGTGTGGTGCAGACCTCATTGTCCTTCTTTGTGCTGAAGCTGCAGGAAAGCGTGGGTCTGCGGGAAACAAACAGGAACAACTGCCGTGGCACCAGCTTCGTTCTTTGAGAAAGGTATTGTGTCCTGTGTGAGGAATTTTGGGTGAAATCCCTATTTCTCTACTTTAAGGGTTGTCCTTACTTTCCCTCCTTCTTATAACTTTTGCTTTCTAACATTGACAATATCAAAGTATTCTTGGCAACTTTGAATCTTGAACTGTCCGACTGTGTGATCCTCAACAACAGCCACCCGGTGTCACTTGACTTTGGCTCCGGCACTATGTGTGTACTTCGATTCTGTCTTCCTAAGCAACATATTGCCTGTGATTTTTACCCCCAACACTCTCTGAGTATCTCGTGTGCTAAGTGTGTTTTTACCCCGGTAGCATTTCTTACCACGGATATGCGTTCACCGAACTGTCAAAAAGTGATCGCAATAGTATTCATGGTAACGTGTTCTGTTTCATAACACCTGTCTTGACCTACAGAACACGCCCATTTTGGACTTCCTGGTCCTTGTCTCAACGGGGCTTACACTCCCTTGTACTCCCAACATGGCCGTCCACTGTGAAACACCTTCCTCGCTCTACACGTTGGACGTAGCGTGTTCTATTAATAGACCACGCCTCCCGCGGCTCCGCGCGTCAATGCTATTGCGAAGTAGCGACCAGACGCATGCTCCGTAGCTCGCGGTATTGTTTTCCTTGGTTCTTTCCCAGCCAACCTCATTCCTAGTCCCTTTCTTTCCTTTCTTGATTCCTGGACTCGTGTGCTGAGTAGCGCACTCTGTAAATTTCCCAGATTACTTGATCTTTGCATCCCGGAACTTTGAACGCACGCTGGAGTCGTAAGAGACTCGTGCAGCCTTATTCAAGACCCGATCCGTCTGCAAGAAGTCATCGACCAAGAAACCCAGCAAAGATCGAACTCAGGTGAGAAGGGGGGGGGAACTCCCTGACAACAACCGGTCCATTCAAACACAGGGTACTTACCTCGAATAATACTGTCCAAAGTGAATTGGTTAGTTGTAGTATATTTTACGTGTGTTTTTTTAAATTAATAGAAGTGTTGCGTTAATAACAAATGGGTTAAAAATAAATGTACTTATATTTTTACCTGAAACCTTGAGTCAGTGTTTGCTTGAGTCACAGTATTTGTGGTCCCTTTGTGTAATCTCTGCTACTGCTCATATACTCTTGAGATAAGCCTGGCTGCTCCGCTACTGCTACCACTATAACCTAGTAGTACAGGCTTGTACCAAAGGTAAAACTTGTATTGCCACCTGTAGTCTTAATTGTGTGTAGTGGTCCCTAAGGGCACTGCACAGGATTCTGCCTAACACTGGTGTACAGCGGTGAGGATTTGAAAATAGAGTGATTACACTTAGAGTGCTCCTATTGCTTGGGTTCAACTAACCACAATGTTAACACCACTAATTCTATCTAACTAAGAAACCATGTCAAATATGGAAAGCTACACGGAAGAGGGTCTTTTGAACTACACTGCTGAGGTTTTGAGAACCATATGTAGGGAGAAGAGTCTCTGATAAAGGAAAGAAATCTGAATTGATTGCAAAATTAATAGGAAAACAAAGTCTGGAGAGTGGGTCAGAAGGGCCTACCCCTCCAGCAAATGTGGCTAATGATGTTTCTGATTCTGAGAGTGTTGATTTGGAAGAAGTAGATGAGTCCTTGTTAGGTAACCCTACAACTCCTTTGCCTGCTCAGAAAGCACAACCTCTGTCCACTGGGACCCCCACAGGTCCTACACTTACTCCTGAATTTATTGCACTTGAGAAAATGAGACTTGAATTGGAAGTGAAACGGATTGATGCACAAACTGCCATGAAACATCAAGAGTTAAGGCTCAGAGAAATGGAGCTGAATCATGAACTAGAGATGAAGAAATTGTCTGTAGAAAATGCTTCTCTCCCAGAGTCTTCTAGGTCTGACAGCCCTAAGAGACCCTGTATGCCAAAGGAAATGATTGGTATGTATGAGACTAAACTTGATGTTTTGGATTGGTTAGCAATGTTTGAGAACAATCATGGGATTCAAGTTATCTCAGGGAATCGGCTGATTCCCTGGCTTTTCTCTAGGCGTCCTCCCCCTGTTGCAAGTGATGCTGTAATAAAGTTGGGGGAGGAGGATAAACAGGATTATGGGGGTGTGAAGCTAGCATTAATAGTTAGATTTGGGAAGACCTCTTCCCAGTATTTTAAGAGGTTTAGAACCCTCAAAAAGCATGATGGTACCCCTTGGGATACCTGGGTGTGTGAATGTTTGAAAAACTTAGATGGTTGGGTTAAGAGTTACAAAGTGAACACTTATGAAGGTTTGAGGAATCTTGTAATGTTGGAGTCTATTTTTGATTAATGTTCCCCTGAGCTCAGACAGCACTTGGCTGAAAGGAGATAGATCCTAAGAAACTAGGTAAGGCAGCTGAGTTATGGGTTGCCAACAGGGCCACTCACTAGGATTCTGGGGCAACTCAGAAAATGGATGAGGGAAAGCAGCCCAAAGAAAGACCACAAAGAGAATTCCAATAATTCCAATCCAAAAGAGGGCCCCAAACATAACCAGGGAAAGCCACAAGGAAAACCGAATCAGGCTAGTGTACCATCTGGTCCCAAACCAGATGGAGGTCAGAGTAAATGTCATGATGCCTACCCCCGGGCATCTGTATAGAGTCTATCAGCCCCGGGAGCAGGCATCCAGATACTCATTAAAACCCCAACAGCCTCGGCTGGGGGCTGTTTTGATTCGGTCCTGGCGCCTTCAGCGCCAAGCTCATCATAGAAATCAGTCCTGGCGCCATAGGCGCCAGGCTCATAGACTTTACTTACCTTATGCAGACCATGCTGCAAATGAGTCCAAGCCAACGTGAGGCCTGGATGGGACTGTTTTATTACAGGGACTATTTTTTACTCGGGTGTGGTTCTGGGGAACTTCTTACCTGGGACTACTTTGCAGGCTATTTAAACCACGCCCGAACAGCAGCTCATGCTTCGTGTTATTCTGCGTCCAGCAGTGTAATGCTCACCTTGTCTGCAAGTCAGCATCCAGTCTTCTGCCATGCCTGCCTCGAATCCAGAGCTCCTAGACAAAAGGAAAAGAAAGGAGAAGAGGTTAGATCACGGACATTATTTGATTCATTACCTGATTCCGGACCCAGCACATCTCCGAGCCTGGAAAGGACATTATTTCAGCACGCGTTGCTTCGCCTGCAGCAGCGCCGCGTTATACTCGCCAGTCCACCGCATCTTTCAACTTGGTGCTGCCTCCATCATTTTCCTCCTCGAAACCCAGCACTTGGGGGGGGGGAAACAAAAGGATTAACAAGGTGAGCCGAGAAAACCGACAAAGACAATCTCTTTGCCACCATAGGCTTACCTGCTTTACCACCGGAGTTATTATCCTTTAATTCGCCGCATCTTTCTATACCGCACCTATAAAGGGAGAGAAAACAGCAAGTTAAACTCATGCAACTTTTACCGGACAGTGTTTGGTAATACAGACTCTTACCTGAACGCCATCAGCTGCCTCCAGGCAATATTCTTTTGGACCCAGCTGCAACCTAATGAGGGAATGAAACAAGAGTGAACATCGGACATATTGAACTCTTTGAACTTTATAGACACTGGGGTCAATATTCCTCCGGAACTCCTCCAGTACCTTCAAACCAGTGAAGTAACTGGTATCTACGTGCCCCTGCATGCCATGCAGGATGGAGAGCTCATCGTTTAAAAACATAAGGTGAGGTTACCAAGAGGGGATATCAGAGGTGATTAGTGGGGAGAACGAGAACAGTTGGGGGGGGGGGGGGGGGCATCACTAAAGTCCACGGGTGGCTAAATTCCTTTCTCCACTTGCAGGAGAATACTTCTACGAGTCCAGCAGACAAGATTAGGCGGGCCAGTCCAGACTGTCATCTCTTCACTACGCATCACGTTGGTGGAGACCGCAGCTGTCCAGGTCCGATCGACGCCCCAGTGGGAACCAGGTGAGCGTAACGGAAAACCCCCATTCCAGAGAGCATTTGGAAAATGCTTTGTTTGTGGTCTACCTGACCATGTGAAAGGAGATCCCAGATGTAAGGGTAAACCTTCAGGGATCAACACTGTCTCCTTAGCCTTCTCCAAGGTGGATGAAGTACCTATGACCAGTGGAAACCTTCAGTTACTAGCTGATGAGCCCATGAGAGTCTCAGCTAGTGTTTCTTTAGTGTCGTTGGGAACAACAGAACTTAGATGTCTATAACTCAATCCCAGATAATACTAAAGAGTATTACAAAGATAGTGTTCTTGTGAATGGCCAGGAGACCCCTGCCATCAGAGACACTGGAGCCAGCATAACTCTGGTTGATGAATGTTTTTTCCAGGTGGAGGATGTTGCTAAGGCACCCAAACACTTAACAAAGTTAGCTGGAGGCCCTGTGCAAATGGTTCCCCAGTTACCAGCTCTCATCCAGTGTAATGACATGACAGTCAGGATACATGTAAGTGTGCAGAATAACGTACTTGGGAGGGTCCTGCTGGGTAATGACCTTAAAACTCTTGGAGGTCTGTCTAGTACCCCCAGTTCCCCCAGTAGAAGGAAGCAGGAGCTCACAAGGTCTGCAAGGGAGAGAACCTTGAGAGGCTCTCCTGGGGACATGATAGAGGAAACTATCACCCCAAGTCCACAGGACGGACTTACTGCCATTGCAGGGCATGGAAAGACCAAGGGGAAACCCAAGTCTGCCAGCAAGAAAGCAGCAAGCACTCCTGTGCCCAGAAGGACATCTCTGAGACTGTCCAAAGTCACATCTGTGACTCCCAAACCAGCTGTTGACCATCCCGAGCTGCAGTCTTTACTGGCAGAAGGTGGACCCAACAGGGAAGATTTCAGTAAGGGACACAGAGAATGTCCTACCTTGGAAGGTCTTCGCCAACAGGCAACTTCTCAGCTCAAATGGGACTGAGACTGGGAAGTATAGGTTGCACTGGGAAGATGGCCTCTTCTATAGTGAACCAACTAAGTCAACCCCTGGAGACTGCAAAAGACTTGTAGTACCTCTAGCAAACCGATTCCAGTTTCTGCAGTTAGCCCATGAAATACCTTTGGCTGGTCACTTAAGTTTTAAGAAGACCAAGAAAAGGCTCTCTCTTTACTTCTATTGGCCTAAGATGGGTTCAGAAGTAGACATATTCTGCAGAAGCTGTCACACTTGCCAAACCTGTGGCAAGAGTGGATCCAAGAATGTGGCACCCTTAGTGCCTTCCCAGTGGTGGGAGTTCCTTTTGAGAAGGTCGGGATTGACATTGTTGGTCCTATTGATCCTCCCACATCTTCAGGCAACAGGTTTATCCTGGTTGTAGTGGATCATGCCACTAGATTTCCTGAAGCCATACCTATGAGGACTGTTACGGCTCCGGCTGTGGCTAAGGCCCTACTTGGTATTTTTACCAGAGTACGTTTTCCTAAGGAGGTGATATCTGACAGGGGATCACATTTTATGTCCCACTACATGCAAACCATGTGGAAAACCTGTGGAGTAATCTACAAGTTCTCAACTGCCTACCCCCCCCAAACCAATGGATTGGTAGTGGTTTAATAGAACTATGAAGAGCATGATGGGTGCTTTAGAAGAAACCCTTAAAAGGAAGTGGGACCTTCTACTGCCATGCCTTCTCTTTGCATATAGAGAAGTCCCTCAGGAGGGAGTAGAATTTAGTCCCTTTGAACTTCTCTACGGCCATCCAGTCAGAGGTCCATTGGCCCTGATTAAGGAGGGGTTGGAGAGTGCTCCTTCCCCCAAGCCAGTCAGAGTGATTATGTGATTGGTCTCCGGAGGAGAATGTCACACATAGTGGCAGAGGCAACTGTTAACTTAAAGGCTGGTCAAGCTCTGGTCAAACATTGGCATGACCAGAAGGCTAACATGGTTGAGTTTACTCAAGACAAGCTTGTTCTTGTTATGGTCCCCACAAGGCAGAGGGCCTTGCAGGATAAATGGATAGGACCCTTCAAGGTTGTGGGGAAACTTGGAGAGGTGACCTATCTGGTGGATGTAGACAAACCTTAGGAGGCTCCCAGAGTCTTTCACACCAACCGTTTGAAGGCATATGTCTCTCAACCTGACATAGGAGCTTTGCTTCTAGCTTCAGCTCAGGAGGAGAGTGAACCTCTGCCTGACCTCCTCAGAGGCTTACCTTTAGATGAGCAAGTGGATGGAGTTAATCTCTCTTCCAGTCTCACATCTGACCAGCAGGATGAGTGCAAGTTACTGTTGAATCAGTTTGCCTCCCTGTTCTCACTTTCACCAGGCTTAACCCCTTGGGGCCAGCATGATATACTCACTGGTGACTGTTTGCCTGTCAAAAGAAGGGGTTACAGAATGTCAGACAATTTCAGAACCCATATAAGGAATGAGGTCAACAAGATGCTTGAACTCGGGCTTATAGAGCCCTGTACTAGCCCATGGTCTAGCCCAGTTGTGCTTGTAGCAAAGGCAGGATCCAAGGAGTTGAGATTCTGGGTGGACTATAGAGCTCTAAATGCAGAAACGACGACTGATGCCCATCCTTTACCTAGGACAGATGAGCTGGTAGACAAACTTGGTGCAGCCAAGTACCTCAGCACGTTTGACCTAACGTCAGGCTATTGGCAAATAGCCCTGACAGATCATGCCAAGGAGAAAACTGCTTTTTCTACCCCAGCTGGCCTCTGCCAATTCAAGGTAATGCCTTTTGGGTTGAGAAATGTACCTGCTACATTTCAGAGAATGGTCAATCAAGTTCTGAATGGGATGGAGGACTTCTGCATGCATACTTGGATGACATTGCAGTGTTCAGCCCTACATGGAAAGAACATATTGAGCACCTAGGCTATGTATTGCAGGTCCCGGAACATGCCAATCTGACCATAAAGGCAAGCAGATGTCAAATTGGTCAGAGTTCAGTGGTCTACCTTGGATATGAGGTAGGAGGAGGTGAAATAAGGCCATTGCCTAGCAAAGTACAAGCTGTACAAAACTGGGCCACCGCTACTACTCAAACCCAAGTGAGAGCCTTCTTGGGTCTCAATGGGTATTACAGGAACTTCATAGAGAACTATGGGACCATAGCTTCTCCATTGAATGTCATCTCCTCTCCCAAATTTCCTAAAAAGGTCAAGTGGAATGAGGAGTGCCATCAAGCCTTTGAAGGTCTGAAGAAAGCTCTTTGTCAAACTCCAGTCTTAAGAGCTCCTGACTATCACCAACCCTTCATTGTACAAACTGATGCTTCAAATGTAGGTATAGGTGCAGTCCTTAGTCAACTGGATGAGAAAGGTAGGGAACACCCCATTTGTTTCATCAGTAGGAAGTTAAAGGATCCTGAAACAAGGTGGGCAACAATAGAACGTGAATGCTTTGCTATTGTGTGGGCACTGAAGAGGTTTAGACCATACTTGTATGGATCTACCTTCACCATTCAGACTGACCACCTACCCTTGAGATGGCTGATGCAAATGAAAGGGGAAAACCCAAAGTTACTCAGATGGTCAATCTGCCTCCAAGGATTTGATTTTTCCATTGAGCATTGAGCACAGAGCAGGAAGTAACCACCAAAATGGTGATGGTCTCTCTAGGATGTTTGTAACCGACTAGAGGTATGAGAACCATCCAGGAGTGGATTAAATCCTCCTGTCCCTTAGTCTGCGGGGGGGGGCGAGTGTTAGGGAGAATTCTCATTTCATGGCTAATTTCCCTTACCTAGTGAGTCCCTCAGCAGCTTTGCTGGATCTCTAGAGTTGGTTCTTTCCATTTGGTAAGAGTGTGAGCTTTTCCCCCACTCATACTTGTGTTTTGCTTTGTGTTTTGTCCTGTTTTTGTGATTGTGGACTCTGGAGTACACCACTTCAGTAGCCCCCTTTGTGTGTGTCACACAGCACCTTCTGTGCAGTGGCACAGGGTTGTCGTTAAGACTCCCCACCGACTCCATTCCTGAGGTGACTACTGTCCCCCAGAAAAGGGTAAAGTTACCATTAACTTTACTGAGTCAAATTTAACCACATATCCAGTACACACCATCTTACATGGAGTGCTGGAAGGGATAAATCTTAACTCTTTTTATCTGTACCTCCTAGAGCATTGTTTCGCTCTTTTAACATTTAGACATGGCTGGTGGCAGTGGTATCTACCCTAAATTTCTATCGCGGTTATCTTATATAACCGTGGTAATATTGTAGGCTATTGTGTTAGCCTCAGAACTTAAACCCGCTTGACCAAATCCTTTTCGTTTGGCTCTGGTACGGTTTATTCGCCATTTCTTTTTGTTAAACTCCTTCTGTGTTTTACTTTGCGTGGCAAACTAGGTTTGCCTTCTTTGTTCACTGACTTTTGGCGGGCTTCTACCTAGAAGCCCTCCTCAAGGCACCTGGGTGTATAGGTGGGCTGAATGTGAGGGAGGAGTGTAGTCACCCCCTGCACAGGGTATCCTAGGAAACCCAAGTCGCACTTTGTCATGATTGGGCAAGGTGGTTGTCCGGGCTGGACAACCCCCTTGCTGGGTGATTGACAGCCAGGCTGTGTGAATGGGGGTTTTGCACATAAAAGGCAGGTCTCTTGGGCTGGAAGTCAGAGAGTCGCCACTGGAACTACAAGGAACTGACGAGAAGTGGAGGAGAGGTTGACTGTTGCAACTACCCCATGCCGGTGAAGCCTTGCTGCAGTCCTGAGCTATCTATCCTTCAATGACTAAGAGGAGATCCAGTCCGGAGTCTTCTTCCCTTGAGCCTGGTGGGGATAACCAGCTCATCTTCTTCAGCCAGAGGTCGCCTTCGTGGTCGAAATCACTGCACACTGCTGTAGTGGTCCGGATAGCCACCTGCAGACCTTCTCACGTTTTTAAGGAGCGCACATTTTATTCATTGTCGCTGCTGCCGGCCTCATCCCTGTGTGGTGCGGACCCCCTCATCGTCCTTCTTCGTGCTGAAGCTGCAGGAAAGCGTGGGTCTGTGGGAAACCAACAGGAACAACTGGTGGCACCAGCTTCGTTCTTTGAGAAAGGTACTGTGTCCTGTGTGAGTAATTTTGGGTGAAATCCCCATGTCTCTACTTTAAGGCTTGTCCTTACTTTTCCCTCCTTATAACTTTTGCTTCCGAACATTGACAATATCAAAGTATTCTTGGCAACGTTGAATCTCAAACTGTCCGACTGCGTGATCCTCGACAACAGGCACCCGGTGTCACTTGACTTTGGCTCCGGCCCCTTGACTCTTGAATTCCGTCTGTGTGTTCTTCGATTCTGTCTGCCTAACCAACATATTGCCTGTGTTTTTTGCCCCGAACTCTCTCTCGGTATCCCGGGTGCTAAGTGTGTTTTTACCTCAGTAGCATTTCTTGCCGCCGATATGCGTTTATCTAGTAGACCGAACTGTCAAAAAGTGATCGCAATTGTATTCACGGTAACGTGTTCTGTTTCATAACACCGGTCCATTCAAACACAGGGTACTTACCTCGAATAATACTGTACAAAGTGAATTGGTTAGTTGTAGTATATTTTACATGTGGTTTTTAAATTAATAGAAGTGTCGCGTTAATAACAAATGGTTTAAAAATAAATGTACTTATATTTTTTACCTGAAACCTTGAGTCAGTGTTTGCTTGAGTCACAGTAATTGTGGTCCCTTTGTATAATTTCTGCTACTGCTCATATACTCTTGAGCTAAGCATGGCTGCTCCGCTACTGCTTCCACTATAACCTAGTAGTACAGGCTTGTACCAAAGGTAAAACTTGTATTGCCACCTGTAGTCTTAATTGTGTGTAGTGGTCCCTAAGGGCACTGCACAGGATTCTGCCTAACACTGCGTCAGAGAGCTCCTGAGGCTCAACGTGTTGAAGAGACGGACCAGTCTTCCGCTCCATAGTTTTCTAAATGCTCGTTAGAAGCATGCTGGGAATCTATGTGGGCCTGGTGTTTTATTCCTCGGAAGGCCCCTAATTACGTCCCCCACTTCCTCCCTAGTGATTTCTGTCTGTAGACTTTCTCTGTCAGGATTTGCGATCTTCCGCAATTGGGATTTCCCAAAATATTGCTGTATTGCTTGATGGTCGGCGTTATCAGACTTGTACAATGGCCCAAAAAAATCCTCAAAGGAGCCCACAATCGATTCTGTATCTATTGCAGTCCACCAATCTGGCTGTTTCATAGGCATTATAGTGCGGTTTGCCTCAGCTCTTCTTAGTTGTCTGGCTAGGAATCTGTGGGCCCTGTTCGCATTTTTATAATAGCGCTGCCTTGTGTTCAGAAGAGATCTTTCTGCCTTGCTCGATCAAAGAAGTTCCAATTGGCCTCTGAGTTCTTTCAGTTTTTTTATGCGTATATTTACATTTCTTCCTGCCTAAGGACAGCGCTCTTTTAGCTGGGATTCTAAATCGAATTCCATTGCTGTCCTCTGTTTCTGTTTTTGGGCCTGAGCAGCTATAATCTCCCCCCTCCTTACCGCTTTAAATGCCTCCCAGATCCCTTCTTGTGTCATTCCTTGGTTGTCATCTGCAGAGTACCCTTCTATCCTATCTCTCAGATGTTGCCTCATCACTTCATCTGCAAGAATCTACGTGGATCCCACCTTTTTATCTTAACTACCAGCGGTGCATGGTCAGATAATGATCTCTCCTAGAGTGACCTCCTCCACCTCTCCCAGTAGGGCTGCTGATACCAAACATAGTCAATCCTGGATAGGGTCTGATAGACATGTGAGAAACAATTTAAAACACTGACTTCCCCTTCTTCATGTGCCAGAGATCTTTAAGGGCTATATTGTCAATTGCCTCTTTCAGGAGTTTAGTAGGGGGGGTTTCCTCCCTGTCCACTCCCTGTGCTCCTATCCTTACTATGGTCCCATGCCAGGTTAAAATTGCCAATAGTATAATTTCCCTTACTGAAAACTTTTCCAGCCTCTGCAGCACCCCTTCGTAAGAAGATTTTTTGTCCTGAATTTGGTGCGTATAGCCCCATTTGCAGCTGTAAGAATAGAAACGTCCCCTGTTTATCTTCTAGTGTATGTAGAACCTTTGCTTGGAGTGAGCTCCAGGGGCCTATCATGACCCCTGCCGATTTACTCTGCGAGTTTGCGTGGTATAGTTGTGTTAAGTGGAGAAAGCAGTGTATCAATGACCCATACAAATCCTCAAAGGTGCCCACAATCGGCTTTCTTAATTTGAGTCTCCTGGAGCATTATGTCTGCTCGGTAGTGGTTCATCAGGCCTGCCACTTTTTGGCGTTTGGCAGGGGAGTTCAGCCCCTTACATTGTGTGATATTATTGTGAATGACATTGTTACATATACTGATTTCACCCTTCCTTTTTGCATTCATCAAGACTTTGTTTGTCAACCTTGTTCTGCACATGAGGATCATCCTTTCTCCCTTCCCCCACACACATCCTTCCCTTTCAGTCATGTTCACCACTCCCCAACCACCCCAACCTGCAACTTCTTCCCCCCTAGCCTTAATAACTTTAAGTTCCCCCTCCCTCCTCCCCTTCCCGGGTCAAGGCCTGTGTTCCCAGGACCTACCCCAGATACTATCTTGGGGGATTGGACTTGGTCAGACCCTGGGGACTTCCCCTGCCAGGGTGAACTTCACCCTTGTCGGCTTCCATAGTACCTCTCCGACCATCTTCCCTCACACTGGGCCGTTACTCCCAGTGATCACGCCAATCTCGGCAGCCTCTTTATAGTCTGATTCGCCTTCTCCTCGACGTGGTTCCTTGCTCAAGTGTTTTTGGTGTACTACCATGCTGAACTGTCAATTTCCATCCTTGGGGTGTGCTCCTCCCGTCTTAGTTATGGGGCTTCTCAGTTGAGTATATCTGTTGACCCTCCTTCGTCTGCCTCCCATCCACGCCCAAGTTTCATGCCTCTGTTGGGAAATGGAGGTCTGGTTGCATGCATCTGACTACTATCTTCATCCTCCAGGTTCATCACTGACAGGCCTTCATCGCATGACGTGACTTGCTGTTGTCTGCCTTCCTACGAGAAGAGAAGTCCAAATGGGAAAGTCCATTTATAAGAGATATTCCTGGCTATTAGCTCTTAGATCACTGGATTCATTGCCCTTCTTTTCTGTAGAGTCGATAGCGCCAAGTCCTGATATAACTGGATTTGCGCCCCATTGATAATCACTCCTGGGTGGGTCCTTGCTGCCGGAGTATGGCTTCTTTCATAGTGTATGATGATAGAGCCACTAAGACGTCTCTTGGCCTTTACCCTGGGTCTTGCCTCTTAGAACCTACTCTGTGGACAGTGTATACTCAGTTCCTCCGGTTGCAACTCTGTCACAAGGCTTCCAGAGCACTTGTATAGTGTCTCTCAGATCCATGTCAGGGGTTGCTTCACTCAAGCCCTTCACCCGAATGTTTGACCTGCAGGACTGGTTTTCCAAATCTTCTGCCTGCAGTTCGAGATTGTGGGTGGCCCTCACCACTTTTTCTAAGAGGTCACTATTCTGTCTCACTTCATCAGCCAACTCTGAGAGACCCCTTTCAGTTATGTCTACTCTGGAGCCCAAATCAGTGGGTCTCATTATAACCCAGGCGGGACGGGGTTAATGGCGCCAGTAAAGGTGCCGGCGCCGTCAACCCCGTCCTGCCTGATTATGAGGTCCCCTCGCGGGACCCGGTCTGCACATCTGGTTTCACCAGACATGCAGAGCGGGTCCGGCCAGGGCAAGAGGGAGCAAACAACGGGCCGCTCTTAATCGGCCCGTTGTTTGCTCCCTCGCCCATTCCCATTCTTCCCTATGGGGGCTGAAATGGAATGGGGAAGGTCTGGGTCCGGGTTCCTAGAAGGCGGAATTACTGGGCCCCCTGAACTCGGAATGGCCCGGTAATTCCTCATTGTGTGAACCCGGACGCGATTTCGGCAGCCATGCCTCTAATGCACTTCTGTAGATCCTCTTTGCTCAGGGCCTTGATAGGTGGCTCCCCCTCCTTCGAGCCGCTCTTCGATAGGTTCTCGGGGCCTGCAGCCAAGGGTTCTTCTGGTAGCTGACACCAGCACCATTCCAGTTGTCCCCCTTGTGAGTCAGATAACACTTTGGCAGGAATCTTCTTTCTGTCTCCTGGTTCCTGGCATCTGTAGGGTACTTGTGGCATTCGCCTCAATTGCCCCCTCTTTGCTGCTAGCTTGGAACTGACTATTCTTTACGTGGTTAGAGCCCCAGTCCCTTCAGGATGACCTCCCCCACTGAGATGGGTCAGCAAAATGTCTATGCGACTAGGCACGTGGGGGGTAGAGCCATCAGATTACTATGTTTGCTTTCAGATTTCCCAAGGTTCCATGCACTTTTGGGCCAGGGATTCCTGTATTTCCTGCAGCCCTTCAGAGTAGTAGATCCTTGGTTGTGCAGACTGTACACCCTCTCGGGTAATGTATCCAGAGCATGCAGCGTGCTTGAAGTTGCTGAGTGCAGTGTTGCTTCAGGGGCATATTTCCATAGCTCCGGTCATTGGTCGTTAATCCTATATGCCACTTTTTCAGGGAGCCCCACGTTTTGGCTTGTTTCTAGGTGTGTGTTTGATCAGTCACTGTTGCCCAGGCGGCCTCCCTGGCACCTCCTCTGTAGGTCTGTGGACGGTTGGATTGCCCAGGTTTCCACCCTGGGACCGGGGATTAACGGGGGGGGCTGACAGCCGATTCAGCTCGGGGGGGCATAACTGCAGATAACGGCTAAATCTCAGCCTTTGCTCAAGTCTTCACTGCAAACCCCGTGGGGGGGCCGCTCTCTGCGCCGCTCCTCTCCGTACTCTGATCCGTTGTCACGGGCCAGGTGCCTCCCACTTCTACGATGCCGAGCACTGGGTCTGGAAGGCATGTCTCCATCCTCTGCTTCAACTCCGAGCTCCGGCTCAGTAAGCCGTGTCCCTCTCCAGCTCACGCTAGTTCACTGCCTCCGACAAGGGTCAGGATCCTCACAACTGGCGGTCTTCTTTATTGTTTGGCATCAGGCACTTCATGGCTTCCCAAATAGAAGTAGCCGGCACTAGTCTTCACACTGCTAGCCTGCAGTTCATAAAATCGGGATTTAGCGCGGGATTGACTCCTTTGTTGGACAGCCCTCGGGCCTGCTTCAGTAGGCTCAGACAGAGGACTGGAAAGCATGGCCTCACACGTCGGTGGCCATCTTGGAATCAACCCAGAACATTTTAAAACAACCTACCATTCTTTTCTAGGGTTGGTTTCCCCAAGGAAATTCTAATGGATCAGGGATCCAGTGTCATGAGTAACCCCTTGGGTGAAGTCAAGGAATTATTACACATTACCACCTTGAGAACCTCAGTTTACAACCCCCAAACGGACGCATTGGTAGAGAGATTTAACAAAACCCTTAAAATGATTTTGGGGGCTTGATAACTTGGGTAAATGTAACATTATTTGAATCAGCCGCTCTGATTGACATGCACTCGGCAGACGTCCTAGCTTTAAACCTAAAATTGCAGGATGGCACATAGTTTTTGATGGTCAACTTATACAACAGGGCTTCTGTGTGCCTGGGTACAGCTATTATGGAGAAGATTATGAGCAAAATTCTGGATTGGAGAATTTGTCTCAAGGGTCCCCAGAAGATCTTAGTTATGGGCGGACCTTAACCTACAGGTTGAGCCGATATTATGGAGGAAGAGGATAGCCACTGGGGATTGGGCCCCCCGAATTCCTCATTGCCGGCTAGGCAGCACAAGTCTGCGGAGGAAGTAGCGATTATGATAGTCTCAGCCAGCCTTCGGGCATGTAATAGCCGTTTCCCTGAGGACTTGCCTGCAGCCCCAACTTTTGATAATAATGTGTCTTTAACCAAAATCGATTATATTTTTGTGAATCTTGAGGCGTGACGAGCTATAAGAGCCTTTTCAGTTATAAAGAGGGTCGAGAGTTACCACCACCCTCTGTGCGCTTGGAGATCTGAGTTTTGGGGGGTCCTCGTAGGGACTCAGGGAGATCCTGGGGGAAGCTCTGTCTTTTTGGGGACTGCAGGACATGCTAGGAAAAATCTTAGGTGGGGTGGCATCAACCTGGAGGAAGTTCTGCCACAGGTATATGACAATATCTGCCATTTACTAGAGAAGCATGAGAGATCCGACCCGCGTGATGCCTTAGCTTTGATTTCTCTCCACGAGGAAATAATGGCTTGGGTGGGGCAATATTTTTCTAAACCCGCAAAAGCAGTTTGCAGTCTCACTGAGAAAGTAGCCGCTTGGTGTGATAAAGACTGTAGGGAGGCCAAAGACGACTTATCGTAGCTACTAAGAATCCAGGTACCCAGAGGGGAGTTGAGGTAAGGCGGGCAAGAGGGGATTATCGGAGGTTGATGAAGGACAAGAAGAGAAAGTGGCATGAGGATTCATGGAAGGCACCCTTGGAGGCAATTGAATGAAGGGTTTCTGGTCTAAGGTGGGGGCAGGCCATCGAAGGAACCATAAACCAGTTGCAGGGATTGATCCCCAAAGATGTTTGGGTTGAGTATTATGGTAATTTGTACAAGGCAGTAGGTGAGGACCCTATGACTCCTGGTATTGACAGGAGGTGTGATCCTTCATCTGGGGAGCTATGCCCGACTCCTCTGATGTTTACCCATAACGAGGTGGAGATGGCATTGGCGCGTCAAGATAGATAAGGCGCCAGGCCCGGATAGGGTGCAGATAGACTTTTACAGAAAGTAGCTTGATGTCAGGGTACCCTATCTGACTAAATTATTTAATGCAGTATCATGCAGGAAACAGGTCGCCGGGTCCTGGACTACTGCAGAAATGGTCCCAATTCATAAGAAAGGAGCCCGCGATGACCCCAGCTAATTTTAGACCCATTTCCCTATTCAATGCTGGGGGGGGGACGTTTGCACAGGCATTACTGTTCCATCTGGGCGAATGGGCTTTGAGCAGTGGGATAAAAGATCACCGCCAGGCGGGGTTCTATGTGGGTTTAAGCATCATCGACCAAAGCCTACGGCTCTGCCTGGTATGTGAGAAATATGCTGTGCTTAGGAAGAAGAATGTGTATGCTGTGTTTGTCGACCTACGAACTGCCTTTGATACTGTGCCAAGATTTCTTTTTAAACATTTATTTATTATTACATTTATATTGCGCGCCTAACCCTCAGGCAGCTGGGCGCATACACTTATGAATATGGTTACAGGTTCACCAGGCTTAAGAGATTGGTTACAGGTTATGCATGTTAAGCAATCTTAAGGATTCAGTTACAGGTTATGCAGATCATAAGTAACGCATGCTTAAGTAATTGGTTACAGGGTTTGCGAGGCATATGCTTAAGTATTTCGTTGCAGGATATATAGGCGCAGGTAGTGCTAGCCTTGGGCATAAATAGGAAATGGAGTTTCACAAATGCAATTAAACATGTGTGATCAATGTTAAGATATTTAGCAACTGTCATAGCCCCTCCCTCCCCTCCCCCGTTACTCTCCCTAACCCCAACACGAACAGTAACTGTGTCCACAATCTGGATCTATATAAGGTTACAAGTTCCTTGGGTCAGTCTGTCCATTATGTATGTGTGGAATGGCAGATGCTGGTCATGCTGTTTTCCTATACATCTTTTGCTATATTCCTTTCACAGGTTGCCATATTCAGGGGGTTTGTCGTCTGGTGAGGTGAACAGTTCTTGTACGAGTATGTTCCATGTCGTGTTGTCTACGGATCTTTCTCTTCTTCCCATTCCCAATGCTTCATACCACACTGTGGTTTCCGCCATGGCCCACCGTTTCAAATCTTTCCACCATGCGTTTATGCTCGGTCCCTATTTGGTTTTCCACGTCATTGCAATTCGCTGTTTGGCTGGCGCCCATGCCAGGTCTATCATTATTTTCATTGCTCTGTCCTTCCCTGGATATTTATATACCCCTAAGAGGCAGGCCTCGGTGGTCCATTCTTGGTGCTTTATTCCATTCCTCTGTAGGTGCTGTTCAATATCTTGCCGGTATGTCTGGATCATTGGGCAAGTCCAGAACATGTGTCCCATGCCTGCCTCATCTTCCCCGCATCTTGGGAAACTCTGTGCTGTTGCTCCGGGAACTGAGATATCTTCTTAGGTGTCAAGTATGCTCTATGTAGTATGTAAAGTTGTAGCTGTTTCAGTCTGGCGTTTCTGGAGACCTTTTTGGGCTATAGCATTGCTTTGGACCATTCCTTCTCTGTAATCTCTCTTCCTATTTCTGATTCCCGTGGGAGCTTCCCTTTAAGTAGATATTTGGGTATCTCTTCCAAAAGTGCCTGGTATATTCTGGAGACCTTATGACCTCCCTCAGACACATCATACAACAGCCCAAGTACAGAGTTTTCGGGTTCCAGAGCTGTGGGGGATGACCACCAGGCTTTCAGGTGCCTTATGAGTCTCGCATAAGTTATATATTGGCCTTGGTGTATCTCATATGTTTTGACTAGCTCTTCGAACTCCAGTAGTTTCCCAGTGGGGACGAGATCTCCTACAGTGATCATCACTTTTTCTTCCCAATATGTTCAGCTGTGCTTGAGGTGTTCTCTATTGATTCAATGCAGAGCCGCCAGTGGGATCTGGGGGGGGGGGGGAGTATGGTTATTTTACCTTTAGTATCTTCTTTGTTCTTTCCCATATCTGTTTACCTGGTTGTAGGAACGATGGAGGGTATTCGATTCCGGGTTTCTCAAGCCATAGTACCTCTTTAAGGAGGTAGGGGACTATGCAAGCACTCATCAGGGCATGCTCTATCGTTTCTGTGTCTGCTAGCCAACCCGCTACGTGTTGGAGTTGTCCTGCTAAGTAGTAGAGTTCAAAATTAGGGAGGCGCACGCCTCTGAGTAGTCTCTACTCAATACCTCCATGGCAAGACTCTTCCGGCCTTTTCCCAATATGAAGCTTCTTAGTACTGACTTTAGTTCCCTAAAGAAGGTTCTTGGGATGAGGTAACATACGTTAATAAAGTGGTATAGTAGTCGGGGAAGAGCTATCATTTTCACCAATAAGATTCTCCCCATCACGGAAAGGGGTAATTTTTCCCAAAATTGTGTGGATGCCTCTAGTCCCTGTTTTGCTCTTATCATGCTTTTGGTGTGAGTGTCTTTAATGTCATGACATATATGTATGCCCAAGTAGCAAAATGTGTGTGGTTTCCATTGGAGGCCCAGGCCGGGGGGTTGGTCTCATGCCATACCTGGCCAACCTACCAGGGGGAACAGGCAGGATTTATTTCTGCTAATTGATATCCCTGACAGCTTCGCAAAGTTTTCTAGTATTTCCAAGTATGTCTCTAGATTGTCCGGCGGTTGTTTTATATATAACAACATATCATCTGCGTAGAATGATATTATATGCAGGATTCCGTCCACCTGTAGTTCTGTGTCTATAAATGAATTCCTCATATACATTGCTAAAGGTTCTAATGCCAAGATGTGTATATATAATAAGGGCAACAGGTGGCAGCCCTGCTTGGTGCCTCTGCGGATCGGGAATGTGTCTGATATGTGTTTCCCTGTGAGAACACTTGCCGATGGTGTTGCATAGAGCATATGTATCCATCTCATAAAACCATGCCCTATCCCATACCGTTCCAGGGAGGCAAATAGCCACTCCCATTGCACAGAATCAAATGCCTTGATAGCATCCAATGCCACCACCACACAGCCCTCCGCTTGGTCCCGTGCCCTGTCTATTACCGCTTGGAGCCGCCCCAGGTTCTCTGTTGTGGCTCTCCCTTGAACATAACCTGTCTGGTCGGGATGGACCAGAGTAGTGATTACTTTTTTAAGCCTCTCCGCTAGTACTGCTGTGAGGATTTTGGTATCCTGATTGATAAGCGCTATTGGTTGGTAGGATTCGGATAATGTTTTATCCTTTGTTTTAGGATAGGGAGTATTACTGCTTGTTCCATCGTATCGGGTATTGTACCAGTCTTGTATGCCTCTTCAAGGACTGAAAGTAATTGCGGTGCTACTAGATCAGTGTACTCTTTATACAATTCTGCCAGAAGTCCATCGCTTCCTGGGGTTTTTACCAGTGAGCAGGGTGGTGATGACACCAGTATTTCTTCTATAGTAAGAGGGGTATCTAGCATCTCCCTCTGTTCTGCCGTCGGTACAGGCAGTCCTATATCTTCTAGGGGTTCTCTTATTTCGGTTTCTCTGCTTTGTGTATTGTCTTTGTATAATCTAATATAGAAATCTCTAAAGGTGTTATTGATCTCTGTCTGCGATCTCCATACATTCCCGCACTCATCTACTATCTCACCGCCTCTTCTCTGGTGTTCTGGACTTGGACCAGCCAGGCCGGATGTCTGCCTGGCCAATCACCCTGCTCGTGTATTTTTTCTGTGTATTTTGCATAGCTAATGTTGCCCAACTTCTCCCATTGTTCCATGCACTTTTGTCGCAGCTCTACGAGGGCGCTTTCTTTTTCTTTTTCCATTGATTCCTCTCCTTCCAGTTTTTGAATCTCTGCCTCTGCTACTGTTATCTGATTTATCAGGTCTTTTTGGACTCCATCTGCTTTATCTATGGCAGCCCCTTGTATTACTACTTTAAAAGCCTCCCATACTATTCATGTATCCTCAACACTTCCTTTTTTGTGCTCAAAATATTGTTCTGCTTGGAGTCTCAGTTCTTCTCTGAAGCCGCTGCCTCGCAGTGACTCTGCCCTTAGTTTCCATGTAGGAATAGGTGTTGGGTGGTCAGTGATTGCCCTTTCTGCTATCATGGGTGAGTGGTCAGATACTGTTCTACCTTCGTAAGAGGCCCCCACTATGCTCCCTAGGTGTTTTTTCCCATAAAGACATAGTCAATTCTCGTGTATATCCTATGCATACTCGAGTAGAACGAGAATTCTCCTCTATCTCAGTGTATCCACCTCCATATTTCCTGCAGCTCCAGATCTTGTACCAGTGTTTTCAATGCCTTGGACGGGGGGGGATTGGTCTGGGTGAGCTCTCTGACCTATCTAGGGTTCAATCTAGTAGTATGCAATTAAAGTCCCCTCCCCAGATCCGTTGCATGCCTTTTATAGGGGGGTCAGGATAGAGTACAGTGAGCGGTAGAATGCTGCAGCGTTCGGATTGGGCGCATAAGTGTTGATTATACAGATTTCCTTGTTATCTAAGAATCTGTGTATTAATATTACTCTCCCCTCTAGGACTGAGTGTGTGTTTAGTACCTGGCGCGGTACTCCTGGGGCAATCTGTATGAGTGTACCCTCTAGCGTAGTTGGAATATGCTGAGCCAAACCCTCTGCCTCTCCATTTGCTAAATGTACGTGTCTGCTTTTCCGGTGTCAGGTGTGTTTCTTGGAGGATGGCAATGTGGATAGCCTTTCGGCGTAAGTATGCCATCACTCTCATCCTTTTGACATATTTGTTGAGGCCACGTACGTTCCACGTGGCGATTTTCAGGATTACCGGCATCTGGGGTGTGTTGTTGGTTCTATGGCCCTGTTCCTAGGTGGCTGGTTGTTCATTCCGCATCTTTGCGCTAATTTGGGGTATATTTGTTTTCTCCAGTGCATGTCCCTGGTCTCTCTGCAGTTTTCTTTCGAGTTTTGCTCTGCTGTCCTCTTTTTGTGTCTGTCCCAGTCTTTCTGGGGACCCCCCAATTGTCCTCAATTGTGTCATTGACTCTTGGACTTTTTGCAAGTTGTGTCCTCTGTAGCCGCTTTGATCGTGGTATGTCCTTAACTGTGGTATTAACAACTGAACTCTAACATAACGTTCAACTTGATGCCCACCGGTGTAGTTCCGTAGAGGCGACACGACCAGTGGTTCCTGATACATCTCAGGAGTTCGGTGGCTGAGTACTATAGAGTACTCTCAGTCCATCTGAATGTGGGTGTAGGGCTGCGCGACAGGGCCAGTTGAACAGTAGAGCCGGAAAAGATGAAATGGGGTTCCTGTTTTCGTGGTCCTGGTGGTTATACTGGCCTGGGGCGTCTCCTCCTACTTGTGTGTGCTATAGATCTAAGGTGCGGAGTTCCCGCTTATATTGTCTCCATTCTGTTGTGTCGACAGATTTGTGATTATGGTCATTTTGCTTGGTAGCGTCATTTGTTGTGGCAGGTTTCATCTTCTTGTGTTTCTGTGGTCTGTCCCAAGTTGCGTTCGTCTAACCATTCGTTTACCACCTCCTGTGTCTCGAAGAAGAGTGATTTCCCTTTGTACAATATTTTTTATTTCCCGGGATAAAGGACCATATATTTGATGCTTTGGCGCCTGAGCCTTTCTTTGGTAGATATGTATTGAGCTCTTCTTCTTTGGACCTGAATTGTGTAGTCCAGATATATTGCCAGGGTTGCTGAGTCTCTCCGGACCACTGCGCCCGATCTGGAGTGGGCCAGGATTTTCTCCTTGTCACGATAATTAAGGTTCTCCAGCATGGAGTCTGGCATGGATTCACATGAATATTCCCCGTCGTCAGGCTGGGAATCCTTGGTAAAGAAAAAATCAGTATCCGTTTCGTTTCTGATCTGTCTTTCTTAGTAGTAACCAATCACTGGTCTCTGGGTCATACTGCCCCCAGCCAATGACTGCCCTAACCCTAAACCCCGCCCCTGGCAGCCATCCTCAGATTTTTACCGCACGCTCAAGTGTTGGGAGTCCTTGTGCTATAGCTCTCAAACTTTTACTGCGTTTTGCGCTTTCTCAGAGATTTATCTAATTTTCCGGTTTAATCGAGCCTCAAGCTCTACCGTTTCTACTTCCGATCAACGGGGACCCGTTTCGGATTTATCTACGCCCCTCAAGGGTGATGTTTTCGTCGAGTTACACTTCTTGGAGGATTCCAGAAGTTTCTGAGGCCTACCTCGTAAACGAGAAGAACATGGCCCAGGAGAAGGGAAGCTCGACTCCCGGCAAACTGTTCAGGATATGACCTGGATGCAACCTACAAAATGTGTTCAAGGAGGATGAGCATTCGAAATGCCTTTACTGCCTCCACGAGGACAAAACGCACATGGAGAAGGACTGTGCGTTTTGCTTTAACATGTCGGATCGGACGATGAGGGATCGCCGGACCCGTCTTTCCAACTGGCTGGAAGGCAAGAGCCCAGTAGGTGAGAAGAAGAAGAAGTCGTCCGAGCGGTCTTCTAAGTCCTGTGAGGGTGCCCCAGCGACGGGGGCCTAACAGAAGGCAAAGCAGCACAAGTCCGCGGGCACCAGGAGCGCCGAACGGTCGGGCTCCTCGGCTGCCAGGCAGGGTGCACCTTCACCGACGCCATCAACCGCGAGCCAATGCTCTGGCTCGGGGAAGAGGAAATCCGAGAACCTGGCTAAGCTTCTGGAGAGGCCCCGGTCGATCTTGGAGGAACCGGCCGAGGTGGAGCGAGGCGTTGACCCTCCCGCTAAGGTGAAGGCCTCAAGCGCGCCCAAGGTGGTGAAGGCCTTGATTCACCTGGCTAAGGCCTCTATCAGGGAGTCACTGCGGCCCTGGTGAAGCCTGTGGAGGCTACCCCAGTGGAGGCAACCTCGGGGAACCAGAGTTTCCCTGCCTCCGCGGAGGGAATCCTCTTTTAAGCCCATCGAGAAGAACCCTGTGAAGACCCCGGTGGAAAAAGAGGGGGGGGGGCGGTGGCCGTTACGGACATGGACACAACCTCCGAGGAGGAACTGACCGAGAATTTGGAAGAGGCCCAGCCCCACGAGAGGAATTCTGAGGGGGATGAGAGTGAGGGGGGCAACAACAACGAGGTTCCCGTGGAGGAACAACCCTCGCTCCCGGCACGCCCATCGCAGCCCGAGCCTCAGGACAACTCGGCGGCCATTTTGACGGTAAGCCAAGCCTTATGCACGGAGATAAGGACGAGACTGTCCCTACCCCCGACGGACGACCCAGCTGTACCGGGTCCGTCGGGAAGCCCTCCGAACAAGAGGAGAATTCATCCAGTGCCCCTTCAGCCCTCACAGCCTTCTCAGACTTTGTCGCCTTCCCCGATCCCGAGGGACGACTCAGGAATGGACACGGCCATGACGGGGACGGATGACGACGGCGGTGCCGACGGGACTGGCCTCCCGTCTCCGATTCCTCGGGCGTCCCCGCCCGACGAGATTGGCTCCTTCCACGCCATGATTGCCAGGGCATCCAAGCTTTTTCAACTCTGCCCTGAGGAGAAGGAAGGCCTCCTCTACCAAAGGCCCGAGGCCAAAAGGAAGACGGTCCTTGCGGTGCCGTTGCTGGATGACATCTGGGACGAGGGACTTGTCCTCCTCAAGAACCCGTCCACGACACCTGCCAAGAGGGACCGGTACGAGAAGTAGTACCGGGTCCCCGGCGCCACCCCGTTGTGCCTTAGGGCGCAGCCGACCCCAGATTCGGTCGTCTCAGCGGCGGCCAAGAAGAAAGCGGGCGGGGCATCGGCTTCATCCTCGACTTCCCCACCGGACGGCGAGGGAAAGAAGCTGGACGTCGTGGGACGATGAGTCATCACGTCGGCGGCGATGACGATTAAGGCAGCCAACGCCCTAGCGATCGTGCCCCGCTACGACAGGGAATCGTGATACAAGATTGCGCCCCTGTTGGACTTCCTCCCGGACGACAAGAGGGCAGAGGCCTTGGCGATCCTACAGTAGGGTGAGGTGGCATCAGACCACACCATAACTGTGGCCACGGACATAGCCGACACCGTCTTCCACCAGTTGGGCAACAGCGTTTGCCTTCGACGGGCGTGGCTCAAGGCGACGGATTTTCCGCCAGGACATGCAAGCCAAGGTTTTGGACATGCCCTTCGACGGGAACAGTCTGTTTGGAAAGACTGTGGATGAGTCGCTGCAGGCCATCAAGACCGACACAGAGACAGCTCGGGCCTTGGGAGTTCTGCAGCAACGGCGGCCGCCCTTTCGGAACTCTCGAGGCAAGCAAGGTGCCTCCAAAGGATTCGGCAGCGGCCCCTCGACCTACCGTCAAGCGGCCCGCTCCTCGTCGCAAGAAGCCTACAGGGGACAAGGCAAGTCCGGTGGATCTCGCCGTCGTCGCCAGGGAGGCCAGGGCGGCAAGGCCGTTTCCAAGCAAGACTGAACCGGCCGTTGCGTCGGGCCCCCACCGAAGCACCTCGGTGGGAGGCCGGCTGACAAGGTTTTTCAGCGTGTGGAAGTCCATCTCCACCGACCGTTGGGTGCTGGATGCCCTGGCCCACGGCACACTCTGGAATTTCTAAAGTGCCCCCGCATTCCTCCCGTGGCCCGGAAGGAAAACCACGTCCCTCAACTACTGTTAGAGGTAAGGGCAATGCTCAAGAAAGGGGCCATCGAGCTCGTCCCAAAGAGGCTGCGGGGCTCAGGCGTATACTCAAGGTACTTCCTCGTCAGAAAGAAGACAGGAGGTTGGCGTCCCATCCTGGACTTGCGTTGGCTAAACAAATGCATCAAGGCACAGAAGTTCCGGATGGTCACCCTCCAGCACGGGCAAGCTGGAGAAAGGTGAATTCCTATCATCGTTGGATTTGGTGGATGCCTACTTCCACATCCCCATCATAAAAGGACACCGAAAGTTTCTCAGGTTCGTATTCCAAGGGCGGCACTACCAGTTCAAGGCCCTCCCATTCGGATTGAAGTCGGCGCCCAGGGTGTTCACCAAGTGCCTAGCACCAGCAGCGGCGCGGCTGCGCCTGCACGGGATCCACGTCTACCCCTACCGGGACGACTGGCTCATCCGAGCAGGGACGAGGGAACTCGCCGTAGAACACACAGCAAAGACCGTCCGGCTGCTCACGGACCTGGGATTCTCCATCAACTTCCCCAAATGCCATCTAGTTCCGTCGCAGGTCGTGGTGTTTCTGGGAGCCAAGCTCGATACAATGGCGCAATTGGCCTCGCCGTCGGAGAAAAGAACGCAGGCTATCCTGGGCAAGCTACAGCATCTGCTGGCCACGGACGTGGCCAGAGTGAGGTCCATCAAGTCCCTGCTCGGGATGATGTCCTCTTGCATCTATCTGGTGCGCCAGTGCAGGCTTCGGATGCGCCCTCTGCAGGAGTTCCTCGACGCCTGTTGGATGCAAGTGATGGGCAGCTTCGAGGACAAGATCTCGCTCAACGAGGCATTCCGCCAGGCAATCCGATGGTGGGGCATGCGCGCACATCTCGCGGCGGGCACGGACTTTCAGACCCCAGCATACCAGGCGACAGTGACGATGGATGCCTCCCTGGAGGGGTGGGGAGCGCACACCGGAGATCTTCACGCGAGATGCCTGTGGCTCCCGGAGGAGAGGCCGCTCCACATCAATATACTGGAGCTCCGAGCGGTGTTCTGGGCCCTCAAGTCATTCCTCCTATCCCTCAAAGGCAAGGTGGTGAGGATCTTCACTGACAACACCACCACAATGTTCTACATCTGGAAACGGGGAGGAACCAGATCCCCAGCCCTGTCCAAGGAAGCCCAGGATCTGTGGCACTGGGCTCTTGCCCAGGGGATGTTTCTGGTGCCTTTTCATCTAGCAGGGATAAAAAACACCATCGCCGACTCACTCAGCAAGAAGCTGCGCTCGTGCCACGAGTGGGAACTACGCCAGGATCAAGTGGATCAACTCTTCCGGCGATGGGGCAAACCCCAAATCAACCTGTTCGCGCCGGCGACAAACTCCAAGTGCCGGAGGTTCGCCAGCAGGTCCCCCCAGCTGAGGAGCATGGGCGATGCTTTCTCATTCCCCTGGGACGGCCTGTTCCTGTATGCGTTCCCACCGTTACCGTTGCTGCTCAGGCTCATTAACCAAGAGGTCCCGGTGCAGGATGATCCTCGTCGACCGAGGTGACCGAGACAGATCTGGTTCCTGGACCTTCTGGACTTGTCAGCGTCTCCACCATTCAAACTGTCGACGGATGCAGGTCTGCTCTCCAGAGAAGGAGACGCCATTCTTCATCACGACCCGGTGTCGCTGAACTTGCAGGCCTGGCTCCTGCAGCACTAGAGTTTGGAGGGTACGAGATCCCGGCCGAATGCAGAGAGGTTCTTGCAAAGGCCAGGGCGTCCTCAACTCTCAAGTGCCACGGACACAAGTGGAAGAGGTTCTCTGTCTGGTGCCGTGTACAGAAGATTAAACCTCTACGGATTACTGCCCCTCAAGTGCTACCGTACTTACTGTCGCTAGCCAAAGCTGGACTAGCTCATGCTTCCATTAAGATACATCTGGCAGCGATTTCCCGATACACCAGAACTGCAGGATGGTCATCCCTGTGGTCTCATCGCCTGGTGAAGGAGTTTATGAAAGGACTGTTCCGATCGTTCCCGCCGGTGAAGGCTCCAGCCCCAGCGTGGGAGCTCAACGTGGTGCTGACCAGGCTCATGGGCCCGCCATTCGAGCCTTTTCATTCGGCTCCTTTGAAGTTCCTGTCGTGGACGACAGCGTTCCTTGTGGCCATCACCTCTGCACGACGCGTGGGAGGGATTCAGGCCCTATCTTGCAAGCCTCCATACTTGACGTTTCACGAGAGGACGCACCCCTCCTTCATGCCCAAGGTGCCGTCGGACTTCCATCTCAACGAGCCCTTGGTGTTGCCAGTTTTCTTCCCGTCGCCTTCGTTACCGGCCGAGAGGACTTTGCACTCGCGGGATGTAGCTAGAGCGCTGAAGTTCTACGTGGACCGAACAAAGAGTTTTCGGAAGACATCACAGCTGTTTGTGAACTTTGGACCTGTGAACCAAGGGAAGGCTCTTTCGCAGGCTTCCATTTCCAGATGACTCTCCGGCTGCATCATGCACTGTCTTCAGTTGGTAAAGCGACCGTTGCCCAGCCGCCCGAGAGCCCATTTGACCAGAGCGATTGCTGCTACCACGGCTTTCTTGACTGGTGTGCCCCTGCTGGACATCTACAGGGCTGCTACGTGGAGGTCGACGCACACCTTCACGAGATTCTACTGCGTCGACTGGGATTCCAGGGAGGAGTGCAGAGTCGGCCAGGCAGTACTGCGCAACCTGTTCACTTAAGGTGAGCCTGGTGCGGAGGTAAGAGATGCTTGATGATGAGTTTTATGTAATGCTTAATGTTGAGCCTTACCACCTCCCGTGGTTGTGCATGTGTGTACTGCTATGTATTCTTATATTCATGAGCATGTGAATCCATGCCAGACCCCATGCTGGAGAAGGAACAAGTTACTTACCTGTAACGGTTGTTCTCCAGCATGGGTCTGACATGGATTCACATGCAAACCCTCCCTCCTTCCCCTCTGCGGCTCTTCACTTGGTCATACTGCCACTTCACATGCTACGAAATCTGAGGATGGCTGCCAGGGGCGGGGCTTAGGGAGAGGACAGTCATTGGCTGGGGGCAGTATGACCCAGAGACCAGTGATTGGTTACTACTACGAAAGACAGATCAGAAACGAAACTGATACTGATTTTTTCTTTACCGAGGATTCCTAGCCTGACGACGGGGAATATTCATGAGCATGTGAATCCATGCCAGACCCATGCTGGAGAACAACAGTTACAGGTAAGTAATTTGTTCCATTTTTGCTATAACTGGTCTCGGGGGGGGGGGGGGGGAGTGGGGGGGGTCCTGGGAGGGGTTTCCTTGTGAGAGCTCGGTGGGCCCTTTCAACTGTGAACCCTTGTGACAGGTCTCCAGGTCCTATCTCTTGGAGGAGTACATTTCTATAAAACGAGTAGGGTCTCTGCCTTCTGCCCCCTCCGGTAGTCCCCGGGCGCCCGCCCTTCCGCATCTTCTGCTCTCTCCTGCAGCATTCCTGAGAGACTACGAGACAGTCTCAAAGAAAGTGGATGACTGCTAACTGGTTGCAATTGAACGGTGGCAAGACAGAGGTGCTGGTGGTTGGTTCCGGGGAAAGAGAACATGAATGGAATGCTCATTACTGGCCGGATTCTCTTGGCCCCTGCCCATCTCCCTGTGCCTCTGTAAAAAGCTGTGGAGTCAAGCTTCTACCGAATGGCTCCTGTGAAGCCCACATTTCGGCCATCTGCAGTGCTGGGTTTGGTAGATTAAAGGCCGTAAGAGAAATTCTCCCTTTGCTCCCTTCTGAAAACCGGTCAACTCTGGTGGCATCAACTGTGATCAGTTCATTGGACTATTGCAATGGTATTTACTTGGGGCAGCCCAAGTATCAGACCCAGTGGATGCAAGTCTTGCAGAACAGAGCAGCTCGCCTGGCACTTGGGGCACCTCGACTGACTTCTACTCTGCCACTACTATGGCACCTGCATTTGCTTCCTGTGGCTGAATTTAAGATTTTGTGTATTGTTCACAGAGCTATCCACGATGTGGGCCAACATTTCCTGAAAAACAAATTGCAAAAATACTGTCTCGCGCTTCACCCACATTCAGATTCTCATCAGCTTCTCAGGGTCCGTAAATTTTGTCTGAATCATCTGGGTGGCCGCTCTTTTTCTGTGCTGGCGCCCAGCTTATGGAATGCTCTTCAACTGGACCCAAGAACCTTGGTTGACTATTCTCCCTTTAGGAAAGCTCTGAAGCTATATCTTTCATCTTTTTCTTCCACTTAGCTAAGATACTGGTTTGAGTATTTGAGCCTGCCATTTCATCCACTGTCAGCGCCTAGACGCCCTGTTGGGCCTTAGTAGCGCTTTATACATTTCAAATAAATATTCTGACTTTAGTCGTTAATTCCTGCTCCGTTGCCTTCAGGTCTTTGGTCATGGATGCTGTTTCGTCTAATTTCTGCTCAGTTTCTCCTACTCTGCTGGCGAGGTTGCGCAGATCTTGATGTAGAAGACTCACATCGCATTTTATTTCTCCTATGTGGGACTCCATCGACGTGCGCATGGCCGCAATGTATTCCAGGATTTTATTTTCATCAGCCATACAGTTGGGCTCCATTTCATTGCTTCTTAAACGGTCTCCAGGAGGTGCGAGATCCGTTCTTGGTTCATTTTTCTTTGCATCGGTGTCTATTGTCCCCTGCTTAGGCTCTGCCGCAGTTTTCCTTCTCCCCTCCGACATTTGGGATGGTCGCCTGTGCCCTCTGGTCTCTGGGTTGCTTGTTCTCCCTTACCCCAGTAGTTGTATCTCTTGCAGGGGATCTGAGCTTTCCATAGCCGCGCCGTGGGCATGGTGTTTTGCTTCTTGTCTGGCTCCTCACTGGGTGTGTTCTTGTCGTTCTGCTGGTGGTGGTACTTGTGTTGCAGGTAACTCAGGAGTTGTCGGGGTTAGCTTGTCTCACTTGCGCTCTATTTAGGTTCAGATGTAGATCTAGGCGCCTTTGTCGTATGTTCAGGATCCTATAGCTTTGTGGGTTATCTTTGCGCTTTCGTGTGTCCTCTGGTGTGGGTTACACTCACTTTTCCTCTTCCCTCCTGGGGTCTTCTGGGTGAGCACTCTTGTCTGTGCTGTCACTTTCTGATTTTTGTATAGGTGGATTTGGTGCTACTGCCGTGACCGCAGCTTTTGTTTTTCTCTATGATCTAGTGCTCTCTGGTCTGTGTGGGATGTTCACCCCCCTGTGTCGTCGTTATTAGCCAGTCTGTTCTCCAATGGCCCACAGCCTGTATTCCTTTTGCACACTTTGCCCACAACTACTGGGGTTGTGTGGGCTGTCGGGTGTCTATTCCGCCTTCCGGTGGGCTAATTATGTCTTATCTTGGGGGGGTCTTCTACACGTGTCTCGGGCTCTTTTCTCACTGTTTGTGATTAGGAGGGCCAGGCAAGCCTCTGTTGCGGTGCTGTTTTGTTGTCAGGCCGCCATTCGCACGGGGCAATAATGGAGCTGTGGATTCCCATATCTCTCTATTTCAGGCACGCTTAGCACGAGTGCATGTGTGGGGGTGGCAGCTGTGGTTTCGCTGTTCCGGTCTGCGGCTATGCCCCTCTCCGTTATAGTCTCTCAGGGAGATGGATCTTCTGCGTTTCTATTTCCCCTCCTCCTTTGCCGCCGCATGCGCGCGTCACCACCCTTTCTCGTTATGGGGACCTCGCTCTAGCTGCGGCTGCGATTTTCACCCTTACTGCCTTTTTCTTGTCTGCGGTGCTACTCTCAGGCTCTCGCGGGCTCCCTGGAGGGTCGGCAGGCTCCATCAGTGGTGATTTGGAACTCTGTGTCTTCACTCTCTCTCAGGATTCTCAGGCGCCATTTTGCGGGCTCCTCTTCGGCCTTCTCAGTCGCGTCCTCTGCTTCTACTTCTCTGTTGGCAGTGGGAAGCGATGCAACAAACTCCCCAGGAGTTCCTGGGTTTGCAGGGCTCTTTTCCTCTTCTGGCAGATCTTTGTCGCACAGAGGATCTCAGTGTGCCGGATCAGGCGGGGAGCTCACAGAGATCGCGTCTGCCTCACATCACAGCTGGCCACGCCCCCACTGTGCCAAGATTAAGGCTATGGAAGATGTTAGTGGAGCTTGGTATCCCAGCTGCATTGCTTTCAGCCATCCAGAGTTTATACACAGGAAACACTGCAGTGGTACATTGGGGAGTTGATGGTAGTACTACCCACACTATTGACATTCAGAAGGGGGTCCGTCGGGGATGTGTTCTGGCCCCCAAATTGCTTTGCATTTTTATCAGTGAAGTTTTGAAGAAAAGTTTGGGGTGCAAACTGACGCCTTCTCTGGCGGGTGATAAACTCCCAGCATTGCTGTTTGCGGATGACCCCATGCTCTTATCCTTAACCAATGTAGACCTCCGTAAGCATAGGACTACCTGGGGGTTAAGCTTCATGGCGTCCTATAGGTAGACACTTTAAGTTGAAAAGGTCAGGACTACGGTGGGCAGGTATTGCGGGGCACTTGCGAGGTACACTAATGAGCATAGCAACGGGCGATACGAGTCTCGCTGGAGGCATACAAAGGCCAGGCACGCCAGGTTGCACTGGACGGGGCTGAACTTTGGGGGCAGATGGATATTGCGCCCCTGGTAGTGACAGAGAATACATTTCTGAAAAACATTCTTGGGTTGACTGTCGGCGCACTGAATATTCCAGTGTTGCTTGAGACAGGGTTGCAAGGGTTTGAGTCAATCTGCAAAGTTCAACCTATTTTGTATTGTGTGTGCATATGGTCAAATAATAACATTTGCAAATACAAAGAGGCACTCTTGGATGTCCTGTCACAGCAAGGGAGTAATTCCCTTAAATGTGTGCCCATATAAAATAGACTTTGGCTGAGCTGGGCCTTGGGGAATATTGGTCAACCCTCCGGTCATGACACCTGCATCTAAGGATCTGATATAGAGCGCTGCGGGGCTTAATGTGGAGAGTGATATCCTCACGAAATCCAGATCTCAGAGTTGCTGGCCCCGGTACCTTGCTATTAAGAAACAGGTTGGCTGCGAAGAGTATTTGGATTATGTCACCCCACGGCGGGACAAGACTGTATTTCGAATGAATTGTGTCCTCCCACATATTCCTTATCTATGATAAATGCACTTCCAGCTTGCTGGCCTCAGAAAAAAATTTCACAGTAGAGGGCGCTGCGTGCCGATGTCCCTCGAGTCGGTGTCCCTCGAAGGCCTCCGTATCGGCGCCGACGTCACCATAGGTATAAATAATCTCACGCAGCATCCGTTGCTCAGTTCCGTTTTTCCGCGCTTCGTAAGCCTCAGAGACGCAACGCTCGGTTCTTCAGTAAACTCTTCGAAAAACTTAGAAAATCTTCATCCTACGATGGCATCTTCGTCCGCTTCATCAACGCCACAATCCAGCTTAAAAAAATATCGAGATTGTGGAAAAAAGATGTCATTAACAGATCCTTACAGGATCTGCTTGTGGTGCCTGGGATCAGAGCACCAGTGTTCGGAATGTATGTCCATGACGGCGAAAGCCTTGAAGGAGCGTAGGGGGAAGCTGGAAAAAGGCAAGACAGTTAAATCCTCTACCCCTTCGAAATTGTCTTCGGCTGAGTCGAGACATTTGTCTCCTCACCATCGGAGAAAACATTCCTGCTCGAGATCTCGAAGTGGTTCTCAACACTCATCTAGATCGAGACATTCTAAGAAGAGGCGTCACAGATCTCCTTCCTCTTCATCCTATAATTCTCCACAAAGGATCCCTTGCCCCACTAAACAGAGCTCTCCAGCTAAGTGGGAGGAATTTTGCAGACAAATGCTTAGGGTCTTCGAGAAAGACCCAAAAAACAAAAACAGAGTGGGCTGTCGAACCCGGCAAATAAAAACCTTCGAGAGCGCCACAAACCCTCGAGTAAAGACAAGGATTCTTCGAATAAAACTGCGTCATCGACGCCATCGTCGAAGGTGCCTTAGACACACCAGACTGTGTCATCAATGCTGTTGTCGACCCCAATGAAAGAGAGGCCCTCAAAGCCTCAGGCCCCAACTGCACCATCGGCACTAGGGGTGTTGAAGGGTCCATCCAAGGCGTTGAAAGGGGCGTCGACAATATCGATGACACCGAGTAGAATTCCAATTCTCTCGACGACATCGAGGCCATTTTCGAGTATTTCGACGCCGTTTGTAGGTTTGTCGAGACCTATGACGTCTACATCCACAACTACAACTCTATCCCAAGCAGTGTCGACCAATTTGGCACCCTCTTCTCTTGAAATGGGTTTTACCCCTTACCCACGCTCTGACTACTTCAGGGCTGTATCCTCGATCTATGAGGAAGGAGAAGACTCTGATAATGAGGCCTTTTGTTTTACAGACTATAAGAGTTCCTATACCAGAGGAGCTAATATATGAGGAAGTTAAATTAAGAGATCTTCAAGAATCTTTACAAGATGCCAGTGGCATAGATACCTCTCCAGAGGCGGAACTTGCCAGACCAGAACCTGGAGAGCATGCAGAAATGTCTTACAGAGCCCTTATGGCAAGAATTATGGAGTTTGTGGGGTGGACAACACCTGCACCCTCTTTCCAACAAGATGATCTAACAGACATCTTAGATAAAGGGCCTCAATAAGACCCTGTAGTCCCTTTTCATGCAGCATTGCAGAGAAGAGTAGCTGCAAATTGGGAAACACCGGAGGTTATCCCTGCAGTAAACAAAAAATATCTCTGCGAAGTTCAGAGTGTCAGCCTCAGACCCTGTATACTTAAGTAAACATCCAACCCCAGAGAGTTTAGTAGTGCAGGCTGCAATGTTGTCAAGTAGTAAATCAGCATACCCCACTACACCCCAAGATAGAGACGACAAATTATTTGATGCCATGTCTAAAAAGATCTTCTCGGCATGCAGCATGGCACTTAAGTCTATTAACGTCATTTGCACGCTAGCGAGATTCAGTCACACCCTTTTGGAGTGCGCTTCATCGGCGGCTGACAGTCTCCCAGAAGGGGAGGAACGAGACGCATTCTTGAATATCATCAAGGATGGGAAGGATGCGATGTGTGAGTCCCTCCAAACAGGTCTCGACTCTGCTGACAGCATCAGCAGAGCCATGGCGGCGAGTACCACAATCCGCAGATTTGCGTGGTCACGGAAATCTGGTTTTGCTCCTGATGTACAAGCCAGGCTTCTGAATATGCCCTTTGACTGCACCTCAGTATTTGGCAAGAAAGCTGATGACAGTTTGGAGAAATTGCAAACCTCAAAGGCGGCAGCAAAATCCCTTTGGGCTGCAATTCATCAAACTCTAAATCGCCCCACAGGTACGTCCTGGAGGGGGAAGCCCTTTTGTTTTTACTCCGCATTCGGAAAAGGCAGAGGGCAGCCAGCTCAAAGGGGCCAGAGACGATTCACCCGTGGTGGGCGGGGTCAAAGGTACCAAGTCTGCATCAGCAGGTGCTGCTTTACCCTCAGCATCTGCGTCAGCCGCTTCTAAACCCCTCTGAGGTCTCCCCACACAAAACACCAGTAGGAGGCAGTTTAACTCAACATCTGACGGAATGGCAGGCTATTAAGCCAGATGCTTGGGCATTGGAAACAGTTGCCCAAGGTTACTGCCTGCCTTTCCTACACTCTCCTCAGAGTCATCCACCGGGGAACAACTCTTTGAAGTTTCCAGATCCGCTCCTTATGCAGGAGATTTCAGACCTTCTATAGAAAGGTGCCATACCTGTAGTGGAGAGGAACGAGGGTTTATACTCTCCCTACTTCCTAATACCAAAGCAGGACGGAGGATTGAGACCCATTTTGGACTTGCAAGAATTGAACAAATTCCTCAGGAAGGACAAGTTCAAGATGGTAACCCTTTCTCAGATCCTTCAGGCCCTCCACTTTCAGGATTGGTTGGTATCTCTGGACCTTCAGGATGCTTTCTTTCATGTGCCAATCCATCACAACCACACAAAGTACCTGAGGTTCGCCATTGGCAGCTCTTACTATCAATTTCGGGTTCTGCCATTTGGGCTGACCTCCGCCCGAGGGTCTTCATCAAGTTAATAGTGGTTGTGGCAGCAAGTCTAAGGAGGGAAGGGATTCATGTCTACCCCTACCTGGATGACTGGTTGATCAGAGCAGTGTCCCCGGAACAATCTCAGGTCCATCTAGATTATGTTTGCTACTCCCTCCACATACTGGGCTTCTCCCTCAACTTAAAGAAGTCACAGATGATACCATCACATGAACTCCAGTTCATTAGAGCAGCCCTGGACACATCCCTGGGAAAAGCCTCACCACCAGAAGTGAGGGCTCAAGATATTCTACAGATGGTCATCAAGTTTCAAAATACCCAACGTCTACCAGCCTTTTACTTTTTGAGGTTGCTCGGCCTTATGGCATACTGCATTTTTCTAGTGCCAGAGGCTCGCCTGAGAATGAGATCTTTACAGTGGGCGCTAAGGACCTAGTGGTCACAATTCTCAGGAAGAATGTCAGATCCCCTACAAATCCGAACAGAGTATTACGAGACCTTCAGTGGTGGGCCTGTCGGGAGAACATCTTGAAAGGAGAAGTGTTTTGGCAACCATGGCCGGAGATAACTGTCACGGACCCTTCACTCACGGAGTGGGGAGCCCATGCCAACGACTTAACCATCAGCGGTCATTGGTCTCCATCGGAGTCCAGACTACACATCAACCTATTAGAGCTGAGAGCGATCAGGCTAGCATTGAAAGCTTTCCTGCCATCAGTACAGGGGAAAAATGTCCTGATAATGACGGACAACACAGTGGCCATGCACTACCTCAACAAGAGGAGGCGTAGGGTCACTGCCACTGTGCATAGAGGCAATGCAGCTCTGGTTCTGGGCAATCCAAGAAGGAATCTCTCTATCGGCAGTTCACCTAGCCGGGGAGAAGAACACGATGGCGGGTGCTCTGAGCAGGCAGACCACAGTCTCCCACGAGTGGGAGCTAGCTTAGGAAGTCCTTCTAGAGATCTTCGCCCTTTGGGGAACCCCTCAGGTGGAACTGTTCGCCACCAGTGTCAACCAGAAGTGCGATCAGTTTTGCTCAAGTGAATTTCCCCTGAGAGGAGCTCTAGGGGACGCATTTGTGTGGAGTGGGAGTTTCCACTTCTGTACGCGTTTCCTCCAGTCCCCGTCATTCCTCAAGTGATCAGGAGGTTGAGGAGATTCCGGAAACCCATGATCCTAATTGCCCCAGATTGGGCCAGGAGAACGTGGTACCCGGATCTTCTAGACTTGTCCATCTGTCCTCCGATTCGTCTTCCACAAAGAGAGGATCTTCTCTCGCAAGAGGGAGGCCAGGTTCTCCATCCGGATATCGGGACTCTCAACCTTCTCGCTTGGTTTCTGAAAGCTTGAGAAACAAAGATTGGGACCTCCCGGATGACGTAATGGAGGTGTTGCTTTCAGCCAGGAGGCCAGCAACTAAATCTTTATACCGCTGCCGTTGGAATACATTCTGCAGCTCGTGCAGAGATAAGAATATTGACCCTTTTTCATGTAGTACACCGATGGTGTTATCTTTCTTACTATATTTGGCAAATTCAGGCCTTCAGGTTGGCACAATCAAAGGTTACCTCACTGCGCTGTCAATCTTTAAGCGCACGGCTGAGGAACCTTCATTTCTCCAGCATTGGATCTTTCATGGATTCACATGCTTAGAATATTCCCCGTCGTCAGGCTGGGAATCCCCGGTACATTATATAGACCCTTTCCCGTAGGAAAACTTTTTTGACGCTATACGTCCTATCCACCTCGTTTTGTATCATGCGTGCCCGCGCCGTCAGGACGCCATGATATAAATACAGGACCCGCCCCCGCGCTCCCTCAGATTTCAACCGTCTTTCAAAGTAGTGGGATCCTCGCGGTTACTGCTAGTCGAAATTAGGTTGTAGTTTCGCTTCGGCGACGTTACATTCTGGAAAAAATATGTCCGGAAAAGCTTTATTTCGTCCTTGTGCGACATGTGGACTCAAAAAAGTCTATGAAGGTGATGCCCACATGGATTGTATCTACTGTCTCCACCCGCACCACACGGCGGACACATGTGAGATATGCCAGGGTTTCTCCCAAAAAACCCTTAAAGACCGAAAAAGGAGGTTGGTCGACTGGCTTAACGACGGAGCGGGTGCCTAACCGGCATCAGAAGTTGGCTCCACGGCCTCCAGGAGCAAGTCGGAACCTCCCTCGAAGAAGGTGCGGCCTGTCGAAAAACGCCCTGCGGACAAGCAGACGGAGACGCATGCTGGGTCTTCCTCATCACACAAAAAGTCCTCCTCCTCCTCATCCTCTAAGACGGAGAGGCAAGCGGCACAAAATCCTCCTCAGGGGACCGTCCTAGGTCTTCCGTGAGTCGAGACTCTTCAGCAGGGAAGTCGGCAACGAAATCAGCTACGAAGTCTAAAGGCTCGGTGCCGGCTACTTGCTCGTCGACCCCGGTGTCGCTGACGATGCCTATTACTATTCAGGCAGCAGCGGTGGGGATTCCTTCGTCGACGGTGACTCAATCTATGGCCTGGCAGCCAGAGGTCTGTGACCCGGCCCCCCCTGAGGTCCTACTGCAGCCAGACACGGCCTTGTCGGTGTCGTCGGTGGACGGAGAATGCATGGTTATGCAGCCGTCGGACTTGGGCTTACGGCCTTCCAATACCTCGACGATGAGTGCGAGCGGGGGTGTGGCCCCTCTATCCTCGACGTTGCTGACCCCCCAGACGGTTTTGTCTCTGGATGTGCTTAATACACTTCAGAAGCTCCTGCAGCGTCTGGATACGCAGATCCCTCAGCCTGGCACTTCATCGTTGATGTTTTCTGCACCTTCCGTCGACGAACAAGCTCAAGCAGCTCGCTCGACGACCAGAAGCCCGTCGGCCTCCCAGGCGGTGAAGGATCGTCCTCGAGCGCAGGAGGAGGGTGAGCTATCGATTCCGATTCTATACGAGGTGACTCAGGGTCGGACATTTCCCTGTCACCGTCGAGAGACCCAACATGGAATTCGGATGTAGAGGTAGAGTCTACGAGGAGCCAGGCACAACCATCTCCTCCGGATGATGTGGGAGCCTTCCATGCAATGATGGGAAAGGCGTGTTCCGAGTTCGGCCTAATTCCTGAGGAGCAAAAGAAAGACTGTTTTCTTTTTGATCACATGGGTCAAAGGAGGAAATCGGTATTTGCCATCCCAATCCTGGACCACGTGTGGCAAGAAGGCCTCAAGACGATGCGTCATCCGTTCTCGGAACCGGCTATTAAGGGGCGTACTGAGAAAAAGTTTAAAGCTCCGGAGTCCACTCCAAAATGTCTGACATCACAGCCTCTGTCAGACTCTGTGGTATCGGCGGCAGCGTACAGCAAAAATGTTCAACCCCACCAGAAAGCGAGGCCAGGAGGCAGGACGCCTTTGGAAAAAAGGTGCTCTCAGTCGGCGCCACAACAGTAAGAGCAGCCAACTCCTTGGCGATTGTATCACGATACGATAGGGAGATGTGGCATAAAATAGCCCCTATCCTAGAACATTTGCCGGAAGAACATCGAAAAGCAGCCATGTTGCTAGTACGAGATGGTGAGGAGGCCTCGAACCACACTATTAATATTGCGGTGGACCTAGCAGAGGCTGGTTTCAAACAAATCAATCATGGCGTAGTACTGCGTCGACAAGCGTGGCTCAAATGTACTACTTTCAGACCTGAAGTCCAGTACAAAGTCCTAGACATGCCATGCGAAGGAGAACATCTGTTTGGAGACAAGGTAGATGAAGCCTTGGAAGGGGATGAAAGAAGACACGGATACCGCTAGGTCTCTCGGCGCCCTCCAGACAGGTAGAAGTTTTCGCTCTTTTCGCCCCTTCAGGGGTGCTTCCGGAAACTCCCGCTTTGGAGCCTCTAGGGAACAGAGATTATCAAGCCTCCAGACGACGCGGTTCGGGTCCCTCGTCGACGAAGGGCAAGCAAACCAGCAACCAATGACGGCCTTCGGAACGTCCTGGGGGGTCGAGTCTCTCATCATATTGACCAATGGAAATGCATCACCACAGATCGATGGGTTCTGGACACGATTCGCATGGGTCATGCGCTGCAATTCAAAAACAAGCCTCCAAGTCTTCCGCCAGTGTTTTCGGCCCAGCCCCACCTTCGAGTTCTAATACAAGAGGTGGCGCTTATGCTACAAAAAGGAGCGGTAGAACGGGTTCCTGTGGCACAGGAAGGACAAGGGGTTTATTCCCGGTTCTTCGTTGTCAAGAAGCCAAATGGAAAATGGAGGCCCATTCTCGACCTGAGGGTACTCAACAAATGGCTAAAGAGCTTAAAATTCAAAATGCTAAAGCTCCAGGAGGTGATCAGGTCAGTGCAACCCATGGATTATCTGTCGTCGCTAGACCTTCAGGACGCATATTTTCATATCCCAATACGTCCACGACACAGGAGATATTTAAGATTTGTCGTCGGGCGAAAGCATTTTCAGTTCAAGGTCCTCCCGTTCGGTCTCAAGTCCTCCCCCAGGACGTTCACCAAGTGTTTGGCCCCTATAGCGGCCCATTTAAGGAAGGACGGTCACCATGTCTATCCCTATCTAGACGACTGGCTGGTCAGAGGTTCGTCCATGGAACAAACACGAAACAGTCTAGGGGCCACGATGTCCCTCTTACAGGAACTGGGCTTCGCGATAAACTTCAGCAAGTCCTCCGTAGAGCCTTCGAGGACCTTGGTCTTTCTAGGAGCGGAGTTTCATACGCACACAAGCCTTGTAAGACCATCCAGCGAAAGGATACAGAAGCTACAAAGCAAGGCGTCGGAATGGAGATGCGGTACCAGGGTGTCGGTGCGCAAATACATATCCCTGCTAGGGACCATGTCATCCTGCATTCCGTTGATAAACAACTGCCGTCTGTTTGAGGCCTTGCCAGGAATTTCTAGCGGACTGTTGGGCGCAGAGCCAAGGTCGCTGGTCCGACAGACTGATCATCGACGAACAACTGGTACAAGCACTCTGTTGGTAGAGAGCTTCTACTCATTTAACGAAAGGAATGCCTCTGGTGGAACCGGAGTTCCAGAAGACGGTGGTGACGGATGCATCGCTGAGCGGATGGGGAGCTCATCTGGATACGTTACAGGTACAAGGCCGGTGGTCGTTACAAGAGTCCTCCCTGCATATCAACCTGCTAGAACTGAGAGCAGTGCGGTGGGCTCTAAAATCTTTTCTTCCTCAATTGAGAGACTCCGTGGTGCGTGTCATGACGGACAACACGACTACAATGTTTTACCTACGGAAACAAGGAGGAACACGTTCCAGGTCCCTGTCGATGGAGGCACAGAAAATCTGGCATTGGGCCCTGCAACACAACATGCAAATCTTGGCGTTCCACCTGCCGGGTGTGAGAAATGTGGAGGCCGATGCCCTCAGCAGGGAAATGAACGAAGTTCACGAATGGGTGCTGAACGACCAGCAACTACAACATGTATTCAAGAAGTGGGGACATCCTTCCATCGATCTGTTCGCGACGAAGGACAACAGGAAATGCCCGCAGTATGCAAGCAGGTGGCCTCAGCAGGGCTCACTGGGGGATGCGTTCTCCTTCCCATGGACGAACAAATTCCTGTACGCATTCCCTCCATTTCCTCTTATCCGCAGGACTTTGCAATGGATCCTCAAGTACCCATGTCGGGTGATTCTGGTGGCCCCGTATTGGGCCAGACAGGTGTGGTTTTCAGACCTGCTACACATGGCGGCGGCGGAGCCAATGAGGTTCAGGAAGATCCCCAACCTTCTGTCTCGACAGGAGGGTATTGTTTGGCATCACGACCCGGACAGCCTCAAGTTGACGGCCTGGCTCCTGACTTCGCCGAATTTGGTCAGCTAACGATTCCGGAGGAGTGTCGTCGTATTCTGCAAGCGGCAAGAGCACCTTCCACAAACACTTCATACTCGTACAAATGGAGGAGTTTCTGTCAGTGGTGTGGGGATCACCCAGGTCTGGTTCCGCAGTCGATTACGCCGGAACAGCTCCTTCCATACTTACTGTTCTTAGCTCAAAAGGGCTTATCGGTGTCGTGATAAAAGTACACCTGGCCGCCATCTCCAGGTTTACACGTCAACGACATTCCGCACCATTATTCAGCGACCGCCTGATTAAGCACTTCCTTAAGGGTCTGTTTAGGAGTTTCCCTCCCGAGAAGAGATTTCCTCCGGTGTGGAGCCTCAATCTGGTGTTAGCGTCTCTTATGAAACCTCCTTTTGAACCAATGTCATCATCGTCTCTAAAGTTTTTGTCGTGGAAATTGGCCTTCCTGGTGGCCATCACTTCAGCCCGACGTATTTCGTTAATCCAAGCTCTAATGGTAGACCCACCATACTTAAGATTTTTTAAGAACAAGGTGGTCCTTGCCACTAACCCACAGTTCATACCGAAAGCTCCTTCAGTGTTCCATAAACATTCTTCTATTGTCTTACCTACGTTTTTTCCAGAGCCATGCTCTGGAGCGGAGCGCACGTTACACACATTAGACGTGAAAAGGGCTCTCAAGTTTTATCTGCATCGCACGCAACCTTTCAGGACAACGAGGCAATTGTTCGTGGCCTATGGTTTGGGTGCTAAAGGCAAAGCTATTTCAAAGCAAGGACTGTCGAGATGGGTATCGTCTACCATTTCGTACTGCCATTCCAAGGCTGGTAAGCCTCTTCTGCGACGCTCAAGAGCTCATTCAACTAGAGCGGCGGCATCGTCGACGGCGCTGTGGTCTGGAGTCCCTCTGGGGGACATCTGCATGGCGGCTACCTGGGCGGCTACACACACTTTTACCCGCCATTACTGCCTGCCACAACAACATGCCGAAGATACTCGGATGGGACAGGCGGTGCTTCGACACCTATTCCAATAAGGTACGCCCCGGTTGAGGGGTTAGATCTTGTTGCAATTATGATTGAATATTGTTCGTTTTTCTATGTTAACTATTGCTGATGGGTACACGACCATAGGGAACGGACATTGTGAGGAAAGTATGTGAGTTTGCATGCACGCCTCCTCTTTTCGGGATGGTATTGCTATGTAATCTATTCTAAGCATGTGAATCCATGAAAGATCCAATGCTGGAGAAGGGAGTAGTTTCTTACCTGTAACTCCATTTCTCCAGCATTGGTATCTTTCATGGATTCACATGCGCCCGCCTGCCTCCCCTGAGCATGCAAACTGGTTCCCCCACTACTTTGGGGGCCGAAATCTGAGGGAGCGCGGGGGCGGGTCCTGTATTTATATCATGGCGTCCTGACGGCGCGGGCACGCATGATACAAAACGAGGTGGATAGGACGTATAGCGTCGAAAAAGTTTTCCTACGGGAAAGGGTCTATATAATGTACCGGGGATTCCCAGCCTGACGACGGGGAATATTCTAAGCATGTGAATCCATGAAAGATACCAATGCTGGAGAAATGGAGTTACAGGTAAGAAACTACTCCCATTTCATGTTGCCCATAGTCATTCAATTCCTGAAAGGATTGACTAATGCCTTCCCCCCAACTCCTTTTCAATTTCCCCCGTGGGATTTAAATCTAGTCTTAACATTTCTAATGGGTACTCCATTTGAACCTCTTCATTCCTCTCCATTAAGGTTTCTCACTCTAAAAACAGTCTTCCTAGTGGCTTTAACTTCTGCTAGAAGAGTGAGCGATTTACAAGCTTTATCTTGCAAACCTCCTCATACAGTCTTTCACAAAGATAAGCCAAATTTCCTCCCAAAGGTGGTCTCAGAATTCCATATCACACAAAAAATAACCTTACCTTCATTTTACCCTCCTCATCCAGGGAAAGAGGAAGAGAGATTGCACAGGCTGGATCCAAGGCGTGCCTTGAGTTTTTACATTAACAGACTTGCAAGGATTAGACAAGCAGATCAATTGTTTGTGGGGTATGCTGGACATAAACTAGGTTTACCTATCCCAAAACAAACCATTTCAAGATGGATAATACTAACTAACTATCAGAGTGTTATAAATTGGCAGGAAAAGAGCCTACTCAACACATCATGGCTCATTCAACCAGGGGTATCATGGCCTCATCAGCTCTCCAAAGAGGAGTTCCAATTAAAGACATATGTGCGGCTGCCACATGATCATCTGCAGATACGTTCACCAAATTCTACGGTGTAGATTCCTCCACTAGCCAGGAGACTACATTTGGGAAAGCTGTGTTGCACTCTGTGCATTTTTAAAAAATAATTACGTTTTACTCCCGCCTTTTATACACATTACTGCTTTGGGAGTCTATCAAAGTTAAGGAATACGTCGGAGGACACAATCCATTCGAAGAACAAGTTACTTACCAACTGTAACGTTCTTTCCACTGAATGTTCCTCCCACGTATTGCTTATCGCCCCTCCCATCCTTTCCCGCAGTAAAACATCCCTTGTAGTGGCAGCCTTCACTCCTTCAAGGGTACTAACCATCTCATACAAGGCAAACACAGCACCTCAAAACAGAACTGAGCAACGGACGCTGCACAAGACTATACCGATGGTGACATCGGTGCCGATACGGAGACCTTCGAGGGACGTCGACGCGCCCTCTATTGTGAACATTTTTTCCGAGGCCAGCAAGCTGGAAGTGGATTTATCAAAGATAAGGAATACGTGGGAGGAACATCCAGTCGAAAGAATGTTAGTTGCTAAGTAACTTGTTCATCTAAGTGAAAGCAGGTTTGCAGACCACTACATTTGTATGCAGAATGTGAAAATGTTAAAAGATCTACGGTTCAATATCAGGCTGATGAAATATTATGCATCACGGGTAACTAAGGAGGATTATCAAAGAGAGTAGAGTGGGGGCAGACATGGTTTATGCAATTCTAATTTTATGAAGGCACGGGCTTTCAAGCGATTATACTTCGGAATGGTGGTGATTATGTATATATTGTGACTCAGAATCACTCTGTGACGATACAGGGTGTTATGGTCATGTCTTTGTTTGGTGTTGTTTTGTGAGTATTATCTATGCGATTTGTGAGCCTCCGTCGAGTCAAGAATATATTATTAACTGGATACAAACAGCACTGCTTTCATCTCCCAAACTGAATTTTCATGGAACATGATTCCAGGTGTGTATTACTGAGACAGTTGAGGAACATCTGGTACTAGGTGTACCGCTAATGGAATTGGGAATAAAGAAGAAAAATGGGAAATATTAGGGGAACCGGCAGCCAGATGGATGAATTGACGGTTTGCCCGTGGAACATTAAGGGTTTGAATAACCCAAGGAAAAGTTGGGAAGTTTTAATGAGACTAAAGAGGGAAAAGAAGGATGTTGCCCTTCTGCAAGAGACTAATCTACTAGAGGAATACAAAAATCTTATGAATAACATACTGTTTAATAAGGTATTGTTAAACTGTTATGTTTCCAAATCAAGAGGAGTGGGAATACTATTTCGTAGGGGGCTGAACTTGAATGTGGAAAAGGTGGTTATGGATGATGAGGGGAGAGTGATTCTGGTTGACGTAAAGTATGAATGCAAGGTAATTACAATAGGATCCATTTATGGACCATGTACTGGGGGGAATGGTTTGTTCACAAAAATATTGTCACAGTTGTGGGATATGAATGGGGAACACACTATTCTGGGGGAGATTTCAATTGTGTCCTTATTCTTAAGTTTGATCGCTCTGCACGATGTAGATATATGGCGGAGTGTACTAGCAGAGCATTTGGTGAACTTTTACATAGTCTAGATTTAGTGGATATATGGATAGCCTTACACCCTGGAGAGAGAGTACTCCTTTTTCTCGCCAGTTCATGGCTCATATTCCAGAATTGATTATTTTCCGACTTCTGAAAGACTTATTGAAAAGGTTACTAGTGTAAGTATAATGGAGAGGGATATCTCAGATCATTCTTTGATAATGCTGAGATTAGAACTGGGGGAGGAGCGGTCTGCAACGTCCAGGTGGCGTTTAAAAACATACATATTCCAGGAGCAGGAAGTACTTACATCTTTAAAGTCCTTTATCAAGACCTTTTTTTAAATAAATGTAATATATGCTTCTGAGTTAATGGTTTGGGATTGTTTCAAGGCTGCAATCAGGGGTGAAATGATAAATATTATGGCCCGCACAAAGAAAAAGGGAATGGTGGAATTTAGGCGGCTGGAGAGTAGATTAGGTAAGTGTCCGGAGAAATACCAATTGACAAAAACCTGTGAAGACAAAGCGGAGATGGATAGGGTGCGTGAGTCTCTGAAACGTGAGTTGGATATACAGAGTGAGAAAGGTATTTTCTTTGAAACAGAAATACTGGGAACAGGGGGACAGAGGTGGCTTATTACTTGCCAACAAGTTGCAAGGCTTAGTTGATAACTCCTTTGTACAGAGGATAGTGACTGAAGCGGGAAAATCTAAGGTTAAAAAGGAGGAGATATGTGAATGTTTCAGAACATTTTATGCATCTCTGTACACAGAAGATCAGGTTCCAACACCTGAGGGATTGGAAGAGTTTTTTGGGAAGATTAACTTGCAGAAAATGGTCTGATGACCAAGCAGTCGCTATTGATCAGCTTATTGGGGAGGAGGAGATACTGAGTGCCATTGGTCAACTCAACACATGTAAATCGCCAGGCCTGGGTGGGTTACCGGTCGAGTTCTACAGGGCAAAGGTCCTGAATGAACTCTATTACTATGTAGCTTATATAATCATTCAGAAAGGTAGAGTTGAAGTGAGAGGAACAAACTTAAGCAAAGAAACATCTGAAGGAAGAGGAGAGGTGTTGAAAGCTCTAACAATTGAGCACATTTCGAATTAGATTAATTAAGTCCCATTCAATAGGAATACTTTTATATGTATCTTGCATACAATTATGCCCCTCAGAATGATTACTACCTATGACATCCGCCTTGTAGACCAGGAAGTTTTGTGCAATAAATACATTACTAATATATGCTTTGAATCACCCTCTACCTTACATTTTATTTTATAGTATGAGGCAGATCTCTTACATCTTGGGTATGGCATATCTGTAGTGGAAATACAGAGTATTAAAAACAGTATCACGGTGGGGCGTGGCCTGGAGCGCCGGCGATGGGGCAGCTCCTTTAATGGCCTCCGCATGGGGACCGTGGCAATCACTGAAAACCCCCAGTTCCTAATGTTGCCCAACCTTCTAAAGGCTTGATTCGGGTGGCGGAAAGCTAGACGCCCCACTGGAAGTGATTCCAGCTCATAATGCGAGCGAGAACCTGGTAAACGCGGCGAGGGTGGCTGCCTGTGGCGTCCGACAGAAAATCCAAGATGGCGGACGCACCGTGTCGGCCCCATTTCTGCAGCCACTCACCATCTCTCATTGGCCTCGGGACCTCGCTGGGTGCCTCTGACCCCTGAATTCCTCCCTTGCCCTCCAGCGGAGCCTGACCGCGCCGGCCCGAACTGCAGTGCCTGAGCCGTGGATGCGGCATTGACCGAAGCTCGGCGGGGAGCCCAGCCTGTACCCGCTCTATGCGGGCTGCATCTCGAAGGCAGCGCTTTCATCACTGCGCTCTTGGTCCGCTCCTGCTCTCCACGGTCTTGCCGACGGGGCGATTGGTCTCTTCCTGGATGCGGAGGGGACGTGATTGTGGCCACGTGACCGCGCTCCTGAGGGCCACTCCACCTCCGACCACCAGCTGCACCCAGGGGGCATAGGGAAGCCTCCTCGAGCGGCAGCAAGCGGTGGTGCCCCAACCCAGCTTACTCACCCCCCCGCATGCTTGGGTAGCAGCAGGGGGGAACTCCACAGACTCTACTATCCTGTTGGATATCCTGTTGGGGGCCCAATAGCATCCGCTCCGGCTCCCCCACCAGTGCTTCAACCCTGGGGTGGCATCCACCATCACGGCTCTCACCCTATATCAACCCTTAAGTGATTGTGGCCATGTGATGGCGCTCCTGAGGGTGCCCGCCCCCGACCCCCAGCTGCACCTTGAGGGCATAGGGAAGCGGCGGGGCTCCAACCCAGCCTAATCACCCCCCCACATGCTTGGGGAGCAGCGGGGGGCACTCCACAGCCTCCACTATCCTGTTGGATATTCTTTTGGGGGCTCAATAGCATACGCTCCTGCTCCCCCACCAGTGCTGCAACCCTGGGTCGGCATCCACCATCACGGCTCTCACCCCATATCAACCCTTAAGTGTCTCGCCCCACACGCCTCCGGGTGGTGGCCTCACCCCAATAGCCAAGGGGTGGGGGTGGACCACAGGGAGCCTGACACGCTCCTGGAGAAGCGGCCACTTCCAGCACGGAATCCTTCAGACACAGCTGAGCTCCGCTTGGCCACAGCCGATCTCGGAGGACCCCACCACCGAGGGACGTGTTTCTCCCTGGCACCCAGGACTTCCTAAGAACATCCACAGCAGCCCTGGCTGACAGCAACTCCTCGTACAGCCTCCTGGGGTGCCCCTGCCCCACCCCCTATCACCACTAGTATGGAGAGGCTTGATCCCCCCCCCCTGCCTTCACTTCGGGAGCAAGCGGTGAGTTGGTCACCAACTGCCATTATAGCTTTGGACCGCCTTGAGCCTCCCTCCTCGTACGCTAACCACTACTCCACTGCAGCAAAGGATCTACAATCGTCAACTGGACTGGTCACTTCCTGGGGCGCCCCTGCCCACTTCACCTCTCTGTTGCCACCAGAGTAAGACAGCGTGGTCCCTTGGCTGGCATCCTGTGACTTTCTACTGGTCTATTAGCGTCGCACCCACGGCACAGCAACCGTAACTTGGCACAATCTCGTGGGGAATTGTCTCCTGCCCTAGAATCATGGCTAAATCCCTGAAACCTCCCAAATCTGCAGATATTTCCTCATGCTCCTAGCAGCGGAGAAAGGGAAGAAAGCAGACCCTCCAAAACTCACGCCCCAAAAAGTGCCTGATGATAAAGGGTCCCAACCAAAGAAGACCTCCAAGCGTTCATGTCCGATATCAAAGCGGAGTTCAGATCTTGCATGGCGGAGCTTACTGCAAAGCTTGAACAAACGGAGCAAAGGGTCAGTGACCTCGAACACAGGATGGGGGAATCCGAAGACCTAACGCAAAAACACTCCAACTCTCTGGAAGTGCAATGCACAATCCAGACCCTAATGGACAGAACCGAGATCCTAGAATACAAGCAGGAAGATCTGGAAAATCACGCCTGCCGCAATAACCTGCATATTCGAGGTGTTCCCTCCTCGATCCCCGACAGGGAATTACCTGAGTACGTGAGCAACTTCTTCCAATCGCTGCTACCGAACTTGGACGAGGCGTAGCTTCTACTAGATCGCACCCACAAACTACACCCATGTCGAGGAACTCACTCGGATCCCCCCCAGATGTCATCACAAGTGTCAATTTTTATACCACCAAAGAAGCCATCTTGGCAATAGGTCGCTCACGCGATGAACTATCCTTCCAGGGCTCCCCACTTCAAATATTTCAGGACCTTTCCCCCCTGACCCTGCAGAAACGCTAAGTCCTGCGACCTCTCGCGCTCTTCCTCCGAGACCAATAGATTGGCTACCGGTGGCTGTTTCCAACGGCATTGCAATTCTCGCACAATGGCACCTCGCGTACCATCAGCCACCTCAACGATGCAGCATCAATCCTATGCCCTAGCTCCCCGGGGGGCACAGAATCCTCCTCACCCACCCAGAAGATAACTGAGCCGGGCACAGCTTCCTCCAAGGCGCGCGCCTTGGACAAGAGTGCAGAGAAGCCGTAAACCTAAATGATGACCTGCGGAAGGTTCAAAGAATACATAACATCGGAACCCAGCTTACTCAATCCTGCTGCGGTACCCGCGCGGTCCGTACTCAACTCCAAGGTGTATGTCACTGTTTCACCCTTGGAGTGAAAGTCAGCCTCTTCGGGTGTTGACAGTTTGGCTGGCTGGGGGTTGCACCGATAAGTTAAAATAGGTCCCCCAGGTCAGGGTTCTGTCCCCCCATTGGAGGCCATTGTTATTAGTTAATTCCTCCCGATGGAGGCTATTTGAAAAACCTCAGCCCCAGGAGAACCTAATTCAGCTCGCCCCTCGCGACCATGGCTGACCTGAGCCTCTCCCAACCCCCCTGACCCTCACGGCAAGGGAGACCCTGGGGGCCAGCACTCACATCAAAAACTGAAATTCACCACTCTAAATGTCAGGGGCCTAAACTCCCCTCAGAAAAGGAAATCCATTCTACAAAGGCTACAGGACTTCTCCTGCCTCCGCAATAGGTCTTTCCCCCTACAACTACTGGCCTCCAATGGCACCAAGAAGGGAGGCACCACTATCCTCTTTGCAAAAGAACTGAAACCGCAAATACTAGACTCACTACGATGCCAGGAAGGCCATTTCATCGCAATCAAATGCATCATTTTTGACCAACTCTACTCCCTTATCTCAGTTTACGCCCCTAATGAGCACCAGGAAGGGTTTTACCGAGACCTAGAGGAGGCCCTCCTCCCATTCATTGAGGGGCAAGTCATCATTGGGGGAGACTTTAATGGAGCTGCGGACCCACTCAAAGACAGATCGCACCCCCCATCACCCAAAGACCTGAAGTTGGCAAACTGCTTGCTTCAGCTGTTCCGGACCCTGGACGTCGTCGACACCTGGAGGGTATTATTTTCCAGAGGAAGAAAACTACACATTCTATTCATACATGCATCGTACCTTCTCTCGAAATGACCTGCTGCTGGCCTCCCCCCAGATCCTGGCCTTCACGCACAACGTCATCATCGGCTCTCGGATCCTCTCCGACCATGCCCCACTCTCATTGATCCTGCGAGCACGTGACCCGGACCCTCCCACTCGCCACTGGACTCTATATGACCCTATCTTAAGTGATATGGCAGTGAAGGACTCCATAGCCAGGACAATAAAAAACTTCTTTACGGAAAACCGCGATGAAGATACCTCCCCAGCTAACACCTGGGATGCCATGAAGGCGGTGCTCAGAGGGGAACTGATTGCCCAAGGCGCAGTCTTCTATAAGCGTAAACAGGTGGCCTGCGCTGTCCTGGAAGCCGAAGTCGGGGAAGCGGAAGCCACTCACAAGCGGAAGGGTTGGTCCCTGAAATCCTACAGGACTCTACAGGTAGCAAGAAAGAAGCTGGAGGCGAATTAAGCCGAAGCTACGGCACATATACTAACCAAGAGTAAACAATGGTACTATGTCAACAATAACAAAGCAAACAAGTTGCTGGTAAATAAACTGGCCACATCGAAGAAAAACACTATCCTGGGCCTCTGCGACTCACAGGGCACGATCGAAATCGCGGAACGCGAGAAGCTGCATCTGGCAGTGGCCCACCAAGCAGAGATAATGACTGCAGTCCCGAGGGACCAAAGCGAACAACAGTCCTATATACGGGAGGTAGCTCTCCCCCTTCTCACTCCCGCGGCGGAGGAAGGACTTGAAGCACCCATCATAACCGAGGAAGTTGAGGAGGCCATAAAAAGCCTGAAACCTAGAGCCCCGGGCCCAGATGGGTTTTCCACCCGATTCTACAAACTCTTCCACCTTCAATTGGTGGCTCCCCTAACCCGGCTCTTCAACTCCTTTGCGGCCACCAAAAGTATCACCCCTAACATGCAGGAGTCCATCACGATCCTTATCCTCAAGCCTGGGAAAGACCCTAAGGACAACAGCTCGTATAGGCCCATCTCATTGTTAAACCTGGATGCCAATATATACTCTAAGATGCTGGCCAACCGCTTGGCACCGATCCTTCCTAGCATTATAAACCCGGACCAGACAGGGTTCATAACCCACAGGTCAACGAGAGACAACATCTGCAGAGCCCTAAACCTGATAGAGGTTGCCAATCAGGAAGCACAACAACTTGCCCTGCTGGACGCAACCAAAGCTTTTGACAACGTGGATTGGACCTTCCTACCCCTCGCCCGCGAGGCTTTCAGCTTTGGCCCTACATTTCAGAAGATGATCCTAGCTAATTACCAATCTCCCAATACCCGGCTGATAGTCAACAGCCTTTTTTTGGATCCGATCCCTCTTACATGTGGAACGAGACAAGGATGCCTTCTGTCCCCCCTACTCTTCGACTTGGTCATGGAGCCCCTGGCCCAACACATCCGCCATAACCCCCAGATCAAAGGCTCCCAGATAGGCCCGGCCCAACATAAGATTGCTCTCTACGCCGACGATGTGTTGTTGACCTATAACTGATATTGAGGTTTCCATGAAGGTGGCCTTGGCCAAAATCCGAGAATTTGGGAGAGTAGCAGGCTTCGCCATCAATTTCGGGAAATCGGTGCCCCTGGGGGTGGGACTGAACCCAGGCGAAAGGGAAGCCCTAGCGAGACAAAGCCCACTCCAATGGAGTCAAATCTATCCCATACCTGGGGGGGGTCCCGATCCCAGCCCATCCAGCAAAAGTATATCAGACAAACTTTCCCCTCGCTCTTTAAGGAGATGGAAAAGGACCTCAACCGCTGGCTATCGCAAGAGATCTCCCTCTTGGGCCGTATTATGACCTGCAAAATGAACCTCCTCCCACGGTTCCTTTACGCCTGCTCCTCCTTACCCACCTCAATCCCGCTCCCCCCCACTACAACCCCTGCAAAGGAAAATTATCGATTTTATTTGGAGGGGCAAGAAACCGCGCATCCCCCGGAGGACCATGATGGGCAGCGCGAAACTTGGAGGACTGGGGGTTCAAGACCTCCGGAAATATCAAATAGCGGCACAGCTGGCCCACATCCAGGCATGGGGAATCGCCTCGGAGCGCCCCAAATGGGTGGCGATCGAACAGTCCCGTCTGGCTCTTCCCCTCCGCTTTCTCCCGTTCATCCCCACTGCACTACGCCAAACTTGGCCAAACATGTTTGCCTCCACTAAACACACGGTGAGGGCCTGGCACTGGGCCCACAGACACAAAGGCATCCCGGGGGACCTGTGCACCTTTTCCCCAATCTTTCTTAACCTGGCCTTCTCCCCGGGCCTTTGCCCAATGAACTTCAGGAACTGGGTGGCCGGAGGCCTCGAGTCGCTGGGGCAGCTCTGTGAGGGGGGTGCCCCTAGAACCTTTGAACAATGCAAAATAACCTTCCGGCTGGCGGAAACAGACAGGTTCACCTATGCCCAATTGCGACACTGGTGCTTCCACCCTCGGACGCGAACTGCAGCGACACGAGCCCCCGCCCCACTGGAGCTCACCGTAAATGACCTGCCATCTTGAGGGAAGATCTCGGCCCTCTGCAAACTACTGCAGGAGGACCCCTTCCTCACCAAGCCCTCCTATATGTCCCAATGGGAGGCAGACCTGGGTCATGCAATAGAGGACCAAACCTGGATGGACATCTGGTCGAGAACACGCATGGCCTCCCCCTGCATCACCAACCAGGAATGCGCCCATAAACTGCTCCTACGCTGGTACTACCCCCTGCTCAGCCTTCACCACTTCCAGCAGACATTAGACCCGCACTGTTGGCGCCTCTGTGGCCTCCCAGGATACTATCTCCATATGTGGTGGACGTGTCCCAAGGTAAGAGAATTCTGGTCTCAGTGCCTCACCACAATAAAAGATATCACTCAAGTGACAATTCCACTAGCCCCTGAAAATGTCCTTTTGGGGATCCCGGTCCAAGGCGCCTACCCAAGAACAGTAAGGACGGCAGCCCTGATAACCCAACTCTTGGAAGCGGCCAAAATTACTGTGGCGCGCACCTGGAAATCCACGGAAGGCCCCCTGATGACCCTCTGGTGGGTAAAACTTGGGACATTTCAATAGCCGAAAAGGTCACGGCAGCCAAAGCGGGCTTCCTTCATCGCTTTATGAACATTTGGGCGCCGCTGATGGACTATGACCAGAACTATGGGCCCTAACCTATAAGCCACGCCTCCTCGCGAGAGTCTTGCACTCAACCAGTGAACACCTATCGCTTGATTCGGCCCAATGAGACTGGGAGATGAGACTCATTTGGGGATGATGGGTGTTAGGGAGAATTCTCTGTTAAGGCTAATTTCCCAAACCTAGCGAGTCCCCCAGCAGCTTTGCTGGATTTGTGGGGTTTATTTTTTTTCTCCTGCTAAGAGTGAGACTCTTTTTCTCCCACTCTTAGACATGATTTGAGATATCCTTTGAAATGTGTTTTATGGGCTATGGGGTCTTTTACTCCATAGGGCTTCATGTATTTTTGGTATGTGTGTTACACAGCACCCTCCGTGCCGTAACACCGGGGTGTCATAGTGACCCCCAAACATAGACTCCGTACCCTGGGACTGACTACTGTCTCCCAGGGAATGTAAAGTCACCATTGGCTTTACTAGTCCTAAATTGTGAACAGAACCAGTACAAACCATCATATTGTGGGCGTACTGGTAGGGGCAATTCGATTGCCCCTGGGTCTGTTGTTCAAGGGGGCACTGTCCAGTCCCCCCTGAACGAGTTTTGGCTGGTGGCAGGGGATACTACTTTTTATATTCAACCGCGAATATATTCCTATGGGATTTTCCCATTGTTCGAGGCTAATACTTTTTAACATGGCCTCGAACATAACGCCGGTTTATTTATTTAATATTAATTTACCGGTTGGTATTTTTTGCCAGAACTCGGTTCCAAAATGGCATTTGTGTTTGCTTCTGTGACTCCAACCCAAGTCGAGCCCTTTGTTCCGCTTTTTGGCGGGCTTCTCCACAGAAGCCTCCGAAAGTGGTGCTACTCTGTCTGGGTACCACAGGGGGTGTGGGAGTGGGTTTAGGCACCCTGGACTGAGTTGCCTCGGCAACTCAAGTCACACTCTTGTGTGATTGGCCCAGTGGTGAGCCGCCCGGCTCACCACTTAGCATGTTTGAGTGACAGCTAGCACTGATGAATGGGGGTTTTCTGCATAAAAGCAGGGCTTTGGGGACTGGGACTTCAGACGTCGCCACAGGACCAAAGAATCCGAAGAGAGAGAAGCTGAGCCGACCTGCAGCGACGACACCACCGGTGGAGCCCTGCTGAACCGACTCACCACTTCTTCCAACGACAGAGGAGATCTTCATCCCAAAGAGTCTTCTTCCTTTGACTGGTGGGGATAACCAGTTTGCCTGCCTTTTCGCCTTCCCGGATCATCTCGTGGCCGCCTTGCCTGTGCCAAGCACCCCGGCAACCGGGATACCATGTTTTTCCACTACCGTGAATAAAAGGGTAGTACCTTTTTACCGGAGAACTCCGCGGCTAGTTTCTTCCCTGGCAGTGTAACGACCTTCAGCTTTTCTCCACGTCGAGATCATCACTTCCTCTGGACGACGCCGCGACTTGCACCCGCTGCCAGGAACAACTGCCCCTGCTGGAGGATCCTCTCCACTTTTAAGGTACTGTGTCCGCCTGGCCTCCCTCGCAACGGTCTGTGCGGGGTGACTCTTAAAGCCTCAATTTACCACTTGGGTTGGCCCTAGACTGGCTAACTGAACTTTTCTAAACTGAACTGATTCCTTTCTGAACTCTCTGCAAGTCTCTCCAAGCCTTTTAAACTGTGTGATCTTGGGCGCATTGGTGTTCTACTCTCTCCAAGAGGGAGCCTGGCCTCTGAACTTTTTGCTCACAAGTAGACTTTGACTTTCCTGCCTTGCTGAGTGCTTCTAAAGAATTGTGTTGAGTGCTGTTCCTAATTTCTGCCTTTGCCCTCCCTTTTTCTTAAACTTATTGGAGTGCCATCTTTAGTTAAGCGCTCACCTCTGTCTGGAAATAAGTGGTGTTAACTAAGACTTGTCTAATAAGGAATAAGGGATTTATATATAATAATAGTGACTGTGTTTTTGAACTTACTTATAATAATAGTGCTAGAGTGTTTCTAAGTGTGTCTTTAAATAAATAATTATATACTTGATACCAAAGCTCTGGTCAGTGTCTGCTTGTGCTACTGTATTTTGGTACCTATCTGGTATACTCTATATACTGTCTATCTCTTCTTGAGAGAAGTCTGGCTGCTCAGCCACAGCTACCAGGTAAATCTGGGTGGTACAGACTGCTACCAATTGGGTTTACTGCCAACACCTGTAGTCTTAAGCCTTTTGCAGTGGTCCCTAAGGGAACTGCTCAGGTTTCTGCCTAACAATGGGGGAGGATAAAGAAAATGTCAATTTATATGTATCGCGAAGGGCAGCAAGTAAATGTTAATGTATTGTTCACCTGTGTGCTGATATATAAATAAACACATTTAAAAAAATAAAAAAAAACTATCACATTACCAGAGGGAAATAATCTGAGGCCTAAAGCTATCCCATCTGATCAAGAAATGCTTAAGAAGCCAGTTTGAGAGTTGCAAGCTAGTCCCGTGAGAGCCCAAATGCCCTCTGCTAATTTGGAAACCAGCAAAAGCCAACAAACTAGTATGTGTCAAAAGGTAGCAAATGATGGTTCAGTCCCAATACCTGAAGGGTATTGGCAGAGGTGACCGACTGCATACAAAAGACCACTTTGCAGCTGTTTGACAGTGACATGGTATAGGGATACAATGTATTCTTGGAACACTAGAGACAACACCCACTTATTTGGAAGTGAAGGCCTGATAGCCAATATAGAACTGCTCACCATAGTGGCGCTTCAAGAAACATGGCTTACCAAAGAAGTGCAGCTTGATAGTCGTCGTACTGTCCATCAAGGTGCCACTCAGGGCCCTAGAGGTAGACCCAAGGGTGGTCTATTAATCACAGTTGAACCTCCCTGGACTATTACAAAGCTAATGCAGTCAACCCAGAATGTTCTTGCAACAAAGATTTGTAATGGTGATTTGGCAATCATTCTAGTAAACATTTATGATCCACCTAACATGACAATGACAAAAGACAATGCTAAAGTCGTACAATCGCTCTTAAAGAAATATAGCCACTGTTATCCGACATGGCTGGTCGGTGATGTTAATGCTACTATCCAACAGCAAGGGTTGGGTGAGGACATCCTAAATAGCCTAAAATCAGCAGTAACTAAAAGTGCTAAGGTCAATAAACAAGGACAGTTGTGGGAAAATGACCTTTGCACCAAATTAATTAGTACAACTAAATGTGTTTACACCTATTGATGCGGGAGTAGCATTCACGCGGATCGAGGGATGGTCAGCAGCCACCCTTGAGTATGTGTTTGCGAATACCCAGGGCCTGCAATACATTAAAGATCTGTGTACAGTGGGCCGTGAAGAGTGACCATCTTCCTCTCTGTGTACTATTGGATTTTCCCCATCCAGCCACAGCCGTAGTAGAACATGATGCAAATGGGCAATTATATTTAAATGAGGCACAGAATAGAATACAGTGGCATTCTTTTATGTTAATATGTGAATAAGGTAGCAGCGGAACTAGTCCCCCGCTTTATAGTTGAGGGAACATCCACTGGGACCTCAAATACTAATCTATTAGAAAATTACACATTGATGATATACAACCTACAAAATCTACTTAGGGAAGTACGTAGTTATAAGTCATGTGCTGAGAGGACTAATAACAAAATACAGGTGCGAGAAGGCCACGATAAGGTGATCATTAAAGCGAAAAAGCTGATGAGAGAGGAGATTAAATCAATCATATCTCAATCTAAAAATGGACCAACTCAGACATCAGTAATGGCACTAATAAAAAACACCAAGAGGAAATATAGGGACTGGCTGAGGAAACACAAACGAGAGTGCGAGATTGAAAAATGGAAACGGATTGCTAACCTTGCCCTCTCGAATAATGCCACAGGTATTTTGCACATTTTACGTAGTGGGAAGCAAAGAGAATTTATCCCAAAGAAAAATGGCTGGAACACATTAAAAATACTCTGGGACGGAGGGCGCAACAACGCATTATTGGCATACCAGCCACATACTGTCAGTACACAAAAAGGGCAAATGGGATAACCCAGTACATTTCTGTAGGCTTGCTATGTTGGATATTTCATCAAAAACATTTGCACGAGTACTGCTAGGTGAACGAAATAAATGAATTGCCGAGAAAAAAATCTTGCCACTAAATCAGATAGGTTTCCGGGCAAAATCAAGCACAACACATAATCGATTTCTATTAACGTCCGCCATAGATCACGCAAGAACCAATAGAGAATTGAATATCTATGGCGCGTATATTGATTTCTCAGCCGCCTTCGACATGGTGCAGAGAAACCGTCTTTGGCGCAAGCTGAGTAATTGGAATATACCGCAAGGTCTTTTGAGAATGTTGATGAATTTGTACACTGATACTAATGTTTGGATGCGTCTTAATATTAAGGGGTGATTATCAGGGCTAATGCCAACAAGCAGCGGGGTAAAACAAGGCTTCACAGTCTCTGCCATTTTATTCAATCTTTATCTGGCAGACATGCAGGAAGCGTTTGCCAGTACCTCAGCAAATACCATTAAAATAAACTCAGTCATCATGGTTTGGCTAGCTTCTGCTGATGACCTGTTGATCCTGGACTACACACCCGAAAGGCTTGCAGAGTATGTTGGATACATTGGCTGTGTATTCCAGAGAACATGGGTTAAGCATTAACATATCCAAAAGTAAAATTATGGTTTTCCGTGTAAATAAACATTCAAAGAAACACACATGGAAAATAAATACGATCAATCTAGAACAGGTAATAACTTATAAATACCTTGGTATTAGTATTGATGAGAAATTAATTTGGAAAGCACATTGGGCTACTGTTAAAGAACGTCGTATGCTGGCAAATAATGCATTAAGTGTATTTATTGGGAAAAATCTAGGTTAGTCTGTGTTGGCAATACTGACGTAGTATACAGCAAAAGTGAGAGCTATCTTAATGCATGCCATTGCAATTTGGGGACATAAGTATGGCAAATGATTGGTTGCCTTTGAGGCTAAAATGCTGCACATACTTTTGGAACTTTCTCAGTGTGTTCCAATAGAATATATATCTTGAACTTGAGTTAACAGGTGTAAGTGAAGCATATATAAGCCAATCAGTGTTGCTATTTCATGATTTATGTACTCTCGCAACTGAGACAATCCTAGTACCTTATGTCCAAGCACTCATGAGAATAGAAGGAAGACAGCTCCATGGGTTAGCCCGCACATTGCAACTTCTTCATATGCAATGGACAAGGGGTTATTTAACACCTCTTACGAAGGCAAGTTTGAAAGCTAAGTTAAAGGTGAACTTAAGAACATACGGCTAGAAGACATACATGAACGCACTAATTGCTAAAACAAACAGTGGACTGTATTGCTCTATGAGGGCTATGCGTACACACACACACGAGTATTTCAAGGCTTATCCTAGTGTGAGAACTTTTCGTATGTATTTACTAATGAAATTTAATTTCTTAGAAGCGCTAGAGATCAAGGCTGCATGGATGGGCCTCAGTCGCGAAAAACGCTATTGCCGCTTATGCGGCACTAATGTGATTGAATCACTCCTACATCTCACATCGATTGTGAAAGTTTGAAATTTCTCTGTTTCAAATATATAAATTCATATTTTAATACTGTGGACACGAACATTTTAACAGATATATGGGTGACTTTTCCCTTAGGCGATGATATCAATTTGATATATTTTATAGTGCTGTTTTATCTGAAAATTGTTGAGATTTTAAAATGCCTAGCATAGTGATTATGTAAATCATTTTAGACATATATTTATGTAATGAATTGTATTAATGTAATGTAAATGGAAAGCAATGTGTACTATGTTATACAAAGCCAACATTGGCTAGAAGTATATCAATAAAAATATAAAACAAAAAAAATCTATGATCATTTTATGACTGAAGAGATAATGTGCCCAACAATGCAAGAGGCATGTGTCACAGTAATTCCGAAACTAGGTAGAGATCATTAAAAATGTGAGATTTGTAGGCCAATATCACTATATTAAACATGGGTCTTAAAATATTTACCAGAATAATAACTAATTGTTTGGACAGCTATATTGGTGCATTGATAGGTCAGTCTCAAGTTTGGATTATCCGTGGAAGGTATGGTTATGATCACATCAGGACAATTATGGATATAATGGGACTTCCTAAGGAGGAGGTGAAGAAAATGCTACTCATTTTTATGGACACAGAGAAGGCTTTCAAACAGGTTAGTTGGGCTTTCTTGGATCACACACTTGGAAAGATCGGATTTGGGGAAACCTTTTTGAGAATTATTAAAACCTTAAATTGATTAGTGCAAAAATATGGGTTAATGGTGTACTTTCTTCTTCCTTTCCTTTAACTAGGGGTACCAGAAAGGGCTGTCCATTGTCGCCTTATCTTTTCAACCTGGCATTAGAGCCTCTGATAGCTTATATAAGACAGGAGCAAAGCCTTCGGGGGCTTAAAGTTGGGGATAGCAAGGTCAAAATACTGTGTTATGCGGATGATTTGACCATAATATTGACTAATCCAAGGAGGGGGAGGATAAGCTAAAGTGCATGTTTGAGGAAATGGGGTTCTTGTCTGCTCATAAGATCAATTGGGAGAAGACAGTGGTTTTTCCCTTGGACGTTACACAACCAAGGGGTGATTTAACTTAATAGGACTGCCAATGGAATAGGAACGATGAAGTATCTAGGAGTCAATCTAGTTCGCGATTTAAAGAGGATGGTGGAAATTAATGTATTAAGTTATTCAGGTAATTCAGAAGGTTATTTTAAAATGGGGCCAGTTAGTATTGGGGCTCTGGGCGAGGATCAATGCCATTAAAATTGTACTTTTGTCCAATCTATTCCACTAAGGTTCACTAAGAAAATCATTGGTCGCATTGATAGTCTTTCAAACGTTTCTTTGGGGTGTAGGCAAGAGGCCTAGAATTCCAAAGCATGTCTTGATGCAAGCTTTGCAGGAGGGAGGCTTCCGGAACCTCAATCTGGAAAATTATTGTAGAGGGTTTGTACTGAAAAAGTCAAAGCTTTAGTTTGATGGGAGGGAAAATGACACCTCTTTGTAAGATTATAGAGAGGGAAAAATTCTCGCTGTACGCTCTACAAGATGTGTATACGATGGGAAAGATGCCTGATTTAACTGCAGGATTGCCCACTAAAGGAACTAGTAGAGAGGCCCTGAGAACTTTTATGACTTAACTGCTAGAGGGGAGAACATCTGGATTCACTATGATGCATCATTATGGCACAATACAGGGCTACAGATTGAAAATAAGACTTTATGCTGGCAAAGCTGGGTTAAGAAAGGTATTTTTAGAATATGGGATGTGTGGAAAGATGGTCAAGTGATTCCCTTTGAGCAGCCCTGAGAAACCTTTGGTGTAGGGGAAGAGAACGCAGGCGTTAAGTGCCTTCTAATTGAAAGACAGGGGATGTTGGATAGCCCTATGAGAGAAAGGCATACGGTTTTTAACGTCATTCAATCCTCTCCGTGTATGGTCTCAACATATATGAAGCTGATGCTGGTGGATAGTTCATATGTGGATGCATGGGAGAAACTGCGTCAGGCTGGGGTGGGGGAGTTAGGCAAGGGTGTACCCATAAAGGAGTGGGATAAATTAATGAGAATTGGCACACAATCAAAGATGGATTTGGGCCTGCGATATGTGTGGCAAAGAATTCTATGTTGACTATACTGGACCCCTGTGCGGATGGCCAGTTTAGGCGTGTCTGATAATATTTGTTGGGGCTGTAGTCATAATGGGGGTACCTTATTGCACATGTTATGGGCATGTCCAAGTGTGGTTGGTTTCTGGAATTATGTTTTAAGTAGATTGAGTTTAATGTTAGGGAGTACACTGCCAAGAATGCCTTAATCAACAATGATATTGCCAAACAAAGAAAGAGGCGTAATAGCTCAAGAATGTGCTGAGTGGATCAACAGAGTGCTTGTGGTGGCGGCAAAGCAAATATTAAGGGTATGGTAGTCAAGGAAAAAACGGAAGTGGAAGGATGGCTGTTGGACTTGCAAATTTTGTCTGGTTATGAGAAAGTCATGCTTATTACTCTAAGATTTGGGGATTGTTCAATGAGCTGTATGGCTAATATTGGCATTACCAAGCATATAGATGGATGTGACATGATAGGAGGAAAGTTACCAAGAAATTCTTTTATATGTTTGCTGGTGTTTGTCAGCGATGTGTCGTCTGGTATTAGGTGTTGGATTGTTGTTGTAAAATAAAGGACTTGTTCAGTAGATAAAGATAAGTATTGCAACTATCATTAATATTATAATTGGATTGTTTGATACTGTGTATATTGCGCATTTCAAATGTTCACCTCTGATGTTATGAATAAGTTCATATTGTTTTCTTGTCCGATTTGTGTTTAAAATTATAGAGTTAAAAAAGAAAATCGAGCTAACATAATATGGGAGCTACCAAAACTGTTGTTTTGCCATTACATGTTTTTTACTGTTTCCTTTTCCCTCAATCGTATATTGACCTTTTGCTCATTCCTCTCATCTCTGTATTCCTTTCAAAAATATAACCCTTTCCTGTCTTTTCTATCATTTTGACTTTCTCTTCTGACTTTTCTGTCTTCTATGTACCTCTTTTCATCCCTTCACTTTTTTCTTTACATTCACCTGCTTTTAAAATGTGCATACTCTACATCCTCTCTGCAGCCCCCTACACTATCATCACCTTCCCTTTCCTGTTCGCTGTTATGTTTGGGGATTGTGGCCATGGTGTCATCATGCTGGCGTTCGCAATATGGATGGTCATGGAAGAGAAGCATCTGCTGGCAAAGAAAATTACAAATGAAGTGAGTTTGAGGCTTTACGTATCTCTTTTGTATGTAATGTTCCAATGTATATAGATCCTTAAATATATTTAGTAATGTTAATACGATGTAGCACACACAGATACAATGTTATCTCCACAATAATAATGAACTGTCTTCAGATTGTATTTTCTTGGGATATCAGTGTCACGTTCATATTAATATAAATAAATGACGTTAAATCAAGACTTATCCTTTACAGGCTAAAATCTAGCAAATGTTGGTTATGATTATAAGTCATTACCATGTGATAGATGGCTTCAAAAATTCCAAGATTTGATTAAGTAGTTTAGATGTTTTGTTAGGTTTAACAACTTGGCTAATGATAGGATTCAGAAAGGCCAGACAAAGGGGAGTCCCTGGTCTACACCGTCTGTGGGCTCCATCCAGCGTATCAGTCTTCCCTACTCCTCAGCCGGTCATAAGTCATGACTACTGATAGGTAACCCCACCTTTTTCTAGCCTGCACTTCAAATGAGGGCATGAAGGCTGTTGTGTTCTCTATTTTGCTACCTCAGAGATTTACTAAGGACAACCTACTCTGATGACGCCTGACACAATGATGTTCAAGTTGTGCCCTTTTTCTCACTCTTGTACTCTTCCTACTCTTTCCCCTCTTGCTCCTATGGACAGATCTAAAGAACAGTGGAAACCGGACCAACACTTTTCCACTGCACATCAATGCCCAAGCAATACTGCATATAGTATATGCAGATGATATTGTCCTCATAGATCAAACGCCCATAGATATGATATGGCATTTATAACGCGCCTATACACTGGTGTTTCAAGGCGCGACGAGGCAAGGGAGGGGAACAGAGGGAAGACAGACAACGATCCTACTAGGCCAGGTGTCATTCAGATCGCGCAAGTGCATGGGAAGGGAAGGGGGGAGAAGTGCAGGGTGGGAAGGGGAAGAGGACAGTGCAGTACAAGGGATAAGAAATGATAACAATAGGTAAAGTACGGCCAGCAGGTGGCAAGTGCCAGGGTGAGTGCAGACAACATGTGTCAAGTGCTGGTAGTGGGACTGTAGGGATGCAGAAACCGCCCCCAAGTGCGGGGTTGCCAGGAGGGCAGTGCAGGAGTGCGACTGGTGGGGGAGGGAACCTGGGCCCGAGATCAGAGGGCGGCCAGACAACCAGTACAAAGTCAGTGTCAGCCAGGAAGTCAGCAAGGGAGAGGAGGAGAAAAAGCATAAGCAAAGAGAAAGGTTTTGAGGTGCATCCGGAACCGAAGATGATTCTCCTCAAGTTTCAGGGAGGCTGTTCCAGAGGGAGGCCCCAGCCTAAGAAAGAGATCTACCACCAACTCGTTGCTTGGAGAAGCGGCTTGACCCTGAGGGGGTTTGAGGCAGATGAGCGAAGAGCTCGAGAAGGAAGATATTTAGGAAGATAGAGTTGAAGGTATTGAGGCCCCAGGCCCCAGAAGGCCTTGTGGACGATGCAGAGGGTTTTGAACTTAATCCTTGCAGCCAGAGAGAGCCAGTGTAGAGATTTAAGTCCTGGAGAGATACGATCCCTGGGCTTGAGGCCAAGGACAAGTCTTGCAGTACTGTTCTGGATAAGTTGCAGAGGGCGGAGAGTAGAAGCAGGCAGATTTAGAAAGAGGCTGTTGCAGTAGTCCAGCCTATAGAGAACCGGAGCTCTGGAGACAGTGAGCTCCTGGGGGAAGGAGAGGAAAGGAAGAATACCTCAGAGGAGGTGCAGTTGGTAGTGTGAGGATGTGAGGAGAGAAGGCGAGTGTAGAGTCGAAGATGACCCCGAGGTCTGGGAGGATGAAGGGGGCCGAGAGAGGCCGGCCAGAGGGCTACAGGAAAGGAGGGAGCAGGTGTGCCAATGAGGAGAATCTCAGTCTTACATAGGACTTCAAATTGCTCTCACTGATCTCCAAAAATGTATGCAAAACAACGGATTGGAGATAAACGTGACTAAAACTTATATCCTAGTTTTTTCTTCCGTTCATGGAAGAAAGAAAGCCAATTATAAACGGAACCTAGGAAACGAGATCCTTTCCTAGGTTGTGTCTGTGGTTTATCTTGGAATACGTATAAACTCCAGCTGGGTAGACACCCCTACCAACAGGAGCTTAGGTTAAAAATCAAAGCGCTATCGGACCAAGGCCAACTCATTTACAGAAAATACTGTAAATTATCCATCCTTCCGATAGTCGCTTTTTACAAGTCGAAGGTCCTGCCCAGTTGGACGTACGGGCAGAGTCGTGTACATTCACACCTTGGAAGATCTGGGCTATCCTGGAAGCCTTTTTCTGGAGGAAAATACAGAGACTTCCCCAGAACGTTCTGGAGCAGTGATTCGATTTGTGCTGGGGCTGATATCCATGTAAGCACGTATGTGTTACACCATTAGGCGATGGTCATTGTTTTACAAGAAAAGGTTCTGTGGTTCAATACAACGCTCTGCCTCGCTGAAGTCAGCCAATGCTGCCTGTACAAGTATTAGCGGTCTAGTCTTTCCACGTCCTCAACGAACGTCGGATGCAAGTCATGTGATCCCTTTAAAGCATGAGCGGGTCTCTCTTCGTAGCGTCGCTACTGTTTTCAGAGACGCTCCGCCGTAAGTTTGCATCTAGGGAGAATCAGTTTCCTCTAACCTTCTTTCTCCTTTTTTCTTCCTCCTTATACTAACCACTCTATTTTGTACCGTAGAGCATCTTTTCAGTGCCATTTCCCCGCGATTTGTCTAAGTTCGCCCGTACTTCCGGGTCTGCCGAATCCAGCCTCCTGTCCTTCTTTCAGTCCCCGATCGGGCGAACTCTTGATACTCCTCCCGCCTAACACAGTGAGTGGTCTCTTCCCCTTCCTCTGTTCCTACCTTTATTCCAGACGGGTTCCCTTTCCAGGGGTTTTCTTCGCTCCATGTAGAGTCCTTCCCGGTACTGGAATTCCCGTAAGACCTTTCTCCTTTCTTTCCATCTCGAACACTCCATCTCTTATCAATCACACACTCACCAATCATTCTTCTTACCCTTTAGAGTCCCGGCTTCCCGCGCTACCGAGAATTCACAACAGAAGACATCCATCCACCCGAGAGGCACTCGTCTAGATCGTCCAGGGTTTTTTTTCCCCAGAGGGTTTCCCTGGTGCTCGTGCTCCTTTCACCGTGGGCTGTTCCATTGCGGTGTGGGGGCAAGGGTCCTCAGGTGGTCTCTTCTGCCGTTGCTGCTTCAGGATCACCAACCCAACCAGGTTAGTGCATGAATTGCAATATTCAGTTGAGCCGGTCTTTGCTCATTACATAATAGTATGATCTGGAAAACCCTATCCCTCTTTAGGAAATGCATAATGGAACCCAAATCTGAGTTCTATTCAACCTTTATACAAGATCAAAAGGGGAGGAAAAATACACTTCTCGATCAATGGGGGAAAGCATGTTTGGCAATGATTGACTCATTGGGTCTCATTTTGACTTCTCTATGACTAAACCCTGGCAAATTGAAAAAACTTGTGAAGGAGATGACTGGATCAAAACGCAGAGAAAAGTAGCCTCTTACCAGCAGCAGCTTCATATGATGAAGGAAACAAAAGCATACGATTCAGTCCACAAGTACTGCAGATGTTTTCCCTCAGACTGGTGTCGATCTCGATTCTTGAGATTCCGTCTTAACATCATGCCAACAAGACAAGTTTGTAAATCATACGGTCAAGTCCGAGATTCAAAATGTAGATTCTGCAATCAGGAAGGAATCATTGAATCATTAAAGCACATCGTCATATTCTGCACAGGCCTTACTGAGATAAACACAAGATACATTGAAAAGGTCATCGAAGATAGACGTTCGAAAGATGCTGAAACTCTTTGGTGGACAATCACGATCTATGATCATTGCAGTCATACAATTGCTAAACAAAATCTTGGTGGGGGGGCGTGGACACCTATAACATTTTTTACTGATGTATAGACCCGTGGATCTCCTATTTTCTGTTCTAATTCCCTCCTCCTCCTTTTGACGGGATACCTAAGGAGTTATCAATGTAAATAGCAATAGTGAATGAACTTGATGGTTTTCCTTGCTTCTCTACGCAACGGAAATTGATGCCTGGTTATTTCTTTTCTCTCCCTGCTTTTCTCATATTCCGTCTTAGTAAGAATGTTTTTCCTTTTTTGGAACCTCTTTGGATGGAAAGATAAATGTTCAGTATCTGAACTATAAATATTTAATTTAAAAAAAAAAGAAATTCACCACCTTCTCCATCCTTCTCCCACTCTTTCTCTCTTCCATTTGCCTCTCTGTCCTTACAATTCACCCTCATTGTTGCTCTCACCCGCCTACTACTGCCTCCTATTCTCCAACCTCCCCATCTACACTTGTCTCCTCTTTTTCACTCTCACTCCACTCTTTCACTCCATCTCTCTTTCTGGGCCATTCTCACATTCTAATCAGCCTCTACTTTCACTCTCTCCTATCTCGCACGCCCTCTCCTTCTACTGTCTATCACTCACTCTCACAACAGCCCCTCCACTGTTAAATCCTTGGTACCACTCACTCTCACACACAATACCTCACCTATACTCTTTTTCACAATCTACAAGAAGTCTTCCCTACTGTGTTCTCCACCTGGTCTCTTGGTCTGCCAACACTCCCCAGACCTCACCCTTTATTCATGCTTGCGACTGCAGGTCTTTTATATCTGGGCTTACCTCCTTGACCATTTCACCCCCTTTTCCAGTGGTCCCTGCTAGCACCTGTCCTCTTTGAACAATCACTAAAAACTTGTTTTTTCAACTGGCTGATATAAACTGAGACCAACTATACAAAATGCACCCACACGAGTGTCACCTCACCCTCATACAATGCCCGCCTCGATAAACTGCAGTTTCAGAACAGTGATAACACAGGAGAAATACCCACAGAAAGAAACAGCAAGAGAGCTACACAATATCCAGAGACCACTGAAAACCCACTAACTATCCCATTTATTCTCTTCTATACCACCATACCTCTCACCTACCACACACGCCCAGAGGGATAGTGAAACAACCCCACCAAAACACTCAAACCGTACATCACTCTCTAAACAAACTACAAAACCAATAAACTGCGACACCAAACAACTCAAACACTGGACACCGCCGTTCCAGACACAACAAGCCCCAGTGCACAGAACAAAGCATACCCAGAAAGCTCACATGCACAGACAGCAGTTACTCCTGGTTCTGCACACATCAACAGATGAGCACAACATCTATTCTATCCCTCTGTCCCCCACTAATCATCCCAACCCACTTTTCCTGACAGTCAAGTGAGTGCCTGGAGACCATGGAAATGGCAGCAGTGTGTATATTAATCAATTTAGCATAACATAACATTGTACAGTCTGCTCATATTAAAATGGAACAATCTGTACCGCTTAAGTTGTGAGAAAAAATGAAAACCCATGAAGTCTCTTGGAGACTCCACAAATTATTAAGGCTATCTGTGGCATATGCCACTGATTTGAAAACATTTGTGTGACTTTTTGGGATTCCCTCAATCATATTCTTTGTGTTGTACTCCTCCAGTCCCCTTTCCTCCCTACAGTATGAGTGTCTCACTACAGAAACGGGACCAGAACCATTTTGTAACCATGCCCCGCTAGCCCCACCCACCGGTGCCTTACCTCCGCTCTCTTTTCCGCTCGGACGGGATCAGACCTGCCCCGTGTTTTCTTTCACCATCCGGCCTCTGGCTCCCCAGCATATGTGGATCCCGAGCGATCTTTCTAAGTGCGCATCCTGTGAGGGATCCTTTCTGGCTTCCGACTCCCATTCACTTGGTCTAAAGTATGTGGGGGCTGATCACTGGTGGGATTCTTGTGCAGCATGCAATGCACTTACCCTGAGGGCACTGAGGAACCATGTTTAGAGGTGGAGGGAGATTTTCTCGCTTTCACCGTCTGAGCATCTCAATTCCTTCACTTGACAAACGTCAAGGCAAAAACGGGTAAGTCATATTTTCTCCACTGTATCTCAGCAGGGAGACTCCTTCCCAAAGAGTTCCTCTGCCAGGGACTGGTCCTTGCAACTCTAACACTGGCATCCGGTCTTCGACCCCTAGGGCTACTGGTGCATGCACTGATGGGCCATCAGACTATACCAGGTTGGGCACTGAGGGGCCAGCTGTCTTTCTACTAGGCTTCAGTCTGAGGGGCTTAATAGTTCTAATACCAGGCTTAGGCCTGAGGAGGCACCTGTCCTCAAAGACTACCAAGCGAGTCAAAAAGCCTCCCGAAGCTACTAATTCCAGAGGGCACTAGAGAGCCTATAGGTCAGGGCGCTGAACTGAGCAATCAGCCTACGTGTATTCCCCACACACCTTGCCCAGACATGGGGGCCAAACATGTAGATACCTCACGGCGTACACCAGAGGAAGAAACTCAATCTTCAATGGTTTCATACCCCCCAGAGTGGGCTACCCTTTCAGGCAGATGTTCATCTCAGGTTGCGTAGACAGGTCATAGAGATTCCGGTGCAAGTGAACAACCTCATGTTTAGACACTGTGGTGGACTTCCCACGTCCTCTGGAAGCTTAACAGAGGCAAGTGGCTAACATGCTAGATATTCCAATGAAAGTCCTTCTACTTGGCTACTTGTACACCAATGTCCACATCATCAGCGGCTGCTGTGTCACAGAGATGCATTCCGCAATCAACACCACAAGCACCATGTAACAAATGTTTTATGGACTGTTTCATGCATCTTATGAGGTCACAACAAATGACCGGCCTTCTGAAGAATTTTATCATGGAGGTACAACCACAGGGGCCTTGTTCAGATCCACAGCTGATAACTCTGATGTCTCCCCTTTTCTATCTAAGAATGTCTGCAGGTCAGGTTTTTATATCTTTTCATAAACCTTGTCTCCTGGGCTCTTCCCCTACTATGGCTAGATGGTTTTGAAGGGTTATGTGACTAGAGAATATAGCTTTCATGCCCCAGCTGGGAGGCGGACAGGGGGTTTAACGGCCCACCAGCCTGAGCTTTGGTAGGCACCACAGAAGCTCGGGCCTTTAAACCTTTTGTCCACCCCCCAGCCGGGGCGAGAAAGCTATTCAGAATCCAGGCTTTACCGAGTTGTAGATAGTTTTCATTTTTTTTTTCCTTCCTAAGGGAGATGAGCTCTGTGTGAGCCCATCTCCCGTCAGAGAAAAAAACTTAAAAATGGCTACCGCCATTAAAATAGAAAAGAGACTAAGGGCCTCATTACGACCCAGGCGGTAGGGGGTTAACGGCGCCGGTAGAGCTGCCGGTGCCGTTAACCCCCTCCCGCTTCATTACGAGGTCTGCTCACGGGACCCGCTAAGGACGCCTGGTAAAACCAGGCGTCCTTAGCGGATCCCGCGAGCAGACCAGGATGCTAACAACGGGCCCGTCATTAACTTGCTCATTGTTGGCATCCTCCCCATTCCCATTGAGCGCTATGGGGGCTCGGCTCAAATGGGAATGGGGATGTACCGGGTCCGGGTTCCTTGAATGGGGAAATAACCGGGCCCTCCAAGGTCGGAATGGCCCAGTATTTCCCCATTCATGGAACCCGGACCCGGTATGGGGGTAGCAATGCCGCAAAAAGCGGCATGGCTACCTCCATACTCGGAATGAGGCCCTGGGTCCCTTTTCGGATGATGGCGGCCATGGAAAACATGTTCCAAAATGGCCACCGTCATCCTAAAAGGGACCTAGTCCCTTTTCTTTTTTTTCCCAAACTTATTTTTGTATTGGTTTTGTACATACAAGCTTCCAAACCACGCACAGATAGGAAGGCATTAACCTGCATTACAACCTTAACAGGGAACAAAGCAAGAAAACATAGGGAACAAAAAGCATTAAGATTTCTTGAAAGGGCGGGGGGGACCGAGGGAACGCAGGGGGGGGAACAGTGTCCTTCACAGTTAGCTCTGTTCGAGGCGATAGATTACATTAGAGTGCTTAGTTACGGAGACATCAGAGTTAGATCCAGAAGGGGTAAGAAGCTTGAAGAGTGGAACGTTCTGTGGGTTGACCTTCGGTTCCGGCAGCATTGACCTACTGCTTTGCACTCTCTGGCTTGTTCTTTTAGTATGGGTGCCTCATCCAGCAAAGGGTTGGGGGCTGTCTTGCCACTCCTGGGAATTGTTGTGTATAGAGGACAAGTGGTTTCCTAATTTTAGGAAACCCGCGTCCCCTGCACACTATCAACAAAAGGCCTAGGCCTGTAAGAAGTTTAAGTTGGTAGAGGATTATGTCTGCACTCCTATCAAAGAAATGTAAATGTAACCTCTTGGCTTTATAGACAATACTTGATTCTTGAATTAAGTTCTACAGATCTACAGAAAACCAACAGATGTCAATAGCTGTCTTCACCATAGCAGCTTTCATCCAAAACATTTAAAAGAAAACCTACTATACAGCCAATTACTCAGGCTTAAGAGAATAACATCGGACCAAGACACACTCCAGAATGAATATGACACCATGAAACTGAGATTTCAGGAAAGAGGGTATCCAGTAGAAACACTGGATAAAGCAACCGTAAGGACTAATTTACAAGGAAGAGGTGAACTGCTTCGAGGAAACACCAAGAAGGAAACTATGACCTAATTCACACATTAAAATACTCAAGTCAGAGTTTCCAAGTAAAGCGCATCATCCATAAAAACTGGGACCTCATTAAATCTGACAACACCTTAAAAGAACTTTTTCCTGATCCCCCTATGATGGCTTATAAACGTGGAAGAAACATCCGAGATCAATTTATCAGGGCGGAAAAAACGAAAACACCATCTCAAACCACTCTATGTAAACAGAAAATAGGCACGTTTGCTTGCCTACATTGCCAACACTGCAACAGCATCATAAAGGGAGACCATGTGAGACATCCCAACACAGGCAAGAAAATATCACTGAGACATTATGCCACATGCGATACGAAAAATATCATTTATGCTATCTGCTGTCCCTGTGGGAAGTATTATGTAGGGAAAACCAACCGTAAAGCCAAGGACAGATGGGCAGAACATAAGTCCTGCATTAGAACTAAAAACACCAAGTCACCAATGTATAGACATTATCGAGATCAAAATCATAACATCGCACTAATGAGAATGGTGTTCTTAGAAGTAGTTCATCCATTACCAAGAGGCAGATATTTACCGAAACTCTTAGCAAAAAGAGAACTGTTCTGGATCCACAAATTCAATGCCATGTTCCCACTTGGGATGAACGAGGAGTACTACTTGGAACTCAATTTGTAGAAAAAAAGCCTATGTCATCCAATCCAGATCACTATTGGATTACTAAATAGACCTCCTGCAACAACTAGCATTCCACCCTTTTTCTCTACACTTAAGAGGGAGAGTACCAAAACTAAGATGCTTAGATGTTCTGATGCAAAGATTGTACACCCCCTATTGGGTTAGACAAAGTTGTTTTGTTTGTACATATCTATGACATATATATTACTGTATACCTTAAGGCGTGATGACAAACATCCCTTCAACCTTAACGTATAAAGGTATTCTCAAGGTGACAAAAGTGTTATCTACAGTAGACACATTATTTGTTTTAAATTCTATCTGCCTCAATTTTCCACTGAGTGAAGGAATTAGTTTCAGATATATAATTTTTAATCCTTGATTAAGACATTATTACATCTCTACTAGCCTTTAACACCATTATACTTTCCTTAATTTCAGATTCACTGCACATTACTGGCAACCTTAAGCTGCCATGGCTACTGATGCCCTCTTCCACATTATTATTGCTCACACATTCCTTGTGTCCTTACAAGTAGGGTCATTATTGTAGATTTCCATATTTGTCCTGTTTACCACAGACTCAGTTCTTGTAGGCTTTTTCTACCAACACCTGTCCATAGGGATAAATACGCATGTAAACAAACAAAACAAGCTTTTTAACAAAAAGTATCATACCCGCATCTCATGCGTCATATTCACGCATTCGCAGCCTTACCGCACATGCGCAAATGACGCAAAACAAAATGTCTGCACCGTGACATCATCACCCGCATGCGCGGATGACGTCACTGGCGACTATAAACACTCGATCTGCTTCTGCTCACCGGCAGACGCGGATGGAGGGTTCCTGCCCTAGTAACCTTTCCACATCCAAGACGACCACGTTTTGGACAAGCATTAAATTGCCAACATTTGAATAAGTAGACCTTAAGTGGGTCTTTACACACTAGCATGTGTATCTTGAATACTTTTACTTACAGATGATACAAACCTCTTTTTAGGGATTACCAACACATCACAAGTGCCTGATGACATCCATTATGCATTATGAGTGCTGGTCCATTGTTTGCCTGATTGTGAATCTAAAGACAAACAAGTAAGTGAACTAACTCGGAGCTATTTCCCACACTACCACCCTCTTTTGTAGATAATTACCTTAGGAACCTTTTTCCTTTTCATTTTTTTTTTTTATGCCAGGTTGCACTAAGAACCCCCAATTCGCCTACCAGGAATAAGCGGACAGACTCGCATTAAGGAAGTTATCCCTGGAGAATTTTATCTCCCATTTGCTATTCCTTTTTTTAAGTAAGTACACAAACTCCATTTTAGCCTAACATATGTCTATTTCTACAATAGATTATGTGTAGCCACTAGACAATATGAATCCTAATTGAATTCTAACAGCTGCTATTAGGGATATGGAGACATGTTTGTCATCTACCCAATAAGGTTTCTATCAATGGTACACAGTCAACTGTACCCTAAGTTACTAGAACAAAGTCATGTTTAAAAAGAAAAAACACGATTCCTATTGCTATGCATAATTTATAGATGCTTAATAGGTACAAGGCTGTTTATTAGCTGCAGCAATTTTTAATTACTTTATACACAACTTAAGTTCAATTTTCTCCCAGATTTCCTCTGATGCTCCGGTCCTTAAAAGGACACAAAATTACTAACTTAAATTACGCGGACGACATGGTCCTTATTTCAAAAACACCGAAGGGCCTACATAATCTAATTGATGCATTCAATTTGTACTTATCATAGAATCAATTGGTAATTAACACTAAAATAAACTCAGATCGTAGTCTACCATGCAAATCGTCTCCATAAGTACAAACTCAAGTGGTTAATCAATAATACTCCACTGGAAATTGTGCAAACATATAATTATTTGGGGTTTGAATTTGGAGGTTCCATCAAACCATGCAGCCAGATCGAGCGCATGGAGGCAAAGTTGACTACAGCTATTTCACAGTCCAAAATTATATTACACAAATTCGGGAAATTCACAATAAAACCTGTTATAATTTACTGGACCATGAAAGCAATACCTTCAATTTTGTATGGGGCGGAAACACTCCTGAATTGTAACAATCTAAATTTTGACAGATCTGAAGCAAAGTTTTGGCGAGCAGTACTCAATCTGCCTCAGTGTGTGCCAGGCCCATGGCTGCGTTATGAATTAGGACTCATCTCCATGCATGCAGTTTACACTTGGCGTTGTTGTATGCTTTTTCATAAATGCCTAATGGCAAATCAAAAAACGAATATGCTATCAATAATTGGTGATTATATGTTAACAACCGACAAGAATTTTGTAAAACTATGGATTGATTTTTGTTTGGAATCTTTAGCATCTGCAAACATTTCAATCCATAAGTTAATAACCAATCCTGAGAAGTAAAAAAAAAATGATATACCAAATAGACTGGATCAATACCATCGATAAATGCCAAAAGTATTGTCAACCATGTAAGTTTTGGTTTTGGCCCAAAACAGTGAAATGCCCCGAGGCTTATCTTTTAAAATTTCCTTCAGCTAAACTAAGAACAGGCTTCTTGAGGGCACGTTTTGACTTATGGCCTACCTATCAAGTCCAAGCAAGACGGCATTTGAGATCACGAGCACTTATATCATGTAGATTCTGTATGGATCCTAATACCATTGAATCTCTGGAACATTTAATTTGCTATTGTACACAATTAATCGCTCAAAGAACAATGCACTTTTCAAAAGTGCTGTCTATTTTAGAAACTGTTGACCAAGATATGCATTGATCCTTTTTATTGTGTTCTAATAATTACCTCACACAGATTGCATTAACCCATTTTTTATTGTCCTTGAATTTGGATAACGCTATTTGAGAAGAAGTTCAAGTCTCAGGCAGCGCTAAAACAGTGAACTGTGATAACTAGTTGATTGGTTTTATGAAATTAATTAATTGAAGGTATCTGTTTTACACTTGCTTATCTTAATAATTTGTATTTATTATGTAGCGTATTAGTTATATGTTGGATTATCCTTTTGTTGAGCGGAAACAATATCTATGTTGCTTGAGTCTGTATATTGTAAGATTAATTTTTCCTTTTCTTATGTTTTTCGTGTTTATATGTAAAAAAAAGAGTTTGTATATTGAAAAGTTGTTTAACAGCTAAATCAATAAAAATAGAAAAAAAGTATTGTCTATAAAGCCAAGAGGTTATATTTACATTTCTTTGATAGGAGTGCAGACATAAACCTCTACCAATTTAAACTTCTTACAGGCCTAGGACTTTTGTTGACAGTGTGCAGGGGACGCAGGTTTCCTAAAATTAGGAAACCACTTGTCCTTTGTTTGTAACCAGCCTAGATACCAAGGCTGAGAACTTCTCCCCTGCACCTCTAACGGCATTAATCTTATTATTAATTCGTTTTTACCCTAACTTAATACACTGGAATTAACATTATGAATATGGTGTGCATCGTGGGTAATACCTTGTTCCAATTGTTGTGTATAGTCCAGGAAGGGAGCCCAGGTCAGGTCGAACTTGGTTCCATTGCCAAATCTGACGGCGGTGATTTTTTTCTTCCGCAGTTATTTCCCAGCACTTGGACCACCACATCTGATTTGCTGGGCCTTTCGGGTTTTTTCAGTCTGGCCATCAATATCTTTACATCTGTTAAAAGGTGCGAGCACAGATCAGCCATACGGCCAGTTAGTGGAAATTGACCCTCCTCCATCGCACCTAGTAGGCGAATCCCTGGATCCCACAGGATTGTGAGGCCTGTTATCAGTTTGATTTGATCGCGGACGTACTTCCAGAATTGGGAGGCTTTGGGGCAGGTCCAGAGCAGATGAAATAGCGTGCCTACATCAGATCATCCTCTCCAGCATTGTGGGGGATGCCTGGATTACATTTGTTCAGAATTTCGGAGGTTCGGTACCATCTGAAGCAAACTTTAAATGCTCCTTCTTTATTTATTGTACACTTGGAGCTTTTGTGTGCCCGATAACTCTGCCAATGTCCTTTTCCCATTTCAGCATGTAGGGATCTTTTTCGGTTAGATCAGTTCTGTCCAACAGCTTATACAGGGCCCCCTTAGAGGGCGTTGCGGTGAGTGTTCGTTCGAAGGCTGTTAGTTCTCTGCTTCCTTGTTTCCTTGCAGGCTCACTCGATAGCCAGTGTCGGAGCTGAGAGTACCGGAGCCTCTCTGTCTTTGGGAACTGGAACTTGACTTTGCAAGCCTCAAAGTTCAGCAGGCTTCTATTCTCAAAGAAATGTACCATGACCCTCAGTCCCACATCTTTCCATTTGCCAAAGTTATTTGGTGTGATTCCTAGGGAGAAGTCTGGGTTATCCCATATGGGTGAGAGTGGTCCTGTCGTACTCCTGCATTTCCATAGGCGTGCTGCCTTTCTCCAGCTCATCACTGTTTGTCGTTGCTGGCAGGGGTCCTGTATCCCCAGTGCTGCTGAGTTCTTTTGTGTGTGGTAATGCTTCTATTGGGGACCGGCACCAGTCCTTTTCCAGTTTTAGCCATCGGGGGCGGTTGAAGGTTAGCTTCCATGTGAAGGCTTGCGAGAGCTGTGCTGCGAGGCAGTACATGGTCACATCTTGGACCCCTAGGCCGCCCGTTGCTGAGCCCCAGAGCATAATGTGCTTCGGAATTTGCTATTTCTTTCTTTCCCAACATACTTCAGGATATCTGCCTGCAGTTTTTGGAGATCTTTGGTCTGGATGGTTATTGGGAGGGCTAGGCCACAGTATAGCAGTCTTGGGGTTAAATTCATCTTTAGCGCAGTGATTCTGCCGAAGCATGAGATTTCTTGCTTCTGCCATCGTGCCAGGTCGCTTCTTAGTTCTTTGAGCAATGGAGGGAAGTTTGCTTTCTATATTCTTTCTGTTTTGTTTGGTATCTGGACCCCCAGGTAATCTGCACTTTTGCCCATGGGTTTGGGTAATTGGCTTCAAACTCTTCTTTGAGCTTACCTGGCATGTTAATGCTCATTGCTATTGACTTTGTGAGATTTACTGTGAATCCTGAGGCTTCTCTGAACGCTTCTAATTCTTGCCATAGTGCCTTCATGGATTCTTTCGCTTGGGTTACCGTCAGCAGCACGTTGTCAGCATAAAGGGCTGCTTTATAGGATTCTCCCTTGACTTCGAGGCTGTGTATTGCCGGGTTATGACGAATCCTACTGACGAATGGCTCCATAGAGTGCAAATATGAGAGGGGAGAGAGGGCAACCTTGTCTGGTTCCTCTAGTTATGCCGTTTTTCCTGATCTGGCTCTGTTTAGTCTCAGTCTCGTGGAGGGGTGCGGATAGTTATCTAGCGTCCATTTTACAAAATTTGGGACAAATCCATAGTGGTGTAGGGTTTCACTTATGTAGCCCCAGTCTAACATATCAAACGCTTTGTGAGCGTCAAGCGAAAGGACGACCTGTTCCAGACCCATCTTATTTGCTGACTCATTGTTTATGGTTCTTCGGTACTACGGCCTGGGATGAAACCCGTTTGATCCGGGTGGATTATGTCTGGAGGAATTGGAGCCAATCTGTTTACCAGAGTTTTTACAAACATTTTTGCATATTTAGTAGTGTAATGGGTCTATATGATGCGCATTGCGCGCAATCTTTCCCTGGATTTGGGATGAGGACTGTCAGCGACACCTCCATAGACGGGGTGGTCGATCCCAATGATAGGAAAGAGTTAAATAGACTTGCTAGCTGAGGCGCCGGGATGTAGGCACCTTTCTTATAAAATTGGGTTGTAAACCCCTCTGGTCCCGGGGTCGTATTTTTCAGGGATCATATAACGTCTCCCACTTCTTCCGCTGTGATTGGGCGCTCCAGGGCCTCCAGAAGTGGGTGAGGTGGGACTTTTGGAACGGAAGTCAGGAATTGCAATTGGACCGGCTTAGCTGTTGGGTGCCCATTCATGATTTCCTTGTGGTGTTGGGCCATTAGGTTGAGTTTCTCCGCTTCCGCATGGCGAAGGATACCATCCCTGTCCGTCAGGCATTGGATGTTGTTCCTTAATTGCAGATTCTTTCATTTGTGCACCAAGAGGCGATTTGCTTTATTGCTGTTGAGGTAGTAGAATTGTTTGGTGTGAGTCAGAGCTCTGGCAGCGTGGTCCGCCAAGTGCATCTCCAGCACTGCTTTTGCCTTTTTGAGATCTCGTCCTGTTTTGGACGGGTGCTTTTTGTTTGTTTGTTTATTTGGTAATGCGCACCAAACCCTTAGGTAGCTGGGCGCAGCAGATACAAGTATACTTGAAGCTTAGTTACAACATGTAAATAGGTACAATAAAAAGGTTGTGAATGCAATGGGTGTGGAGTAACATAGAAAGCAAGTGCAGTGGTCAACAGAATAGTACAATAGATAAAAGAATAGTCAAGTAGTCAAATGCACCTATGGGTACATCACAATAAGAAAGTATTAGTTGTCATTAGCTCAAAGCCAGTTTAGAAAATTATGTCTGAATTTAGGGTATGGCTGTTCAGTTCTAAAGGCTACGGGGAGTGCATTCCAGGATAGAGCCACTTTTACTGGGAAACTGGCTCCTCAAGATTTGGAGAATTTAAATCTGGGAATTTCTAAGCAATGGGAGTTTGATGATCTGGTAGGGCGGGTCGAAGTTCTTCTAGTCATTCTGTCTGAGAGATATGGGGGTGCAGCATTGTTTAGGCACTTGAAGGTAAGGGATACAGTTTTAAGAAGGTTTCTGTCGCTGATTTTTAGCCAGTGCTGCTCTCTTCTGATGTTAGAGATGTGCTCTCTACTTGGTATGTTTAGAGCTGCTCTAAGGTCATTATTTTGTAGTTTTTGTATTTTATCTAAGATGTATTTTTTTTGCTCCTGTGTATAGGGCGTTACAGTAGTCTAATTTGGACATTATATTATATTGGCAAGCGTAATGCAACTGGCTTTGGAAAGGAAGGGTCTGCAAGCCCTAATCCTAATGTTTTTACCTCGGTTACTGTTTTAATTACGTTGCTGTCAATATTGAATGCAGCGTAGCTGGAGCTGAGTTTTTTTAGGTTAGCGTCAGAGCCCAATATCAAGATCTCAGTTTTGTCGTCATTCAGGCAGAGGCTATGTGATGCCATCCATGCCTGAATGAGGAGGTATATCTTGTTTACCAAAGCCGTGTCTTCGACAAAATTGTCAGAAAGGGGTATGAGGATCTGGGTGTCATCTACATAATTAGTATAGGTGACACCCAGTCTATCCAATTTGTCGAAAAGTGGCTTGGTAAAGATGTTATACATTGTTGGTGAGACACATGATCCCTGTGGGACGCCACAGCTCATTTGGATTGGGTCTGCGGATGCTGAGGGGGAGAACACTCATCGTACGGTTGGCTAGGAAGGATAGTACCCTGGCTATAGCATCACTCGAGAAATGGGCAGCTGTCGCCAAGTGTTTGCATAACACTGCATGATCCACCAGGTCAAAGGCTGCCGATAGGTCGAGGAGGAGTAGCATAGCTGTTTTACCTTTGTCCTTCAACTCTTCGATTTGAGTCTTTAAATCAATTAGTGCCGTTTCTGTACCGTGCTGTGGTCTGAATCCGGATTGGCGGGAGCCTAGTAAGTGGTTAGCTTCAAGATGGTTCTGAATTTGGAGATGATAAGCTACTCTATCAATTATTATTATTTTTTTAAACTTATTTTTATTGTTTTCACAGTAAAAACCGGTTACAAATTACCAACAGTCTATCAATTATTTTAAGGAGGAACGGGACCGTGGTAATTGGTCTGTAGTTCGTCGGTATGGACGGGTCTAGGGTCTGTTTCTTCAGTAATGGAAGAACCCAGGATTTTTTTAGATTGTTTGGGACAGTGCTGGTCTTGAAGGAGGCGTTAATTAGTTTAGAGATAAACTGTGCTAAATCTCTGGCTGCATCCTTAATTATTTGTGCCGGACAACTGTCACCCTGACAGTTTGAGGGTTTAAGAGATAGTATGACTTTTTCAGTTTCTAGTATAGATATTCTAGTGAATCTGAAAGATGTGTTGGTTCTTGGTGTTACCAAGGGTATCGTGGGTTGTATCTCAGTGGAGAGCAAGGATGCTTTTTTGTTGGCTATTTAAGTTTGAAGTGTGGCTATATTGTTGGTTAGAGCATTCTGAATGCTAGTGCACCATTGCTTATCTTTGGGGACATTGAGCCTCATTACGACCCAGGAAGTAGAGGGTTAACGGCGCCGGCAGAGCTGCCGGCGCCGTTAACCCTCTACTGCCTCATTACAAGGTCTGCTTGCGGGTCCCGCTAAGGACGTCTGGTAAAACCAGGCATCCTTAGCGGGACCCGCTAGCAGATCAGGATGCTAACAACGGGCCTGTCATTAACGGGCCTGTTGTTAGCATCCTCCCCACTCCCATTGAGCCCTATGGCGGCTCAATGGGAATGGGGATGTACCGGGTCCGGGTCTCGGGAAAGGGAATTACCAGGCCCTCCAAGGTCATGCCACTAAAAGCGGCATAGCTGCCTCCATACTCATAATGAGGCCCATTGTCTGTGGGTGGAATGGGGGTTTCCATTTGACAGAGGATGGTGAATAGCTCCTTAGCGTTGGAGTGTGGCTTTGGAAATTCTGTCATTGAACATATTCCTTTTGGTGAGGATTATTTATTTTTTGTACATATTGGTGAAATTGGTTAATTGGACTTTGTTTTCGTCCGTGGGGGAGTGTCACCATATAGCTTGGAGCTTTCTTTTTTGAAGTCGTAGTTCTTTCAGTTGGGGGGGTGAACCAGGTGTTGAGGTGGGTCTTTTGTTTACTTTTGTGCAGTTTGACTGGTGCAATGTCAAGGGCCGTAGTCATAGTGTTGTTGAAGGTCTCTACTAACACGTTAGGCCCAGTATTGTTAGTGAGAGGGGTGAGGGTAGGGAGGAGGTGAGGAAGTAATTTTTCAGCTATAATATTTTTACTTCTGGTCGGGGGGGATATCTATATTTTTCAACTTTTGGGTCTCTATTGTGGAGGCGAAGCCAATTAGAAAGTGCTCAGTCCATGGGTGTGGTGTTATTTCAGTAATGGTAATCGTACAGTTTAAGTTCGCGACCCAATGTAATGTTCTCCCTTTGGTCCGAGTGGGAGCAAGAACTTTTTGTGTAAGGCCATGTTCAGTCAGGATGGCTTCAACTGATTGGGTGCGTTTGTCCTCATGGTCGTTGAAGCCCAGGTTAGTCTCCTAAGAGTAGAAGCTGAGTAGTGTCCTTATTGTTCTTGGTGAGGAGACTCGATAAGTCCTCCTCAAGGTGCCCATTAGTCCTGGAGGTCTATATAGCTAGAAGATAGTTTAGCGTACGGTTGTTGGATATAGGCAATTTGACTGAGTATTTCACAAGATTTAATTTCGGGAGGTGTGGTTAGTCTTACTGCCAGATTTGTTTTTGCTATAATAGCTAGGCCGCCTCCTCTGGCGTTGAGTCTGTCTTCTCTAAGTATTTGGTAGTTATCAGGATTAGCTAGCATGAGGGCAGGGCCTGCTACGTCATGAAGCCAAGATCCAATAACTGCCGTGATGTCTATATCATTAGTGGATAATAGATCTGCAATTTTAGTAGTATGTGCCGGAAGAGATCTTGCGTTAATAAGCTCCTGTGATAGTAGTCATCTTGTTCTGCCTTTGGAGAGTGGAGGGTCTGCGTTTAGGGTGATTAGTTCTCATATGGGTGTGAGGTGAAGGGGGGGCTGTCTCAATTCTGTATTTTTTGCAATGCTTCTAAATCTGATGTGGAAGAATCTTGAACTAAGGCGGTGGTGTTATAAATAAGGTGATGCCCGATTCTATTCGTCTTAGGCTCGTGAAAACGGGTTCGTCGTGCTCGTAGTCTGGTTTCTGTCCTGCAAGAAGCAGGGCATGAAAATGAAACAGGCCATTATCGTGAGGGTGCAGAGAAGTGACAGTCGTGTGATGGTCAACTGGGACTTACTGGAGAGCATAGTTCTGTTTGGCTGCGATATTTTAGTATTCAGCAGGGAATGATGCCAATCGGGAGTGGCTAGTACAACATGGGCAGGGCAGATGCTAAACAAGTAGGCTAGCCCGCATTGGTGAGGGGGTGGCAATCAAGTAGGCTGTCTCGCTATTAAAATCAACTAGACTAGTCCCTCATGGGTGGGGCAGTTAAAGGCAGGATAGTGTAATTCCTCAACAATAGGGTAGTTGTAGATCATAATTAGATTAGTCCCGTGTTCGCATAGTCAAAGTGAAATCAAATGGGCTGGTACCCCATTTGAAGCTGCTCTCCATTTCGAGGGGATTGGGTCCTCCGACGTATTCCATATCTGACAGGTAATGTCCACAGCTGTGCTGCTTTGGAAAATCTTCGGCGTCTGCATCCTGCGTCGATGCGCCGTCCCCGAGGACCACCTCCGACGGCCGACGTCACCCGATGTGATAAGTAGGACGCACGACGCCCATAGCCTCAGTTCCGTTTTTTCCGCGAACGTGTTCGCTTCATGAATCTCGGTACGCCTCGACTCTTTGGAGTTTGCTGTTTTCTTCTCAGTTCGTTGAACCTGTTCGGTTTTTTGTGAAGACCTGTTTGTGGCGATGTCTACTTCGTCTTCAACCCCGCGTCTGGGCTTCAAGAAATGCGGGGACTGTGGGTCCAAGATGTCGGTCACGGGCTCGCACGACGCCTGCCTCTGGTGCCTCGGGGAGGCTCACGATACGGACGACTGTCGACTGCCAGTCGCTCACGGCAAAGGCCTTGCGGGAACGCAAGAAGAAGCTGTCAGTAGGTCGGGTGTCTAAACCCCGGAAGTCGAGGTCTGCGGGGCTTACGACGGATGACTCGAGGGACGACTCTCCGCGTCATCGTCGGAAGTCCAGTGGGTCTTGCCACTCCTCCGCCTCTTTGAGGCATTCCCGGAAGCGCCGGCATCGGTCGCCTTCCCCGTCCTCTTCCGAGGACTCCGCCCGTCGGCGGGTCGCTTATCCCTCCATGCAAGCAACACCGGAGGAATGGGCTTCCTTCGGGAAGCAGATGCTAGCGATTCTTGAATCACAGGGCACCGGTCCGTCCGCGCCTCCGAGTGGGGTCGGTCGGCACCGGTCGAGAGACACCGCACGGATGCCTTCGGGCTCGGGTGGTCGGCACGGCTCGCGGGAGAGGTCCCGCTCGGACAAGGGTGGCTGTTCTCGCCATGCCCGTTCCAGGTCCTGGTCCTCGACGCGCTCGAGACCGCGTGATCCTGTGGCGCTGAGGTCGTCGACGATTTCTCTCGAGGCTCCGCCTCCGAGGGGCTCATCGACACTGTCGGCGCCTAGGTCGTTGAGAGACACGCTTGGAGCGCCGGCTTCGAGGCCTGTGTTGACGCCGTCGATGCTGGCGGCGCTGCAGCTGACGTCGACGCTGATTCGCTCGACATCAATGCCGTTTCTGTTGACGCCGGCGCCGACTCGTTCGGCGCCCTCTACGCCTTTCGAGGCAGTGGTGTCGGAGGGGCCCCGTGGCACGGGGTTAGCCCCTAGAAAGGCTCTGCTAAGGTCAGACACTGCTTTGGTCCCCAGATGTCTTCCTCTCCCCGCCTGGAGTACATTTCAGAGGTTGAAGAAGGCTCTGATGACGGCTTGGTTCCGGTTCCGGTACCAGATGAGCTTATCTCGGGCCATAGCCAGTTTAATGACCTGAGGCAGTCACTGCATGATGCCAGTGGACTGGACACTTCTCCGGAGGTGGAGTTTTGTAGGCCGGAGCCTGGCACTCATGCCACTCATATCAGCGCCTTATGTCTCGGGTCACTGAGTACTTGGGTTGGTCAGCTCCCCCAGGGGAGTTTGTTCAGGATGATCTCACTGACATTCTTGATCTTGGTCCCCCCACAGACCCGGTTTTGCTGTTTCATATGGCTCTGCAGAGAAGGGTGGCGGCGGCTTGGACTGCTCCGGAGAATCTCCCGGCAGTGGGCAAGTCTTTGTCGCGAAAATACCGTCCAGCCAGTAGCGACCCATGCTACTTGTTCAGGCACCTCACTCCAGAGAGTTTGGTGGTGCAGGCGGCTACGGCCCGGCAAAGCAGGCGTCGTATCCTACCATCCCTCTGGATAGGGATGACAAACGTTTTGACGGCTGGGCGAAGAAATTGTTTTCTTCGGGGGGTATGGCGCTTCAGGCAGCCAACTCCGTATGTGCCTTGTCTCGTTTCACACACACTCTGTGGAATTGTGTTGCATTAGCGGCTGAACGTATTCCCGAAGGGGACGAACGGGATGGATTCCTTGCTATGGTTCAGGATGGCAAGGATGCCATGTGTGAGGCCGTTCAGTCGGGTTTGGACATGGCAGATTGCGTCAGCCGGTCCATGATGGCGAGCATCGTAATACGCAGGTTTGCGTGGTTGCTTGAGTCTGGGTTTGCTCCTGATGTGCAGTCGCGGCTCCCCAACATGCTCTTTGACGGTGAACATCTTTTTGGCAGCAAGGCTGACGAGAGCCTTGAGAGGTTGCAGACCTCCAAAGCTGCAGCAAAGTCGTTGGGCGCTGCAGTTCGCCAACCTATGCCTTTTCGTCCTAGGGGACAGCAATGGAGGGGAGGTTCCTTTCGTTATTACTGGTCCTTCAGTAAAGTGAGAGGAGCTAGCAGTCAAAGAGGCCCCCGAAAGAGTGCCAGAGGTGGAAACAAGGGTACTCGAGGTGCCAAGGCCGCTTGGGCAGTTGCCTCTTTGCCCTCAGGCAACGCCGCAGCCGCTACCACTCAGTCATTGGGCCAGGTCCCATGGTTCGCTGGTTGGGGGAAGGCTGGCGCAGCATCTTGTAGAGTGGCGAGCCATTACTTCAGATGTGTGGGTTCTGGAGATCATAACCCACGGCAACTGTCTTCCTTTTCGGCAGAGGCCTCACAACAATCCACCTGGGAACCCCTCTTTGAAGAGTCCGTATCCACTCTTTGCGCAGGAAATTCAAGCCCTGCTGGAGAAAGGCGCCATAGAACTGGTGCCTGCAGCAGAGAGGAACAAGGGATGGTATTCCCCTTATTTTTTTATTTCGAAGAAAGACGGGGGATTGAGACCCATCATGGACTTGCGCGGTTTGAACAAACTCCTCAGGAAGGACAAGTTCAAGATGGTTACTCTCTCTCAAGTCCTCCAGGCCCTTTAACTTCAGGACTGGTTGGTGTCTCTCGACCTCAAGTATGCTTACTTCCATGTGCCGATCCATCCCAAGCACAAGAAGTACCTGAGGTTCACGGTTGGCGACTCGCATTTTCAGTTTCGGGTCCTGCCGTTCGGATTGACCTCCGCCCGAGGGTTTTCACCAAGCTCATGGTGGTGGTGGCAGCGCATCTCAGGAAAGGGGGGATTCACGTCTACCCCTACCTGAACGATTGATTGATCAGGGGGAGCTCTCCCGAGCAAGTCCTGTATCATCTGTCGGTCACCTGCCACTCCCTTCACAAGCTGGGCTTTTCCCTCAATTTAAAGAAGTCCCATTTGACACCAACGCAGCGGCTCCAGTACATCGGAGCAGTGCTCGACACGTCCCTGGGGCAGTGTTTCCCTCCCCAGGTGAGGGCTCTTCACATTCAGCAGATGGTGCACAAGTTTCAACTTGCCCAGAATCTCCCAGCGTCCGAGTTCTTGAGACTGCTCGGCCTCATGGCATCCTGCATTCTTCTGGTGCCAGAGGCTCGTGTGCTGATGAGATCTTTGCAGTGGGCACTCAAGCTCCAGTGGTCTCAGTCCTCCGGCAGGCTGTTGGACCCTGTTCAGGTGCCGCCCTCGGTCGCCCAGGACCTTCTGTGGTGGGCCGTCAAAGGCAATCTGATGAAGGGGGCCCCGTTTTGGCTGCCCTGGCCGGAGGTGACGATCGTGACGGACGCATCCTTCACGGGATGGGGAGCTCATGCCAACGAGTTGACAGTCAGCGGTTGTTGGTCTCCGTCGGAGTCCAGACTCGATATCAATCTGTCGGAGCTGAGGGCCGTCGGGCTTGCCCTGAAGGCTTTTCTGCCGACTGTGCGAGGAAAGAGTGTCCGGATTCTAACAGACAACACAGTGGCCATGAACTACCTCGACAAAAAGGGGGGTGGGCAGGGTCACTTCCTCTGTGCAGGAAGGCGATGCAGCTCGAGTTCTGGGCCATCCAGCAGGAAGTTGCGATCTCGGCTGTTCATCTGGCCGGAGACGACAACGAGACGGCGGACGCTCTGAGCAGGCAGAGCACGATCTCTCACGAGTGGGAGCTGGCTCAGGAGATTCTCTTGGAGATCTTCACCCTTTAGGGGACCCCTCAAGTAGATCTCTTCTACTCCAGTGTCAACCGGAAGTGCGAAAGGTTTTGCTTGCGGGAATTTCCTCCAAAAAGAGCCTTAGGAGATGCGTTCTTGGTGGTGTGGTCACTCCCACTGCTATACGCGTTTCCTCCAGTCCCCGTCATCCCGCAAGTACTGCGGAGGTTACGGAGGTTCGGTTCCTGGATGATCCTCATTGCTCCGGCGTGGGCCCGGAGGACGTGGTACCCAGACCTTCTCGACTTGTCCATCTGCCCTCCACGCCGTCTTCCCTACCGAGACGATCTGCTCTCACGGGAGGGGGGTCCGGTTCTCCATCCAGAGGTCAGATCCCTCAACCTTCACGCTTGGCTTCTGAAAGGTTGAGGTATAAGGATTGGGATCTCCCTGAAGACGTGATAGAGGTGCTGCTCTCGGCCAGGCGGCCGGCAACAAAGTCTCTGTACCATTGCCGTTGGAGAAAGTTCTGCGACTGGTGCAGAGTTAAGAATGTGGATCCTTTTGAATGTGACATTCCCATTGTTCTGTCTTTTTTGCTTTCTTTGGCCCACAGGGGCTTGCAAGTGGGGACCATTAAAGGTTACCTGGCGGCGCTGTCCAAATTTAAGCGCTCGTCTGAAGTGTTCCTATTTCCGGTTGGGGTTTGAACCTTGTTCTTAAGTTTCTTATGGGTGCTCCGTTTTTGCCCTCTGAGACTGCTAACTCTTAAAACTGTGTTTTTGGTTGCGGTTACTTCCGCTCACAGAGTGAGTGAGTTACAGGCACTTTCAGTTAAGCCACCCTTCACTGTGTTTCATAAGGACAGGGTTGTCCTTAGAGTTCGTCCTCCTTTTCTTCCGAAGGTGGTTTCCGAATTTCATTTGAGCCAGAAGGTTGTTCTTCCGGCGTTCTATCCTCCTCCACATCCTGGTGAGGAAGAGGAGAGGCTCCATAGGCTTGATCCTAGGAGAGTGTTGAGCTTTTATATTTCGCGCATGTCCCGGGTCAGAGTGGACGATCAACTTTTCATTGGTTACGCTGGAAAGCGTTTAGGACAAGCTGTGACGAAACAGACTTTGTCTCGTTGGATTATTTTAGCTATCTCCGAGTGTTACCGCTTGGCGGGTAAGGACCCTCCAGCTGGCTTGCGGGCCCATTCTACCAGGGGAGTGGCTGCGTCTACTGCCCTGCAGAGGGGTGTTCCTATTCATCACATCTGCGATGCAGCCACCTGGGCTTCAGTACATACTTTTGTACGTCACTACTCCCTCGATTCCATCAGAGGGCAAGATCTGGCCTTTGGCAAGGCAGTCCTATATTCCGCAATTTGATTGGGCATGCTAAATGTGTGTTCTAAATTCTTTTCCCACCTCCTTGCTTGGTACTGCTTTGGAAGTCTGTCATAGATATGGAATACGTCGGAGGACCCAATCCCCTCGAAGAACTAATTACTTTCTTACCTGGTAACGTTCTTTCGATGGGATGGTCCGACGACGTATTCCATATCGCTCCCTCCCTACCTTCACCGCTGCAGAATTTCTTTTGCGATTGCAGCTTGCGTTCCGCAAGGCCTTGTGTGTCTGACTGGCAGAAAACTGGTGGCACACGTTCTGGGGGAAAAAACTATAACTGAGGCTATGGGCTTCGTGCGTCCTACTTATCACATCGGGTGACGTCGGCCGTCGGAGGAGGTCCTCGGGGATGGCGCATCGACGCAGGACGCAGACGCCAAAGATTTTCCGAAGCAGCACAGCTGTGGACATTACCTGTCATAGATATGGAATACGTCGTCGGACCATCCCATAGAAAGAATGTTACCAGGTAAGAAAGTAACTTGTTCTTCTACCACCTTCTCTTCCAACCTGATTTGATGCAGCTGATTTTGCCTTCTGAGCTTTGCTGCAGCGTCCATCGCTACCCCCCCGGATAACTGGTTGCATTGCGTCCCAGATGATTGCAGTTGCAGTATCTCTGGTAGTATTCTCTTTAACGTAATTTGTAAGCGATTCGGCTAGTTTTGAGCTGGCCGCTATGTCTGTAAGGATCTGGTCTTGTATTTTCCATTGCTTTTGGGGGGATTTCGGGAAGCCCTGGGCCCGAAGCCTCATGGTGACTGGGGCATGGCCTGATATTGCGATGTGCCCGATTCGTATATCCTCTATGCAGGGGGCAACCATGCTCGAGACTAGAAGCAGGTCAATCCTCGAATAGCCTTTGTGGACGTGTGAGAAAAATGTATAGTCTTTCGCTCCGCTATTAAGTAGTCTCCATATGTCGATGGTTCAGTTTCCCTTAGGAATTTGGCCAGGGCTTTAATGAAGTCTTCCCTCGACGTGGGAAGAGTTTTGTCTAGATTCAGATCTGGAGGAAGGTTAAAGTCACCCCCTATTAACAGGTGACCCTTGGCGAACGATGCGATTACTGGAAGCAGATTGTAGAGGAAGTGGCCTTGCTCCTTGTTTGGGCTGTAGATTGCCATTAAGGTGATAGGAAGTTCAACCAGGAGGCCTTTCAGTAGTAGATATCGCCCCTCCGGATCCCTTTTAACTGTAATCTGAGTTAGTGGTAGGTCGCGGCAGAGTAGAATGGCCACCCCTCTTTTCTTCTGGCTTGCTGAGGCGAAGTAGCATTTTGAATACTGTCAAATTGATCCGTTTTTCATCGCTTGCTATCAGGTGAGTTGCCTGAAGGTAGACGATGTCTGCCGCCAGTTGAGCGAGTCTGTGCTCCACTGATTTCCTCTTCCGTGGTGCATTTAGGCCTAATACGTTCCAGGTCATTATGGTTAGTACCTTATCCTGGGAGGCCATCTGGATAGAATGTAGTTGTTTGGCCTGCTGTTTCCCCTAACATTAGTTTAGCCTCCCAATGTGGGTCCGCCTTTAGTTGTTCACTCCCCTTCTCGGGTATATCCTCCCTGCCCAAAACAACTCACCCTCCCAAACATCCCCACACCCCTCTGTCCCCAACAGACAACTGGTTTTCCGGGCCAGCCTTCAACCAACGGGGCAGACGGCCGGACCAAGACGCCAACTCGGTTGGAGGCAACAGCGCCTCTCAATCGACTAGTGAGGCTAGAAGGTTCTCCAGCATGGGGTCTGTCATGGATTCACATGCTCATGAATATTCCCAGTCGTCAGGCTGGGAATCCTCGGTAAGGAAAAATCAATATCAGTTTTGTTTCTGATCTGTCTTTCTTAGTAACCAATCACCGGTCTCTGGGTCATACTACCCCCAGCCAATGACTGCCCTCTCCCCAAGCCCCGCCCCTGGCAGCCATCATCAGATTTTTACTGCACGCTCAAGTGTTGGGAGTCCTTGTGCTATAGCTCTCGAGCTTTTACTGCGTTTTGCGCTTTTTCAAAGAGATTTATCTAATTTTTCGGTTTAATCGAGCATCAGGCTCCACCGTTTCTACTTCTGATCAACGGGGACCCGTTTTGGATTCATCTATGCTCCTCAAGGGTGAAGTTTTCGTCGAGTTATGCTTCTTGAAGGATTCCAGAAGTTTCTGAGGCCTACCTCGTGGATGAGAAGAACATGGCCCAGGAGAAGGGAAGCTCGACTCCCGGCAAGCTGTTCAGGATCTACCCGGGGTGCAACCTATAAAATGTGTTCAAGGAGGACGAGCATTCGAAATGCCTTTACTGCCTCCAAGAGGACAAAACGCATGTGGAGAAGGACTGTGCGTTTTGCTTTAACATGTCGGTTCGGACGATGAGGGATCGCCGGACCCGTCTCTCCAACTGGCTGGAAGGCAAGAGCCCAGCAGGTGAGAAGAAGAAGTCCGAGCGGTCTAAGTCCTATGACGGCGCCCCGGCGACGGGAGCCCAACAGAAGGCAAAGCACCGCGAGTCCGCGGGCACCGGGAGCGCTGAATGGTCAGGCTCCTCGGCTGCCAGGCAGGGCGCACCTTCACCGACGCCATCAACCGTGAGCCAACGCTCTGGCTCGGGGAAGAGAAAATCCGAGAACACGGCTAAGCTTCTGGAGAGGCCCCGGTCGATATCTGAGGAACCGGCCGAGAGGGAGCGAGGCGGTGACCCTCCTCCTAAGGTGAAGGCCTCAAGCGCGCCCAAGGTGGTGAAGGCCTTGATTCACCCGGCTAAGGCCTCTATCGAGGGAGTCGCTGCGGCCCTGGCGAAGCCTGTGGAGGCTATCCCAGTGGAGGTCACCTCGGGGCCCAGAGTTTCCCTGCCTCCGCTGGGGGAATCCTCTTTTAGGCTCATCGAGAAGACCCCCGTGAAGACCCCGGTGGAAAAAGAGAGGGGGGTGGTGGCCATCACGGACATGGACACAACCTCCGAGGAGGAACTTGCCGAGAATTTGGAAGAGGCCCAGCCCCACAGGAGGAATCCCTAGGAGGGGGTCGACGAGAGCGAGGGTGGCAACGACGAAGAGGTTCCCGTGGAGGAACAACCGTCGCTCCCAGCACGCCCGTCGCAACCCGAGCCTCAGGACAACTTGGTGGCCATTTTGACGTCAATCCAAGCCTTATGCACGGAGATGAGGAGGAGACTGCCCCCGACGGACGACCCAACTTACTGGGTCCGTCGGGAAGCCCTCCGAACAAAAGGAAAATTCATCCAGTGCCCCTTTAGCCCTCACAGCCTTCTCAGCCTTTGTCGCCTTCCCCGATCCCGAGGGAGGACACGGGAACGGCCACGACGGGGATGGATGACGATGGCAGTGACGACGGGACTGGCCTCCCGTCTCCGATTCCTCGGGCGTCCCCACCCGACGAGATTGGCTCCTTCCACGCCATTATTGCCAGGGCATCCAAGCTTTTTCAACTCTGGCCTGAGAAGAAGGAAGGCTTCCTCTACCAACGGCGCGAGGCCAAAAGGAAGACTGTCCTCGCGGTGCCGTTGCTGGATGACATCTGGGACGAGGGACTTGCCCTCCTCAAGAACCCGTTCACGACACCTGCCAAGAGGGACCGGTACAAGAAGAAGTACTGCATCCCTGACGCCGCCCCGTTGTGTCTCAGGGCGCAGTTGTCTCAGGGCGCAGCCGACCCTGGATTTGGGCGTCTCAGCGGCGGCCAAGAAGAAAGCGGGGGGGGGGGCATCGGCTTAATTTTCAACTTCCCCACCAGACGGCGAGGGGAAGAAGCTGGACGCCGAGTCATCTCGTCGGCGACGACGGTTAAGGCGGCCAACGCCCTAGCGATTGTGGCCCGCTACGACAGGGAATTGTGGTACAAGATCGCCCCCCTGTTGGTTTTCCTCCCGGACGACAAGAGGGCAGAGGCCCTGGCGATCTTACAGGAGGGTGAGGTTGCATCCGACCACGCCATAACTGTGGCCACGGACATTGCCAACACCGGTTTCCGCCAGTTGGGCAACAGCGTTTGCCTTCGACGACCGGAGTGGCGCAAGGCGACGGATTTCTGCCAGGACGTGCAAGCCAAGGTTTTGGACATGCCCTTCGACGGGAACAATCTGTTTGGAAAGACTGTGGATGAGTCGCTGCAGGCCATCAAGACCGACACAGAGACGGCACGGGCCTTGGGAGTTCTGCAGCAGCGGCGGCCGCCTTTTCGGAACTCTGGAGGCAAGCAAGGTGTCTCCAAAGGATTCGGCAGCGGCTCCTCGACCTACCGTCAGGCGGCCCGCTCCTCGTCGCAAGAAGCCTACAGGGTACGAGGCAAGTCCGGTGGATCTCGCCGTCATCGCCAGGGAGGCCAGGGCGGCAAGGCTGCTTCCAAGCAAGACTGAACCGGCCGTTGCGTCGGGCCCCCACCGAAGCATCCCGGTGGGAGGCCGGCTGACAAGGTTCATCAGTGTGTGGAAGTCCATTTCCACTGACCGTTGGGTGCTGGATGCCCTGGCCCACGGGCACACTCTGGAATTTCTAAAGAGGTGCCCCCAAATTCCTTCCGTGGCCAGGAAGGAAAATCACGTCCCTCAACTACTGTTAGAGGTAAGGGCGAAGCTCCAGAAGGGAGCCATCGAGCTCGTCCCAAAGAGGCTCCAGAGTATACTCAAGATACTTCCTCGTCAAGAAGACAGAAGGTTGGCGTCCCATCCTGGACTTGCATTGGTTAAACAAATATATCAAGGCACAGAAATTCCGGACGGTCACCCTCCAGCACGTGCTGGGCCAGCTGGAGGAGGGCGACTTCCTATGGTCGTTGGATTTGGAGGATGCGTACTTTCACATCCCCATCCTAAAAGGACACCGAAAGTTTCTCAGGTTCGTAGTCCAAGGGCGGCACTACCATTTGGATTGAAGTCGGTGCCCACAGTGTTCACCAAGTGCCTAGCACCAGTGGCGGCGTGGCTGCGCCTGCAGGGGATCCGCGTCTACTCCTACCTGGACGACTGGCTCATCCGAGCAGGGACAAGGGAGCTCGCCGTAGAACACACAGCAAGGACCATCCGGCTGCTCACGGACCTGGGATTCTCCATCAACTTCCCCAAATCCCACCTGGTTCCCTCGCAGGTCGCGCTGTTTCTGGGAGCCAAGCTCGAAACAGTAGTGCAGTTGGCCCCGCCGTCGGAGAAAGGACCCAGGCCATCCTGGGCAAGGTACGGCGTCTGCTGGCCACGGATGTGGCCAGAGTGAGGTCCATCGAGTCCCTTCTTGGGATGATGTCCTCTTGCATCTATCTGGTGCGCCTGTGCAGACTTCGGATGCGCACTCTGCAGGAGTTCCTCGACGCCTGTTGGACGCAAGCGACGGACAGCTTCGAGGGAAAGATCTCGCTCAACGAAGCATTCAGCCATGCAATTCGATGGTGGGGCACCCGCGTGCATCTCGCCGCGGGCACGGATTTTCAGACCCCAGCATACCAGGTGATGGTGACGACAGAGGGGTGGAGGGCGCACACCGGAGATCTTCACGCGACAGGCCTGTGGCTCCCGGAGGAGAGGCTGCTCCACACCAACATACTGGAGCGCCGAGCAGTGTTCTGGGCCCTCAAGTCATTCCTCCCGTCCCTGAATGGCAAGGTGGTGAGGATCTTAACCGACAACACCACCACAATGTTTTACATCTGGAAGCCGGGAGGAACCAGATCCCCAGCCCTGTCCAAGGAAGCCCAGGATCTGTGTCACTGGGCCGTTGACCACGGGATGTTTCTGGTACCTTTTCATCTGGCAGGGATAAAAAACACCATCGCCGACTCACTCAGCAGGGAGCTTCGCTCGTGCCACGAGTGGGAACTGCGCCAGGATCAAGTGGATCATCTCTTCCGGCGATGGGACACACCCCAGATCGACCTGTTCGTGACGGCGACGAACTCCAACTGCCAGAGGTTCACCAGCAGGTTCCCCCAGCCGAGGAGCATGGGCGATGCTTTCTTGTTCCCCTGGGACGGCCTGTTCCTGTATGCGTTCCCGCCGTTGCCGCTCAGGCTCAGGATGATCCTCGTCGCACCGAGGTGGCCGAGACAGATATGGTTCCCAGACCTTCTGGACTTGTCAGCGTCCCCACCAGTCAAACTGTCGACGGACGCAGATCTTCGCAGGGATTGGGTACTCCGACGTATTCCATATCTATGACAGTAATCACCACAGCTGTGCTGCTTCGAAAAATCTTTCGGCGTCCTGCGTCGATGACGTCGATACGCCGCCCTCGAGGACCTCCTCTGACGGCCGACATCACTGGATGTTATAAGTAGGATGCATGACGCCCGCAGCCTCAGTTCCGTTTTTTCCACGAACGTGTTCGCTTCGGGGATCTCGGCCCGCCTCAACTCTTTGAAGTTTCTGTTCTTTTGTTTCTTCGAACCTGTTCGTTTGTGAAGTAAAAGTCCTTCGAGATATCTACCTCTTCTTCCACCCCGCGTCCGGGCTTCAAGAAGTGCGGGGACTGCGGGTCCAAGATGTCGGTGACGGACTCGCATGACGCCTGCCTCTGGTGCCTCGGAAAGGCCCATGACACGGATTATTGTGTCGACTGCCAGTCGCTTATGTCCAAAGCTTTGCGGGAGCGCAAGAAGAAACTGTCGGTCGGTAAGGTGTCCAAGCCCCGGAAGTCGAGGTCCGCGGGGCTTTCGACGGATGATTTGAGGGGCGACTCCGCATCGTCGTTGGAAGTCCAGTGGGTCTCGGTCCCAGAGTGGGTCCCGCCACTCCTCTGCCTCTTCGAGGCACTCCCAGAAGCGCTGTCATTGGTCGCCTTCCCCATCCTCATCCGAGGACTCCGCCCGTCGGCGGGTCGCTTATCCCAACAAGCATGCGACGCCAGAGAAATGGGCTTCCTTCGGTAAGAAAATACTAGAGATTCTCGAATCGCAGGGCACTCCGAGTGGGGTCGGTTGTGATCGGACTAGAGACACCGCTCGTACGCCTTCGGGCTCGGGTGGTCGGCACGATTCGCGGGAGCGGTCCCGCTTGGACAAGGGGAATCATTCTAGTCATGCCCGTTCCAGGTCCCGGTCCTAGACGCGCTCGAGACCGTGTGAGCCTGTCTTGTCTTTGAGGAAGACGTCGACACCTGTGGTGCCGAGGTCGTCGAGGGACACGCTCGGGGCTCCGCCCTCGCGGCCTGTGTCGACACTGTCGATGCTGTCGGCGCCGCGTTCGGCATCAACGCCGATTCACTCGACACCTTTCGAGGCTGTTTCGACGGGGGTACCCCGGGGCACGGTGGAACCCCCTAGAAAGGCTCTGGCCAAGGTCAAGCATGGCTTTGTTCCCCATTCTGTGCCCACTTTCCGCCATCTTGAGAACATTTCGGATGTGGACGAGGGCTCTGATGATGGCATGGTTCCTGATACGGTGCCAGATGAGATTCTCTCGGGCCATAGCCAGATTGAGGACCTGCGTCAGTCCCTGCACGACGCCAGTGGTGTGGACACCTCTCCGGAGGTGGAGTTTTGTAGGCCTGAGCCTGTCACCCATGCCGACTCCTCGTACCGGCGCCTTATGTCTAGCGTCACTGAGTACTTGGGGTGGTCTGCTCCCCAGGGGATTTTCTTCAGGATGACCTCACGGGTATCCTCGACCAAGGTCCACCAACTGACGCGGTACTGCCGTTCCATATGGCTCTACAGAGGAAGGTGGCGGCGGCTTGGACTGCTCCAGAGAGTCTCCCGGCAGTGGGCAAGTCTTTGCCGCGAAAATACCGCCCTGCTAGTAGCGACCCCTGCTACTTGACCAAGCACCCCACTCCGGAGAGTTTGGTGGTGCAGACGGCTACAGCCCCAGCAAAGCAGGCGTCGTATCCTACCATCCCTCCTGATAGGGACGACAAGCGTTTTGATGGTTGGGCGAAGAAAGTGTTTTCTTCAGGGTGTGTGGCTCTTCAGGCGGCCAACTCTGTATGTGCCTTGTCACGTTTCACGCACACTCTCTGGAAATGTGTTTCCTTAGCGGCTGAACAGATTCCCGAAGGGGACGAACGGGATGGTTTTCTTGCCATGGTCCAGGATGGCAAGGATGCCATGTGTGAGGCCGTTCAGTCGGGTTTGGACATGGCAGATTGCATCAGCCGGTCCATGGCGGCGAGCCCCGTAATACGCAGGTTTGTGTGGTTGCGGAAGTCAGGGTTTGCTCCTGATGTGCAGGCCCGGTTCCTCAACATGCCCTTTGACGGTGAACATCTTTTTGGCAGCAAGGCTGACTAGACCCTTGAGTGCAGTTCGCCAACCTCTGCCTTTTCGTCCTAGGGGACAGCAATGGAGGGGGAGGCTCCTTTAGTTATTACTCATCCTTTTGTAAAGCGAGAGGAGCTGCCAGTCAAAGGGGCCACCGTAGGAGTGCCAGAGGTGGAAAGCAGGGTACTCGAGGTGCCAAGGCCGCTCGGGCAGTTGCCTCTTTGCCCTCAGACAACGCCGCAGCCGCTTCAGCTCAGTCATGAGGCCATGTCCCCTGGTTCGCCTGTTGGGGGAAGGCTGGCACAGCATCTTGCCGAATGGCGTGCCATTACTTCAGATGTGTGGGTTCTGGAGATCATAGCCCACGGCTACTGTCTTCCCTTTCGGCAGAGGCCTCACGACAATCCACCTGGGAATCTCTCATTGCAGAGTCCGGATCCGCTCCTTGTGCAGGAGGTTCAAGCCCTGCTGGAGAAAGGCGCCATAGAACTGGTGCCTGTAGCGGAGAGGAACAAGGGATGGTATTCCCCTTATTTTTTGATTTCCAAGAAAGACGGGGGATTGAGACCCATCATGGACTTGCGCGGTTTGAACAAACTCCTCAGGAAAGACAAGTTCAAGATGGTTACTCTTTCTCAAGTCCTCCAGGCCCTTCAACTTCAGGACTGGTTGTTGTCTCTCGACCTCAAGGATGCTTATTTTCATGTGCCGATCCACCCAAAGCACAAGAAGTACCTGAGGTTCGCGGTTGGCGACTCGCCTTTTCAGTTTCTGGTCCTGCCATTCGGATTGACATCCGCCCAAGGGTCTTTACCAAGCTCATGGTAGTGGTGGCAGCGCATCTCAGGAAAGGGGGGATTCACGTCTACCCCTACCTGGACGATTGGTTGATCAGGGGGAGCTCTCCCGAGCAAGTCCTGGATCATCTGTCCGTCACCTGCAACTCCCTCCACAAGCTGGGCTTCTCCCTCAACTTAAAGAAGTCCCACTTGACGCCAACTCAAAGACTCCAGTACATCGGAGCAGTGCTCGACACGTCACTGGGGCAGTGTTTTCCTCCCCAGGTGAGGGCTCATCACATTCAGCAGATGGTGCATACGTTTCAGCATGCCCAGAGTCTCCCAGCGTTCGAGTTCTTGAGATTGTTCGGCCTCATGGCATCCTGCATTCTTCTGGTGCCAGAGGCCAGGTTGCGAATGAGATCTTTGCAATGGGCACTCAAGCTCCAGCGGTCTTTCCTCCGGCAGGATGTCGGACCCTGTTCAGGTGCCGTCCTCGGTTGCCCAGGACCTTCTGTGGTGGGCCGTCGAAGGCAATCTGATGAAGGGGGCTCCATTTTGGCTGCCCTGGCCGGAGGTGACGATGGTGACGGACGCATCCCTCACGGGATGGGGAGCTCATGCCAACGAGTTGACAGTCAGCGGTCGTTGGTCTCCGTCGGAGTCCAGTCTCCATATCAATCTGTTGGAGCTGAGGGCCGTCAAGCTTGCCCTGAAGGCTTTTCTGCCGACTGTGCGAGGAAAGAATGTCCTGATCCTGACGGACAACACAGTGGCCATGCACTACCTCAACAAAAACGGGGGGGGCAGGGTCACTTCCTCTGTGCAGGGAAGCGATGCAGCTCTGGTTCTGGGCAATCCAGCAGGATGTTTCGATCTCGGCAGTTCATCTAGCCGGAGACGAAAATGAGACGGCGGACGCTCTGAGCATGCAGAGCGCAATCTCTCACGAGTGGCAGTTGGCTCAGGAGATTCTCCTGGAGATCTTCGCCCTTTGGGGGACCCCTCAAGTGGATCTCTTCGCCTCCAGTTTCAACCGGAAGTGCAAAAGGTTCTGCTCGCAGGAATTTCCTCCAAGAGGAGCCTTAGGAGACGCGTTTGTGGTGGAGTGGTCATTCCCACTGCTGTACGCGTTTCCTCCAGTCCCCGTCATCCCGCAAGTGCTGCATTGGTTACGAAGTTTCGGTTCCCGGCTGATCCTCATTGCTCCGGCATGGGCCCGGAGGACGTGGTACCCGGATCTACTCGACTTGTCCATCTGCCCTCCACGTCGTCTTCCCTACCGAGACGATCTGCTCTCACGGGAGGGGGGGGGTCAGGTTTTCCATCCGGAGGTCAGATCCCTCAACCTTCACGCTTGGTTTCTGAAAGGTTGAGGTATAAGGATTGGGACCTCCCTGAAGACGTGATGGAGGTGTTGCTTTCGGCCAGAAGGCCCGCAACAAAGTCCCTGTACCGTTGCCGTTGGAGAAAGTTCTGCGACTGGGGCAGGGATAAGAATGTGGATCCGTTTTCATGTGACATTCCTGTGGTTCTGTCTTTTTTTGCTTTCTTTAGCCCACAGGGGCTTGCAAGTGGGTACCGTTAAAGGTTACCTGGCGGCACTGTCCATATTTAAGCGCTCGTCTGAAGAGTGTTCTTATTTTAAAATCCCTTTAATTTCTCAGTTTCTGAAAGGGCTCACTAATGTGTTCCCTCCGTCACCTTTCCAGGTGCCCGGTTGGGATTTGAATCTTGTCCTCAAGTTTCTGATGGGTGCTCCGTTTGAGCCTTTGCATTCGTGCCCTTTGAGACTGTTAACTCTTAAAACAGTATTTTTGGTTGCGGTCACTTCCGCTCGCAGAGTGAGCGAGTTACATATTTCACGCATGTCCCGGGTCAGAGTGGACGATCAACTCTTCATTGGTTACGCTGAACAGCGTTTGGGACAAGCTGTGACTAAGCAGACTTTGTCTCGCTGGATTATCCTGGCAATTTCTGAATGTTACCGCTTGGCGGGTAAGGACCCACCGGTCGGCTTGCGGGACCATTCTACCAGGGGAATGGCTGCCTCTACTGCCCTACAGAGGGGTGTTCCCATTTGTAACATCTGTGATGCAGCCACCTGGGCTTCAGTCCATACTTTTGTACGTCACTACTCCCTCGATTCCATCCGTGGGCAGGATCTGGCCTTTGGCAAGGCGGTCCTTTGGTCCGCAATTTGATTTGGCATTCTAAATTTCTGTTTTTTAAATTCTTTCCCACCTCCTTGCTTGGTACTGCTTTAGGAGTCTGTCATAGACATGGAATACGTCGGAGGACCCAATCCCCTCGAAGAACAAGTTACTCTCTTACCTGGTAACGTTCTTTCGATGGGATGGTGCGACGACGTATTCCATATCGCCCCCTCCCTGCCTTCCCCGCTACAGAATTTCTTATGCGATTGCAACTTACGTTTCCGCAAGGCTTTGTGTGGACAGACTGGCAGAAGACTGGTGCCACACGTTCTGGGAAAAAACTACAACTGAGGCTACGGGCGTTGTGCATCCTACTTATAACATCCAGTGACATCAGCCGTCGGAAGAGGTCCTCGAGGGTGGTGTATCGACGCAGACGCCGAAAGATTTTCCGAAGCAGCACAGCTGTGGTGATTACTGTCATAGATATGGAATACGTCGTCGGACCATCTCATCGAAAGAACATTACCAGGTAAGAGAGTAACTTGTTCTTCTCTCCAGAGAAGGAGGCGCCATTCTTCATCAGGACCCGGAGTCGCTGAACTTGCGGCCTGGCCCCTGCAGCACTAGAGTGTGGAGGGTACGATATCCCGGCTGACTGCAGAGAGGTTCTTGCAAAGGCCAGGGCGTCCTCAACTCTCAAGAGCTACGGACACAAGTGGAAGAGGTTCTCTGTCTGGTGCCGTGCACAGAAGATCAACCCTCTACGGATTACAGCCCCTCAAGTGCTATCGTACTTACTGTCGCTGGCTAAAGCTGGACTAGCGCACGCTTCCATCAAGATACATCTGGCAGCGATTTCCCGATACACCAGAACTGCAGGACGGTCGTCCCTGTGGTCTCATCGCCTGGTGAAGGAGTTTATGAAAGGGCTGTTCCGTTCGTTCTCGCCGGTGAAGGCTCCAGCCCCAGTGTGGGAGCTCAACGTGGTGCTGACCAGGCTCATGGGCCCGCCATTCGAGCCCTTGCATTCGGCTCCGTTGAAGTTCCTATCGTTGAACACAGCGTTCCTTGTGGCCATCACCTCTGCACAACGCGTGGGAGAGATTCAGGCCCTTTCCTGCAAGCCTCCATACTTGACTTTCCACGAGACGAGGGTGGTGCTGAGGATGCACCCCTTCTTCATGCCCAAGGTGCCATCGGACTTCCATCTCAACGAGCCCTTGGTGTTACCAGTCTTTTTCCCGTCGCCTTCCTCGCCGGCCGAGAGGACTTTGCACTTGCTGGATGTAGTTAGAGCGCTGAAGTTCTACGTGGACCGAACAAAGAGTGTTCGGAAGACATCACAGCTGTTTGTGAACTTTGGACCTGTGAACCAAGGGAAGGCTCTCTCGAAGGCTTCCATTTCCAGATGGCTCTCCGGCTGCATTATGCACTGTCATCGGTTGGCAAACCGACCGTTGCCCGGCCGTCCGAGAGCCCATTTGACCAGTGCGATCGCTGCTACCACAGCGTTCTTGTCTGGTGTGCCCCTGCTGGACATCTGCAGGGCTGCTACGTGGAGGTTGACGCACACCTTCACGAGATTCTACTGCGTTGACTGGGATTCCAGGGAGGAGTCAAGAGTAGGCCAGGCAGTGCTGCGCAACCTGTTCGCTTAAGGTGAGCCTGGTGAGGAGGTAAGAGATGCTTAATGTTGAGTTTTATGTAATGCTTAATGTTGAGCTTTGCCACCTCCCGTGGTTGTGCATGTGTGTACGACGGGGAATATTCATGAGCATGTGAATCCGTGCCAGACCCATGCTGGAGAACAACAGTTACAGGTAAGTGACTTGTTCCTTTTGCTACTCGTGATTCATGAGACTTGTGGCTGCATCTGTTCCTATAAGAGCTCAGTCCCCAGGCCTTTCAGGTCCAAAGTTATGAAGCATCTTTTTAAAGTTTGCTGGAGTGGGGAGACTCTAGGGGTCCCCTGTTTTGTTTGGTGCATGGTGCAGTGCACTTGTGGTGCCCGCTCTTCCTGATAGATTTTCAGATTAGCGAGCACTGGGGGCATCTAAAGTCCATAGTCTGTTGGAGGAACTCAGCGTTTATTGATCCTCTTGTTTTTGGCAGGAGGTCTGTGTATTCTGCGACGACCCTCTACGCTGGTCCAGGATTTTAGAGGTTCCTGCTGTGCACCTCTCAAGTTAAGTGTGGCTTTGATGGGTTTGTCTACTTCGGCATCCGAGTTCATAAGGCTTTCTGCTTCTCTGGGGGAGAAGATGTGCCGGGGCTTTCCTTCCCATGTGAAGAAGAGGGCCGTGGGGAAGCTCCAGCGATATGATCTTCCTTTCGCTGGGCCATTCGGTCATTGGTTTAAGGGCCTTCCTCTTTGCTAGGGTGGCTGCTGTCAAGTCTTGATACAAGGCTATAGGAGCATCCCTGAAGTTTATGCGTGCAGTGCTCCTTGCCTCGCGCATTATCTCCTCTTTGATTCTATAAAAGTGCAACCATCAGTTGGAGAAGCCGTGTTTTGCTTTGACCTTGTCCTGTGCACTCTGTCCAGTTCGAGCAGGGCTTCGTCTGGGAAGGTTAAGAGGAAGCAGAGCAGGTCATTGACATAAGCACCCAGTTCCTCGTAGGAGATGGTTATGGGGATTCCCCTCAGGCTGGAAGCACATTGGTGATGCAAACAGAATTTGAGTCCCAGATGTCTGCAAGCTGAATGGATAGTCGTGGCCCCCTCTTAGGCGTGCCATTGTGGTTCACTGTATACATTTGTGAAACCAGTTGAACGCATTGTCCCCTGTGGCCAATGGTTGAGGGCGAAGCAGGAGTCAACCTGTGTTAAATTCGACTCGGGCTATATGAACTGTGCATCTGTTCAACATTGTTTGCAAGTGTGCCGCTGGCACCATCAGTAACTATTCTTTGTTTTCGTCTTGGGGCTGATTTGTGCCCCGACACGCTCCCATTGCTGGCTTCTGTGTTTGGTTAACAAATTTACAATAGAACAAACAATGAAACAGCCTCTGAATACCACAGATATCTCTGTGCCCGGACATAGGGCCTCATTACAAGCATGATGTTCTGGAAACAACGGTGTCGGTAAGCTTACAGGCACTGTTGTTTCCGGACCGGCATACTACAGGTCTACCTGCCGAAGCCGCTGTGTCTGACAGCTCGGACCCTGTTCGGAACAGCGGCCACAGTAGGCAGACCGTCACGCAAGCACCAGCACCGTTATTAATGGTGCCGGTACTTCCGTGGTCGCTACCCCCATAGAGTCCTGTAGGACTCCATGGTAATGGGGAATTACATTTACCGGCGCCTAACTTTCCGGACCGCCAGGGTTGTAATCCCCCGGTGTTACGGGGAAGTCGGGCACTGGTGAATATTTACGGGTACGGTGGCAACCCGCAAGTAGTACCAGCACAGTTACCTCCACACCCATAATTAGGCCCTATAGTCTTAGAGAATCGATCTTGCCAAGATGCAGGTGTTCTGGGTGTAACTCTGACATCCACATTTCTTGCCATCTCCCACTCTTTGGAACATCCAGCATACCTGGCAGTGGCTTTGATTGCAGACTTGTTCTTAATCAAGAAAAAGACAAAATAATATTCAAGTTGAGTGAACTGAAAAAACCCAAAGTGTCTGCAGAATTCAGCTCAGAAAGGGAATATGTCTCCTTCAAGGCTCTAGTTGCAGTTGTCACTCATCATTCATCGTTTAGCACAGCACAAGAGTGAAATTCCATGTATTGCGATCAACACAAGTAACCAATTTGTCTGCGAGAATGTCAATGTTCTGATAAATGCGCTGCACGCATCCAGGCACTTTTTGAGTGCTCGTGTTGCAACAATGTTGATTTCAGAAAAAATTGTGTTCACACCTGTTAAATGAGATGTGTCAGTCAAGACTTGGATAGCCCCTGGAATAATATCCTGACAGGCTAGAAGTGATACAATCTGCTGAACAGCTTTGGAGTGTGTTATGAGATAAGAATCTTCACTGCTGCACACTTCGATTCAAAGGTTTTGCAAATGTGCCAAATATATCCTGAGTTTGTAAATAAGAATGGATCAAAATTGATGTTTGGCCAAGGTAGAAATATTAATCTTGGTTGAATCTGTGGTTTGAATATAAACCCACAACATCTAACTTGTGCACTTACTGCGATCACGGCTTGAATCCCAATACCAATTTTAGCAGCATGAGGCCTTGTAAGTGCACAAGATAGGGAACATTTGACAGGTTGTGTACCTGACTTTGGAATATTGTCGCGGGTGTAACATAGAGTTTGCATTCAGTGCTCTACTCACAGGAATTGATTTTGACAGCTTGTGTGCACTTTGAACAAGTGGAACTATTAGTCTTATAAGGAGTAGTGTTAACTCAGAACTTTGAGAAACCTGAAGGTGTTTCACTTACTAGTCCCCGGGGATCTGTCATCCAAGTGGCCAGGATACGGCCATCGCAATTGGATCCAGTTCCTGGGGGTAGACCAGTGGGGGAGGATCACATGGATGAGGGGTCCTCGGGGAGTGGTAGTGGGACACCGAAGGTTGAGGTGCGATACCCTCTTCCTTGTAAAACCTTTTCCCCATCCAACCCTGTAGGACTTTTAGAAGCTCTACCCGCCGCCCCCCTTTTTCGACACACACTTTCTTACACCAAGGCCGACAACGTGTCAGGAACTCAGCCACTTGCTGGTCTCTCTGGCATTTCTGGCGCAGCACTTATGGTGCAGAAGACATCCACACAGCCTTTTTTTTCCCTCTTCAAGATGGCGGAGAATGGGTGCGCTGGTTAGGAACTTTAACGTTATAGTCTTCCCCCAAGATGGTGCCTGCAAGCACTCCAATGTGGATGACGCTACACAATCGCCTTGAGCTCCATATATGCACAGTGTTCAGGTGAGGTCTCTGCGTCGCTTTGTTTTCCACTAAGCACTGACAGTGTTTCCTTGGAATACTTTGATCCTTCTATTTTCCCATTCAGCTCGCCCTCAAGCTCCTCTGTAATACCTCCCGTTTCTTCTCTGCTCTCTTTTTCTATGCTGTTCACCTCCTCTCTGGTCCGCATTGTATCCTGCATCTGGAGGGACCTCAGCCTTCACTGAGACTTCCGCCTTGATGAATCCTCTCACCCTCTTTTCCTCGAACTCCATTAATTTGACTTGGACTTTGTCATCACTTCCCTTTGATCATCGGCATTCATCTCCTGATTCTATCTGGGATCGGAAGGGTTTTTCCCCTACGGGGGTTTTCTCCCTTTAGGCTTGGCCCCTAGAGCTCCTGCCAAGCCCTGTTTATACCAGAGCTCGGGGGAGGCTTTTCTGGGCTCCGACCTGCACTCTTCATTGTCTGCCATACTCCTTCGTCGATGCACAGTTCAGTCTTTATGCTGTCTAAATTGTCACACAAAGGACTAACAGAGCTGTTTATCTACCACATCCCAACATAAGGGTCAGGCAGAGTCAGGCAATTGATAATAATCGCACACACTTGACAGCCCTTTCCCTTCCCCACATGGATAAAAGGCGGAGCACGAGAGTGTACTACGAGCAAGGCCGAGCTCATGAGGAAATAGCTACACCGAACCGACAGTTCTAACGAAGGAGAATGGCGGCGAGACCTGGAGTGACAACGAAGGGGGACCTGTCTTTGCCCTTTTCACCTCAGACCCGCAAAGCTTCCGAAAAGGGAATTACAAGACCGGGATGTACAGCTGACGTGTGGAGGAACAAATGTCAACAGTGCACGGAGGCCTCCCGCATTGATAACACAGACCGGGAGGCATGCTGGCTACTGTGGTACCGTCCTTGACTCCAGAAGCAAGCCAAGCCAGCGGACCCAACACAATTGGTGAGTCGGAGGAAGCTGATGGCGAACTGAATCGTATTGAGCCCAAGGTTGCAAAGTGGCAACATTAGATGAACGCAAGAACGTGAGAACAAAGAACTTGTGTGTGTTTGAACTTTTGGGTGAAGCCCAGAGAAGGGCCAGCTGCAGAGTGGTCAGGCGACAAAGGAGTGCTCATTCGAAGGACTTTTGCTGGCCCTTTCCGCTTTGTAACTACAAGTACCGGAAGGCGTGAGGTATCTCAGTGGTCCTACAAGGGTCACGTCAAATCCCTTGTTTGAAAGTCTGACCCATTGCCAAGAGAAAGCTAAAGGAGAGAGAGTGAATCCTGTATTGCGATAATGTAAAGTGAACTGTATATTTGGCAAACATGAACCCAGTTTGAGGGATGCCTGTGAGTTGGGGTGAAGAGTAATACACCTGTGAACACTGTGTAGACAAGAGTGAACCTGGCCGAGGGTTGTCCGCAGTGGGAAGTCGCAAGCTGCATTTGAGAGGCCGTACTGAAACCGACGGAGGGAGGCCCGAGTTGCAAGAAGGATCCGAGCCCGTCGGATGGAGATCCAAGGGGTGAAGAGCAATCGCCCGTGTACAAGATTACAGTAGGAATTTTTGGTTGTTTGTTGTTCTTTTGAAACTGTGTTAAGAAAAACACATGAACTGTGTTAAAGAAGGGCGTAGTGAACCCGACGGAGGGAGGCCCACGTTGCAAGAAGGATCCAAGCCCAGTGGAGGGAGATCCTAGGGGCGAAGAGCCATCTCCCAAGGTGCAAGACCGCCGAAGGAACTTTTGTGTGTTGTTTTTGATCCAGCAGACCTTCTTAGGCAAGCAACTTTGTAGAAAAGAGACTTGACCCCTAAAGGTTCCGGTATAGCTGAACGGAATTGTGAACCTCGTGTTGGAGAGGCCCAGGAGTGTACTGTGCTCAGAAGTCCAGCCTTGTCCTGTGCTTAAAACGTGGGGAAGCGAGACCCAGCTATAACATCCTGACTTATCATTTTGTGAACACTTCTTTCTTTTCTGATGAACATTATCCCACACTATTTTTGTAACTCAGCGGTAAGGATTGGCAATCTTTTTTTTAGTATAAGCCCTTTTTATTTGACACAATGCCACTAGGACTGCCTTATTATTATTAGATTGTCGTAGCTTGCACCCACCTTTGATTTAGGTTTAGATTAGACGTTGATCTCACACATTATAAAGTTCAATAAACACCCTTAAACTGTGATCACTTGTGTCTGTCTTTACTGTTGCCACCATGAGTTCCTTACATATGGTGTCACGGATGGGATATGATTCAACTGATTAAAATTGAAACCCATGCTAATAATTGTGGTACCACCAGAAGGGGAAAATAAAATAGTTGACCACACCTTCCACCGGTAGCAAGTAATTAGTTTGAATTATATGATATATGATATGAAATTTATACTCTGCCTGTACATTGATGTTTCTAGAGGCCACAAAACAAGGGAGGGAGGAAAGGGAATTCAAAACAAGCGATCATATTAGGTTGTGTCATTCGGATCGTGCAAGTGCGAAACGAGTAGTGCAGGGGGAACAGAGATGGGGAAGCGCAAGGGAGCCGTTACACAGAAGTGCAAACAGGGCTGCAGGCTCTAAGTAAGTGCAGCCAGGACAGCACAGGTCTGGGTAAGTGCAAGGAGGCAGGGGCTATAGGGGTTAAAGTTACATCCGTAGGGCATTGCAGTTACAGCCCCTAAGTGCCAGTAGGCAGTGCAAGGAAGACTAGTCAAGGAAGAGCCTGGTACCCAGTGAGACTCTGAGGGAACCAAGCAACCAGTAAACTCAGCAGACAGGTAAGTTAGCAAGGAAACAAGAGAGAGAAGGCAGAGGAGAAAAGGAGGGTCTTGAGCTGCTTCTGGAACTTCAGGCGGTCCGGCTGAAGTCTGAGTGGGGCAGAGAGGCACCATCTGAGAAGAGAGATCTACCCCCACTCTCTGCCTGGATAAGTGTCTGACCCTCAGAGTAGCTGAGCGAGGGGCTCTAGAAGGAAGGTATTTCGGAAGAGAAAGTTGGATGTACTGCGGGCCCCAGACCCAAAAAGCCATGTGGACTGTTAGGGAGAATTCTTATAAATGGCTGATTTCCCTTATGAGTCCCTCAGCAGCTTTGCTGATGTCTAGGATTTTTTTTTTCAACTGGTAAGAGTGTGAGCCTTTTTCCCACTCTTACATGTGTTTTGCTGTGTGTTTTCACTTTTTGTGTGATCTTGGGCACTGGAGCCTCACCTGCTCCATGGCCTCATATTTTTCATGTGTGTTACACTGCACCTTCATGTAAGTGATACAGGGTTGTCTTTGAGACTTACCCCCGACTCCATTTTCTGGAGCTGACTACTGTCCCCCAGAAAGGGTAAAGTTGCCATTAACTTTGTTAGTCACTTTAAACCACAGACCGAATACACCCCATCTTACATGGAGTATTGGAAAGGGTTAATTCTTATCCCTTTTTGTCTGTGTCTCTTGGAGCATTGTTTCGCTCCCTTTACACTAAGACTTGGCTGGTGGCAGTGGTAACTACCCTATTTTTCGTACCGCGGTTATCTTACATAAACGTGGTATTGTTTTAGGCTATTATATTAGCCTCGAACATAAACCCGCTTGACCATATATATTTTATCACGGTTCCGGCTGGGTTTATTTGGCATTTCTTTTGTAAATGTCTTTCTCATGTTTTACTCTGCGCGCCAAACCAGGTTTGGTTCCTTTGTTCGCCGTCTTTTCGTGGGCTTCTGCACAGAAGCCCTCCTTAAGGCGCCTGAAAGTCTGGGTAGGCAGAATGTGAGGGAGGGGTCTTAGGACCCCTGCCATGGGTTCCCTTGGTAACCCAAATTGCACTCCTGTTTGATTGGCTGGGTGACTGTCCTTGCCAGGACAGCCACCCTGCTGTGTGATTGACAGCCAGGCTGTATGAATGGGGGAAAACTGCATAAAAAGCAGGTCTCTGGGACTGGAAAGGCAGAGTCGCCACTGGAACGAAAGAACCAATGAGGAGCTGATGGAAGAGGACCCCTACAACGACTGAACCGGCCGGTGAAGCCCTGCTGCAGGTCCGAATCTTCAGAATCTGACGACAGAGAAGATCCTTGTTAGTAACATGTTAGTAACATGCAGTGCATAACACCGAAAGTTAGTGCAGGACCCTCCAGTCTTCCTACTTCTTGTCAGCCCGACTCTCGCTTCAGGAACTGTGAGCCTGCAGGAACTACCAGGAACGTCCGCCTCAGCTACAGTTTCCTCTCTGTTGGAAGGTGCTGTGCAAATCCGGTTGTTCGTTTCGTTCAGCCGCTGTGAAAGTGTTTGAAATCTTTCTCCAAACCGAGGGCTTGTCCTTCTCTTCTCTTTGAACTAACTTTTCTGCCAACCAACCTTGTCCGGAATGCGTGGCACAAACTTTACCGCAAACTACACTGAACTGTATTATCTTGAGCAAAAGACTTTTGCCCCATTGACTTTGTCCCCAAGTCTTTTCTATCTGATTTTATCATTGTAGTGTCTCTTGTTCAATTGCCCTGAGTACTTACCTGTTGGTGTGATTCAATTTCTGTTAACTTTGTTTTTCCCTCCCTTTAAAATTGCTGAAGTGCCACTTTGCTCCCACTTCATTTTGTGAGCTTAACTTGTCTGGAATTTAAGGGAAGTGGTGTGGTGTATTAAGAGTGTGATTTTTAAACTGCTTATAATAGTGTAATGGTATACAACTGAAGAGTGAAATAAATGTATATTCTTTTACTTGAAAACCTTGACTCAGTGTTTGCCTGAATCATAGTAATTGCTGTCCTTTGTGTAACTATCTGATACTGCTCACTTACTCTTGAGATACGTCTGGCTGCTCAGCCATCGCTACCACTTTAACTGTGTAGTACAGGCTTGTACCAAAGGTGAATTTGTACTGTCACTTGTAATCTGAATTGTGTGTGGTGTTCCCAAAGGGTACTGCATATAATTCTGCCTAACATGGACAATACAGAGGGTCTTGAACTTGATCCTTGCAGCCACCAGGAGCCAGTGGAGAGATTTCAGTGCTGGAGAGATTTCAGTGCTGGAGAGATGCAGTCCCTGGGCTTGAGGGCAAGGATACGTCTTACAGTCCTTTTCTGGATTAGTTGCAGGGGGTGAAGAGTCCAGGTAGGCAGATTGAGAAAGAGGCTGTTGCAGTAGTCCAGCCTGGAGAGACCAAGGGCTCTGGAGAGAGTGAGCTTCTGGGGGGAAAGTGAGAAAAGGTAGAATATCTCTGAGGAGGTGAAGCTAGAAGTGGGCCTATTTGGCAAGGTCCGTGAGAGAAGGAGCGAGTGGAGTCAAAGATGACACCAATGTTATTTGCCTCACAGGAAGGTGAGGGTAGAGGGCCCAACGAGGGCGGCCAGAGAGAGAGGAAAAGCAGGAGTAGGGGTACCAATGAGAAGGATCTCCATCTTACTGGCATTAAGGCAAAGATCGTTGGAGGCGCACCAAGCATAAATCGCGGAAAATGAGCGAGGGAGGAGAGGAGGCTGGGGAAAGCCTGAAAGTGAGCTGAGTGTCATCCGCATAACACTGAAAGTTAGAGGAGAAGGTGGAGATCAAGTGGGCCAAAGGGGCCAGATAGACATTGAAGAGCCAGGGTGAGCGGACAGAGCCTTGGGGGACACCACATGTGGAGAGAGAGAGGTGGTGGAGAGAAAAGACCCTAGTTGGACCTAGGAGGGTCGGTCCAGGAGGAAGGAGGTGAGCCACGGCAGGGCCTGATCTGTGATGCCCAGGTTCACACAGTCGGTTGATCAGGGTGGCGTGATTGACTGTGTCGAAAGCAGAGAAAAAGTCGAGGAGGATGAGGCTAGATAGAGGGAGAGCTGGAATCAAGATTGGTGAGCAAATCTTAACAGGTGTTCAGGGGAGCAGTTTCTGTGCCTCTGGCTGCTCTGAAGCCAGACTGATGGTCATGGAGACAACCAACCGATTAAGTGTGGAGATTAAGCTGGGAGACGGCCAACTTTTCCAGGAGTTTGACCGGGAAATGAGAGATAGAAATTGGGCGACAGTTTGCTGGGCAGGCAGTATCGGCATATGTTTTATTTAGGAAGGGGTGCACAAGGGAGTGCTTCAGGATAAAGGGGAAAGATTCAGTGGCGAAAGTTATTGCAGAAATCACCCAAGGCTGGGACGAGGGTAGCAATGTGATCTTTGATAGTTCTGGAATAGCACAGGATTACCTGTTTGGATGACCCTTTGATAGTTCGGACTTGTCTCAAAACATTGTCAGGTGTTGTCAGAGAGGAGATGGAGAATGGAAGAGGAGATGGAGAGGCTGTCAAAGGGGGCCTGAGAGAGGTAGATGGAGAGGAAGAGGAAAGCGAGCACAGGATGTCCTGCGTTTTAGTGGTGAAATGAGAATCCAGGGCTATACAGAGGGCCTGGGAGGGAACAGAAGAGGTGGAGATTGCAGTAGGATTGGCCAGCTCCTTGCAGATTTTAAAGAGTTTGGCGGTTTGCTAGAAGCCGCAGACACGCCAGCTTGGATATGGACCCTCTTCTTGGCGAGGACAGAGTGTCTGTATTGCCTTTGGAGCAGGCAGCAGGCCAGTTTGTCAGAGCATGTGCCCGAAGCCCTCCCTTGCGTTTCATGGCGGCGAGGTCAAAGTCATACCAAGAGTTGCACTTGGAGGTGGGCTTCAAACAGATTCTCATGACTGAGGCAGTGATGTCCAGAGTGTTGGATATAGAAAGATGCAGATTAGAGAGGGCTGTATCAGTGTGAGTCAGCCGCAGCAGTCGGATGATCAGAGAAAGTAGAGGCAAAGGTGTCCACTGACACTCGCTTCATTTGCAGAATGACCGAGGAGGAGGGTGGCAGTGCTGGGGTAGGCTTTGCATGTGGAACAAGAGGTTTCAGGTGAGAGGAGAGCAGAAAGTGGTCAGTCCAAGAGAGAAGATTGGTGAGAGGGTTAGAGAGGGGAATGTCTGAAGAAATGAGAACATCCAAGGTGTGTCCGGCAGAGTGTGTTGGGCCAGAGGGCAGCATGGAAAGGGGGAGTTTGAGTTGTAAAGGTTGCGGAAGAGCCCAGAGGAGGGATTAGAAGCCTCCAGGTGGATGTTGAGGTCCCTGAGGATGAGAAGTTGAGAGGTCGAGGCAAGGAGAGAAGAGGAGCGATCAGCCCATTCTGAGAGGAAGAGGGCGCCCTGGCCAGGAGGTCTGCATGTGGTGGCCACGGTCAGAGAGGCCAGGAGAAATAGAGAGCCTGCAGACCAGGCATTCAAAGGAGAAATAGGCCGGCGTAGGAATGACAGAAGCAGGGACCCACTCTGAAAAGATCAGGGCCACTCCACCTCCGGGCCGGTTGGTTCTGGGCTTGGAGAGGATCTTGTAGTCCTCAGGGAGGAGAGTGTCAAAACTCGTGACAGAGCTGGCTGTGAACCATGTCTCAGTGAGAGCGAGGACATCCAGGTCAAGGTCTTCAAGGAGGTGTCGGATGTCATAAGAGTGTTTGACAGCAGAGCGAGAGTTGAGGGTAGCGACGTTAGAGCAGGTTGCCACATTTGAATAAATTCCGGCATGGGGTACAGGACTGCGGTACACCCAGTGGAGGCGATAGAAGTGCCCGATAGTGGGCAGTGGCAGTAGAAGGAGGTGGCATAGGGGCCAGAGCCGAGGAGGAGGTGGGTGCTGGAGAGGTGGCGGAGGAGGAGCGAGGTGGCAGAGGAGCTAGAGAGGTGTTACAAGTTGTAGCAGGAGAAGGGAGGAAGTTGATAAGACACGGGAGACGTCTATTAAGGAGGAGGAGATTGGGTCCAAGAGCCCTGGACCATGACGGAATCATATTTTAATTGAAAGGGGCTCTTAAATAGTCACCCACTGTCCATCTATATAGTATGAGTTGAGACAAAAAATTATATTTCGACAAGTCTACTGCAATCTTTTGGCAGTCGCTCTAGATAAGCGAGTCTGCCCCCACACCCCCTTGTCACTCGGCGAAGTGTCTGTTACAGCAACATCGCCTCAGAGACCCCTGTCCTGCCCTGAGATGCCGCGGGGGAAGAGGGTGGGAAGAGCGGGCCCGCCCGCGCTACACACAAGCGAAAATTGTTTCACCTCCCTCGCAGTTCGCTCTGAGTGAATCTCCTGGGCAGACAACTGCACAAAGTAACCATGAGGCGCACCCAAGCGAGGAGGGAGCTGAGGGAGCCGCAGCCGAGGGCCTGTGCTCAGGACAGAGCCCTGCAGGTTCGCTAGAGGAGCACTTGTGGTCAGATCAAGCTGCGGCATCAGACTTGAAAACGGCAACTGAAGTAAATACACCCGGGCCCACCCGGATGGGAGGCCCGGGGCCGTAAACTGGGAGGTGGGGGGTTTGTGCTAAATCCGGTGGGGCAGTGCCTTTTGGCTCCGCCCCACTTAGCATGCACAAGGTGGGGGACGGGCTGCTGGGTCCCTTAACAATAGGAACCCAGACAGCGCGTCTCCCGCACAGGAGGGTGAGGTGAGAGGGGCAGGTGACAACCGGTAGTCCCTGCCCCCTGTCACCTTGCCCTCCATACTTCAAAGGCCCCCCTTCCCATCCTGTCGGATGCAGAGCGGGGGCCTTTTTGAAGTTCAAAGAAAGGGCCGCCTTGCCCCCAGGCCGAATTTTGCCTTTATCTGGCGGGGGCAAGGTGGCCCTTCTCATGCTTCCTCCCCGTCAGCCACGAACAGCAGCAGAACGGCTGCAGCCCCTCCTGCACCTCCAATCGAAGTGGGATTTTTAAAGAAACTAACGCTGCGCTACACTGTTGCACTCAGAGCAAATTTCTTCGAGGGAAGAGCCCAGTTGCAGCCAGGTGATTGTTTCAACAGTGGGGGGCTGATGACAGTGTTTTGCGAGGTAATCAACGCTGCACATGCATAGGACAAGGTACAGCTGGACAACTGCTGTATGAGACCTGTCCTAATCTGACATCGTGCTACGACGGCAAAGATAAATTAAAAATACCTTCTTGGGGGTACAGTGGGGGCCTGCGGCCTGACACAGACAGGCCACAGCATTCCAAACCTGACCGAGTCAAAGATCACAAGCAACGTGCAGCTAAGGAGCAGAGCAGAATTTGCGGCGGCCGTGCATTCCTGTGTTTCAGCTTAGGAAGCAGGACTACACAGATCGCCGGCTTTAACAGCTGGACAGAGGACAGCCGGAATTCCGAGGCGCATATTTTGGCAGACCTGCATTGGAAGGATGCAGACACAGAGCCCCAGCACTTACAGTTGGGCAGAGGGCAGCCGGGTTATCAGAATCTTGTGCGACTTGCATTTCTTAACTCCTGTACTAGAAGCAGGACACCACAGAGCCCCAACAGTCACAGCTGGACAGTGGGCAACTGGAACACCATAATTTTCTGAGGCGCACATTTCGGCAGACCTGCATCGGAAGCAGGAAGACACAGAGCCCCAGCACTCACTGCTGGCCAGAAGGCAGCGGGGTCAACAGAATCTAGTGCGGCAGCGTGCATTCCTGTCCTCCTGCATTGGAAGCAGGACGACACAGAGCCCCAGTACTTTTTGCCTGGGAACTACAATAGGGGGGGAAGAGTGCCCTGACCCACACAGCAAGTTGGGAAACACAAGGACAGCCCATTACAAACCAGCACGCAGAGACCCAAACAGGCAAGAGATGGCCAATGCCTTATCCCTGAAACAAACATTACTCCTGGAATGGGCGAAAGCAGCGGAAGCAGTCCATGGCATGGATGTGGTGCAGGAAAGAATGGCAGAGCTTGCATCCACCAGCCTCCACGAGGATGACGCAGGCGCCCTGGAAGAGGTCGTCGACAGCGAGGAGGTGCCAGCAGAAAGGTGCAGCCGGCTAGGAAGAAGCATCGCCTTGACGTCCGCAGCATGCCCGCCGCTTCAGACACCCACCCAGGCACCAAAAGAAAAGCTAAATCAGGTACTGTGAAAAGCAATGATTTGGGGCCTATGCTAGAACAATTTTTAAAATGGCACAAGGGTGCGGGTGCTGGGAAAAAGAGGAGGCACAGGGATGACTCGAGCAGCTCCAGCAGCGAGAGTGACAGCACAGACAGAGTCGGAATCTGGGGGCGAGGATGACCAGGGCCACCTTAAAGCATGGTTTGGGCCTAGCAATGATGTACTGTCTCCAATCCCACATATGACTAAATATGGGAGGCGCACTGCCGGCAAAAGTGTATATAGAAGCCTAAAAAAGACCATTGCATGGCACATTGAGCGGAAAATTAAGAGAAAGATTTGGAAAAAGCAATTTATTGACATTTTTTGCCTATTGGAATATGAAGAATTAGGTTTTGGCATTTCAAAAAGGAATACGAAAGAGGAAGAAAAAGAGAGAACCAAGAGGCCCACACTGGGGAAGAATATTCAGAATTAGGAGGCCTCTTTTCAAATCCTATCCACAATAATTCTAGAAAAATTCCCAGAAGAGGGCACTGCACTGATTGCCTACCACCACAGAATTTTGGAGATTCACAATACCTTTGGGGGGGGAGTCTTGGCTGAACTATGATAGAGAGTTCAGGAAGGAGATGCAGAGATTCCCTGACCTGGGCTGGGAGGAGGAAGACCCTAAATTGTATCTTTTTCATGTATTAAAAGAAAACTCCGCTAGGAGCGCCCAGAGCAGCAAAGACCATGAGCATCAGTATAATAGAAGGGGTAGAAACAGGCAACATAACCAGCGAAGGCCTCAACAAGACAGTATAAATATTAACAAAAACAAACCCCCCTTTTGAAGACCGCCCCCAGGGGGGCAAAAAACAGGGCATAATCAGGGGCAGTCTGGCAACCGCAGCACCGGGGGGGGGCCAAAGGAAGCACACCGGGGACCTGCTAGTACTTCAACAGAGGGTCATGTAACAAGGGCACTGAGTGCAGATACAAGCACCAATGCAGCACATGCAATGGCGGCCACAGCAGCAACAACTGCACAAAAGCCTCTCATTCCAGGCCCAGCCCAAAAGTCACTGAGGGCAAAAACATGCACTAGCTATAAAATAGGGGCCTCACCAATAAAAATTGACCAACTGCTAAAAATGTTAGAGAACTACCCTGACCCAGCAGCTAGAGCATTCTTGGCTCAGGGCTTCAAAGATGGCTTCCAGAACCCATTCAAGGGCCAGGGATCTCCCACCATAACCAAGAACCTACAATCTGCCTCATCCGTAGCTACCATAATAAGCGAATAAATTGATAAAGAGCTACATCTAGGGAGGATTGAGGGCCCCTTCAAACAACCCCCCTTCACTGAGTTTTTATGCTCCCCCCTGGGCATTGTGCCCAAAAAAGAGCCGGGGGAGTTCAGGATGATCCATCATTTATCACACCCACCCGGTAGCTCTTTCAATGACGGCATCCCTGCCACAGAGGCCGTTGTCTCTTACAACTGCGTGCAAGATGCTGTCGACCTAGTAAAACTGTCAGGTAGACACGCTCTCATGGCAAAAGTGGACATGAAGTCAGCTTTCAGGCTGCTGCCCGTGCACAAGAGCACTTACCAGTGACTGTGCTTCCATTTTGACAATAAATTCTACTTTGACAAATGCCTTCCCATGGGCTGCGCCATCGCGTGTGCCTATTTTGAACAGTTCAGTTCTTTCCTACAGTGGGCTTTCCAACAGGCCATGCCCAGAGCCAGATTGGAACACTATCTGGATGATTTCTTCTTCACTGGCCCAGCAGGGTCTCCCCTATGCAGCTCATCCATAAAAACATTCACTGAAACCATGCAGGAATTAGGGGTTCCACTGGGACCCGAGAAGACAGTAGGACCCACCACCACCCTGTCATTCCTAGGAATAGAGATTGACTCTTCCATGGGGGAGTGCCGCCTGCCTAGGGACAAAATAGAGGACCTTCTGAAGACAAGGCGGATGACAGGCAGGGACAAGGCGACGCTGCGGGAAATAGTCCCTTGCTGGGAAGCTCAACTTTGCTACCAGAATCATGCCCCAAGGCCGGGTCTTTCACAGGAGCCTGGAACTAAAAATGAGAGGGGTTATAAAGCCACACCACCACATCAGATTGGGCAAGGAGATAACACAAGACCTGGCCATGTGGGAATCATTTCTTAACAATTTCAATGGCCAAGTGATATGGCGCAAACCCATGAATGGGGAAGACAAAAGGTCCCTGTTCACGGATGCGGCTGGCAGCAGAGGCGTTGGGGTATGTTTTGGTAACAAGTGGTGCGCCGGCCACTTGGCCGCCCTGCTGGCAGCAGAGGGGCTGGACCAGGAACATCACATTGCTAGAGATATTCCCCATATGGCTGGCACTCTACCTATGGGGGGACTTGTTGGCCAACACAGAACTGGTCACATGGTCAGACAACATGGCGGTTGCACACATTTTAAACAAGGGTGCTGCCTCCTGCCCTCTGGTGCTAAAAGTGTTGAGAGAAATGACAAAAGTCACCCTGGAAAATAACATTGTAATAATTGGGCGGCACATTGCAGGCAAAGATAATAAGGCCGCTGACGCTCTGTCCCGTTTTCAGTTCTCCACTTTCAAGGCACTAAACCCACAGGCAGAAGCCAGGAGGACAGCAGTTCCAGAAGAGGTTTGGGCCATCATGGACATATCCAAGGCACCCCCCGCCAGCCAGCCGGTCACAGCTCTTCCAGGAGATGCCCGCTCCCAGCTCTACCCTCCGGGCCCGGGCAAAGGGGGTTACCTTTCCCGGCACCACACTCCTACAGGTGAGCCTAAAGGTGTCCTAGGGGAACTGGCCAAAAAGGCGCTGGCACAGAAAACTGCCAAAATGTACAATAAGTGCTTGACTGATTTTGGAAACATCACAAAAGTCACCAATATCAGGGATATACAGGAGAGCCATGTCAATGACTTTATGGAGTGGGCTTTCAAACAAAGCAAAAAGAAGGCATGGGCTTCATCCCATCTGGCAGCAGTTTCATATTACACTAGATTAGCGGGGGCACCCGACCCCACCCACGGCGCACTAACCAGATATGTTCTCAAGGGTTGGTCCAAAATGGAAGGGGTCAAGACAGACACCAGGCGCCCCCTCAATTTTGCTAAATTAAAAATTCTGCTAGACATCCTCCCTGCAGTATGCAACAATGCCTACGAGACCTCACTATTTAGAGCTGCCTTCACACTCAACTACTTTGGGGCGTTCAGGATCAGCAAGATAGCCTCCAAAAACACAGGATCAGAGGAAGGGCTGGATATAGGCGACAACCACCTGGGGAAGGACTCCATGGCTGTGAAGCTGTGTAGGTCCAAAACTGACCAATTAGGAAAAGGGAGGATCATCAACCTGTACTGCATGGAGGAAACAGAATATTGCCCCATCTGCACCACCAGGGCCTTCATGAACAAGCGCCCCAGCCGGGGGGGGAGCAATTATTCACACACACAAATGGGTCTGCCCTCAGTAGATTCCAGGTGAGGTCTGTCCTCAAGAAGACCATAATAGCTATAGGATGGAATCCTGCTGAGTTTGGATCCCACTCCTTCAGGATAGGAGCAGCCACTTCAGCCTGGATGGGGGGGTTGCAAGAGAAAGCCATAAAGGGGATTGGGGGTTGGAAATCGGGGGCTTACAAAAGATACATCAGGAAAGACTTGATCTAATAGTATCCTCCTCGCCCCCCCCCCGCACCCCCACCCATTTTTTCTGACCACAGGCTACCCCCCGTCTCAGACGGCGTGGATCGTGGGTCACTCTTTCATCACCAGGGCCAGCAGATGGCTGGAGGAAACCCAGGACGGCATGCATTTCCAGGACACCATCACCTACTGGTGGTGCAAGCAGGGCATGCGCTGGGGAGACCTACACGACAAATTGGCTAGCCTACTGGGGGCCTGCCCCCCCCCCCTGAGTATCTCATCATCCACCTCGGGGCAATGACTTGCCTCAGCTGGGCAGGAAGCTTCTTCTGGCTGAAATCTGCACCTCCCTCAGATCCCTGGCCCACATGCTAAGACTTCGAACAGAAGTGATGATGTCAGAAATCATCCCGCGCCAACATTGGCATGGGGCTGAGTGCAACAAAGCCATGGAGATTTCTAGGCGCAAACTGAACAAAGCTGTGGCCAATTTCTGCCTTTTCTCAGGCCTCAAATTTATTGAACATGGGATCTCCGTACACAACCAGGCCATGTTCTGCAGTGACGGGGTTCACCTGTCCATTGAAGGCATGGACATCTTCACCAGGAATATTTTCTGGACCCTGGCAGCCAGAGGCTGTACTTAATTCATAATCTCCTATTTTGGGGGGACCTGGGAGACGCCTGTCAGCATCCCCTCAGGGTGGCGGCGGGGATCAGCCTCGAGCGGCCCCTAATTGGGATTAGGGCCCCCCGCTCACCTGTTCTCTCTGTCCGCAAAATATAGTATTGTTATCCTTATGTGATGTTATGGCTGGTTTTTCTTTTGCACCATGGCTGGTACTAAAATAAAGCTTGTGGCCATAGTTTTTTCCACCTCACATCCTGGTTTTCAGTCTCTTCATTCCTGCAACTGTCATTGCTGTATTGCCTGTCATGTCACACTTGTCATCCATGACACCCGTCACCCGCATGCCACTCCCCAGCACAAAAACACTTCCAGGCTTATGCGCGGAAAGCAAGTGAACCGGCCTACCTTAATGATCGGAAAGACCTAGACCCCCAACTCAGCCCACGGATCAGTCCGCGGGAGAAAAGCCCAAGAGGGAGAGAGCCCTAAACGGGAGGGAGGGAGCGAAGTCCCCATCAATAATACAGATTGATATTCACCCAACAATTGAGAAGGAGGACTTGGTGAGCCCGCCGTATGACAATCGGGAGCTCGTGGGAGCGGGGTCTGAAAAGGAATTAACCCTGTCAAGAGGGAGAGACTCGAACTCCCCAACTTGACCTGGTAGTGAACCTGCAACGAACAGCAGTCATCCAGCAAAATTGCAGATTCAAGACGACTCACATGAAAACGTTTATTTAAAATCGACCTCAGAAGACAAGGCCAGGAGCCCAACGAACGGTGCAATACTTAACACCACTGAGGCAACTGAGGTAACAACAAAACATTGCAAAAAGCAATTAAAAAAAAAAGGGGACCCATGGTGTGCCCCCTCAGCACCTGTGTACAAACTCCAAGTCTAAGAAGAAATGAACGCGTATAGTGCCAAGACTTAAAGGATCAAACAGTGAAGCAACATTGGGCCCCCAAGGCACACGCTATCGATCAACGTCTTAGAGAAGTTCTTCAGAAAGAAGCATCTTGCACCAAATCACGAAACCGAAGAACTCTCAGACGCGGAGTTATCAGCAGGGGCAGAGGATGTCACAGGTGACATATTGAACAAACAACTTCTGACAAACTCGGGAACTATGTCTGCAGAAAGGAGGGGGGAGTCAGGAGGACCGATGGCGCAAACGATGCCAATATCTGCATTAAAAAAAGATGGCACTTTGTCCAGCAGAAAAGTAACAACGGGAACTCATCCTCAGCCAACTTGGGATCCGCAAGCGTATCTACGCTATTACCGGAACCTTCAGCAGCCATAAAGAAAGCACCGATAACAAACAGGACAATTGAACAAAGCTCGAAAACTCCACTTAGGGAAGCCACTTCACCAGATATCAACAAAGCAAGGCAGGAGAATTTAGGGCTAGAAGATCTCAGAGACGAACATCAGGTGGTAGAAATCCGAACATCCTACGGGTCATGTCAGTTAGAAGTCTGATGCCTACTCCGGAGAGGAAGTATAACAGAGAAGATATCCTGCCCCCCCCAGAATAAACTTCAGAAGGGAAAGGAGGTTGTCCTCAGTTAGGCCTCAGAATGCTCGAGAAAGTATTCTCAATCAAGAATCATTTAAAAAAAACACTGCCCCATAATAGACACATGAGTGAGATCTCAACTCCAGTTGCCAAAGAATCCCCATAAAAAAACGGACCTTCTGACAATCATGTCGACAGTTACCATAGCATTGGCACCATTTAGTAAGCTATACAAAGCACTAAACGACACCTTAAAAGATCACACCATCATGCTAGCACTTATGCATACCAAACTGTCCTATTTAGAAGGGTTCATAATGGCTAAAACACCTGAAAAACCAACAATGAAATCTCAAACCATGGAAACCCAACTATGGCCAGTGTCTCTGCTCCATGTGGATTCAGAGTCATTAGAACCACCGAATCAGACTGCCAACTCGATTCACCTTCAGACATTAATTGAAGCCTCTAATCTAGAAAAACATCTACAGAGGCAAATAGAGATGAGAAAGGGAACACCAGCAGACTTGAGCTCGGATAAACATAGAGCCAATCAACCACAAATTGTGCCTAAATTACCAACACTACCAACAACAAAATAGTCAGTCTCAATCGACCAAGCAGGCGACTCTAGAAAGAGCAAAACATAACAGCTCAATCACCTCATTTCCAACGGACAAGATTAAAACAAACTACTGTAATCATAAAAAATCAAATCACCTTGCTCAAAATAAGAACACGGACAAACATTGGGCATCCTCTGGAATTTCTTCGCAGAACGCAGTAACTATACAGGTCGAAGAACCACTATTAACATTGAGGCGAGAGCTCCTCTCGCACCCACTTGAACCTACGCTTAGTCAATCGAAAAAGGAGAGGCGTGTGGTGGTTCTACAAATCTCTAAAATGTTGCCATCAATCCCAACTTTGCAAAAAAAAGAGAATAGGTCTTCAAACCCTGAAGAACTGGAAGAAGAACGACATATGGTCGTTGAGGATGAAGAAAGACATTTCTACTGACCTTAGGAACTTGAGTGTTTACTCAGTAGAAGAATCTGAGCCGGAAATAACACATCAGTCCCATCAAAAGCGCAAAGCAGAAGAAATGTCAAAAGAAGCAGTATCCTTAGAGCAGAAAAAAAAGATAATAGTCATCGATCCTCCATCTCCTAAATTTGTAACGATGGACGAGAAACGCAAACTGGTTCATAAGGAAAGAGACAGACTAGACCAAAAAAACAGATTGACCAATACGGACAAGAACTGCACTCACAGTAACCATATTAATTACTCAGATGGGAGTTCAAGATGGAAGACCATCGGAACAAAGACTCCCTTAAATTATGAGTCAAGAAAAAACTTCCCCCATACGCAAAACAACAGACAGTCGGAAAGACCAACACAGAGCAAGTAGGAAAGAGGAATTTATCGGGAGAGAATAAAAGACTGATCTGAGAAAGAGCAGAACCAAACCAAAGAAATAAACAGACTCGGGAGAGAGTAGAATCAGACCAATGATCAAAAACAAAGACATACTCGAATAGACCAATGAAATCCCACTCAAATCGAACTGTAGAGAATCCTAGACTCGAAGGATAACCTGATTCTAAACAGCAGAACAATTATGAGATTATTCGATCATGTCCCAAGCCTGAGGTACCCAACATCGACCAATTTAAGGTGGTAGAGCCCAATCCAAACGGCCGCAACGACTGTTCTTTTCTCCACGTAGACTCTCCAGTTATAAAACGCATCTTATTGGACACAACCGAGAACTTACCATCTATGGGCTATGACCTAAAAGAAACTAATCAAGATGGTTCGGTGAAGAAAGCTCAATTGGAGACAACACATGAAAAGCACAAGGACGACTTCTCACGAGGTTGCTGAGCAGCGACGAGAGAACGAAACTACCAAATGAGTAATGGACGAGCGAAACATGTACACACGCAGCCAGAGGATGGCCAGTTAAAAGGCCATCTAGTGCAAAATCAGAGAAGGGAACAGAAACTAGTAAAGAACCATAGTCAAAGGCATGCAGCGCCGAGAACATGCACCCCAAGTACTTCAGGGGAATTGACTGATTCACCAACGAGCTGGAACACGGAAAGACTTCCAAAGGGCCCTTTGCCCCAACTTAAAATAACTTTTGTGCAAGAAGTACCAACTGAGAGACTGGCGAAGAGTCAAAATAAAGGGAAACCACTGACGCATACAGAAGCCCAAAGTCAGTGGTCATGGATCCCGACACCTTTAATACTTAAATCAACTATCTAGCCATGAAAGTCCAGCAAAGGAGGGCTTCAAGCTCGTGCTAAGTCAACGGAGCTACCTGAAGTTCATCACAACAAGTTAATAATGGGGTCCTGGAACACCAGAGGCTTTGGGCATTTGACCTCTCAAAGTGATGTAAATCTGGGCCACTTCGATGTTCTGTGCCTTCAGGAGAACTGGCTATGTTCAAAACCAACCATGGATGGCTACGAATTGGCATTTACTATGGCCTTTAAAGGTCCTAAAGGCCGCCCCCAGTCGGGTTTACTTAAAGCAATCCGATCAGGTAGCAGTCTTCATCTAAAAAAAATGCTGCTTTCATCAGAATACATCCAGGCTACTCTGATCTCCTGGCAACATCCAGATTTTAAGGAAAGAAAAGATACAGTGGAATACATTCTACCGGTTAACACCTATTGGAATCCTAGATGCACATCCAATGAGACCTTCCTCGGAACAATAGAATCCACCACCGAGGAAGCTTATGAACTATACGAGATCAAATACACATTTATCAATGGGGACCTAAACGCAGTTTGCAGTGACATAGGGGGTACCATCCAAACCTCGTCAGTTTCAGGATAATTGTTGGAACAAGGACGGCAATGGACAGCCCTCATGGACTTGAAAGACCTCCATAATATGCACTGCTTGACTAAAACGACGACACAGGAAGTTCCAACATGGGAACAAGAAGGGATGAGAACAACAATTGACCACACTTATGTCTCCCAGCGCTAGTAGAGAGTTTCGTAGTTTTAAAAACTAAACAAAGTGATCATAATTTACTAATAACATGGAGAACGTCTCGATTGGTGACAAAGAAAATGTCCTCAGAAATTGAAAATTGTGGAGGCGGAACCCAACCTAAGGCTTACTGAAGCAGCTATTAAGAACTTGACCGCACAATATTTAGAACACAACTTGCTCCGTAAGCAGGACTCAAACGGAGTGGACTACCAACCCCTGCTCTCAGTACATAGAGTGTTAAAGAGTAAAAATAATAAACCATCGAAACCACATACTCATGAGTACAACCAACAACTAGTGGACAAAAGAAAGACCCTAAGAAAAGAAAAAATGACCACAAAAAAATTCAACACAGATGAAAAAAATAACGAGGCAGAACGGTAGGCAGTGAAAAAGTCGAAAACATTATGTCGAAAGACATGTGGAAAAAAAAAATTGAATGTTTTATTTTTTTATTTACATGTTTGTTTTGGGTTCTGCGAGTAAAAGCAAGGGGTAAAACAAACAAAAAAATGAAAAAAAGGTGGTTCGGGGGGAACCCCCCCCATTTCGAACAAAAAGCAATTAAAATAGACATTCACATTTTTTTTTTTTTACTTGTCTTTTTTGACATTATGACGTTCGACATAATGTCATTCAAATTTATCACTATAAACCTAGCAGAACAAAGTTACAGAACATGGCTGAGAGGGCATACAGCTAAGCTTTACCAAACAGACTCAGAGATTATGCTACGCGCCGTATGTGGAAGCAATTCTCAGGAATTCTGGTCACTAATAAAGTGTACTTAAAAAGAAACAAACACCACCCTACACAACAACATGGGTGAGCAAAATTGGATTGACCACTTTGACCCTGTATAAAAAACCAGACGAGATTCTACCAACCAAACGCAAACAAATGGCAAGTCGTTGGATGATCCCGCACGATACAGAGAGGATTCAAGCTACAATAAAGAAACAACATTTTTCCTGAACACCGGGACCGTACGGGATCAGGAATTTCCACTTAAAAAAACATCCTGAGGCAAGAAAACAAAAACAATACCGGCATCTTTGAAAACGGCTAATGTGGTGCCAATAGCTTTTTTGGATACAATAGGTAAAATCTTTGGATCCTTGGCACTGGACAACTTCCAAGAATGGACCAGACGAAACGCCACCTCAGAACCTTTTCAAGCTGGATTTGTTAAGGGTTTGGGGACAACAGCAAACATCCTGGCGTTAAACTGTGTGAAGGCTAAGATCAAGGAGGGTGGTAAACCCTGAGTCTTCCTAGCATTTGTTGACCTGGTCCAGGCTTTTGACCAGGTCAACCGGGAAACCCTATGGATCAAGCTGGACAAACAGAAGTGCCCTAGATCTATCTTGGACCCAATAATGGCCTTATACTCAGGAACAACCATGTGAGTAAGATTGAATCAAACTGGGCTCCTATCTAAAGAAATTATAACGGAAAGAGGGGTCGAGCAAGGTTGTCCTTTGCCACCAGCCCTATATAACGCTTATATAGGAGATTTCAAAGACTTTGAGGAGAGAGTCAGGGCTTTCCCCTCCAACACTGGGAAACGAGAAGTTCTCTAGACTCCACTACGCAGACCTTATTTTAATGGATCATACCATGATTGGTCTTCAGCGGCAACTATACAATTTACAACTATATACATAAAAGAAAAAAATCTCGAACTGAATAAAGAAAAAATAAAATAATGTGCTTCAAGAAATCTACCAAAAGAACAGAACAGCGAAAATGGACCGTAGATGGAACTTCTCTATAAAAAGTCAAAAGTTTCTGATACCTGGGAGTAACCCTGAGTAATAGCACAACCGAAATCCTGATGCAGGAAAGTTTCTATGCAAAAACGAAGATCCTGATAGCGCAAACCAAAGCAGTCCATATGAAATATGGACGCTTTTCGCTTATTTCCGGCTATCAACTATTACAAATCCAAGGTGTTGCCAAGCCTAACATATGGAGCTGAACCGATGCCAATGATCCCGGAAACCCTTCGGCAAAAACTTGAAGCGTTGTTCTGGCGAATGGTGTTAGTCCTACCTCAATCAACGTCAATGGTAGCGATTCAGTGAGAGCTGGGGCTAATGTAATTGAGTCTGACGGTGGCACGAAATGGCTTAATGTTGTTTAGAAAGATCATCCTCCCAGCACCTCCACTGATTCTTGAGTCCATAAATAAAGACATAAATGGAGAGAACTGTAAGATGGCTCACCACATGGTCTGAGAAGAACAAACTCCTCCTGGAAATCCTGGGTAGTTCAGAAGAGGAACTGAAGAACAATCCAACAAAAGTCAAAAAGCGCCTATTCGAACAAGACTGGATACACACTTTCGATTAAGCCGCAGCCCTAAAGCTTTCAAAAGCACTACCGTACAATCCAATCAAAATAAACCAAACAAGGACTTATTTGGCAAAATTCCCTGACAAAAAGATACAGCAAGACTTCTTGAGGGCCCGCCTGAACCTACTATATACAAATGAGATAATAGCAATTAGAAGCAAATCCAGCTAATAACTGCAGGTTCCGTAAACTTCCAGATCAAGTGGAAACCATAAAACACCTGCTGTTAGAGGGTGTCCAGTCAATATGTCGAATGCATATTTTCTAAATGCAAAAATGTCGATAAAATAGTCGAATTTTGTTTTCTTCGAATGTATAATTTTTTTATTAAATACGTTTTTTGGGGGGGTTTGTAAGAAAAATAAAGTGTTAAAGAAAAAAAACGGGTTTGGGGGGGGAGAACCCCCATAAAAATAAAAAAAATAAAAAAAGAAACATTCGACATTTTTTTTCAACTTAATTTATTCGACATTTTTGCATTCGAAAAAATGTAATTCTAAATATTCATTATAAACCCTGTTAGAGTGCATGGGGACTCAAGTTGGTTGCAAAACCCACCTTGGCCATTTATTCAAAAACCTACATCATTACAATAAGGAAGAATGGTGGGTAAGGTTAATGAGTGGAGAGAAACCTAGTTGGGTGGTTGCAGTAGTCCACTTTTTTCAGAAACTAGGCCTAGACAGGCCTCGTCTAAACCAAAGAGAAATAGGATTGGATTGACCTACATACCTACTTGAGGTTGTTGCAGTTAAAAAATCTGAAAGGACACTACTTGACGGACTGGAATGTTATTTAACTGGACTAAGGATTGAGAAATGGATAAAAAATTGTCAACATAATTTTTCAATTAAACCAAATACAAAAAATAATTATTATGACAAATGTTTGAACAGTTTTAGATGAATTCATCTTAAAAGAGATCAACTTAATGGTCTTAGAAATAATTTACGAAAGGGACAACCTTCAAGGGATAGTAGACCCAAAATCCATGATGACCCTGAAGAGATGCAGGGTGATTGAAGGTAAGAAACTAATGAATAATAGTGATTGAGTAAAGAAGAGAAGAGGCAAAAGAGAGTAGTTAATAAATTGCTTCAATAGTGCATCAAAATGTGATACATTGGATTCATAAACACATGAATATCTAATTACACATTTTTGTGCGATTATACGGCTTAATAATTCATAATACTGATTTCCATTTAAAAGTGAATTACTCTAGACAAATCCTTCTAGGCAGCTAATCACATGTTCATCTAGATCTATTCCAGTTCTTAAGGACTGACAATCTTTTTTTCATTCATCAGCATCTCAGATTTAGGCATATTACATTTTTTCAATGCTCTCAGATTTTTTCGGAGTTCTCTTTTACGGAGTCAGGTTTCCTGATTAAACTATATTTATGTTTTGTCAATGACATTTTCATTCCCATTTGAGGACTATCGAGATCCCAGATACATGTTCTAAAATGTTCCGGATAATAATCCAAGATCAGCTGGTCTGCTGATGTTAGGCAGAATCCAGTGCAGTTCCCTTAGGGAGCACTACACCAAATTAGGACTACAGGTGAGAGCAATAAATCCCTTTTTGATATCAGTCCGTACCACAAAGATTTAGTTAGTAGCTGTGGCTAAGCAGTCAGACTTATCTCAAGAGGGAGATGAGCAGTATTTAGGGTTTACACATTAGGCCCATTAGACTATGGAACAAGGAAACACTGACCAAAGCTTTGTTGTTAAAAAGTATATATATATTTATTTTATACACTTCTAATATGTATCACAAGTATCAAGCAAGTTAAATTAAGTCAAGGAAAAATATACACATTCTCTATATGAATTGTAGTCCAAGTGAACCAGAGTGAAAACTGAGCAAAATGGCACAGTGAAAACTACACACAAGGGATCCTCTAACAATTCCTCACAAGGGAGGGAAAGCACAAGTTATTCAGAAATATGTTATACACCCTAACAACACTTCCCATCAGTTGTGAACCAGTTCAGCAAGACAGTGCATCAGTGTAAGCGATACTTAGAATGCAAACTGAGCAAAATGGCATTTCACAATGATTATGCAGTGGGAAGAAAGAGTGGTTACAAGAAAGGGGTGCACCACACAGTTTGAATGGAGAATCAATCTCGAGAAGGCAGATCTAACAAATGTGACCAGAGTCAGTAGGCCTGTGCCAGAGTTAGTGGTACAGAGCAAAATGTTCTTGTAGCTGCAGTCAAGTCTTTGGTTAACGATATTTGAAAAGGTGGTTGCAAAGGTTGAAAAGACAGTGTTAAGAGAGATGGGCGGCCAACCCAACAGGTAGGTAAGGGATTTAAAACACCTTTAGCACTACCGCGAAGAAAGGGTGGCCTGGTGGAACAATGCACCTTAATATGAAGAAGTGGCTCCTGCGGTGGCGGTAGTTCCTGCAGTTCGGGGGATCCAGCAGAGGAAGAGAGGCTCTTGTCGTGGAGGAAGGTTCGAGTTACTGCACTACCCAGGGATGAAACCAGCCGCGGTGCTGCCCGGCGAATAAAAGGTACGCTCCTTTAAATCGCGGTCCGGGTGGACTGGTGCCTGGCTATCTGGCCTCCGAGTACAGGGTACGGGAGATTCGACCAAGGCAGGTCCGGGAAGGCTATTGGCAAACTGGTTGGCCCCACCAGCTCAAGGGAAGAAGGCTCTTGCAGGTGAAGATCTTCTCTCGTTGTGTGGAGAAAAGTGGTGAGACGCTGCAGCAGGGCTTCACCGGTGGTTCAGTCGTTGCAGATGTCTTTGGCTTCTCTCCTCTTCGGCTTCTTAGTTCCAGTGGCAACGTCTTGCTCTTCCAGTCCTCAGGACCCTGCTTTTATGTAAAAAGATTCCCATTCATACAGCCTAGCTGTCATTCACACAGTGGAGTGGTCATCTTGGTGGGAGACCCTCCAGCCTATTAGGTTAGAGTGTGACATTGGTTGCTGAGGCAACCCTGTCCAGGGGTCCTACTCCCCCTCCCACACAATGGACCCACCCCAGACTCAGTGGCGCCGGAAGGAGGGCTTCTGGGCAGAAGACCACCAAACGGACGAACTAAGGATCCGCGACATGGTTTAGGATTGTAGAGTTAGACACGAGAAAGAAGTTATATTAAAGTTCTGGCAAATAAAACCTACCGGAGCAAAGTTAAAATTAAAATGCACCAGCGGTATGTTAGAGGCTGTCAGAAAAAGTGGTAGCCTCGAACAATGGGAAAATCCCATAGCGAAATTTTCACGGTCGAATATTTATGGTAGTAACCACTGCCACCAGCCAGAAACTTTTGAGAGAGGTACTGTAGGGTACACTCTGAAAAATGAACATAGGAGAAAAACTATTAACCCCTTCCAGTACCTACATAGTAAGATGGCTTGCACTGGTTTAGTTCATAAGATTTGACTAGTAAAGTCAATGGGGACTTTACATGCCCTGGGAGGCAGTAGTCAGTCCCAGGGTATGGAGTCTGTTTGTGGGTCGCTACGACACCCCTGTGTCACTGCACTGAGGGTGCTGTGCAACACAGGTGAATAAAGATGGTTCCTATGGGGGAGAGAAAATCCCATGGGCATTAAACACCAAAATAGCCTAGAACACACATAGCAAAAATGCCTAAGAGTGGGAAAAAGAGCCTCACTCTTAGCAGGTAAAAAGAAACAAACCCTTCAAATCTAGCAAAGCTGCTGGGGGACTCTATAGGTAAGGGAAATTAGCCATAGAATGAGAATTCTCCCTAACAGCTGATAATGACAATACGGTTTGTTTCAGATTCCTTTTTAACATATGGCCATTACCACCAAACCTCGCCAATTGATTACACCCCTGATTTACCACTAGTTCTGTCTGTTGGCCCCTCCTTCTCCAGTCACTCGTACAGGCTAATTTAAGAGTTAGCATCTTATGGTCACTTTTCATAATAGGCTTTTATCTCCATTTTAACACATAGGTCATACATATCTCCACACACTATTATGTAGTCCATGATTGACTTGGATGCACCATTTTCCCATGTAGGGACGGAAGTTAAATCACCCTCCACACTCCCATTAAAGAGGAGCAAGACCCACTCATTAAGAAAATGCTTCCACTTCATGCCGGTTTCCACAGCCAGGCCTTTATTATTTTCAGGAATAATTGTTGAAAGACAATAAGAGTTCAGGTCCCCTGCTATGAGAATGCTTGTAGATTGCCCCTGGGATTAAGCCTCAGCCAGAATCTCCGTGATAGACTCCATGAGCTCTGAAAAGCTAGTACGTGCAGGGTTATAGTAGATATTTAAGACCAATATGATCCTCAACAGGCCCTCTGAATAGAAATGTAATTTAGATGGAAGAATGCCAATTTAGACACTTTTTATTTTTGAAACCTCAGCCTGATGAGACCCAATGTGAACACTGGGACCTCAAGCTTTTGTTACGACTTACAGATCATTAATTCATTAATCACAAGAGTTCTGTGTACATCTAAAAGGAAGCTGACAATTTGCCTAAAGGCATGTGTGTCCATGCAATCAACACTTTTTCATCAGGCTTTAGTGAGTCCATCTAGTCTACTACCGTGCAACTCAGTTTGATGCAGTGACCAGCACTAGCATAGGACCACCAATCTCGATTAGTTGCTGCGGCAGGAATAAATTCGCCTAAATGCTGCATCCGTTTTGATATAATCTGCTTGCACTTGGTAAGAAGATGTTCAGTTGTTTCGATTTTGCTTTTACAGAAGCGATACATGTTATCGTTTCCTTTGCTTATGTGTCGACGCCACAGCATCTCTTTTGTTTTTAAGGCGTTATTTTCGCATTCCCAGAAGCTATAAGTAGGCCTCCTGAAGGGAGATCTACTTTATTACCAATAGCTAACTGCTCCGATATTGTGAAGCCATCAATTCTTAATTCAGAATGAAGGCATGTTTCCTGCAGCAGGATCAAATCTAAAGTGCCAAAAATGTCAATGCTAGTTGACTCATTTACAAAGCTCCTATAAACCCTTGTATTCCAGCTGAGAATGTTTAATGTCACTCTTTACTAAAGCAAAGCATTATTTGCTTCTAACTTCTGAAAGACATCCGTCAAGATCCCTGGAAGCCGGGACCAAACATTACTCTTAAAATTCAAGGATCCCATATTTTCAGATGGAACCTGCCAAGCCATCTACTGTTAGGCAGAATCCTGTGCAGTGCCCTTACGGGCCACTAGACACAAGTAAGCCTACAAGTGGCAATAAAAGTTCTCCTTTGGTACAAGCCTGTACTACACTGTTAAAGTGGTAGCAGTAGCAGAGCAGCCAGACTTATCTCAAGAGTAAATGAGCAGTAGTAGAGATTACACAAAGGACCACAATTACTGTGACTCAAGCAAACACTGACTCAAGGTTTGAGGTAAAAAATAGAAGTACATTTATTTTAAACCATCTGTTCACAAAACACTTCACTTCCATAAATTCAAAACCACACGTAAAATACACTACACACAACCAATTCCACTTGTTCCAGCAAATTCAAGGTAAGTACATTAGGATTTGACAGACCGGTGTTGCGATACTAACGCGTACCCGCAAATAGAAATGCTCACGAAGTTAAAACACACTTTGTACATTAAAATTTCAAACAAGGGAAAAGTGGATAAAATCAGAGGCAATACTTTTGTCAAGGCAAGGGAATCGGAGGACTCATTCAAAGATACAGATTAAAGTCAATAGGCCTGCGCCAGTGTCAATGGAGCAAATGCTCAGTTGCCTAGGATCACACGTTGAACAGTTTGAGATTCGAGATTCCAAGAGTACTTAGATATTGTCAGATGGAAGGAAAAGTTATAAGAGGGAAGGAAGAAGGAACAAACTTCGTGGAGGAAAAGGGTTCACCGCGATTCCGGATGGTCAGAGGGAGAGAACGACCAAATGTGCACAGTACCTTATTCCGTTGGATAAAAGCTGGTGCCACGGCAGTTGTTCCTGGTAGTTCCTGCAGACTCACGGTTCCTGCGGCCTCAGTCCTGGGGACAAGAAGTAGGACGTCTGGAGCGATCTGCACTACCCAGGGATGAGGCCAGCAGCAGTGAAAAAGACAATGATGAATAAAAGGTGCGCTCCTTTAAATCAGGAGAGGGCTCTTCTGATGGCTATCCAGACCACTACAGCACAACAGTGATTTCGACCCAGGAGAGGATTCTCTGACTGAAGAAAGGGTGAGCTGGTTGATCCCACCAGGCTCAAGGGAAGAAGACTCCGGACTGGATCTTCTCTTGTCGTTGAAGGGGAGATAGCTCAGGACTGCAGCAGGGCTTCACCGGGACTCGGGGTTGCAGCAGCCGTCTCCTTCTCCGCTTCTCCTTGGTTCTTTGCAGTTCTAGTGGTGAGACTGCCTTCTTGCCCAAGAGTCCTGCCTTTTATGCCACAATCCCCCATTCACACAGCCTGGCTGTCAATCACTCAGCAGGGGGGTTGTCCAGCCCAGACAACCACCTCAGCCAATCAACACAAAGTGCGACTTGGGTCTCCAAGGAGACCCTGTGCAGGAGGTGACTACACCCCTCCCTCACATTCAACCCACCTAGACTCCCAGACTCCAAAGGAGGGCTTCTAGTCAGAAGCCCGCCAAAGGTCGGCGAACAAAGGAGGCAAACCTGGTTTGCCGCGCAAAGAAAGACCCAAGAAGGATGTTAACAAAAAGAAATGGCGATTAAACCCAACCGGTGCCGAAATGAAAAGTATTTGGGCAAGCGGGTTTAAAGTTTGAGGCTACTAAAATAGCCTAAAACGTTACCACGTTATGTAATATAATCGCGGTAGGAAAATTAGGGTAGATACCACTGCCACCAGCCAAGTCTTAATGTTAAGGGAGCGAAACAATGCTCCAAGAGGCACAGATAAAAAGGGCTAAGAATGAACCCTTTCCAATACTCCATATAAGATGGGCTGTACTGGATCCATGGTAAGTGACTATGTAAGGTTAATGGCAACTTTACCTTTTTCTGGGGGACAGTAGTCAGCCCCAGAAAAAGGAGTCGGTGGGAAGTCTAAGAGACAACCCTCTGTCACCGCACTGAAGGTGCTGTGTAACACACAAAGAGTGGGGCTACTGAGGTGGTGTACTCCAGAGTCTACAATCACAAAACAGTTGAAATACACATGGCAAAACACAAGTAAGAGTGGGGGAAGAGCTCACACTCTTACCGGGTGGAAAAAATAAACTCCAGAAATCCAGCAAAGCTGCTGAGGGACTCACTAGGTAAGGGAAATTAGCCATAGAATGAGAATTCTCCCTAACATCTACCGCCCTAGATTTCCATCAATCCTACTCTCCTGTGTATTATGATGCGTTTTACGGTTCCATGTGATATAAACAAATGTAAAAATAACTTATCAAATTTTAACAAAGAAATGAAAACAAAAACGTTTTTTTATTTTTGATGGGGTTCACCCCCAAACGCCTGTTTGCCCTTGCTTAAACCCCAACCCATTCCCCACAGGATTTAACCCTTTACCCCACCCCCACATATATATTTTTTAAAAAGAGGAATTTTTTCGTTTTGTCAAAATAGTCATTTGTTGTTTTATTTTCGTTATGTTTACTGTACACCGCTTTTCACCTGCACCAAATTTTCTATCCCTAGGTTTGTTAAGTTGAAACTTTCAACCCTGTGTCTCGAAGGATTATAAAAGATTTTAAAAGATGTATAAAAGAGATGGATGAGCAAGGAGATACTATTGTGGACCTCTTTCTACAGAAATGTGAACCAGGTGGCGGTTCCATTGCCGGCAGAATATACAACCAGATTGTGTCCAATTATAGAGAGAATACAGGCCGAAGAGCAGAGTCGGGCAGGAGGTTAGATTGTGAGATTTCTTCTGAGATGTGGATGGGGATGTGTGCTAACGTTAAACTTTGCTCGATTAACTTAGAAGAACGTTCAAGGCAAATTAAAATCCTCAACAGAGTGTATTGGAGCCCGGAGAGATTGCAGATGAGAGGTATGTTGGATTCGGATGACTGCTGGAGCTGCGGAAATGGAGTGGGAAGCTTAGAACATATGATATGGGACTGTATACGTCTGTGTGGATTGTGGCAAGATGTGTGTAACATATGCCTACGGTTTTTACATCGGGATATTGCTCTAGATTTCAAAACGATGGTCTTGAGTTGTGACGATCTACTTGAAGATATTTCAGTCTCAGAGAAAACTTCTATTCTGGGGGTCTGAGGAGTTGGAAGTCTCGAACAGCACCAACGGTTGTGGAGTGGATTGAGGAGATGAATTGTCTTGCCAGTATGGAAAGGATAATCTACAGGAAACAAAAGAAGCTTGGCTTGTATGCTAAGATCTGGGATGAGTTTCTAAACATGTACTAGTTCATTGTTTGTAAATATGTGCTCTATTAAATGCGTGCCTTTATATTGTTTTAATTCCATTGCTTGCTCTTTGCTGTTTTGTCGAAATTACAAATAAATGATTAAAAAAATAAATAAAAAAAATAGGGCATTTAACCCCTAGGTGGGAGTGCAGAGCAATCTCCACTATATTAATGCAATTTTCATATGGAAGGTGGATATAGGGCCTCATTACAAGTACACCGGTCCGGACTTAACGCTACCGGTATAACCATACCGGCACCATTTCCACGACCACCAAATTATGACCTGCGGACCCGGAAATAGCAGCACCATAAACCGCCACCGTAGATTGTAAGCACCCGTAAACTCCACCTGCACGGAAACCCCTCCGTTATCGGCCATACTAAACACTGCAAGCATCACAAGTAGCACGGACATGGAAACACCGCCACAAAAATGGCGCTAAAACCGTGACCACGGTGGCGGTACCGCCGCCACCACGAACATGACGTTGCCTGGTGACCTGAATCAGGGCACAGGTGCACCAAATCAGCCCAGCTGGACCCAGCAGGCCACTGGGAGCCTACAAAAGGGCCTCACCCAGGCCAACACAAAACAGAACCATGCAGGCAGCAGCTCTACTAGCATTGGGACTGGGCCTACTCAACCAACAGGCAGCACTGCACATGATGGCAGTAATGGTGCAGAGGAGGAGGCGGAGTCGTAGGAGGTGCAGGCGGCAACCAGCTAACCCTGTACCCATGGCAAACCCCATTGTCCAGCAGGCACCACCCCGCTGGCAGCCTGCAATACCACGCATCAGGGCCTCACCCTGGAACCTTACCCCAGGACAGATCCACACATTATACCGACTAGACCGTCCAACAATCCTGTACATCACCACCATGATAGAGGACGACATCAGCAGCCACATAGACAGCCCCACCGCCATCCCCCCCCTCCTGAAGGTTGAGTCTGTACTGCATTTCCTTGGCACCGGTTTCCTATCAACACACAGTTGGTCAGCTGCACGATCTATCACAACCCTGTTTCTCTAAAATCCTGGTACAGGTACTGGATGCCCTGTTGCGCCATGTGTCTGAACAGATTGCCCTACCCCGTACCCTTCCCCAGGTCATTGCCACCAAGTTGGCCTTCCATGCCATTGCAGGCATGCCAAATTGCATAGGTACAGTCAACTGCACCCACATCGAGCTGACAGTACCACATGCAATCGAGATGGTTTTCTGCAATAGGAAACAGTACCACTCACTGAATGTACAGATGGTATGTGTTGCCACACAAGTGATAACAAATTGCTGCGCACGTTTCCCGGGCTCAACACATGACTCAATGGTACTGCGGAATTCCACATTGCCACAGTACATGGAACGCTATTCTGGACAAAGCACATGGCTATTGGGTGAGTACAGCTGCCAATGCACCGGCTCTGTGGAAGGGGGGTGTGTGTGTGTGTGTGTGTGTGTGCAGGGCAATGAGCAATGTGAGTGGGCTGCTGAGACTGCACATGCATCACCCCCCACCCATTAACTGAATAGACAGCACAACCCAAACATCACAAAGCAACACATGACAGGCTGCCACAGTGTGCCCGTACACACCCTGCCACATGACACACACAGCCTATACTGCTGCTGGCACATACACCTGGAGCCACTGCATACCCCCACCCACAATATGCAGCACTGCCCTCCCAATGCACATGATGCCTGCACATGAGACATCCTGCATCGTCTACCCCATCACTGTCGACTGATTGACTCTGCCATGTGTGCACATCACTGCACAATACCATACTACCAGCCAATGTCACCCGCAGGGTAAAGTACACATGCACACCAATGCGTTGGTCAATGTCCAGTTGCCAACGTCCACTAAAATGACCAAAGAATGGAAATCACCCACCGGTCCAACCACTGCATGCCACATTTGCATGAATGAATAATGACACAAAATTGCACTGCATATGATGAAGACATGATACAACAAACACTGACATGTCCCCCACATCTACATCCCATGTAGGTGATGCTGGATATGCACTCACACCATGGCTGATGACGCCTGTACGGAGGCCAAGGAACAGGCATGAAGAGGCGTACAACAGGGCACACGTGGCATGATTGAGAGGACATTTGGACTACTATAGGCCCGGTTCCGCTGTTTGAGCAGATCTGGCGGATCACTGCTGTACAGCCCAGCAGTGAAGACGGGTAAAATTACGCTCGTTTGTGCCATGCTGCACAGTCTGTGCCTGCGCAGGAATATTCCAATGCCCCCAGACACAGATGATGAAGATGGGGATGGGGGTGGCTCAACCTCCTCCTGGGGGTCCACTCGATGGCCAACGAGCACGGGATGCACCGATTCACATTTATTTTTGAGAGACTGCACATTCACAGCATTGCATGGATATGGCGATGCCAGTAAATAAATTGTTGTACTGCAAATGAAATGATGGATGTCCACTCATGAATGTGTTTTTTCAAATGATTATACATTCATGAAATTACAACAGGGATGGAGGTGCAATAGTTAGGGAAGCTGTACACACGTGCCCACCCACCACCCAAACGTACCCACCCCCAACCAGGCCCCAATACACAAACCCCCTAATGGACCTCCCCCACCACCCAAACGTACCCACCCCCCTCAGACCCTTCTAGTCCCCATGTGTCCTGCAGTGCCTGACACACACGCCTTCATTTCTGTGTGCGCTTCGGCGCTTGTGCATCCTTGCCCGAGGGCCCTGTTGGCCGACTCGAGCCCCTCGTGGATTGGCAGAGGTGGAGCTGGATGGGGTGGTAGTAGTGGATAGCACTGAAGCTGGGATTGGTGGCAAATGTGCAAGATGTGCCTGTTGGCCAATCAACATGGACTCAACAATCCTCGAAGTGTTGTCCTTGCCCTCCCGCACATGGCGTGCCAGGGTCACTATTGTGCTGGCGAAGCGTCCAATGGACCTTGAGAGGCGATGTACAGATGTGCTGTAGCACTCCCTCTGCAGCCTGGATTCCTTAAGCTGCCTTTCCACCACCTGGGTGGGGGTAGCCTGCTGCTCCTCCATCCACTGCATGCAGGAATTGAGCTCAGCCGTTGAGAGGGTAGGTGACCTCATCGGACTGTGGAGTGATGTGGGGCTGAACTCCAGCTCATGGAAGAATGCCAAGTCATCCAGGGTGGGCACCTCCCCCTGTGGCCCTGTATCAGACTGCAGTGCCGGGGCACTGTTGTCGCTACATGCTGCCTCCTCTGCAGTGCAGATACTTTCTGTGGTGGGTTGTATAGTCATGATGGGTGCCCGTGGCACCTGTGTTGCATCAGGCAGCGTGGAGATGGCGGAGATGTTGGCGATGGTGGCCTGCGCATGTGTAGCAGATGCTACTGGGGGCAGAGATGCAGAACTGCTAGCAGCATCCTCCTGGGCAGGGGCGCTGGCTTGCACACGTGCAGGAGCTGATTGCCTGGGCGGTTGTGCGGTATCACTGTCACTTGATATGGCTGTGGGTACACAGAGGGCATGCAATTAGTTGTGTGGTGGTGCCTGGTGGGTGCATCACATGCATCGGACAGGTTGATCAGTTAACAGTAGCATTTACATGCATATGCTTGTCGACGGACATGTATTGTAGTGTTGTGGATCGTCATCTGGATCATGATTGTGTCCTTTGGCCCACTCATGCACTGGCTGGGGGGGGGGGGTTGTTAATGGGTCCTTTGGGCCACTCATGCACTGGCTGGGGAAGGTGGGGGGCTTGTTCATGGGTCCTTAGGGCCACTCATGCACTGAATGGGGGGGTTTGTTAATGGGTCCTTTGGGCCACTTATGCACTGGCTGAGGGTTTGGGGGGGTTGTTAATGGGTCCTTTGGGCCACTCATGCACTGGGTGGGGGGGGGGGGTTGTTAATGGGTCCTTTGGGCCACTCATGCACTGGCTGGGGGGGTTGTTAATGGGTACTTTGGGCTACTCATGCACTGGCTGGGGGGGTTCATGGGTTTTTTGGGCCACTCCTGGCCTCAACATGTACTCATATGGCATTCATATTTGCGCACTTACCAGCATCTGCAGGTGGGCTCACTCCTGCCTCAGCATCCCCAATCCCATGGATGCCCTCAAGGTGGAGGACACTGCTGCAGCGCTCCTCCCATGTTTGCAGCCTCAGTGGGGAAGGGGGCCCTCCACCTGTCCCACTGCTGTGTTGGCGGTGTGTAGAGATCAGGTTCCGCACCCTCAGCCTGAGGTCGTCCCACCTCTTGTGGCTGTCCTTGACGCTCCTCGCAGTCACGCCCACAGCGGTGCACTTGCGTGCTGCTTCCGCCCACACCACCTTCCTGCGCTGCTGTGTAGCACGCCGTTGATCAGCACTAAACAGCATCTCAGCATGCTGCACTATATGGTCCACCAAAACTGTTAGCTCCGCCTCACTAAAGCGCTGTTTGCGTTGCCTCTGGGCTGGCATCCTGTCAGACATGCTGGTGGTCCTTTTTGGCTTCTCACAGTGTGGAATCTGCTTGTGCTGACTCTGGATGGCAATGGATTGTGCTTTATATGATGGCCGCCTCTCTGTTTCCGGTTTTGGCGATCATGGTTTTTCCACTTCCGTGTTTGTGGCGACGGCGGCGGACACGGTTTTTATGCTACTTGTGGCGCCGCTATGTGCTTTTCCGTGGGTGTTGCACCGTTTCCGCGTCCGTGTGGTGCGCGCGACCAACAGCACGTAATCGGCCGGTCTTTCCGCAATCTTGCGGACACAGAGACTTTATTACCGCCGCCGCGGAATCACTGCATTCCGGACCGGAAAAGTTGTAATGAGGCCCATAGTATAGGTTAGGGGTCCCCACCCTTTTGTGTGCAATGAGCAAAATGTGCATATGAAATGAAATGGTGAGCAGCATCCATTCTTCGGCAAAACATATTGGCGCTCAGTTGGCAGAAAAATGATTGCAACACAAATTGGAAATGTAATGAACTTTAAGATGGGTAATAGGGCATTTTAATTTGCAGTACTTAACAGTTAACTAGACAATGTGCAATTCTATTAAAGAACATTTGTAATGTGTTGAACTTCATTTGATGTTAAGTGGTTGTTTGTAGGAAATGTTGAGGAAATTGAGTGGTCAGTAGGACATTTTTGGACAGATAGAGCCAGTCAAGTTGTTCAAAAATATAGTAGGACTAAACAAACATTACCAGAGGCTTCAGGATCTTGAGCTACATTTTTTTACCAATGGCCAGTGGTAGGCACCGCAAAGATGTCTGACAGCCAAAGGGGCTGTTGGCGATGCTCATGCTTGACAAGGAGGCATTGGCAAAAGTGACTAATTCACAAGAAATTCAGATATTCTATTAGAACTGTTAAACCATTCAGAGGCCACAAAGGAAATGTCATGACCCTTGCCCCTGGCCCTCACTGGCAAGTCAGCCTTCCAGTTGGGGCCAGATCAAAGGCCTTAAAACCTCATCCAAGACTCTCTTGGAGTCAGTCCTGGCGCCAGGCTCATAACCATCATGAAGACCAACATTAGAATGGGACTATTTACTTGGGACTATTTAACTTGTGGGGGCTCAGCCAACATGGAGGCACACACATAGCTCAGTTACCTGGACTACTTTACCTGAGACTATTTAATCCACACCCAAACAGCAGAACATGCTTTGCGTTATTCTGCTGTGGGCAGCGTAACGCTTACCGTGTCCAGTTCTTTGATGCCAGCTTACCTGAAACCAAGGACCTGCAGAGAGAGAAAGAACACTACGAAACTTACCTGGAACAGTATCCTGTCTTCAATCCATCGCTGACTTCAGTTCCACTCATCTGAAGGTACGAACTCCATCATCCAGCACAGCATGCATCCTGGAATACCATAACCCGGAAAGAGGAGAAAGAAAGACAGCATTAGTAAGCGTTTACTCACGTTTCCTCCCGAATGAAGAAAGCTACACAATTCTTACCTGGGTAGTCATCTCCTGGTCAGTATCATTGCTGGAACATTACGGCACTCGGCAAGGAACATCGCAACCTGCAAGGAGAGAAAAGACACAGGTTAGCAATATAAAAGGGGAAACAGCGCCGCGCATCGCGCATTACTCACCGGACAGCATTGCGCACACTGCGCTTTCACCTACTGGCCCATGCTCATCTTTAACTGCATGACAACACAAATACCTTTCTCCAGCATTGGATCTTTCATGGATTCACATGCTTAGAATATTCCCCGTCGTCAGACTGGGAACCCTCGGTACACATATATAGTCGTTTCCTATAGGAAAAAACTTCCGACACTTGTGTGTCCTATCCACATCTACGTCCTCTCTGGGGCCGTTCACGCATGCCCCGTAGGACGTAGCGGTATAAAAGCCCCCGCGGGTCCCGTCAGATTTCAACCGTCTCCAAAGATAGTGGGATCTCCTCGCGGAGTCTCTACTGCTAGATTTTTCGGATTGTCGAACTCCTGTGAGTTTGTTAATTTTTAACGGGATGTCGGGAAAACCTCTATTTCGCCCGTGTGCCACGTGCGGATTGAAGAAGGTTTACGAGGGGGACGGCCATTTAGACTGTATTTATTGCCTCCACCCTCACCACTCGGCAGACCAGTGTGAAATATGTAAAGGTTTTTCCCAGAAAACCCTGAAGGATCGAAATCGACGGCTGGTATCATGGTTAAATGACGGTGCGGGAGCGTACCCTCAGTCAGAGGTGGGCTCTGTGCGCAGCGTGGCCTCTGCGAAAACATCAGGAGCTCCTCGACGCTCAACTTCGTCGGAACCTCCGGCTAAGAAGTCACGACCTGTGGAAAAGGACGTTCCACGAAGTCACTCTTCTAAGGAAAAGGCATCTTCGTCAACTTCGTCGAAGAAAGGAAAGGAAAGGCCTAAATCCTCCTCAGGCGATCAACACAGATCAGCCACGAGTAGAGATTCGGATAAACGCAGGGAGAGCGCTGTGAAGGCGGGAACGCCTAAACCACCTGCAGGCCCAACGTCGTCGACGACGAACCAGTCGGTGTCCTCACTGCCTCTGACGCAGTCGATTTCACCGGTCATCAACCCAGCGACGACCTCGGCGACTATGTCCTCGTCGACGGAAGTTCTGGCCTGGAGACCAGAAGTATTCGATATGGGTTTGCCTGACACATTGCTACAGGAACAGGCAGCGTCAATTGCCTCGAAAGAAGACGACGGCTTCAGAATTGTGAGCCCGGAGGACCTTGGTCTACGAGCCAGGTTCCCATCAGGAGCAACCTGCTCTCAGGTGTTTACCCAACCTCCAAGCTCTCAGGCGACCCTGTCCCTGGAGGTACTGTCCTCCTTACACTCGCTGCTGAAATCGCTGGACGAAAGGCTTCCACCTGTACCGTCGACGCCCCCCCCGTCGACGAGCCCGGCCCTTCACACCGCCCGACCAGATCGATCGGGGTTCCAACTATTCCAGCAGTCCAGGAGGAGGGTGAGCTTTCGGACTCACTATCTGACCACGGGTCAGCTTCAGATATATCCCTCTCACCATCTAGGGATCCATCCTGGGTGTCGGATGTGGAAATGGAAACACCAAAGAGTCCCACTCACCCGTCACCACCGGACGATATAGGTGCCTTTCATTCCATGATGGAAAAAGCGTGCAAGGAGTTTGGCCTGGTCCAACAGGAGGAGAAAAAGGACTGTTTTCTTTTTCACCATATGGGCAAGAGTAGACGCTCAATATTCTCATTACCCATTTTAGACCATGTCTGGAAAGAAGGTGTTCAAACCATGCGTCACCCATTTTCTGAGCCTGCTGTCAAAGGCCGCATTGAAAAGAAATTTAAAGTACCAGACTCTACACCGAAGTGTCTTTCGGCTCAGCCTACACCGGACTCGGTGGTGTCGTCGGCGGCGACGAGAAAAGCAAAGGCCCAACATAAATGCTCTACCCCTCCAGATAATGAGGCGAGGCGCCAAGACGTGTTTGGTAAGAAGGTTCTTTCTGTGGGGGCCTCAACGGTGAAAGCAGCTAACTCCCTGGCGATTGTGGCCAGATATGACAGGGAGATGTGGCACAGACTGGCACCTATCCTGGACCACCTCCCGGAAGAACGGCGATGTCCCTGGTTCGAGAAGGCGAAGAAGCATCTAATCATGCTATTAACATAGCGGTGGACCTGGCAGATTCGGGTTTTAAACAAATAAATAAAGGAGTTGTTCTAAGACGCCAGGCTTGGCTTAAGTGCACCAACTTCAGACCCGAAGTACAGTATAAAGTTTTGGACATGCCCTTCGAAGGTGATCTTCTTTTCGGAGAAAAGGTGGACGAGGCCTTGAAGGGCATGAAGGAGGACTCAGATACAGCGCGCTCGTTGGGTTCTCTCCAGAGTGGTAAGCCCTTTCGTTCCTTTCGTCCCTTTAGAGGAGCATCTGGAAACTCAAGATTCTCAGCAACCAGGGATAGATCTTTTGGTAGATCAGCGTATCCTTCCCAAGGATATAGACGCGCCTCTCAGACCTTAAGCCGGCGCAGAAACTTCCAGTCTTCCAAGAGACGACCAACTTATTCGTCGTCGACGAGCAAACCGAAAGACCAACAATGACGGGAAGCGTACCGTTCTGGGAGGAAGAGTGTCAAGCTGCATCGAGGAATGGGAGACCATCACAACAGATCAGTGGGTTTTGGACACTGTGAGTTACGGACACTCCCTACTGTTCAAATGCAAACCTCCAAAATGTCCACCAATACACCTATCCCAGCCACATCTAAGCATCTTGCGGCAGGAAGTAACACTCATGTTACAGAAAGGCGCCATCGAATTAGTCCCTGCGTCGCAGAAAGGCCTAGGGGTATACTCACGGTGTTTTGTGATAAAGAAGCCAAACGGAAAATGGCACCCTATTCTCGACCTGCGAGACCTCAACAAGACCCTACAGAGTCAAAAATTCAAAATGCTTACACTGCAGGAGGTGATCAGATCCGTCCAAAGGGACGATTTTTTGGCGTCACTAGATCTACAGGACGCGTACTTCCACATTCCGGTGTGTCAAAAACACAGGAGGTTTCTGAGGTTCATGGTAGGTCAGACACACTACCAATTTGCAGTGCTCCCATTTGGTCTAAAGTCCTCCCCAAGAACGTTTACAAAATGTTTGGCACCTGTGGCAGCCTGGCTGCGAAAGGGAGGGCATCATGTATACCCGTACCTCGACGACTGGCTTGTGAGGGGATCCTCCCCAGCGTCGACCAACGACAGCGTACAAGCCACCTTACAACTTCTGCAACGACTGGGGTTCGCAGTGAACTTCGAAAAGTCTTCTCTAAAGCCCTCAAGGAGCTTGAAGTTCTTGGGAGCTCAATTCGAAACCCACTCGGGAATAGTGAAACCGTCCCTAGACCGAATATTGAAGATCGAACAACTGACGAGTCGACTTCGCCTACAGAGCACATTTTCCGTGAGGAAATATGTGGCAATCCTGGGTTCCATGGCTTCGTGCATCCACCTAGTAGCAAACTGCCGATTGTTCATGAGGCCTCTACAGGAGTTCCTGTCGGACAGATGGAAGCAGGCCACGTGCCGGTGGTCAGACAGGATAACCATCGACGACGAGGGTGTCATCAGATCCCTCCAATGGTGGAAAATCTTTCACAACCTGGACAGAGGGGTTCCTCTACAAGAACCGGAATTTCAGAACACCATCGTCACGGACGCCTCCCTGACGGGCTGGGGAGCACACATGAACGATCATCAAACCCAGGGCAAATGGTCTTCGACCGAATCGCACCTACACATCAACGTGCTGGAACTGAGGGCAGTGAGATGGGCCTTGAAATCATTCCTTCCACATATCAAAGGATCAAAAGTAAGAGTGCTGACAGACAACACGACAGCCATGTTCTACTTGATAAAGCAAGGCGGCACCAGATCCAGGACCCTTTCGGCAGAAGCTCAAAAGATCTGGCACTGGGCGTTGAAACACAACATATCCTTAGTGGCTTACCATCTCCCGGGTGTGAAGAATGTGCAAGCGGATTCCCTGAGCAGGACAATGGCTCAAATACACGAGTGGGAGCTGGACACTGATCAGCTACAAATAATCTTCGAAAGGTGGGGGACCCCATCAATCGACCTCTTCGCAACGAAAGAAAACAGGAAATGCGAACAGTTCGCAAGCAGATGGCCTCAAAAAGGATCCCTGGGGGAAGCGTTCTCGTTTCCTTGGACGGACAAATTCCTGTACGCTTTCCCTCCGCCCCCCCTTATACGGAGGACAATCCAGGGGATTCGCAGGTACAAATGCCGGGTCATTCTAGTGGCACCGTATTGGCCGAGACAACCATGGTTTTCCGACCTACATCTGTCGTTGGAACAGCCTATAACTTTCCAGAAAGTGCCGAACCTACTGTCCAGGGACAAGGGAACGGTGTGGCACCACAATCCGGACAGCCTCAACTTAACAGCATGGCTCCTGACTTTTCAGAGTTCGGCAGCTTGAAAGTCTCATCGGATTGCCGGAGAATTCTGCAGGCGGCTAGAGCCCCTTCGACTAACAAATCATACATATGCAAATGGCGAAGGTTCTGTACGTGGTGTCAAACACAGCACGAAATTCAGCCTTTAGAAGTAACCCCTGAGCAAATTCTTCCGTATCTTCTTCAACTAGCTGAGAGTGGGCTGTCATCGTCGTCCATCAAAGTGCACTTGGCGGCCATTTCAAGATTTACGAGGAGGAGACAGTCTTCACCATTATTCAGTGACAGACTGGTGAAACATTTCATGAGGGGTCTCTTTAGAACTTCCCCCCTACGAAACCGTCGTGGAGTTTAAATGTGGTGTTGGCTGCCTTAAAGAAGCCTCCATTTGAGCCAATGTCCTCTTCATCCATGCAGTTCCTATCTTGGAAACTGGCTTTCTTAATTGCCATTACATCAGCTAGAAGAATATCGAAATTACAGGCATTGGTCATAGATCCTCCATATATGAGATTCTTTAAGGACAAAGTAATTTTATCAACTAACCCTACTTTCATCCCGAAAGTACCGACAGTCTATCACAAGCACTCGACCCTGGTCCTTCCTACTTTCTTTGCGTCCCCGGCGGCGGAAAAAGCCCTTCATACTTTGGACGTCAAAAGGGCGTTAAAATTTTACCTGCAAAGGACGCAAGATATCAGAACTACCAGACAGTTGTTCATTGCCTACGGTCCGTCGACGAAAGGAAGGGCAATCTCCAAGCAAGGCCTGGCTCGTTGGGTCTCTTTGGCAATTACTTTTAGTCACTCCAAGGCGGGGAGACCCCTGCAAGGACGCCCTAGAGCCCATTCCACGAGATCGACAGCCTCCTCCGCGGCTCTATGGGCAGGAATTCCTCTGACAGACATCTGCCAAGCGGCGGCATCGTCTGTCCCACACACGTTTACACGCCATTACTGCCTGGAAAGGCAGCACGCGGATGAGGTACAGATGGGAAGGGCAGTTCTGCGCCATCTGTTTCAATGAGGTAAGCCAAAAACGGTTAAGCCTTTGTCTTTTGCCTTGCCTATTCTGGTTATTTAGTGTGTCTGTTTTGAGCAATATATGTATATATATGTATGTATTATGAATATGTATATATCGGAAAATATGTTGCTGCCTACGTGCCTATATATATTAGGTTTTGGGGTGTTTTTTGTGGTGTATGTTACATTGCATTCTCGCCTCCTTCTTTTAGGATACTGCTATACAATCTATTCTAAGCATGTGAATCCATGAAAGATCCAATGCTGGAGAAGGGAGTAGTTTCTTACCTGTAACTCCATTTCTCCAGCGTTGGTATCTTTCATGGATTCACATGCGCCCACCAGCCTCCCCGGAATGCAATGTGCAAGATATGTGCATAAGCAGGTTCCCCTTTCTACTTTGGAGGGGCCGAAATCTGACGGGACCCGCGGGGGCAGGGGCTTTTATACCGCTACGTCCTACGGGGCATGCGTGAACGGCCCCAGAGAGGACGTAGATGTGGATAGGACACACAAGTGTCGGAAGTTTTTTCCTATAGGAAACGACTATATATGTGTACCGAGGGTTCCCAGTCTGACGACGGGGAATATTCTAAGCATGTGAATCCATGAAAGATACCAACGCTGGAGAAATGGAGTTACAGGTAAGAAACTACTCCCTTCCATACCTAAAAGGAAAGAAGCATTATTATTCGAACTAAACCGAACATAAGAACTGCATATAAAGACTGTAAAGCAGCAAACCTACGGAGTCGCAGCAGGCCTGGATTCCCACAGGGGGGCTTGCACCAGTGAAGTAACTTGGTCGCTGCTCGCCCCCACATCTACGTGCCCCTGCCACGAGGAGCAGCACGGAGAATCCACCTTTTACAATATTAAGGTGAGGAGAAGGCCCATGAGGGAGGAAGGAGTTGAGACCAAGGGAGGTGGGAAAACATAAAGACAATCTGGTATTGAATCCAGCTCTCCTATATTGCCGACCCATCTTTAACTAGAGGCATTACCAAGGGACTGGGAGAGGGTTCGAGAGTGCAAATCATCCAACCAGGGCTGGGTGGCGTCCCCGTGGATACCAGGTGAGCGTAACAGGAAAGTGTCAAAATGTTTGAATCTTTTGTTGAAACTATCCGGGACAGTTATTGGCAAATGGCGTTCCCCCAGGTCAAAAGGTCCAGGTTATAGAAAGGAATGCCTTGTGATTCGATCCAGAATGTATAATCTCGAAAAAATAAAATTGAATCATGATTGAGTGGTGTGTACACAGCGCATTTGTCGAGATGGGCATTATGCGAACTCCTTGTACAAGTAGTCCTTGGACCACTAGCCCCCCACGGTTATAGGCCAATTGCCTTACTGGACATTGCCAGTAAGATATTTTCCAAATGTGTGTTGCTCATACTGGAGGAGTGGGCTCAAAGTAAAAAATATCTTGATGCCCTCCTAAGCGACTTTATGGGGAGGGGTTAGTTGAGTAGATAGCAAATACAGATCTGGTACATCCTTCACAATCTTCAAAATTGTCTGTCTATTTACAACAAGTTGGCTTTTTCTTTGTGCTAAATGGTCCAGCAAAACATGCAGATGCGCAAAAAAGGAATTGGAGATTTCATCATCATCCGGATGTTTTTCGGGTGATTTTTTAAATTTTATTTCCCCTTCCTGTTTGCCTTGTTTGAGCAGGGTCTTAGAACTTAGTTTGTTTATTTATAAGTTCAAAGATCTGTAATTTGATAGATGTACTAACAGGACCTTCGGCCACCAACTGGGTTTGTACTGAGCCTCGTGTTTATTTTCCCCAATATAAAATATTGGGGCCCATTGCTCAGCAGAGGTTTTCTGAGCTTGCAGAGTGGAATTGTTATTTGTCACATTCTGAATAGTAGAAGTTGGCATCTCAACTTGGGTTTGGACATTCAAAGCCCTCAGTTTTGTGGGATTTTTACAAGATATTACAATTCCACTGTCTGTTTGCTGTTCCGCATTCTTCTGTCTAGGGTTATTGCCCACATTAGAGCCCTCTAACATCTGTGGATTGTTTGTTTGTACCAAGATATCTGAATTTGAGACCATTTGAGTTTCCACTGACAGAGCTTGTCAAATGACTTCCTCACCGGCAGCATGTTCCACAAAGGCGTTTGAATCCAAGTGTTCATCTTATTTATTTATTTACTTTTAATGCGCCGGAGCCCGCAGGCATCAGGGCGCAGAAAGAGAAGAAGAATCAATTCAGATACAGAAAGGTCAGGTCAAAAGGTAATTCAAAGAGCACTGTTTTCAATTGTTTCCTACACGTTGTGGGTTTCTGTCTGCACACAGATCTTTGGGAATACTATTCCATAATCGTGTTGCTTGTGCTTGGAAAGACCTACCAAGGCCCTTTACCCGTTTTCTCTTTGGGATAACCAGACATATGGACAGACATATGGATTCACTATGGATTCACATATGGATTCACTATGGATTCACTAGATCTGGTCATCCTCCTAGGGCAGGAGACACTGATGGAGTCCTTCAAATATTTTGGTGCATTGCCATAAAGGCATTTATACACCACAGTGCAAACTTTAAAGCGAATCCTGGCCTCCACCGAAAGCCAGTGTAGTTTCGTACGGTGCGTCAAAATGTATTCCCTCCTTGAGATATTTTATATGATGCGCACTAGACAAACTTTACCTGTACCAACCAATACTGCACTGCAGTAGTCTATTCGTTGCATCATCAACGCACAGACTATTTTAGTGCAATTTGCCTCTGAGACAAAAGGCTTCACTAACCTAAGTAGCCTCATGTGATATTGTGCTTTGTTTGTAATATTATGCACTTGTACATCTGCGTTAAGGGAAGCTTCAAGCACAACCCCTAAGGTCTTGACTCGGTTATAAAATGGCGTTTGTGTTCTCTTCTGTGACTCCAACCCAAGTCGAGCCCTTTGTTCCTCTTTTTGGCGGGCTTCTCCACAGAAGCCCTCCAAAGTGGTGCCACTCTGTCTGGGGTACTTAGGAGGGGTGGAGGGGGATTTAGGCACCCTGGACTGAGTTGTCTAGGCAACTCAAGTCGCACTCCGTCCTGATTGGCCCAAGTGGTGAGCCGGCCGGCTCACCACTTAGCATGTTTGAGTGACAGCTAGGCTGAGTGAATGGGGGTTTTCTGCATAAAAGCAGGGCTTTGGGGACTGGAACTTCAGATGTCGCCACAGGACCTAAGAATCCGACGAGGGAGAAGCTGAGCCGAACTGCCACAACGACACCGCCGGTGGAGCCCTGCTGGACCGTCTCACCACTTTTCCCAACGACAGAGGAGATCTCCCGCCGGAGAGTCTTCTTCCTTTGACTGGTGGGGATACCCAGTTTCACCGTCTTTTCGCCTTCACGACGTATCTCGTGGCCGCCTTGCCTGTGCCAAGCACCCCGGCAACCGGGATACCATGTTTTACCACTACCACGAATTAAAGGGTAATACCTTTAACCGGAAAACTCTGCGGCTGGTTTCTTCCCTGGCAGTGCAACGACCTTCATCTTTCCTCCAAGTCTCTTCCCCTGGACGACGAGACTTGCACCCACTGCCAGGAACAACTACCCCCACTGGAGGATCCTTCCCACTTAAGGTACCGTGTCTCGCCCGGCTTCCCTTGCCACCGACTGTACGGGGTAGATTTAGCCCCCGGCTTTCAAACCTGGGTTAGCCTGGGACACCCTGGCTAAACTTTTCTGAGCCTCTCTAAACTCTTTTCGAACTCTCTGCGAGACTTTGTAAGCCTAGTGTAACTGTGTGATCTTGGGCGCATTTGTGCTCTGCTCTCTCTAAGAGTGGGCCCAGTCTATGGACTTTGGCTCACAAGTGACTTTTGCTCTACTGCCTTGGTAATAGTGTTCTTAAGCCTTAGAGTGGTGTACCTTCCCATATTCTGTCTTTTTCCCTCCCTTCTTCATAAACTTATTGGAGTGCCATCTATAGTTAAGCGCTCATCTCTGTATGGAAATAAGTGGTGTTAACTAAGACTTCTCTGATAAGGAACAAGGGTTGTATATATTATAATAGTAATAGTGTTTAGAGTGTTTTACCATAAGAGTGCTCGAGTGTTTCAAACAGTGTTTTTAAATAAATAATGATATACTTTGATACCAAAGCTCTGGTCAGTGTTTGCTTGTATTGTTGTATCTGAGTGCCTATTGTGTATACTTTGCATGCTGCCTAACTCTTCTTGAGGGAAGTCTGACTGCTCAGCCACAGCTACCAGTTAAATCTGGGTGGTACAGACTGCTACCAAGTGGGTTTACTGCCAACACCTGTAGTCTTAAATCTTTTGCAGTGTTCCCCAAGGGAACTGCACAGATTTCTGCCTAACACCTATGACTTGTGAAGGTGAGATTCTTCCCTCTAAAGTGATCCTGGAATACCTTGGAATCGTTCTCCCGTTCTTAGTTTGTTTCACTAATTCGACATTTAGGGAAAGTTGTATCCCTGACTCTCTAAAAAACGTGGCAGTGACTCATTTATTAAAGTCAGGGCTGGAAAATAAGGTCTATACTCATTATAGACCCATTAGGAATGAGCTGTTTCTAATGAAAGTGGTAGATAAAGTCGCCACTCTTCAGTTACAAGAGAACCTGGAGAAATCACAAGTATTTCACCCTAGACAGTCTGGGTTTAGGTGCTATCATGGCACAGAAAGTGCCTTGTTGGACCTACAAAGTGAGATGCTTAAAATCATGGATAACAGCAAGGTCGGGCTGCTGATGCTATTAGATTTTTCGGCAGCCATCGACCTTGTTGATCATGGAAAGCTCATTGATCGCCTGAAGAATATTGCTGGCTGCTCTGATGAGGCAGCCTTTTGGATTAAATATTTTCTGCAAAACAGAATTTCAAAACATGTCTGGGGTGAAGCCTGCTCCAAACCAGAGATGTTGGGGTATGGTGTGCCACAAGGCGCATGTCTCCGCCCTGCCCTTTTTAACGTCCACTGTCGATCTTCTAATTAAGTTAGGAGTAAGCTTCTCTAATTATGCTGATGATACTCAACTGATTATAAATATTAGTGGAGACTATGAAAAAGATTCTAATTAAAATGTCTCTGATCTATGGCATCATTCAAAGCTAGATGACCGATAATGGCATGTGTCTAAATGTTACCGAAACCGAACTAGTGATTTATGGCTCTTCACAGGCACGCTCGAAACTTGATGTTAAATATTCAGACTTCACAATTCAAAATCATAAACACAAGGCTTCTGGTGTACTAAATGACTCATCATCAGTTCAAAGCCACTCAGTACAAACCCAGTTGGTGGCCTAAGGTCCTGTTAGTAGATCTATCAAATTACAGATCTTTCAACTTATAAACAAACTAAGTTCTAAGAACCTGCAGGCAGGCAGGCCCGCCTCATGTTCCCCCACCCAAACACCTGTGACGGCAACCTGCAGGCAGGCCCCCCATACTGGACACCACCTGCATGCCGGATGATGACATAGTGACACACGTTCACTCCATCGATGGCGTGCTCAGGACCTTGCATGCAGTGTTGTGACACCACCCTTCACCCTGTGCACACAAAACACACAGCAAACAACTATAAAACCATACACCTGGCCCACAAGCTACATCATCACAGATGATCACACGCAATTGCTGACTGCAACCACATCCCAGCATACACATCCCAAAAGTGTATGGCAAAGAGAGGCCCTACATGGCATGTGACCAAGTAATGTCAAAATACCCCATGTACAAATACTCACACCTCGAGGAAATGAAAAGCACCCTTAATTTGTGTCACATAAAGAGACATTGGCCTGGCGTATCACAGCATGAGCCTCAGTGAGCACCCAACACCTCAACATATCACTCTATAAACACACGAGTGACCCTCCCATGTGTGAAGGACATGACATGCAATCAAATCCCATGATAATCAGAATGCACATGTACACAAGTGTGCAAAGGTCCAAATACTCCCGGGAAGTGGAGCCGAGTGAAGACAGAAACATGAAACTTGTCAGGGCAGCTGACATTGAGACGGTGTACATGCCTGGGAAGTGGTGGCAGATGAAATGTGGTTGCGGTTGTGGCAGTCCTGCACATGTGAAGGACATCTGAAGAAAAAAACACAAAACGACAACAAAGATAATCTGCCCATCCATTGTCAATTCCAATCCTAAATGCAGACAGGAGTTGCAAACTGGCAGTAGGTGTCTGTTGGCATAGATAAACAGTCTACAGATGGTGCATGCCAAAGAACAAGTGCAGGTGTGCCAGTGGCGTGTGAGGGTCCTCATGACAATTTCATTGGGTACACAGCTGACGCTAGCAGAATTGCACAGGACGTCATTACGGCAGAGGAGTACCAGAAGTACAAGCACAGAGGATTGACTCATGATTGTGTACATGGCAATCATACAGTTCCCAAACAAGAAGTAGTGCAGCATTGGACTGTCCATGTGTAAAACCATAGCAATTGTTGAAATATATGAATTGCAAAGCAGGATGTCAAAGTACATGAGAGACAAATACATGATCACAAAGACATGGCTGCGAAGGTCCTTACATCAAGGTAATCCTGTGTAAGAATTGAAAACATTTCACACTCCCATCACTCACCAACCCCCCCGCCCCCCAACACACTGAGGACCAATACACAATGATGCTGCACATGTGAAATGAAATGCCACCACACGCTGCACACTCCAAGTGCACCTTACCACCCATCCATTGGTCATGCACACCAGAACATGCCCCATGAAAACATATGTCAAACATGATACATGCATGCATGTGTGCACACACATGAACAACATTGGTCATCAGGGACACAGAACAGAGTAAGGAAGAGTCAAACTTGCCCCAAACCATTGAGACCAAACAGCATTTTCAGTAACAATTTAAAAAATATATTAAAAACCAGTATTGAAGTTATACTTATTCAAATAAAATGACCAAAAAGTGCATGAAACAAATAAATAAAAGTTTTGCAAAATGAAAAAACATTGTATGGGAATTTTAAAAATCAAAGTGAGGGGGCGCTGTTGAGCAGCCTGCAAGATGGCTGCTTAGCTTTTTTGCCCCGTGGCCCGGCCGCTGTTCATCCGCCTAGATCAGCGGTTCTATATCTCATCCGAAGGAGAGTGCGAGAATCGTGCTGCCGGTGTAATTGGCGACACTTCGATATCTTTTGGACGAGGATTGGAGTCCGGGGGGTTCTGGTGTTGTGAAGCTCGCCGGACGGCTGAGGCCTCATTTGCCGCGTGATCAAGCCGCGGCCCTGGTCGCTGGGGCCCTCCGGGAGTTGGGTCTCCTGGCCGTCTGGCTGCCCTGCTGCCTGGGGTCCTGGCGCTTGAGCTGCACCCCGGAGTCTCTCCCGGCCGCCCGGCTTCGTGACCGGGCCTCGCACACCGCTGGGACGGCGCTTCCTCATCACGCCCCCGCTCTCCCTGCTGCCCACTACCTGGTGCCACCGCCGGCCTGGCCCGACTCCTCTTCCCGGCCTGCCTCCTGAGTGGGACGAGGGCGGGCGGGCCCGCCGACATTGACCTGCGGGGGCCGCCGGATCGGCTCCCCCCGCTGGACTGGTGACTTTGCGTGGGCTGGGCGCCCCGCTCTTGCTCCGACTGCCGGATTGTTGTGCCCCCTCGGGCCTCCTCGATTGTGTCCTCTACCTGCGGCCCTGACAACCCGTGGTCCCCGGAGGCGGCCGTCCTGACATCGTGGGTTGCCCGGCTCCTCCTCCCGCCTGTGCTGTGATCTCGGGCCCTGGAGCACAGGTGCCTTCATTTCCCCGACCGGCTCTCCCTGCGGCGCAGTACCTTCGGTTCGCCTGCACAACATCCCTCCTCCTGCTGCTCCTCCGGCAGCAGTCCATCGCACATCACACTGCAGGGCCCGCTGGGGTCGACCCCCGCGGCTCGGACGCCTGGCCTTCCCGTCGGGCGGCTTCTCCTCCGGGCTCCCCGACCCCGTGAGGTGGCCCTGGTCCTCCGGTGGTGGTGTCATGGGCGCTACTCCCGAGGGGCCAGGACTGGCCCAGCGCCCTCGGAAGCAGACCCGTCTTCCACTACTCCAGACCCAGCAGACCCCTACAGGGGCCCTTGGCTCATGAAGGGTTTCAGTCCCGGCGCCATAGGCGCCGGGCTCATATTGATAAACTGTGTAATAATGCTTGGGTGGACTTACCTGAGGCAGACCATGCTGCATATTTACCCAGAACAATCCAGTCTGGTTGAAGTCTCCAGCCATCAGGGCTGGGAGGAACTATTCCCTCCATTCAGGAACTCTTTTCTTACCTGGGTGGAACCGGTGGAAGAACACACACTGGAAGCACTTCTCTGCTATTTAAACCACGCCCGATGGAAAACACGTGCTTCGCGTTATTCTGCAGCAGCAGCAGGTCGCTCACCGAGTCGGCTCCTGCATTCCAGGTCCAGAGTCATCTTCAGCTTCCGCGCAGCAACCTGTGGATGAAGAAAGACACAGAACAATACTTACCAGATCCCGGAATCCAGTCACCGGCAAAACCTGCAAAGAATAAACATAAGGTTAGAAAAGTGCAACTCGCTCGCAGCCGCGCCCGCTTACCTGATCCATCCGTGATTGCAACGGAGCTAACCGCGGCCTTCTCTTCGGCAACTTCTCTGCACCTGAAAGGCAAAGGACATAATTGAAAAGGGGTTCGGGTGAAGGCAGTCGCATTCATCTTAACTTACCAGTTTTTGCACGCGCAGAAGCGGCCGCATCAACCGCAGCATCCCGGCACCTGAAAACTAGAAAAAGGACATTATTAGAGGTGTCATTAAAAGTGGCCAACGATCATTATACTTACGTGCATCGGCACGTGCAGTGGCAACCGATATAAAGCCTGCAGCATCCCGGCACCTGAAAACTAGAAAAAGGACATTATTAGAGGTGCCATTAAAAGCGGCCAACGAACATTATACTTACGTGCATCGGCAGGTGCAGCGGCAACGGAAAACTACGCCCACAGCATCCCGAGGCCTGAAACAAAGGAAAAGGGACATTATTGAGGTGCCCATCTTTTAAAGCCTAAAGACTACAGTATACTTACAGGCATCCGCTCGTGCAGTAACGGTGGCATCGCTCTTCGGCATCCCAGCACCAGTGCCACAACTAAGGCCGCAAAAGACTTGAGTCTCAACACTGAACTCATCCAGTGACGTAACTGGAATCCACGCACCCCTGCACCAGACGCAGGATGGAGAGGTCAGCATTTATACGCCTAAGGTGAGAGCTCGCCGAGACAAGTAGAAAGCTAGGCTGTGGGAGAAACTGGCGATTGGTGGGAGAAGGAATCCCATCAAACAGTGATTAACCCTTTTTCTTCCACCTGCAGAAAACTTACCCTGCAAGTCAGACATTCGATAAGAGGAAGCCGAGTCCTGAGAGTCGTCCGAGCTCTACGCTTCTCAATTGAAGAAACGATAGCAGCCCAGCCGGGATCAGCGCCTCCGTGGGAATCAGGTGAGCGTTACAGGTGGCAGGGCTCTACGGCTGGTCCCCCCTGGGCTGCCCACAGATCCTGGTGGGGCCGTGCTGGACTTGGCCCGCTGCCGGCACCATATTCACCAGTCTGCTGATCACAGGTGAGGAGTAGGGGGCCCATCACTGTTGCTTACTGCTCCCTCCAACTTATCAATCCTGGGGATGGTGGCCTTGCGGAGCACCATTGCCCCCACATTTGCCTGACTGCTGTGAGACTATCGGCCTGAAACTTTGCTGAGCCTGCACTACGGACGGCCCGTGGGACATTGCTCTGGTCCTGCTGTTCCCAATGCCGCCTTCTTCTTGTCACCCTGCCGCCTGGGGCACCTTGCCTGCTGTCCCAGGTACAGCATCCTCCTGCTGGCGACCCTCGCCCGCCTGGCGCCCTGGGCCCGTGGTGAGCTGCACGGCGGGCACTCTCTGTTAGCGACCCAACTGGATCTTTGATGTGCCTGTCTCGGCGGTCTCCCCTCTATAATCCCCTACCACTCCTGCCAGCTGGACGCACTGCTCTTTCTTGCACAGTGATACCTGCACCCTGCAACGCACCTGCCTACTGTATACCTCGCTCTCATCCCTATACGGCGGTTGGCCCTGCGTGGGTTGGGAGGCTTGCCCCCTCCTGTAGCCCCTATCCCCAACTGCCCTGTGGCCTGGTACGTGCATTCTGCTTAACTACCCTCTGGGATCTTGGTGCGTCGCCAAATGTGTCTGGCAAGTCGCGTAGGGCCAGCAAAACCGGGGCGATGGACAAATATGCCAAAAACCTCTCTAGACAGGAGCAGGGAGGGGCCGCCTTGCCTCAGGACGACCCGGATACTCCCTCATCTTCCCCTCAGCCAGACCTTACAACATTGATGGAGTCTATGGCTAAGAACTTTGCGTCGTTTCATGAAAAATTAGATGACATCAACGCCAGTGTAGCGTCACTACGCACCAAATTGGACCAGCATGGCACTAGGCTGGTTGAAGCCGAGACCAGGATTGGGGCCAATGAGGATGAGGTGCACATGCTCCAGAGCACGGTGTCTGACTTGGTGCGCGATATGAAGCAGGTCAAGACGAAGTGCGACGACTTAGAGTCCAGGTCCCGCAGGAACAATATCCGCATTGTGGGGGTCCCGGAGGCGGCCCTCAAGGGCAAAATGGAACATGCTGTTGAAAATCTCCTGAAAGACCTTTTGGGCAATCCTCAACTCTCCCCGTTTTTCACTATTGAACGTGCTCATCGCGCACTGGCCCCCCGTCCCAAGCCGGGCGATTTCCCCAGACCAATCATCGCCAAGGTTCTCAGCTTCAGAGATAGGGATCACATTCTACTTTTGGCTCGTGAAAAGGGTGAACTGAAATTTGAGTCCCAGACAATCCGCATCTTTCCCGACTTCTCTGTCAACGTCCAAATGGAGCGCAGACAATTCAATGGTGTGAAAAAACTGCTCAGGGAGAGGAGGGTGGAATACGCCATGTTGTTCCCCGCAAGGCTTAAGCTCACCCACCGCAATAAGTTGTACTTCTTCACAGTCCCAGAGGAAGTAGTGAAATTTATTGAGTCCCAAATTCCTCTCCCTGGCCCAATTGACGAACCATCGGAGGAGGGTTGAGCTGGTATGTTTTGCCCCCGAGGCCTGAATCCTTTATTGTAGCGGTGGCTTCCTCGCCATCTGCATTTGCCTTGCTATCTCATGAATCCTTTGTCTTGCATATCCTTTGTTTGTTGTAACTTTTTGTAATGTCTCCTGAAACTTAATATGTGACACCGGGGTACGATCTACGGTATATTGCACCGACAATTGGGGACCTCTATTTCTATACCTTCTGTTAACCGTACTCTGTTGTGGTGTCTCCTGGAAACGTACCATGTTTACCGCTGTACGGTACACGGTGTATACCACCGATCTGTCATCTCAGTCGGGCCCACGGCAGCAGCGACCCCCGCTGCAGCTGCAACGCCGAGTTTGGCTTGTTCTGATCTTTGGTTGTGCCCCAGTTGGGTGTGTGAGCAAGTGGTGCCCTGTTGGGTTTGGCACGCTTGCCTTGGTTCTCTGGGTGGGTATTTGGGCACTGCTGTGTTGGGGGAGGCAGTGAGGGGGGGGGGGGGGTTCAGTTATGGGATGTTATGGTAAAAATGGCGAGGTAGCAGTAGCTCCTGGCGCGATGCAGCGTGTCTTTGTATGGGTGGCCGACACTTATTCGACAGACTATGTCACGCGTTACTGGAATCCCCCCTAAAACGCTACTGAATGGCTGTTAGGCTAATGTCATGGAATGTCAGAGGGCTCAGCAACTTCACGAAGGCGCGCAGGATTACTGCATATGTCCAGCGACACAGGGTCAAAATTCTTCTCTTGCAAGAAACCCACGCCCTCGCACACCTCTCGTCCTCTCTTGCCCCGGCATGGGGCCCCAACAAATATTACACGGTGCACTCCTCACAGTCCAGGGGTGTCCTTACCTTGATTCACAAGTCCTTGGAATTCTCCCTGCGCACCAGCCACATAGATACTGGGGGCAGGTACGTGATCCTCCACTGTTTCCTTGCTAATACTGAATGCCTGCTCGTTAACACATACGCCCCGAGCATCGATGCACCCGATTTCTTTGATCGCATTATTGACATCCTCCTAAGATATGTCGAGGTTCCAATTATCTGGGGAGGGGGCATGAATCTCATTCTAGACTCCGAGTTGGACAGATCCGGAACTGCAACCAGGGTGGTGTCCAGGGCTGCTCGCCGCCTCCATGCACACATGGTAACAGCTGGTCTGGTCGATGCCTGGAGAGCATTCTACCCATTGTCTAAAGAGTATACATTTTACTCCTCTGCCCATGACAGTCACTCCAGAATCGATCTCTTCCTTCTCTCTGCTGGGCTCATGGGCAAAACACTTACCACACAGATTCTGCCGCGCACGCTGTCCGACCACTCCCCGATCACATTGGACATAGCTCTGCACCCGGCCCTCCCCCATCACTCTAACTGGCGCTTTAAGTCAGAGGCACTTCAGAATATTGTCTTCAGGGCCGACATCCTTGCTGATATCACCTTGTTTTTTGATAATAACAAACATGACACAACAGATGGGGTGAGATGGGAGGCATTCAAGGTTTTCAATAGAGGCATGTGTATCTCCAGGGAGGCTGGGGTCCTGAAAGACATTAGAAACTCTTTACGCCGCTCTGAGTCCAGATTTAGGGGGCTTGAGTGTGAGTACGCTGCCACCACTTCCCCGCCGAAGCTGGCACAGATACGTACTGAACTGGATACGTTTGAGTCCCTCGCCCTCAGCGAGATAAGATACCTTGCCCGGCCCGTTGCGGCCCGGAGGTACGGGGAGGGGGAGAGGCCGGGTCGTACCCTTGCCCGTCTTGTCCAGACCGAGGGGGGCAGAGCCCGGATTGATAGTATCATCGACAATAACGGAGTGCGGCATTGGTCCGATCGGACCATTCTTGAGACCTTCACAGATTTTTACGCTACCCTCTATGCCCGACAGCGGGAGCACAGCCCGCAGGATCTGAATGCCCTCCTTGATCGCATCCCAATGTCCCTCATATCTTTAGCTACTAAAGAACAATTAGATACACCCTTCACCCTTGATGAGATCGCCTCGGTCATCTCCACCCTCCCTAAGGGGAAAGCTCCCGGCCCAGGCGGCCTAACTGCCGAGTTCTATCAAGAGCACGTTGCCCTTCTTGCCCCGCGGCTTCATGAGGTTTGGGTTGAGTCACTGCGCCTTGCCACCCTTCCCCAGTCCCTGCGTGAGGCTGTCATCACCGTGCTCCCCAAGCCGGGTAAGCCTCTTGATGAATGCGGCTCCTACAGCCCCCTGTCCCTCATCAATACCGACACCAAAATTTTCGCCAAGATCATAGCAAATAGGTTCCTCCCCATCATGAAATATCTGATCCACCCGGATCAAAGTGGTTTTGTTCCTGCCCGCTCCACTGCCTTAAACATTCGGCGGTTGTTCAATGTTATCTCTAGGATAGACCCCAAAGCCAACGCGGTTGCCGTGACGCTACACGCCCAAAAGGCGTTCGACATGGTTTCATGGCAATACCTGTGGGCGGTGCTGGAGAAGATGGGGATCGGCCCATACATGATGGCCTGCATTAAACTGCTATATACTAACCCCGTGGCCAGAGTCCTGGTTAACTCTCACCTTTCAGCTCCCTTCACCCTCCATAGAGGGACGCGTCAGGGTTGCCCATTTTCTCCCCTCCTGTTCGCGATGGCTCCTGTTCGCGATGGCTATTGAGCCCATGGCGGATAGTGTCAGAGACAACCATACCCGCAAAGGGATACGGCTACGGGACACCCCCGAAATCATATCACTTTATGCGGACGAGGTGCTCTTGTACATTAGAGACCCTTCGGTCCATCTCGACCCGATCATTCGTGAAATAATCAAATTTGGCACATTCTCGGGCTTCACTATAAATTACACTAAATCAGAAATCTTTCCCCTCACACCCGCAACTTCCCAACCTGCATGCGAATTCCCGCTCAAGTGGGCCCCCGAGGGCATCATATACCTGGGGGTCCAGGTGTCCCTCTCGAAGTCCTCTCTATTGGCTGACAACTATGGGGCGGCCGCGCAATATACTGAGACTTGGATGAAAAGATGGTGTAACCTTCCCCTCTCACTATCAGGGAGGCTGTCCCTAATCAAGATGATCATAGTCCCAAAGCTCCTATATATATTTGCTAACGTCCCACTCTGGCCCGGGAAACAATACTTTGCGGACTTGCATGTGGGGTGCGCTCGCTTCCTGTGGTATTCCGGTGCCGTGCGAAGGAAGTGGCAATTTTTGACTCTGCCCTACGAGAAGGGGGGCTTCAATGCGCCGGATCTTACTCAGTATTGGATAGCCGCACAAGCTCAGCACGCCACACACTGGTACCAGCACCAGGACCCTCCTCCCCATGTTAAGCTTGAGATCCTCGCGACTGCGGAAGTAAATGTCATGTCTCTTATCCTTTTCCACTCGTATCGCTCGGACGCCCCTGCTGACCCGATGGCCTCCACTATCAGAGCGTGGCGACAGGTTCTGCTGCCCCACTCTGGCTCCCCCCCGTACTATAAATGGCTTCCCTTGTGGTCGTTCCCTGGCCTCACCCCCACACAAGATAAGCTGTTTATGCGCCACTGGTTGGACCTGGGATACAGATCATTCTCCGACCTGTTCCGCGATGGGAAATTTATCACCCCGCATACATGGAGGCCAGGGCACTCCAAGTCCTCTTTGAAGCTGCTGCAATACTTTCGACTCAGAGCGGCTCTCCAGGACATGTGGCCTTCGTATCCGGATGAACCCCCCCCCCCGCCCCCCCCGAGTCCCCAGAGATTTGCTATATTGCGAATTCCGCAGGGGGCAGGAGCATAGTGTCCGCCCTGTATAAAATGTTGATGGCGCGAGCTGCAGAACCCCCCCATGCTGTCCGGGATGCTTGGAGCCGCGATCTGGGTTTGGACATCACAGATGGTATGTGGACCAAAATGTGCATGCATACACGCAAGGTTTCACTCAATTCTAGGGTTAGATGCGTTCAATACAAGTTACTCAATCGCCTGTATTACACTCCTCACGCGGTTGGGAAATTTGCACGGGACCACTCCCACTCCCACTCCTGTCAGAGATGTAGATCCAGCAATGCGGGCCACGCCCACATGTTCTGGTCTTGTGGGGCATTGGCTCCGTTTTGGGAGGCGGTGCTTGGGGCTCTCTCTGAGATGGTGGGGTTTCGTATTGACCCTGACCCCCTGTCTCTACTATTCAGGCTCTGGGAGGGGGCTGATGCGAAGCAGGTTGATAGATTTCTGAATGTGGCTGCGATAGTGGCCAAGAAATGCATTCTGCAGTGTTGGAAACGGCGATCCCCCCCCTTCACTAGAAATGTGGTTGAAAGCCCTTACATGGACACAAATGTGTGAGGAGGACTATATCAACATGTTGCCTGGGAATGCTCGACCTAAAAATGTTTGGACTGAGTTTTGTAGCTACCTGAACAGAGGGGTTGATTTGGAGCTTCTGTCTTCTCCCTTATCTCCTGAGCAGGGATCGATCATGCTGTAAATTGAATGGCCCTGCTGTAATGGACCTGCTGTTATGAGCGTGTGCGATTTCTCTGTTGCGCCTGTGCATTGTCACCTACTCTTCAAATATGAAATGTGTGTTGTTGCTGTAACATGTACCGTGCCAGCTACTGCTTCTTGCCAATAAAGAAAAGTTTAAAAAAAAAATAATAATCAAAGTGAAATATGAGGTCCATGTCCAGAAATGAATATCCAAATGAAAACAAAAATTTAAAGAAAACTATTCCTTCATCTTGAACACAAAAGGATCCAAAAATATGCAAACTTTTCACAAATATGAGAGGTCCATTGTCCCAAACGCATGTTGAAAACATGATAAAACATTCCTGAAAAATTGAATAAAACAACTATATACAAAAAGTGGAGCACAGTCCAAAAACTCCAAAAAAAGGGAAAAACAAATGAAACTTACACCTAAATAACTATATAAAATGGCAGCGGGCTAGTCCTTCTCCTCACCATGCTCCCCCATAATCTCTGCCATGCATCATCGAACACTGCGTCCACTTCCACTAAGCGGGCCTCCACTTCGAGGGCTTGCAGGGACTCCAACATGCTCCTCTCAAACTCCCTTCAGGTCTCCTCTAGGACCTCAGCCCGCCTCTGCCCAATGCGGTGAAATCTCCGCCCTGGCCATGGTGAGTCTAGCCTCCTTTGCCCGCTGCCGCTCTGCCCTGATTTGCTGGCCCAAACGCCCCAACACGGAAGACATCCTTGTTGTAAGGTCCACAGTTGCCTCCTGCCTCATGGCTGATAACTGCCTCTATGCTATTGAAAGCCCTGAGTCTTGTAGCCTCCAACTTCGAGCCTGCTGCTGCCAAATAGCCCAGTGCCTGCGCCTCAAGTACAGCCTCCAGGATGATGTCGACCCCCAGAGCCGTCGTGCACGTGCCCTGCTCCTTGGTGCCTGCTCTTCCTCCATTGCCAAAGCTCCTGTCCCCGGCTGGATCTGCGTGGTGACCACCTCGGCTGTTCCAACTTCGACTTCCGACTCGGGCAGGGATGTGATCTCCACCAGACTGGCTGCCGGGGTTGGGACAGGTACACAGGGGGCGCTGATGGTATCTGTGCCCGAAGACGGCAGGGAGGACGACTGGAGCACAGAGGTGGAAGACTAGAAGGGGGGGTCACATAAGTGGCCTGCCGACATACCCATTGCGAGACCAGGAAATGTGCTAGCCAGTTCAAGAGACGGCAGACCTCATTGTGACGACGTGCAAGCCACCGATTGGCAGCCTGCACATCATCACGGATGGTGCCTGTCTGCCTCATGACACCGGCTAGCACAGGTTCCAACCTGTCCCGAAACGCGACATCCACAGGTATTGGTGTTTGTGTGGAAATATCTGCCACCTGTGGATGGGTACACACTGAAGCATGCCTGCAGGTGCATACTGGGGCAGGAATAGGCACAGGCCCCTCCACGGCGACCTGCACTGCCTCCTGACCCTAATCCTGGACTGCAGCAGTCACACCCACGTCATCACCCCCACCGGCCCCATGTGCTGGGCTGATGCAGCCTCCTCCTCCTCCCCCACTAAACTGGATGCCTCCCCACCGTCTTCTGCAGTGTCTTGCCCCTGTGTGGGCTGAGGGGTCCACAACCACCTTCGCCCTCTTGGACCTACCCTTAGCAGCTGGGGCTGTTGGCTCGGACGCAGCTCCAGTCTCCTCACTCCCTGAAGATGACAGTACCTGGGAGCGTGACTGTGCCTTGCGTCTGTGTCTGGTGGAGGCATCCCTGCTGCTTTGTTCGACAGCACCTTCTCCGCTCGTCTTCCATCGTCGCTGTGGATAGGGAGACATTGAACACAAGCATCAGGGTTCTGAACATATGTCTGTCAGAAAGCAAATGTACATGAGTTGCATCGTCGCAACCATCATCACCCTCCACGACACACAGGTCAGTGCAATGAAGACACATGCACAATCATGTCTGTCATTCACAACAGACTATCACATCCTTGCACAACTCACTGTCTGCACCTCAAAATTGTGCAATCACCTGATATGACTCATGGCGCAGGCCATGGAGCTAGCACATCAGAGTGCACAAGAGGTCGATTTGGCAGCATGACTCAATCACACAATCTAATGCTCAAGCGACATGCATTCTGAAGTGTTGGCCAGTCACACACTCACTCTTCAGACGCATGCACATATACACCATGCATGTCCATGATGTTGCCAAAAGCACACGTGTGACACCTCTGACACGGCCAAGTCCAGACACATGAAATCAACCATGTGCACGTCGTTACATGCTGCCGCGCATCACACATTGCTACACAACGGGCGTACAGCGCTGTGTAGAACTGCTCCAGGACACGCTTGTCGTGGTGAACCTTGTTGCAGGTCCTGGCTTTGAAGTCCTCCCAGCGCTTGTGAACATGGATGTAGTCGCAGGGTGCCACCCCCTCTGCGTTGATGGCACCCACGATGCCCGCCCAGATCTTCATTGGTCCTTCCTTGCCGACTTGCGATGGTCCGGGGAAGAGGGCATCATAATGCACCAGGACTTGCTCCACCAGGATGTCAAATTCCCTGGCTGAGAAGCTGACAGCCCTCTGCGTCGCTGCCAGGGGTGGGGGGGTTCCACTTGCCTCCGATGATGTTGCTTCAGACATGGCAACCCCCTACGCAGGTGTGGGTGAGCAAGGTGGTCCTGGTGCTGGGCTGTGGAGCGGTGGTCTGGCACGTTGGAGTCTTCTGGATCAGAGGATGTGGTCACAGGTCCAGCGACAGGAGCTCTGGCAATGGCTGTACAGCAGGCACCAAAATTGCAGGGCACGTGGGCAGCAGGCACACAGTGGGCAGGCAGCAGCAGATGGCTCATAGAAGGCAGATCAGGGCACTTGGAGGCTGGTAAATTGGCTGGTAGGCAGGATCGTGGGTCTTCCGTGTTACTCACGTGGCCAGCCGGAAACACAGTGACTCTGCACGTGCGGAAACAGCTTGTTAGCATGGATTTAGAGGAAAGGGTCTACGCGCATAAGTTACGCGACACACGCTGGACGTTGGGCGTCAACGTACAGTATCTGGATAAATCAGTGCGTAAGAGACCATCACACGCTTGTGCTAGCGATAGCGGACGGACGTGTGGACTTCTGCGATTCTAGCGTTTCCACGCGATCTCTACCCTACAGTGAGAGTGCGCTAGATTCTAGCGTTTTCATGCGACCTCTACCCTACAGCGAGAGTGCAAGCTCTTTCTTTTGGTGGAGGAGTTGCCTCTGTACACAAGTGCGTGCATTTTGATTTATGTTTTTGAGGCTGACTGTGAGTCGCGTACTCATTTTGCATACTGTGGTTTCCCCCGTGTCTCGCGTACCCCTATTTTCAAGGTCATACTACCCTATGTATCCTTCGCGTACACAATTTGTTGTGTTGGTGGGTGACACAGTGTACTGCGTTAGGTTACTTTACACATGGGTTAACGAGGGGTCGCGTACACAATTTTAGTTTTCGGGGTGCCTGTGCGTTACACAGCCCGTTTATTTTTCCCCAGGGGTTACATTGAGCCTTGCAGGAGCACACTGGTACGTTTAACATCACGTACACTGCCCCCTCACTGACATTGCCCACAACAATTGATATCTGCGCCTCCCATTGCACAATTCCATCAGTGCCACGAGTGTGAGGCCAACAAGTTGGAAGGGTGGCCAAGGTGGACATGGCCGATGTGGCCAGGGACATACAGGGAGAGAGGTGCCCCCCCACCAAACAGGGTCAGGGAGATGCAGCTGATGCTGACATCCCCAGCACCCAGGGTCCCTGGCAGCTGTGTCATCTGCTGTCCTTTCCAGCCAGGGTCAGGAAGCTGCAGGGGCAGCTGCAGCACCCGCCGCCCAAGCTCAGGGTCACAAAGCCAGCCATGTTGTGGTCCAGGCACAGGTCCACATGGACCCAGGTGCAGTAGTCCCGGTCTCCAAGGGGAAGGGACGTGTTGGGAAAGTGGAAGCCACCAGCACCAGGGGTACCAGAGCAGCACTTTCATCTGCTGTCCCTACCAGCCAGGGTCAGGAAGCTGCAGGGGCAGCTGCAGAACCCGCCGCCCAGGTTCAGGGTGTCCTTTCTGAGACCCTTTGACTCCTACCTCACCCCTTGTTTCCACACACTCCTCACCTGAGCTGCTTCAGTCGAAGCTTTTGGAGGACAGGTTTCGTCTGGCGAGGTAGTCTTTCTCCTTTTTAGATGGTAAATGCCTGTCACGGAGGGAAGCCACAGTGAATGCTGATGGAACAGCAAGCCTGTGGCTCCCTTTCCGGGAACAAGCCGAAAAATAAGGAAAAAAGCCAAGCGGCAGAAAAAACCCTTATTTGGTACCGCAATGCACTCTGTCCGACTCCAAGTAGGAACTTCCGAAGAGGTGCTGCAGACGGGGAGGAAGACTGTAGCAGGAAGCGGCACGGACCAATTGGCGAGGAGGATCCGCAGCAAACGTTAAACAGGTAGGTGTGGTTGGAATCCAGTGCTACCAGGCTGAACACAAGAAGCACGAGTCACAGGTAAGTGGAGGAAAAAGAAAGGGGAAAAAAACATGAACTCTGACAGGAGTAGGAACCTGGGAAAGGAGAGGAAGGGAAAGAAAGCAGAGAGGGAACCGGGCTCTGGGTCTCGGAGGAAGGAGACGCGAGCGGGGCGAAAAGCCGGGGGAAAAAACAGGTAAGAGGCAGCAAAGTAGTGGAGCGAAGGAAACTTCGTACAGAGGACGAAGACAGTAGGAGGTAAGAAAGCACTGACGTTCCGAGCGGAGAGTCAGCAGCAAGCGTAAACCCGGAAGCTGGGAAAACAATCCAGTGGGGGTTGCAACGCAGTGTCCGCTGGGAGGAGGAGGAATAAATACTCCCGGCGGGCTCTGCGCTGGAACGGCAGCTAGAGCCGTGAAAATAGAGTAAGGACTACTAACCTCTAAACCCATACTGCAAGCGGCGGCCGATGACAGTATGCCCCCCTCCAGTGCAGGAAAACCCTGGCTTACCTGGATGTAAGCGGTGGAATCTGGCAATTAACTGAGGGGCATGTACCTGCGAAGCGGGTTCCCAAGAGTCCTCCGACTCGGGGTAGCCCTTCCAGGACAGCAAGCATTCCAAACGGCCTCTATAATACCTAGAGCCCTGTGGAGGATACCTCATATTCATCCTTGTTCTTCTCAGGGGAGAGAACCTGACCGGAAACCGTTCTGCGGTGTGGGTCAGCTATGAAGGGTTTCGGGAGGGAAGAATGAAAAACCGGATGAATGGGACTGAGGTTAGAAGGGAGCTGATGCCGATATGTGACAGGATTGATTCTAGAGAGGATAGGGAAAGGACCCACGAAGCGAGGAGATAGTTTAGAGGGATGTGTCCATCTGGGTAAGAACCTGGTGGACAACCACACCTTGTCGCCTGCCTTCAACTCCGGGCATTCTTTACGATGTTTGTCGGCCTGTCCCTTATTGTGCCATCTACTCACTTCCAGGCTTTGCAAAGTGGAGGCCTGCGCTGCTGCAATGTTATGTAGAACTTGTTCCGCTGCTGGGGAGTTGGTGAGACTGGGAACAGTGAGCTAGAAAGCTTTGGGGTGAACTCCATAGGTACAGTAGAAAGGGGAAAGGCCTATAGCTGAATGCTTGGTGTTGTTGTAGGTGAACTCCGCTGTAGGAAGCAGGGAAAACCAATCGTCGTGGTATCGATTTACGGAACATCTCAGATACTGCTCCAAAGTGGCATTGAGGCATTCGGTCTGGCTGTTAGTTTGAGGATGAAATCCTGAGGAAAGTGCTCTTTCTATACCTAATCTGGCACAAAGAGCCTTCCAAAACTTTGAGATGTATTGGCTCCCTCGATCTGAAATAATCTTATCCGGAATCCCATGTAATTTGAAGATGTCTCTGGCAAAAACCATCATCGCGGCGCTGGGTAGACCCAGGAGGGGAGAGAAATGTACCATTCTTGAAAACGTATCCACCATGACCATTATACACGTACATGAGTCAGACAATGGAAGATCCGCTGTGAAATCCGTGGATATTAGCTCCCAGGGTCGAGTGGGGAGTTCCGCTTGAGTAAGTAGTCAAGGGGTTTGCCTGTAGGATATTTGGCTCTGGCGCAGATAGGACATGCTCGTACGTATTCCAATGTCTCCCTTCTCAGATTGGGCCAGAGGAAAGCTCTTGAGATTAGCTCCATGGTACCTTCCGAGCCTCTGTGGCCTGCAGTGCGTGGATTGTGGCACCAGTTTAATATTTTCTGTCGTAACGGACCTGCTGGGATGTACAGTCGATTCTTGTAAAATACCCAGCCATCCTTCTCTTGATAGTGAGAATTGGGGTGAAAGGGTAATCGGGCAAACTCTGGCATGACCGCGGCCTTCACCTCTTGAAGAAAAGAGCTTACTAAGACCAGGATCTGGTTTCTCTGAAACAGTGGCTCAGTGCGATCCGATGTCTTCTCCCTACTCGAATCCTGCGTAAGCCCACTCTGTCAGCCCACAGGGTATCTACAAAGTTACCCACAGCTCCGCAGTCCATCAGAGCTAAAGACTCAGCTTCCTTACCCTCCACTTTGAGAGCCACGGACAGAACCATGAGTCTCGAATCTTCTTTGGAATCCGGAGCTGAAACTGAGAGAGAAACGTAGCGACGAGAAATAGAACCTGATGACCCTCGGAAGCCTGTCCCTACTGGCGCCGAGGGTAGTCGTTTTCCGATCTCTTGCTGGGTACCTCTAAGCAGTCCTTCAAGAGATGCTGATCTGAACTACAGTATGCACATAGTCCTTTTTCTCTCCGTCTTTCCGCTGCTGATAGGGGTGTTCTTGTAGCTCCAATTTGCATAGGTTTGTCTGAAGACTTTGTAGGAGAGTGTGAAGGGGAAGGATGTGGAAGGGGTTCCGGCAAGGATCCTGAAGTGCGTTGCTTGTGACGTTCTGATTTTCTTTCCTGGAGTCGAAACTCTGAGAAGAGCAGCAGCGAGTAGATCAGAAAAAGTTGGTGAACAGGGAGATCTGGCTAGTTCGTGTTTGATCTCCTCCCGTAAGCCCCTCCGAAAAATTGCGTACTGGGCTGGTTCCGGCCAACCAGCCCCAGCCGCCAAGGTCTTAAAGGAAGAAATGTAGGATAAGACGTCCAAACAACCTTGTCTGACGTCCAACAAGTCCTCACAGGCGGTAAAAGATAGCTCAGGTCTTTCAAAGGTCTGTTTAAGCAGGTTCTGGAATCCCGCAAAATCCTGCAGTATTGCATTGGCACTGGTTATCAATGGAGTTGCCCACGCCAACGCATTCCCAGTCATATTTGAGATTAGAAATCCAACTTTAGCCTGGTCGTTAGCGAAAGTGTGGGGTCTAAAGGTGAAATGTACGGTACAAGCCTCCAGAAACTTTCACCCTTTTGGGAGAACCGTCAAACTTTCCCGAGGAGAGTGGCATGGGAGGTAATTCCATTGGAGGATGTTCTCTAGCCAACACCATTTGTTTAAGAAGGGCATTCTCTGTCTTCACTCCCTGTAACACTACGGACATAGCTTGAAAGGCTTTCCAAAGCTCTTGAACTTGTTCTTCCGCCAACATCTTGTTATTTATTTTTATTTATTTTATATATTTGTTACACGCCCAGACCCTCGGGTGTCACGGCGTGGTTATAAGACAGCTTAGAAATTAGTAAAATTCAAAACATTACATTACATGAAATAAATTACAGCGTATTCACAATTAGAGTATTCACAGCAATATACAATGGACTAAATATTCACAACCGTATATGATGGACGGGGTCCTATCTTTGGGTGCTAATATTGGTTGAATAACCATGGTTTTAACTGTTTCTTGAAGACCGTGAATGAGGGTGCTTTTTTGATGTTAATGGGTAAGGAGTTCCCGTGTTTGGGGGCTAAAGTGGTGAAGCTGCTGCCCCCTGCTCTAGTGGTTTTGAATCGAGGGGGGTCCAGGAGGAATTTGTCATTGTATCCCAAAACCGACATGAGATTACTTAGATCCAGAGTATTATTGAGGTAGATAGGTCCTTTTTTGGTGAGGCATTTGTGGGTGATGCCTAATGTTTTAAAGATAATTCGGGCTTTGATAGGGAGCCAGTGAGCATCTTTCCTGGTCTTGGATATATGGTCTGATTTTTTTAAGCCTATGGCTGCCCTCAGGACTTTATTTTGCAAAAGTTTCATTTTGGCTAGGTTGGTGTTGGAGGTACCCAGTAGTAATACATTACAGTAGTCCAATTTCGATAGGACTAGAGCTCTGGCTAGGGTGAGGCAATTTGCTGGGGTCAGAAATTGTCGGCTGAGCGCAATTAATTTGGAGGTGTAGGCCATTGAGGATGAAAGTACATTGATCTGTTTAGTCATAGTCAGGCTAGCATCGATGTACACGCCCAGTGTTTTTACTTGCTTCGATACTGGTATATTGGTACAGTCGATATTGATGGTTGAATATTCTGGCTGAATGGTTGCTATTTTGGCTGGAGATCCTACGATGAGGATTTCTGTCTTCTCATCGTTAAGACATAGGCTGTTTAATGCCATCCAATTTTGTATGATGATGTAGATTTTATTGATAATGTATCCTGGTCATAGTTGCCTGTAAGAGGTATGAGGATCTGGGTGTCATCTGCAAAATTTGTGTATATGACACCCATATCGTCAAGTGCTGAGAACAGGACCTTGGTATATGCGTTGTACAGCGTGGGAGAAAGGAACGAGCCTTGAGGTACTCCTATGGGGACTGGGATGGGGTTGGCTGCTTCTTTGCCTATGGACACTCTGGAGGTGCGGTCGGTTAAGAAGGATTTCACCCAGGCAGTGGCTGCCCTGGAAAAATTGAACTCCCGGGCAAGTGAGTTACAGAGTTTGTCATGGTCCACCAGGTCGAACGCGGCTGAAAGGTCCAACAGCAGGAGAATGCAGAGTTTCCCTGAATCTCTGATGGCATCCATCTGGATTTTGAGGTCCAAGAGAGCTGTTTCAGTGCTGTGGTTGGGCCTGAATCCTGATTGTCTGGTACCGAGGAGCTGGTTAGATTCTAAGTGGGTTTGAATTTGGTTGTAGGCTAGTTTGTCGATGATTTTGAGTAAAAATGGGACAGTGGTTATGGGGCGATAATTGGTTGGAATGGTGGGGTCTAGATTTGGTTTTTTTTAGAAGCGGGGTAACCCAGGCTTCTCTAATTCAGGTCGGGACTGTGTTGGAGTTGAAAGAGGCATTGACAAATTTAGTGATGAGGGGGGTCAGGGTGGGTGCACAGGCTTTGACTAGTTTGGCTGGGACAGTGTCTCCTTTGCAGTTCGATGCTTTTAGTTTGGAGATAGTGTCCAATACGAGATCGTGGGTGACTGGTGTGAACTGAAAGGGGGGGTTTGGAGTTGTCATTGGATGGGGTACAAGGAGTAGGGGTGGGGGAATTCTTGGTTGCTAGGAGTAGTTTTTTGGAGTTGATTTTATTTTGCAACATGGTGATTTTGGAGGCAAGAGCATCTTGTATGGTGGTACACTATTCTTTGCTTGTGTTAGTGGGTGTGTCGGTCGGAAGTGGATTTTCAAGTTCTCTAAGGATAGTGAAGAGCTCTTTGGAGTCTGATGCTGCATTGCTAATGCGAACATTGTAAGCGTTAGCTTTATGGGTGATGATAGCTGATTTATAGAGGGTGTTGGCGTCTTTGAATGCTTTGGCTGAGTCCGGGGAAGGATGTTTGTTGTGGGCATGCTCAAAGGAACGTTTTTTCCTTCTAAGGGCGATTAGTTCCTCGTTGAACCAGAAGTTGGATTTTTTATTGATGCTTTTTAGTTTGGATGTGATCGGAGCTATAGTGTCAATCGCTGTGGAGAGGCATTTGTGGTAGTACTCTGCGATAGTGGTTGGGTCATTGCTGTGGATTGAGTGGGTATCTAGCAATTTGTTCAGGATGGGGTCAAGGTTTTCAGCTGTGAGCTTTTTAGAGTTTCTACTTTCGATGGTATCCATGATTATATTCTTGGGTATGCAAGAGTCGTCACTTGTGATAGTGAATTCTATGCAGTGGTGGGCTGTCCAGCTGAGTGGGGTAATCAGGCCTACAGTGATGTTGGTGTTGAGGGTGAGTATCCAATCAAGGGTTCTGCCCTTGGTATGGGTGGGGACATTGACGTGTTGGCAGAAATTCATGTCATTTAATGCCAGGAGAAGGGCGGTTGCTTTGGTATCTTGGTTATCATTAAAACCAAGATTCAAATCGCCAATTATGATAGATTTCGTTTTGGGTTTAAGGAAGGGCGCCAGTATTAGTGGGATGTCTGTTTCTGGGTGGCTGTTTGTGCTAGGAGATCTATATATGACCACTATATTAATTGTTCTTTTCATTCATTGTGAGTTTGGCGAGCAATAGTTCGTACCCTGCAATAATTTCAATGGAGCTTGATCTTAGTTTGATGGTATTTTTTGCAATGATGGCAACACCGCCCCCTGGAGTGGTGGTTCTATCAGATCTGAGAATGGTGTAGTCTGGTGGGATGGCCAATGCTAGCAGAGGACCTGAGGCTTGGTGTAGCTAGGTTTCTGTGATAACTAACAGATCTAGGTCAAGTTCGGTGATGAGGTCATGAATTTCAATAGCTTGGGCTCCAAGAGAGCGGGCGTTGATGAGTGCATATTTTAGACTAATGGGAGGGTTGGGCTCCTTAGTTGGAGTATTTTTAGTTGGTGGGCAACTTAGTGGAGTCGTTATGGTTACTGAAGGCTGGGTGTGTTTATTATTAGTTGTATGGGCCGTGGGTTTGGGTGAACTGGGTGGCTGGGTCCAGGTAGTGGGGTTGTGGTGTGGAAACCTTGTGCATACTTAGTCTGGATGTTCCCTCATATCCTAGGATAGGGTGTGTTTTACCATTACTTGATGGATTGGGGGGTACATGTGGATCGTTAGTGATGGCCAGGGTGGGATAGTGTTCCTTACAGGTTGTGTGGGGGACCTTGGGGCTAGGAGTGAGAATGGAGGAGGATGGGAAGGGAGGTGTGGTAGGGAGGAAAGGGGTAGGACAGGGGATGGGATGGTGTCTTGGGCAGGCTAGTTTGGTGAGCCCATTACTAAGGGCGATGAAGTGGTTGCCAGTGCATGGGGTGCCCGCTCGGACAAGGCAGAAGGGGAACATGATGCACAAAATCCAATTTATCATAGCTAGAGATGTGGGGCAGGGTGTACTGAGGCTAGGCTCACTTTGTTTACACCAATTAGGCTGGATGCAGTAGTCAAAAGTAAGGTACTTGTAGGCTAACAACAGTAATCCTAAGAGGGACACATGCTAGGCTAAATATCATTAAAGCACATGGGACAACATTAGACTAGAAACGGTAGTCCTGGGTAAGGCATAGACTAGGCTAGATACCATTGATGCACATGGGACAACAATAGGCTAGGAGTTTGGCTATGAGCTTCAGTATTAAAAAACAGTATAAACAAAGATCAAAGTGGCAATTGGGCAAGCGTGGCACATGAGAGCAGTGGCTGTAAATACAAATGCTGCAGTGATATGAACATGGTAATCATCAATATAGTCTCTGATAGTACATGGGCAGTGCAGTGGGGCACAATAAGGGATTAGCTCTAGTAGGGCGTACGGTGCTAGCAGGAAGTCGGCAGATTATGCAGGCACAGAAAAAAAAACGTTAGTATTGCAATCTGTCCTTTCTGAGACCCTTTGACTCCCACCTCACCCCTTGTTTCCACACTCTCCTCACCTGAGCTGCTTGAGTCAAAGCTTTCGGAGGACAGGTTTCGTCTGGCGAGGTCATCTTTCTCCTTTTTAGATGGTAAATGCCTGTCACGGAGGGAAGCCACAGTGAATGCTGCTGGAATAGCAAGCCTGTGGATCCCTTTCCGGGAACAAGCCGAAAAATAAGGGGAAAAGTCAAGCGGCAGAAAAAACGCTTATTTGGTACCGCAATGCACTCTGTTCGACTCCAAGTAGGAGCTTCCAAAGGGGTGTTGCAGACGGGGAGGACGACTGTAGCAGGAAAAGGCACGGACCAATTGGAGAGGAGAATCCGCAGCAAACGTTAAACAGGTAGGTGTGGTTGGAATCCAGTGCTACCAGGCTGAACACAAGAAGCACGAGTCACAGGTAAGTGGAGGAAAAAGAAAGGGGGAAAAAACCCGGAACTCCGACAGGAGTAGGAACCTGGGAAAGGAGAGGAAGGGAAAGAAAGCAGAGAGGGAACCGGGCTCTGGGTCTCGGAGGAAGGAGATGCGAGCAGGGCGAAAATCCGGTGGGAAAAAAACAGGAGGCAGCAAAGTAGTGGAGCAAAGGAAACTTCGTACAAAGGACGAAGACAGTAGGAGGCAAGAAAGCACTGACGTTCCGAGCGGAGAGTCAGCAGCAAGCGTAAACCCGGAAGCTGGGAAAACAATCCAGTGGGGGTTGCAACGCAGTGTCCGCCGGGAGGAGGAGGAATAAATACTCCCGGCGGGCTCTGTGCTGAGGAAACTGGAACGGCAGCTAGAGCCGTGTAAATAGAGGAAGGACTACCAACCTCTAAACCCATACTGCAAGCGGCAACTCGCAAGTATCCGCCAGTCTCGGCGGCGGATGACAGGGTCACTCAGCCAGCCCTGTTGTGGAAGGGACGTGTTGGGAAAGTGGCGGCCACCAGCACACAGGTACGGATACCTGCAAGGCAACCTCCTGTCCAGACATCGTTGGGTTATTCCATGGCCCAGTCCACCCGTGCTTCAGCCCCTACTGACCCAAGTGGTCCCAGCCACTCAGGGTCTGTACCGTCTCGCAAGAAGGCAAAGCGTGCAGTAGGGGGACAGGCTCCAACCCAAGGCATGGCACAGGAGACCCACACGTCGAGGAAGAGGAGCTTCATTGATGCGGAGCTCAAGATCCTCGTGGACTACGTGCGGGAACACGAACGTGACATGCTGGTGCAGGCAGGGAGCACACATACGCATGCTCAGAGTATGGCCCACTGGCAGCGCATCACTGATCTAATCAACACCTTGGGCAATGAGAGGTGCACAGCTTTTGAGGCAATGAAGAGTTGGAATGACATCGGACGCCGAGCCAAAGAGAAGCTGGGTAGCGCCTACGCCTCTACTCTGGTGACTGGAGGTGGGCCACCAGAAGAGGACGATGAGCTCACTCAACATGAAGAACAAGTCAGTGATATGATTGATGTGGAGCAGATCCAGGGCGTGGGAGACCTGCCTAATTATGAGGACATGTCCGGTGAGTGGTGATGTGTGTGTGCGTCCATGATGTGTATGTTGCTTGGATGGATTGTTGTGATTGTCCGGCAGTTCTGCCTGTGTTTGCATGACTGCCATGGGTGGCCATGTCATGGTGGACTGACACGTGCTTGCTGTCCTGTAGACTGCATGCATAAGATGTGGTGCACACCGTGACACTAGTCCTCACCACACATTATCATTACTTCCATGTCACTCTCTGTGCAGCCTCTCGTGGCCCTCTTCCTGCTCCAACCTGTGATGGCGGGTAGCCTGTGTTAATCTTCCACTCCACACTCTCCTTCTCTACTCGCATCTGTGACGTCTCTGAGAGGTCACCCTGCTAGATGCACCTCCTCAGAAGTATTCTTCCTTTCCTCTCTTTATCCCTTTAGCTCACTGTCTGCAGAGGACTGGTCTTACCTATGGTGGACTACTGCAACTGACTCTTACTGGATTTAGGTGGTTGAACTCTCTTGGCTCTGCTTCTCATCCAGGCCAGGACTTTGGGAAGTGGGCCAGGGAGTGTGTCCCCCTCGGACTGTGATGTGGCCACTGTCTCCCAGTGGCCAAGACTGTTCTTTCCTGAACCCTGTGCATTGTCCACAAGTCCTTAGGTGTCCTGGGGCCAATATTACTTCAACTCCATTTTAAAGATTTGCTTTCCTGTTATAGTCTTCACTCATCCATTTCACAATCACTCTTGGTCAGTAGCTCCTCATTGCAATGAGTTGGTGGTTTATGTCTGTCTTTGGCTGGGTCCTCCCTCTGGTACAGCCTCTCTGGCTCAATGGAACTGGAGGTGAACCTTCTCCGGGTATGTAGGCACATATGATGCTACCTCATGTGTTGCACTTACTCTCGTCTGCTGGAACCCATGATGACTGAGATTATGCACTAGTGACCTGGCTACAATTTGATCTCCGACACGGTCCTCTGAGCCTACGTTTTCACCCATGCACTGCATCCCGGCCATCCCCCACACTTGATGTGTTTACTGTATCCCTACAACCCACTACCCACACTTCGCACCTGATGCGTGCATTTGCCCTTCCACTGCCAACAGGCCACAACATTTGCATTACTCATGTTTGCAATTGAGGACGTTCACATGTTCTGCAATGCCCCCTCTGACTTCCAAACCCAGGTATCCCCTTCAACATGCCTACTCACTGGCTTGATGTCAATGTAACCTCACATTATGGTATCAGTGTACTCCGTCTTCACTCTATTCCGACACCCTAGCATTGTTGCGCATTGTGACACTTGTGTATTTTGGTTTTGTGAGTGCAATGTAATGCAATGTCACAACTGTTGTACATGGCTCTGGGACTGCATCAGGTTCCATCTCGTGCTGTTTGGCAGTTCATGCGTGGCTATGCGGAATCTGTGTATTGCACGTCAGGTGCATGTGTGTGAAGCAGGTGTTATGCACCAGGCACTACATGTGTTTTTGAGCCCTTGATCACACATCCATGGCTGCATTCATAGTTCCCTTACCTTCCATTTACACTACGTACGTGTGGGGATTACGGCTGCAGGGTCAAGCTCCACAGTATTGGCTCCTGGTCCTGTGACAGCTGCTCAAGGGAGGGATGCAGTCCTGCAATCACAGACGGGCCCATTGCATCAAAGGCCAGGTTCCCATGGGCCTGCCAGGCGTGGGATCTGCCAACGCAGTGGCTGTGTGTCAGCTGGAAAATCTGTTTGGGAGCAGTCCATGTATGGTGTTGCACAGCTACAGGGGGCTTCCTATGAGATGTTGGCTCAGGGCATGGAAAGGGTGGCCAATTCCATGATGGCCCCAGAAAGACAGGTGGAGCTCCACCTGCAGGCAATGCAGTCCACATGCCGCTCACACAGGCTGCACATGGAGCCCAGCAACAGGAGCCTGCGGACGGAACTCAGGGCTCTGCAGGAATCCCTGGCTGCAGAGGGTCGTGCACACAGGAACGCCCTGAGGGAAGAGTATAGATCCCTCAGAATTACACTGACTGCACTTGAGGAAGCCAGCAGTAGACGGTCTGAATAGCAGATGCAACTGTTGACTCATACAATCACATACCATCACAGAGGAACTCTGTGCATCCCTTGAGGTGTTGCATGGGGACCTCCGAGCCATCATGTTGCAGGTGCAAGCATATCAGTCCTGAAAGCCAATGCCATGAAGGACCAGGCCAGGGCTATGCATAGTGATTCCCCCCCTTAACACTACCACCTTCTAATGCTACACCAGAGGGAGGTGACAACAGCGACAGCTCTCCCAATCCATCATAGCCATGCGGCCCATGAACCCATGGAGGGGTTTTGTTTATTTCTTCTCAACACCCGCACATGTGGGTGTTGACGTGCACCCTGGCCACCATGGCCTTTTCTTTGTTTTTTTTTTGTCTATTGTGCATTTATGTGACAGTGTGGTGCTTTGTGTGGCATCCGAGGGCATCCACTGTAGGTTCCAGCTGGACCCATAGAGGCTAGTCTCGTGTTGGTGTTTGTGCCTTGGGTCCAGACACATATGCCACTCCTGCTTCCCCTTTCCATGGGCTTGCAAGGCGGGCAGTGTGTGAAAGTAACTTACACAGACGCATTGGGCTTCCTTTCTATCTGTGGACAGTCTCAAGTCCGGTATGTTTATACACCCCTAGTGGGATTCCATCCTTTGATCATGTTCTATATGCATGTATTTGCTTGCCTATCTGTATTTTTGTTGGCCTTCGGTCTGTATGTACTTCCCTGCCCTGCTTAGTTATCAGGGCCACCCAAAATGATGGAAGGGTGGCATGTGCAAGTTACAACATGTTGAGGCACTTGTGCAATTATGATTGGTCACTGTCAGACATATTCACTATTCTGGCCTGTGTATCTGGTATGTTGTACGGGCCAATTGGTGTCCCTGTGTACATTGATAGTTTGATGTGTGAGAATGACTTGTTTATGAACTGGTTCCGTTGATTGTTGAGCACTTTGTGACAGTTGGAGTTGAGTGATGGCCTTTGATTTACACTTTTGACATAGCATGCCATGGCAAGCTTTGGCGACCAGGTGACAGGTGACATGGAGTGGGGTATGGTTTAGGTGATATACCGGTATTTATAGGTGTACTTTGCCATGGTAGTAGTGACATGATACATCGTCCATGTGCTACTTTTGTGCACACCAGATTGAGTTGGTTTAAGTTCTAAGGGATGCCCTGAATGTGGCACTTCCAAGGACCGGTTCTCAGGGTGGTAAGGTTGGGACAGATGATTGTCCCTTTGTCATAATTGATTGTCAGCTGGAATGTGCCAGGCCTGTGTGCACTCCACAGGGTGTGGATTTTAGGTGATAAATTGTGCCACAAGCTGGGTACGGGCAGACTTATCACGTGCCCTTTCCCCTCCTATGCGCAGCCACCGTGCATGTGGTTGGGGATGTGGGGGCACCACCATGTCCACCGGTAAGCCACGCTATGTTGCAACATTGTGCTGGACACATGCTGACACAATTATCCTGCACACTACTGGTGGTGCATATAGTAGCTCACCACCAGAGTGGTCAAGGGTGCAGAGCGTTAGGGCGAATTCTCAAGAATGTGTTAATTTCCCTTACCTTTTGAGACCCCCAGCAAATTTGCTGGATTTCTAGGATTTGATTTTTTTTTTTTTTACCTGGCAAGTGTGAGCCTTTTTTCCCCATTCTTCCATGAATTTTGATGTGTGTTTTACTTTTGTGTTCTTTGGTTATGGAGTTCTAAAACCACTCCATAGGCATTATCTTTTTCTGTGTGTCACACAGCACCTTCAGTGCAGTGACACAGGGATGCCTTTCAGACTTCCCAAGGTTTAAATACCTTCTCTGGGACTGACTACTGTCTCCCAGAGCATGTAAAGTTAAATTGACTTTACCAGTCTCTTTAAATTTACAGACCAGCACACACTGTCTTCCTATAGAGTGCTGGAGGGGTTGCCTAGCTTCCCCTGAGTCAAAACACTCATGTAACAGTCAAATGTTACCCTTTCCTACTTTAAATGGCTGGTGGCAGTGGTTTAGATCAAACTACCATGATTTTTCCCGACCGCTAACAGTAGTAGCTAAAAATCGGGTCAGCTATGTTTTTCAATATGGCACCCAAGACCTATCTGTAAGCAGCGGCACCGCACTGGGACAATCTACCACCGGGTCACGCCCAACGGGGCACGTTCACCCGGCTGGGATGCTGGACACCCAGGCCTAAGGCCCCAGCTCTACATACCCCTAATCTGACGGCGGATAACGCAACGGACAGTGCCACAGCAAAGGGGAGCTCGTGGTGACATAGGTAGTGGCCCTGTCCCTCGAACACTACTGCGAGGCTGGTAAGATCCCCGTAAGAATTTTCAAAGAACGACACTTGATTGCCGCGGTGATCCGCCTCAGCATCCAAACCTCTGGATAGCCCAGTAGAGCGGGTGACACACTCGGCACTCCTCTCTCCCTGCTCTACCAATCCTGGTGCACCACCGGAGGTAAAAATGGGCAAGTATAAAGGCAGGAGGACCACAACACAGAGCACTATGGACCAGTAAGCCACAAGTTCCTCAGCCGCAACTCCTGAGGAGTGGGAGCAATAGAGCCCGACACCAATAGATGATTCCCTGACACTTAAGGACGTGATGGCGGCCATCGCCAATTCCTGTGCCTCGATGGAGATAAAGATGGACGGTATCTCGGCCGAGGTGTCCTTCCTCCGTCACGATCTCCAAAAACTCTCGACTCGCACTGGAGAGGTAGAGAATCGTGTCTCCGGAGTGGAGGACAGCCTTGGGGAGTTGCAACAACTACTATCACTGGCACTAATGCACCTGAAAACGCTGGAAGAACGGGTGGACGAGAGTGAGGGCCGATCGCGCAGGAGCCACATTCGCATACTGGGCCTTCCAGAAAACACAGAGGAGCCCAGTGTGGAGCTCTTCCTGGAACAATGGCTGGCAGAGCTTTTCGCGCCTAAAACCCTCTCAAAGTTCTTTACCATCGAATGAGCCCACAGGATCCCAGCGGGCAGGCCAATCCCCAGAGCATCTCCGAGAACGTTTATAGCTAAACTTCTGAACTACCGTGACAGGGATGCAATATTACAGATGGCCCGATCAAAGGGGTCGATCACGTATAACGGCAGCAAGATCGCCTTCTTCCCGGACTACAACCGAGAGGTTCAAAGGGCCAGACAGTCATTTGAACACCTTAAGAGGAAGCTGCACTCGATGAATGTTAAATATGGGCTGCTATTCCCGGCCCACCTCAGGATACAACACCAAGGGACCACTGTCCACTTTATCGACCCGCAAGAAGCTTAGAAATGTGCCGAAACGCATATTGACGGGGACTGGTCAGCGCTGGTTCCTGTGAACAGATCACAAAACAGACCACGCCGGGAGAGACCTGCAAGACAGCCCTTTCCACAGGACATGCCGGAGCCGGAAAGAAACGCGGAACAGTGAAGACAGTCAAACATGTGAGGCCACTGCGACACAGCAACTACTCAACAGTTGAACTAGGGTGGGCCACCGTCCCACCGGTCACCAGCCTTACCAATGCCTCACCCGCCTCTACACTCCGACATCGGCGGCAAAGCTGGCTGTGGAGAAACAGCCCAGCACCTTTGTAAGGACAGTAAGTACCGGGTGTGACTGAACTAGGAAAGTTTATTTAGTTAATTCATGCTGTAGCGCTAGTTCCCCAGCGCCAGCATGTTCGGGTGACAGATACTTCAGGTTGGGGTGGATTATAGGGGGGGTAAGGGTGAAAGCTTATAGACACACTCCCGGGGTAGTTGCACCAGTTTTATCGCCACTCACGAGGCCGCCACTCGCCCTTTCTAGGGTACAATTATCGTTGTTCCATTTTACCGCTAGGTCTCCAACTGCAATATGCACCAAACGCTCACCACGCACGCCACCACATCTTCCACACCGGACCCTCATCATGGACCACCACTGACTATGCGATGGCTGAACAAACCCCACTAACAAGCCCAGACGGCCTTAAATCCCTTAAATTCCTCACATGGAACGTAAATGGCATGGGATCGACCATTAAACGACGCCTCATTGTTCAATTCCTGAACAGGCGTTCCCCCGACGTGGCCCTTCTCACTGAAACCCACTTGGCAGGCTCCACCCGCCAGTTTCTCCGCAAAACTAATTACCGTTCTGCGTTCCATGCGGGTTACACTATGGGATCCCGGGGAGTTCTAATACTCCTACATAAGCGACTCCCATTTGAGCTGAATGCGGTGGAACAGGATCCCAGTGGCCGGTTTGTGTTGGTGCGTGGCACGCTTTGAGGGGAAACGCTAGCCATACTAGCCATATACTCCCCGCCCGGATTAGGGGAAAGATTGCTGAGAGAAGTGACCACCATACTGGCACACCACCAGCCGGACCTGTGGATCCTAGGGGGGATTTCAGCGACGTCATATGCAACACTTGTGACCGAACTCACATTCGGAACTGCAACCCCAACATACCCACCAGGCTGGCTACCTTTTCATCGGCACTGGGACTGTGTGACGTGTGGAGGGAACTCCACCCCGCAGATCAATATTTCTCCTTCCACTCAGGAGCCCACGCGTCCCTGTCCAGGATAGACTATTTCTTTCTCCCAACCTCTGAGGCATGTAGAGTTAAGGCAGAACTACTCCCCCGAGGGATCTCGGATCACTCCCCCCTGGAGATGGTGATTCGCACGAGCCGGCCACGGCCCCCAGGACGTGGAGACTGAATAATTATTATCTCAGCCTTCCCAAATTTGTAGAGTTTATCGCAGAGAAATCCAATGAATATTTTGAAATAAACGCAGGCTTTGTAAAAGACCCAATCATGCTATGGGAGGCACACAAGGCAGTGCTCAGGGGGGAGATGATCGCCCGGACAAGTAACAGAAGTAAAGAGCACCATAGGTAAGTGACTGAGGCAGAAGGGGAGGTGGAAAGATGGGAAGCCAGGTGTATATTAGAGGCCTCCCCGGAGACACACCGCTCTTTGATAAAGGTCAGGGAATCCCTTCACAACACAGCACTAGACAACGCAAAACAAGCGCAGAGGGAATCAAGGACCAGACTCTACGAGTGTGGGGATAAGACGGGCAAGCTACTGGCCTGGTTGGAGAATCGTGAAGAGGGGCATAGATATGTCCGAGAGATTGTCGGCAACGGGATTAGCCCGGCCCAAGCAGACCTGGATATTGCAGAGTCATTCGCCGAGTTCTACGCCAATCTGTACAGGGCCCCAGAGGCACCTACAGACCCGTCCCTCCTGGACGAAATCGTGATCCAACAATTATCGCAGCAGCAAAGAACAAACCTCAATAGAGACCTAGAGGAATCCGATATAGCAGAGGCCATAGCCCAGTTACAATCTGGGAAGATGCCGGGCCCCAACAGATTCGCGATTGAGACATGGAAGAGACTGGACAGTGATGAGATGGCAACACCCCTTCATAAAATGTTCCTCGCAGCCAAGGAGCAGGGGACTCTCCCCATGGACCTCAGAAGGGCCACTATCGTGGTAATCCCAAAGCAGGGAAAAAATCCTGAATCGTGCTCATCATATAGACCGATATCACTTATTAACAGAGAAGCCAAAATTCTCGCTAAAGTATTAGCCACCAGGCTCCAATCGGTTATATCCACCTTGGTTCATCCCAACCAGTGTGGCTTCATGCCGCACAGGTCGACTAGAATGAATCTACGCCGACTCCATTTGCTAGCCAAACGCGCCCGATCCTCAAACCACCACTCGCTCTTGTAGCAATTGTTTTCAAGAAGGTGTTTGAGTCAGTGACAAGGGGAAGTCTGTAGGTGAGGATGCGACGCATGGGGATTGGAGAATCCTTTATTAAATGGGTTCAGCTCTTATATGAGGAACCACAGGTGGAGGTCAGGCCCTCCAGAGCTGGCCCTCCAGAGCTTTCCAACTAGGCAGGGGCACAAGGCAAGGCTGCCCGCTATCCCCCCTCCTCTTTGCATTGGCAATCGAGCCACTGGCACAATGGCTCCGACAGGTCACCACATGGCATGGATTCCAATGGCCGGAAGGTCGAGAAGACATGGTCTCCCTCTATGCGGACGATCTGCTACTCTATATGAGCGACCCAGAACAAGCCGGCCCGTTGGTGATCCGGATGCTGATAGCCTTCGGGGACTTCAGCGGTCTAAAAGTAAATTGGGGCAAATCTGTTCTCTTTCCGGTCAAAGGTGGATACCGTGCAATCCCACAGGACGTCCCCTGCCAGGTGGAGAGAGGGAGGGATTTCGCTACCTGGGCATATGAGTCTCTGGGGACCTCTCAGCCTGCGTGGCCCATAACTTGCACCCATTGATGGATCGTTTCGCGGAAGACGTGAAGCACTGGATGCTCCTTCCTCTCACGATAATGGGTAGAGCAGCGCTATTCAAGATGCTGGCACTCCCACGTTTTGAATATGTGTTACAAAACGCTCCACATGTAATACCTGAAACAGAATTCGTCCGAGTAGAATGCCTCCTCTGAAAACTGATATGGAAGGGCTGGCCACCCCGTATTGCGTTAACAACACTACAGAGGTCCATATGGGAAGGGGGCATTAGAGTACCACACCTCCAGTCCTATTATTGGGCCGCCCAGCTGCAAGTGGTCAACGACCTGCTCCACGGAAACCAGGAACTCCCACACATCTCGGTGGAAATGTCCATCGTACAAGACACCCCACCACTCGCCATACTATACCAGAGCCTTCCCAGAACCCCACCCCACAAACGACTTCCGCACACATCGCTGTCATTTGGAGACAGGCACATACACACACAGGCTGGGGGAACAGTGTAACGCTCACCTGATTCCCTCGGAGGCGCAGGTCTGGCTTCGAATGCTGTTGCTTCTTCAATGGTGAAGCGCAAGACTCTGAAGATGGACAGGAAGGGCCCTCTACTCTGGCTTCTCCGGCTCGCAGGAATATTCCCTTGTGCGAAAAGGGAGTATTACCTACTGACTGAGTTATGCTCAAGCCTCCCACTCTCTTCCAACCCTCCACGATACCCTTCCACGATTCCCTGTGAAGTCTCACCTTAGGGTCAGGAAGGATGAGCTCTCCATCCTGCTTCTGATGCAGGGGTGCGTTGAAACCCAGTTACTTCACTGGATTGAGGATTGATGAGAGTTCAGGTAAGCTTGACTATTCAGGTAAGGCTCTGTAAAAGTTCTGTTGCAAGTTCAAAAGTCCAAGCTTAATAATAATGTTCATTGTCTTTTTGCAGCAAGCGCTAATGCTTGTCTTTTTTCCCCATAGGGGCCGGGGTCCGGAAAATGCCTGGAAGCGGCAAGACCCGAAATGAAATGGGAATGACCCAATAGGTAAGTCTTATTCCCTTCCTTCTCTCACCTCTTATTCTTGTCTTTTTCTCTAGGCTCTGGGAAGTGGCTGTGTATCCGGATGATCGCTGCTGAAGATGGAGGAACCCAGGAAAGGTGAGTGAAATGCAGCGCTGCAGCGATCGTAACAAAATGCTTTTAAAAATAATGTCTTCCCTTACAGGATCGTCGGTGATGTCTCCGTGGTGCAGATCTAGCTGGTAAGGTCTCTTGTCTCCCTTTGCAGGTGACCCAGGATGCTGACAGGCGTGGCTGAAGTCCAGATGCAGGAGCTGACACGGTGAGCGTCCAGCTGCGAGGAGCAGAACAACGCGAAGCGTGAGTTGCTGATCGGGTGTGGTTTAAATAGCTTTGGAAGAAGTCCCAAGTGTGTATCCTTCCTCCGATCAGGTATGTATCCTTCCCCAACCACACCCGGGTGGAAAGTAGTCCCACAGGTAAAGTAGTTCCATTCAGGCCTCAAGAGGGCCTGGATGTGGCAGCATGGTCTGCATCAGGTAAGTGCACATTAAAACACTTGAACACATGTCTAGCTTTATGAGCCTGGCGCCTAAGGCGCCAGGACAGAGGTCCAACATGAGCCTGGCGCCTAAGGCGCCAGGACTGCGTCCAAAGGGCCCCAGCTTGGGCCCGCTGGCACTCCCCTGGGGGAAATGATGCCTGCCTCTGGGGTTGCTGGGTCGGACCTGGCTCCTTGGAGGTAGGCATCATGACAAACAGACTAACTTTAGCGCAACCACTATGGCACAAACACATGCTCACTGGAGTGCACAAGCTGGCTATAAGGACCCGGTGGGTGGTGGCAGGGATAACCACTGTTGGGGACGTAATGACAGATGGCGGCATAGTCCCGTTTGAGAGACTGCAATAAAAATTCGGAATCCCTGAGAATGAGCGCTACCATTACTTGCAATTCAGGCACGCCCTCAATCGTCACAGACAGGCACTCATGGATGCACCAGAGACCTCCCCCCCTGGAAAGTAACCTACTCCCACAGCACATCCCCATCAAAGCCACTTCAATCTTACAAAGATATAAACTCATTCGCTACACCGGAGTTAGTCAGCCTTAAGACCAAGTGGGAAAGGGATGTAGGCCCCATAGAACCAGAGGACTGGATCCAGGTACTAATGCACCCACGGAAGATCGCCATAGACGCCAAAATCCGAATGGTGCAACTCAAGATATTGCACCGCATATACTATCCCCAAGTCGCCCTGTTTGGATGGGGGCGAGCCTCTGACCCCAACTGTTTGAGGTGCCTAAGAGATGAGGGGACCACCTTCCACTTGCTCTGGGAATGTCCCTGGTTAAGAACTTTCTGGACGCAATGCTGTCAAAAACTTTCGGGGGTCTTGGGCCGCACAGTGGCATTGGAACCTGCAAAGCGGCTGTTAGGGGTCCCGGATGACAACAAGTCCAATAAGTGGGAGGGAATCTTCCTATCTAACGCAATGGGTTTAATAAAGCGTGATATAGCACAAAAATAGGGGGCCCCAGACTGTCCAAGGCTAGCCCAATGGTCTGCCGAAATGGACATCTGCGCAGCGAAAGAACACAGAATATATACTGCATGGGGGTGCCCAGCCAAAGCTGCCAAGATCTGGGGGAAGTGGGAAGAGGGTGTGGACTAAGAACTACTGGGCTGAAACAGAACGACGAAAGGGAAAATATTCAGCAATACAGCATACGGTCATACAACCGCAGAGACAAGAACGAAGCAACACAACAAAACTACGGTTCTGATGTGGCAGCAGGGGGTGGCGGAGGGGTGGGGGGGGGGTTGTGGTTTGTATTTGTATGCTGTACGTTGTTACCAAAGCAATAAAATGTGATATTAAAAAAAACAAAAACAATCCTCCTTATATCTTCTTAAGACTCTTCATCTCTTTTACCAGATAATTTACAAGATGCAGTCTCATTATGACCCCTATGTCGTATCTGGAAATCTGTAAGAACTCTTGGATAATCGAGGGTGCTTCAATCAGCATCCAAGAGTGTTTTCAGATTCAAATTGATCTTCCTTACATATTTTGGTACTATTTTTAGATGGTTACCATTCTGATTACATTCTAGTGTTTGAGAAACTTCTTGACATTTTTGTAATTGTAGTACCTTCAGGGTTAATAAAAAAAAAGAAAAAATATTTTTTTTATTGATTTTATTATGGGTAAGCAAACACATTAACATGGTAAAAGGAAAAACAGTATAACCCTTTTCCCTCCCACTCCTGCCCCGCCACTCCATCCGATCCAGATGCTTCCGCAGGATATAGTTCACCCAATTTCCAGAATGCGTAGGTTGTGTGTCATTATTTAAACAATCCATAACTACCTACCAGTCTGTTGCAAATTTCGCTTGTGTGCCCTGTAGAGCATACGACATCCATTCCAGGACCGTAAAGTGCCAGATTTTAAAGAACCAATTGTGCTCCGAGGGTGGGTCCTTTGCCTTCCACTTTTGAGCTATGACTAGTAGTGCTGAGAGAAAAAGTATCGCATACGCTTTCTTGGTGGGCTTCACCCATTGGTTCCATCCGGACAGGTGTAAGCCTAAGATCTCCACCCCAGGGCCACCCTGTGTATTGGTTTTAAATATTGAGTGCATGTGCTGTTCAATTTGTGTCCAGTATGCTTGTAATTTGCTAAATCACCTCCAAATATGCAGCCAGTCGCCCTCACCTACACAGTCCCTCCAACATTTCCCTGTCGTGTTATGGTAGATCCTTTTCAATTTCGACGGTGTGTAGTGCCACTGTGTCATTAATTTGTACCAGAACTCCCTTACCTGAATTGCGTGTGTAAGATTGGGGATGTTACGCCACAATTCTTCCCAGGTGTCCTCCGGGATTGATTCTCCTAGCGTCTCCTCCCAGGCCCGTATGTATCTGTGGTGCCCTGAGGTTGCGGTGTGGTTCGCTGTTCGATATAGCTTGTATATGTTAGAAGTGAGGTGTTTGTTCCCTGTGTCCGAAATAAGGAACTTTTCGAATTGGGTTAGGGATCTAGTTGCCCCGGCCCTTATCTTGGGGTCCATAAGACAGTGTTGTAGTTGGAGATATTGCATTCTGTCTGGTTCTGCCAGTCCCAGTTCCTCCTTGCATTGTGTGAAAGATTTTATTTCTTGACCCTGAAGCATGTCCCAGAGATTGGTATAGCTTGCCTCCTTCCACTTCTTAAACCCACCCACTGGCATCCCTGGGGTAAAGTCTGGGTTTCCGCATATATGTGTGCACGGGGAGGGAAAATTGGTAAAGTGTTTTTCCCTCGCCAGCCTGTCCCATTGTTGCTCCACTAAAGATGTGATATCCGATTTGTGCATATTGGATGGTCGACTGTTTTTATGGAGCCACATGACTTCCCCCAGTGGGGCGCTCACCACTGCCTGATCCATCCGGCACCAGACCTTCCCTGAGTCTGGGGTGAACCAGTCTTTAATTATTCTGATTTGGGGCTCCTTGCAATATGCCCACAGATCTGGCAAACCCAACCCTCCTTTCCTGGTAGGCTGTTGTGATGTCTTCGTTGCCACCCGGGGGGGAGGGTTCCTTTTCCATATGTATGTACTGATATTCTTGTTCAGGGTGCGGAAGTACAACTCGGGTACCGCGATCAGGAGGGCCTGAAACAGATATAGTAACTTTGGGAGGACTGTCATTTTAATGGCATTAATCCTGCCTAGCCAGGACAATGAGAGGTGTCCACAGATATGGAGTTGGTTTTTACTTTGGTCCAGTTGCGGAAGGTAATTGGAGTTGTATAGGCCCTTGGGCAACGGTGTTAAATGGATTCCCAGTATTTTTATATTGGATTACACCCATCTAAATTGAGAGCATTCTCTTGCTTGGATGAGCTCAGCCCCCTTCAGTGTAAGATTCAATATCTCAGATTTGGCTAAGTTCACCTTCAGACCTGCTACGTCCCCAAACCTCTGAATATCATTTATCACCGCTGGGAGAGATGCTTCCAGTGTCCCCAGGGTCAACAGCATATTGTCAGCATACGCCGATACTTTATGCTCTTAATGTCTTTGTTTAGTCGGATAGCTGCTAAGAAAGGTTCCAAATAGTGTGTGAACAGGAGGGATGACAGAGGGCACCCCAGCTTAGTACCCCTGGAGATATATATCTGAGAAGAGAGTTCCCCTTCACTAGGATGAGGGCCGATGGGTTGTAATAGTTAGCTCTGACCATGGCCATGAATTTCGGCCCCACGCCCTGTTTCCGCATGGTGTTGAATAAGAATGACCATTCTCTCTGGTCAAACGCTTTTTTGGCATCTAAGGATAACAAGACAGTGGGGGTCACCTTTTTCTACATCTTTTCTAGTATGTGGCAGACCCTTCTGATGTTGTCGTGTGTTTGACGTTGCCTAATAAACCCGGACTGATTGGGATGTATGAGTTGCAAAAGAAATCCCTCTAGTCTACTGGCTAGAACTTGCGTGTATATTTTAGCATCTATATAATTAATGCAATTGGTCTGTTCGAGCCGCATTGTGTTGGTTCTTTGTTTGGCTTGGGGAATAATCACATTTTTGCTACCTTCATTGTCTGGGTTATTCTCCCGTCCGCAGCGAAAGAGTTGAACAGAGTCGTCAATTTAGGGGCCAAGATATGTTGATAGGTTTTATAAAACCATTGCGTGTATCCGTCCGGGCCGGGAGCTTTTCCCGTGGAAGGTGTTTATTTGCCCAGAGAACTTCCTCTTGAGTAATGTCCACCTCCAGGGCCTCTTTGTCTATGCTTGAGATTTGGGCTAGCAGGATTAATCGAAGGTACTTATCTTGGTTTCCCTCATCTGGATCATCCGATCTGTATAGCTTCATATAGTATGTGGCATAATGGCCCGCAAAATCAGGGTTAATGTGAAGTGTCTCGCTTTTACGGGATATGATGCCTGTGATCGTGTGGGCTGCGGTTCTCTGTTTCAGTTGTCTGGCTAGCAGCCGATCCGCCTTGTTGGCATGTATATAGTATTTGTGTCTAAGTGCTAAAAGACCCCATTTGGCTTTTTCCATATGGAGCATGTTCAGTTGCCCCCTGATATGTTGGAGCTCTTTGCGTAACGCCCTTGTGGGATTCTTAGTCATCCTCCTCATTACCTCCGGAAAGTCTATTTCTAGTTGGGTCTACACTGTATGCTTCTGATTTTGCCAGCGGGCGTGCATACCAATTAGATCCCCTCAAAGTGTTGCCTTAAAGGCATCCCATATTGTTGCTTCCGACACCCCCGAGTCTCCATTTATATCAAAGAATTCCTTAATCTTAGCATTTACATCTGCCCGTATAGCCACGTCCGTTACGGAAACCCTTGCAAATGTCCAACGCCAAAGACCCTGCCGGGGGACACCACTCTTTATCGTCACTATCAGCGGTGCATCATCTGATATTATGATTGGAAGTGCATGCATGGAGTGCGTCCTGCCTACTAATGTGGTGGATCCCCAGATATAGTAAATTCGGGAGAAGTTTTGGTGGACGTGGGGGTAGTATGTGTACCCTGAGTCGGCCCCCTTCAGAGCCCAGCATAGGTCTGTGAGCGCTAGGTGTTCCATCTTCCTCTGCAGGCCCGTTGTCGGAGGTGCCTGTGGGTGATGGGGGGGTGTTGCTTCTGTCCCTTTGTGGGTCCAAGGCCATATTGAAATCCCCCGCCAGGATAATCTCCCCCTGTGCCACATCTCGAGGTCTGCTAGGGCTGCCCGGAGGAACCCATCCTGCCCTGTTTTTGAGGCAAAAATTGTAGCCACTGAGAGTCTGAGATCATCTACTGCCAGGGTAACAAAGGCGTTTCTGCCTTCCTTGTCTGATTTTGTTGCCGTTATTTGCCCCGTTAGTCCCTTTCGAAGGGATTGTGTCCTCCGACGTATTCCTCATCTTAGATATATATCCTTCCAGCTCTGCTGGCCTCGGAAAATTTTTTCCCCAGAGGGCGCTGCGCGTCGACGTCCCTCGAGTCGATGACCCTCGACAGCCGCCGTATCGACGCTCGACGTCATCCTGCCTATAAAGGCCGCGCGCAGCGTCCGTTGCTCAGTTCCGTTTTTCCGCGCTAACTCGGTGCCTCGGAATACCGTTGCTCAGTTCTTAGTACTATTTACTTCAAGTTATTCGAATCGTACTCGATGGCTTCCTCGTCGGACCCGACAACCCCTCGATCCGGCTTCAAAAAATGTCGAGATTGTGGGAAAAAGATGTCGTTGACCGATCCTCACAGAAATTGTCTGTGGTGCTTGGGAGCCGAAAACCATTGTTCGGAGTGCGAGGACTGCATGTCCATGACAGCTAAGGCCCTGAAGGAGCGTAGGGGGAAGCTGGAGAAAGGTAAGACTTTTAAAGCTTTTTCTTCTTCGACGAAGTCGAGACATTCGTCTCCTCGTCACCATTCACGCTCCGGATCTCGGAGTGGGTCTCATCACTCCTCGAGATCGAAACACTCGAAGAGGAAACGTCGAAGATCCCCTTCTCCGTCTTCCTCTTCCTCTGTTTCGCCAAAAAGAATCCCTTGCCCCACGAAACATAGTTCCCGGGCTGAATGGGAGGAATTCAGAAAAAACATGATGAGCGTCTTCGAGAAAGCGGCCTCGACCCCCTCGAAGACTGCTGAGAGCGATGCTCTGGTCGAAAGACCCAAAGGTCAAAAACGCCGCGAGTCGCAGTACCCGGCGAAAGAAACCTCTCGAGCGCGTCTCGAACCCTCGAGTAGGACTATGACCTCCAAACCTTCCTCGAAGGTTCCGTCGACACCGTCGATGAAGGTTCCGTCGACGTCGAGGTCTTCGACGCCGTTGTCGAAGGGACCTTCGACACACAGGTCTGTCGACTCGACGCCGGCCTTGACACCGGCGTCGACGCCGAGAAAAGTCACGATGACCACACATCCAGTGACGATTACCAGGCCCTCGACGTCGATGGCGTCGATATTGTCGAGTAAAATTCCAATTCTGTCGAGGTCCTCGAGGCCTCCACCTCTGTTTTCGACGCCACGCTCGAAGCCTTCGACGTCGGCGTCGACGACATCGACGCTTTCGAGGCCAATAATGACAAGTTCAGCACCCTCTGCCTTGGAAATGGGATTTACTCCCTTTATTAGTTCAGAACAATTGAGAACTATATCCTCAATTTTAGAAGAGGGTGATTTGTCAGAACAAGATGAGTTACAGGGACCTGTAACCCCAGTTAGAGAAGAATTTTCCTCTGAAGAGCGCAGATTAAAGGATCTTCATGATTCTTTACATGAGGCAAGTGGTTTAGACACTTCCCCTGAGGTGGATTTTGCTAAACCAGACCCGGGGGAGCATGCTGAAACCCCCTACAGAGCCTTAATGGCCAGAATTACAGAGTTCATGGGGTGGTCTACACCTTCACAATCTTTCCAGCAAGATTACCTCACGGATATTCTTGACAAAGGCCCACAAGAGGATCCAGTGGTGCCTTTTCATAAAGCTCTTCAGAGAAAGATCATGACAAACTGGGAAACCCCAGATGTAATACCAGCAGTAAATAAAAAACTGTCTGCAAAGTACAGGGTATCTTCCACAGACCCAGAGTTCTTGTCCAAACATCCATCCCCAGAAAGTCTGGTGGTACAAGCAGCATCCTCTACCGACGTCAAGACGGCTTATCCTACTGTCCCACAGGACAGGGACGATAAAAAATATGATGCTATGGCTAAGAAAGACTTTTCAGCATGTAGCATGGCGTTAAAGTCTGTTAATGCTACTTGCACCCTTGCTAGGTTCAGCCATACACTTTGGGAGTGTGCTTCTACAGCGGCTGACTGCATCCCGGAGGGAGAAGAAAGGGATGCGTTCCTGAATATTATACAGGACGGTAAAGACGCTATGTGCGAATCCCTCCAGACGGGCATTGATTCGGCTGACAGTATCAGCAGAGCAATGGCGGCAAGTACATCAACCAGGCGGTTCGCTTGGTTGAGAAAGTCGGGTTTTGCCCCAGATGTGCAAGCCAGGCTCTTGAACATGCCATTTGATGGCTCTTCTTTGTTCGTGAAAAAGGCGGATGACAGTTTAGAGAAACTGCAAACTTCAAAAGCAGCAGCAAAATCCCTAGGAGCTGCAATCCGTCAGACTCCTTTTCGTCCCACAGGAACCTCTGCGAGGGGCAAGTCCTTTCGCTTCTACTCCTCATTCGGAAGAGGTAGAGGACGACAGGCTCAAAGGGGTCAAAGAAGAACTACCCGAGGTGGACGGGGTAGATATTCTAAAGCCGCAGCAACAGCAGGTGCCTCTTTACCATCGGCATCTGCATCAGCCGCCCCAAAACCACTCTGAGGACTTCCCTCACAGGACACCTGTAGGAGGCAGGTTGACTCAACATCTGACGGAATGGCAGGCTATCACGTCAGATGCTTGGGCATTGGAAACAGTTGCCCAAGGTTACTGCCTACCTTTCCTACGTATACCTCAGAGTCATCCACCGGGGATCAGCTCTCAGAAAGCTCCAGATCCGCTCCTCTTGCAGGAAATTATAGACCTGCTAGAGAAAGGTGCCATAGAACCGGTACCTGTAGCGGAGAGGAACAAGGGCTGGTACTCCCCTTACTTTCTCATTCCAAAGAAAGACGGAGGACTGAGATCCATCTTGGACTTGCGAGAATTGAACAAATTCCTCAGGAAAGACAAATTCAAGATGTCACTCTTTCTCAGATCCTCCAGGCCCTTCAGTTTCAGGACTGGTTGGTATCTCTGGACCTTCAGGACGCTTATTTCCATGTGCCTATCCATCTCAAACACAGGAAATACCTGAGGTTCGCAATTGGCAACTCTCACTATCAATTTCGAGTACTACCTTTTGGGCTGACCTCCGCCCCGAGGGTCTTCACCAAGTTAATGTCGGTAGTGGCGGCAAGTCTAAGGAGGGAAGGGATTCACGTCTACCCCTACCTGGACGATTGGCTGATCAGGGCTGTTTCTCCGGAGCAAGCTCAGATCCAGCTAAATCACGTATGCTACTCCCTTCACAAACTGGGCTTCTCCCTCAATTTAAAGAAGTCTCAAATGATACCATCGCAGAGACTCCAGTTCATGGGAGCGATCCTGGATACTTCCCTGGGAAAAGCCTTGCCACCAGAGGTGAGGGCTCAAGATATTCTACAGATGGTTACCAAGTTCCAATTTGCCCAACGTCTCCCAGCTTTCGACTTTTTGAGGTTGCTAGGCCTCATGGCATCCTGCATTTTCCTTGTGCCAGAGGCTCGCCTGAGAATGAGATCCCTCCAGTGGACACTGAGGACTCAGTGGTCTCAATTCTCAGGGAGAATGACAGATCTTCTTCAGGTTCCCGGCAGGGTGGCTCGAGACCTTCAGTGGTGGGCCTGTCAGGAGAACATTCTGAAAGGAGAACAGTTTTGGCAACCCTGGCCGGAGATAACAGTAGTCACGGATGCCTCACTCACGGGGTGGGGGAGCCCACGCCAACGACTTGACCATCAGCGGTCGTTGGTCTCCATCGGAGTCCAGACTACACATCAACCTGTTAGAGCTGAGAGCCATCAAACTTGCGTTTAAAGGCTTTCCTGCCAGATGTACAAGGGAAGAACGTCCTGATAATGACGGACAACACGGTGGCCATGCATTACCTCAACAAAAGAGGAGGCGTAGGATCACTACCCCTGTGCAGAGAGGCGATGCAGCTCTGGTTTTGGGCAATCCAAGAAGGAATCTCTCTATCGGCAGTTCACCTAGCCGGAGAGAAGAACTTGACAGCGGACGCTCTGAGCAGGCAGAGCACAGTCTCCCACGAGTGGGAGCTAGCTCAGGAAGTCCTTCACGAGATCTTCGCCCTTTGGGGAACCCCTCAGGTAGATCTGTTCGCCACCAGCCTAAACAGGAAATGCGACCTGTTCTGCTCAAGGGAATTTCCTCCGAGAGGCGTTCTGGGAGACGCGTTCATAGTGGACTGGGAGTTTCCGCTTCTGTACGCGTTCCCACCGGTCCCTGTCATTCCTCAAATGATCAGGAGGTTGAGAAGATTCCGACGAACCATGATCCTAATTGCCCCGGATGGGCCAGGAGAACGTGGTACCCGGACCTTCTAGACTTGTCCATCTGCCCTCCATTTCGACTTCCTCTCAGAGAGAACCTACTCTCACAGAAGGGAGGTCAGGTTCTCCATCCAGACATCAAAACCCTCAACCTTCACGCTTGGCTTCTGAACGGATGAGGTACAAGGATTGGGACCTCCCTGATGATGTTATGGAGGTGTTGCTTTCGGCAAGGAGGCCAGCAACAAAGTCTTTATACCGCTGCCGTTGGAACAGATTTTGCAGCTGGTGTAGAGAACAGAATATCGACCCATTTTCATGTGGTACACCAATGGTTTTGTCCTTCCTACTATATTTGGCAAATTCAGGCCTTCAAGTTGGCACAATTAAGGGCTATCTCGCAGCGCTATCTATCTTTAAGCGTACTGCGGAGGAACCATCCTATTTCAAATTACCCTTGGTAATACAGTTTCTAAAGGGGTTAACCAATGTTTATCCCCCAAGACCATTCCAAGTTCCCCTATGGGATTTAAACTTAGTATTAACTTTCCTGATGGGGACACCTTTCGAACCTCTCCATTCTTGTTCGTTAAGATTTCTTACCCTTAAGACTGTTTTATTAATAGCACTTACATCTGCTAGAAGGGTGCGCGAGTTACAAGCTCTTTCTTGTAAACCCCCTCATACAATCTTTCACAAAGACAAAGTTGTCCTACAAGTGAAGCCTAATTTCTCCAGCATTGGATCTTTCATGGATTCACATGCTTTGAATATTCCCCGTCGTCAGGCTGGGAATCCCCGGTACATTATATAGACCCTTTCCCGTAGGAAAACTTTTTCGACGCTTATGCGTCCTATCCACCTCGTTTTGTATCATGCGTGCCCGTGCCGTCAGGACGTCATGATATAAATACAGGCCCCGCCCCCGCGCTCCCTCAGATTTCAACCGTCTTTCAAAGCAGTGGGATCTTCGTGTTACTACTAGTGATAACTAGATTGTTTTTTTGTCTGTTTCGCGTAAGCGAAGTTCAAATCTGGAGAATTATGTCTGGAAAGGCGTTATTTCGCCCATGTGCAACCTGTGGCCTCAAAAAGGTTTATGAAGGAGACGGCCACATGGACTGTATCTACTGTCTCCACCCGCACCACGCGGCGGATACATGTGAGATATGCCAGGTTTTCTCCCAAAAAACCCTTAAGGACCGTAAAAGAAGGCTGGTCGACTGGCTTAATGACGGAGCGGGTGCCTACCCGGCTTCGGAAGTTGGCTCCACGGCCTCCAGGAGCAAGTCGGAGCCTCCATCGAAGAAGGTGCGGCCAGCAGAAATTCGCCCTGAGGACAAGCATAAGGGGAAACATGCTGGATCCTCCTCATCTCATAAAAAGCCCTCCTCCTCCTCATCATCTAAGACGGAGAGGCTGGCGCTGTCTAAATCCTCCTCAGGGGACCGTCCCAGGTCTTCCGTGAGTCGAGAAGCTTCAGCCGGGAAGTCGGCATCAAAATCGACAACGAAGTCTAAAGGCTCGACGACGACGACTTCCTCGTCGACCTCGGTGTCGTTGACGATGCCTATTACCGTTCAAGCAGCAGCGGTTGGGATTCCTTCGTCGACGGAAACTCAGTCTATGGCTTGGCTGCCTGAGGTCTATGACCCGATCCCCCCTGAGGTCTTACTGCAGCCAGACACGGCCTGCTCGGCGGAAGGGGAAGGTGACATGGTTCTGCAGCCATTGGATTTAGGCTTACGGCCTTCCACGTCGACGACGACGGCGACGAGTGCGAGCGGGGGTATGGTACCTATATCATCCACGTTGCTGAACCCCCAGACAGTTTTGTCTCTGGATGTGCTTAATACTCTTCAGAAGCTACTACAGCGGCTGGATACCCAGTTCCCTCAACCTGGGACGTCATCGTCACTTCTGTCTGTACCTTCCGTCGACGAGCAAACTTGTACGGCTCGCTCGTCGACGAATCACCCATCGGCTCCCCAGGCGGTAAAAGATCGTCCTCGAGCTCAGGAGGAGGGTGAGTTGTCGGAGTCCGACTCTATACATGATGACTCTGGGTCAGACATCTCCCTGTCACCGTCGAGGGACCCGACATGGAATTCGGATGTAGAATTGGAGTCTACGAGGAGCCAGACACAGCCATCTCCCCCTGATGATGTGGGAGCCTTCCATGCAATGATGGGGAAAGCGTGTTCCGAATTCGGCTTGATTCCTGAGGAGCAGAGGAAAGACTGTTTCCTTTTTGACCATATGGGTCAAAGGAGAAAATCGGTATTTGCCATCCCAATCCTTGACCACGTGTGGCAAGAAGGTCTCAAAACGATGCGCCATCCGTTCTCGGAACCAGCCATAAAGGGACGGATCGAGAAAAAGTTTAAAGCTCCTGAGTCCACTCCAAAATGTCTAACATCACAGCCTTTGTCTGACTCGGTGGTGTCGGCGGCAGCAGCTAGGAAGGCCAGGGTCCAGCAGAAATGTTCAACGCCACCGGAAAGCGAGGCTAGGAGGCAGGACGCATTTGGAAAGAAGGTGCTCTCGGTCGGAGCGACGACAGTAAGAGCAGCCAATTCCTTAGCGATCGTGTCACGATATGATAGGGAAATGTGGCACAAATTAGCCCCTATCCTAGAACACCTGCCAGACGAACACCGAAAAGCAGCTATGTTACTGGTGCGGGACGGCGAGGAGGCCTCGAACCACGCTATTAATATCGCAGTGGACCTAGCAGAGTCTGGTTTCAAACAAATCAACCATGGAGTAGTGCTTCGTCGACAAGCGTGGCTCAAATGTACTACTTTCCGTCCTGAAGTACAGTACAAAGTCCTGGACATGCCATGCGAAGGGGAGCACCTGTTTGGCGAAAAAGTTGATGAAGCGCTGAAAGGGATGAAAGAAGACACGGATACTGCTAGGTCCCTCGGCGCCCTTCAAACGGGTAGAAATTTTCGCTCTTTTCGCCCTTTCAGAGGTGCTTCTGGAAACTCCCGCTTTGGAGCCTCGAGGGACCGTGGATTTAACAGGCCCTCGTACTCTTCACAAGGGTTCAGACGAGCGTCCCAGTCGGCACGTGGAAGCAGGGACTATCAAGCCTCCAGGCGGCGAGGCTCAGGTCCGTCGTCAACGAAGAACAAGCAAACCAGCAACCAATGACGGCCTTCGGAACGTCCTGGGGGGTCGAGTCTCTCATCACTTCGACCGATGGAAATGCATCACCAAAGATCGATGGGTCCTAGACACGATTCGCATGGGTCATGCGCTGCAATTCAAAGACAAGCCTCCGCGTCTTCCTCCTTTATTCTCGACACAGCCCCACCTCCAAATCCTACGACAAGAGGCGGAGCTTATGTTGCGAAAAGGGGCGGTAGAGAGAGTTCCTGTGGCACAGGAAGGCCAAGGAGTTTATTCCAGGTTCTTTGTTGTCAAAAAGCCAAACGGCAAATGGAGGCCCATTCTCGACCTGAGGGTACTCAACAAGTGGCTAAAGAGCCAAAAATTCAAAATGCTAAAACTCCAAGAGGTTATCAGATCGGTGCAACCCATGGACTATCTCTCTTCACTAGACCTTCAGGATGCTTATTTTCACATCCCAATACGCCCACGACACAGGAGATATTTAAGATTCGTCGTCGGGAGAAAGCATTTTCAGTTCAAGGTCCTCCCGTTCGGGCTCAAGTCCTCCCCCAGGACGTTCACCAAGTGCTTGGCCCCTATAGCGGCCCATTTAAGGAAGGATGGTCATCATGTCTATCCATATCTAGACGACTGGCTAATCAGAGGGTCATCCAAGGAACAAACACGAGACAGTCTACGAGCCACAATGTCCATCTTACAGGAACTGGGCTTCGCAATAAACTTCAACAAGTCCTCAGTAGAGCCTTCGAGGACCTTGGTCTTTCTAGGAGCGGAGTTTCATACGCACACAAGCCTGGTGAAACCATCCAGCGAAAGAATTCAGAAACTTCAAAACAAGGCGTCGGAATGGAGCGGCGGTACCAGAGTCTCTGTGCGCAAGTACATGTCCCTGCTAGGGACCATGTCGTCCTGCATTCCGTTAATAAACAACTGCCGTCTGTTTATGAGGCCTTGCCAGGAATTTCTAGCGGACCGTTGGGCACAGAGCAGAGGTCGCTGGTCCGACAGACTGGTCGTCGACGAACAACTAGTTCAAGCACTCGGCTGGTGGAAAGTGTCTACTCACCTAACGAGAGGGATGCCTCTACTGGAACCAGAGTTCCAAAAGACGGTGGTGACGGATGCATCGCTGAGCGGATGGGGAGCTCATCTGGATATGTTACAGGTACAAGGCCAGTGGTCTTTGCAGGAGTCCTCCCTGCATATCAACCTGCTAGAACTGAGAGCAGTGCGATGGGCTCTGAAGTCTTTTCTTCCGCAACTGAGGGACTCGGTGGTGCGTGTCATGACGGACAACACCACTACGATGTTCTACTTGAGGAAACAAGGAGGGACACGTTCCAGGTCCCTATCGACAGAGGCACAGAAAATCTGGCATTGGGCCCTTCAACACAACATACAAATCTTAGCATTTCACCTACCAGGAGTGAAAAACGTGGAAGCCGATGCCCTCAGCAGAGAAATGAACGAAGTTCACGAATGGGTGCTGAACGACCAACAACTTCAACAAGTATTCAAGGAATGGGGACACCCTTCCATAGACCTGTTTGCAACGAAGAACAACAAGAAATGCCATCAGTACGCAAGCAGATGGCCTCAGCAGGGCTCACTGGGGGATGCGTTCTCATTCCCATGGACGAACAAATTCCTGTACGCATTTCCTCCTTTTCCCCTTGTCAGGAGGACGTTGCAATGGATCCTCAGGTACCCATGTCGGGTAATTCTGGTGGCCCCATACTGGGCCAGACAAGTGTGGTTTTCAGACCTACTACACTTAGCGGCGGCGGAACCGATGAGATTCCAGAAGACCCCCGACCTTCTGTCTCGACAGGAGGGTGTCGTTTGGCATCACGACCCGGACAGCCTCAAGTTGACGGCCTGGCTCCTGACTTCGCCGAATTTGGTCGGCTAACGATTCCGGAGGACTGTCGACGTATCCTGCAAGCGGCAAGAGCACCTTCCACAAACGCCTCATACGCGTACAAATGGAAAAGGTTCTGTCAATGGTGTGAGGATCAACCAGGTTTGGCCCCGCAATCGATTAGGCCGGAACAGCTCCTTCCATACTTGCTGTTATTAGCTCAAATGGGCCTGTCGGTGTCGTCAATAAAAGTACACCTAGCAGCCATTTCCAGGTTTACTCGTCGACGGCACTCGGCACCATTGTTCAGCGACCGCCTGATTAAGCACTTCCTTAAAGGCCTCTTTCGGAGTTTCCCTCCAGAGAAGAAATTTCCACCGGAGTGGAGCCTCAATCTGATCTTAACGTCTCTTATGAAACCTCCGTTTGAGCCAATGTCATCATCGTCTCTGAAGTTTCTGTCGTGGAAATTGGCCTTCCTGGTGGCCATCACTTCAGCCCGACGTATCTCAGAAGTTCAGGCTCTAATGGTGGACCCACCATACTTACGATTTTTCAAGACCAAGGTAGTCCTAGCCACTAACCCACAGTTCATACCAAAAGCTCCTTCGGTGTTTCATAAACACTCTTCTATCGTGTTGCCTACGTTTTTTCCGGAGCCATGCTCGGGAGCGGAGCGCATGCTACACACATTGGATGTAAAAAGGGCTCTCAAGTTTTATCTTCATCGTACGCAACCGTTCAGAGAAACGAGACAGCTGTTTGTGGCCTATGGGTTGGGTGCTAGAGGAAAAGCCATTTCAAAGCAAGGACTTTCAAGATGGGTGTCATCTACCATCTCGTACTGCCATTCCAAGGCAGGGAAGCCTCTTCTACGACGGCCAAGAGCTCATTCAACTAGAGCAGCGGCATCGTCGACGGCACTGTGGGCCGGAGTCCCTCTAGGGGACATCTGCATGGCGGCTACCTGGGCGACTACACACACCTTTACCCGCCATTACTGCCTGTCGCAGCAACATGCCGAAGACACCCGGATGGGACAGGCGGTGCTTCGACACCTATTCCAGTAAGGTAAGCCCCGGCTGCGGGGTGGCATCCTGTGGAATTTATGACTGTATGTGGTCCGTTTTTTCCCTATGTAAACTATTACTGATGTATACATAATCTTAGGGAACGGCCTTTTGCGAAGAATGTATAGGGGTTTGCATGCACACCTCCTCTTGGGGGTAGTACTGCTATGTAATCTATTCAAAGCATGTGAATCCATGAAAGATCCAATGCTGGAGAAGGGAATAGTTTCTTACCTGTAACTCCATTTCTCCAGCATTGGTATCTTTCATGGATTCACATGCGCCCACCTGCCTCCCCTGATCATGCAAACCGGTTCCCCCACTACTTTGGGGGCCGAAATCTGAGGGAGCGCGGGGGCGGGGCCTGTATTTATATCATGACGTCCTGACGGCACGGGCACGCATGATACAAAACGAGGTGGATAGGACGCATAAGCGTCGAAAAAGTTTTCCTACGGGAAAGGGTCTATATAATGTACCGGGGATTCCCAGCCTGACGACGGGGAATATTCAAAGCATGTGAATCCATGAAAGATACCAATGCTGGAGAAATGGAGTTACAGGTAAGAAACTATTCCCTTCCTCCCAAAAGTAGTCTCTGAATTCCATATCTCTCAGAAGATTATCCTACCATCTTTCTATCCTCCTCCTCACCCGGGGAAAGAGGAAGAGAGGTTACACAGACTAGACCCTAGGAGGGTTCTAAGTTTTTACATTAGTAGACTAGCCAGGATAAGACAGGCAGACCAGCTGTTTGTAGGTTACACAGGTCACAAGCTGGGGTTACCAATAACTAAGCAGACCATTTCCAGATGGATCATTCTAGCCATTCTGGAATGTTATAAACTGGCAGGGAAAGAGCCCCCTCAAAACCTTAGGGCTCATTCGACCAGAGGTATTGCAGCTTCATCGGCCCTCAAAAGAGGCGTGCCGATTAAAGACATATGTGCGGCCGCTACATGGTCGTCTGTCCATACCTTTACACGTTTTTACAATCTGGATTCCTCCTCTAGTCAAGAGACTAGGTTTGGAAGGGCTGTACTGCATTCTATTCACCAATAGAAGACAGCGTGAAGTCAGTACTCCCTCCTCCGAATATAGAATACTGCTATGGGAGCCTATCTAAGATGAGGAATACGTCGGAGGACACAATCCCTTCGAAGAACAAGTTACTTCTTACCTTGTAACGTTCTTTCGACGGGATGTTCCTCCGACGTATTCCTCATCGACCCTCCCATCCATCCCCGCAGTTTTACTTCCCTTGTTGTTGCAGCTTACGCTCCTTCAGGGTGATTAGTCTAGTCCAAACAGTAATACTGTGGGCTACAAAACGGAACTGAGCAACGGACGCTGCGCGCGGCCTTTATAGGCAGGATGACGTCGAGCGTCGTTACGGCGGCTGTCGAGGGTCATCGACTCGAGGGGCGTCGACGCGCAGCGCCCTCTGGGGAAAAATTTTTCCGAGGCCAGCAGAGCTGGAAGGATATATATCTAAAATGAGGAATACGTCGGAGGAACATCCCGTCGAAAGAACGTTACAAGGTAAGAAGTAACTTGTTCTTCTGATCCCCACTAGTACCCCCTTTGTTTTTGACTCTGCATTCACCTGGGCAATGATATGAAACCCGCCCAACTTGAGGCGATGAGCATCCACTTTCCTGATATGCGTTTCCTGTAGTGTAATGATGTCCGGCGTGTGTTGTACTAGGAATCTTTCAAATTGTTTACTCGCGGAGATAAAGTTGTCCCCTTCGCACATTTGTCCACCCCTACTTAGTTCTGCCTCATTACAAGGCCAAAATGCCAATGGCTCCTCAATCCTGCCCCTCAGTCGGGGAGCCCATATACAGCTCAAAGGTGACAGCCATGTTGTGAGCCATCTATTGTCCCCCCCCCCCTCCCATATGGACCACATGACTTCCAAGACCGAGTAATGTAACACTCTTTGGGATACAGACTCTAGGGACCCACAACCATTCATCTAGTGTAACCTGGGCTAGTACCACGTTGTCGATTGCCACCCATTGCTCCCCGAAAGTGATCCAAGTCAGGGAACCCCGCTCCCCCCTTCCTCTTTTGGCAGGATCAGTGTTCTGTAGGCAACTCTGTGTCTCGCCCCTGCCCAGAGAAATCTCAACATAGCCACGTTCACCTCAGCGAAAAACCACAAAGGTATTACTATGGGTAACATCTGAAATAAGAACAAAAATTTGGGGAGCACCACCATCTTTATACAGTTCAGCATGCCATCCAAAAAAGCCCCGAGCTCGACCATGTCTCGTTTTATGGTGGACCAGTGAGGGAGGATGTATCTAGGGAAAAGGTCCTCGAAGCGATGTGTCACTTGGACCCCAAGGTAGCAGAAGGCGTCCTCCTGCACCCTAAATGGGATCCCCCAATGTATTCCTTCTCCCTACCTGCATCCTCCCCGTCACATATGCCACTGACTTTCCCAGATTGATTTTGAACCCTGATAACCTCCCATAATGCTCCAAACTTTTCAACACCAGGGGAACCAAGTGGGATGGTCTAGTAATGTAGAGCAGGGCGTCATCCGCAAAAAGACTCAAATTACATTCCACCTCCCCGAACGTGATGCCTCTAATCCCTTTGTTATACCTGAGTGACGCCACCCATGGCTCCATAACCGGCGTGTAAATCAGCAGGGAATGTGGGCGCCCCTGGTGCATACCCCGCTGTAGTGGGAAAGCCTGTGATTCGATCCTGTTGACAACCACCCTGGCCCATAAAGGTCCAACTCACTCAGTCGAACGCCTTCTCGGCTTCCAGGGGCAACAAAAGTACCCCCTCCTCCTTCACCGTTGGTGCGTTAAGGACGTGGTGCATCTTGCGCATGTTGTCCGCTCCCTGCCTCTGTAGCACAAAGCCTGCCTGGTCAGGGTGGATCAGTCGTGGGAGGCAAGACTCTAAATGCGATGCAAGGATTCTGGCAAAGATCTTGGCATCAACATTGAGGAGGGAAATAGGCCTGTACGAGGCGTAGTTGGTCTAGTCCTTCCCTGGCTTTGAGGTAACTGCTATTAGGGCCTGGAGAAATGACGGCGCAATTGTTTCACCCCCAACTATGGAGTTGGACAGTTCAGCCAGGAGTGCTGCCAACGGGGCTCGGTACTGCTTATAGAAGTCGCCGTGAAGCCATCATCCCCCGGGGCTTTCCCTGTCTTCCGTCTTTGGATGGCCCCCAATACTACTTCCCAGGTTATCACACCCTTTAAGGCCTCACTCTCTGCCCTCGTAGGTTTGGGGAGGCTTCGCTCGGCCAGGTACTGCTGGACTTCCCCCACTGACCGCTCCACTGGCTTGGCATATAACTCATATAACTCCCTATAGAAATCTGCGAAACGGGCTCAAATGTCTTCCCCTCCCTTCACAACACATTCCTCAGTATCCTGTACTCCTTCTGTCTTCCCTTTTGCCCTATAAACCCTCACCCTATTCGTCAGGAGGGTCCCTACCGTGTCACCCCATAATACCTCTTTCGGGTGAAACACATCTTGTTTACGACCTCCCCTGTCAGGACTGTGTGGAGTTCTTGCCTCTTGTCCATTATTTCACCCAAGAGCTCCTCCCTGTCGGCACCCCGTTGGGTCAGTTGAGACTGTAGCGTTCTCAGTTCTTCCCGGAGCCCATTTTCAATTAACCCCCTCTCCCTCTTCTTACGAGACCCCTCAGCGATAAGTAGCCACCTAAAAGTAACCTTGGCTGCCTCCCAGACTGTCGCCACACCCGTCTCCCATTGTCATTGGTTTCAAAGTTGGCCTGTATCTCCTTCTCCAAGAAATCCCTGTTAGGCAGAAACCTGTGCAGTTCCCTTAGGGACCACTGCAAAAATTTAGGACTACAGGTGGTTGGCAGTAAACCCAATTGGTAGCAGTCTGTACCACCCAGATTTACCTGGTAGCTGTGGCTGAGCAGTCATACTTCTCTCAAGATGAGTTAGGCATTATGCAGAGTATACACAATAGTTACAGAGACACAGCAGTACAAGCAAACACTGACCAGAGCTTTGGTGTAAAAGTATATAATTATTTATTTAAAGACACACTTATAATTTACACTAGCACAAAAAGAGCTAAGTAAGGTACATCCCATATTCCTTATTAGACAAGTCTTAGTTAACACCACTTATTTCCAGACAGAGGTGAGCGCTTAACTAAAGATGGCACTCCAATGAGTTAAGAAAAAGGGAGGGAAAAGCACACAACACAATACTTTAGAAGCACCCAGCAAGGCAGGAAAGTCAAGTCTACTTGTGAGCAAAAAAGTTCAGAGGCCAGGCTCCCTCTTAGAGAGAACAGAGCACCAATGCGCCCAAGATCACACAGCTAAAAAGTCTTAAACTCTTGCAGGGAGTTCAGCAAAGAATTAAGTCAGCTCAGAAAAGTTCCGTTAGCCAGCCTAGGGCCAACCCAAGTGGTAAGTGGAAGCTTTAAGAGTCGCCCCACACAGACCGTTGCGAGGGAGGCCAGGCGGACACAGTACCTTTTAAAATGGAGAGGATCCTCCAGCGGGGGCAGTTGTTCCTGGCAGCAGGTGCAAGTCACGGCGTCGTCCAGAGAAAGAGATGGTCTCGACGTGGAGGAAAGCTGAAGGTCGTTGCACTGCCAGGGAAGAAACCAGCCGCAGAGTTCTCCAGTTAAAAGGTAAGACCCTTTTATTCGCGGTGGTGGATAAACTGTGGTATTCCAGTTGCCGGGGTGCTTGGCACAGGCAAGGCGGCCACGAGATGATCCGGGAAGGCAAAACGACGGGCAAACTGGTTATCCCCACCAGTCAAAGGAAGAAGACTCTCCGGACTGGAGATCTCCTCTGTCGTCGGGAAAAGTGGTGAGACGGTTCAGCAGGGCTCCACCGGTGGTGTCATCGTTGCAGGTTGGCTCAGCTTCTCCCTCTTCGGATTCTTTAGGTCCTGTGGTGACTTCTGAAGTTCCAGTCCCCAAAGCCCTGCTTTTATGCAGCAAACCCCCATTCATTCAGCCTAGCTGTCAATCAAACATGCTAAGTGGTGAGCCGGGCGGCTCACCACTGGGCCACTCCCACAAGAGTGCGACTTGAGTTGCCAAGGCAACTCAGTCCAGGGTGCCTAAACCCCCTCCCACACTCCCTGTAGTACCCAGATTTGAGTGGCACCACTTTTGGAGGCTTCTGTGGAGAAGCCCGCCAAAAAGTGGAACAAAGGACCCGACTTGGGTTGGAATCAAAGAAGCAAACACAAACGCCATTTTGGAACCGGCAAAAATTACCAACCGGTGATTTAATATTAATTTAATAAACCGGCGGTATGTTCGAGGCTATATTAAAAAGTGGTAGCTTCGAACAATGGGAAAATCCCATAGGAAAATATTTGCGGTCGAATATAAAACGTAGTATCCACTGCCACCAGCCAAAACTCGATCAGGGGGGACGGAGACGTGCCCCCTCGAACAACAGACCCCAGGGCAATCGAATTGCCCCGGCCAGTACGTCCACAATATGGTTTGTACTGGTTTCTGTTCATAATTTGGCACTAGTAAAGCCAATGGTGACTTTACATGCCCTGGGAGACAGTAGTCAGTCCCAGGGTATGGAGTCTATGTTTGGGGGTCGCTACGACACCCCTGGGTTATGGCACGGAGGGTGCTGTGTAACCCACATACCAAAAACACATGAAGCCCTATGGGGTAAAGGACCCCATAGCCCATAAAACACATTCAAAGTCAAAGGAACACCTCAAATCATGTCTAAGAGTGGGAGAAAGAGAGTCTCACTCTTAGCAGGAGAAAAAAATAAACCCCAAAAAATCCAGCAAAGCTGCTGGGGGACTCACTAGGTTTGGGAAATTAGCCTTTACAGAGAATTCTCCCTAACAATCCCTAAACACCCGATCCCTCAGCAAGGTGTCGTTGCACCTCCATCTGAAACACTGGAGAGGCTCAGGGAGCCGCCAGTTCGCCACCACTAGCTCATGGTCCAACCATGTGATCACCTCAACCCTCGATGCCCCAAATTCACCTACCCATTCTCTTAGGATCAGGAGGAGGCCAATCCTTGGATAGGTCTGATGTGAGAGGGGGATGTATAGCCCCCACCCACGGGCCCGGCCGATGCCTCCGCCAGACGTCCACCCAAAAATGAGCCTAGTGATCACTTGTTCTGGAAGTTCAATCCCTCCACGTTCAGCATACCTACCGCCACCTCAACCATACCCCCTCGTCACCCTTTGTTGGTTGCCCCTCTTGTTTCCTGAGAAATGCACCCCCCCTTGTTGCATATGAGCTTCGTTGCATGAGGTTCCTTACCTTACCTCCCCTCCCCTTCCTTCCCATGCTTCCCTACTCTAGTCTGAGGCGTTCGATCCTGTGCCCCCATCATGTTGGGCACGTCTGTGAAACCTCCAGGGATGCGGCCCCGGCCTTGGGCCCCATGTTAGGCAGCCCTTCTGTCCCCTTTATCCCCTAATAATCCAGGGGGGATACCCCCACCGGACTCTTAACTTAAATAGTAAACCAACTCCCCCAACTGCCAGATCCCTCCCTCCACTTACTGTGTGCCTCCTTCCTGCACCTCTCCCTCCCCCATTCCGTAAACTCAATTTCGATGTTCAAAACAACTGACCGCCCTGCCGGCAGCCACAAGTGACCTCCCCTCACACCCCTACAATTCTGTCAGAGCCCCCAAAAGGGTTCTGGGGTTTCCCCTGAAAGATTAGGAGAGCCAAAGTAGGAGGTTCGACCCCCCGGCCCCTCTCAGGTGCCATCATTCCACGGTGGGGGGTGTTAAGCTTCTGAAATTTCTGGACTCCTTTTGCCCTGCACTTTCCTCTTGCCGATTCTGGGCCCCCGTTAGGGTCTGTTCCGTGACCACTGTGCTCCGAGGTGGAACTCTTGACGGCCCACCAAATCATCTGTGACCCGTTGTATCTCCTCCTCCACCAGATAGTGTTGCTCACGCTCCCATTCGAACACGAGGGCAAAGGGGTAGCCCCAGCGGTACCGCACCCCCTTCTCCTGGAGCCATCTAGTGAGAGCCCTGCACTTCCTTCACCTCAACGTGTGGGCTGAGTGGTCTTGAAAGATAGCTACCCTTGAATCTCCATAGATTACCTCCTTTGTGCGTTTCGCTTTTTCGAGGAGCCTCATCTTGTCCCCATAGTAGTTCATGCAGGCCAGGACCGAGCGCAGCCCTCGAGACCCCCTATCCATCTCAGTGCACTGTATCTATGGTGACCGTTTCTCCTTCCTTGGAATCTACAACCATCCCTATTATTTATTGTATCTTTTGTTCCAGGCCCGCTTGTGACTTGCCTTCAACCTGCTACATCCCAAAAAAACTGATATTATTCCATCTCTTCTGGTTCTTAATGTCATCCACCTTGAGGCGCAGCTCCTCCTCATGCCTCTCCATTTCTATAAAGCGCACCTTCATTTGCGTCTCCAGGAGTCCAGTGGAGGTTTGATTGGCTTCCACTCCGTCCGTTCTATCCTCAAGAGGGACCACCTTGGCCGAGAGGTCTGCCAGTTTTGCCCCCATGTCCGTCCTCAACCCTCTGATCTCCTCCAGGATAGTTTGTATATCACTTTTGATGGATCTGAGTTCCGCTGGGGCGGGTCCCTTGTCTCCTGCGGCCTCTGCCATCATATCCTTGCCGTGATACTGGAATCGCACCAGAGCACCATTCCAGCTCATAGATGTTCCGGGTAGTCACCTCTGGTACCCCAAATGGGTGGTCGGGGGTCCGCAGGCCTTGCTCAGACTTTGATTGACTTGGCTTGCGAATGTCTTCAGCCATCAGGTTGCCTGGTGTGGCCAGACCTCCCTACCTCCCTCCTCAATTCTGCACGTTGACCTGGCCAAAGGTGGTCCACTTCAATCAAGGCTGGTGGTTTCCCAGCAACTCTGCTGTGAAGTGTTGGAGCCTCTGTTATAGTCTCCCACTGGGCTGGCTCCTGTCCACCCAGGTCATTGTCCCCTAGGAGGTGCCCCTCTTTGTTCCAGTGTCACCCCGGGGTTGGACCTCAATGTGAGCTCAAATGTACAGTGAGCAGGTTATGTCCCGTTGCAGGGGGGGGCCTAGAGGCCAGGCCGCCTCTCCTCTGTCTGTGGGGGCCTTCCCGTTCCTTACCTCTCCCCCAGACAATGGAACTCTTGGGGGAGGGGGGCACTTACTGTTAGCAAGGCTCTGTCATCCCTCTTCTCCTTGCCACGCCCTCCACGCTCAGGAGGCTCAATGGGCGCTGTTCCAGGGCATCAGCTGGTCTTAATGGCTGCTGTGGAGCTCCACAGCAGCCTCTTCATTGGTTGAGGCCTCCGGCCCCACCCCTGGTCCGGGGTCAGGGACGTTCATGCCGCGGCAGCCCCAGCACTGCACCACCATAGGTGAATGTCCCTTCCCAGGGCCTGCTGCATGTAATGCGGCCCTCGTCAGATGACACAGGTGCCGGGTCCAGCCATCCCTCCGCTGCATGCACCGGCACCACACAGTTAAACAGCCCAGAGTGGTTGGGGTGTACACAACCCACCCGCCACGACCTCCAACTGGGCGGGCGACACCTCCTTTTCCCTGGTGATGCAGGGCTCCTGTGGCGGGCAGTACAGGTCCGAGAACACCCACTGCACTCTGGTGCCTGCGACTCCACTCTCACCTCATCTCTCAGGGCAGCAGTCACAGGCCAATAGAGGGCCGGAAGGGCCCGTCTCCGCAAGGATTGGCCTGGGGAAGCAGGGTCGAGACAGCTGCACTTCCTCTTTGTGAGCCCCGTTGGACCACGGTGGCTTCCCACATCTAGGGAGTTGTTCCTGCAGGGAGCCAGGTGCTACAAAACTCTTTATCTCCTAGAATACGCCAAGGCAGGGGACGCAGCTCGGCCCTCAGGCAGCCATTTTGCCTGCGCCCCCTGGTGGCCTCCCAATCAAGTTTTATTAAAGATTGGTACGCCTCCTCCAACGATAGATTACTTTTTAATATTTTATCTCATTCCCAAAAATCTAATGACCCCTTAGCCCTTCCTGCACTTGATGGGGAAAACGCTTTTGACCATGTTTCTTGGACCTTTATGTTTCCTTCCAACCGAATTCTCATCAATAACTTCCTCACTCCCTCTTTTCAAATAAAGAGGGGTACTTGTGAAGGCTGCCCGCTCTCACCCTTATTATTTAACCTAGCACTAGAACCCCTCCTACAAAGTATAAGAGCAAACACTAGCATAAAAGGTACCTTTATTAATAACATAGAAGTGAAAATCTCTGCTTATGCTAATGATATTTTACTATACCTTTCTAACCCTGCCTCTTCCATTCAGTACTTAATATCTACCATAACTTATTTCTCTAGTGTTTTGGGATACAAATTGAATCTTGACAAATCTGAAGTTATGCCTCTTACCAACGCCTGTACTTTAATCAACACTCCGCTGTTCGGTATGACATGTCAATCTTTGTATATCAAACGCCTAGTACTACGTATTGCTAAAGATATTCATACTACAATCACTCTTAACACCAACTTCTTGATAGTAAACGTTACTGAAATAGTCTCTGGGTGGTCACCTCTTTGCTTGGCTTGCTGGGGACGCCTTGATTCTATAAAAATGGCATGGTTGATTCACTCCTTAAAATGGCATGGTTTTTCTCTTTTTTTCATCAACCTTATTCGAATCTTGTACTCCTCCCCTTCCAACCAAATTCTCAACAATAACTTCCTCTTTTCAAATAAAGTGGGGTACTCGTCAAGGTTGCCCCCGCTTGCCCTTATTATTTAGTCTAGTGCTAGAACCCCTCGCACAAAGTATAAGAGCAAACACTAGCATAAAATGTATCTCCATTAATACCAAAGAAGTGAAAATCTCTGCTTACGCTGACATATTTTACTCGACCTTTAGAACCCTGCCTCTTCCATTCAGCATTTAATATCTACCATAAGTTATTACTCTATTATTTCGGGATACACATTGAATCTTGACAAATCTTCAATTTGTCAATCATATGAAATACCTAGGACTACATATTGCTAAAGATATTCATACTACAATCGCTCCTAACACCAACTTCTTGATAGAAAAAGGTTACTAAAATAGTCTATGGGTGGTCACCTCTTTTCTTTTCTTGCTGGGGACGCCTTGATTCTATAAAAACGATGATCAGCCCTATAATTTTCTACTCGTTATCTATGATTCCCGTAGCTATTCAAACAAAATTTTCCCAAAAACGTGACTCCTTACTCCTTAAATTCTTATGGAACCAGAAAACACCAAGAATTGCCATTAATGAACTGAGACTTCCAAAGCTTGCAGGAGGAATAAAAAGTTCCTAACTTTCAACTATATCGTAAAGCTTTCATTTTTAAACAATTAGTTAAATTCAAACACTATGAAAACCACCTTAGGGAAGCCCCTCTGTGGATCGATATCGAGGCCAATATTATTGCCACGCTCTCCCTCTCTCACTTTTTAACTACACCAGCATGGCCTAACATCACCTTATTTCCATCTCTAAATCCATTTAGAATAAACTTCCAGCAAGTTCTTTTTCCATAACTGAATTAGGGGACATTTTCCTTTGATTTAATCAACTTTTCCCTATCACATCTAATACTATTAATATTATAGATGGTACTCGGGTATGAAACTCGTGAAACACCTGTTCCATAATTTTATAGAAATCCCTTTTGTGCAGCTTTGTCTACAATACAATATCCCTGAATCTGATCAACCCTTTCATAGATCCCTTCTCAAAATGCTAGCTGACTCCTGAACCACATTAGCGCAAAAATCCTCACCCCCTCTATTAGAATTTCTTTGTTAGCAATCCTTCCATTAAAGCCGCCAAATTATATACTTTTTAAATGATGCTCAGTCGCCTAACTTGTTAAATTCCAGTATTATTAGGCAATGGGAGCTTGAATAGAACTTTTAACCCACTTCAGAAATGTGGTCCGAAACATGGAAACTATATTATTCAACATCTGTAGCTGCCAATCTAACTCAAATTCATATTTTTTATTTTACACCGAGCATTCCTTACTCCTTCAAGAATCTCGAAAGTAACCAATAGCTCAACCAACAATTGCTGTTGTCATTTACCTAATGCCGATTTCTTCCATCTCATTTATGATTGTAAATTTGTATATGGGTTTTAGACAAAAATGTGGATATGCCTGCAAAAGATTTTCCATTTTCAAGAACCATTGTCACTTTGTAATCTTATGATCAGCTCTATTGTTAGTCCATAGTTACAAACGATTGAATCACCTGCATCATTTAATTTATTTATTAGTATTGCTTTCCACAACATTACTTCTAATTGGAAGCATACTTGCAATTTATCATATAGTACTTGGTGAAGAATCATATACTCTATACACCGTATTGAAAAATGTCATGTTTTTTCTGTTAATTGTTTGCACAAAAAATGTAATGTTTTTATCCAGTACTTAATAGTACTAAGTAAGGATGATTATGCAGCACCAATATCACTGTATTTAGATATCATTTGACCTTTCCTCTACCTTATCTATTGTATTCTGTCTAGTTTGTCTCCCCTGTACGTCTCATTCTCAATTCTCAAAATAACTTCTTTACTTTCTACATATTAAACCTGTTCGATTTTAAATTGTTTAATGTTCTATAAAAGTATACAATTGTTCATACCCTATTTTTATTTTATCTGTAAATTAATATGTCTAATAAAAAATTATGGGAAAAAGGGTTCTTTCTACTAGTGGAGCGTATTCCCAATTTCAAAAAGAAATCTTTCATTTTCTTTTGGGACTTGCACATGTTCACAGAGCAGGTCGGGTTGTTTTGAGCTCCAGCAAGTTGCAATAGTTGGTCCAGTTCCTCATACATGTCACAGTGAACTAAGACATTAATTTGCACTTTATTTATTATTTTATTTTTTTTTAAACTTCTATTTATTCATTTTCAAAACAGACTTGCGAACAGGTTACATAAATGAAGACAAACAGAAAAGAACCTTATAGGCAAGGTTATAACTGGGCGTGCCAGATAGACCTCATGCATAGAATCACTTACTGATTTTTTAAAGATAATCAAGTTAGTTTTGGAAGTTTTAGGAGTTGATGTTAAGGTTTTCTTTATCTTATTCTTCATTGGGGACTTTCCAGGACGAGGAGTTTGTTTAAGGGCGTCAATTGTTGAACTAGGCATAGGAGGCAGCAATTCCACATCCTCGGTTACAGGCAGAGGTTGCCCTTCCAAAGGTAATATGCCACGGGAAAAACACTCAGCTCCTTGATTGATCGGCGTGATTTGATCCATGAATTCCAATGCTGAATGAGAGGCAGATAATTCCCCTAGCAGTTGAATAGGCTAATCAGCAACAGCTGGTACTATCATCTCTTTAACACGTTTGTCTCGATTTATAGAGTGGATGCGGGATGAGGTCGTTTTCTCTTTCTCTCCACCCAGCCACTGTTTACTGCTCGGTAAACTGTACATGCATGCTAAGCGCAACCAAAGTATGTGTCATGAAAAATCAATAAAGCATGTATATACCGCACAGCAATGTGGCCTGCTATCAATTGGGGGCTCAAAGGAAAAACCTGCAGTCACCCTCAGATTAATCCACAGCACTCTACTCAAATAGAAAGGGGCAGATATTGGATTTTGCATCTTTAACTAATGAAATTGGGAGACTATGAGCAGCAGTCAGATAAAGAATCTCACACGCCTTGTGGTACTAGTAGCAAAGCAATGGTTATGTACAGTCAATAATTGCAACAGCAGCAGTAAGAAGAGCAGTGTGAAAGCAAAGGACATAAGACAAAAAGTCATGCTCCAATGAAATATCCAAATGCTGCAGATTTGAATTAGAAGATTAGCAGATTTGATCAAAACAGTCTTACCAGTCCCTGCAGCTCGGCCGCCGACCCGCCAAACCACGTTTACACTAGTATTCACACTTGCTGTGCGCGTGTACGCATGAGTGCGTGGGGTAGGGTTTTTATAATTCCTTTGCTGAAGGGGGAGTAGCCAGACAAGGCAAACCGCATTTTCACTTGTGCTCACACCAACAGCCATTCAGATTTAACCAAGTCTCTGAAACTGAAGTCATCCTCATCCTTAAAGGTCTAATACCTTTGTGGTGCAAAAGAGATGCATGCCAGGTGGTGATTATCAAAGACTACTCGAACACCTTGACTCCTTTCATCACAACGCCTCCTTTATCGCCTGCTCGGTTCCTACAAGCCTTAAGGAAGCCTGGGTTCTTCCGCTGCTCAAAAATCCCACCTTGGACCCAATTATCCCCACCAACTACTGCCCCATAATAACAGTCCCTTTCCTCCTAAAGATCTTGGATCGAGCAGCTTACTTCCAAATCCAGCAATACCTTGAGGACAGCGACATCCTTGGAATCCGGCAGTCAGGCTTCCGCCCGGATAGGGCACTGAATTGGCTCTGTATGACCTAAAGAACCAGCTCGATGAGTTCAAAGATGCAGGAAAGCCTGCACTTATACTACTCCTAGATCTCTCTGCAGCATTCCACCTGGTAGACCAGAAGATCCTTTTGTCATGACCTACAGAACACGCCCCTTTTGGACTTCCTGGTCCTTGTCTCAACAGGGCTTACACTCCCTTGTACTCCCAACATGGCCGTCCACTGTGAAACACCTTCCTCGCTCTACACATTGGACGTAGCGTGTTCTATTAATAGACCACGCCTCCCACGGCTCCACGCGTCTCAATGCTATTGCGAAGTAGCGACCAGAAGTGTGCTCCGTAGCTCGCGGTATTGTTTTCCTTGGTTCTTTCCCAGCCAACCCCATTCCTAGTCCCTTTCCTTCCTTTCATGATTCCTGGACTCGTGTGCTGAGTAGCGCACTCTGTAAATTTCCCAGATTCCTGGATCTTTGCATCCCGGAACGTTGAACGCACTCTGGAGTCGGAAGAGACTCGTGCAGCCTTATTCAAGACCCGATACGTCCGCAAGAAGGCATCGACCAAGAAATCCTGCAAAGATCGAACTCAGGTGAGAAGGGGGGGGAACTCCTTGACAGTTTGAGACGCCACCCGACCGAACTCGATATGGACATGGAAGCGGCCATCCAGGCAAGAGCTATCAACCAAGGTGCAGAATCTAAAGGCAGAAAACGCTGCTCTCAAACAATTAGTTCTATCCCGTGATTCTGCCACAAAAGAAAGTGTGTTGCTGGGCAGCATAGTGGACAAATACGATGGGTCGGCAAAAACCGTTCGAGGATTCCTAGATTCATGTTTGGTCCACTTTACTTTTAAGCCCTACTACTTTTCAACTCCCAGGCTAAGGTGGGGTTCATAATTTCCCACCTTTCAGGAAACGCCGTAACCTGGGCTACACCCCTCGTTAATTTTGGCGATGTTCTCCTAGATGACTGATGGGTTCATACAAGCCCTTAAAACCATGTTTGACCGTCCAGAGCAGGTCTATAGTGCCCAGGAACGCCTGTTAGACTTTCAGCAAGGATCCCAGGATATGCTCACCTATGTTACCCGATTCAAGCAATTAGTCAAGGAAGCTGATTGGTTCCCTGAGTCGAGTTTTACCCTTTTCAGGAGAGGACTGAATGAGAAGATTAAGGATGAGTTGGCCAGAGTGGCTCGCCCAAACTCATTCCAGGCACTAATGGACATTGCCATGCAAATAGATTTCCGTATCCAGGAAAGGAAGGCAGAGAAGAAGAAATCCAAAGGTAATCCTCCGAAAGTGTCATTTGAGAGTACCACCAAGACGGACACAAACCCAGGCTCAGTCTCTGAACCAGAACTCATGCAGATAGGAGCCTTTAGTGGACCTATATCCCCGCAAGAAAGGATGAGAAGGATTCATGCAGGGTTATGCATGTATTGTGCCTCAGACAAACACTTGGTTACGGAGTGTCCTCTAGCCCCTTCTCGGCGAGTGGGAAATGCCAGCTCTCGATCCTAGATGGAGCTGAGCTTTGGGAGAGAGATGTTTGCTCCACATCAATTCCATCCTGGAACTCTCCTGGACAAAACAATTTGGTGATACTACAGGCCTACCTGTCGCCCTCCAAGAATAAGACCTATCCCATTCTGGCCTTGGTAGACTGCGGAGCTATGGGAATTTTCATTGATCAAGACTGGGTTGTTAGTCATCATATTCCATACGAGGCACGAAGCACCATGCAGCTGGTGGAAGCAATCGACGCAAGACCCCTCACTTCAGGACCCATAAGCCTGCAGACAAAAGAGATCCAGCTTTCTATAAACCATCACCAAGAGCGGATTACATTCGACATCATTAAGTCAGCTCATGACCCCATGGTATTGGGTATGCCCTGGTTACAGAAGCAAAATCCATATATCAATTGGACAGCAGGATCACTATTCCTAGGCTGAGTTTTGATTGTCCCACTGTCTATTCCTTCCTTCCTCGACACCCCCTAAAGAACCACCAAGAGACCAGCAAACACCACTCATGGTTTCCAATATCATACAAGTCCCAGAGGCCCATCAGGGATATGCTGATGTATTTTCAACTGCCATAGTCCAGGCCTTACCCCCTCACAGACCTGAAGACTGCGCCATAGATACAGATCCCTCAGCAGTGATTCCCTTCGGCAGAATGTTCATCCTTTCCGAACCAGAGAAAAAGGCACTCCGAGAATACCTGGATACCAACCTTGAAAACGGCACCATAAGAACCTCAAAATCTCCAGCGGGTGCTTCGTTGTTCTTTGTTCCCAAGAAGGACACCAAGGAACTCAGACCTTGCCTCGACTATCGTGGCTTAAATCAATGCACCCTCAAAGATCAGTACCCACTGCCCCTGATCTCGGATATCCTGGAAGCTGTGAGAGGCGCCGTAATATTCACGAAGTTGGATCTCCGGGGTGCCTATCATTTGATCCGCGTCCGGGAAGGAGACGAATGGAAAACAGCCTTTAGAACACCCTTTGGTCACTATGAATATCTAGTCATGCCCTTTGGACTAGCTAATGCCCCCGCAGTTTTTCAATGTTTTATGGATAGGGTGTTTTCTGACATGTTATTCCTCTTCGTCATCGTCTATCTGGACGACATATTGATCTTTTCCAAGGATCCTCTAAAGGATGAAGAACATGTAAAGGCAGTATTACAACGACTCTGTGAACATAAACTTTTAGCCAAACCCGAAAAATGCTTGTTTCATGTTACTTCTGTTCACTACCTAGGATTCATCCTTAACCCAGAAGGAATTGGTATGGACCCTTCAAAGGTAAAGGCCATACTGGCATGGCCCGCTCCCACGTCCGTGAAACAAGTTCAATCCATCCTGGGGCTTGCCAACTTCTACCGGATGTTCATTTCTACCTTTTCGAGATCGTTCAGCCGATCGTTGCTCTCTTGAAGAAAGACACCCCCTTTATCTGGTCTACAACGCAAGATAAGGCATTCCAACGTTTAAAGACAGAGTTCACGCAAGCCCCCATCTTGGCCCAACCCCGACATAAATTGGCTATTCCTAGTGGAAACGGATGCCTCTAACTACACCATAGGAGCGGTCTTGAAGCAGGAACTTGAGGATAAAATGGAACACCCCATTGCTTACCTTTCACGAACCTTGACTCCCAGTGAGACACATTACTCGGTCCTGGAAAAGGAACTGTTAGCCATCCGCAAGCCTTCACTGAATGGCGACATCTACTCCTGGGTGCTAGATATTCAGTTCAGGTCTGCACGGACCATCGGAATCTTCAAACTCTACAGTCATTGGAGTGTAGGAACAGTCGTCAGGCGCGTTGGTCTACTTCTTTGCCCAGTACCAGTTCCACATCACTCATGTTCCCGGATCACAAAACCTGATTGCTGACGCCTTATCTCGGCGTCCTGACTATATAGCTACTGAAGATAGGGCCTATCCTAAGATGTTTCCCCACACGATCTTTGTAGCCCAAGCAGTCAACCTCCTGGAAGAAATTCGAGTGCAAAACCAATCCTCTGACCTCTGGAAGAATATTTCAAGGAAGAATCCATGGAACCTAAGAGTTAAGGAAGGATATTTATTCAAGGACAATGCACTGGTCATTCCTACACAGAAATTACAACAAAGAATAATAAACCTCTGTCATGATACCCTTCACTCCGGACATCGTGGCATAACCAACTCCCTCCGTCTCATACAAAGACAGTTTTGGTGGCCTGGAATGAAGACCAACGTACAGCAGTACATCGAAGCTTGTACTATCTGTAGTCAAAATAAACATAACAAGAGACCGGCGGGTCTTCTACTGCAACCTACACTGCCAACAAGGCCATGGGAATTCATTGCTACAGACTTCATTGTGGAATTACCACCTTCCCGAGGATACACGACCATCATGGTTACCATAGACTTGTTCACTCGTATGGCTCATTTTACACCCCTGTGTAAGCTACCATCCTCGTCCGAGCTTGCTGGAATCTTCCTGGAACACATATTCCGTTTGCATGGACTTCCTTCCAGGATCATATCTGATCGAGGACCTCAATACGTTTCTCAATTTTGGAAACATCTCTGTCGCATTTTGGGAATTCAACGCGCCCTCTCATCTGGTTATCCCCAAACCAACGGGGCCACAGAATGTGCTAATCAGACCATGGAGCAGTAGCTTCGATGTTTCGCCACCAAGGTTCAGGATGACTAGTCGCTCCTGATACCCGTGGCTGAATTCGCCTACAACAATTCCGATCATTCAGCACTTAAGACCAGTCCCTTTTATTGTAGCCAGGGTTTCCATCCATCGGTTCTACCCTCTGTTCTCCCTCATCATACAACAGTACCTACTGTCGACTCCTGGATAGAAACCCTCATCATACACCAGGAGGCCAAAGAAAACTTAGAGAAGGCCTGAACACAGACTAAGAGGTATGCGGATTCCAAAAGAAGACCAGGTCCTTCTTATGCAATTGGTGATCAAGTCTGGTTGTCTTCGAAATTACTACCCCGACATCTACGGCCAAACAAGTTGGCCCCTCGGTTCTATGGTCCATTTCCCATCAAGGAAATTATCAATCCAGTTTCATACCGGATCAGACTACCAGACTCCTGGAAGAAAATCCACCCAGTATTTCACACATCCTTATTAAAACCCTACACCTAATTCTCCCGGAAATCCTGCCGACCTCCTCCTCTGCTGGTCGACAACCAATTGGAATATGAAGTATCCCGAATATGTGACTCCGGGTATAAACAGGGTCAACTTCAATACCTGGTTGAATGGAAAGGATAGCCTCCTAGTGAACGAACCTGGGAACCACTTTCTAATCTCAAGGCCCCTCGACTGCTCAGAAGATTTCACTTTATACACCCGGGCAAACCCGGAGGAACGGGTCTTCGGAGGAAGCATGCTGTCATGACCTACAGAACACGCCCCTTTTGGACTTCCTGGTCCTTGTCTCAAAGGGGCTTACACTCCCTTGTACTCCCAACATGGCCGTCTACTGTGAAACACCTTCCTCGCTCTACACGTTGGTTGTAGCGTGTTCTATTAATAGACCACGCCTCCCGCGGCTCCGCGCGCCTCAATGCTATTGCGAAGTAGCGACCAGACGTGTGCTCCGTAGCTCGCGGTATTGTTTTCCTTGGTTCTTTCCCAGCCAACCCCATTCCTAGTCCCTTTCCTTCCTTTCATGATTCCTGGACTCGTGTGCTGAGTAGCGCACTCTGTAAATTTCCCGGATTCATGAATCTTTGCATCCTGGAACTTTGAACCCACGCTGGAGTCGGAAGAGACTCGTGCAGCCTTATTCAAGACCCGATCCGTCCGCAAGAAGGCATCGACCAAGAAATCCAGCAATGATCGAACTCAGGTGAGAAGGGGGGAACTCCTTGACACCTTTGCCAGCACCTCATGTCTGCGGCCACCTTCTCCCATGAAGCTACCAGCTGGATCACCTCCTTCCTGGCATACAGAACCATCAGTCTTCTTGGAAATTGCATCCGCCCCACCGTTGCCGGTCACCTGCGGCATACCCCAAGTTCTTGTGTCTCTGCCATGCTCTACAACATCTTCACCAAACTGCTATTCAACCTCCCGGACACACTCAGAATCTCTAAGACCAGCTACGCAGATGACACTCAAATCCTCTTTCCCCTCTCTGGTGACTACTCAGCCTACTCCGACACATTGCACGCAGTCTACCAAGCCATCCAGGCTTGGATGGCCGCTCATCTACTCTGCCTCAATGATGAATAACTGGACAGAAGGCTCGTTTTGCAGAAGGAACCTTTTCTTGCCTATACTTGCCTTTTTAGCACTGCAAGCTGAACGCAGCTCTTGCTAAGAGGTAGCTGCTTCCTGTAGGAGGCAGAGCAGAGCAACGTCACGTGACTGATCACGTCACCTTTTGGAATTCCTATTGTGCTACGAGCCGCCCGAGCGGGCTGAATAACTATGGACAGAAGGCTTGTTTTGCAGAAGGAAACTTTTCTTGGCTATACTTGCCTTTTTAGCACTGCGAGCTGAACGCAGCTCTTGCTAAGAGGTAGCTGCTTCCTGGAGGAGGCGGAGCAGAGCAACGTCACGTGACTGATCACATGACCTTTTGGAATTCTTATTGTGCCGCGAGCCACCCTTGCAGCGTTAAGCCCGGCGAAGAAAAGCCCAACGGCTGTTGTCCGGCTGTTTGGTGCTGAGGGGCGCCTGCACTCTGGTGTGCACAGTAAGAAGAGATATGTGATGACAATGATTAGTTCTATATAAGCTGCTATCATCTGCATATTATTTTGCCTCCTTTTGGGAGTTTCTAGTGAACAGGACCAGCAAATGGCGGGAGACTGTGGGGCGAGACCCTTTGATCCTGGTCGTTTCCTGGCTATGTTTAATGACGTTTTTATAGCATTTCCTCAGTTTTGAATTTAAGAAATATGTTGACTGTGGGTGCATTAGCTTAGTCAGAAAGCCTCCCTAAAGTACTACGGGCTCAAGGTGTGATATTTTATACGTATTAATTGCTGTAATTGTCTTTTGATATTTAGTTGAGGAGTCAAAGCTGCATTTGTAATTTTTTACAATTTGATGCTATACTGATTTCAGAAAATTGTTGAATGTCCTACAAATTTTAACTGAATTCTTTCCCATCCATTTTATATATAATTGTTCTTTTGTTCTCTCTTTTTCCCTTCTTATTTTTAAGAGGTTGCGAGTCGTACTCTCCTCTTTTCTTCTGTTCTATCGAAAGGGAGTATTCCTTTACAATCAGTTCACTTAATTATGCCTGCACTGACAAGCGGGTTTGAAACTGTTGAGAGTCAAGAGACTAAGATAGTAGAAGTCCAATTGGGTTCTCCGATACATTGTGTGGCGCCCATTAATACAGATCATATGGAAAATATGGCTGCCCCAAATGTAACTGTTGAAAACAACAATGAAAATGTTAACGATAGATCTGAAGGGAGCTTGAAGGGATATCATGCTACTGATCCCGCAACCTTGGAGGTTGAAGCTCCTATTGAGGGAATTTTAGATATACTAGATACAGAGGCTACTGGGGCCCATAGGGATAAGTTGGATTCTAGGCAGGAACTTACAGACGAAGAATGTCTTCAACAAAGTTTAATGGGTATTAAAAGGGTGGTCCGTTATCATGCCTCCACTCCTCTTCAGAAGATGATTATAAATGGAAGAATGCAATCTGGGGAAATTCAAGGCCCAGATTCATTAACATTAAATATGGTGGGAAATAATAAGGGAAAACACCCGTTTGGAATTAAGCAGTCCACTCTATCTTGCCAGCAATATTTATTTTTGGAAAGGATAATCAGGATAAGATGCAGTGTACTTTCGAAAACTGAAATTCTCCTTGTGACTTCTCCAACCATGCTTAAGAACCTAAACCAACTATACCGTTCTTTCTCCATCAACGGCAACTCGATTGCTGTTTCCTCATCTGTGAAGACACTGGGTGTACACTTAGATGCTACCCTCTCCATAATTCGTCAAGTCAAGGCTATCGCTTCCTCAGCGGCCCACACTACCAAACTCATTAATGCTTGCAGACCATTCCTATTCACCAACAGCTGCCTCACTATCACCTGTGCCGTGATCTTCTCCAGACTTGACTACTGAGCTTCAAGTCATCCAGAATAACGCTCTGAGCTGCCCTTAACATTCCCAGATGAGAGCACATATCAGCCGCTGGATGAGATGTGCATTGGCTCCCCATGCGTGAACGCATTGCCTTTAAAACTCTCTCGGTCACCCTCTGATGGCTATCCAACACTGCCCACCCCTACCTCTCCCAAAACTTTAAAAGTCCTCGAGACCGACTCGCTCCGCCTACACCCACCACCTCATCACTCCGAGATTTGGACTGGTTATAGCTGGAGGAACTAGCTTCCCTGTCATTGCAGTGAAACTATGGAACACCCTACCTCTGACCTTGAGATCTGAGCAATCCTACTGGACTTTCCGCAAACACCTAAAAACTTGGCTCATCACCTAAAGGTCCCCCAGCTCCTTCCACCTTGACATTATCTGTTCTCTAACATATTACTGTCTGCAACTTTGTAACCTGTCCTACAACTAGTGCCTTGATGCCCTCTGGTTAAGTGCACTGCTACAAATTAAATGAATAAATACATTATGCATGTGCTCAAATGCTTCTGATAAGATACCCAGTAATGAACACTCATTGAATTTTCAGACACTCTCTTGTATATTGTTCATCTTTTAATTATGAGAAATAAATAATATAGAAACATTGCTACTATTATCTTCACTAAACAAAACACACTTAAGGCCTCATCACGAGTTGGGCGGTAGCCCTTAAATGCGCCAGTAACGCAAATACTGCCGCATTTAAGGGCTGGCCCTATTATGAGTTGGGCGGAAAGTTTGGAGTTTTACCTCCAGCTTTTTGCTGGAGGTTAAAATCCTGTTTTCCGCCCCTTTTTCTGCCGTTTTCAGCGCTATTAACACCAGCGCATTTACCGCTGGTGTTAATAGTGCCCCCAATGGGGAATGGGAACTTACTGTTGTACCACTACTTGACCGAGTAGCAGTAATGCTAATAGCATTGGGAGGAATCCCTGCACAATTAACCAACCGCTGGTGAGGCCATTAATATGTAAAAAGTTATTAATGAGTATGCAGCTGTCATTGTCACCACCTCAAGAGCAATCCTTTGAGAAGCATAATAGCCACTTATTCTAAACTTTCGCTAGGCAACCTCAAGGAATGATCTGCCCTCTCAATGCTCAATACCTTTCCTCTTTCCTAATGTGATATTAAAAATGGGTAAAACAATTCATACTCGCTACTCCTTAGAAGGTAAAACATAGGGAGAGGAATGGAGGCGGGTACCCAAAAGCCTGGTGAGCTGGTTTACCAAAAGTAGGGATATTCCACATAGAGCTCACTCAAAATAGCAGTTCCTCGCTCAATAAGCAAATAGAGTCTTTCTGAGACTCAAAAAGCCCAATAGTGCAATTTCAGGGGCTTCAAAATCCAGCCAGTAAAAAAGTAGGAAGAGCCCCCCTCCTCTCTACATTGGTTTGCATGAAGGGAGCTTCCAGTCTGCTTCAAGGATGTGTTCCAGCCTCAGGTCTTCAAGCCCCTCTCTCTCTCTCTCTCTCTCTCTCTCTCTCTCTCTGTCTCTGTCTCTCTCTCTCTCTCTCTCTCTCTCTCTCTCTCTCTCTCTCCCTCTCTCTCCCTCTCTCCCTCCCTCTCCCAGAGCCATTTTATATTATAGTCATAGCCTACTGCTTAGCTCACGTTCTACCTATCAGAGTAAGGAGCAGATTGCTGCTGAGGTAACTGTCATGATGCCTACCCCCGGGGACCCAGACCACGTCCAGCAACCCCGGAAACGGGCATCAAGTTATCCTAAGCAAGCCCAACAACCCCTCCTAGGGGCTATTTAGGTCCAGTCCTGGCGCCTCTGGCGCCAGGCTCATATGGAGAGCCAGACCTGGCGCCATAGGCGCCAGGCTCATAGATTCAAACTTACCTAATGCAGACCATGCTGCAAACTTACCTGATGCAGACCATGCTGCAAGAGCTCCAAGCCAAAAGAGGCTTGGAAGGGACTACTTTACTTAGGGACTATTTTTTACTCGGGCGGTGCTGGGGAGGAATACTTACCTGGGACTACTTTGGAGGCTATTTAAACCACACCCAAAGAGCAGCACACGCTTCGTGTTATTCTGCATCCAGCAGCGTAAAGCTCACCGTGCCTGCAAGTCTGCATCCAGCCTTCTGCCACGCCCGCCTCGAGTTTGGAGCTCCTAGAAAAAGGGAGAAAGAAGGAGAAAAGGTTAGAACAAGAGCAATACCTTTTAATCCTTACCTAAATTCCCGATCCATCGCTCCTTCGAGCTGGAAGAAAGAAGTTATTTTATGCGCGTTGCCTCATCTGCTGCAGCACCGTGCTGAACTCACCGGCCTTCGCAGCATCTTCACATTTCACTGCATCCTCCTGCATGTTCCTGCTGCACTCCAGCACCTAAGGAGAAGACAAGAACAGCAAGGTGAGCCAAGGGAATACACCGAGGAATATTAGTTACCCCCCCATAGACTTCCTGATTTTACCACCGGGGCTACTATTGGTCTTCACGGGTCGGCGCTGCTTGCACTGCCTCTTCGCCGAACCCCGGCCCGTAAGGGGAAACCAAAGGACAGCAAGGTGAAACAAAGGGACTAACAAGGGGAACCCTCCTCACCACAATAGACTTACCTGATTTTACCGCCGGAGGTATTATTGCCCAAGACTTCATACTTTCTCTCAGCGCCCGAATAAGGGAGAAAGCAACAGGTTACATATTGACATTTTTTTATCGAACTGTGTTGGAAAATACAAATCCTTACGAGAATACTACCGGTTGCCACGAGGAACTCTTCATTAGGGTCAAGCTGCAACCTGCAAGGAATCGGACAAGAGTGAAAGTCAGGCATTTGAACTCTTACGAACTTTATACTAACGGCGTCTTGCTAGGAATCTCAGAGTCAATATTGTTCTGGAACTCACCAATTCCTTCGAGCCAGTGAAACAACTGGTTATCAACGCGCCCCTGCGCTCAATGCAGGATGGAGAGCTCATCTTTTCAAACCATCAGATGAGACTATGAGAGGGGACATCAAAGGCGATCTGTGGGGAGAACAGCGGGGGTGGGTGATTTACGCTCAACTCCACAGGTGGTTAATTTCCTTTCTCCATTTGCAGAAGAATATTCCTACGGGCCAAGCAAACAAAGCTAGGTGGGCCAGTCCAGTCCCTCATCTCGGCCCTACGCGTCGCATTGGTGGAGACCGCAGCTGTCCAGTTCCGATCGACGCCTCTGTGGGAGCCAGGTGAGCGAAAAAGTAACTTTCTACCAATTGGCATCAGGGGCAAAATCCTGCTGATGTCACCGTTACTCTCTACCAATTAGCATATGGGCCATAATGCTGCTGTGGTCACTGTCCCCATCTACCAATTAACATAAGGGGCAAAATGCCGCTGAGGTCATCCTCATACTTACAACATTTTCATTCTCCTCCATATTGGCTATGCCTCGAAACATTGTAGTTGTTTAAAAGATCGTTTTTGCTTACCATAATTAACCGAGGCACTTGGAACACTTTCCATACTGTCTGGAGTGCGTTGCAGTAACTTTATTTACACTTTTTTCCACAGTGTTCCATAACAAAGATAAAATCGACCTGCAAAACTAAATCTATACATATACAACACTTAGGTATGTTTCCATACTCAGCTGATGCAATTTAACAGTGTAAGGTTGCCCTCTGCTGTGTCAATGGCAAAGTGCACCTCTCTGTGCCCTTCCACTTCATGTTTCCATACTAAGATGATGCAATTTAATAGTGTTAGGATGCCCTGTGCTGTCCAAATGGCAAAGTGCATCTCTGTGTGCCCTTCCACTTCAACAAAAGTTACCATTTTAACAAACAGAATGAGCACGGTTCTACATGGTCTCCTTCACCTTCCACTATTGTAAACATTCGGAATAATTAAAATGTACTTATTTCCACCCCCACTTCTCTTCACACAGGGCACGCTAGTTGAAGTGTCAATGAACAGTGAGTTACCTGCTCAATGTTTCGGTCTCCAAAGAGCGAAATGCTGTAGGACGAATGCCTCCTCACAGGCTAAAACTGAAAGTAGGTTCTGTAATTATGCTACTACACAATCTTCTGCCCTCACAGGGACTCTGCAGTGGAACAAGGTTGACAATTACGCGTCTACATAGACACATCATAGAGGCCTGTGTAATTGATGGATTAAACTTAGATACTGTTCTTATACCTCACATACCTCTACTTTGATCTGATACGATAGAAATATGTATTTCAAAATTCAAAAGAAGATGGTTTCCTATATGTTTAGCCTTTTCAATGACCATTAATAAGTCACAGGGACCTACACCCCCTTCCTGGAAGTGATCAGTGGTAATTCCGACATTTTAGAAGGGGGACAGAAGTGACCCTATGAATTACTGACCGATATTAACCGTTAAGATACGCTAGAATGGCGTATGTTAAGCTGGGAACAGCTAGTTAAATGTAATTTATCAACTGTTTTTCTTTGTGAATGTTTTCACGTTGCCACGTCTCAATGTAATTCAAATGTATTCCAAAACAGTTCTTGCGTTTAAGAAACCTGACTGTGTACTCCCATTAAAGCATTCATGCCTTCTAATATCATGGCTAAACAAGGCTTAAAACAAAAAATACATGTCATCCCCCATGAGCCGTGGAGGTATTTTAGGAATCATGGAAATAATAGTGTAGAGACAAAAGAGCATATAAAACATAAAACTTATTCACTAAAAAGTGTTCACTCAGGATCTTCACTGGTTACTAAATACTAAAACATAAACGTATATCTTCATGAGAAGAGCTGGCTGCAGCACAAGTTGGTCAGAAGACAACTTCCAATCGATGATGTATGTCTGTAGATAAATCAGAGATGGGTAGATGTTTGTCACACTAAAGGTTTCAAATAGTTCTCATCTGTCAGTCAGGTTTCAGCTCGACCACAATGACAAGTTCTCTGTTACTTGTCATGACGAAATAAAGAGATGACCAGGATCAGGATGAACCCGACTGTGAGGATGTAGAACAGGTGTAATTCCCAAGCCTATGTTTACAAAGAACTCCAATATGCTTTTCAATGGATTGAAGAAAAAACATGAATTCATCAGCCATTCCATAATGGATCCCAGGATAGAGCTCCCATTTGTTGGAGTGGAGCTCTCCAGCAGGGCTTGAATCTCTTTTGACCAGTCTGGTGTTCTTCCCAGCAGGTTTCTGGCAGCTTGCAGTGCTCTGTTTGATGATTCAACAAAGGTTTCTGTGGTGCTAGTGATATGCAAGATCCAGCGACAACTGCAAGAATTCTAGAGGCAATATCACTTCAGGTCAATTTAATAGCACCAGTTCAGTCCGCACTAAGGGATGAAGGATGTCACAACATTTTACCACCTTTGAGACAGTGATCAAGCTGGCAATCTCCAAAGTCACACCATAATGTGAAGCGTTAAACTGCACAATGCAGGATCCATTCGGCAATAGTACAGCTTTGCTATTAAAAGTTTCCTTTTGAATTGTACCTAGGGTACATTTGGTGGAGTTCAAATTCTGCTTACAGGGGCTGATCCTAGAAATGTCCTGGCATCTTACGTGGGGTGTTCCCACACAGTCTTTCAAGGAATACAGTTGAACTGTAGAGTCCCCATGCACCACACCGCATGGGTATAGGGCACCTCATAGATGGGTTGTATCCATTTCTTGTCTACTTGTCGTATGGTGCCTCAGAACTGAAGTTCTTCAAACAACTGAGGTGAACTTGCTGGCACAGGAATGTTCAGGATCCCATGCAGTGTCCATGACAAAGTCTTTCTCCCATGCCTACATTCCATAGAATGTTTTCTTGATAACACTCAGCAGAGTGTAGGTGGACTGTGAAATGGCCTGTCTCTGATCCTGCCTTTAGAGGTTTCACTCAGTTGCTCTGGCCAGGTTATGACAGTCCAGTCTGCAACACCTTTAGACAGTGGGCCTCATCACGAGTTGGGCGGTATCCCGACTGGGATTCCCCTCAACTGTATTAGCATTACCGCCCAACCCTCTGGCGGTATTACCGCCAGATCACGGGTTGGGGTGGGTGACGGTAATTCCCCATTCCCTGATGGGTCCATTGGACCCAATGGGGAATTTTCAGCGCATTTAGCGCGTGCTAATAGCACAGCGCTAATTGCGCCCGAAAATGGGAATTTTCCTGGCGCATTTACCCCCAGCTTAAAGCTGGGGGTAAATGCAGCCAGACTCATGATTTGGCGGTCCGTTAAATGCGGCAGTAACATTGTTACCGTCACATTTAAGGGCTACCGCCAAACTCGTGATGAGGGCGAATGTGTCCAAGACTGTGACTTTCAGAAGTTCAACCATTGCTTGTTGTTCATCTTGTAAAGTTTCCAAGTCTTTTTGGATGATCTACACCATATCCACTACCACATCTCTCAGCTTGTAGATTCCCTGCTGCAATGCAATGAAGTTGTCATCAGCGGCAAGAAGACTCTTCTCTATAAACCGTCCCGCAATTCTCTGGATTTCCAGGACAACTTCTTGCCAGGTGTAGATGTCTGCTTTTTTCACATCTGTTTTGGTCCTAGCCCTTCCTAGTTGTCTATGTAAGATCACTGACCAATTACCTGACTTTCCCCATGTGTCTATCTCACTAACAACCTCCTTTTAAAGGTGCTTATTTTTCCATTCATTGGCATGCTTTGCTTATGAAAATGGCATAGGTTTGTGAAATGTTTTCTAAGCACAAGCTGTGTATAGGCCCCTATTCCTATACCTTTATGCCTTTTATCACATTGATTGGCGTCCAGTGTATTGGAACGGCTGAGGCATTTGTAATGTGGTCATATTTTTTTTCCTGTATAGCTTTAACCTTCTTACGTGGCCTCCAAAAGCTACCGTCTTCGGCTATCCAATCTGGATAGTTGGGTAGATGGCATGAACTGCACATTACCACTAAATGAGTTACATTAAATGTGGATTTCTACATGCTAAATCTAGTGTCTGTTCCATGTGCTTGCCAGGATCCACCCATGACGTGTTAAGAGGGATTGTGTCTTGCCATGTTTTCTCTGTCATTCTGGCATAGCATGTTTTATCATACACCACAGAATGTGTAGACCACATATACTGGTCATTTAAAGGAGGTGGGGGAAATATGTATCCATTCTGTGCTATAAGCTCTCCCGCCACCTGGGGCTTTTTAAGGTAATTGTGATTAAACTCTGGTGGTGAGTTCATAAGTGGAACAGGACAGTGCTACTAGCTGGTATCGCCTGTCCACTACACTGGCTTTTGTTTGTAAAAAAAAGAAAGATGTCAAAATATCTTAGGAGACACTATCCTAGATTCATCTATCATTGATAGTGTATATACCTGGAGTTGCATACTAGGCCCATTGTAGGTTTTATACTGCTGTGTCCAGAATGTCCCTAACTGTAGTGGGTATTTGCTTATTTGTGTCCAGACACCTCCCACATCAGCGACCAACACCTCCCTCTTGTGCATTGCGTGTAGTGTATTTGCTCCATCTAAAGTTGAAATGTTCAACTGTGTGATGATCATTGTAATCTCCATTGAGATTGAAACAATTCCCATGGTTAATAAGACACAAAAGGTGAGAGGATTTATCCACAGCAAAATGTGGAATAAAATAATTTGCTTGCTTGCTCTGCCTGTAAACTATTGACACATTTTTAATGCCAGCTATTAACCGCAGATACTCCCTATGTTCCAACGAACGTTCTGCTTGCTCTCAAGTTCATGAAAAGCCTACGCACCCGTCGACCACCACCACAGAGATTTTCGGATTTACCGATACAGGGCAACATATTGTCTCCCAAAGGTATTTTGAAAACGCCATCCACGATGGAGCACAACCAGCCTCCCCTGGGAATGTCTCCCAAAGAGTACCAGATATCATGCCAGAAGACATTTTGCAGCATGAGATTACATCAGATTTTGAGCCTCTGCCAGAGGAATGTCCAGATGTCATTGATTCCGATCCTGAAGAAGGAACGTCTAATCCTCCTATCCAAAGACCATCTAGAGAGGAAGATACACCTCTAAGGTTTCAGACACCCACACTGCCATCTACACCTGCTGGAATAGGCTGTATGCATCCACAATACCCCCTTATAAACCCGCAATCCCTGCTTTACCTGCAGGTGCTTACAACACTGCTGCCTCTTTTGGGACAGCTTGATGCCAGGCTTCCGCTCCCTCAAGCTCAGATAATTCAGTTACACAGAGAAGATCAATTTACCCCACAACATCGAAGGGATCCAACCCATCCCTGTAGAGATCAGGGCCTACTTTCTAGGATTCAAACACCTCATAGACCTCCACCTTCACGTGCATTTAGTCCACGTAGGAGAGGGCAATAAGAAGGGGAATTGGTTGACACAACCAGGACACTGGCCGGAGAGATAAAAGTTCCACCGCCTCCTCGTCTCCACGCAGAGCTGACACGTGGGACACAGATGATCCTGACCAAGACATGCCGGGTGGCCCAGCTCAACCTTTGCCTCCAGATGACATTGGGGCGTTTCACTCTGTGGATGTCTAAAGCATGCCAGGAGTTTGGTCTGATTCCAGAAGAGGTGAAGAAAGATTGTTTCCTCTTCGACCACATGGGTAAACGCAGGAAGGCAGTGTTTTCCATACCCATTCTGGATCACGTTTGGCAGGAGGTTCTCGGAGGCATCCTTTTACAGAGCCGGCGGTTAAAGGTAGGCTGGATAAGAAGTTTAAGGCTCCTGAGACAACACCGAAATGCCTCACCTTGCAACCTGTTCCAGAGTGAGTCATTTCAGTGGCAGCAAGCTGCAAAGCTTGAACGCAGCATAAGAGCGCTACTCCGCCACACTATGAAAACAGTTAAATTGATGCCTTTGAAAAAAAGGTTCTCACCATTGGGGCAACAACTGTTAAAGCAGTGAATACCCTAGTAATAGTTGCTCGATATGATCGAGATGTGGCATTGTCTGGCTCCTATATTGTAGCACTTGCCTGAACAGCAGAGGAAAGAGCCATGATGCTGGTGCGTGAATGGTAGGAAGCTTTGGATCACAGCATCAATATCGCTGTAGACCTTGCTGAAACAGGGTTTAAACAGATTGGCAATGGGGTAGTCCTTAGACGGCAAGCATGTCTACGTTGCACCGATTTTCGTCAGGAAGTACAACACAAAGGGCCTCATTACGAGTCCAGCAGTAGCCATGCCGGTAAAACCGGCAGGCTGCTGCCGCACTCATGAATTCTTCCGGCACCTGGCTTGCCGGTAACAGCAGAAGATTCTATCCCCGCCAGTCCGGGAAGTCAGGCGCCGAAAAATGGTATTCCCCAGTACCATAGGACTCAATGGGAATGGGGAACACGGAGGCACCAGCACCTTAAATAACGGTGCCAGTGCCTCCATGAAAGTCTACGATCGGGTGCCGTTCCGCCTGCCAGGTCAGTCCTGGCGGGCAGGAGGTCATCCGGCCCGCAAACTTGTACTCTGCCGGTCCGGTAACAACAGTGGCGGTAAGCTTACCGGCACTGTTACCGGACTGGCAGGGTCGTAATGAGGCCCAAAGTCTTCGAAATGCCATGTGAAGGGGAAAATATGTTTGGGGACAAAATTGACAAGAGCCTTAAAGCCATAAAGGCTGACTCGGACACAGCTCGGTCCCTTACAGCCCTTCAGGACAGGCAGACCTTTTGCTCCTTTTGCGGAGCCTTGGGTAATTCAAGATTATCAGCCTCTAGCGACCACAAGAACTACAGTAGACCTGGATACTATTCTCAGGGCTACAAGAGGAATTTCCAATCCTCCCGGCGCAACAGAGAATACCATCAAGGGCAACAAAAGCGCAGATCTGCCACCTCCCAGAGAGGTAGGCAAAATAAGGCACAACAATGACTGCCTCAGGGGCAGACAAGTGGGGGAAATGTGGCGTTCTTCATCGACGAGTGGCAAACAACAAAGGACAGATGGGTGCTAGATGTAATCCAATATGGCCATCTGTTAGAGTTCACCCGCACCATCAAGTTTTACAGCATGAGATGCATCAAATTCTAAAAGAACGAGCCATCGAAAGAGTTCCTTCGTCAGCAAGAGGAGAAGGGAGTATACTCCAGGTACTTTGTCATCAAAAAAACAGACAGGAAGTGACGCCCTATCCTGGATCTACGAAGACTAAACAAGAACATCAAAAAGCAAACATTTAAAATGGTAACGCTCCAGGAGGTCAAAAAAGCCATTCAGCCCCAGTAATACCTTGCAGCGTTAGATCTCAATGATGCATACTTCCATGTGCCAAAACAACCAGGGCACCAAATGTACCTCAGATTCGTGGTCGGCAAAAGTCATTATCAGTTTCGGTACTGCCATTCGGCCTGCAATCGGCACCCAGAACATTCAAAAGGTGCCTGGCACCAGTAGCAGCCTTCCTCTTAAAACAGGGCCACCACGTCTGCCCGTACTTGGACGATTGGCTGGTTCGAGGTTCAACGTATCAACAAGCCTTGTATTCTCTCAACCAAACGGAAACGCTGCTCCAGCAAATGGGATTTACAATACATTATACAAAATCTTGCACAGTTCCCTCAAGGAATTTGGTTTTCCTGGGCGCTCAATTCCTTACAGACCAGAGTCTGCTCAGACCCTCGTCGGACAGAATCAAGAAATTGATAAGACTTGCAAACTTATTCACGCCAAACAAGCTAGTTACGGTCAGCACATACATGGTTCTCCTTGGGACCATGCCCTCCTGCATTCCTCTAATTCTCCACTGCAGACTGCACATGCTGCCAGTGCAAACGTTTCTGGCTACCAGATGGTCCCAAACCCGAGGTTCCTGGTCAAATAAAGTAACCATCACTCGAGCTCTATCAAACACAACGGCATGGTGGACATAACCATGCCACATTGCGAAAGGAATGCCCTGGATGGAACCAAATTACCATCTTACGATTGTTACCGATGCCTCCCAGGCGGGATGAGGTGCTACTTTCGAGGGGCCTCTGGTAATTCAAGAGTATCAGCCTCTAGCGACAACAAGAACTACAGTAGCCCCGGATGCTATTCTCAGGGCTACAAGAGGAATTACCAATCCTCCCAGCGCAACAGAGAATACCATCAAGGGCAACGAAAGCACAGATCTTCCACCTCCCAGAGAGATGTAGGCAAAATAAGGCACAACAATGAGTGCCTCGGGAGCAGATAAGTGGGGAGAAATGTGGCGTTATTCCTCAACGAGTGGCAAACAATAACGAAGGACAGGTGGGCGCTAGATGCAATCTAGTACGGCCACTTGTTGGAGTTCAAGCGCGCACAAATCCTGATACCTCCCTGTTAGGGAGAATTCTCTGTTAAGGCTAATTTCCCAAACCTAGTGAGTCCCCCAGTAGTTTTGCTGGATTTTTGGGGTTTATTTTCTTCTCCTGCTAAGAGTGAGACTCTTTTTCTCCCGCTCTTAGGCATGATTTGAGAATGTCCTTTGACTGTGAATATGTTTTATGGGTTATGGAGTCTTTTACTCCATAGGGCTTCATGTGTTTTTGGTATATGTGTTACACAGCACCCTCAGTGCAGTAACACAGGGGTGTCATAGTGACCCCCCAAACATAGACTCCATACCCTGGGACTCTACTACTGTCTCCAAGGGCATCTAAAGTCACCAGCGGCTTTACTAGTCTCAAATTGTGAACAGAACCAGTACAAACAATCATATTGTGGAAGTACTGGTAGGGGTAATTCGATTGCCTCTGGGTCTGTTTTTCAAGGGGGCACTGTCCAGTCCCCCCTTGTCGAGTTTCTGGCTGGTGGCAGTGGATACAACACGAAATATTCCACCAGAATATTTCTTATGGGATGTTCCCATTGATTCTAAACGCACCACTTTTTGGTGCAATGTTAAAGAGACCGCTGGGTTATTTATTTAATATTAATTCCCCGTTTGGGTCTTTTTGCCAGGACTCGGTTTTAAAATGGCGTTTGTGTTCGCCTCTGAAACTCTAACCCAAGTCGAGCCCTTTGTTCCACTTTTTTGCGGGCTTCTGCACAGAAGACCTCCAAATGGTGCCACTCTGTCTGGGGTCTACAGGATGTGTGAGAGGGGGATTAGGCACCCTGGACTGAGTTGCCTCTGCAACTCAAGTCACACTCTTGTGTGATTGGCCCAGTGGTGAGCCGCCCGGCTCACCACTTAGCATGTTTGAGTGACAGCTAGGCTGTTGAATGGGGGTTTTTCTCATAAAAGCAGGGCTTTGGGGACTGGAACTTCAGAAGTCGCCACATGACCTAAGGAATCCGTAGAGGGGAGAAGCTGAGCCATCTACAATGACGACACCACCGGTGGAGCCCTGCTGTAAAGAACTCGCCACTTCCCATACGACAGAGGAGATCTTCTTCCAGGAGAGTCTTCTTCCCTTTGAGCTGGTGGGACCAACTAGTTCGCCTTTTTCACCTTCCAGGACGTCTCGTGGTCGAATCGCCCATGCCAAGCACCCCGGTGGCCGGATAGCCACGCTTCACCACTGACCATGAATAAAAGCGTTGTACCTTTTAATCGGGAATTCCGTGGCTGGTTTCATCCCTGGCAGTGCAACGACTTCCAGCTTTCTTCCTCGTCGAGATCATCTCTTCCTCTGGTCGAAGCCACGACTTGCACCCGCTGCCAGGAACAACTGCCCCCACTGGAACGTTCTCACCATTTAAGGTACTGTGTCCCGCCTGGCCTCCCTTGCAACGGACTGTCTAAGGTGTCCAGTAAATCCTTGACTTTCCAACTGGGTTGGCCTCCAAACCTTCTAACTTTATCTTTCTGAACTGATCCAACCTCTTTTGACATTTTCTGCAAAGACTTAGAGTGCATTTTCACTGTGTGATCTTGGGCACATTCAGCCTTGCTCTCTCTAAGAGTGGGCCTGGCCTATGAACTTTGGCTCTACAGTAGACCCTGCCTTTCCTGCCTTGCTGGGGGTTCTTAAAAGTGTTGGTACTGTGTTATTTCCATGCTCTGCCTTTTCTCTCCCTTTGTAACAAATTATTGGAGTGCCATCTAAGGTTACAGGCTCACCTCTGTTTTGTTAATAAGTGGTGTCTTAACCTAGACTTGTCGAATAATTGACTAGGGAGGTGTATATACTTATAGTGACTGTTTGAACTTGCTTGATATATTAGTGCCAGTGTATTTTCATAAGTGTGTTTTAAATAAATAATTATATACTTTTAATACCAAAGCTCTGGTCAGTGTTTGCTTGTTCTACTGTATTTTTAGCCCTATTGTGTATGCTCTGTATACTGCCTAACTCTTCTTGAGAGAAGTCTGACTGCTCAGCCACAGCTACCAGGTAAAAATGGGTGGTGCAGACTGCTACCAATTGGCTTTACTGCTTACTCCTGTGGTCTTAAACTTTTTGCAGTGGTCCCTAAGGGAACTGCACAGGTTTCTGCCTAACACTCCCATAAAGGTATCTCACCTGCACTATCAAGTTTTACAGCACGAGATACATCAAATACTAAAAAATGAGCATCGAAAGAGTTCCTCTGTCAGCAAGAGGAAAGGGAGTATACTCCAGGTACTTTGTCATCATAAAACCAGACAGGAAGTGACGCCCTATCCTGGATCTACGAAGACTAAACAAGAACATCAAAAAGCAAAAATTTAAAATGGTAATGCTCCAGGAGGTCACAAAAGCCACTCAGCCCCAAGAATACCTTGCAGTGTTAGATCTCAATGATGCATGCTTCCACGTGCCAATACATCCATGGCACCCAATGTACCTCAGATTCGTGGTCGGCAAAAACCATTATCAGTTTCGGGTACTGCCGTTCGGCCTGCAATTGGCACCCAGAACATTGATGAAGTGCCTGGCACCAGTAGCAGCCTTCCTCTGAAAACGGGGCCACCACGTCTACAGACGTTTGGCTGGTTTGAGGTTCAGCGTATCAACAAGTCTTGTCTTCTCTCAACCAAACAGAAATGCTGCTCCAACAATTGGGATTTACAATGCATTATACGAAATCGGGCACAGTTCCCCCTAGGAATTTGGTTTTCCTGGGCGCTCCATTCCTTACAGACCAGTGTCTGGTCCGACCATCATCGGACAGAATCAAGAAATTGATAACACTAGCGAACTCATTCACGCCAAACAAGCTAGTTATGGTCGGCACATACATGGTTTTCCTTGGGACCTTGTCCTCCTGCATTCCTCTAATTCTCCACTGCAGGCTGCACATGCAGTCAGTGCAAAAGTTTCTGGCTACCTGATTGTCCCAAACCCGGTGTTCCTGGTCAGAAAAAGTAACCATCCCTCGAACTCTATCAAACACAACAACATGGTGGACATACCCCTGCAACATTGCGAAAGGACTGCCCCTGGTGGAACCAAATTACCATCTTACGATTGTGGCCGATGCCTCTCAGGCAGGATGGGGTGCTCATTTGGACGAGCACCAAGTCAAAGGGCGATTGACCCCCGAGGAAGCTGTCCTCCACATAAATGTGCTGGAGTTACGGGCAGTGCACTGGGCTCTAAAATCCTTTCTCCCGCTATTAGAGAATTCAGTGGTTCGTGTTCTCACAGACAACACGACCATAATCTTTTATCTACGGAAGCAAGGCTGCACACGGTCAAGCAGCCTGTACCAGGAAGCATAGACCATCTGGCATTGGGCCATCCAACACAACATTCTACTTCAGATCTTCTGCCTACCAGTGTCACGATCCATGCCCCTGACCCCCTCAGGTATAACAGCCCCCTGGCAGCAGTGGGGCTAAAGCCCTTCACACTGGCTCCAAGGGCCTTAAAACTCCATCAGAAACTTACATGGAGTCAGTCCTGGCGCCTTTGGCTGCAGGCTCATTATCAGGAATAAAGCAATACCAGTTTTGGACCTTAATCCAACATGGAGGCCTATTACACAGCTCAGTTCTTTAGAACCAAGCCATGCGGTCTAGTGTTTTGGGTGTGGCTGGGCCTGGAACTACTTTACCTGAGCTATTTAAACCACACCCAAACAGCAGAACATGCTTCGCATTATTCTGCACTCCTGCAGCGTAACGATCACCGTGTCCAGCTCCTGCTCATCTGCTTCTCCGGCGGCCCGATCCTGAAGCCCTAGATCCGGTTTACATTAATAACCTGGAAGAACAAGAACAACATTAGCGAGCAAGAACTTTTACCTGTGAAGTAACCGGCCTTGAATCCATCCTGCGCTTCACTTACCTCGCCCATCTCCGGAGTTCGCCGCAACCTGCAAAGGTAAAGAAACAAGGACAGCATTAATACCAATTCTTACCTGGGCAAGCAGCGAGTCCTGGCAGCACCCTGCGCTTCTTTTACCTCGCACATCACCGGGTTTCACCGCAATCTGCAAGGAAGAAGGAACAAGGTCAGCATTAACAAAGCACCTACCTGGGCAAGCAGCGCTTCGATTGCTCATCACTCCGGAACATCACCGCAACCTGTACAAAGAAGAGAAGAGAACGCAGGTTAGCCATTTACACCAATAAACAGCACAGCGCTCCGCATCAATAACTCGCCCTGGTCTTCGCCATCGGCGCAGGAACTCCGAGATCGCAACCATCCCTGTGAAAACAAAAAGAGACAGCATAGTGGAGCAAGACGCTGAGAAGACAGAGAAAACAGAGGGAAAGAATGAGACAAAATGAATTATAACTCACATGGAAGACGGCAAGCAGAGTCAGTCACAGCCAGTCTGGACCCGACCTAAGGGCACACGGACCAGTGAAGAAACTAGGTCCACGGAACGCCTGCACCAACCACGCGCCCCTGCACAGAGACGCAGGACAGAGAGTTCAATGCACAAAACACGAAGGTGAGCAATAACCCCAAGGGAGGGGATTTGGACCAGAGGGAGGTGGGAGTCCACCCATCACAGAACCAGTATCTTAACCCTCCCTTCTCCTGTTATAGGTGCTACCCAACGTCTGGCACATAACCAAGTAGAGAGGGGTCCGGGATAGTGCTTAGACCTCCACCCACTATTGTGTGGCGCCCCCATGGATACCAGATGAGCGTAACAACCAGGGATGCAGAACAAGCAAGCAGACACCCTCAGCAGGGATTCCTCGCAGTGACACGAGTGGCAACTGCACAACATCCAGATAGCCAAGATTTTCTCATGGTGGGGTCATCCCCCTCTAGACCTGTTTGCCAGTCCCGACAACAAGCAGTGCCAGAAATTTGCCAGCAGGATTCTGCATCACGACTCTCAAGGGAACGCGTTTTCGTTGGAACGGCGTGTACGCATATGTGTTCCCTCCATTTCCTCATCAGGAAAATGATACAAAAAGGTGTTGCAGAATAATTTTGGTAGTTCCGTACTGGCCCAGGCAGACCTGTTTCTCAGACCTCCTACAACTGGCAGCGGATCATCCAATCCATCTAGGATCTAATGGCAATCTTCTATCCCAGAACAACGGGATGATTATTCATAACGATCCAGGCTCTCTCAAGTTAACTGCGTGGCTCCTGAACACTCAGAGTTCGGTCATTTAAATATGTCTCAAGACTGTCGGCGCATTCTAGCAGCAGCTACAGCTCTTTCTACCAACATTTCCTAGAGCCGAAAATGGAAAGGATTCTGTGCATGGTGTGCACAACAGCCTAACCTGCAGCCGCTAGCTATAACACCTCAGCAGATCCTTCCTTATCTGTTAAAGTTAGCTACAGAAGGTCTAGCTATCTCTTCCATCAAAATGTACTTATTTGCAATCTCTAGATTTATAGGGAAACAAAGATCTTTCCCTCTCTACAGTGACATGCTAATTAAGCACTTCTTAAAAGGACTTTTTCGTACCTTAACGCCAAAGAAAAGGATTCCACCCGTATGGAGCCTGAACCTGGTCCTGACAGGGCTTATGAAGCCTCCATTCGAACCTTTGTCCACAACACACATCACATTTCTCACGTGAAAGGTGGCCTTTTTAGTTGCCATTATGTCCTCTAGACGTGCTTCAGAGCTGCAAGCTTTGGTTGCAGACCCTCCGTATCTACGGTTCATGAAAGACAAGGTGGTACTTTCCACTAATCCTCATTTCATCCCTAAAGTACCTTCAGAGTTTCATAAAAATGCAACCATAACTCTGCGCACATTCTTTCAAAATGCCACTTCACCAGCGGAGAAGGCCCTGCAATCTCTGGACGTCAAAAGGGCATTGAAATATTTGGATCTCACAAAATCTTTTAGATCCACTAAGCAGCTGTTTGTCGCCTTTGATCCATCAAACAAGGGAAAATCCATACAAACAGGGCATTTCATCGACAATATCCTTCTGCCGCTCGAAGGCCAATAGGCCATTGTAAACGGTGTCCAGGGCGTACTCCACTAGAGCCACGCTGCCTCGGCGGCTCTCTGTTTGGGAGTACCCATCAGAGACATTTTCCAAGCTGCAACATGGGCAGTGCCCCACACATTTACCAGGCACTACTGCTTACATTAACAACACTGAGGACATGCAGATAGGACGAGCAGTCCTTCAACAGCTGTTCCAGTAAGGTAAGCCCTGCAGCTTCCGGGGTTGTTTCCTTTCTCTACTAGCGTATGTACTCTTATCGCATTAATGCAGATCATTTAATCTAATCCGTGTTTGCCTGGTTTATCACCTCCTAATATACATACTGCTACAAAATCTATTCACAGCATGTGAATCCATGAAAGATCCAATGCTGGAGAAGGGAGTAGTTTCTTACCTGTAACTCAATTTCTCCAGTGTTGGTATCTTTCATGGATTCACATACGCCCTCCAGCTTAGCCGTTACAGGCAAACATCCTCTACAGGAGGCTATCCTCCAGCTGGAGTGGTTAAAATCTGAGGGGAAGCTGTTGGGGCGGAGCTATACACTCAACGTCCCGTTGGTGGGGTCCAAAAGTACCCACAACTACGTTGATGGGACACTCAAGATGTCAAGTTTTTCCATAGGAAAATTACAAAGTCAAAGTAACCGGGGATTCCCAGCCTGACGACGGGGAATATTCACAGCAAACCATCCACAAAGAAGGTACGTATGGAGCCTCCCCTTATGAACTCCCCCGAAGGAGGTATCAGACCTATAACTGATCACAATTTATCTTTGGAGAATCCAATTGATAATAACAAACTGCTAAACTTGTGTCTAATGATGCAAGCTGAATCAAATGCTGGCAAACCTATGGCTCCTGAGGGCGCCCAGTGTACGATGCCAATAGATCATTTTACCCTTTCTTGTAACTTGGCTAAAAACACTGGACCTCGCCCAGATTTCAGTAAAGGCAAATGCCTCTTCACCAAGACATTAAGCAAGTTTTTCTGCCTCTGATCCATCATATATGGAAGACCAGCTATCAGAATCAGAGTTCCTGATTATACTTAAAGCTCTTTTTAACTTATGTAACATTTTACATAAGGATCAACGAATTATAAAGCAACAACTCTGTAGACTTATCACTGTGAGTTCACCCATGCAACCCTCTCTCTCTTAGGTCAGTCGAAGTGCAGATTTATGTCAAAAGTGCCCCATTGGACTCAGTGGTTGAGATCCAAGATACCCAGTGCACTCTAAACTTGAGCACACAAAAAAATAATGACAGTGATATTTGAAAATCCAAAGGGGCCGGGGCAGGACCCAGTTTTGAGTAAGCATCCAAATCCTCATGCCCCCTCTACTTTATTGACCAAGAGACAATCTAATATCCCAGGAAATAAGAGAACCCAAAAATGTAATAACCTGGTATCAAAAAAACCTGTAATGGATAACAGGAGAAATTGTACTGCCTCAATAATAACACAAGCTTTCGGATGAACCTTTCGAAAAAATGTGACATGCCAAGAAACTAGTAGGGGGTTTGAAATTGTTTCGATTAAACCCCAAGAGCCTATTCACGGAAACAACAAGTATATATCCCTGGGTTGAGGATGGAGAACAATAGAATAAGCTCTGAGGATTCGCTACCTAACTGCTCTAGCACCAGGGATACCTTCTTTGCTTGTATTAAAAATAATGGAGAAGGCCAAAGAGAGGCCAGACATTCAGGCTGTTTGGTTCAGAACAGTAATGTAGGACAAACCACGGGCTTTGTATCAGAACAAATATCAAATACCAAACCAATTGCCCAAGTTAAAGATAATGTATTAAATCTGGACCTATTATCTGCGAAAGCAATTAATTATGCAGCGAAAAAGATACAAATTGTGGATCTTAATGCCACCTCTGCAAGCCCTTTTTTGAATCGGGGTAATGTTCTGGAACTGATACATCAAGGGCCGTCCTTAAAATGATTACTACTCCAGACCTTAAATTGGCTGAGATCCCACAAACATTTTGGGAGCCTAATTGGGCTGTTTTATATTTGGTATAACCAATTGTCACTGAACTCACTATGACACAAGCAGTACATTTCCTTGCCCTGGGTTATGAATTGTGAAAGATGCAAAGCACATGGAAACGAAAAAACAGAGTCCTGTGTCTGAACTTATTGTTATGTTATTTGCACTTGTAGTGTGCCAGAGCCAGCAGGCATCAGATGATAATTAATCATATAGATGCATTGCTGGAGATATGGGCTAGTGTCCATTCGAAAGGCCTTTATTTCATAGTGGTGGAACTTAACTGCAGACAACCTCTGTTTCCTAATCAGAAAGTCAGCATCTTTCGAGATTACATCTACATCCAAAATACTCACAACATGTGGGCGATTGTGAGTGACGAAGATGAACTAGTGAAGGATACTAACCCATGTTTACATTTAATACAAGCTCAACAAATGTTACAATTGGTTAATGTGGATGTTAAGGATATCTTTTTTTACATGGTCTAATGGTTCATATTTTTCTTGGATTGTTTTTGTCTTGACAAATGATTTGGGTTTTAAAAATGTGAGTCATTTTCTGCTTATTCCCAATGATGTGATTGATCACATGGTGATCGAATTCCCTCTTGATAATATCTCAATACAGGCACCAGAACAGATCAAGTCGAATTCCGACTTAATGGAGGAGGTAATAGAATAAAATGGACGGAATGGAACACATGTAAAATCAATGATGGCGTATTGGAGGCTTTAATAAAAAATGATGCTCCCAATTTTAATAACACAGAAGATTTCTACCAAATAATATATACTTGTGTAGATAAGATGGAGAATAATAGGAACAAGAAAATCACATTCAATAAGAGGCCACATAATAACGTTTATGATCATACCATAGCTCTAAGGAAAAAACTATTTAAAGACATTTGTTGGGCTAGGGTCAATGTTAAAGAATTGCAGAATCAACAATCTCATATAAAACAATTAAGGATGAGATTTAAGAATTGGCATAGAATGCATAAGGGTTCAGTAGCCTCTGCACAGTGGAAGATCATTTTCATAGCCCTCAAAGATACAAATGTGTGTTTACATTTTAGCACATGTTTAATAGATTTATTTCTGGCCACACGTCTGTGAGAGAGATTAATGCTTTCTCCAATGAGAACTGGAAAAGCTATATATTAACACAATATTATCGGAAAAATTCATTAGTTGTGTTAAATAACTATTAGAATGTACCTGACAAAAGTTTCTTCCAGTTCTCTGAAGAGGATGTGGAAAATATAATATTGAGATTAAAATCTTCTCGAGCTCCGGACTTGATGGCCTTCCAAATATACTATTCAAAAAGAATCCTAAAGTATGGGCTCATATTTTGTACATAATCTTTCAAGAAGTAGTGGTAACAGGGTGCATTCCGGAATCTTGGAATAGGTCTTTGTTAATTCCCATTTATAAAAAAAGGCCCAAGAGACTCTCCAGGATGTTATTGAATTTTAGCCATGATTGATTCCAGTGCAAACATGTTCCTCAGCTGCTTTTAGGCTATATTAACAAGTGGATCAAAGAGAAGATGATTTTTAGCAATCAACAAGCAGGTTTTAGAAAAGTCTATAGCACTTTATCAAATCTTTGGCTTTTAATACATTGTATTGTGCTTGGTGTGAATGCAGGAGTCAGTTGATGTATAAGAGAATGTGTGTGTGTCAGGAAGAATGTTTACATGTGAGTGAAGGAATGCTTGGAGTGAAGGTTCCACAGCGAGTCAGTTGGTTGGAGAGCTCCTGCCTGGGTGATGGGAGCCAGTGTTTCAGACTCTGTCATCTTATAGCAACTTAATGTACTTATAATAAAGCCAACTGGTGGAATCTACCCAAGTTGTCTAAGGAACTTGCTTTATTACACTGGCGACGAGCTGGTCTTTCTGCGAGGCTATAAAAAGAACCTATGTGGGAAAATGAGAAGTTGAAGTGTCCAGTCTGATGCATGGGGTGCAGAGAAGGAGAGAGAGAGGACCCACTGCCCCCACAGGTAAGTCCCATCACCCAGGTCTATGTAAGGGGAAGCTGGCCATCAGTTGGAGGGGGAGAAGAGAAGAGAGGAGAGCCAGCGCCAACTGTTCCACTTCCCAGGGAGATGAATGATAGAAAGTGTTGAAGACCCAGGTTACAGTGCTATTACCCAGGGTGAAGAAAAGGAAAGGGGAAGATGTACCCCAGCATAAGAGCCAGGGTCAAGAGTGATGGTCAAGAGAGATCACTAATGGCAGACTAAGGGATGCTGAGTGAGCAGCATAAGTGTGCCCCAGCCTGTGCCCAGCATAAGTGTGCCTCAGTTTAAGAGTCCCAGTATGAAAAGGCCCTGGGCCAAGGAGAGGGTGATGTGTCCCCAGCAGATCACATAGCGCAAAGAGAGGGGTCTTGCCTGTCCTTCGGGGAAAAGGGATAAGAAGAGCTTCATGGCTCCTCCAAGCAGACGGAAGTGCCTTGTACCCGGAGTATACTAAAACATCCTGGGGGAGTTGAAGTTTGACCGTTGCATATTGAGATGTGACGTGGCGTGTGACAACAAGCACAGCACAAGAGGGTGCCAGTAGCCATTGGGATAACAGAGCTCTTCAGCGGCTCTCTGACTGGGAGGGAATGGTGACGTCATGGTTGATGCTGGGGGAGTTGGCGATAGTTTTGAACGCCATGTACACAGCGTTCAAGTGCAGTGAAAGGCGAGAGCAACGCCGTCAGGCTAGAATAAAGGACCTCATGGTGTCAAAGCACTGTGCCCTGATTGACACAGGACCCAGGAAGAAGATGCAGCCGTGGGTCTACTGCAGGGATAGTGGTGGCTGTGAAGGGTACCGTATGCGGGCGCAGCGCTTTTAAAAAAAACATGAAAAGAAATGAGGGACAGACGCTTGGTAAGCCGTGCCGGCGGCTCACGGCGTAGTAAGGTTTGGAGTATCCAAGTGTAGAGAAGGAGCGAAGTACCCCGACCTCAACCACCTTGCCTGTATTGCGTAAATGTTGGGTACCATAGTGTGAAACTCGAGCAGTATCAGCGTAAGTGCCTATACCCAAGAGAATCCTGGAGGTAAGGTTCCCGTTGAGAAAACAATACCTGCATCCAAGACAGTAGGATGGCTATTTGAATGAAAACCCAGAAGGAAAAGGATGAATGCACAAGAGAGCAGATTGGTGACGTCATGTGAGAGTCGAGCTGATGTACATAGAAGAGATGCAGAGACGAGAGAATGTGGACATTCTATAAGGCATCAAGAAAGTACCAAAGATAAGCAACTTCTTGGACTCAAGATGAAGAGGCTTATGCTGAAGAAACGATGAAATTGTTAAAGCCAGTTCACACGTGTACCGATGCAAAGTAACGGAAGCAGACAAAGTTTTCATGAGGCTAGCTTTATAGTGAATAGATTGCGGCAAGCACCAATATATAGACAATCTGACGAAGCCTGTGAGCGTGAAACGCGTAGTTGTTTGTTCTCCTGAGCTACTTGTCCACTGTGTTTTTGCAAAAATAAAGGACGTTTGACGGAGATCCTTGGTTTGCATCTGGTTGGTTTTTCACTATTCAGGAGAGTGCCGCCCAAAAAACTGCAATCAGCTTTCACTTTTTCTTTGTTTTGATATATATGTATAAAGTACGAGTAAGAAATTGAGTCTTCCACCACGCATTATAGCAGAGCCGGACCAAAAGAAGGAAGAAAGGCATTCTTTTCCAAGTATGTTGCAGTAAGAAAATAAGTGAAGTACAGTCGAATTTCAGAAAGGCCTGGTGACCGAGCCAAGAAGTCAAGGTCGTTTCTGGATGGAAGGAACAGGAATTGGTTGCAATCTGTGAAGGAATGAACCACCTGTTCTGAAGGCATGGAGGAGAACAAGCGCCCAGTTACCTCAGGGTTTGGTGCGCGATATAAATAATAAACAAATACAAAACAAAGAAGATGTTAGAGACTCATTGGAAAATAGTCTTTTTTTAATACGCCTTAGCTCGATTTTGTGGTCTTCAGTCACGTGGAGGGAGGAAGTTGGACAAGCATGATGGTCACACCTATGCAAGAGAGATGAGTGTATCTCTACTCCCCTGTATTCTGCAGGAACAGAGAACATTTTCAAGGACAAGTTCAAAAGGCCTAATTGACAGCAGACCACTGAGGTGATGATGGATGATGTTCTAATTGGTGAGAAGCTATGGTTATGACCAGCTCGCTAAGCACCTGGCAGTCTGGCCTGCGTGCTGCTATCATGGGTGGAAGAGGGCTGACGCAGGTTAGAAATCAGCCAATAATAGAGGGCCGCATGATTAGGAGCCCTATAGTTGAGTAACCAATGGGACGTTGTGTTTTTAGTGACGTTCATAATGACCTGTTTTAAGGGAAGGGCTTAGTTGCCCCACCTGATGTCAAGAAACCCATCACCTCTTTCACGCCCATTAGACTAGTATGGAACATATAAAAAGATATTCCCTTAGACCCAATCACACTTGCTAGTAGGTTTTTGTAGTTTTCCACGTAGGATGATGTTAGTAATACGCAAGTTGTATGTCACCTATGATGAGATTTTAGTATAAAAGAGTGCTTTTTTGTGACGTTCGTTGAAACCTTGCTATGATACGTCCGAATGACATTCGTTGTACTCCCTGTATTAGATAATTGATATTAAAACGGTTATCTTTTTGCCTACTTTCTGAGTCGTTTTGATTGATGGTTTGAGTAAACTCTGCATCCCCATTCATTTCAGAGTATTGCTACCTCGTCTTAAAGGGCTGGACGTTCTCCAGTTCACTGGTAGCAGTGGATGGTTAAAAGTTTGTTTGTTTATTTGTTTGGTAATGCGGACCAAGCCCTTAGGTAGACGGGCGCAACAGAAACAAGAAATCTTAAAACTTTGTTACAGTACAAAGTAGCAATACATAGAGCAGTGATTGCAGTAGGAGCAAAAATACATGTACAAGATACATTAAATGCGAAGCAATGGTCTTGGTAAGTCAAGGAGGCATTATCGTGAGTAACAATATATGCACACATACATATACAGATATGTATATACAACCTTACATGTCTATGTTAACGTGTATCCATGGTTCATGCAAATATGACAGAACAGACGACCATGTGTGTATAGTTAACCAATCTACAGTGCAGTTTGAGGGAACAAAGGGTCGTGTAGGGGCTGGAGAGGTAGAAGTGTAGTTCGGCAGTTAGGTGTCGTTAGTGTGTAGCCAATTGAGTATCTTATGTCTGAATATAGGGTAGGGTTGTTCTAGTTTGAGGTCAACTGGTAATTTTTTCCAACATTGTGCCGCTTTAACAGGGAAACTTGTTCCTCCTGCTGTCGAGCGTTTGAACCTAGGAATCTCTAACATAAATGAGTTAGCAGATCTCGTAGGGCAGGTAGCTGTTCTCCTGGTAGTTTTATCCTTAAGGTATGGGGGTGCTAGGTTATTTAGGCATTTGGAGGTGAGGGATGCTGTTTTGAGGATAATTCTGTCCCTTATTTTCAGCCAGTTAACCTGCTTCCTGAATTCGGTAATATGCTCTCTGTAAGGGTTGTTCGATGCTGCCCTCAGGGCGTTATTCTGCAGTCTTTAGATTTTGTCTGTAATGTATTTGTTGGCTCCCCAGTACAGGGCATTACAGTAATCTAATCTTGACATAAGAGCGTTGGCTAGTGTGGTGCAGCTCTCTCTCAAGAGGTATGGTCTGGAAGCTCTGATGAGTGTACGTTGTGGATGGGGCAGGGGAATTGACTTGCTTTTTAAGAGTGAGAGAGGAGTCCAAGTAGAATCCTAAAGTTTTAACTACAGACATCACCTTGATAGGGTTGTTATCAATGTTTAAGGATGTGTAGTTTGGGCTGAGTTTTTGGATATTAGCTTCAGAACCTAAGATTAGTAATTCCGTTTTTCGTCATTCAGGCAGAGGCCATGGGATGCTATCCATGCCTGAATGAGGGTGTATATTTTGTTCACCAAGGCTGAGTCAGTCTCGAAGTTGCCCGAAAGGGGTATGAGGATCTGTGTGTCATCTGCATAATTAGTGTAGGTGACACCCAGTCTATCCAACTTGTCAGAGGCTTGGTGAAGATATTATACATAGTAGGGGAGACACAGGAACTTTGTGGGACCCCGCAGGTTATTTTAATGGGGTTGGCAGAGGCTGAAGTAGAGAAGACTCTCATGGTCCGGTTAGCTAAGAAGGATTGGGCCCAAGCTATAGCATCTTTGGTGAAGTTGGCGGCAGATTGGAGGTGGTTGCATAACACTGCATTGTCCACCAAGTTGAACGCTGCAGACAAGTCCAGTAGGAGTAGCAAAGCTAATTTTCCATTATCTTTTAGTTCTTCAATTTGTGTCTTAAGGTCTAACAACGCTGTTTCAGTGCCATGGAGAGGGCGGAGGCCCGATTGTCCTGAGCCAAGTAGGTGGTTGGCTTCTAGATAGTCCTGAATTTGTATGTAAGCAGCTCTATCTAACATTTTAAGTAGAAATGGCACAGTGGTGATGGGTCTGTAATTGGTAGGGATACAGGGGTCCAGAGTTTGTTTTTTAAGCAATGGTAGAACCCAGGATTCTTTAAGATTGGCCGGTACTGTATTAGTTTTAAATTAGGAGTTTATCAACTTGGAGATAAAAGGGGCTAGGTCTCTAGCTGCATCCTTTATTATCTGTGCTGGGCACGTGTCGCCTTTACAGTTAGAAGGTTTGGGGGAGAGTATTATTTTTTCTGTTTCAATTATGGAGATAGTCTTGAATCTAAAGGGTGTGGTTGTCCTAGTCAGCGAAGGTTGACTAGTTTGTTGGTCAGTGAGTGGTAGTGAGTCCTTTTTTTTTGCAAATTTGCATTGTAAGGACAGGATTTTATTCGATAGAGCATTTTGTATGTTAGTACACCATACTTTATCATTTGGGGCATTGTCTACCGGTTGAATTGTGGATTCTAGTTCGCGGAGGATGGAGAATAATTCTTTAGTGTTGGATTTAACTTTCTCAATCCTGTCATTGAAGGTATTCTTTTTGGCTTTGATTATTTCTTTTTTTGTACATTCTCGCAAATTCCGTTAGGTTATTTTTGTTATTTTCAGAAGGGGAGTGAAGCAAAATGGACTGGAGTTTCCTATGGAGTCTATCGAGATAAGTAAGCTTTGAGGTTCCCGGCAATATCGGGCGCCCTCTGCCATTCGGCTGAAGGGACGTGAGGCTCCCTATAGATAGCAGATTAGAATAAACGCAAATGCTTGCAAGCTAGGGTAGACGGGTCCCCTGTTTTCAGTCAGAAACCCCTCCCAGCATCTATGGGAAGCTGATCGGAGGAAAGGTTGAAGAGGCGAATAAAAGAGGCGTACGATCCCGAGGGTCGAGAGCTGAAAAATAAATAACACAAATGGTGAGTACAAACTGAGTGAGTTGGCAAAAAGTGTGAATGGGCAGTAAGGGAAGACAGTAAAAAGAGACAAATGAGGAACAGTGACTTGGAAAGGGATGGTCAGCTCGAGACGACGAACGTCGGGTTTAATGGGGATAATTGACTCGAGATGATAGGAGCGTCGAGTAATTTAAGAAGGTTGACTTGAGACGACAAGCGTCAAGCAACGAAACCTGTGAGACGAGGAGCGTCACAGTGGGATATACCTAGTTTCCCGAGTTTTAAAGAACGTCATAGAGCCCTATTACGGGTGACGTAGGAGACAAACTTGTTTTAAAGAACAGTTTAAATAGGGAAGATCACACTCAACCAGAGTATTTTTTAGGGGTGAAGATGAGTCTTGAAATATAGACTGATATATGTGACCGGTCGAGTATGTCCGTTTGTCTGTTCGTTTTATGTGATTGTGTAATGGTGAAGAAAATAGAGAGGAATTGGTAAACGTGGAAAGGAAAGACGAGATTTAAAAACGTTAATTATTTATTAATTGGAATTTAATTGATGGTGTCTTAGTGAAAACAGATTAAAAGTCAGATAAACATGATATAGAGGGTTTGCAGCCTGCGACGATTGGTGCAAGCTCATATTGTATTATTTTTCTGAAAAAGTACCTGTTTGAATAAAATGGCAAAGTGTAACGGGTGAGTATTGACTGTCAAGTCTGAGGAGTGAGTCAACAATGGAGGATATTACTCTGCTTACATACCTGTGTAAACAGCTTCTGAAGCATGCACCCAAGCTTAGACAGTATAGTGCGGAATGGGTTAAGGCAATGAAATGTTTGCCGTGGCCACAAGGGGATCATTGTCGAAAGCGGTTTCGCAGCATATGGCATATTTGCATGCTGCGTACACAGGGAAAAAGTTAGACAAACGACTAGCGAGTTTAGATCTCTGGAAATGTACCAGGAGGAGAGACGAGCTGCCTCCTATAGATTGGGTACTTAATGTAGGCACAGAGGGGGGTGGAGTGTCAATTCGGCACGGGCAAGACCTGCCTGTTCGGCAGAAACAAAACAGGCAACTCCGGCGGCCATCTTGGGAAGGACAAAATGTAGAGCATAACAGAACCTACCGTGGCGCCACAAGGACAAGTGCCGGTAGTGAGATGCAACAGCATGCCCCCTTGCAGAGGTGGACAGCCCAGCTTGCCGGGATGAGGCCGATAAAAATGCCTGACCAATCTAAGGGCATGCACCCCAATGCAGTACCCCTTCCAATCGACCAAGAACTGTAGTCGGCCCCTAAAATAGCGAGAGTCACATATGCCAGCAACCTCATATTCAGCCCCCAAGGGAGTGGCGACACGAGGAGGATGGACAGAAGGAGTCCCCTGAAAGCGATCAGGCACATCCACTTTGATCTGAGAGACATGAAAAACATGATGGGTCCTGGACAAGGAAGGAGGGAGTCGTAGACGAATCGCAGCTTCCCCAACTAATTCAAGCACACGAAAAGGCCCAAAGAACCTCAAGGAAAGTTTAGAGGGGACCAGGTGGCGAGGAAGAAATCGGGAGGCCAACCAGACAGGATCGCCTACTGCAAGAGCCGAGACCGGTCTACGCTTGAGGTCTGCATTGCGCTTAGCGTGATCTTGAGCGACCTGCAAGGCCAGATGTGCCGACCGATGACCGAGGTGGATGTCGGTGAGTAGCTCATCCACTCCGGGATATCTAGTGGCCGTAAGCGCAGTAGCAAGTACAAAGGAAGGATGGAAGCCTTAAGTACAAAAGAAAGGGGTGGTCTTCAAAGCTGAATGAGGTGCGTTATTATAGGCAAATTCTGCCAGAGGTAAGAGTTCCACCTAATTGTCCTGGACGGCCGAGACAAAACCGCGTAAATACCCTTCTAGGGTCTGGTTCAATTGCTCGGTTTGACCGTTGGTCTTGGGATGGAATCCAGAGCTTAATGCTTGCTGAATCTTCAGTTGCGCACATAACTTCTGACAAAACATGGATGTATACTTCGGGCCCCTGTCAGTCACTATGGTGTCGGGCAAGCCATGACGAGCAAATATCTCTAACAAAGATACGGGACATATGTTTTGCATGAGGAAGTTTAGATAGAGGAGTGAAATGTGCCATCTTCGAAAAATAGTCAATAGTAACCCTTATGGTGGTTTGATTGCTGGACGGAGGAAGATCCACTATAAAGTCTGTAGAGATCACCTGCCAGGGTCTGTCAGGAATGGGCATCCATGTAAGCAGCCCAAAAGGGAACTGTTGAGGGGTTTTGTACTGTAAACACGTAGAAAAGGCTGACACGTAATCCTTCACGTCTGTTAGCATAGATGGCCACCAAAAGTGTCTCCTGACATGTTCAAAGGTGGTAAGTATCCCACGGTGTCCTGCTGCACGGGAGTCGTGACACATCTGTAGAACTTATTTCTGCAAATTTGCAGAGGGAACTAAGACTTGTTGCCCATGAAAGAGAAAACCGCACTCTGCCAAGAGGCCGTGGATAAGAGAACGGTCTGTACAGGATTGCTGTTGTTCTCTCGTGGCCTGTCTGATTTTATGAAGAAAATCAGTAACAGCAGAGATAAATTGAGCTTTTGGGAAGATCTTCTCAGACCGGAATATGGTTGTGGGGTGATCTTTGCGTGAAAGAGCATCCGCTCTAAGATTTTGACTGCCCGGCAGAAAAGTGAACAATTTTATATGGCAAAAAAAAATGGGCCCAACGGGCCTGTTGACTGTTAGTCGTTTGTGCGTACTGAAGAACCTTCAGATTTTGATGTTCCGTTCTGACCTCAACAAGATGTGGTGAACCCAACAGGAGATGCCTCCATTTTGCGAAGGATCGTTTTATAGCCAGAAGTTCCTTTTCTAGAACTGAATAATTAACCTCTGACGGATTAAAGGTTTTGGAAAGATACGCCACTGTTCAGTTTCCTGAAGTACTACTGCGCCCAGAGCATAATGAGAAGAATCTGTCTCCAAGATGAATCTCTTATTCTGATCCGGAGTTGCCAGTATGGGAGCCGAAGTAAATAGATTTTTTAACTTTTCAAAAGAGGCTTGGGCCTGTGTGTCCCATAAGATTGGATTCCTTTCTTCAAAAGTCTGGTGATAGGAAGAATGGTTTCTGAAAAGCCAGTGATACATTTACGGTAGAAATGAGCAAATCCAACGAATTGTTGGATTTCCTTAATGTTAGATGGGGGTGGCCATTCCAAAACCGCTGATACTTTTCTAGCATCCATAGAGACTCCCTGGGCTGACAAAACAAACCCAAGGTAGTTAACTTGGGATTGGTGAAATTCAAATTTTTCAGCTTTACAATACAATTGGTTGGATTGAAGTCGGTCCAACAGCAGTGATACATGTCGAACATGCTCTGTTTCGTTCAGGGAGAAGACCAGAATGTCATCAAGGTAAATGACAACGAAATGTAATAACACATCCGCAAACAGGTGATCCTTGAATCACTGGAATACCACGGGGGCATTGGAAAGGCCAAAGGGTATTACATGGTATTCAAAATGCCCAAAGGGCGTGCAGAAGGTGGTCTTCCATTCATCTCCTGGAGCAATCCGGATGAGGTGATATGCTCCTCGAAAATCCAATATGGAGTAAATGGAAGCCCCACGAACGGCTTTAAGGATATCGGGGATAAGAGGCATAGAGTATTTGTCTGCCACAGTGATCTTATTGAGTCTCCTATAGTCTATACAAGGACGTAACTCTTCTGTATCTTTCTTCGGGACAAAAAAACAAGGAGGCACCTGCTTGGGAGGTAGACTCAGCAATAAGTCAGTTCTGTAAATTAGTATATAGGTATTCTTTCAGAACTGCCTTCTCTTTTTGGGAAAGCATATACATGCGCCCAAAGGGAATGGGTTGATCATGTTGCAGGTCAATATGGCAGTCGTCCCGGCGGTGCTGGGGAGTAGCTGAGAATTGGGGAGTGGAGAATACTGAAGTAAACTGCAGGTAACAATCCGGGATCCCACTTACGAGACTGCCAGTGGTAGCTGATTTGTGGCTGTGGACTTTAGGGGACACGTGGATCCCTACCGAATTCGGTGAGAGGCAATGAGAAACACAATACTCGGATCCCAGGAAAAGAGTTCCAGCGGTCCAGTTGATGTAGGGATTGTGAAGACGTAGCCATGGCAAACGGAGAATGATGGGAAAATGTACGGCTTTGATGAGGTCAAAACTCAATGGGTCTCATTACGAGATGGTCGGTAAGGGATTACCGGCACCGGTAAGGGCACCAATGCCGGTAATCCCTTACCGCCCTACTACGAGTTCCCTTTGCGGGTCCTCCCTTAACGCCTGGTTTTTCCCCCTGTGGGGGCTCAAATGGGAATGGGGAAGGGCCCTGGTGAATGGGGAATTACCGGTCCCGCCAACCTTGGAATGGACCTGTAATTGCTCCATTCACCAGGGCAGAGTCGGAACGAGTTTGGAGGCAGCCATGGCTACCTCCAACCTGGTAATGAGGCCCAATGTCTCCTTATGGGAGGAGATAAGATATGTGAGGGGCAATGTTTGTTCCCTGATTTGTCCTGAGCTTAAGGGACAGCCATCAACCCCTTGGATGGGAGTGACAACAGCCTTGGTCATGCGTTAAATACCTTTCTTTTCTGCCCATTGGTCGTCCATAAAGTTGCCGGCCGCCCCACAATCCACCAGTGCCGGAATGCCATGGAGTTCTTGATGGAGAAAAAACAGACTGAGTGAAATAATTACCACAGAATGTTCGGTAGGAGTGACAGATTGGGAATTGGCCAAGGTTTTAGAGGAACCGTTCTTACACACCCTAGTCGTGGTTCCCCTTACGACTGGCTCTTGGAGTTTCCCGGAATCTTGGAACCATAATGTCGGGGTGGTGCCACAGGACAATCTTTCACTATGTAGGAGGAAGATCCACAATACATACACAGACCCTGGGACCGGCGGCAGTCCCTTTCTTCCGAGGACAGTGGTCCCCTTGCGGTACCCAATTACATGGGCTCTTCGGTTGGCACGGGTTTAACTGGAATAGGGAAGCCTTCCGTTCTGGGTCTGGAAGACCACATTTTTTTGCGTTCATAATGGAGTTCCTGAAGTCGGTATTCCATTTGCATAGTGACTGTGATCATATCAGCCAAATTCGCTGGTCGAGGTACTCTTGAGACCTCGTCTTTAAGTTCTTCGGAAAGTCCTCTCCGAAAGAGGGTCAATAATACATAGTCAGGCCAAGATGTTTCCGCGGATAGCTGCTTAAACTGAGTAATATATGACATAAGATCTTACGTTCCTTGTCTGAGATCAAGAAGCCTTTCCTGAGAGGCAATAGATATCTCCTGTCTACTGAACATGGACTTTAGGTTGTTTATGAATGCGGGATAGGAATCTAAGACTGGATTCCCAGAGGTCACAAGAGGAGTGGCCCAGGCCAGCGCGGCCCCTGCCAAATGGGAAACTAGAAAGCCAACTTTGTCTTTGTCGGAAGGAAAATAGCGAGGTTTAAAAGTGAACTGAATTGTACAGCTATCTAGATATTCCTTCAACTTGTGAGGATTGCCGTCATACTTGCCAGTGGGCAAGGCGGGAGGAGGCACTTCGGGAATTACTCTGGCTACTTGTTGTCGAAGCTGAGTGTTTTCTTGTTTGAGGTTCTGAACCTCGTGTGACAAGGACTGCATGACAGCCATAAGCTGCTGCATCTGCTGTTCCATGGCTTCTGCTATTGGGCGTTGCTATCTGTTATGCCTCGATGCCAAAAAGCAGAAATCCACTAACCTGGTCAGATGGCAGTGTCTTGGTGGGAATGAAAATTCCCTGAGAACCTTACCACCCCCTCTCCGGATGAGATAAGGATGAGGGAGGGGCAACACTCCCAGGGAAACCCTCTGGGGTAAAAAATCCTGTGCAGGAAACGTGTGTAAAGCTCTCTGCAATTCGCCAATCTTCGGACCTCGGATCGGGATACTAAACTGGCATCTTCAATCCTAGGAATGGAATATTAGGCTGGCAGCAAAAGGTAGAGTCTCTCAGAAGGGTTCTAATAGAGAAAAAAGACAGGTAAGTGAGTGAATGACGTTAAAGTCAGAGAGAAAGACGAGGCCCTTGAAACTTCCTACCCACCTGACTGGAAACAGCGGAAGTCTGTACTCCGAAGATAGCACGTAGTGTCTCCTTCTATTCAATTTATTTTATTTAATTTTTACATTTATATAGCGCACAGGCAGCCCAGGGGCATTGTGGCGCTGTTACTCGCAGCAAACTTAGTTCCAATATGCATAAGTTACAACATTTGAGCGCAGAGATGTAGTACATGTTCTACATAAGACGAACATAGTCAACATATCCATGGACGTCATGACAGGGTGTGGTGATCAGGCGAATAAGGTGGTTTTCAAGGTTTTTTTTTGAGTGAGGGTTCAGCTCGCAGGGCAGTGGGGAGGGCATTCCAGTACAGGGCAGCTAGGTAGGGGGAGCTGGCACCACCTGCGCTTGCTCTTTTTACCATGGGTACGGTGAGAAGGTTGGCATAGGGGGTCCTAGTTGGTCTTGAGGATGAGGTAAGGTGGGTCCGTTGTGATAGGTAAGCTGGTGCGACGAGGTGAATGCATTTGTGGGTGAAGGTCAGGGCTTTGAAGATAATCCTCTGTTTTATGGGGAGCCAGTGGGAGGCTCTTCTGGCAGTGGAGATGTGATCTCTTTTTGAAATGCCTTCGGCTGCACGTAGGGCATTGTTTTGAATAACTTGCAGTTTCTCAAGATTTTGTGTGGAGGTCTCTAGGAAGAGAACGTTGCAGTAGTCCAACCGTGATCCAGTGATAGCTCTGGCTATATTAGTGCAGGTGTCGGTGGAGAGGTAGGGTCTGACGGCGTTGAGGAGTTTGGCATGGCAGGCAGCAGCTGAGGAGGCAATGTCATTCACTTGTCTGGTCATGGACAGACCTGAATCCAGGTAGACGCCTAGGGTTTTTACTGACTCGGACACTGGGATTTTGATGGAGTCAATGATGAAGTGACTAAACTGGTCATCGGGTTTCTTGAGAGTGTCAGGGGAGCCTACAAGCAGGAGTTCGGTTTTGTCTGAGTTGAGACAGAGGCTGTTGGCAGCCATCCAGGTTTGGATGGTGTTGTAGATGATGTTAAGGGTCTTGGAGTCAGTGTCATAGTCACCTGTCAGGGTGAGGAGGATCTGCGTGTCGTCCACATAATTAGTTTAGGAGATCCCCATCGTGTCAAGGATGAGGAATAGGGGGTGAGTGAATATATTGTAGAGGGTGGGAGAGAGGCATGAGCCTTGTGGTACCCCACATAGCATGATGGTGGGTGAGGCGGTAGCTAGATCAGAGAAAACCTGCATGGTTCTTCCTTGTAGGAAGGAGGTGATCCAGGCGGTAGCATGGGCTGAGAAGTTTGCAATGGTGGTCGGGTGGTGGCATAGGATGTCGTGATCAACGAGGTCGAACGCGGCGGAGAGATCGAGGAGAAGGAGCAGGACGGGTTTGCCTAGGTCTCTTGCTTCATCCATTTGGTTTTTAAGGTCGAGTAGGGAGCTCTGTGTTTGGGGCAGAAACCGGATTGTCTCCGACCTAGGAGTTTGTTCTCTTCGAGAAATTGTTGGACTTGCAGGTAGGCTGATTTGTCTAGAATTTTCAGGAGGAAGGGGAGACAGTGGTGATGGGCCTATAGTTGTTGGGTGAGGTGGGGTCGAGTGTGTGTTTTTTTTTTTTTTTTTTTTTTTTTTTAATGAGCGGCCTTACCCACGCTTCCTTGAGGGATGAGGGTACTTTCCCTGAGGTGAAAGAGGTGTTGACAAAGGCTGTGAGAAATGGGGCGAGGGGCTCAGCGCAGTCTTTGATGATGGTGGCGGGGCAGGGGTCTCCTTTGCAGTTGGAGGGTTTGATGCTTTTCATTAAGTTAATGTTGTCTTTCTCCTGGATGGTTTTGAAGGAGAAGGTGGGGGAGGTATCTGAGGTGTGAGGGCGGGCGGGAAAGGGGGGGGCTAGGGAGAGTGAGTCTGGAGTTCATAATTTTGGCTTGAAGCAGGTCCAGTTTGTTGCGCATGGCTGTTTGAATGCCATCGCACCAGGCCTTATCTTTAGTGAAGTTTTGGGGTGCGGGGGTAGGGGTTTCAAGTTCCCTGAAAATTGTGAACATTTCCTTTGTGTTGGAATTTGCTTCGGTAATTCTGGCTTCGAATGATTTGGCTTTGGCTTGGATGATGGCTTTTTATACTCCTTGGAGCAGTTTTTGAAGTCAAGTTTGTTTTGTCATCTTGGGAAGTTTACCAGCGTGCAAGGGTAGAGCGTTTGTCCGTCTGGAGTTTGAGGAGGTCTGGGGTGAACCAGGAGTTGGTATGGCTCGTGGGTTTGGATTTCCGAGGTTTGAGTGGAGCAATGGAGTTGATTGCTGCCAATATAGCATTGTTGTAATTTTGCACCAGGGTTTCTGGGTCATTGGACAAGGGAGGTCTGAAGGCAGGTCCCCAAAGGAATGGTAAGAGTCTTCCTTTGGTGAGAAGGTGGGCGCTTCTGGTGAGGGCAGGTGGCAGGGGTTGAGGAGGGTGGGGTGGGGGAGTGGTGGTTAGGATGTCAAAGGTTATGTTGTGGTGGTCCGACCACAGGGTGGGGGAGTTGCTTGTGATTGTGAGTGGGCAGTTGTGATGTGCAATCCAGTCAAGTGTCCTCCCTACGGAGTGGGTGGGATCTGTGACGGTGTTAGTGAAGCCCAGAGTTTCAAGGGCTGAGTTGAATGATTTAGAGGCAAGGTCTTTGGGGTCATTTAGTCCAAGGTTGGTATCCCCGAGGAGGATAGCTTTGGTTGACTTCTTTAGATTGTCAGCCAAGAGGTGGGTAATGGCGGATTGGAAATCCCCTATGGGGCCGGGTGGCCGATAGATAAGATGGAGCGTGATGGTGCAGTGGTGGGAGATGGTGAGTTTGAGTTGGAGGTAGTCGCTGTTGTCATTGGTAGTTTTGTCATTTTTTCTGATGGAGATGGAATCTTTGGCTATGATTGCTACTCCTCCACCTTTGGTAGGGGGCGATCTTGCCGAATGACAGCATAGCCTGGTGGGAGGGCAAGGGAGAGTGCGAGCCCTGAGGCTTCGTGCAACCATGTTTCAGTGACCAGGAGGAGGTCTAGGTCGTTGGTGGTGATGAGGTCATGGATGTCCAATGCATGGGCATTGACAGACCGGGCGTTGATCAAGACACATTTGAGGTGAGGGGGAATGGGGGGGGAGTGGAGGGTTAGATTCTGGTAAGGGAGCAGAGGATTCGGGGATCACAGGCATAGTAACAGTGGCAGGTGCATCAATACTTTGCATGGTTATGGTAGAAGAATTGACAATAGTGGGGGTCTCATTTTCAGGGGTCATAGGCATTGTAACAGTGACGGGTACGTCAATACATTGCATGGTTATGGTAAAAGAATTGGCAATAGTGGGGGTCTCATTTTCAGGGGTCATAGGCATAGTAACAGTGACAGGTACATCAATACATTGCATGGTTATGGTAGAAGAATTGGCAATAGTGGGCGTCTCATTTTCAGGGATCATAGGCATAGTAACAGTGACAGGTACATTAATACATTGCATGGTTATGGTAGAAGAATTGGTAATAGTGGGGGTACCATTTTCGGGGGTAACAGGCATTAAGGTTGTGAGGACCGTAGGTTCACCCTTAGGGGGGTCAGGTACCTTGGTGGTGGCCATAGTGTTTGTTGCCAAAGTGACAGTGCTAGTTGTTAGGCTGGATAAGGGGCGGGAGCCTTGGAGAGAAGTCAGCTGGTGGGAGGTAGCGGCTGCGGTTTTGTGTCGGGAGAATGTGATTGCAGCGGTCGCGTAGGTTAGTCGGGAGGCAGCACATGGCCTTGATGGAAGGCATGTATTGCGTGTGCTTGTGGGCTGCGGTAGAGATTTAAGTTGCGGAGCGAGGGTACGTGAGCATAGACGATCACGTCTAGATGCCAGTAGTTGGGGATGCATAGGAGGGGATGCGAGGACCCTCTTACCTGCGAGCATTTGCATCATGTCTTTGCAGGCGGTAGGTGGCGAGCAGCGAAGAGCTGTAAAGAGGAGCGCTGGCCTATTTCTGCAGCCTTCTTCTCACGGCCCACTCCTCCTCCATTTAAAGCAGGAGGGGAGGAGCAGGCAGGTCGGGTGAGCGAATATGCGCACAGGCCTACTGGTGTCTGTTTCGTGGCAGATTCGCAGGCTTCGTGGTAGCATCATGGGTTGCCATGGAGCTCGAGTCGGCAGCGGCCATCTTAGATCCCTCTGGAAGGGCGGCAAATATAGATTTCAAATCCAAGTCTCCGAAGCAGAGACAAACAGCTGATCTGGGGCAGCTTTCATGTACGCTCGAGAAGAAACGGGTAAGTAAGAAAGCCTGGACATTTTCTAAACGGAGTCGATAACAACTGAAAGGACTTCTTGAGACCTACGTGTAATAGGATGAATAGTGCGATGCACAGGGAATACGTGGCTTCCAGATGGAAGATTCCTTGACCGGCGGCTCTCGAGAAGTGGCGTGTCTTGAGGTAAGGAAGGAGAGTGTTATGCCTAATAATGTCTGACCAGATTGGAAGCTACAGGGGGAAGAGTATCCTACCTCTTGTTCCTGAATGATAAGCTTGCAGGGAACGGACTCCGAGATCTAGTTCTATGTTCGGCGTTGGAAGCGTCCTTGTAAACACGTTCCGAGGGAAGGGAAGTGCATGAGGAGTAGGTGATGATTTTGGATGATTGAAGCCTACAAGACCAAAAGGTAATCAGAAAATGAAACGTAGGAAAAAAAGCAACACATATCCTAGAACACAGACTTACAGAGCGTCAAGCTAGAGTGTAGCGACGCACTGAGCAGCAGGATTCCAATTACTATAAGCTGTCACGTGATTGACGAAGTGCGTCAATTTGGTGCGGGCGAGACCTGCCTGTTCGGCAGAAACAAAACAGGCAACTCCGACGGCCATCTTGGGAGGACAAAAGGTAGAGCATAACAGAACCTACCGCGGCGCCACAAGGACCAGCGCCGGTAGTGAGATGTAACATACGCAGGGGACCACGTTGGGGTACAAGCCCCTGGCTTATTACAGTGGAATCTTTGAACCAGTAATCATGGGTCATTTTCCGTGCTAACAATCTTTGGCAGCCTCTGATTTCACCATTGAGAAAGCAGCCAGCATGTTAATGGAATGTTCTATGATGTTGTTTGTTGAACATGCATTGTTTGCTATTTTGGAGAAACTTAAATGTACATTGATGTCTCAAAGGGCTTCGGCCTATGAGGTGGTCATATTGAATCCAGCAATCAAAGCAGATAGATGTAAGATTGTAAACCCTGCCATGTTTGTAGCAGAACCCCTGGCAGAAGGAGAACAGGCACATGATTGTTCGAATTATGAAGCATTCTATGATGAGCTCCCGATGATAAGAGAATGCATTGACTGCAGGGGAGATTCTCTTTATTGACGGATCTTCACGAATTGATCAGAATGATGGGCAAAGATATACAGGTGCCTCTGTTGTAAGGCACACAGCAAATGGAGAATTTGAAGTATTGATAAGTGTGCGACTACCGTCTCACTTTTCGGCACAAGTTGCAGAATTAGTGGCGCTGATTATTGCGCACGAGAAACATGCAGAGCAGGAAATAACAGTGTACAGTGACTGCACCTATGTGACATCAACAGTAAACGCAGGGCTAGCATGTTGGAAAAAGAGGGGCTACCTCTGAGCAGATGGCACTCCAGTGCAACACGCAGCTTTATTGGATAAACTCATTAAAACGCTTTAACTCCCAGTAGCTATCGCAGTAGTTATATGCGCTGCTCACACTAAGGGAGCAGATTTTATTTCATGTGGAAATCAAAAGGCAGACGAGGAAGCCAAGCGTATTGCATGCACAGATGAGATGATGAAACATCTGATGTGAAGGAAAGAATGGTGGTAATGATGAGTGTGGCTGAGTGTTATGGGGCCTCATTACAAATCAGGCAGTCCGTAAATAACGTTGGCGGTAAACCCACTGCTGTTTCCGGACCGCCTGATCCCGACTCCTGCAGGCGGGAGGTGATGTTCCCGCCAGGTCTGACCTGGCGGGTTTAACACCGCCCGCCTGCAGGCGGACGAGGAAACACCGGCAGCATTACGAGATGCTGCTGGTGTTTCCATGATCCCCATTCCCATTGAGTCCCATAGGACTCAATGGGAATGGGGATTAACACCATTCCGCCTCCGTGATTCCCGGGAAACCGGGGTTGTAATGCCCCAGTAATTCCAGGAATCACGGAGGCGGAATGGTAATAAGAGTCCGGCGGTAACCAGGCGGTTTTACCGCCTCGTTTACCGCCAGACTTGTAATGAGGCCCACAGTAATTTGTCTAAAACTCAGCTTATGGCGGTCCGAGGGGAAGCGCCTTAGGATGAGAAAGACCTGTGGAGGTGAAGGGTGTGTTCTTTATCCCCTTCCTAAGCACTATGGTGACAGAACAGCACGGGTAAACCGGTGATGCCTGTAGCCTTATTGAGGGTAGCGTTGGAACAGCTGCACTACCCTGTGCACGTCACTAGAGAGAGCCTTGCCGCAACTATTGCAGAGAAATGGTTTGTTCCAAATTTGGTAGAACACATTACCTTTTATATAGTAAATTGCATCATATGTCAAAAGTTTACCGCTGGGCGCACACTGCACACAGTTAGATGCGTCATTCCGAGGCCTAATGGCCCCTTTCAGCATTTACATATCAACTATGTCAACATGCTACAAGTCTGTCATGGATACAGATACATGATTGTAGTAGTTTGTCCCTTTTCAAGGTTGATCGAAGCTGGACCATGTACTCACCCAGACGCCACCTGTGCTGCTAAATTTGTAGTACAAGAAGTGTTTCCTAGATGGGGAATATGTGAAGTATTAAGATCAGATAATGCCCCTCATTTTGTTAATGAAGTTTTTGAGCAGATAAGCTTGTTACTTAGCATAAAGCATAAATTCTCGTCTGCTTATCACCCGCAAGCAAATGGGATCTGTGAGGCACTCAACGGCTTGCTTAAGGAGAGAATAGCCAAATTGAAGCTCACCCTGAAGAAAGGATGGTTGCATCGTGTACCACTGGCATTATATGCTTTGAGAAGTCAACCAGGGTCAGACCACCATCTTACCCCCCCATGAGATAGTGACAGGGACGCGAATGAGGACACCCCTCACAACTCCATCTAGAACTAGAAGTGGTGCCCAGTCAACCGCAGAATTGTTAGGAAAGGAGCTACGTGAGTATCTTACATGTATGACTGCAAGTATCTGTCATTTCAGATCAGCTCAAGCAACATGAACTCAGCAGAAGATGATCCAATGATCGGAGTTAAAGGACTGTGTCTTCCAAAACTCTTTCCTGGAGCCAAAATTCTAATTTGCAACTTCACGAGGAAGTGGCATGAACCACGCTTCAACAGGCCTTTCATTGTGGAAGACGTCACACTGTCGGCAGTCAAAGTACAAGGCAGATGCACTTGGATCTTCCTTGGCAACACAAAGATCTACACTAGAGAACCTCCATCACCCGCACCCCCAATGAAAGTAAACATCAGGGAAGAACCTCTGCACGTGCAGACTAGGTCGATGACGAGGAAGGACGTAGAAGCAGCTAAATAAATAAAAGGAGTACATTGGACTATGGCTTGTAGCAGGACTCTCTTTTAAGCTACAAAAGAAAAGGAGTTATGGAAAGTTATTCGTTCTTAAGCCATAGGAGCTTGCTGACATTGGACTAAGACATGCTTATGTCTTGATTGAGAAGTAGAGTTTGCTAAATTCGAAGAGCTCCCTTTTTGACGACTGCGATAGGGTACAGTACCCTAATTCCTTTCTCATTGAAACACTCTTTGGAGGTGCCCATGGTGGTACCCAATGACGATGCACACCGGATGGTTCTTGTTATATTTATCTACATTTTGCACTCTTATCCTTAACTCATGGGAAGAACTTTTGACATACAAATTTTTCTGCAAGATTCTAAAAATGGCCCAATCGTGAGGAGACTGCTTGCTGCTATGATAGAGCAAGTGCTCCAGCTTCCTGAGTATCGTCTGCAAAACAGTACAGATGCCCTTATCTGAGGACAATGCTCAGAGACTCGTTGGTATGGTCTTCTACTATCATATAGAAGAGTGCCCACATCTCGTTGGACGATAGACTGATGGCCGGAAGTTTCTGAGAGACCCAAACAATAATGCATCGCTGAATCAATTACTAAGGGACATTGTTGTGAAGGTGAATAGTTATTACGAGAGGACACTGAGACCCGAATGAAGCTTCTGGGTGTAGATGTGGAGAGCATACTTCCCTTTGTCTTTTACTATTTGCTGGAGAAATATCCACATTACGTATGGTAAAAAAGATGATGCTTTTGTGTATATCAGAAATCCAGTGAATCATCCAGTAATCAGCCAGTTGATCGAGGAGCTTGTAGAGAAGATCGAAGAGCTTCCTGAGTATTTTATGATGTTGCCCCAATAAATGTCATTTTTTCCTCCCTTGAAAAGAGTAAAAATGGGCGGCAACAGTAGTACCAACATAGTGACCGACATCGACAGACAACCCCGATGGCCAAGAGGCCATTGCTGCAAGAAGTGGACTTATTTTGATCTTAATAAAGCAAAAGGTCCTGCTCGTCTTGTGCCCAAGGAAGGTACAAGTGTGTGTTAGGGAGAATTCTCCAGAATGGCTAATTTCCCTTACCTACTGAGTCCCTCAGCAGCTTTGCTGGATTTCTAGGATTTATTTTCTTCACCTGGTAAGAGTGTGAGCCCTTTTTTCCCACTCTTGCATGTGTTTTGCTATGTGTGTTTTACATTTTTGTGTGTTCTTGGACAGTGGATCCTCACCTACTCCATAGGCATCATCTTTTTACTGTTTATCACAGTACCTTCAGTGCAGTGTAAGGGTTGTCTTTCAGAATTCCCACTGACTCCATTTTTCTGGGACTGACTACTGTCCCCCAGAAACATGTAAAGTTGCCATTAACTTTATAAGTCTCTTTAAATCCACAGACCCAGTACACCCCATCTTACATGGAGTACTGGAAAGGGTTAATACTTATCCCTTTTTGTCTGTTTCTCTTGGAGCACTGTTTCGCTCCCTTTTCATGATGACTTGGCTGGTGGCAGTGGTAACTACCCTATTTTTCATACCACGGTTATCTTAAATAAGCTTGGTATTGTTTTAGGCTATCTTGGTAGCTTCCAATTTAAACCCGCTTGACCATATACATTTTTGTACGGTTCCGGCTGGGTTTATTCGCTATTTCTTTTTGTAAAAGTCTTTCTCGTGTTTTACTCTGCGCGCCAAACCAGGTTTGGTTCCTTTGTTCGCCATCTTTTCGTGGGCTTCTGCACAGAAGCCCTCCTTAAGGCGCCTGAAAGTCTGGGTAGGCAGATGTGAGGGAGGGGTTTTAGTACCCCTGCCATGGGTTCCCTTGGTAACCCAAGTCGCACTCCTGTTTGATTGGCTAGGTGACTGTCCCGCCGGGACAGCCACCCCTGCTGTGTGATTGACAGCCAGGCTGTGAATGGGGGAAAACTGCATAAAAAGCAGGTCTCTGTGGCTGGAAAGGCAGTCGCCACTGAAGAGGACCCCACAACGACTGAACCGCCAGGTGAAGGCCTGCTGCAGGTCCGAATCTTCAGAATCCAACGACAGAAGATCCTTCAGGAATCTTCTTCCCCTGAGCTGGTGGGACCAACCAGTTCGCCAAAACTGCAAGCCAGGACTTCCTCCTCTGGTCGAATTCGCTGTACAGAGCAACAGTGGGCCGGATAGCCAGGATGGTCGGACCCTGCGTGGGTTTTAAGGAGCGCACCTTTTATTTGTTGCTTTGCTCTGCTGCTGGTTTCTTCCCTGGGTAGTGCAGGACCCTCCAGTCTTCCTACTTCGTGTCAGTCCGACAATCTCTTCAGGAACCGTGAGCCTGCAGGAACTACCAGGAATGTCCACCTCAGCTACAGCTTTTTCAACATTTAAAGGTACTGTGCAAATCCGGTTGCTCGTTTCGTCCAGCCGCGGTGACGGTGCTTGAAACCTTTCGCCAATCTCTTCTCTTTAAACTAACCTTTCTGCCGACCAACTTCGTCCAGAACTCTTGTCAAAGACTTAACCGCGAACTACCCTGAACCGTGTGATCTTGAGCAAAAAGACTTTTGTCCTATTGACTTTGGCCCTAAGCCTATTTGATTTGATCCTATCACTGTAGTTCCTCTTTCTAGATTGCCCTGCTTACTTACTTGTAGGTGCTGCTCAATTTCTGCGTAACTTTGTTTTTCCCTCCCTTTTTTAAATTGCTAGAGTGCTACTTCATTTTGAGTTTAAGCTTGTCCAGAATCTATTGGGAGTGGTGTGATGTATTGGTAACGTGATTATTCAACTGTTTTTACTTAGTGAGATGTTTTATAACTGACCTGTAAATAAATGTATATTCTTTTACTCAGAAACCTTGAGTCAGTGTTTATTTGAATCATAGTAATTGCTGTCCTTTGTGTAACTATTTGATACTGCTCACTTACTCTTGAGATAAGTCTGGCTGCTCAGCCATCACTACCACTTTACTGTGTAGTACAGGCTTGTACCAAAGGTGACTTTGTACTGTCACTCGTAGTCTTAATTGTGTATGGTGTTTGTTAGGGAGAATTTTCATAAATGGCTAATTTCCCTTAACTACTTAGTCCCTCAGCAGCTTTGCTGGATTTCTAGGATGAATTGTTTTCACCTGTTAAGAGTGTGAGCCTTTTTCCCACTCTTACATGTGTTTTGCTGTGTGTATTTCTACACGCCTGAGCTGGAAAAACCTAATAATGCCGAAAATAAACAGAGCATTGACTATGAGGAATGTGAAGAGGTCGGAAGGAGGACACCTGAACATATAAGACTCTTAGGGAAGCATAGAAGAACAGGTAGAAGCTCAGACAGTGACTTTCATTACTCCCTAAAAAGATTGAGGAGTGTGACGCCAAAACCTTGCAGTGAAATAAAAAAAAAGTTGCAGGAATTGAAATGAAGCCTGGACAAAGTGGCAGAATTGTAGGTCTAAGACTGACATCCTCGGAATCGTCCTCATCAGAGAATGAGACAAGTGAAGTAGAGAGGAAAGTCAAACCAAAAATTACCAGAAAACGATCTGAAAAAGAATGGATGGAAAATACCCAGATATACGGAATAATAACAAAGGTGATTAATGAACTTCGCCCAAGTCTGATGTCTGCAAAATCAATTGCAGTAAGTCCACTAATGAAACTATATGAACATGCACATGATAATTTAAAAGATCAAGTTGCATTATTATCAGGCTTAAATACAAAAATTGAGTTGCTCGAGAAGAACATGAATGAAATGACGAGACAAAATACAGCTGCATGGAATAAGAATGAACTGGCGCTACTAGTCCTGAAAGAGGCCCTAAAAAACAGAGGACAAAACACTTTTAGCCAAAGTTGCCAGAGAAGCGGTCGCTATCTTGGCAAATGAGAGAGATTTAAAAGTAAGCACGGAGGAAAGGAACCTAGACCTTCCAAGCGGGCTAAAATCTAGCATCCACGCGATCAATTGGAATGTTGTTGCTGTTCCTCAAAGGGACAAATGGCAGATCTAAAAGCTAACCTGCACTGGGAGAAATCTGAAATTACAAAAGGAAATGCATTCAGCATACCGAAAAAACTAAGTGAAAGCGAAGTAAACGAAAATAAGACAACAGGGAACATCAGATTGGAAAATACAATAGGTGGATTAACACCTAACCAAGATGCAAGTAATAATACTCTTCAAATGAAGCTAAACTCTGTGGCACAAGGGGAAGACTGCCAGAGCGACCTAAGGACTAATTCAACATCGCACGAGCAGCAAAGTGAAAAAAGAACCTCAGAAGGGGACCTAAGTATGTGTCCAACTGAGCACGTGCCACATAGCGCAAACAAAGCACCAGTGGTGAGAGAAGTAATACCACCAACAAAAGAGATTATACAATTGATAAAACCTCCAGTGAATGACCGAGAAAGAAAAAAAACAACTGAAACCGTGAGCGAAGATCGACCTGTAATAAAAGATACAGAATGGTATGATATATTCGAAAAGCAAGCGATGCCACGAAAAGCAGTGAGCCCAATAAAACTTGCAAACGACCTTAAGAAACAGGGCAAATGCAAACAAAAGACTAAGAACATGGCGGCTCCGAAGAGGAACGCAAAAAATGCATCAAATTTCTTCAGAAATCTCAAATCATTGAATGTGACATTCAATAATAAAATCGCGGCTCAACCTGCTGAGAGTGTGGCAGAAAGAAAGTTGACAAGTGGAACAAGTGGATCACATGACATTCATACACGGATGGCAAAAGCTAACTCATGCACAAGCATAGATGAATCTGATGGGAGTGACATAGAATTAATGAATCTTTCAATCTGTAGTACTCCGGATGACGAACACCAAGAAAGAAACAACTCGCAAGAAATACAAGTATCATCAGAAGAAAACATTGAGTAATAGAGAGAGAAGTCAAATGCAAAAAACAAAGAAACAGCTAAAGCAAGCACAGAGAAAGTGGACAATTCAAAGCCAAGTAATGAACTAGAAAGCAGAGGGAAAAAAGGCGAATCGTCAGAAGTAGACAAGACAAAAGCCATCCCGAAAGACTATAAAGTAAGAGCAAGAAAAGTAGAAATGTTGCCATCCTCGACGAAAAAGAGAGAGAGTGAAGATAATGACATAGTGGGACAAATACCAAAAAAAGATTTCTACACAATGGACGAGAAACTGAAAAAACGCTAGCGAAGCAGAGGAGTGAAGACCGGCTGGCCTAGAATCTTCTAAACGAGAGGCTCGGTCTAAGAAAAAGGAAAATGTAAATCTAGTATAACTCCTGATATTCAAATCCCACAACCGATACCATCTGACAGATGCTGGAATGCAGAGCAAGGAGTCAGGAACACAGTATATATTGAGAATGAAAACAGCTATAGATTTTTGGTTGAAAGAATAGAGAAGAAAACCAAAAATGTCATCTTAAATCGGAGTGTGATAATGCAAGTTTTCTACTTCATTCCAGCCCTGAGAGCCATTAAAAGTACTGATATAAAAAGAGTCGAAATTCTCGACGACTCGAAATTAGACAGAATAATTTTGCACATTGAATCAATCAAAATAGCACAAACAGTGCTGAAGTGCGAGAGGCAATTATTGGAGGCCGGATTCCAGATTTATGAAATTGACAGCTTGACCTCCATTGGTGAAATACACAAGAGAAATATGAATGTTGCTCCACCGAGACAACAAGAAAGTATCCGGCTAACATCTGTAAGCAGTATTAAGGACGCAGGCTACAGAATTCAGGGAAAGGATCAGTCAAGAACAACATACGAAGAGAAAATTATTATGAGTGAAAAAAGCAAGATGCAGGAATCTTTGTTGCTAAAAAAAAAATCACGGTGGAAAATGTGGGAGAGATCGCACCGGGCGTATCTACATCTGAAGACCTGACCCAAAATTGTGAAGAAGCAAATCAATGGAGCTGGATAGCACGTTCACTGAACGAGCCACGAGCAATCTAACGCTATGAGGAGCGTGACCAGATTGCGATAGGTTCCTGGAACTCACGAGGATACAGTCACCTATTGGGCTCGGTCACCGAGGAGTTAAAAAATCTGGATGTCATATGCCTGCAGGAAACATGGTTGGCAGCACGCCCATGTATTGAAGGATTTGAAATGACTCTTAATTCAGCGATCCAAAAAAGTAAGGGTAGACCAATGTCAGGCCAGATGATATTAATTAACAGGAAAAGTGGATTATTGATCAAATCAACATGTAATCATTTGCCATACTTAATGAGTGTAAAGGTGGAGATAGCAAGCTGCCACAGTAGAAGAAAGAAAGAGTTTCATTTGTTAAATATATACTTAAATCACAAGGCAGTACCAAGTGATAAGCTTATTCAAAGCGTATTGTCTCTAATAGACCTCATAATGGTATCTGATAAGAACCCTGACATCGTCTTATGTGGTGATCTAAATATCAAACTAATCGAAGAAAGTAAACAAACGAGCAGCACAGTGAAGTTAAGTGAAAATGAAAAACAATTTAAAAAATGCTGGTTGGAAGAAATTGATTCTAGATCCTTGAACTTGAAGAATGGAAATACAAGTGGTGATATAACAGCACAAGAAACTTGGGAAAGAGGATCTCAAAAGTCCATTATCGATTACTTTTTTGTATCGGAGTCCATGGTTGGTGGGATTGTAGCCTTAGAAGTAAGGACCACAAGAAGTGACCATAATCTCTTAATTCTAACTTGGAAACGAGAAAATAAAAGACGGAGCGAGTACTGGAAATGTAATGTGACACTGGAACCAAACTGTAAACGACTGCGACTCCATCAAGATGAGATATAACAGAAATTATGAACACCGTACAGCACAACAGAAAAGGTGATGCCGTTGAATATACCCAGATCATGGAAATCTATAAAATCAATCCAGTGAGAACAAAAAAGTTCACATACAGGAAACACAATTACGACCCAGAGGTCGCGAAAAGAAAGAAAGAACTCAGAAAAGAGATTCGTAAGCAGATGTTGAGTCCAAACATGAACTATAAGGAGATTAAGAGAAAATTTAAAAGAAATTACAGAAACTGGATAACCATACATAAAAATACGGGAGCATAGAGATGCAAAGCTATATTGAAGACGATCATTAAAAGAAACGCAAGAGGGTTCTGTCTGGATACTAATTAATGAAATTGAAAATCCTCAGAGAGCGTCCATAACAAACATGGTCTCAGATGCTTAATGGTCAAAACATTATAGTAGCCTGTTTGCTAAACAAGGGGATACAAACCAGATTGACACCTCATGTCCTGGGGCATGGGATATCGCAATTGAAAAAGATGACACCAGAAGAGTGATAAATAACTGCAGCTTGTCAAGAGCTGCCGGCCCTGACGGATTATCGAACCAAATGCTTAAAAATAATCTCGATGAATAGATTGACCGTTGCGATGGGCTATTCAAAAAGATAATCCAGGAAAAACGCATACCGACGTCATGGAAAACAGCTATTATAGTGCCCATTTTTAAAAAAGGATGTCGTACTGAACCATCTAACTATTGTCCCATAGCCCTTCTAGACGTGATCGGCAAGATATTCACCACAACCATTCTAGCACAGCTGAACCAAAGGATCAAAAAGAACAAGAAGTATGATGTGAGACAGTCAGGTTTCGTCAAGAGTGTTGGATGCGGGCTGAATCTTTTCATCAGTAATCTCCTGAAGATGGAGACGATCAAAAATCATCAAAAGATATACGTAGCATTCGTAGATTTGGCTCACACCTTCGATGGAATAGATCGGGAACGACTGTGGATAAAATTGACCGAGCACGGATGCCCCCCAGGTCTAATAGCGACAATAAAAGAACGATACTCTGGTACAGAGATACGAGTAAGATTAGACCAAGAAGGCCACCTGTCAAACCCGATTCAAACCGCCAGAGGGGTCAAGCAGGGCTGCCCCTTGGGTGCTACACTGTTTAATTTCTATATATTTGAGATTGGTAAAGCAATGGATGAGGTTGTGTCTTTCTCACCAAAAATCAACAGAAAACACATTGGATGGGCACTATATGCTGATGATATAGTGCTATTGGACCGGACCCCTATAGGCCTGCAGAGGAAGCTGAATGCCCTTAAAGCTTACATCGATGAGATCGGGCTAGAAAACCGAGATTCTCATACTAAAAAGCTTGAAGGGTTCACAGAACAAACATGAAAAATTCTAATGGAGGCTTGGAAAAGAAGCTCTAAAAATGGTACAATGCAGCAGATACTTGGGAACGAACATCAGTGCAAGCATAAATGACGATCCGACAACAAAGAAGATCGGGAGCAAATGTAAAAGTTTGACAGTGCAAGGTGTTTTAATTCACAAAAAATATGGAAAGTTCTCGTACACACCTGTGCTGGACTTCTACAAAGGCAAAGTAACCTCGGTCCTAGTATACAGTGCAGAAAATATGTTCAGATGCACAAATGAGTTATGGAGAAGATGTGAAGGTTATTTTCTGGAAGAAAATCTTAAAGTTGCCCAAGGTTTTCCAACGGCCTGTGTATTATACAAACAGAGTCTCTCCACTCTGAATGTGAGAATTATGTGGAACACCTTAGCGCTGTATAGAAAGACCATTGCTGAAGTGAATATACCTCAATTTGAGATACTGTGGGAGCATGAAAATGCCAAAAAAATGAACTAACAAAATGGAGAGCAGGATGTCGAGGCATCTTAAGACAACTGAACAGTGATGCAACAACACTAATGGATAACCCGAACGCAGTTAAAAAGAAACTACTCCATCAAGACTGGATTGAGACGATTGAGAAATGAGACCAACACAAATGTATGAAAAACAGACCAATGGAAGTCAGAGGATTGAATACGCATTCTAAATTTCGAAAGGATTGTGTCCTCCGACGTATTCCTTATCTTTGATATACGTTTCCAGCTTGCTGGCCTCGGAAATTATTTCTGTAGAGGGCGCTGCGTGTCGACGTCCGCCGAGTCGATGTGCCTCGACGGCCACCGTATCGGTGCCGACGTCACCATGCCCATAAATAGACACGCGCTGCGTCCGTTGCTCAGTTCCGTTTTTCCGCGCTTCGTGGGGCCTCGGAACAGCATTGCTCAGTTCAGTCAGGTTTATCTAAATCTATTTCAACGAATATTCCTTATCGTTCTCGATGGCTTCTTCATCAGAATCGACGACGCCGTGATCCGGCTTCAAGAAATGTCGAGACTGCGGTAAAAAAAAGTCAATAACGGATCCACACAGGGTCTGTTTATGGTGCTTGGGGTCCGAGCACCATTGCTCGGAGTGTGAGGACTGCATGTCCATGAGGGCGAAAGCCCTGAAGGAGCGAAAGGGGAAGCTCGAGAGAGGTAAGTCAGCCAAATCCTCCTCGAAGGTTTCGTCGGCCGAGGCATTCGTCTCCTCGCCGTTAAACACTCCCATTCCAGATCTCGAAGCAGCTCCCACCTTCGTCGAGATCTAGACACTCAAAAAAGAGACGTCGAAGGTCCCATTCCTCGTCGTCTTCGGTGTCCCCAGAAAGAGTTTCCTGTCCCACCAAACACAGTTCTCAAGCTGAGTGGGAGGAATTCAGAAAGAAAATGTTAAGCGTCTTTGAGAACACGGCCTCGACCCCCTCGAAGACAGCTGAGGGTGATACCCCGGGTGAAAAACCCAAAAAATCAAAACGCCGCGAGTCGCAGCACCCGGCGAAACATTCCACCCGAGAGCACTATGAGCCATCGGATAAGAAGGCACCGTCTTCGTCGTCGAAGGTTCCTTCGCCGTCGTCGAAGATTCCTTCGACGCACGGGTCGGTGCCGTTGTCGAAGGGTTCCTCGACACATCGGTCGATCGACTCGACGCCGATGAAAGAGAGGACCAAGGCTCCACAGCCTGGTGTTTTGAAGGGCCTCCGGCACGCCGCCGAGACCGTCGTCGATGCCCTCGAGTAGGATCCCGATCCTCTCTAATTCTTCGAGGCCCCTTCCAGTTTTTCCGATGCCATTTTCGGCGCCTTCGAGGCCGGTTACATCGGCGTCGACGACTTCGACATTTTCTCATCCAATAACGACGAGTTTGGCTCCTTCAGCCCTAGAAATGGGCTTTACTCCATTTCAGAGATCAGAATACCCTGGTCTTTCTTCAATTTATGAAGAAAGAGAAGACCAAGAAACTTTTGGTTTACAGAGGTCCTCACTGCCTGCTGCAGAGGATTTCACCTCTGAAGAAAGGAGGCTGAAGGAACTACAGGACTCACTTCATGAGGCCAGTGGACTTGACACTTCCCCAGAAGTGAAATTTGTAAAGCCAGACCCAGGGGAACATGCCGAAACAACATATAGAACCCTGATGGCAAGAATAATTGAGTTTATGGGCTGGTCTGCGCCTTCACCTGTTTTCCAACAGGATGATCTAACAGATATATTGGACAAAGGCCCACAAGAGGACCCGGTGGTCCCCTTCCATGCAGCCCTGCAAAGAAAAATTGCATCCAATTGGGAGACTCCCTAAGTCATCCCAGCAGTCAATAAAAGACCTTCGACAAAGTATAGGGTAGCGGCTGCTGACCCTGAATACCTGTCAAAACACCCGACCCCAGAGAGCCTGGTGGTTCAAGCGGCAACTTCATCCAGCAGTAGGACTGCTTACCCTACTGTCCCACAGGACAGGGATGACAAGAGGTACGACTCTATGGCAAAGAAAGTCTTCTCTGCCTGTAGTATGGCGTTGAAGTCCATCAACGCCACCTGTACGCTCGCCAGGTTCAGTCACACATTATGGGAGTGTGCTTCATCAGCGGCTGACTGCATACCCGATGGAGAGGAGAAGGAAGCCTTCATTTACATCATTCAAGATGGCAAAGATGCCATGTGCGAGTCTCTTCAAACTGGCATCGATTCCGCTGACAGTATCAGCAGGGCCATGGCGGCTAGTACAACAATCCGCAGGCATGCGTGGTTGCGAAAGTCTGGCTTTGCTCCAGATGTACAGGCCAGACTTTTGAAAGTGCCCTTTGACGGCTCTTCGTTAAAGGCTGATGACAGTCTGGAAAAGTTAGACTTCCAAGGCAGCAGTAAAATCTTTAGGAGCTGCTATCCGCCAGACTCCTTTTCGCCCGTGAGGAACCTCTGGGAGAGGAAAGTCCTTTCGCTATTATTCCGCATTCGGAAAAGGCAGAGGACAGCCGGCTCAAAGAGGCCAAAGAAGATCCACCCGAGGTGGACGGGTCAAAGGTACTAAGACTGCAGCAGGTGCCTCTTTTCCCTCGGCATCTGCATCAGCCGCCCCCAAACCACTCTGAGGCCTTCGCACACAAGACACCTGTGGGGGGCAGGTTAACTCACCATCTGACGGAATGGCAGGCTATAACGTCAGATGCTTGGGCGTTGGAGACAGTTGCCCAAGGTTACTGCCTACCTTTTCTACACATCCCTCAGAGTCATCCACCGGGCAACAGCTCCCGAAAAGTTCCAGATCCGCTCCTCTTTGCAGGAAATTATGGACCTGCTAGAGAAAGGTGCCATAGAACCGGTACTTGTAGCGGACAGGAACAAGGGCTGGTACTCTCCCTACTTTCTCATACCAAAGAAGGACGGAGGACTGAGACCCATCCTGGACTTACGAGAATTGAACAAGTTCCTCAGGAAGGACAAGTTCAAGATGGTAACTCTCTCTCAGATCCTTCAGGCCCTCCAGCTCCAGGACTGGCTGGTATCTCTGGACCTTCAGGATGCTTATTTCCATGTGCCAATCCATCTCAAGCACAGGAAATACCTGAGGTTCGCAATTGGCAACTCTCATTATCAATTTTGAGTTCTGCCATTTGGGCTGACCTCCGCCCCGAGGGTCTTCACCAAGCTGATGTCGGTAGTGGCGGCGAGTCTAAGGAGGGAAGGGATCCACGTCTATCCCTACCTGGACGATTGGCTGATCAGGGCCGTATCTTCGGAACAGGCCCGGACCCAGCTTTATTATATCTGCCTCTTCCTTCACAGACTGGGCTTCTCCCTCAATTTAAAGAAGTCACAGATGATACCATCTCAGAGACTCCAGTTCATTGGAGCGGTCCTGGACACTTCCCTGGGAAAAGCCTTGCCACCAGAGGTGAGGGCTCAAGATATTCTACAGATGGTCACCAAGTTTCAAAATGCCCAACGTCTCCCAGCCTTCGACTTTTTGCGGTTGCTAGGCCTCATGGCATCCTGCATCTTTCTTGTGCCAGAGGTTCGCCTGAGAATGAGATCTCTTCAGTGGGCACTGAGAAGTCAGTGGTCACAATTCTCAGGGAGAATGCCAGACCTCCTCCGGATTCCGGACAAGGTAGCCCACGACCTTCAATGGTGGGCCTGTTCAGAGAACATCTTGAAAGGAGAACTGTTTTGGAAACCATGGCCGGAGATAACAGTAGTCACCGACACCTCGCTCACAGGGTGGGGAGCCCATGCCAACGACTTGACCATCAGCAGTCATTGGTCTCCATCAGAGTCCAGACTACATATCAACCTATTAGAGCTGAGAGCGATCAGACTAGCGCTGAAAGCTTTCCTGCCATCAGTACAGGGGAGAAATATCCTGATAATGACGGACAACTCAGTGGCCATGCACTATCTCAACAAAAGAGGAGGCGTAGGATCACTGCCACTGTGCAGACAGGCAATGCAGCTCTGGTTTTGGGCAATTCAGGAAGGAATCTCTCTATCGGCAGTCCATCTAGCCGGAGAGAAGAATTTGACAGCGGACGCTCTGAGCAGGCAGAGCACAGTCTCCCACGAATGGGAGCTAGCTCAGGAAGTCCTTCAAGAGATCTTCGCCCTTTGGGGAACCCCTCAGGTGGATCTGTTCGCCACAAGCACCAACAGGAAGTGCGATCTGTTCTGTTCAAGGGAACTTCCCCCGAGAGGAGCTCTGGGAGACGCGTTCGTAGTAGACTGGGAGTTTCCACTCCTCTACGCGTTTCCACCAGTCCCTGTTGTTCCTCAAATGATCAGGAGGTTGAGAAGATTCCGGAAAACCATGATCCTAATTGCCCCGGACTGGGTCAGGAGGACGTGGTACCCGGACCTTCTAGATATGTCCATCTGTCCTCCAATCCGTCTCCCACTCAAAGACAATCTTCTCTCGCAGAAGGGAGGTCAGGTTCTCCATCCAGACATCAGAACCCGCAACCTTCACGCTTGGCTTCTGAAAGGTTGAGGTACAAGGATTGGGATCTCCCTGATGACGTCATGGAGGTGTTGCTTTCGGCCAGAAGACCAGCAACAAAGTCTTTATACTGCTGCCGTTGGAACAAGTTTTGCAGCTGGTGTAGGGAAGAGAATATCAACCCTTTTTCATGTGATACACCAACGGTGCTATCGTTTCTACTCTACTTGGCAAACTCAGGCCTTCAAGTTGGCACTGTAAAAGGCTATCTCGCAGCGCTTTCTATCTTCAAGCGCACTGCGGAAGAACCATCGTATTTCAAAATTCCTCTGGTGGTACAATTTCTCAAGGGTCTGACTAATGTTTACCCTCCAAAACCATTCCAGGTTCCATTATGGGACTTAAATTTAGTCTTAAACTTCTTAATGGGCACTCCATTCGAGCCACTTCACTCTTGCGCATTAAGATTTCTCACACTTAAAACTGTCCTACTTGTAGCACTAACATCGGCTAGGAGGGTGAGTGAGCTACACGCTCTCTCCTGTAAACCCCCTCATACAATCTTCCACAAGGACAAGGTTGTCCTCCAGGTGAAGCCTAATTTTCTCCCAAAGGTGGTTTCTGAATTCCATATTACTCAGAAAATTACCTTGCCTTCATTCTACCCTCCTCCCCATCCGGAGAAAGAGGAGGAAAGGCTACAAAGGCTGGACCCTAGGCGAGCTCTCAGCTTTTACATCAGCAGAATGGCTAGAATCAGGCAAGCAGACCAGCTGTTTGTAGGATACTCAGGTCACAAGTTGGGACTACCCATAACAAAACAAACCATCTCCAGGTGGATTATCTTGGCCATCCTGGAATGTTATAGACTAGCAGGGAAAGAGCCACCACAAAACCTCAGGGCTCATTCAACCAGGGGTATTGCAGCTTCTTCGGCTCTCCAGAGAGGGGTACCGGTCCGTGACATATGTGCGGCTGCCACATGGTCGTCCGCACATACATTCACAAACTTTTACAATCTGGATTCCTCCACTGCTCAAGAGACCAGATCTGGCAAAGCCGTATTACACTCGGTCCATCCCTAAAGGGATACATAACACTATCACTCCCTCCTCCAATTACATACCACTGCTATGGGAGTCTATCAAAGATAAGGAATACGTCGGAGGACACAATCCCTTCGAAGAACAAGTTACTTTCTTACCTGGTAACGTTCTTTCGACGGGATGTTCCTCCGACGTATTCCTTATCGCCCCTCCCATCCATCCCCACAGTGATAACTTCCCTTGTGGTTGCAGCTTTCGCTCCTTCAAGGTTACTAACCAATTCAGGCATGTCTTTCTTATACTACAAAACGGAACTGAGCAACGGACGCAGCGCGTGTCTATTTATGGGCATGGTGACGTCGGCGCCGATACGGTGGCCGTCAAGGGACATCGATTCGGCGGACGTCGACGCGCAGCGCCCTCTACAGAAAGAATTTCCGAGGCCAGCAAGCTGGAAACGTTTATCAAAGATAAGGAATACGTCGGAGGAACATCCTGTCGAAAGAAGGTTACCAGGTAAGAATGTAACTTGTTCATTTTGAAGTATTCCCTTGCAAACATCTCAGAAAAATATACATGAGATTCAGGCTCAATCTACTAGAGAACAAGGAGTTTCAGGAATTAAGACATGCACCCGGAAGTGAAGACTATCAATGTCGTTTCTGCACCAACTCTGAGGAGACATTGAACCACCTTGTACTAGAATGTCCCGAGATGAAAGACCTAAGAACAAAATATCTAGGAGAGGAATTGGCAAAATTCACGACATATAGCTCCGAAGAATGGTGGACTAAATTCCATAATGATGACTCACAGAGACACACCGTAGCCCTTGCACGTTATTTAGAAAAACTACAGAAATTGATATAAGATAATGATAGTCATTGACTGTAATTATTGAAAGAATCTGTACAAAAGAGAAAATTGTATGAAAGAGAAGAAATGAAACAATGAGAAGAATATAAAAAGTCTGTGTTTAGTACGAGCGCTCGTTATAAAAATAGGAAATATGTATGTAACAAGTTGATACTTAGTTTAAAGACAAAATAATGAGCGCTCGTGAGGACTTAACAGTGAAACATTTCTTTTTTTAAAAAAAAGTTTGTAACAAACTGTATCAAATATAAAAAAAAAAATCTACTTTTTGTGTGATCTTGAGCACTGGAGCCTCACCTACTCCAGGGCCACCTATTTTTCATGTGTGTTAAACAGCACCTTCAGTGCAGTGACACAGGGTTGTCTTTTAGACTTGCCCCTGACTCCATTTTTCTGGAGCTGACTACTGTCCCCCAGAAAAGGTAAAGTTGCCATTAACTTTATTTTAGTCACTTTAAACCACAGACCCAGTACACCCCATCTTACATGGAGTATTGGAAAGGATTAAGGGCCTCATCACAAGTTGGGCTGTAGCCCTTTAATGCGGTGGTAACAGTATTACCGCCGCATTTAAGGGCTGGCCCTATCATGAGTTGGGCGCTAAATCGGCTGTTTTACCTCCAGCTTTTTTTCTGGAGGTGAAAATCCCTGTTTTCGGCGGTATTACAGCCGGCTGTATAAGCCCGCAGTATTAGCACCGAAAATGTCCCATTGGATCCCATGGACCCAATCAGGAATGGGGATTTACCGTTAAGGCCCAACCCGTGATCCGGTGGTAATACACCGGACCGGTCAATGCTAGGGCTATTACAGTCTGCAGTATTACAGCCGGGAATACAGCCCAACTCGTGATGAGGCCCCAACTCTTATCCCTTTTTGTCTGTGTTTCTTGGAGCATTGTTTCACTCCCTTTACATTAAGAATTGGCTGGTGGCAGTGGTAACTACCCTAACTTTTCTACCGCGATTATCTTTTATAGACGTGGTACTGTTTTAGGCTATCATATTAGCCCCGAACATAAACCCGCTTGACCAAATACATTTTATTTTGGCTCCGGCTGGGTATAATCGCCATTTCTTTTTGTTAGTCTTTCTCGTGTTTTCCTCTGCGCACCAAACTGGAGATGATTCCTTTGTTCGCTGTCTTTTTGCGGGCTTCTGCACAGAAGCCCTCCTTAAGGCGCCTGAAAGTCTAGGTAGGCAGGATGTGAGGGAGAGATCTTCGGACCCCTGCCATGGGTTCCCTTGGTAACCCAAGTCGCACTCCTATTTGATTGGCTGAGGGGACTGTCATTGCCAGGACAGCAACCCTGCTGTGTGATTGACTGCCAGGCTGTATGAATAGGAGAAAACTGCATAAGAAGCAGATCTCTGGGATTGGAAAGGCAGAGTCGCCACTGGAACAAAAGAACCAACGAAGAGCTGGCAGAAGAGGACCCCTACAACGACTGAACCACCCGGTGAAGCCCTGCTGCAGGTTCGAATCTTCAGCATCCAACGACAGAGAAGATCCTCCAGGAAACTTCTTCCCTTGAGCTGGTGGGACCAACCAGTTTGCCCAAACTACAAGCCAGGACCCCTCCTCTGGTCGAATTCGCTATACAGAGCTACAGTGGGCCGGATAGCCACGAAGGTCGGACCCTGCTTGGGTTTTAAGGAGCACACCTTTTATTCATTGTTTGGCTCTGCTGCTGGCTTCTTCCCTGGGTGGCGCAGGACCCTCCAGTCTTCCTACTTCGTGTCAGTCTGACAGTCGCTGAAGGAACCACCAGGAACGTCCACCTCAGCTACAGCTCCTTCTCCGTTTTAAGGTACTGTGCAAATCCGGTTGTCCGTTTCGTTCAACCGCTGTGAAAGTGTTTGAAATCTTTCTCCAATCCGAGGGCTTGTCCTTTTCTTCTCTTTGAACTAACTTTTATTCCAACCAACCTTGTGCGGAAACCGTGCCACGAACTTTACCGCAAACTACCCTGAACTGTGTGATCTTGAGCAAAAGACTTTTGACCCATTGACTTTGGCCCTAAGCCTTTTCTAGCTGATCTCATCAATGTAGTTCCTCTTGTTCAACTGCTCTGAGTACTTACCTGTTGGTTTGATTTAATTTCTAATAACTTTGTCTTTCCCTCCCTTTTAAATTGCTGCAGTGCCATTTTACTCCCACTTAATTTTTGTGAGCTTAACTTGTCTGGAATTTAAGGGAAGTGGTGTGGTGTATTAAGAGTGATTTTTAAACTGCTTATAATAGTGCAATGTTATACAACTGAAGAGTGAAATAAATGTATATTCTTTTACTTGAAAACCTTGAGTCAGTGTTTGCCTGAATCATAGTAATTGCTGTTCTTTGTTTAACTATTTTATACTGCTCACTTACTCTTGAGATAAGTCTGGATGCTCCGCTACTGCTACCACTTTAACTGTGTAGTACAGGCTTGTACCAAAAATGTGAAATTGTACTGTTACTTGTAGTCCTAATTGTGTATGGTGTTCCCAAAGGGTACTGCATATAATTCTGCCTAACAGTGTGGCAACTACTAGACAACCAAGACCTTATGTGATTATCCCTACTGTGAAGGCACATGTGAAGGCACATGTGCAGGTAGTTAAGCCTGAGGGCTTCCTTTTAAGGAAAGGTCGCATACGGAAGCTTTAGTAGAGTCCATATGGCCATCATTTGCCACTGGCAGGAGATGGGATCTAAGTAGGCAAAGGCTTCTAGAACTCTCTCCTATGCATGTAGCACCTAGCTTGCTGACAAATGACACTAGAATTGGTCCAGTAAGAGAACATATACTGAAATACTTAATGATTTGAGTACAGAGGCTCATGAGAGAAAAATTTGACCTAAAAGAAGCATTGGGGCGGATGATCACGAGTTAAATGATTAGCTGGACAGTACAGCACATTTGGGGAATAACATATGGTATCAGCATATGAAAGAAGTGGGAAGAAGTATTTCGAAGGAGGAATGCTTCGTATGTGCACTCCTGCCTTATAGCATGGGAAACTCTAAAATCTTTATAGCCATAGAGGTAGACGTTCCGACTGCACATTCTGTCACACCTTGTATTCTGTCATACCTGAGGCCAGTTTAAGGGCTGAGATGCGTATCCCAAATGGGCAACTGAAAAGACAGATCCAGATGAAGATGATTATGTCCAGGATACGAAGACAAGAAATAGGGTGCATAACAAGAATCATGTGATCAGGTATGAAAAGCCTGGAGTGAAAGGCGCAGGAACCAGATGGGAAGTAAACCAAAGACTTGAGAGTCCAGGAAAGACTGCTGTAGACATTCGGATATGGAAAAACAGGCCAAATGCAGGTCTGGGGATCAGTGTTATCACCAGATAGATGGGAAGAAGGAGTAGTTATGTGTAGAGCCTAGATGATAACTAATCGCCCTGAATCGACTGTTTGGAATGCACAAGTGGCATGCAAGTTACTGTGGCCGAAACCTGCTAAACTACTGACCTGGGTCGAAGAAAAGGAGGCCTTTGCAGATAGTGCCTTTGGAGAGTGCAAAGCTGTGCTTCAGAAATAATGGCACCAGAAAAGTTGGAGAGAATCAGAAATGTGGACAAATCTTTGAAGCAACAGTTATACGTATTGGGACAACAGTGATCATGGATCACTATTGGGCTTGTGGAGTCAAGGCTTATATGAAGCTACCCAAGGATCGGGGAGGAATATGCACACTGGTGAATGTTCATGTTCCAGCATTAGTGATTCCAAAAAGTGATCTGAACATTGACAGTTTCCTGAAAGCAAACGCTCACTTGAGGAAGAAGAGATCTGTGGAACTGATAAATAGGATGAAAAGAGAGAACTATTTCTCAGCCAAGTCAATAGAAGCTTTTGACTCTATTCCTTATGAGCACAGACTATTCAGCCCGACTTTGTCAGTGTTCACGATGATCTTCATGCCGAGAATCCAAGTTGGAGCAAATACCAAATGGCTGCAGATCACCAGATGGGAATTGCTGCAGACGATCAACGCGACCATAAAGGGATTTAATGCTATTCAGGAAGAACTGAGAGCTGTAAGACTAATGACTCTTCAGAATAGATACGTCCTGGATATGATTACAGCTATGGATGGAGTTGTTTGTGCAAAAATTGTAGAATCGTGTTGCACATTCATACCTTCTCATGATGACGAGAATGGCACCTTAACAGAGGCCATAGAAATGCTGACAAAACTGCACGGCCAGATGATGAAAGTACTAGAGGACATTGCTGATGACAGTTGGTTTCAATCACTCTTTTCTTGGATTCCACAATGGATGGCAGAGATGTTCAGGTTTCTTGGAGCACTGATCTTGTTAGTGTTAGGATTCTGTGTGATCAAGATATTGATATCACAATTTAGGAAGACAGCAAAGAAGGCCATAGGGATGAAGATCATGATCAATGTTGACTCAGGATGTAAATTCAAGGACTTGACAGATGAAGAAATCAGAGACTTTGTAAAGGCCAGTATTCATGCACCCGAGGGAACACAATTCCTGTATCCAAAAGGACCATAAGAAGTATGTGGGAAGATGGATCTACTGCAGTCCAAGCGGACAGTGCATGCTTATGACCTGGAATAAGGATGATCATTTGAAGACAGCTGGATGCCTGAGGGGAGTCGTAATGATATGGGTCCCAAAGAAGCATTTCTTCAAACACGGATGTCTGGATGTGAAGGAGGAGGGAAGAGTGGTTGATGAATCGCCCAGAGTGGGGAGTGTAGAGACAGAGCTAAGTACCCGCACCTCAACCACCTCACCCGTATTGCCTTAATGTTGGGTACATTCAGCTATCCTTCCGCAAATACCTCCCCTCTCAAGCTCTTCACTCCTCTATCTCCCTCAGGGTCAGACATTTTTCAAAGAAACGAGCTGGGGGTAGATCTCTGTCTTCGGCTGGGACCTCCCTCTGGAGCGGCCTCCCTGCCACTCTAAAACCTGAGGAGAACCATCTCTGGTTCACAAAGCTCCTCAAGACCTTCCTCTTTGGTTCTGCCTTCGCTCCCCCTCTCCCCTGCTGAACTGCTTTCTTGGCACGTGCACCTGGCCACCCTCTCTCCCCTGGGCCCAGGTACCTGCTTGCCCTGCCACCCTCTTGCACTGCCTCATGGCCACCCCTTGCACTGGCGACTGTATCTGTATCCATACAGTACCCCACACCCCCATTTTCTTTTTTTTCTGCACTTACCAGACTTACCCAGTCTGCTGCCTTAAACACAGCACTTGCTGGCTGCACGACCACTGTTTATTGCCTTTATTATCTATTTATTTTTATTTATTATTATATATATGTTCTCCTGTGCTCCGCACTTTCCACTCTACCCCTTCCATGCACTTGTCCCCTTTCCCATGCACTTGCGCGTTCTCAATATCACTGGGCCTAGTAAGATCGTTGTTTTTGTTCTCCCCTGTTCCCCTCCCTTGCCATGTCACGCTCTGAAACACTTCTGTACCAGTGCGATATAAATAAATGATCATTTCATACCAGAGTGTGAAACTCTAGCAGTAACATTGGAAGTGCCTATAGCCAAGAGAATCCTGGAAGCAAGGTTCACGTTGAGAAAACCATACCTCCATCCAAGACATTATGATGGCTATTTGAATGAAAACCCAGAAGGAAAATGACAAATGCACAAGAGAACAGATTGGTGACGTCATGCGAGAGTCGAGCTGACGTACATAGAAGAGATGCAGAGACGAGAGAATGTAAACAGAAATTCAGAGTTAGGGAGAAAGAACGATACACGTACATACAAGTCAGGCATTGGATATCCCAGAAAGAGGTCAAGAAGGCGGCCTCTAGAACCCCAATATGGTTGGACCTGACCCTGCAGGAAGGAGGGACGACAAGAGCACTATCCAGATTGTACAGATTATTAGACAAAGCACAAGAGGGTGACCAACTCTCATACAAAGACAACTGGGAGAGAGACCTGGGCACGCCCATTACGGAGGAAGAATGGGGGCAAATATGGAGGAGGGCACAAAAGGCATCCACATGCACTGCAGTTAAAGAAACGGCCTACAAATTATGGTACAGGTGGTATCTGACCCCACACAGGCTACACAAAATGAACCCCTCCTGTCCCCCCACCTGTTGGAGACAATGCAGGGACAAAGGGGACGTTTATCACATGTGGTGGACCTGCTCCAAAGAGGAATTATACTGGAAGGAGGTCTTGGGGCATATAAAAGAAATCACAGGGAAACAACTCCCACTCACACCAAAAGTGGTATTGCTGGGAACGGTGGTGGAGGGAGTTTACGCAGCAACAGGGAATAACGCTTCTCTCATCACCCAACTACTAATGGAGGCAATGATGACCTTAGCCCAAGGGTGGAAAAACATAGAAGGCTCCATAATAGCATGCTGGTGGGTAAACATTTTGAATGTATTGGCCATGGAAAAAGTGGGGGCACTGAATGAAAGCAAATACCAGAAATTCCTGGTGACATGGGATCCATTCATGGAGTTTATCAAAGACAGGGAAGCCCAACATTACAGACTAACACTACTGAGAGCAATCCTGAATTAAAAGCCCAAGGGCCTGGAAGCGAAAATAAGAAGGTATCCACTTAAAACTATGCCTCGAGAAAGAATACTTCTCAACCACTTCACAACCCAATAATGCAGAAACAGAGCTATACCGTTTGGGGATAGGGTGGGAGGGGGCAAGGGCATGGGGGAGGCACAAAGTTGGGGACAGTTGGAACTTGTATCAGAAAGAACGATATGAACGTGCAGCCGCGGAAGTGGGCTATACATACTCTGAGACGGATATCCTGATACAAGAAAGTGCTAAATGTTGAAGCTACCATGAAGTTAATACGTAGTAGTTATGATTGTACTGTGAAAATTAAAATAAAGTTTTGAAAAATAAAACGTGGTCTACAGTCACATGGTCAGATGAAAATAGACTTTGGGTTGAGCTACACCGAAACCAGCAGATAAGGCCATGCCTCTACTCCCTTTTATTCTCCGGCATAGTGAGCCTCTGCAGGGCCAAGTTCAAAGCCTTAATTGATTGGCAGACCGCAGGAGTGATGATGGATGTTGGGCTAATTGGGCAGGGAGGCATGACCAGGCTGACCCTCCCAGCACCTGGGGTACCAACTTGCCTGCTGCTAGCAAGTGGAATATTCCAGAAGGGTACAAGCGTGCCAAAAAATTGTAGAGGGCCACGTAGTACAGAGCCCTATAGTATAAGACGCCAATAGGATGTTGTGTATTAGTATGACACGGGAGATGACCTGCATTTGGTATGGGCTTAGTTGTCCACCTGATCTTAGAGACCCAATCACAACCCCCGGCTATAAAGAGCATATATCTAGATATTCCTTTTGAACCTACCACAATCCAGCTTAGATTTCCTTAGTTTGCCACGTAGAATGACGTAGTGACAAATTCTTAGTATAAGAATGCTGTTTTTTCATATGATGTTTGAGAGAAATCGAGCGAACGTCCGTAGATGGCTGTTGTGACTCCCTGTTTTAGATAATTGTTAACAAAACAGTACTGTGTTTTGCCAGCTTCCTGAGTCGGTCTGATTATTGATGTATGAGTAAGTTCTACATCCCCATCCATCTCTAGTATTGCTACCTAGTTTTCAAGGGGCCCCAATTCCCGGGGTTCACATGGTAGCAGAGGTAGGATGATTAAAGATCTGTTGACCTAGTAGGCTTTTAAGGGTATCGGCCATTTAGCTGGAGGACAGCGAGGCTTCCTGTGAATAACGGTCGACATAAAAATTCTTGCAAGATAAATATTGATGGGACGAGTCCCTCTTTCACGAAATCCCCTCCTGGTTTCCACAAGGAGCTGAGCGGACTGAAGGTGATGGTGGCCGGTTGGAGGTGGAGATGATCCCGAGGTTCAGGAGCTGAAAAGCGAATGGTGAGTAGATTGAGAAAAATGGCAAAAGTGGATGAATAAAGATTGTGGATTGGGGTAGTAGGGAGAAAGTAATGAATGGATCCCATGTCACCAGGAATTTCTGGTATTTGCTTTCATTCAGTGCCCCCACTTTTTCCATGGCCAATACCTTCAAAATGTTTACCCACCAGCATGCTATTATGGAGCCTTCTATGTTTTTCCACCCTTGGGCTAAGGTCATCATTGCCTCCATTAGTAGTTGGGTGATGAGAGAAGCGTTATTTCCTGTTGGTTGTTTAGCATATGATTAAGAGCGTTGAATAATGTATATGACGAGGAGTGTCTAGATAAGCCCAGCGTCCTACGTTCAAGGAACGTTTAGTAGAAGTTATTCCAAAATCCAAAGTGTATTAATAGATGATACAAAGACAAGGGGGGTCATTACGAGTGTGGCGGTAAGGGGTTAACAGCGCCGGTAAAGGTGCCAGAGCCGTCAACCCCTTACTGTCGCATTACGAGTCTGCTGGCGGGAACCCGCTAAGGACTCCTGGTTTTACCAGTCGCCCTTTTCGTGTCCCGCGAGGAGACCAGGGTGCTAACAACGGGCCCGTTATCAATGGGCCTGTTGTTAACACCCTCCCCAATCCCATTGAGCCCTATGGGGGCTCAAATGGGAATGGGGATGGGTTCCTTGAATGAGGAATTACCGGGCCCTCCAAGGTCGGAATGGCCCGGTAATTCCTCATTCAAGGAACCCAGACCTGGTAACCGCTAAGGGGGTAGCCATTACGCTAATAGTGGCATGGTTACCTCCTAACTCGTAATGACCCCCAAGGTCTTTGAAAGGGAATAATATACACTCCTGTCTGAGTATTCTTTAGGGGCAAGAGTAGCAGCGAGCAACGCTGTGAAAAGGTATATGTTGAAGCTGGCTAGTCTGTCTGTTTGTGTATTTTGTGTATTCTATGTATTCGGAAAAGAGTGAAATGTCGAAGAGCGACAAGCGATAGGTTTTGTTAAGAGACCAAGAGTAAAAATCTATCTATTTAGTCAATGACGGCGACGACCAAACAGGTAAATTGGAGTAAAGATTGAAGTGGAGGCTTGGAGCGGCAAAGGTTGGTGCACGCTCCTATTTATTATTTTTCTGAAACTTATTTTTGTGCAAAATACCAGTAAGTATCGATAGTCAACTGAGACTCGTCGCAATGGGGGATGTTACTCCACTAATGCACCTGTGTAAGCAACTGCCAAAACACGCACCCAAGCTTAAGCAATACAGTGCAGAATGGGTTAAGCGCACAGCAGATAAAATGTTCATGCCATGGCTACAAGTGGGAATCGCTGTCAAAAGCGGTTTTGCAACACATGAACACATGCTTGCACGCTGCGTTCACGGGAAAGAAATTGGAAAAAGGGTTAGCCAGCTTAGAGCTTTGGAAGATGTACCAGGAGGAACATGAGATCCTGCCTCCTGAGGACTGGATGCTTAACCAGTGTAAAGAGGGGGGTGTTGGGTCTTCTGCTCCCCTTACGGCGCCTGAAGTAAATGACAATAGTGCAAAAGATGATGGAGTATATCCATTAAGGGAATTAAATGCAGCAACAGGATATAGTAATCTGTTACATGAACCGCCTGCTTATAGCAGTGACGAAAGCCCAGAAAGGACTCCAGAAAAGAAAGTGATCTCTAAGATCTTACAAGGCAAAGAGAAAAGTGAACGGCCAAGTGTGACCCTAGAGATAGAACAGGAAATTAAGAGATGGAAAGGAGAAAAATAAAAGGCTGACGAGATAGCACTTATACAGAATGAATGGATGGGCGGACAGATATTGCTCAAACTTGATGGGAAGAGCATTGAGGAAGTAACGCAAGGGGAAGATCAAGACAAACAGGACAAAAAGGACAGGGAACGTGAGAAACGATTGAAAGAAGATGAGTATAAAAGAAAGAGTAGACAAAGACGAGAGCAGATGTATCAAGAAGAGCAGCTAAGAAAGGAAGAAAGAGCAGAAGAGCTAAGAAAACATGAGAATATACAATGAGCAATTAAAGAATGAGACAGGCTAGAAAGGAAAAGAGAAGAGGAGGAAAAACAGAAATTAAGAGATAAAAGAATACAATGACGGAAAGCGAAAAGACAGGAGAAGGAAAGTGTTAGAGGGGAAGCGAAGAAACAAAGGTAATTTGATGTGGAAATGGAACAAAAAAGAAGACAGGTGGCATGTGACATTGATCGAATTGAGAAAGAGCTGATGGAAACAAAATCCAGTAGTATTATGGGGTGACATAGAGGTTTTTCTCCTGTCGCAAGAAGCAATGCCAGGACTGTCTAGAGTAAGATTGGAGATAGGAAGCATCAGAGAAAGAATCGATAAAGCTTATCAGGAGATGAGGACAAAAAGTGAATCAAGGAACAGGGGAAAAGAAGATTGATCTTTAGTTGTCCAGTCATGAGGCAAGGAGGGAAGTCCATTTAGTCTCGAGCACAGAGCCTTGTCTTTGGACAGGTTGACTCTAAATGCAAATGAGAAGGATGACACCCACACTAGTTGGGAACAAGATATGTCAGACGAAGACAGCGAAACCATCCGTGGGGAGGGCGCAAGTGCATGCAATCCTGAGGGATGCTTTCAGACAGACAAGGAAGTGAGATGGTCGGATTTGGACCAACCTAAAGACAGGACGCCAGAGTCTATGGTGTACCCAGAACGATCTAAAGGGCGATCTCATAGTGAGAGGGAGGAATCGCCACCCTATGTGAGCAGGTTGAGGTCATTGCCAGGTACAAGACAATCGGGAACCATTTTCTCTTCTATAGACAGGCAGACGATGGGAGCTGATTGCGATTTTGGGATTTTGCAATTCCCTTTATTGGAGAAAGGAGGGATCAGACCACAGTATATCCCCTGGCCTCAGATGGATAAGGATAATTTAAGATGCATACTTCCCAACTTAATGGCGGGTGCAGGGAAATGGATTAATGAGCTAGAGAAAATGACAGGAGGAAATTCTATAGCCATAGGGGACATTAAGGGTTTTCTAGCTGCTATCCTTGGGGAAAGGGCTGATTACATTTGAACGCAAGCAGGATACTAAACTGTCACAGCACAGAACACAGCGCATGATGGGGTGCTGTTTAATAATTGTAGGGCGGCAGTTTGGAAAGTGCTTAGAGTACAATATCCTGATACGTCAGATATGGGTGCAATAATGGCATGAAAGATGACAAAGATCTGCTTGCTTACATTCAGAGTATCCAGGAAAGGTGGACTTAGGAAACTTAAGAGAAATCAAAACCACTATTTTATCACATTTTGTGTCAGGGGTTGCCAGAGCCAGTTCAGAGGCGACTCAAGAAATGTGTGGGAATGGAAGCGAAGCCATGAGCAGAAATACACTTGACTATTGCGCATCATTGCCGAACGTTGAAAGAGAAAAATAAGAATGAGGATGCTAGAAAACTTGAAGAAGCTAAGTTAGTTCAGAAGAAACTGTCAAAGTATGCCATAGAGGGAGCGGTACTGACGAGCGGAGAGGGGTTAGGAATGCAGCAAGCAGCGGGTATGTCACAGGCGAATAATCAACGACAATCAGATCAAGGAGGGAGTGGGTTCATGCCGAGAAGCAGGGAAGTGATTTCAGAGGAAGAGAAGGTTTCCAGAATAACAAAGTTGGGTTTCAGAATGTGCAGAATGATAATCAAAACATGCAGGGAGAGCAGATTAGAAGACTCCCTCCTGTGCGTTGGACATGTGGAATGACAGGGCACATCGCACGAACATGTGGGAGCCAAGGTTATGTACAGAATGGGCAATTCCCAAGAGGGGGACAGCTTATCCTCCAGCATATAGCTCACAAAATAGGGATGTGTTCACCCAAGATCAGACAATTGATCAGGCGCAAGCGCCAGAAATGCAACAGGCTTTACAACCACAGCAAGCACCATTGAATCCGCCGCAAGTGCAGTCACAGCACTCACCTATGCAGATATAGCACAGTGCAAACACAGGACAGCTATTAACTCCTAGAGTAGGGGGTGTCACTGGCATGGGAGGCAAGTCCTTTTACAGGCACGGAAATTAGGATGTACCCACAATAGGACAGGTCACAGGGTGACTTGATGTGTTTAGTACTATCAGTAACACCAAATCCTCAAGAGGAACCAAGGGTTGATGTTACCATAGGAGACAAAGGGCCTCATTACGAGGGGGGGGTAAGGGATTACCGGTACCGGTAAGGGCACCAGTACCGGTAATCCCTTACCGCCCTATTACGAGTTCCCTTTGCGGGTCCTCCCTTCATGCCTGGTTTTACCAGGCATTAAGGACGGGACCCGCAAAGGGACATTGGTGCTAATAACGGTACCGCAATTTGCGGTACCGTTATTAGCGTCTTCCCCATTCCCATTGAGCCCTATAGGGGCTCAGATGGGTTTGGGGAAGGGCCCTGGTGAATGGGGAATTACCGCCCCCGCCAACCTTGGCGTTTAAAGTGCAAATAACTCTGCGAGGAATGCCACTAGAGCCAGAAGTCTTTCACTATGGGGTGCGCATTTTGTTAACATGGCTACCCGTTTTAGTGGGCAAGATTGAGGATGCCGGATGAATTCTTGTTCAGGCCAGAGGTACCTATGGATGAAGAGGGGGGGACAGATTATTCCCCTAGAATTACAGGCAGCCATAGTACAAGGGGAATTGGCTATGCTGGAAGGAACCGATGACGGGGCAAGCCAGGGAGAATGGTAATTGCCATTGGGCAAGGGTACAGATTGACTGACGTCACTGACAAGGATATGTTTAGAGACGATCCATCAGATGATGAAGTGGTGTTCGAAATGAGCATTACTTATTGGATCGGGATAGAAAGAAGGGAAATCCCACAGCGATTGGTAATAGTGCGGCAGCACCCAGCATATTTTGATGAGGCCATGGAGAAGGTGCCAACCTCTTCATAGACTATAGGTCCTTATGACGTAGGCCTGTTAAAGGGGGTTTGAGAAGTTGAGATTAAACTGAAACCAGGAGCAATTTTGCCTCGAGCAAGGCAATACCTGTCTCGAGAGGCAGATGAGGGGATTTTTAAGACTGTATCAGCTATGATGGAACAAGGCATTTTGGTGATGTCAGAGTCACTGTGTAACACTGCAGTGTATCCTATGAAAAAATCGAAATGAGGTTCATGGCTTTTATCCAGGACATGAGGCCAATTAACCAGATTGTAAAGGCAGAGTTCACTCAAGTTCCAAATCCTGCGACGATTCTATGCAGTATTCCCCCAGAGGCAAGGTATTTCACAGTGATTGACTTGAAAAATGCATTTTTCTCAATCCCGTTGCATAAGGATTCTCAAGACCTTACGTCATTTACATTCTGTCAGACTAAGCTGAAAAGCACACGTTTGCCCCAAGGGTACTGTGAGTCTCCATCGATCTTTAATAGGGTCCTGCAGATGGACTTAAGCAATATTGATTTGCCACGTATTGTGCTGCAGTGTGTAAATATTTTAGTTTGTAGCACAGCAGAAGAAGAGTGCAGACAAGACTTGTTTAAAATGATGACTATTTTAGTAGACAAAGGATACAAAATCGACAAGGAGAAATTGCAATATTGTCAGAAAGAAATGTTATGCATTGGCCAGTTAATTTTGCATGAGGGAAAGAAAGTTACACCTGAAAGGCCTGAGACAATTATGAAAATGCCAAAACCGCACACGATCAAGCAAATGCAGCAGTTTCTGGGACTGTGTAATTATGTTAGAACATCAGTATTTGATTATAGTTCATACACAAGACCCCTTTTGCAGGCTCTGTAGAAATCGCAGGTGAATAAGGAAAAAATAGTGGACTGAGAAAAGAGAGGAAGGGTTTGAGGAATTGAAAAAAGCAATTTGTACAGCCCCAGTTTTAGGAATTTTCAATTATTCTGAGGAGTTCTTCCTGTTCTCACACACAAATTGAACAATTATGACAGTAGTGCTTACACAGAGAACCACACTTGGGTACAAACCTCTGGCATACTATAGTGGGATTGTAGATCTAGTTATGAGAGGACACTTTCCTTGCTATTAATTGCAGGCTGCAGCTGCATTCGCCATTGAGAAATCTATACGCATAGTAATGGGGTGTTCTATGACTGTATTTGTTGAGCATGCATTGTTTGCTGTTTTGGAGAAACTTAAGGGTACACTGACATTTCAGAGGTCTTCCGCGTATGAGGTGGTCATATAAAATCTGGCAATCAAAACAGTCAGGTGCAAAATATTGAACCCTGCCATCTTTGTAGCCAAACCATTGGCAGGGGATGAACAAGTGCAGGATTGCTCAAATTACGAGGAATTCTATGATGAAATCCTCCGGGTAAAGGAGAACGCTCTAGCAGGGGGGAGGTTCTCTTTGTTGACGGGTCTCCGAGAATTGATCAAACTGATGAAGAAAGGCATTCAGGTTCAGCTGTAGTAAGGCACAGAGCTAATGGAGAATTTGAAGGGGTAACGAGTGCAAGACTACCTTCTCACTTTTCGGCACAGGCTGCAGAATTGGTGGCGCTCATTGCAGCACTTGAAACGCACGAAGGACAGAAAGTGACGGTGTACAGTGAATCTGCCTATGTGATGTCAACCGTGCACACAGGGTTAGCACGTTGGAAAAGGAGGGGCTATCTCCGAGCGGACGGCACTCCAGTGCAACACGCTGCACTATTGGACAGGCTCATTAAGGCACTGCAACTCCCAGTATCCTATGTTACCAATTAATGTTTACAGCCTATAGCATTTCCAATTTTGATCTGTCTGGTCACTCTCTGCCACATGCGATTCGTCGAAATGTTAACTAACTCACATAAGTTCACCCCAAAATGTTGGCAGTCTACTGTTAGTAAAATTGTAACAGTCTACCACTACTGTGTTGTTGCTTCACCCCACTACTAGCAAAAGCAAACTAGCCTATTGTCAGCCTACTATTAGCAAAATTGATCCAGTCCACAACTATTGTGTGTCGTTTCACCCTACTATTCGCAAAAGCGAATTAGCCCATTTTATCAGACAGAGTTGACTACTCTTGACCTGCTGTGCTTAGACTTGTCTTGATTACTCACGGCCTCACATGAATTACCGGAATGTGTAGCAAAGTTGCATCACATTTATGAATTAATTAAATGTTAGCAAAACCACCTTTAGCTTACCTTCAAAGTGCCGTTGTTCTGTCTTGTAGCCATATTGCCATACCGACCTTGTTACCTACATCTGCATTAATGAGATGTCTCACAAAACGTCTGTAATGTACACAACAAACTGCATTACTGTATTGTTATTTGAAACTAACCTGCCTCCCTTTCAGCTGAGCGCTGGCTGCAAGGTCCGCTTCGCGATTGTTACTGCAGCATACTGCCTACGTTGTTGCTATAGCCTCTCTGCTTTTCTGTACTATTGAAGCTTATTACCTTGTTATTGTTATAACCTCATTACCTATGCTATCGACCATGTAGCCTCGCACCTCATATGCTACCGACTTTAAATAGATATGTTAGACTGTAATGTGAATAACTGTTGAATCCAGCCTGCCCACCCACCAGCTTAAGTGCGGGTTTGCCAGGCACGTGTTAGCGCTCACCACTGCTGCCGATTGCAGCCCACTACCTATGTTATTGCTATAGCCTATCTGCCTGTACTATTATCTCTGTAGCTTGTACGCTATCGACATCCTAGCCCTGTTAACATAGCGAACACTAAACTGCAAAGGGCACATTCTTAATGCTTTCACTTACTAGCTTTAGCTATGTTGCCATATCACCTAGTGCTCATCTTCTTTGCATTCTTTCTCACTGGCCCTTGCCATTCTGGAAAACTAATCTATCATACGAGCGGATAGAGACGCTAACAAATCGAGAGGAGGTAGTACAGCATTTATGTACAAAACAGCACTAGATCTAAGATTGGTCAACAATCTGCCCTTACCATCCGCTGAACTAACCATCAAACTATCCACATCAACTACTTCTACCATCACTATTCCCTTAATCTGCCAGCCTCCTGGCCCAACCACTACCTTTGAAAATGATACATCACAACTGTTATCTACCAACACTAAAAGCAACTCCCAAGTAATTATCCTAGGAGACTTCAATCTCGGCTTCCAAGATCCGAAAGACACCAAAGCTTGTGCACTTAAGGACACCTTAGCAGAAATAGAATTTACTCACTGTATAACCAACCCCATACACATTAAAGAAAGACCGTTAGATTGGCTTGCTGACCTGAACTGTAATAACAATATACACACCAATATCCCATGTGCATGGACAGACCATCATCTCATCAGATTCACTATCAAAGAGTCAGAACGCCCGACTCCATTTACCCAAGCACCAGCCACGATGACTAGAAGTAAACGCAACCTTACCATAGAGAATCTCCTACCATTACTGCAACCTATCACCAACCCTGGCTTAACGCACTCTGACCCATCAGTACTAGTCGACTTGTATAATTACACCATCTCGAAGGCCATTAGTGCCATAGCCCCCCTCAAATTTCAGAAATCTAAACCATGTGCGCATCTCAACAAATGGTACACGCCTCACCCCAAGTCCCTTAGAAAAGTGAAAAGATCAGCTGAATCCTTATGAAAAAACACCCCATCGACTCCTAAAAGAGACTCCTTTATAGCAGCATCATTCAACTACAAGACAGCCATTATCCAAGCAAAAAAAGATAACTTCATTGATCGTATAACCAAAGCCAACTCTAGTACGAAATAATTATTCAATATCTTAAAAGAACTGGAATCCCCGGCCCCCAAACCTGACACTTGTACTAAAGATATACTGTATGGTGCACCAACATACAGAACGCTCTCCAAGACAAAATTACTCTGCTCCTAAACAAAATAGAAACGAAAGAGGGGCGCTTGAGAGGATCTTGTAGCTGTCAGGGAGGAGAGTGTCAAAGCTTGTGACAGAGCTGGCTGTCACGATGCCTGCCCCCGGAAAGCCAGACCAGGCCCAGCAACCCCGGAAGCAGGCATCATGCCACTTTAAACATGCCCAAAAACTCCAGTTAGGGGCTCTTTGGCTACAGTCCTCGCGCCTATGGCGCCAGGCTCATAAGAATAAAGTCAGTCCTGGCGCCATGGGCACCAGGCTCATTACAGAAATCTTACCTGTTGCAGACCATGCTGCATACCTACCTGATGCAGACCATGCTGCACGAAGCCACAAGCCAAATGATGCTTAAAGGGACTACTTTTCCTCAGGGACTCCTTTCCTCTCGGGTGGGGCTGTGGAAGAATACTTACCTGGGACTTCTTCCAAGGCTATTTAAGCCACACCCGGACAGCCACACGTGCTTTGCGTTATTCTGCTTGCTGCAGCGTAACGCTCACCGTGTCTTCAGCAGCTCCAGTCTTCAGCCACGCCCGCTTCAGCCCTGGAACACCTGGAACAAGAAAAGGAGAAGGAGAAGAGGTCAGAACAAAACTCTTACCTGAATCCTTGATCCAGCACATCGTCGATCTGGAAGAGAGAAGCCTTCTCAGGTGCATTGCCACGCACCTCGCAGAGCCGCGCTGAACTCACCAACCGGGGCTGCATTCCTTTACTCCATCGTGATTCCAGCATCTCCAGGCCATTCTTCAACACCTGGGGGAGACAAGAACAGATAGGTGAGCAAGGGCAATACAAACCACCCCCAAAGACTTACCTGATTTACCACAGGGGGGTACTCACCTCATCTCGGGTCGGCGTAGTCAATTCTGCATCATTGCCATAACCCGGCCCCTAAGGGGAAAACAAGGACAATACAAATCACCCTCAAAGACTTACCTGATTACCACAGGGGGGTAGTCACCTCATCTTGGGTCGGCGCAGTTAATTCTGCATCATCGCTGTACCCCGGCCCCAAAGGGGAGAACCACAATAGACTTACCAGGATCTTACCAATTGCCACTTGGAACTCTTCTGGTAGTTTAAATCCGCAACCTGCAAGGAATCTGGCAGAGTGAAGATCAGACTTTTGAACGCTTACGAACAATTGGACTTACAGTCAATACTGGAACTCACCAATTCCTCCACGCCAGTGAAGTAACTGGTCGTCTACGCGCCCCTGCGCTCGATGCAGGATGGAGAGCTCATCTTTCCAAATCTTCAGGTGAGATTAAGAGGGAACTTCAGGACTGTTCTGTGGGCAGACAAGGGGAGTGGGAAGGCGGGTTAACGCTCAGATTACGGGAGGTTAATTCCCTTTCTCCATTGCAGAAAGATATTCGTACGAGTCCAACAAACGAAGCTAAGTGGATCTGTCCAGTCTGTCTTCTCGGCTCTAAGTGCTACTCTGGTGGAAGCAACAGCAGGCCAGTCCAGATCGACGCCCCCGTGGGAATCAGGTGAGCGTAACACTGGCTGTGAACCATGTCTCAGTGAGACAGAGGACATCGAGGTCAAGTTCTTTAAGGAGGCGGCAGATGTCAGAGGAGTGTTTGACAGCTAAGCGAGAGTTAAGAGTGGCAATATGGAGAAGGTTGCCGTCCTTGAAAGACTTCCTGGGAGGGGTACAAATCAGAGGTACGCCCTGCGGAGGAGTAGAAGAGGAAAGAAGAGAGGGCAAGGTAGCCGAGGAGGAGACAGCAGGGGAAGGCAAGGAAGTCATGGAGGGAAGAGAGGGGGACAGGAGAAGGAAGGAAATTGATGAGGCGCGGGAAGCATCTATCAAAGAGGAGAAGATTGGCCTGAGGGCCTTAGACCAAGAAGGTACCATTCGAGTAAACATTAATGATGACCTTAGAGGAGTGGAAGGAGGCCAGGAGGGCCTCCTACCGGGTGCCACCATTGATGGGAGAAGAAGAGAAAGGAGAAAGCACAGTGACGATATGAAGAGTCTATAGGTCTGGCGAGGGAACGACAAAGAGGATGTCGGTGAAGGTTTGCCTAGAGGTGGCACTGGTATAGGTTTCAGCGATAGGGAGGCCTGGGTCGGAGACCAGGATATCCTTTCTAAACTTTTTCCTACCAGATTTAGTGAGGAGAGCAGGATAGTCAATAGAGAAGTGGTTAGAAAAGATAAGAGAGACAGAGAGCACCATAGAGTAGGTAGGGAGAGGAGAGAAAAGGAAGAGAGTGGGAGGGGTAGGAGAGAACAGTAGGGAAGGACACAGGGTGGGGTGCAAGCAGACAAGAAGGAGAGCGAGGAGACAAGTTGATAATTGGACAAGACGGCAGGCACTCAGACAATGGTAGGCAGTTGCTAGAAGAGTGCTTAGCTAAGAAGTCGACCAGAGAATGGCACTACTATCACAGTGTATTTAGATACTGGAAAAACACACCTAAGTCTGAGAGTCCTATAAGGGGGGGGGTAAAAAGCCTAGGGGCCTCATTACGAGAACAGAGGTAGCCATAGAGCTATTAGCTCTTTGGCTGCCTCCGTTCCGGGCTCCATTACCGGGTTCCTGCAGTGGGGACTTACCGGGTTACTCCGAGATAGGAGGACCTGGTAAGTCCTCCATGCAGGAACCCATCCCCATTCCCATTTGAGCCCCCATATGGTACAATGGGGAGGGAGGTAATAACGGGCAGATTATATCTGGCCTGTTATTGCCTCCCTCTTCCCCTCGCGGGAACCGGGAAGCGGTTTTACCAGGCGTGCGCTCCGGGTCCCGCGATGGGAAGCTTGTAATCAGCGCTCCCGGAATTAAGGGGGCGGTGCTGTACCGGCCCCCTTCCTTCCGGGAGCGCCAGCCTTATAATGAGGCCCTAGGTTTCACAATGAAATTTTAAATACTTTCACAATGCAATTTTGTTTGAGCACACCTAGACAAACACACCTAAGTCTGAGAGTCCTATAAGGGGGGAAAAGGCCTGGGTGACGGCTGGCAACTGGCTTCCCCGGCGGACACCTGCAGATACAATCAGGAGCCGCCTTTGTGGGAGCCGCCCTTTGCCTTGGGCCCTTAGCCGCAGGGGCTGCCGGGCAGAGGACTGCCCAAGGAAGGTCAGTAATGATGGAATGGAATGGCCAATCTGGGTGGTAGGCGGGCTGGGAGGCGGGAGGGAGGGGAAGAGAGCATTCGGGAAACCAGGACAGGAATAAAAGAACCCGTGGGGCAAGGGGGCACAAAACACAGAAAAAGTAATGCAAAACAGGACCAAGAGGGTCTCACCAGCAGGGGATCTCGTGGAGCAGTCATCCGCTCAGCCAGTTTGAAATGGCAAGCGCAGAGAGCAGTGGGCTGCTAGACCCGAACTGAGTCGGCACAGAGGCCAATCATCTGGGAGGCGGGAGGGAGGGGAAGAGATCGCATGGGAAACCAGGAAGGGAACAAAAGAACCAGCGGAGCAAGGGGGCACAAAACACAGAAAAAGTAATGCAAAACAGGACCAAAAGGGTCTCACCAGCAGGGGATCTTGTGGAGCAGTCACCCGCTCAGCCAGGTGAAAATGGCAAGTGCGAAGAACAGTGGGCTGCTAGACCCAAACTGAGTCGGCACAGTGGCCAATCAGGGTGGTGGGCGGGCTGGGAGACCGGAGGGAAGGAAAGAGAGTGCAGGGGAAACCAGGAAGGGAACAGAAGAACCAGCGGGGCAAGGAGGCACAAAACACCCCAAGAGGAGCTCTAGGAGATGCTTTCATGGTGGACTGAGATTCTCCTGTACGCGTTTCCTCCAGTCCGAGTCATTCCTCACATGATCAGGAGGCTGAGAAAGTTCAGGAAAGACATTGGGCCTCATTACACGGTAGGCGGTAACCATGGCGCTATTAGCGCCATGGTTGCCGCCAGTATTTTACCGTGTCCGCCTTGGTGGATGGCAGAATTACCGCCCTACTCCAAGGTGACCGGGGGCGGTAATTCCCCATTCACCAAGGCACTTCCCCATTCCCATTTTTGCCCCCATAGGGCATAATGGGAATGGGGAAGGAGCTAATTACGGTACCGCAAATTGCGGTACCGTAATTAGCACCGAGGTCCCGCAAAGGGAACTCGTAGTAAGGCGGTAAGGGTTTACCGGTACCGGTAAACCCTTACCGCCTACCGTGTAATGAGGCCCATTATCCTAATTGCCCCGGATTGGGCCAGGAGGACATGGTACCTAGACCTTCTGGACATGTACATCTGTCCTCCAATACTTCTCCCACAAAGAGAGGAACTTCTCTTGTGAGAGGAGGGTTGGGTTCTCCATCCATAGGTCAAGACACTCACTCTCTACGCATGGTTTCTGAGAGACTGAGATACAAGGATTGGGACCTCCCGGAGTCGGCACAGAGGCCATTCAGGGTGGTGGGCAGGCTGGGAGGTGGGAGGGAGGGGAGTAAGTTCTGCATCCTCATCCATCTCTAGTATTGCTACCTCGTCTTAAAGGGCCCCAAGTCCCGGGGTTCAAAGGTATTTTCCACTGGGAGCATGGCTCTTAAATCAGCCAGCTCCACATGTGCCTTGGCAACATTTACATACACTCTATGGGACTGCATTTCTTTGGTGGCTGAGCATATTGCTGAAGGGGAGGAAAGAGACGGTTTCTTAGCCATTGTTAAGGATTGCACGGAACCCATGTGTGAATGTCTTCAATCAGGTCTGGATTCTGCTGGCAGCATTAGCAGAGCCTTGGCAGCAAGCACCCTAATTAACAGATTTGCGTGGTTAAGGAAGTCTGGATTTGCATCGGATGTGCAATCTAGACTCCTTAACATGCCTTTTGACGGGTCTCACCTTTTTGGCAGCAAGGCTGATGAAAGCCTTGAGAAGTTACAGACCTTGGAGGCGGCAGCCAAATCTTTTCACCCCAGTGGACCGTCTTGGAGGGGTGGATCCTTTCGCTACTGCTCCAAAGTTGGAAGAGCAAGAGGAATGGGTGGTCAAAGAAGCCAAAGAAGATTCCCTCATGGTGGACGAGGGAGAGGTGCAAAACCCACTCAAGCAAGGGGCATCTTTATCAACAGCCACTGCTTCAGCCATCTCAAAACCTCTCTGAGGTCTTGAGTCGCGACACCCCAGTGGGAGACAGACTGTCTCAGCATCTGAAAGAATGGCAAGACAATACTTTGGATGCTTGGGCATTAGAAACAATAGCCCATGGTCACTGCCTCCCCTTCATTCAGAGACCTCAGACCCATCCACCAGAGAGATATTCTTTGAAGGTTCGTGATCCATTCATTGTGCAGGAAATATTGACCCTGCTAGATAAAGGTGCTATAAAGCTGGTACTGGTAGTGGAGAGGAACACAGGATGATATTCTCTGTATTTCTTGATCCCCAAGAAGGACGGAGGACTGAGATCCATCTTGGGCTTGTGATACTTACAAGTTCCTCAGGAAGGACAAGCTCAAGATGGTCACGTTTTCTCTGATCCTTCAGGCCTTCCAGCTCCAGGATTGGATGGTGTCATTGTACCTCCAGGATGCTTATTTTCATGTGCCTCCACCTCAAGCACAGAAAGTACTTGAGGTTCACTGTTGACGGTTCCCGTTATCATTTTCAAATTCTGCCATTCAGGCTGATCTCTGCCCCAAGGGTTTTTCAAAGCTGATGACGGTGGTGGAAGCGAGCCTCAGGAGAGGGGGGATTATCATATACCCCTACCTGGATGATTGGCTGATCAGGGCCAGTTCTCCCGAACAGGCCCTGGTACATCTCAGCTCTACCTGTCACTCCCTTCACAGACTGGTCTTCTCCCTCAACTTCAATAAGTCTCACATGATACCATCTCAAAGGCTCCAATTCATTGGAGTAGTCCTGGATGCATCCCTGGGAAAAGCCTCGCCACCAGAGGTGAGAGCTCAAGATATTCTGCAGATGGTGACCAAATTCCAGATTGCCCAACATCTCCCAGCCTTCGACTTTATAAGGTTGCTCGGCCTCATGGCATCCTGCATTTTTCTGGTGCCAGAGGCTCACCTGAGAATGAGATCCTCCAATGGGCTCTCATGACTCAGTGGTCCTAATTCTCAGGAAGGATGTCAGACCCAAGGAGAAACTTTTTGGCAATCATGGCCAAAGATAACAGATGTGACGGATGCCTCACTCATGGGGTGGGGAGCCCATGCCAACGATCTGACGATCAGCGGTCGTTGGTCTCCATCTGAGTCTGAACTACACATCAACCTTTTGGAGCTGAGGGCTTTCAGATTAGCGCTGAAGGCCTTTCTGCCCTCTATACGGGGAAAGAACGTCCTGATAATGACAGACAACACAGTGGCCATGTACTACGTCGGCAAAAGAGAAGGTGTAGGTTCACTACCACTGTGCAGAGAGTCAATGCAGCTCTGGTACTGAGCAATCCGAGTAGGGATCTCTCTATCGGCAGCTAACCTAGCCGGAGTGGAGAATACGGTGGTGGACGCTCTGAGCAATCTGAACACAGTCTCCCACAAGTGGGAACTAGCTCAGGAAGTCCTTCAAGAGATCTTCACCCTTTGGGGATCCCCTCAAGTGGATTTTTGTTTGCGACCAGTGTCACCTAGAAGTGCGAACTGTTCTGCTCCAAGGAATTTGCCCCAAGAGGAGCTCAGAGACGCGTTTGTGGTGGACTGGGAATTTCCACTCCTGCACACGTTTCCTCCAGTCCCCGTCATTCCTCAAGTCATCAGGAGGTTGAGAAAGTTTCGGAAATCCATGATCCTAATTGCTCCGGATTGGGCCAGGAGGATATGGTACCTGGACCTTCTGGACATGTCCATCTGCCCTCCAATACGTCTTCCACAAAGAGAGGACCTTCTCTAGCGAGAGGTGGGTCGAGTTCTCCATCCAGAGGTCAAGACACTCAGCCTTTATGCATGGTTTCTGAGTGGTTGAGATACAAGGATTGGGACCTCCTGGATGACGTAATGCAGATTAGAAGGCCAGCAACTAAGTTTTTGTACTGCTGCCGTTGGAACAAATTCTGCAGCTGGTGTAGAGATAAGAATGTTCATCCATTTACATGTAATACAGCTATGGTGTTATCCTTTTTGTTAAACCTAGCTAATCTGGGGCTCCAGATTGGTACTATTAAAGGATATCTTGCAGAACTTTCTATATTCAAGCGCACTTCGGAGGAGGTATCCTACTTCAAAATTCCTCTAACAAAACATTTCCTAAAACGATTGACACATTTTTCCCTCCAATACCTTTTCAAGTCCCGGTGTGGGATCTCGAATTGGTGTTGAAATGTATGATGTGTGCTCCTTTGAACCTATACACTCCTGTTCTTTGAGGCTGCTAACCTTAAAAATCATCTTAGTCGCCATTACATCTGCCCGAAGGGTGTGTGAACTTCAGGCTTTATCCTGCAAGCCTCCATACACTATTTTTTATAAGGACATCTTTAAGGTGAAGCCCACTGTTTTACCCAACATTGTATCTGGATTCCATCTGACTCAGAAAATAACATTACCATAATTTTACCCTACTCCGCACCATGGGAAGGAAGAGGAGAGACTACACAGACTTGATCCTAAACGTGCACTAAGCTTCTATATCAGTAGAATGGCAAAACTAAGACAAGATGACCAACTGTTTGTTGGCTACTCAAGCCAGAAGTTGGGTATGGCTATCACTGAACAGACATTATCCAGATGGATAATACAGGCAATAAATGAATGCTACAGTCTGGCTGGAAAAGATCCTCCAGAAGGCCTTCAGGGTTCATTCATGGCGACTTCCTCTGCATTACAGAGAGGAGTACCAGTAAAAGAAATCTGTGCAGCTTCCACATGGTCGTCCGTACATACTTTAACCAATCATTACAGTTTGAATTCTTCTTCAGCCCGGGAAGGCTTATTTGGTAAGGCAGTATTGCATTCTGTGCACACAGACCCATGAGAACATACCAAATTGTCATACAAAATTCTAACTCCCTCCTCCAGAAAAACTAGAAACTGCTTTGGGAGTCTATCATAAAATAAGGAATATGTGGGAGGACACAATTGAAAGCCTTATCTAAAAAACATAAAAAATCATCCGACTGTAAGGAATCGGAACACCATAAAAAGCACTCGAAGAGATCCCGATCTCGTAGCAGGTTGAGACGATCTTCTTCGTCTTCCTCCAAAAAGCTCAAAAGGAGACATAGATCTCCGTCGTCATCGTCCGATTCGTCTACAGAATTGGTTCGATGTCCGACTAGATCGGATTCCCCTTCAAAGTGTGAGAGCTTTAGAAAAAGAATGTTGCAGGTGTTTGAGAACACGGCCTTGACCCCCTCGAAGAAACCTCAGAAAAGCCAGATCCCGGTTGCTCGTTTGGATGATGCAGGGAAGTCGGGAACTACAACGGTTAAGACTAGTAGTACCCATAGTTCTCCAGCATGGGGTCTGGCATGGATTCACATGCTCATGAATGTTCCCCGTCGTCAGGCTGGGAATCCTCGGTAAAGAAAAATCAGTATCGGTTTCGTTTCTGATCTGTCTTTCGTAGTAGTAACCAATCACTGATCTCTGCGTCATACTGACCACAGCCAATGACTGCCATCTCCCTAAGCCCCGCCTCTGGCAGCCATCTTCAGATTTTTACCGCACGTTCAAGTGTTGGGATCCTCGTGCTATTGCTCTCGAGCTTTAGTGCTTTTTTCGCGCTTTTTCTTAGGAAAATGTTCTCTTTTTCGGTCAAAAGCGTTTTAAGCTCCACCGTTTCTTTATCTGATCAACGGGGACCCGTGTCAGATTCTTCTACGCCCCTCAAGGGTGAAGATTTCATCGATCCACGCTTTTGGAGGACTCCAGAAGTTTCTCAGGCCCATCTCGATCATGGCCCAGGAGAAGGGAAGCTCAACGCCCGGAAAGCTGTTAAGGGTCTGCCCTGGATGCCAGCTTCAGAATGTCTTTAAGGAGGACGAACACTCCCTTTGCCTCTACTGCCTGCATGAGAACAAGACGCATGTGGAGAAGGACTGTGCGTTTTGCGACAATATGTCGGAGCGGACCATGAAGGACCGCCATCTGCGTCTCGCCAACTGGCTGGAAGGGAAGAGCCCGTCAGGCGAGAAGAAGAAGAAGAAGTCCGAGCGGTCTTCTAAGACCTTTGAGGGCGCCCCGGCGACGGGGGTCCAACAGAAGGCCAAGCACCACGAGTCCGCTGGCACCGGGAGCGCCAAACGGTCGGGCTCTACGGGCGCCAGGCAGGGCGCATCCTCCCCGGCGCCATCAACCACGAGCCAACGCTCTGGCTCGGGTAAGAGGAAGGCCGAGCACCCGGCGAAGCTCCTGGAGAGAGCCCGGTCGAGCTCGAAGGCCCCATCGGAGGGGGAGCGTAGCGGTGACCCTCCCCCCAAGGAGAAGGCGGTGAGCGCACATAAGGAGGTGAAAGCCTTAATCCACCCGGCCAAGGCCTCTATCGAGACAGTCGCGGCGGCCCTGGCTCAGCCTGTGGAGGCTACACCAGTGTTGGCGACCTTGGGGCCCAGAGTCTCCCTGCCACTGCGGAGGGAGTCCTCTTTCATGCCCATCGACAGGACCCCCTTGAAACCTCCCACGGAGAAGAAAAAGGGGGGGCGGGAGGTCGTCGTGGATTCGGCCTCAACCTCTGAAGAGAAGCTGATCGAAGTCTTAAGCCACGGCGTTGGCATGGAAGAAGACCAGCCCATCGGGAGGGACCCCGACGTAGGAGACGACGAGAACATCGAGGGTGCCGACGGGGCTCCTGACCGCCCGTCGGACTCCCCACAACCAGTACCGCAAGACAACTCGGCGGCCATTTTGTTGGCTATACAGTCCTTATGCTCGGAGATGAAGACGAGATTGCCGTTACCACCAACGGAGGAACCTCTCCCGACGGGGGACCCGGAGCCAGGCCCTTCTGGGAGCCCTCCTCCTAAGAGAAGGATTCATCCTCCACCTCCTTTTCAACCATCGTGCCCTGCTCAGCCCCCCTCCCCGTCCACGACCCGTGGGGATGATACGGGGACTGACACGGCCGCGACGGGCACAGACGACGAGGTTTACGACGAGGATCTCCCGTCACCTCCTCCCCGGGCTTCCCCGTCCGACGAGATTGGATCGTTTCATGCCATGATCGCCAGGGCATCCGAGCTTTTCCAGCTCTGCCCTGAAGAGAAGAAGGAAGGTTTCTTTTATCAACGGCGCGAGACCAAGAGGAAGACGGTCCTCGCTGTACCTCTATCTGGGATGAGGGTCTCGCCATCCTCAAGAACCCATCCACCACGCCTGCGAGAAGGGATCGGTACGAGAAGAAGTACCGGGTCCCGGATGCGGCCCCCTTGTGCCTTCGGGCACAGCCGACCCCGGACTCGGTCGTCTCCGCGGCGGCCAGGAAGAAAGCGGGGGGGCCTCAGCCTCTACGTCAACCTCCCCACCAGACGGCGAGGGAAAGAAATTGGACACGATGGGACGCAGAGTCATCTCATCGGCAGCGACGACGATTAAGGCTGCCAACGCCTTGGCTATCGTAGCCCGCTACGACAGGGAGTTGTGGTACAAAATTGCCCCCCTGCTGGACTTCTTACCAGACAAGAGGGCGGAGGCCCTAGAGATCTTGCAGGAAGGAGAAGTGGTGTCGGACCACGCCATTACGATAGCGACGGACATCGCTGACACTGGATTTCGCCAGTTGGGCAACGGCGTGTGCCTTAGACGGCGTGGATGGCTCAAGGCAACTGACTTCCGTCAGGACGTGGAGACCAAAGTCTTGGACATGCCGTTCGACGGGAACAACCTGTTTGGGAAAACAGTGGACGATTCCCTACAAGCCATCAAGACGGACACGGAGACGGCCCGGGCTCTTGGTGTTCTCCAGCAACGACGGCTGCCCTTTCAGAGCGGCGGAGGCAAGCAGGGTGCCTCCAAAGGTTCCGGCGGCGGATTTTCCACCTATCGTCAAGCGGCCCGTTCGTCGTCACAGGAAGCATACAGGGGACGAGGCACGTCGGGCGGACCCCGCCGTTGTCGCCAAGGAGGACAAGGCGGCAAAGCCTCGTCGAAGCAGGACTGAACCGGCCGTGGGGTCGGGCCCCCACCGAAGCATCCCGGTTGGAGGCAGGCTGGCAAACTTCGTCAGCGTGTGGGAGTCCATCTCCACCGACCGTTGGGTGCTGGACGCCCTGGCCCAGGGTCATGCACTCGAGTTTCTAAAGAAGTGCCCGCGCTACCTCCCCGTGTCCCTCAACTTCTCTTGGAGGTAAGGCGATGCTCAAGAAAGGCGCCATCGAGCTCGTCCCAAAGAGGCTTCGGGGCTCCGGAGTTTACTCAAGATACTTCCTCGTGAAGAAGACGGGAGGATGGCGTCCCATCCTTGACCTACGACGACTGAACAAATTCATCAAGGCACATAAGTTCCGCATGGTCACCCTCCAGCACGTCCTGGGTCAACTGGAGGAGGGCGATTTCCTGTCGTCGTTGGATTTGGAGGATGCCTACTTCCATATCCCCATCCTAAAGGGACACCGAAAGTTTCTCAGATTTGTGGTCCAACGGGGTCACTACCAGTTCAGAGCCCTTCCCATCGGATTGAGGTCAGCACCCAGGGTGTTCACCAAGTGCCTCGCACCGGTGGCGGCGCGGCTGCGCCTGGAGGGGATCCACGTCTACCCCTACCTGGACGACTGGCTCATCCGAGCAAAGACGAAGGAGCTCGCCGCGGAGCACACGGCGAGGACCGTCCAACTACTCACGGACCTGTGCTTCTCCTTAAACTACGCCAAGTCCCACCTGGTGCCCGCGCAAGACGCACTGTTTCTGGGAGCGAAGCTCGACACAGTGGCGCTTCTGGCCTCTCCATCGGAGGAAAGGACGAGGGCCATCTTGGGCAAGGTGCAGCGGATGCTGATTGCGGACGCGGCCAGGGTGAGGTCCATCAAGTCCCTCCTCGGAATGATGTCTTCTTGCATTTATCTCATCTGCCTGTGCAGGCTTCGGATGCGCCCGTTACAGGAGTTCCTGGACGCTCGCTGGATCCACACAATGGGCAGATTCGAGGACAGGATCACACTCGACGAGAGCTTCCGACGAGCGATCCGGTTGTGGGGCACCCGCGCGCATCTGACGGCGGGCATGGACTTCCAGACCCCGGGCCACCAGAAGACAGTGACCACGGATGCCTCCCTGGAAGGGTGGGGAGCACACACCAAAAATCTGCACGCGAGGGGCCTTTGGCTGCTGACGGAGAAGTCCCTCCATATCAACGTCCTGGAACTCTGTGCAGTGTTTTGGGCCCTCAGGTCCTTTCTTCCATCCCTCAAGGGCAAGGTGGTGAGGATCTTCACTGACAACACCACCACCATGTTCTACATCAGGAAGCAGGGCGGTACCAGATCCCCAGCCCTGTCCAAGGAGGCGCAGGATCTGTGGCATTGGCCGTCGCCCAAGGGATGTTTCTGGTGCCGTTTCATCTGGCAGGGATAAAAAAACACCATCGCCGACTCGCTCAGCAGAGAGCTGCGCTCGTGCCATGAGTGGGAACTATGACAGGATCTAGTGGACCGCCTCTTCCGACGGTGGGGCACACCCCAGATCGATCTGTTTGCGACGAACTCCAAGTGCGGGAGGTTCGCCAGCAGGTTTCCACAGCCGAGGAGCATGGGCGATGCTTTCTCGTTCCCCTGGGAGGGCCTGTTCCTACATGCGTTCCCTCCATTACCGCTGCTGATCCGGCTCATCAACCAGCTCAAGAGGTCACGGTGCAGGATGATGCTCATCGCACCTGCGTGGCCGAGGCAGATATGGTTCCCGGACCTTCTGGACTTGTCAGCGTCCCCGTCAATCAAGCTGCCAGTGGACGCGGATCTTCTCTACAGGGAGGGAGGCGCCATCCTCCATCACGACCCGAAGTCGCTGAACTTGCAGGCCTGGCTCCTGCAGCGTTAGAGTTTGGAGGTTACGACATACCGGCCGACTGCAGAGAGGTTCTTGCAAAGGCCAGGGCGTTCTCAACTCTTAAATGCTACAGACACAAATGGAAGAGGTTCTCTGTCTGGTGCCACGCACAGAAGATTAACCCTCTACGGATTACCGCTCCTCAAGTACTGCCGTACCTGCTGACGCTGGCCAAGGCTGGACTGGCGCAAGCTTCCATCAAGATTCATCTTGCTGCGATCTCCCGATACACCAGAACCACGGGACGGACGTCTTTGTGGTCTCATCGTCTGGTGAAAGAATTCATGAAGGGACTGTTCAGATCGTTCCCGCCGGTGAAGGCCCCGGCCCCGGTGTGGGAGCTCAACATGGTGCTGACCAAGCTCATGGGACCTCCGTTCGAGCCTCTGCACTCAGCTCCGTTGAAGTTCTTGTCGTGGAAAACAGCGTTTCTTGTGGCCATCACCTCTGCACGACGGGCGGGAGAGATCCAGGCCCTTTCCTGCAAGCCCCCCGTACTTGACTTTTCACGACACGAGGGTAGTGCTCAGGACGCACCCCTCCTTCATGCCCAAGGTGCCGTTGGACTTCCACCTCAACGAACCCTTGGTGTTGCCTGTTTTCTTCCCGTCGCCTTCGTCGCCGGCTGAAAGGACTTTGCACTCGCTGGATGTGGCTAGAGCGCTGAAGTTCTACGTGGACCGCACGAAGAGTTTTCGGAAGACGTCACAACTTTTTGTTAACTTTGGACCTGTCAATCAGGGGAAGGCTCTCTCGAAGGCTTCCATTTCCAGATGGCTCTCCGGCTGTATCATGTACTGTCATCAGTTGGCAAACCGACCGCTGCCTGGCCGTCCGAGAGCCCATTTCACCAGAGCGATCGCAGCTACCACGGCGTTCCTATCTGGTGTGCCCTTGCTGGACATCTGCAGGGCTGCTACGTGGAGGTCGACGCACACCTTCACGAAATTCTACTGCGTCGATCGGGATTCCAGGGAGGAGTCCAGGGTCGGCCAAGCAGTGCTGCGCAACCTGTTCGCCTAAGGTGAGCCTGGTGAGAAGGTAAGAATTGCTTAATGTTGAGTTTTGGATGTAATGCTTAATGTTGAGCCTTTGCCACCTCCCGTGGTTGTGCATGTGTGTACTGCTATGTATTCTTTTATTCATGAGCATGTGAATCCATGCCAGACCCCATGCTGGAGAAGGAACAAGTTACTTACCTGTAACTGTTGTTCTCCAGCATGGGTCTGGCATGGATTCACATGCGAACCCTCCCGCCTACCCCTCTGCAGCTCTTCACTTGGTCATACTGCCACTTCACATGCTACCAAATCTGAAGATGGCTGCCAGAGGCGGGGCTTAGGGAGATGGCAGTCATTGGCTGTGGTCAGTATGACGCAGAGATCAGTGATTGGTTACTACTACGAAAGACAGATCAGAAACGAAACTGATACTGATTTTTCTTTACCGAGGATTCCCAGCCTGACGACGGGGAATATTCATGAGCATGTGAATCCATGCCAGACCCATGCTGGAGAACAACAGTTACAGGTAAGTAACTTGTTCCATCTCGAGTCGACAAGTCGTCGAGAGATCCTTGAGCATCGAGTGCCTCTCCGATCCCTCATAAGAAACAAAAATTGTCAAAGTCGGGTGCAACTTCATCGACGCCATCGGCACCGACTGCTCCGATAACGAAGCCTAATTTATCCTCAACGCCTTTGTCGAAGGCTTTGTCGAGTGTGTCGAAGGTTCCTTCGACTCCCTCGAAGACTCCCTCGAAGAAAACACTGATTCCTTTGACAAATTATGTGGAAGAAGAGAAAAGGTTTACACCTTTACCAAGATCGGACTTCTTTAGGTCCATGTCTTCAATTTTTGAGGAATCTGGTTCAGATGAGGAGGTCACTCCTCTTGGAGTAAAATATGGGACTAGACAAGGTCCAGAGGAACTGATAAATCCTGAGACAAAAATGAGAGATTTATCTGAAACTCTGCATTCTGCTAGTGGTGTGGAGTTTGCTGCACCTGATCCTGCAGAACATGCAGACTCAGGGTATAGGAATTTGATGAGTAGGGTGATTGAATATATGGGTTGGGGAAGAGCCTCCCCTATGTTTAAACAAGATGATATGACAGATATTATAGTCCGAGGACCCCAGAAAGATCCAGTTCTCCCCTTCCATGGGGCATTGCAAAGAACAGTTGAGAAAAACTGCGAAAAACCTGATGGCATTGCTGCAGTAGACCGCAATCTCCCAAAAAAGTACAGAACTTCCACTTTTGACCCAGAATACTCCAGAACGCTTGGTTATTCAGGCAGCTACTACATCCAGGCAGGCAGCATACCCAACCATACCTCCGGACAGGGAGGATAAAAAGGTTGATGCCTGGGCTCGTAAAGTTTTTACGTCGGATAGCATGGCCTTGAAATCTACCAATGTCACCTGTACCCTGGCCAGGTTCACACATACCCTGTAAGAATGCATTTCGGGGGTGGCTGAGCATATTCCAGAAGGCGAGGAAAGGGAAGGCTTCCTGAATATAGTCAATGACGGTAAAGAGGCAATGGGGGAATTCCTCCAGTCCAGTCTGGACTGGATACTGCTGATAGTATTAGCAGGTCCATGGCATCAAGCACAGTGCTTTTCAGATTTTCGTGGTTGAGAAAGTCTGGGTTTGCACCAGATGTACAGACCAGGCTTCACAACATGCCCTTTGATGGCTGTTTGGTAGTATTGCTGATGAGAGCCTGGAAAAACTACAGACATCGAAAGCTGCAGCAAAGTCCCTTAGTGCCTCCATGCGACAGCCTCAGAAACCCTATTCGGGCTCATCTTCCTGGAGGGGTCGTCCTTTTCGATACTACTCCTCTGTTGATAGAGGAAGAGGACAGGCTTTTCAAAGGGGCAGAAGAAATGTCACTCGTGGTGGACGAGCAAAGACTAAAAAGTCATCTTCAGGAACAGCATCTATGCTCTCAGCCGCTCCTGCAGCCGCCTCCAAATCTCTCTGAGGTCTTATCATCCAAAACACCTGTGGGAGGCAGAATCTCTCTGCATCTGGAAGAATGGCGAGGCATTACTTCAGATGCATGGGCACTGGAGACAGTAGCTCAAGGTTACTGCCTCCCCTTCATAAATAGACCTCAAGATCATCCACCAGGAGCCAGCTCTACCAAAATTCCAGATCCACTCCTTTGGCAGGAGATTATAACTCTGCTAGAGAAAGGTGCAATAAAACATGTACCTGTAGCGGAGAGGAACAAAGGCTGGTACTCCCCCTATTTTCTTATCCCCAAAAAGGACGGAGGATTGAGACCCATCTTGGACTTGAGAAAATTAAACAAATTCTTCAGGAAGGACAAGTTCAAGATGGTAACCCTTTCTCAGATCCTTCAGGCTTTCCAACTCCAAGACTGGTTGGTATCATTGGACCTTCAGGATACTTAATTTCATGTGCCAATCCATCCCAAACACAGAAAATACCTGAGGTTTGCAATTGGCGGTTCTCACTATCAGTTTCGAGTTCTGCCATTCGGGCTGTCCTCCGCCCCGATGGTTTTCACCAAACTGATGGCGGTAGTGGCAGTGAGTCTCTGGAGAGGGGGGATTCACGTATACCCCTACCTCGACGACTGGCTAATCAGAGCACGTTCTCCAGAACAAGCTCAGGAACACCTGTCGATCACCTGCCACTTCCTCCACAACCTGGGCTTCTCCCTCAATTTCAAGATGTCCCACATGGTACCATCCCAACAACTCCAATTTATCGGAGCAGTCTTGGACACTTCCTCAGGGAAAGCCTTGCTGCCCGAGGTCAGAGCTCTCCACATCCAGCAGATGGTAACAAAATTCCAAAAAGCCCAGCATCTACTGGCCTTCGATTTCCTGAGGTTGCTCGGTCTCATGGCATCCTGCATTTTTCTGGTGCCAGAGGCCAGATTGAGAATGAGATCCCTCCAATGGGCCCTCAGAACTCAGTGGTCCCAATTCTTGGGGAATATGTCAGATCTCCTGCATGTCCCGAGTGCAGTTGCTCAGGATCTATCATGGTGGGCTTGCAACGACAACATCCTCAAGGGAGAATCTTTTTGGCCACCATGGCCGGAGATAACAGTAGTGACGGACGCCTCACTCACGGGGTGGGGAGCACACACCAACTAGCTGACAATCAGTGGACATTGGTCTCCATCGGAGTCCAGACTACACATCAACCTTGGAGCTGAGGGCAATCAGACTAGCTCTGAAGGCCTTCCTGCCCTCCGTACAGAGAAAGAATGTGCTGATAATGACAGACAACACAGTGGCCATGTACTATCTCAACAAAAGGGGAGGTGTAGGATCACTACCTCTGTGCAGAGAGGCGATGCAGCTCTGGTTCTGGGCGATACAGGAGGGAATCTCTCTATCGGCAGTTCACCTAGCCGGAGAGCAGAACACGGCGGCAGATGCTCTGAGCAGGCAGAGCACAGTCTCCCACGAGTGGGAGCTAGCTCAGGAAGTCTTTCTGGAGATCTTCCCCCTTTGGGGAACCCCTCAAGTGGATCTGTTTGCAACCTCGGTAAACCGAAAGTGCGATCAGTATTGCTCAAGGGATTTTCCTCCGAAAGGAGCTCTAGGAGACGCGTTCGTAGTGGATTGGGATTTTCCCCTGCTGTACGCGTTTCCTCCAGTCCCCCTGATTTCTCAAGTAATCAGGAGGTTGAGAAAGTTCAGGAGAACCATGATCCTAATTGCCCCGGATTGGGCCATGAGGAAGTGGTCCAGATCCACTTGAGGGCTTCTCCAAAGGGGGAAAATCTCCAGAAGGACTTCCTGGGTTCTCCATCCAGAGGTCAACACGCTCAACCTTCATGCATGGTTTCTGAGAGGTTGAGATACAAGGATTGGGACCTTCCGGATGACGTAATGGAGATTTTGCTTTCGGCCAGGAGGCCAGCAACAAAATCTTTGTACCGATGTCGTTGGAATAAATTCATTAACTGGTGCAAGGATAGAGATGTGGACCCTTTTCAATGTGGCACACTAATGGTGCTTTCCGTTACATCTAGCCAATCTGGGGCTCCAGATCGGAACAATCAAAGGATACCTTGCTGCGCTGTCCATTTTTAAGCGCTTCCCGGAAGAGGTTTCTTACTTAAAAATACCATTAATAATACAGTTCTTAAAAGGACTTACAAATGTATATCCACCAATACCATTTCATGTTCCAACTTGGGATTTAAATTTAGTTCTTAAATTCCTAACATGTTATACCATTTGAGCCTCTGCATTCCTGTCCATTGAGGCTTTTAACACTGAAGACTGTCCTTCTTGTGCCATTAACATCAGCCCGCAGGGTTATTGAACTACAGGCTCTCTCATGTAAACCTCCATACACTACATTTTACAAAGACAAAGTAGTTCTGAAAGTTAAACCATCTTTCTTACCGAAAGTAGTTTCCAACTTCCATTTGTCGCAGAAAATTGTTTTACCAACATTCTATCCTCCTCCTCATTTGGGAAAAGCAGAGGAGAGATTACATTGGCTGGACCCCAAGAGGGCCCTCAGCTTTTACATTGCAAGAATGACAAAGTTACGTCAAGACGACCAACTCTTTGTGGGCTACACAGGTCGTAAATTGGGTTTAGCAGTGACAAAACAAACCATATCCCGCTGGATTATTCTAGCTATACTGGAGTGTTACAGATTAGCAGGAAAAGACCCACCGGATGGGCTACGTGCTCACTCCACATGGGGAATGGCTACTTCTGCGGCTTTGAAGAGGGGAGTCCCTGCAAAAGATATTTGCTCGGCTGCAACATGGCCATCAATGCATACTTTTATCAAGCATTACTGCTTAGATGTCTCCTCCTCCAATGAGGGATTATTTGCCAGAGCGGTACTTCACTCTGTACATGAAAACAAGGACTAGCACTCCCACCTCCAAATTGGTCACTGCTATATGAGTCTATCACAAGATGAGGAATATGTGGGAGGACACAATCCATTCGAAGAACAAGTTACTTACCAACTGTAACGTTCTTTCGACTGGATGTTCCTCCCACGTATTCCTCATCGACCCTCCCAACCTACCCCGCAGTACAGTTTGTTCTCTTGCAATTTCCTCTCACGATGGGCCTATCAGTCACAGCATACGCCTGGATGTTCCACGAGTATTTCATCGACAAAACAGAACTGAAGCCAACGGGTGCGGCTTGAGCTACTTATACCATCAGTGACGTTGACAGGGTACGGAGCCCGTCGAGGGACATTAGACGGCACGACCTCGAGCACAGCACCCTATGCCGAAATTTTTTTTCTGATGCAGCGAAGCTGGCGAAACTAATTATCACAAGATGAGGAATACGTGGGAGGAACATCCAGTCGAAAGAACGTTACAGTTGGTAAGTAACTTGTTCTTTGGCAAGAGCTGCCTTTATAATGTTCACTTGTTTAGAGGTTGCTGGGTTCTTAGTAGCTGGCATCATAACATGTTCTCAGGTCTCCCAGGGAACTCGGAACCCTACAACATTAAATGCTCTGAGTTATAAATAAACGTTCTGTGAGAGTTCAAGAGATGAGAGAGAGAAACAACATTCTGAACAGGGGGGCCTCCTTTGACAATAAATAGTTTTTTAGAATGTATCTTACCTGTCTCCTCTGGATCATTCAGGATACTTCAGACACTTTGGGCCTCATTACGAGTATGGAGGTAGCCTTAATAAGGGCATGGCTGCCTCCATACCGGGTTCCATGTCCAGGTCCCACGAAAGGGGACTTACCGGGCCATTCCGAAATTGGAGGGCCCGGTAAATCCCTTTTGCGGGACCCAGACCTGGTACTTCCCCATTCCCATTTCAGCCCCCATAGGGCTTAATGGGAATGGGGAGGGTGCTAACTGCTACTGCTAGCGGGTCCCGCTAAGGACGTCTGGTCAGACCAGACGTCCAGAGCGTGACCCGCTGCAGACCTCGGAATAGGGCAGCCCGGAATTAACGTGGCCGGACCCTTACCAGCCCCCTTCATTCCGTGGCCGCCTGCCTCGTAATTCTTAAGGAACCATTGTTCGAAAGAGAAACTTTTGCCATCCTTAAACTGTTGCTTGAAAGAGACACCTCTTGCCATCCTATCTATATATCCAAGGGAAGAGAATCCCCCTTCTGAATCCAAGAATTTCCTCTTGGAAAATACTATGTTTGTCTGATTTATCTACTTGCTTTGATTGTGAAGCCTTTTTGGCCAAATGTAAGATATTTCCTTGCACCATTAGTTGTCAATTTCTAGTCTGAGGGTCAGATTAGTATGTTTTGGACACAAGGACCGTTTATAAGTTTGACGACATGACACAGACTGATATTTAGATTTAGTTTTCTAGGTAGGGAAACTCTCTTTAGGATAGTGACACAGAGGCCTTTTTCCAACCCTTCTATTTTAATAAAGATGTCTGATAATGAAAATATTGTGTACATGCGTTTAAAATCCCAAAGTCAATTACTAGTCGGTGTGATCCATGTGGTTTAGACTAGTGCTGTGTTGTATGGGCTTCCCTGTTGTATCAGGACCGCTTCATCTAATTACTGATCTGCAATTATTTTCAAATGTGGTATAGCCTCTGCTTTGGTTGGTTATTGTCTCAGGTGTTGGTGTGGAAAACACTGTAATTTTATGTGGAGGGTAATCTGTATCATGTCCTGCATGATTCTTGAATATTTGTGCTGCATGTAAAAGAGCCCATGAAGCTTTATAGGTGTTCACTACGTATTCCTCAACCTCATCTGAAAAAGCTGGTATAATTACTTCTTCCCCCCCCGCCCCCCCTAGGGCTTTCTCTAGCATATAGCCTGGGGCAATCGTGCTCTGCTAAAAGTCCATCTTGTGTTTTTTGTAACTTAGACCAAAATAGGGGCTCTATTTCCTTTGGATGTTCCCCTTCAAGGTGTATGGTAACTATCTAAATTTTCATTTTCATCAACCACTTCTCCTGTGGGAGTAATAACATCTTTCTTTTTGAATGGATTGTGTCCTCCCACATATTCCGCACCTTACGATATCTTCATTTCCAGCATCAGCTGCTTTGTGAAATGTTTTCTCTCGGCAGAGGGCGCTGTGTGTCAAGCCAGTCAACTCGATCTCCCTTGAGGGCTTCCATCTTGGCTTATGTCACAGTCGAGTATATATACCACATGCAGCACCCGTTGGCTTCAGTTCTGTTTTTTTGCGAATGTGATTGCTTTGAGAATTACGGCGGACTTCAGTTTTCTTCGAAAATGTATCGAAAAAGGCCTTGTCTTCAGCTCCAAATACTCTGAAGACAGGCTTCATAAAGTGCCTAAATAACAGAGCTAAAATGTCCATCACGGACCCGCATACGATATGTATCTGGTGCCTGGGCATCGAGCATGTAATCGTCGACTGTCGATCCTTTCAGTCGATGACCGGTAAGGCCTTGAAAAAACGCAAAGGTAAACTTCACAAAAAAACAATAAAAAAACTGTCCCACTTGAGGAACAGACACTCCTCGTTGTCATCGAAAAAATCGAAGAGAAGGCATAGAACACCTTCTTCTTCCTCATCAAGGAGCATAGTCTGCCTAGATAAATCTTCCTCCAAAGAGGAGTGGGAACTCTTTAGGAAGATGATGTGCAAAACCTTCAAGGATAAGGCCCCGTCCTCCTCAAAGCATAAGAAAAGTGGCCATGTTACGGTCCATGACAAGCATGAGGCCAGGGCAAAACCCTGCGCGCTCCTCGAACCTTGGTCGTTAGCTTAAGACTACTCAAGAATCTTTGAGTACCCGACGAGACGAGAAATTGTTGAACAAACCATTGAGTCGAGGGTGAAGTCCCTCGAAGCACAAGCCCAAAGTCAAGCTGTTGACACCATTAACGCCACTGGCCGCAACGCCATCGACACTGATACATAAAAGATTGACGCTGATAGTACATTCTTCGATGACTTTACCACAAAAAAGTCAGAAAAGGGTTTTTAAAAATAATTTCTTTAGATCCTTAACATCTATTTATGAGGGCTATGGTCTCCAATTGGATACTCCAAGTTGTGAGAAACCTGAGGGTGTCTCACCCGCTAGTCCCCGGCAATCTCTCATCCAGGTGGCAAGGACACGGCCATCGCTATTGGATCCAGTTCATGGGGGCGTACCAGTGCGGGTGCATCACCTGGATGAGGGGTCTTCGGGGAGTGGAAGTGGGACACCGAAGATGAAATGCGGAATCCCCTTTCCTGTAACATCTTTTCCCCATCCTACCCGGTAGGATACCTGGAAGCTCAACCCCCCCTTACCCCCATCACACACACTTTCTCACAGACAGTTCATCATGGGCGACAACAGACTAACACCAGAGCTGTATACCTGACATGTCCGAACACCCTGGTCATGCAAGGTCAGGCAATTACTAATCATTACACACACCTGACTCCCATCACACTTCTCCAAACAGATAAAACGCGGAGCTCGAAAGCACACTCTGAGTGAGGAAAAGCACACAAGGAAGCAGCAGTTCCACGTTGGTGATTTAACACAGGGAGAAAGGCGGCGGGACCAGAGGGGGTTGCAAGGAGGGAAGTACCCTTGACCTCTAGAAACAGTTACTGTTACAAGATTTGGAAAGTGAGAAGCCTAAGAGCGGGAACTGAAGCTGAAGAATCCTATGCTGTGTATCAAAGGTATCCGGGACACACCCGGTACTGTCCTTGGCTCCTGCAAGAAAGGAGCATCACTAAAAGCAGCACAGCTGGTGAGTCATAGAAACCGATACAAAATCAGCTTTTGTTTAAACCAAGGTTGCAAGCGGCAACATTGTATGAAGAAATCGGCAAAGCACAGTGTTTGAAGTGCAAGTGATGAGAGGCGCGAACAAGTGAAAACTAAAGGAGTGAATGTACTTGGAAAAAGCCAAATCAGGTACAGTGTACAGAGTGGTCCAGCACCACGTGGGTGCTCATTCGAAGGTCTCTGTTAGGTATCTGCTTGAATTACAACTGCATTGAAAGAAATTAACTTTGTATCAAAGTGGTCCTGCGACAGGTCAAGCAAAACCATGTGGACATTCGAAAGTCTTCGATAAGTATAAAGTGAACTGCCATTGGTCCGAGCCCAGCTGAGGGAGAATAGTTGAATGTGAAGAAGGAATCTGAGCTCGGCTGAGGGGATCAGGGGTGAACAGTGAGTCACCCAAGAAGGAATAGTTTTGGAATCTTGCAAATAAAGGGATCTGAGCCTGGTTGAGGGGTATCCAGGGAGAGACATTCCAAATCATATACGTATAAGAAGAAATTAACTTTCTATTTTTGTTTTATAACTCGGGTCCTCCGAATCAAGAGACTTTGGGCCTCATTAGGACCCAGGCGGACTTCGCGGTGCTAAATGCACCGCGAAGCATGGCGGAAAGCCGCCGATAGCGCCATGGGGGTTGGCGGATTTACCGCCCCATTCCGACCTCGGCGGAGCGGTAAATCCCCAATCCCCATTCTGCCCTTCCCCATTCCCATTTTTGCCCCATAGGGTATAATGGGAGTGGGGAAGGAGTTAATTACGCCACCGTAAAATACGGTGGCGTAATTAACAACAAGGTCCCGTAGCGCCATGGTTTTCTCCGCCTGGTAAAACCAGGCGGAAAAGGCCGCCATGGCGCTACGGGAACTCGTAGTATGGCGGAGAGGTACGCCATGCACTACGCTGGCGTAACACCCTCTCCGCCAGGGTCCTAATGAGGCCCTTTGATGGAAAAGAGAATGTTAGGTAAAGGTTTGGGGTAGTACCCTTGGGGTGCACTACAACAACCTTAGCCTCCTGGTAATAGGAACCCAACCTTTGGTATAAGTCTGTACTACATAGGTTGCTAGTGTGGTTGAGCTGCCAGGTTTATCTCAAGAGGGGTCAATGTGAGCAGTAGGGTGGTTAGATAAAGATTCACAGTGACAAGTATTCAAATAAACTCTTACACTCCAGGTTTCTTGCTTAAACAATTATTAATTAATTTACCAGTCATTTGTATAAGCCTTCTTAAGAAGGGAGCAATATAATAGCAACACACAAGTCCATTTCAAAATACACTTTGTTTCTCTAAATCAGCAAATACCCATTGGGGATGGCACACAGACACCTCCTACACCTTCAGGTGACTTAAATAGCTAGGACACTGTGGACATTAATATATTACTGTTGGCATTTAGAGCAATACTAGATGGGTGTCAAAGAAAAGGATTATTAGAACAAACAAGAGATCACAAATATTCTTAAGCAGGCAAATACTTTTGGACCCCCACACCCCCCCAATGCAGAGTAAGTTAACCCCTTCCTGGAAGGATAGGTGCAACACAATGTCAGAGGAGAGAAGAGTCATACAGTGAACCAAGCTAGGTCAATGTCAATTGGGAAAAAGTCTATGTGAGCTGAAGCACTTCTTGCAGGTAAGTAAGAAAAGTATTTGCACAATGTTTTAGAAGTCTTTGAAGAAAAGGAAGAATCAATGTAGGGCCACAAGCTGTTAGGCTTGTGAGAGTAGATGATCCAAGCAACTCTACAACAAGAGGTAAGTTCTCTAAACTGTAGTTTAGTTTCTCTAACCTTTAGTTAGAAGAAAAATGCAGCGATTGACTTCTGTTCCTGTGCCGCTCCGCAGGTCCTGGTGTTCCTGGGCCTCAGTCGTGGGGACAAGAGGGAGGACTCTTGGGGACTTCTGCACTGCAATTGGACGGTCACGGACAGCAACCAGCATTTTTCCAACAAGTGGCACTTTGGTGTTTCTTGCGCCTCGCATCTATCGCAAATAGCACCACTGCGGTTTCTGGCTGTCAAGATGAGCTTTCCTTGCATCTGGGGTCCAGCACTCTGTTGAAGTGGCTCATTAGGACCTGGTTCCCTAGAAGAGCTAATAGAATTTAATATCCTGTGTATTGCATCTTTACCGAAGTCCATCGGCAGGAATGAGTCATTATCCCATTCTGGAATCACAACCGCTCTAATCGACCCTATACGGTATCCAAATGTTTGTTCAAAATGCGAGACCCACTCAGACACTCCATTTATTTGGAGTAATGACTGAGGAGCCTCACTATTATCAACTATTTGCCAAAAGGCAGTTGCATTCTTATCCCTTTAGCAAAGTAGCATAGCTTCTCCATCTCTCTGTAGTCTATTTGCCTTAGTTTGTCTGAGCCAATTGCGGTGCGCCTGATGGGTTTTTCTAATTAATTCATATATTTCAATCTGGGAGCCCTTTCCATGTTTTTTTAACTGGGTTCCCTGCGGCTCAGATCTCTTTTCCTTGTAGCCACCTCATTATTGTACACATGCTTCTCCAGCATTGGATCTTTCATGGATTCACATGCTTAGAATATTCCCCGTCGTCAGGCTGGGAATCCTCGGTAAGTTATATAGGCATTTTCCATAGGAAAAAAATTCTGACACTTTTGTGTCCTATCTACGTCGTTTTGGGCCGCACACGCCGACGCCACTAGGACGTAGGGGTATATATAGCTCCGCCCCCGCGGTTCCCTCAGATTTCAACCGTCTTCCAAAGTGGTGGGATTACCTCGCGTATCTGCTATTTGGTTAGGTTGTTCTTTCTACTTCTGCGACTGTTTGTTCTTCTCAAGAGAATGTCTGGAAAGGCGTTGTTTCGTCTGTGTGCTACGTGCGGCCTTAAGGTGTACGAAGGGGATGGTCATATGGACTGCATTTATTGCCTTCATCCTCACCACACGGCGGACACTTGTGAAATCTGTCAGGGTTTCTCCCAGAAAACCCTCAAAGATCGAAAAAGACGCCTGGTCGATTGGCTCAATAACGGAGCGGGTGCGTACCCGGCATCGGAGGTGGGCTCCACGGCCTCAAAAAGTAAATCGGAACCCCCGACGAAGAAGGCACGTGCTGCTGAAAAACGAACCTCGGAGTCGGCCGAAAAACGACCCTCGGAGAAACGTTCGCAGAAACATTCGAAGGCCTCCTCCTCTTCACACAAGGCGCTGTCTTCTTCCTCCTCATCTAAAAAGGAGAGAAAAAAACCATCTAAATCCTCCTCAGGAGACCGTCATAAGTCTACCTTGAGTCGAGAAGCCGCGACCAGCAAGTCGGCCCCAAAAGTGGCGGGAACACCTCAAGGCCTTGCGCCACTGGCTTCGCCGACGACCCGCTCGTCGACACCTGCGTCGTCTGCGGCTCCTCCCACATGTCAGACTGCGGTAGGAAACATATCGTCGACTGTGGTCCCGTCGATGGGATGACAACCAGAGGTTTTCGATCCCGTCCCGCCGGAGGCCCTACTTCAACCAGAGGCGACTTTCTCCATCTCGTCGGCCAACGAGGAACGAGACACGATCGCGCGCCCAACTCATCTGGGTCTGCAGCCGACCAGCACGATGTCGCTCTTGGGTGTGGGTTCCATCCCTACTACCTCGTCATTACTGAACCCCCAGGCGGTTCTGTCCTTGGGGGTGCTAAATACGCTACAGAAACTATTACAGCGTTTGGACACACAAATACCCCAGCCTGGGGCCCCGACACGGATACAGTCTACGCCATTCGTCGACGAGCCGGGCCCGGCTCCTCGCTCGGCGACCAGGATTGCGGCCGCTTCCCACGCGCCGGAAGATTTTCCTACCCTGCAAGAAGAAGGAGAACTACAGGACTCTGACCGTGAGGGATCCGGTTCAGACATCTCCCTATCCCCCTCAAGGGACCCAACTTGGGACTCTGAAGCGGAGATGGAAGCTCCGAGAAGCCCGGGACAGCCATCGCCACCTGACGACGTGGGTGCATTCCATGCCATGATGAGTAAGGCGTGTTCGGAGTTTGGCCTAGTCCCTGAAGAGGAGAAAAAGGATTGTTTTCTTTTTGATCATATGGGCAAGAGAAGGAAATCCATATTCGCCATCCCGATTTTGGATCATGTCTGGCAAGAGGGCCTGAAGGCCATGCGGCACCCGTTCTCTGAACCGGCAGTGAAAGGTTGTTTGGAGAAGAAGTTCAAGGCTCCAGAATCGACTCCCAAGTGCCTGACGTCTCAACCTTCGCCGGAGTCGGCGGTATCGGCAAGGGCGGCGAGAAAGGCCAGGTCTCAACATAAATGCACAACCCCTCCAGACAACGAGGCCAGGAGACAGGACGCTTTCGGCAAGAAGGTGCTGTCCGTCGGCGCGACTACAGTTAAAGCAGCCAACTCCTTGGCGATTATGTCTAGGTATGACAGGGAAATGTGGCACCGGCTGGCTCCTATCTTGGAGCATTTGCCCGAGGAACATAGAAAGTCCGCAATGTTGCTAGTGCGGGAAGGAGAGGAGGCCTCCAACCATGCTATAAACATTGCCGTCGACCTAGCCGAGTCCGGTTTTAAGCAAATCAATAACGGCGTAGTTCTGCGTAGACAAGCCTGGCTCAAGTGCACTATGTTCAGACCGGAGGTGCAATATAAAGTCTTGGATATGCCGTGTGAAGGGGAGCAACTGTTCGGTGAAAAAGTTGATGAGGCCTTGAAGGGCATGAAAGAGGATACTGACACGGCACGGTCACTCGGAGCCCTCCAGAGTGGTAGGAATTTTCGTTCCTTTCGTCCTTTCAGAGGGGCCTCTGGTAACTCCCGGTTTGGGTCATCTAGAGACCGAGGTTTCAGCAGACCCTCCTACTCGTCCCAAGGCTACAGGCATGCGGCCCAATCTTCTCGTAGAGGCAGAGATTACCAAACCTCCAGACGGCGGGGTGCCTACCCTTCGTCGACGAAAGATAAACAAACCAAGAACCAACAATGACATGCTTCAGGGCGTCCTGGGGAGTCGAGTGTCAAGTCGCATCGACGAGTGGGAGCGCATAACAGACCGATGGGTTTTGGACACGATTCATCTGGGCCACTCTCTCCAGTTCAAGGGCAAGCCACCACACATTCCACCGGTGTTCTCGGCCCAGCCCCACATTCAAATACTACTACAGGAGGTGGCGCTTATGCTGCAGAAAGGGGCTATACAACTGGTCCCGGTGGCAGAGAAAGGACAGGGAGTGTACTCCCGGTACTTTGTCGTCAAGGAACCAATTGGAAAATGGCGTCCCATTCTGGATCTTAGAGCGCTCAACAAACTGCTCAAGAATTTAAAATTCAAAATGCTGACGCTTCAGGAGGTGATCCGATCGATACAACCCGGAGATTATTTGTCGTCGCTAGACCTTCAGGACGCATACTTCCATATCCCGATGCGTCGACGGCACAAAAGATTTCTGCGGTTCGTCGTCGTACGAACCCACTATCAGTTCAAGGTCCTCCTGTTCAGCCTAAAATCGTCCCCCAGGACGTTCACCAAATGTCTGGCTCCAATAGCAGCCTGGTTAAGAAAGGAAGGTCATCATGTGTACCCTTATTTGGACGATTGGCTAGTGAAGGGACTGTCTCCAGAAAGGGCACAAGAAAGCCTAGATGCCACCCTGTCCCTCCTGCAACGTTTGGGCTTCGTAGTGAACTTCGACAAGTCCTCGCTAAAGCCTTCAAGGACCTTGGTCTTTTTGGGGGCAGAGTTCCACACACAGTCGGGACTGGTGAAGCCATCCCTCGAAAGGATTCACAGACTGCAACAAAAGGCATCGGAATGGGAGGTCGACACCAGAGTGTCAGTACGAAGGTACATGTCCCTGCTGGGGACCATGTCGTCCTGCATATCCTTGATAGACAACTGTCGCCTCTTCATGAGGCTTCTTCAGGAATTTTTGGCGGATCGATGGGCACAGAGTCGAGGACGCTGGTCGGACAAGTTGACCATCAACGGCCAGCTCGTGCAGGCGCTTCAATGGTGGAGAATCCCCATACACCTAACGAAGGGAATGCCCTTACTGGAGCCTGCGTTCCAGAAGACAGTGGTTACGGATGCTTCTCTAACTGGATGGGGAGCTCATCTGGACTCCTTACAGGTTCAGGGTCGTTGGTCATCGGAAGAGACCTCCCTCCACATCAACCTGCTAGAGTTGAGGGCGGTGCGTTGGGCCCTAAAATCCTTTCTGCCACAGATAAAGGGCTCAGTGGTGAGAATCATGACAGACAACACGACAACCATGTTTTATCTACGAAGCAGGTAGGAACTCGCTCCAGGAGCCTGTCGATGGAAGCCCAGGAGATCTGGCATTGGGCCCTACAACACGACATACATCTGTTGGCGTTCCACTTACCAGGAGTAAAAAATGTGCAAGCAGACGCTCTCAGCAGAGAGATGAATTGTCTACACGAATGGGAACTGAACGATCAGCAACTGCACTGTGTCTTCGCGGAATGGGGTCATCCGGCCCTCGATCTCTTTGCGACGAGAGACCACAAGAAATGCTCCCAATACGCGAGCAGGTGGCCACAACAGGACTCGCTAGGGGATGCGTTCTCCTTCCCGTGGACGGGCAAGTTTCTGTATGCCTTCCCCCCGATTCCCTCTCATCCGTCGGACTCTGCAATGGATCCACAGATATCCTTGTCGGGTGATCCTGGTGGCCCCTTATTGGGCCAGACAAGTGTGGTTCTCCGATCTACTTCACCTCTCAGCGGCAGAAACAATGAGGTTCCAGAAGATCCCCAACCTTCTGTCTCAGGAGAAAGGGACCGTTTGGCATCACGACCTGGACAACCTCAGTCTGTCGGCCTGGCTCCTGATTTCGCCGAGTTTGGCGTGTTAGCGATTCCAGCGGATTGCCGTCGTATTTTGCAAGCCGCAAGGGAACCTTCCACGAACACTTCATACACATACAAATGGAAAAGGTTCTGCATATGGTGCGCAGGTCAACCAGGTCTGGTCCCGCGGGCGATCACACCGGGACAACTCCTATCATACTTGTTGCTCCTCCTAAATAACGGGTTATCTGTTTCATCCATAAAGGTGCATCTAGCTGCCATCTCGAGATTTACTCGGAAGAGACATTCCACTCCACTGTTCAGTGACCGCTTAGTTAAACACTTCCTTAAAGGGTTGTTTCGAACCTTTACTCCCAAGAAGAAGTTTCCTCCGATATGGAGTCTGAACCTGGTCCTGGCAGCCCTGATGAAAACCCCCTTTTGAACCAATGTCATCGACATCATTAAAATGTTTGTCTTGGAAATTGGCTTTCCTGGTGCCCATTACTTCTGCTCGTCGCCTGTCAGAAATACAAGCTCTAGTGATCGACCCTCCGTATTTGAGGTTTTTCAGTAATAAAGTCGTGCTGGCCACTAACCCGCATTTCATACCTAAAGTACCTTCCATGTTCCATAAACACGCTGCTATAGTGTTGCCTACATTCTTTCCAACACCGTCTTCAGTGGCAGAGAAGACTCTCCATACATTGGACGTGAAAAGGGCTTTGAAATTTTATCTCCATCGCACTCAAAGCTTCAGAGACACGAGACAACTCTTCGTAGTTTATGGTCCTGCGGCTAGGGGTAAAGCGATTTCAAAACAAGGACTACAAGGACTATCCAGATGGGTGTCTTCGGCCATTTGTTATTGTCATTCCAAGGCCGGAAAGCCGCTAGAAAAGCGTCCAAGGGCCCATTCGACGAGATCTACATCATCGTTGACGGCTTTGTGGTCCGGAATTCCGCTGGGGGATATCTGCCAGGCGGCTTCCTGGTCGGTACCACATACGTTTACCCGACATTACTGTTTCGCACAGCAACAGATGGGGCGGGCAGTACTACGTCACCCGTTCCAATAAGGTAAGCCCCAAGTGGGGTTGCATCCTTCGGCAACTATGCTTTAAAGTGTCGTGTCTTTAACAGTTAACACGCTATAATGTAATGTGTTGCCATAGTAAGTGGGCACTGTGCTTGTTGTGATGTTGGTTTGCATACACGCCTCCAATGTTGGGGGATACTGCTATAAAATCTATTTTAAGCATGTGAATCCAAGAAAGATCCAATGCTGGAGAAGGGAATAGTTTCTTACCTGTAACTCCATTTCTCCAGCATTGTTATCTTTCATGGATTCACATGCGCCCGCCAGCCTCCCCTGAGCATGCAAACCAGAGATCCCCCCCATACTACTTTGGGGGCTGAAATGTGGGAACCGCGGGGGCAGAGCTATATATACCCCTACGTCCTAGTGGCGCCGGCGTGTGCCGCCATAACGACGTAGATAGGACACAAAAGTGTCCGAATTTTTTCCTATGGAAAATGTCTATATAACTTACCGAGGATTCCCAGCCTGACGGGGAATATTCTAAGCATGTGAATCCATGAAAGATACCAATGCTGGAGAAATGGAGTTACAGGTAAGAAACTATTCCCTTATGATCCATCCACCTTAGGAGCAGTCCCTCCTCCCTGAGACTACTCCACTCGCTTTGAAGAGATAGCCTAGAAAATTGGCAAATTCGTTAGGTATGAGGGTTTTATACTTCCAGGATTGGTCTGCTGAATTCAGGTAGGCGGCAAGAGTGGAGTTCAACCTTATCACTTTATCAGAGTTCCAACGAACTTGAGCACCTGATCCCGTGACTGTCAGATCTGAGGCACATATTGTTCTAGGAGCCGTCTCTACAGGTTTCGCTTATGTGTTACGTGAGAGGTTAAAGTCGGCTACCATGATGGCATGGTCACTAAACGGGGTGACGTTGGCAGTACATTTTGTTCAAAAGGATCATAACCCATCGTCCACAAATATGTAGTCAAGTGTTGAGCTTAAAACTCTGTTGGTCGATGTGGGACGAGGAGGAGCTTTATAACAGAAAGCTTCATTCAAGGACCGAAGCCCCATGTCTCCCATGGTTGAGAGCTCCCTTCCACCATCCTTCCTCTTGGGGGTGGTCATAGCTATCATGCCTCTTACCTCCAACCTGTTATCAGAATGTGTGCAATCACCAATATGTGACTGCTTGAATGTACATTACACTGTAGTTGAATTTGGGTCGTTATTACAGTGAGAAATGTTACCAAGTCACCAATGCCTGTAAACGTTCACCACCAGCAAGTCCAGTGGAGTGACTTTTCCCAACCTAATGTGGGTGGCTAGTGCTCCTCTGGTGATGTTGAAGGTGTCGTCCACTGAGAACTCTACTGAGGAATGAGTGAGAGTTAATAATCCCACCGAGGGGCGACCCACTGGACCTTGTGTAGCCGCTCGCCGACAGGAGCACTATCCACTAGGGACCCCTGGAGAGGTGTGGCCTGAATATTGGGCTGAAGAAAAGAAAACTCCAATTACCTTATTGTGATGTTTCTTGTCCAGAGCCAACATTCCTAATGTAATCCAATGGAGACCTTAAGATTTCCCGCCAGTGTTGAACACAACTATCTCAATTTTCAGACAATATTTGACATTAATTGGAAATAGTTACACAACACAATACTTTCCGACAGAAGGAATTTTTCCTATTTAATCCAGTGATGTAATCCAAGGAACAATTCTTGTTCAAATGTATTTACAGGACTCTTATCAATTTCAGAACAATATTTCCACATGTTACATTAATGTTTATCTAAGTCAGTGCGCCTGGATCACAATACAAAACATATAAAACCCCTTATATCTGTAAGGAAGTGCATTGAGACAGATTTAGAAATGTAGACCAAGTATATCAGATCACAAAACTATTACAGTGTGGGTGTTAGACACTGGGAGGGGGAGCCAACACAACAGCATTTCGGCCATTCATCAGCTTGTGTGTGTTGCTGAGAGTTTCTAGGCCTTCATCAGGACAAGAAGAGAATTTTCGTGTTTGAGTGAAACCACAGCGTAATTCTATGACGTCAGGACTTTGGTTAAACATGGGGAAACCCCACATTCGGGACCAGCTGTGAATAAAAAATGTGTAGGGAAATACAGGCCTTCCTCATCTGATCCAAAATATTTATCAAAACATCAGTCGCCTGAGAGCTTAGTGGTCCAGGTGGCCACATCCACTAGGGATTCGGCTTATCCTTCTATTCCCCCACATAGGGAGGACGATAAAAAAAATTGATGCCTGGTCCCGAAAAAATATTTTCTTCGGGCAGCATGGCCTTAAAATCGACAAATGTGACTTGCACCCTTGCAAGATTCACATACACCCTGTGGGATTGTATGACGGCAGCAGCTGAACACATCCCTGAGGGCGAGGAGTGGGAAGGTTTCCTCGCAATTGTGAGAGATGGAAAAGAGGCCATGGGGGAATGTGGTCAATCAGGACTGGACACTGCTGACAGCATCAGCAGGTCTGTGGCGTCTAGCACCGTGCTACGCAGGTTTGCGTGGCTGAGAAAGTCGGGCTTGGCACCAGATGTGCAGGCCAGGCTGCTCAATATGCCATTTGACAGCTTGAGGTTGTTTGGCAGCAAGGCGGATGAAAGTCTAGAAAAACTACAGACCACAAAAGCGGCGGCTAAGTCACTTAGCGCATCTATAAAACAACCTCAACAACACTCCTACTCAGGCTCATCTTCCTGGAGGAGTCGTTCTTTTCGATTCTACTCCTTTTTTGGGCGAGGGAAGGGACAGGCCAGTAATAAAGGACAGCAAAGAAAATGTCCTCGTGGTGGAAGAGGAAAAACTTCTAGATCAGCCCCAGCAGCGGCAACTGTCCCCTCGGCAGCTGCTGCAGCCGCTGCAAAGCCACTCTGAGGCCTTCACCCACAAAACCCCGGTGGGAGGCAGGATCTCAGCATCTGAACGAATGACGGGACATTACTTCAGATGCTTGGGCACTGGAGACAGTAGCCCAGGGTTACTGCCTTCCTTTTCAACAAAGGCCTCTGGATCATCCACCGGGAGCCAACTCTGTCAAAATTCCAGACCCGCTCCTCGTACAGGAGATTTTAACCCTGCTAGAGAAAGGTGCAATAGAACATGTAGTTGGAGCAGAGGGGAACAAGGGTTGGTACTCCCCTTACTTTCTCATTCCAAAGAAGGAGGGATGATTGAGACCCATTTTTGACTTAGGACACTTGAACAAGTTCCTCAGGAAGGACCAGTTCAGGATGGTAACCCTTTCTCAGACCCTTCAGGCTCTCCAACTCCAAGACTGGTTGGTATCACTGAACCTTCAGGATGCTTCATTTCATGTGCTGATCCATTTCACGTCTACCCTTACCGGGACGACTGGTTAATCAGGGCGAGTTCACCCAAATGGGCCCAGGAACATCTGATCATGACCTGCCACTTCTTGCACAGACTGGGCTTTTCCCTCAATTACAAGAAGTCAAATATGATACCATTCCAAAGACTCCAATTCATCAGAGCAGTCCTGGATACCTCCTCTGGCAAAGCCTCACCTCCCGAGGAGAGAGCTCATGACATTCTGCAGATGGTAACAAAAGTTTCAGAATGCCCAGCATCTTCCGGCCTTCGACTTTCTGAGGTTGCTCGGCCTCATGGCATCCTGCATTTTTCTGGTGTCAGAGTCCAGATTGAGAATGAGATCCCTTCAATGGGCCCTGAGGACTCGGTGGTCCCAATTTTCGCGGAATATGTCAGATCTTTTGCAGGTTCCAACCAGAGTGGCTCAAGATCTGCTATGGTGGACTTCTCAGGGAGAACCTTTTTGTCAGCCATGGCCGGAGATAACGGTAGTGACGGACGCCTCACTCACGGGGTGGGGAGCCCACACCAACAATCAATCAGCGGTCGTTGGTCTCCATCGGAGTCCAAACTACACATCAACCTTTTGGAGCGGAGGGCTTTCTGCACTCTGTACAGGGAAATAATGTCCTGATAATAACGTACAATGTAGTGGCCATGTACTACCTCAACAAAAGAGGGGTTGTAGGTCCCTACCTCTGTGCAGAGAGGCAATGCACCTCTGGTTCTGAGCAATACAAGAAGGAATCTCTGTTGGCAGTTCACCTAGCCGGGGAGAAGAACACGGCGGCGGACGCTCTGAGCAGGCAGAGCACAGTCTCCCACAAGTGGGAGATAGCTCAGGAAGTCCTTCAAGAGATCTTCACCGTTTGGGGAACCCCTCAAGTGGATCTGTTCGGGACCAGTGTCAATCAGAAGTGCGATCAGTACTGCTCAAGGGAATTTCCTCCCAAGAGTAGCTCTAGGGGACGCATTCGTGGTGGACTGGGAATTTCCACTTCTGTACGCGTTTCCTCCAGTCCAGGAAAACATGGTACCCGGACCTTCTGGATATGTCCATCTGCCCCCCAATACGTCTTCCACAAAGAGAGGATCTCCTCTCGCAAAAGGAAGGTCGGGTTCTCAATCCAGAGGTCAAGACACTCAGCCTTCAAGCATGGTTTCTGAGAGGGTGAGATAGAAGGATTAGGACCTCCCAGATGACGTAATGGAGATTTTGCTTTCGGCCAGGAGGCCAGCAAGAAAGTCCTTGTACCGGTGTCGTTGGAACAAGTTCAGTAACTGGTGCAAGGACAAGAATGTGGATCCATTCCTATGTAATACTCCTATGGTGCTTTCTTTCCTTTTACACCTGGCACATTTTGGGCTCCAAGTTGGCACGATAAAGGGATACTTAGCGGCGCTATTTATTTTTAAGCGCTCCTCAAAAGAAGTGTCTTACTTCAAAATACCATTGATTATTCAGTTCCTAAAAGTGCTCACAAATGTGTACCCTCCAAACCCTTTTCAGGTACCTGTCTGGGATTTAAATTTAGTTTTCAAATTCCTCACATGTATTCCATTTGAGCCCTTACACTCTTGTCCGCTAAGGCTCCTTACTTTAAAAACAATACTTCTTGTGGCAATTGCATCAGCCCGCAGGGTGAGGCGCTCTCTTGTAAGCATATTCACGCCATTTTTCATAAGGACAAGGTTACTCTTAACGTCAAACCCTCTTTTTTGCCAAAAATAGTCTAACTTTCACCTGTCACAGAAAATCACTTTACCTTCCTTCTATCCTCCTCCTCATGCAAGTAAGGAGGAAGAAAGACTTCACAGACTGGACCGTAAAAGGGCTCTCTGTTTCTATATCACCAGATTGACTAAATTTAGGCAAAGTGATCAACTTTTTGTTCGACATACTAGACACAAATTAGGACTAGCAGTAACAAAACAGACATTGTCCAGACGGATATTTCTAGCAATTACTGAATGCTACAGATTAGCGGGAAAAGATCCTCCAGATGGGCTTAGGGCTCATTCAACCATGGGCATGGCAACTTCAACGGTCCTTCAGAGGGGTGTCCCGGTGCAAGACATTTGTGCAGCGGCCACCTGGTCCTCTATGTACAGCTTTGTGAAACACTATTCTCTAGATTCAACATCACAAGGAGGCCTTTTTGCCAAAGCCATCCTTCATACAATCCATGATTAAAATTGACTAGTACTCCCACCTCCATTTTCACCAGTGGATCTCTTAATATGAAGGGGTTCAACCGCCACGGTATCCGCCTCTTCGGTGCCACAATCAGAGGTACCAGATTTAGAACAAACAGAGCATGATCCAAAAGGAATCTTGTTCCAATTTCTATGTCCGTCACCTGGGGTATAAGTGTGTCAGAGACCAGGATCATGTCTATGTGGGAGAATCCCATTTGATCCGCCGAGCAATGTGTGCATGCCCTTGTTTGAGGTTGAAAGAATCGGCAAGTCTCAATAAGATGTAGTTCTCTAAGAAATTGCGCCAATGCCTGCTTGTGTCTGCCATCTGCTTATGTTGGGGGGGTCGTGTCTTATCCATATGTGGGTCCATCACACAGTTAAATTCCCCCCTTCTAGTACGTTTCCCACACACCACCCTGAGATTTTCCACCACACTTTGGTCAGGAAATGTTTGTGTTGTTCATTAGGGCCGTAGATTCCCTCCAGCATCACCACTTGACCCCTTAATATACCCCCTAACACCAGGTATCTACCCCTTTGAGTCTTTGCATACAAAGTGTGTGATGAATACCGCCTCTTTCGTGATTATAATCCCTTTTTTTTAGCACCACTGGAGGCGAAGAATTGTTTTGGGAAGAGTTTGTTTTTGAGGCATGCTTCATCTTTCTGTAATGAATGTGTTTCCTGTGGCCAGGCTACCGTGGTGTCCAACTCTATCAAGCGCCTCAGGATGGAGTGCCTTTTAACCATGGAATTTAGACCTTGAACATTAAGGGATACCATTTGTAGATCAGTCGTCATTCTATCCCTGTTCGATTCCCTCCTATGACCTCTCTCCTTGCCCTTCTCCTTTGAGTGCCTGCTTGTAATTCTTGTACCATCCTTCCCTTCCTCCTTCCCAACCCCACCATGTCAATTTAGTCCCCCCCCCTGCCAACTATCACATACCCATCGGATGATGAACAAGTGGTTATTTCCACCACCCAGGACAATGAGGGCTTATCTGAACCCGCAATCCCATTCCCCCCCCATTCTTATTCTTATAACTTTTAAGTGTCTGTGTCATGCCCCCTCCTTTATAGAGCCGCTCGTCACCTTCGCCCATCTCTTACCAGAGATTTCTGGCTCCTCTTCAGGGTTATTTCCCAAGGTGGCTCCCCCCATCGGCAGTTTTGTGTCTGTTTCTCCCTTTTGGCTGAGTCCGGGCCGATTTCCAACGTTCCTTTTCTCCCTACTGACTGGGTAGCCTCTTTATCCTCCTGGCTTTCATTCGGTTCCAGGGGCCGCCCTTCTTCCCACTCTTCAATCACTGCAGACATTTCTTCTTCCTTGGAGATCGGGGAACTGTTGTCCCCGCCACTCGAAGCACGGGGCGCATGGAAAAGTCCAGTGGTATCTGATTTTGTTTGTGCCGAGCCAGCTAGTTACAACGCTAGTTTGACAAGCGTTGACAGTGTGCCAAGTCCTGAAAGAGAACTAGTGGGCTGTCTCTAAACTTCACTGGTTCCTGCTTACGTGCCTCCATTATTTCTTCCTTCACTTGATACAAGTGCACTCTGGTCAAAACCTCTGATGGGAGGTTACTGCTCATTTGAAATGAGTACACTCGATGGGTACGATCCAACACTATTTCTCGTTCAATCTCTGCATTTAGAATGGACTGGAACAGGCTTTGCACGTATTCCGTTAGTTCCCCGTACGATACTGCTTTAGGAAACCCTCTAATTCTTATGTTGTTCCACCTTGATCTGTTCTCTTTGTCCTCCTGTTGATCCAGGATGGCATGCATCTGCCGCTCCATGTCATCCATGATTCTCCTCTTACTGATGAGCGGACGGTGGCAAGTGGATTTGGGTGCTAGTTTGCTGTTTGGCACGCTTATGAGCGCCTTGATGTCCCCTGATTGCAGGCCCTTATGTTTCATTGGCTGTTTAGATGCCATGCTGCAATGTTGGGTGTGTCCTTACCTTGTCCCTTCGTGCCTGGATCTTCTGTGAAGGTATGCCAGGAGAGGAGGGGCCCCCTCAGCAATCGCCACGTCTTCGACTCCACTAATGCGCCCTTTATTCCGGCCAGATGGTCTTGCTGCCTCTCGCCTGCTATATTGAGGGGAGGATGTTCACTCTAGCTACCCTGGAGGGGTTGCCTGGTTCTAGGCTAATGCCACTGCTGAGTGCCTACTCTCCACCATAGCGGCCTCCTCAACTAGCTACTCCAACCATGCGATGCCTGCCATACTTTGTCCTCTGATGATTTGGAAGTCCTTTCCCCTTGTTTTCCTGCTTCATTGGAAGAAAGGCCCACTCCCATGAACGCAGCACATTCCTGTTTCACCCCCAGGGGCCTGGGTACTTCCCCCTTCTGTCTGCTCTCTCTTGCTTTCCCAACGTGCTTGGGGCTTCTTACCCCCAGCCCAGTTATTGCTGCCACACTGGTGCTTGCTCCCCTCTTCCTCCTCTTCCTCGTTTGCACTCTCTCCCCTTTATTCCTCTGGCGAGTAGCTTTGTCACCGAGGGTTCCCCGCTGCCCTGTCCACCACCTCATGCTCTTCCACGAACCGGTCCCCACTCCGTGCCATCTGCCATCTTCCTTGATTCACTTGCCGCGGCGGAGCTCCGCTGCGGTACTCCTTCCCTGTGCCCCCTACCTCTTGCCTCTGTTCCGGTTTCTCGCTCCCTGCTACACTGCGCGGAGCAGGGAACCGCCACTCCTCTGACCAGGCTCACACACCACCGGCGCCTTATTGGTAGCTGAGGACCGCACACCTTCTCTGCACCCTCAGATGCGCCTCTCATTTTGTCCCTCCTTCTCCAGCCACAGGATTTGGCGCGCCTCGTCTGCTCTGTCCTTCTCCCGTTTGCAGTCTAACTCAGCCAGCTGCTGCCCCTATGCTTGGGGGATGATCGCGTTCTATTTCGGGGGTTTTGCTCACAAAGGGGTTTAACTGCGGATGGGATCCGAGATCAGGAGCTCAACGGAGCCGCATCTGCTGGCATCTCCGGCTAGCCACGCCCCTAAAACCTACATTTTAATGGACTAGTAAGACATTGTACCTCACTGTGATTTAAATCTTAATAATTGATTTTATATTAGAAGTATTGTCTTGACCAGTAACAGTACTGCACTACAAGGAACATATTATCTTTTATTGCATATACAACTTTGTTAAGAGAATATTGTTTGAAAGCAAAGCTTATTTCAATACATTATGAGCATTACTAACAGGCAAATTAACCATGCTTCACCTTTATTTACATTTTAAGGCAATGCTTTTTAAAAAAAAAAAGTTTAACATCTCTTTATTAACTTAGGACTAGGGGGTGTTTATCTGCACAGCTCGGGGTACTGAGGACAATACGGAGAGTACTCAACGCGGCAGAAGTGGAGATAAAGCGGGGGGGTGGAGAGGCTGGGTTCATCAGTCTTTGGCCGAACTGAACGAAGGGCTAGATAGGTTTAGGGCGCTAGCAGAGAGGGAGGTGCAGTACTAAACGCTTCCCAGAGCGTTCCCTTGCTCCGTACCGAACCAACGTTTTCCTGGAAGTAATGCTTAAGCACTCTGTGTACATCACTTTTGAAGGCGATGTCTTGCAAAGCTGCTGGTTTAAACCTCCACCTAGGCCGAGGCAACGGAGACCGGGGAATGATCGGACAGAGTCCTGGGTAGCATCTCACACCTTACTGTGCAGTGAATGACATGGGGGCATCCCAATACATAATCTATCCTGGTTGACGTGTTATATACTGTACAGTGGTGTGAAAAACCCGCCAATCCCAGATGCAGCACCCTCCACACATCCCCCAGCGTACCACCGCATCCACCGCCTTTGCGCGCCTCTTTCTCTCCCCAGTAGAATCCAGCTCCTGGTCCAAGATGACGTTCAAATCCCCCGCCCACAAGATATACGTATCATGATATTTCAAGCATTTTTCCAGAAGACCCTCAAAGAAGCTTGGATCGTCCACATTGGGACCATCAATATTGACCAGCTTTAAGATTGATTGACCCAGACACCCCGAGACGATAACATACCTTCCGGCCGGATCTATCTCAGTTACCATGACCCTGAATCGCAACGATTTATGATTCAATGTCATTACGAGCCCAGCCGAATATTGAGAATATGTGGTACAAAATTTGCATTTACCCCACCTGTTAGGGAGAATTCTCTTAAAAGGCTAATTTCCCTTACCTATAGAGTCCCCCCAGCAGCTTTGCTGGATTTGAAGGATTTGTTTTTTTCTCCTGCTAAGAGTGAGACTCCTTTTCCCACTCTTAGACATATTGCTGATGTGTGTTTTAGGGTATTTTTTGTACTTATGGTCTATGGGGTTTTTCTCACCCTGATAGGTATCATTTTATTCCTGTGTGTTACACAGCACCCTCAGTGTAGTAACACGGGGGCGTCATAGTGACCTCCAAACATAGACTCCATACCCTGGGACTGACTACTGTCTCCCAGGGCATGTAAAGTTACCATTGACTTTACTAGTCAAATCTATTGAACAGAGCCAGTACAAACCATCTTATATAGAGGTACTGGAGGGGTTAATAATGTATCCCCTGTGTCTGTTTTGTAGGGGACAATGCTTTGTCCCCCTTTTATCAGAGTATGGCTGGTGGCAGTGGTTCTACCACTTTTTGTTTAACCGCAAATAGTTTTCTATAGGATTTTCCCATTGTTCGAGGCTATTTTTTTAAATAGTAGCATCAAACATGTTGCTGGTTTATTTAATTATTATTTATTCTCCGGTTGGGTATTTTTGCCATATCTCTGTTAAAACCCCTTTCTCGTGTCTTCCTCTGTAATCCTAAACCAGGTCGGGGATCCTTTGTTCGTCCTTTTGGCGGTCTTCTGCACAGAAGCCCTCCTCTTGGCGCCGCTGAGTCTGGGGTAGACAAGATGTGTGGGAGGGGGAAATAGGCACCCTGGACAGGGTTGCCTAAGTAACCCAAGTCGCACTCTGCCCTGATAGGCTGGGGGTAATCCCACCAGGATAACCACCCAGCTGTGTGAGTGACAGCTAGGCTGTATGAATGGGGGTTTTTCTGCATAAAAGCAGGGCTCTGCGGACTGGGAGGACAAGACGTCGCCACTGGACCTAAGAAACCCAAAGAGGAGAGAAGCTAAAGACATCTGCAACGACTGAACCACTGGTGAAGCCCTGCTGCAGATCCTCACCACTTTTATCCAACGACCGAGAAGATCTTCACCTGCAAGAGTTTTCTTCCCTTGAGCTGGTGGGGCCAACCACTTCGCCAATCGCCTTCCAGGTCCTGCCTTGGTCGAATCGCCAGTGCCAAGCATTCGCAGACCAAATAGCCAGGCACCTGTCCACCACGACCGCGATTTAAAGGAGCGTACCTTTTATTCCGTTTTGGCATCACCGCGGCTGGCTTCATCCCTGGGCAGTGCAGTGACTCGAACCTTCCTCGACAACGAGAGCCTCTCTTCCTCTGCTGGATCTCCCGAACTGCAGGAACTGCCAGGAACTAACACCACCTCAGGAGCTTCTTCCACTTTTAAGGTACATTGTTCCACCAGGCCTCCCGTTTCGCTGGGTACTGCTAACAGTGTTTTAAATCCTTTACTTACCTTCTTGGCTGGCCGCCCCTATCGTCTAACATAGTCTTTTTACCTTCTCCAACTGCCTTTTAAATCGTTAAAGACTTGTCTGCAGCTCCTAGAACCGTTTGATCCTGGGCACTTTGTCTTGTACCACTGACTCTGACACAGGCCTATTGACTTTGGCTATTTCAGTTACAAGATTGCTTTTCATCAAGAAATGTGTTGGTGCACCTAAAACTCTTATAACCACCTTTCCTTCCCCTTTATATATTGTTGAAGTGCCATTTTGCTCGGTTTTCATCTAAGTATTGCTTATGCTGAAGTACTGCCTTGCTTAACTTGTTCACAATCCAATTGGGAAGTGTTGCTGGTGTGTTTAAGAGTCTAACCCTGTATAACTTGACCTTTCCCTCCCTCTGAAGGAATTGTTAGTGTTAGAGTGCCATTTCTGCTGGTTTACACTGTGCCGTTATACTCAGTTGTGTGAGTTGTGTATACTTTTCTTGACTGTTTTAACTTGCTTTTATAATAGTTGACGTGTGTGTTGAATTGAGAGTGTGTAAAATAAATGTATATTCTTTTTGATACAAATCTTTGGTCAGTGTTTCCTTGTTCCATAGCACTGTAGCCCTATTGTGTAAACCCTGAATACTGCTCATCTCCCTCTTGAGATAAGTCTGGCTGCTCAGCCACAGCTACCAACTAAATCTGTGTTGTACAGACTGATACCAAAGGGGATTTATTGCATATACCTGTAGTCTTAATCTTCTGTAGTGCTCCCTAAGGGAACTGCATAGGATTCTGCCTAACGCCACCCGCGGGCAACCCATTCATTCCCCTGTACCTTGAGGTGTGTTTCCTGCAACAAAACGATCTTAGCGCCATACCTCTCACAATACTGCATAACCTTTCTTGCTTTGCGCGGGTCGTTCAGTCCCCGCATGTTCCAACTCAACACCTTATAGACCATGGCTCAAGCCAGTGCAGCTACAGGCGACGTTATACCTTGCCCAGGTGGCTCTGCCCAGTCATTCACCATGGTCCTTCCGATGCGATGTGAACCCTTTTCATGAACCCCTCCCCTGCCACACACTGCCCACCCCCAACTTGCAGATCAAACCATCCCGCACAAACAATAGCATTGGCCACTGCCCGGGGGTGCCGGACACCACTTTCCAAGCGGCCATCCACGCTTTAACAGCAGAGGAGGATCAACCAGAAAAGAAAAACAAAATGAAATAATAGCATTCATGCATGCCATTTGACTGACTAGGTACATAACTCGCTATATTCCAGCTTCACCCTCCAGAGCGGGAGTTCCGATTAAACTCGCTTCTTCTTGATCTCCTTTCCATGACATAGATACGCCTGGTTGCATATCTCTTCAAGCGCAGCCTGACGGGCCTTCTCCTGGTCCCTTATCGTCCCGAAGCGGTAGAGTCTCGATAAATTCATGTGCAGCCAGCACATCCGTAAAGAAATACGCTCTCTGATTGTGCTGCACCCTGAGTTTGGATGGGTACTGCATGGAATACTGCAAACCCTTCTCACGCAAACCTCCTCTTCACTGCCGCAAACGACATACAGGCCTTCTGGACCGCCGGGGTAAAGTCAAGATAGAAGGATACTCTGCTGTTCTCATACGTTAGGTCCCCCAACTCCGTTGCCCGTTTTAGTATGGCGTCCCGGTCGCGGTAATTGAGTACCTTAGCAATAACCGGCCCTGGGTTTTGACCTGGCCTTGGAACCACCTGCGTTACCCTGTGTGCCCTCTCTACTAAAAATTACAAAGACAAGTCAGGCCCCTGCAGAACATCCTTGATAAAAGTCTCCATGAACACCTCCAGGTTCCGCTGGGGGACAGTTTCCGGTATTCCAACCGCCCCTACATTATTCCTGTGCAATCTCGCTTCAAGGTCCTCATTTTTACCTCTTATGGCCTTCACCTCTCTTCTCAGTTCTTGCACCGCCTGGGCCCTCTCATTGCTAGTATCTTCTAGTGTCCCCATCCTGGTCTCCACCTCCGAGGTTCTACTGCTTTCCTTATCGATCCTTTCTTGCATCCTGTCCACCTTATAAGTCAGACCATCCAGCTTGGAGTTAATAGCAGTGAACCCGGACCGCACCTCAGCCAGGATCATACTCAGAGGAGGGGGGGTTCCTCAATGGGGCCCTTTGATGTCTCTGCGAGGTGCTCTGCTTGCGCCATAGTGACTGAAATTGTCCCCAGCTCAGGTGCTTCCTGGTCCCTCCGAGGCCCCTCCCTATGCATGAACGGCAAACGAGTTTGCTTCTTGCCACCCATCTCCAGCAATATCCTCTCAGTTGCCGGCCGCCATGCACCCTTCCAGGTCCCGTGCCCTCCAACCTGCCCCTTCCTTGAGCTTCGACCAGGCTCCCGACCCCCACTTCAGCCACGTTGGCTCAGAGTCCAATCAGCCCCGCACACTGCTTCCAGCCCCTCCGTATTTAGCGCATCGAGCGCCTGCCTACCGCTCAGCCTACAAAGTCTTCCAGGTCCCTACCATCCACCAGCCGACTAACCCACCCCCTTCTTCCCCCCCCCCTAGTCTGCGACCTCTCAGGCCTGCTTTCCTGGGCTGCGGCCCCTCGCTCCCTACAGCACACAAAACAGTTTCTGCCCTGGCAACGTACCACCTAATGTAGCCAGCCGCAATGCCCCAAGGCTTCCTGTGTCCACCTAAGCCTGCTGCCTCCTAGGTGCTGCACTGCCGGTGTCTGCAGATTGCTCCCCCAAACACAAGAAGCTTCTAAGCCTCAGAGGGGGCCTATGCACCGCTCCAGTAATAGGCAGTTTAGAGCCAGCAAGCCCTCCACTAATAGCGTCCAACTGACCTCTTCAGGCACCTCAGCCACCGCCGTCACCAGCACCCGAGGCCTCCACACTCCGCCTCCTCTCCAGCCCGAGACCTCCCGGCTCCTCACCCCTTCATCGCCGACTTCGGGCACCACTTCTCCGCCCCCTCCAAGGCTCACAGCCGGTCACCCTCCAATCCAGACGGTGGGGGGAGGGGACACCCGCCAAGACAGAACATGCAGGAGTTCCACTCACACTCCCCCACCCCGCCGGCTGTCCGCGCCGGCCTGCTGACCACGGCCTCCTCCTCTTCCATCAGCCGCACTGTCCCTCCGTCTCAGCTGGGCCGGCCGCGCACGACACTCAGGCCTAAGCAGGGCCGAGCTGCGCTGCCTGACCCATACTCCCAGCTGGGCTTCCACTACTCCGCCACCACATCGGTCGCTCCGGCTCCGGCCACTGCCACCTCGGCCCCAGAGCACCGCCGAGCTGGTTTTCCGCGCGCCCGATCCTTCTTGGGGCCCTCAGCTGGACACCCTCTGCGGCAAAGGGTGCTCCACCTCCCCGCCCTAGCGGGGGGGGGGATCTGCCCGCCCCGGGCTCCGCACACTTTTCTGCCAGTCCCTGGGCTGTCTACGCTCGGCTGCTGGTTGTCGCCTCCACGCCTTGCCTCCTCGCCTGCTGCTGTGCGGTCCCTCAAACACCGCTGGTCTGGCGGCGAACGAGCACTCGAGCCAAAGCAAAGCCGAGCCGCGCCGCCTGATCCCGTCCTTCCACCGTGCCACCACTCCACGGCCGCCTCCACGGTTCCACAGGCCTCTTCCACTCCTGCCCAACAACAGTCACGCCAGATGTCCAAACTGCACAAGTCGCTGCCCCGAGTCTCCCGCAGTTCTTTACGCAAGTCTGCTGGAGTTTTGAGATCCGGAGGGTCGGATTACGTCCTCCTCTGCCATCAGGATGTAGAGAGCTCACACAGACCCCGCCGTCTTGGTCGTGGGCTCTCTAGCGCCTCCCAAGGCAATGCTTAAAACTAAAGTAAATCTAATTGTCCACACATACTATAGATTGTTTGATGAAGTAGAGAATGATTATTTTTTGCAGATACAAATAACTTTTACATAACCTATTTCTTATAAGTTGTTTTAAAAAATGAGTTAATATTTAGTATTTTTATATGGTACTATATGGCAGATCATTTGCATTCTTCATTGGTTATATCACTGGGTCATGTTTTTCTCTCATAGTGACTATCCTTCATTCCCTCCTTTTCTTTGTGCCCCATTTATTCACTAATATTGAAACACTCTTACTTTTATGAAATTATTGTGTCATGTCCTCTTATGAAAAAGTAATAAAATGTTGAATGAAAAGACAGGTAATAGCAAACCCCTTCTCACCCATTATGCAAATTACATTCACCTTCCCTACTCCTAACCTTCAGAAATTCCCTTGCACCCTAACCTCTGCACTGCACTCTGTCTAATCCTCCCACTTCACAAAGCAAATCACATCCCTTCGAAATCACCCCTGTAAACTTTCATCTGCCCTCCAATCTTTGCTCAAACCTCCAGAGCCAATATCAAATGCCTCCTCCTTTTCTACCAATATCTTTGCACACTACTTTTGCCCTAAAATCTCTAAAATATGTGTCACTCTCACAGCCGTCTTCTCTCACTCTTCCCAACCATCTTCTTTCCACCACCTCTCATACCGACCTCTTCTATGCATTAGGTATTCTCCCCTACCTCTTCTATTGGATGAACACCCATCCTTTGCAGTGTCAATCCATCTTGCACTCCTGTCGACCCTTTTGCTACCCAAATTGTTGAAGACTTAGGGCCTCATCACGAGTTGGGAGTTAATCCAGCGGATTTCCCATTGAGCGATATTTGCGCTAATGCCAAGCCCCCCAGCGCAAAGGCCGCCAGATCACGAGTAAACGTGCACGCGCAAAGGGACATGGCGTTAATGCAAATAACGCTCGACGTAGAAATTGGCCAGGAACCCGTAAATCCAGCGCACCGTGCGCTACCGCCGTGCAATAGCGCGCGGGAAACGCGTGACCGCCAGAATGGGAAATAAAGAGGCAGCCATTTTGGAAATCACAATCCGTCGAATATCACAGCCGCTGCAAGCCATCCACCCCCGTGAAGAGTGAAAAATGTCACAGGAGCACATTAGGGGCAAGTCAGCCCTGGACAGGGTCAGGAAACCCAAATTCAGTGACCAAGAGCTGGCCGTACTTGTGGAGGAGGCAGTGACCTACCATGAAGAACTACATGGTGCACAGCAGCGCAAGACAAGCGGGCAGCGTCGGGCGCAGATCTGTCGGGAAATCAGCAGTGGGGCGCGTGCCCCGGGATGGGGAGAACTGTCGCAATAGTCTAAATGACTTGCGTGTCATCAGAGTATGTAGCATACTTTCCCAGCACAGGGGTGCAAGCATGGGTACTGGAGGAGGGCCACCACCACCCGAGCTCGCACCCTGGGAGGAGAAGATGACCGCGCTCAATGACATGGGCACCATAGAGGGAGTCGGAGGAGCGGAGGCCGGCACCACTATCCAGCAGGCTGCAGGTGAGCCTCCCCCCAAAATGCATGAACCTGTAAGGCCCACACATGCAGACCCTGATTGAATGAATGTGCATGCAATGTGCGTGAGGCACTGTAGACACCCATAAGTGACCCCTTGTACCACCGTACCGTAGCGCCCCCTTGACTCCCCTGTAGGTGCACTGCCTCAATACAAGGGCCAGGGGACAGACATCCATGACCATGGCACAGCTATGTGATGTGTGAGCGTGCATGAAAAAGCCCCCGGAAACATGGGCACGGTGCATCTCCAGCGCGCATGTGATGATGACACAAACATGTCCGTGCAGTGTCCCTTCACATTGACACATTCCACCAATCACAACATGGGGAGTGAACATAATGCAGTGCAACGCATGATTGCTCTGTCTACAATCCCACTTGAAGGCATAATACTTATCTAGGCCTCCCTGAACTCATTCCACACCCTATGCACCCCACAGGCACACAGCGATCACTACAGGACGACGATGACGGTGAAGAGCCCACTACATCACGGCGCCCGATGCAGCGCTCATCGACCAGCACCACCACCCCGCAAAGGGCCTGCCCGGAAACAATCCGACGCCGGACCCATCCCACATCACCACACCGCAGCCCAACCAGACGGCTGCAGCACCCACATGGCCGCAGGGGGTCAGCGCCTCCTTCACCCCAACCCATCATGCAGACACTGGATGTAGAGGGAGCAACCTGTGGGTCAGAGCCCGATGAGGGACAGACAGCTGCACTTCAGCCAGAACTTTTGAGCACACCCAGACGCAGTGACACAGAAGGAATGGCCACACCTCGGGGGAGCCCAGAGCCAGTAGCACAGGTAGCACACACCCCACGTGTGCATGCGTCTTGTCCGCACCAGAGCCTGACGTTGACACACCATCATATGGCACCCCAGAGGATAGGCACTCGGACCGCAGCAGCCCCATCCAAGCTGCCAACATGTCCCCATGCAGCCCCCCTCCCAGGCAGCGCACAGCTGCCAGCCTGGTCCCCGTCGCACCCGGGGTACCTTTGATCACGGGAGCTGCCGTGATGGCACATCTGGATGTAATTGAGGCCAAACAGGCAAAAGTAGAGTCCATGGCCAAAGTGCACAGCCGGCACATCAAGGCCATCAGCTGAGCCATACGGCATGCCACCAAGTACATGGCCCGAGACAATGCGCGCACCCGGAAAGTGCTGGAGGGATGCACCGCGACCCTAACAGGTTTCAGGCAAAGGGTACGGGAGTTGTGCGAGGGACTATCTGCGCATGCAGAGCAGACAAGAGAATCCAACAACCTTCTGCGCCAGCAGCTGCAGGTCACCGGGGCAATCCCATCGAACTCCACTACGCCCACGCAGGGGTCCCTGGAGCCTTCACCTAGGCGCTGTTCATTCCGCCACCTGAGATCCTGCTCACCAGAGGGGCCAGGACTTGGAAAGCGCCCACGACTATCGTAGATGGACATGGCACTGTTTTTGGGTGCCCTGAGAACATGCACCTACCTGCTCTGTTTTGGGGAGTCCACTGGGAGGGATGGGGGATTTTGTGCTGTGTTTTCACTGGGGGGAGGGGGGATTGTGTGCTGGGTGTTCATTGGGGGAGGGGGGGATTGTGTGCTGGGTGTTCACTGGGGGGAGGGGGGGTTGTGTGCTGGGTGTTCACTGGGGGAGGGGGGGGTTGTCGAAGTTAATAAATCACGTTTGAAAATCATACGAAGCATGGACATTCATGATTGTGAACAAGGGCTCTTTAATGTTGATGTGATATGTGTTACATGTACCCATCACCCTTTCTGAGACAATTGTCATTCAAGCCCTGCCTAGCCAACATCCCATCCCCTCCCCTCCCCCATCCCTGTGCGCACATGCACCAGCTTCAGGCACATCATCACTCTGCCTTCCATCCCCTGATGGCTGCACATCGGCATCGGGGGGCAGTGGCACATTCCTGCAACAGCAGCTGTTGTGCAGCATGGCACATGTTAGGACTTGTTTACAGATATTTCAAGGTGCATATGTCAATGCCCCTCTTGTACAGTATAGGCACCAATAGCGTGCCATGCCCACTCAACGCATATATGTGTAAGTCCCTACGCAATGTTGTATGCACGCTCAGCTGGAGTGTGTGGATGACTCACAGGGGTCATGATCCATGTGTGCTGGAGACCTCATGATTCACCTGCAGGTGTGGTAATCCAGGTAAGAGGACAACTTTGGTTCATTGGGTGCACAGGGCTCAGTGATCAGTGACGTCGGAAGCAGAATCACGTTTGCGTTGATAAGGTCCTGCTATCACATTGCTTTGTTGCCATGCACACTGCGTCTTGCAGGACATGCATCATCTGAGGTCGACCTGCAGCTTTGTTACAATGTATGTGTGAGTCTGCATGTGTATTGCACTCCTGTGGTACATGTGCACTACTTGTCACTTGGTCAATTCCATTGTGGTATGTGGTGTGCTAGGGGCAGCATCAGATCGATGGACTACTTATTGTAAGCGCCACACCCGTGTCTAGTTGTATCAGGTCCGTCCATTGTTGCTGAATGAGGGGACACTTGCATCTGCGTGTGCATGCAACATTTTGTTAGGCCATGTGTCATTGGCATTCCCTTTCGGTGGTGTTGCGTTTGCCAATTTGCACTGTTATGTCCACTAATCCTGGCATGTGATAAGCCGATCAGGACTCATTGTTTCAGGGATGTACATTGTCGTGGATCAGGCAACTCGTGTGTTGTGTTGTTGTGGATGTGCCTACTTTTGTGCACCATTGCAATGATTGTCTGGTGGCCAGGGTGGGATGACTAAGGTGTGAAAGGGTGGGGAACAACAGTGCGTCCAGCACCTGTCCCACCACGGCACTGAGGGTGGACTGGGCCATGGCATGCATGATGGCACCAGGGAGTTGGTAGCTGCCAGTCCCAAGGTGTTGTGGCACGGACTCAAGCTACACGAGTGGGGGCACTGTAGTGCTGATAGTCGTATGGCTGCCTATGTCTGCCTGGATTGTGTCTGGCAACTGTGTGATGGTTGCCATGTCCAGCCTATACTCTGTCAACGACTGCCCATCAGTCAGGGCCCAGGGTGTTGGCCTGACCCTGGGGATGGCTGTCCGCCTTACTGGTCTTACTCTCCTCCTCCTGCTCCTCATCCGCACCATCCCCTGTGCTCCCAGTGCCCTGGACTGGTTGGCTGGCCTCTGTGCCTCCATGCGCAGCAGGTAGTTGCTCACGTCAGGGCTCCCGGCTCCAAATGGCAGCATGGTGTGGGTCCTTTGTAGGCCTCTGATGGGCATTGGTTTCACCTGGGCACTTTTCGCTGTCTCCTGTGGTCTTTTACCTCCAGCATTTGGCTGGGGGTATTTTCGGTGGATTATCTGCCGGTTTTCTGGCGCTAATAGCGCCTACGTCGGACTCGTGATAGCTCTTTGATTGCACGATTGGGTCCCTGCGATTTTACTGCCGGCGCTATTACGACCTGCAGTACTTGCGCCGGCTGCAATGGTGCCGGCGGTATTTGTACTTGTGATCCGGCGGACCCTTAAATGCGGTGGTGATTGCGTTACCGCAGGATTTAAGGGTTACCGCCCAACTTGTGATGAGGCCCTTAGTCTAAATCACTTGATCTTATATGTATGATCTCTTTACCCTCTTTCTCTCCAATTGCCTCTTCCCTGCCTCCTTCAAACCTGCAACTGTCTTATGTCTATTGAAGAAACCCTCTGCTAATCCAAATGTTCTAGCAAACGATTGCCCAGTTTTTCTCTTTCCCTAATATTTAAAAGTCCTTGAGTGGGGGTGTTCTTTGACCCCAATACTAAGTAACTTAAGGATAATGGCCTTAGAGATCCACTTCAGTCTGGCTTCTATAGCAAACACTCCAGATACTGCACTCATTTATGTCTCTGATGCTCTCTCTAATGCTTACCACTGAAAACTCTCTTCTATACTCAAGCGCAGCTTTTGATTTGGTGGACCACAACACCCTCTGCCACCACCTGACCTCAGTGGCTCACTTCTCCCGAGAAGCAGCTAGTTAAGTTGCCTCCTTCCTCGAAAACAGAACCTCACAAGTTTTCGCTTGATTTGATTTATTGCTGTTAGGGAGAATTCTCATTCCATGGCTAATTTCCCTTACCTAGCGAGTCCCTCAGCAGCTTTGCTGGATTTAATTTTTTCCACTTGGTAAGAGTGTAAGCTTTTCCCCCACTCTTACCCATGTTTTGCCATGTGTATTTCATCTGTTTTTATGATTGTGGGCTCTGGAGTACACCACTTCAGTAGCCCCCGTCTTTTGTGTGTTACACAGCACCTTCATTGCACTGACACAGGGTTGTCTTTTAGACTTTCCACCGACTCCATTTCTGGGGCTGACTACTTTCCCCCAGAAAAGGGCTGCCATTAACTTTACCTAGTCATTTAACCACAGATCCAGTACACCCCATTTTACATGGAGTACTGGAAAGGGTTAATGCTTAGCCCTTTTTATCTGTACCTCCTAGAGAATTGTTTCGCTCTTTTAAGATTTAGACTTGGCTGGTGGCAGTGGTTTCGAGGGGATTGGGTCCTCCGACGTATTCCATATCTATGACAGGTAATCACCACAGCTGTGCTGCTTCGGAAACTTTTCCGGCGTCTGCGTCCTGCGTCGATGACGTCGATACGCCGACGTCTAGGACCTCCTCCGACGTCCGACGTCATCCGATGTGATAAGTAGGACGCACGACGCCTGTAGCCTCAGTTCCGTTTTTTCCGCGAACGTGTTGCTTCGTGTTTCTCGGTTCTAAGCCTCGTCTCTTTGGTGTTCTGTTCTTTCTGGTTCTTCGAACCTGTTCGTTTGTGAATTTCGGCGATGTCTTCTACTTCGTCTTCAACCCCGCGTCCGGGCTTTAAGAAGTGCGGGGAGTGTGGGTCCAAGATGTCGGTGACTGACTCGCACGACGCCTGCCTCTGGTGCCTCGGGGAGGCCCACGACACGGATGACTGTGTTGACTGCCTGTCGCTCACGTCCAAAGCCTTACGCGAACGTAAGAAGAAGTTGTCGGTAGGTCGGGTGTCCAAGCCCCGGAAGTCGAAGTCGGCGGGGCTTTCGACGGATGATTCGAGGGGTGACTCTCCGCGTCATCGTCGGAAGTCTCGTCGGTCTTCTTCTGGGAGTGGGTCTCGCCACTCCTCAGCCTCTTCGAGGCATTCTCGGAAGCGCCGTCACCGGTCGCCTTCCAGGTCCTCTTCCGAGGATTCTGCCCGGCACGTCGGTTACCCCACCAGCCGTGCGACGCCGGAGGAATGGGCTTCCTTCGGGAAGAAAATGTTGGCGATTCTTGAGTCGCAGGGTACTCAGCCGTCCGCGCCCCCGAGTGGGGTCGGCCGTGTGAGGTCGAGAGACACGGCTCGCATGAGTGGTCGGCACGAGTCACGGGAGCGGTCCCGTTCGGACAAGGAGGCTCGTTCTCGCCGTACCCGTTCCAGGTCCCAGTCCTCGACGCGTTCGAGACCGTGTGCTCCTGTGAAGTCTTCGAGGAAGACGTGGACGTCTGAGGCGTCGAGGGCGTCGACAGGCTTTCTCGAGGCTCCGGCTTCGAGGACGTCGTCGAGGCCGTCGACGTTCAGGTCGTCGAGGGACACGCTCGGGGCTCCGGCCTCGAGGGCTGTGTCGACGCCACCGATACTGGAGGCGCTGCATCTGACGTCGACGCCGATTTCCTCGACGTCGACGCCGATCCTCTCGACGCCATCGACGCCTTTCGTGTCGGAGGTGCCCCGTGTCACGGGTGTACCCCCTAGGAAGGCTCTGGTTAAGAGCAAGCACTCTCGGGTGCCTTTTCGCCACCTGGAATTTATTTCAGAGGCGGATGAGGATTCTGATGGCCTGGTTCCTAGTCTGGTGCCTGATGAAATTGTCTCGGGCCATAGTCAGTTTGACGATTTGAGGCAGTCACTGCATGATGCCAGTGGACTGGACACCTCCCCGGAGGTGGACTTTTGTAGGCCTGAGCCTGGCTCCCATGCCGATTCCTCGTACCGGCGCCTTATGGCTAGGGTGTCTGAGTATTTGGGATGGTCTGCTCCCCCAGGGGAGTTTGTGCAGGATGATCTGACGGACATCCTTGATGTTGGTCCCCCAACTGACCCGGTTCTGCCGTTCCATATGGCTTTACAGAGAAGGGTGGCGGCGGCTTGGACTGCTCCGGAGAGTCTCCCGGCGGTGGGCAGATCCTTGTCGCGTAAATACCGTCCAGCCAGTAGCGACCCCTGCTACTTGACCAGGCACCCCACTCCGGAGAGTTTGGTGGTGCAGGCGGCCACGGCCCCGGCAAAGCAGGCGTCGTACCCTACCATCCCTCCTGATAGGGACGACAAACGTTTTGATGGCTGGGCGAAGAAAGTGTTTTCTTCTGGTGGTATGGCGCTTCAGGCGGCCAACTCCATTTGTGCCTTGTCACGTTTCACGCACACTCTGTGGAACTGTGTTGCGTTAGCGGCTGAACATATTCCCGAAGGGGTTGAACGGGAGGGTTTCCTTGCTATGGTCCAGGATGGTAAGGATGCCATGTGTGAGTCCGTTCAGTCGGGTCTGGACTTGGCTGATTGCGTCAGTGGGTCCATGGCGGCGAGCACCGTGATACGCAGGTTTGCGTGGTTGCGGAAGTCGGGGTTTGCTCCTGATGTGCAGTCCCGGCTCCTCAACATGCCCTTTGATGGTGAACGCCTTTTTGGCAGCAAGGCTGACGAGAGCCTTGAGAGGTTGCAGACCTCAAAAGCTGCAGCGAAGTCGTTGGGCGCTGCAGTTCGCCAACCTCCGCCTTTTCGTCCTAGGGGACAGCAGTGGAGGGGTGGTTCCTTTCGCTATTACTCATCCTTCAGTAGAGCGAGAGGAGCTGGCAGTCAAAGAGGCCAACGCAGGGGTACCAGAGGTGGACGACAGGGTACCCGTGGTGCCAAGGCCGCTCGGGCAGTTACCTCTTTGCCCTCGGGTAACGCCGCAGCCGCTCCTACTCAGTCATGAGGCCATGTCCCATGGTTCGCCGGTTGGGGGAAGGCTGGCGCAGCATCTTGTAGAGTGGCAAGCCATTACTTCAGATGTGTGGGTTCTGGAGATCATAGCCCACGGCTACTGTCTTCCCTTTCGGCACAGGCCTCGCGACAATCCACCGGGGAACCTCTCTTTGAAGTGTCCGGATCCGCTCCTTGCGCAGGAAATTCAAGCCCTGCTGGAGAAAGGCGCTATAGAACTGGTGCCTGTAGCGGAGAGGAACAAGGGATGGTATTCCCCTTATTTTTTGATTTCCAAGAAAGACGGGGGATTGAGACCCATCATGGACTTGCGCGGTTTGAACAAACTCCTCAGGAAGGACAAGTTCAAGATGGTTACTCTCTCTCAAGTCCTCCAGGCCCTTCAGCTTCAGGACTGGTTGGTGTCACTCGACCTCAAGGATGCTTACTTCCATGTGCCGATCCATCCCAAGCACAAGAAGTACCTGAGGTTCGCGGTTGGCGACTCGCACTTTCAGTTTCGGGTCCTGCCGTTCGGATTGACCTCCGCCCCGAGGGTTTTCACCAAGCTCATGGTGGTGGTGGCAGCGCATCTCAGGCAAGGGGGGATTCACGTCTACCCCTACCTGGACGATTGGTTGATCAGGGGGAGCTCTCCCGAGCAAGTCCTGGATCATCTGTCCGTCACCTGCCACTCCCTCCACAGGCTGGGCTTCTCCCTCAATTTAAAGAAGTCCCATTTGACGCCAACGCAGAGGCTCCAGTACATCGGAGCAGTGCTCGACACTTCCCTGGGGCAGTGTTTTCCTCCCCAGGTGAGGGCTCTTCACATTCAGCAGATGGTGCACAGGTTTCAGCATGCCCAGACGCTCCCTGCGTTCGAGTTCTTGAGGTTGCTCGGCCTCATGGCATCCTGCATTCTTCTGGTGCCAGAGGCTCGCCTGCGCATGAGATCTTTGCAGTGGGCACTCAAGATGCAATGGTCGCAGTCCTCCGGCAGGATGTCGGACCCGATTCAGGTGCCGCCCTCGGTCGCCCAGGACCTTCTGTGGTGGGCCGTCGAAGGCAACTTGATGAAGGGGGCTCCATTTTGGCTTCCCTGGCCGGAGGTGACGATCGTGACGGATGCATCCCTCACGGGATGGGGAGCTCATGCCAACGAGCTGACAGTCAGCGGTCGTTGGTCTCCGTCGGAGTCCAGACTCCATATCAATCTGTTGGAGCTGAGGGCCGTCAGGCTAGCCCTGAAGGCTTTTCTGCCGACTGTGCGAGGAAGGAATGTCCTGATCCTGACGGACAACACGGTGGCCATGCACTACCTCAACAAAAAGGGGGGGGCAGGGTCACTTCCTCTGTGCAGGGAGGCGATGCAGCTCGAGTTCTGGGCCATCCAGCAGGAAGTTTCGGTCTCGGCAGTTCATCTGGCCGGAGTCGAAAACGTGACGGCGGACGCTCTGAGCAGGCAGAGCGCGATCTCTCACGAGTGGGAGTTGGCTCAGGAGATTCTCCTGGAGATCTTCGCCCTTTGGGGGACCCCTCAAGTGGATCTCTTCGCCTCCAGTGTCAACCGGAAGTGCGGGAGGTTCTGCTCGCGGGAATTTCCTCCAAGAGGGGCCTTAGGAGACGCGTTCGTGGTGGATTGGTCGTTCCCGCTGCTGTACGCGTTTCCTCCAGTCCCCGTCATCCCGCAAGTGCTGCGGAGGTTGCGGAAGTTCGGTTCCCGGATGATCCTCATTGCTCCGGCGTGGGCTCGGAGGACGTGGTACCCGGACCTTCTCGACTTGTCCATCTGCCCTCCACGTCGTCTTCCCTACCGAGACGATCTGCTCTCACGGGAGGGGGGTCTGTTTCTCCATCCAGAGGTCAGATCCCTCAACCTTCACGCTTGGCTTCTGAAAGGTTGAGGTATAGGGATTGGGACCTCCCTGAAGACGTGATGGAGGTGTTGCTTTCGGCCCGAAGGCCAGCAACTAAGTCTCTGTACCGTTGCCGTTGGCGTAAGTTCTGCGACTGGTGCAGAGTTCGGAATGTGGATCCTTTTGCATGTGACATCCCCATGGTTCTGTCCTTTTTGCTTTCTTTGGCCCACAGGGGCTTGCAAGTGGGTACCATTAAAGGTTACCTGGCAGCGCTGTCCATCTTTAAGCGCTCGTCTGATGAGTGTTCTTACTTTAAGATCCCTTTAATTTCACAGTTTCTGAAAGGGCTCACTAATGTGTTCCCTCCGTCACCTTTCCTGGTGCCCGGTTGGGATTTAAACCTTGTTCTTAGGTTTCTTATGGGTGCTCCGTTTGAGCCTTTACATTCTTGCCCTTTGAGGCTGTTAACTCTGAAAACTGTGTTTTTAGTTGCGGTTGCTTCCGCTCGCAGAGTGAGTGAGTTGCAGGCACTTTCAGTTAAGCCACCCTTCACTGTATTTCACAAGGACAGGGTTGTCCTTCGAGTTCGTCCTTCTTTTCTTCCGAAGGTAGTGACGGAATTTCATTTAGCCCAGAAGGTTGTTCTTCCGGCATTCTATCCTCCTCCGCATCCTGGTAAGGAAGAGGAGAGGCTCCATAGGCTTGATCCTAGGAGAGCTTTAAGCTTTTATGTTTCACGCATGTCCCGGGTCAGAGTGGACGATCAACTCTTTATTGGTTACGCTGGTAAGCGTTTGGGGCAAGCTGTGACGAAACAGACTTTGTCCCGCTGGATTGTTTTGGCCATCTCGGAATGTTACCGCTTGGCGGGTAAGGACCCACCGGCTGGCTTGCGGGCCCATTCTACCAGGGGCATGGCTGCATCTACTGCCCTGCAGAGGGGTGTTCCTATTCGCAACATCTGTGATGCAGCCACCTGGGCTTCAGTACATACATTTGTACGGCATTATTCCCTCGATTCCATCAGAGGGCAGGATCTGGCCTTTGGCAAGGCGGTCCTTTGCTCTGCTATTTGATTGGCTATTCTAATTTTGTTTATAAATTCTTTCCCTCCTCCTTGCTCTGGTACTGCTTTGGGAGTCTGTCATAGATATGGAATACGTCGGAGGACCCAATCCCCTCGAAGAACAAGTTACTTTCTTACCTGGTAACGTTCTTTCGATGGGATGGTCCGACGACGTATTCCATATCGCTCCCGCCCTGCCTTCCCCGCTGCAGAATTTCTTTTGCGATTGCAGCTTACGTTCCGCAAGGCTTTGTGTCTGACTGGCAGTTGACTTCTGTCACACGTTCTGGGGGAAAAAACTACAACTGAGGCTACAGGCGTCGTGCGTCCTACTTATCACATCGGATGACGTCGGACGTCGGAGGAGGTCCTAGACGTCGGCGTATCGACGTCATCGACGCAGGACGCAGACGCCGGAAAAGTTTCCGAAGCAGCACAGCTGTGGTGATTACCTGTCATAGATATGGAATACGTCGTCGGACCATCCCATCGAAAGAACGTTACCAGGTAAGAAAGTAACTTGTTCATCTACCCTAACTTTTCTACCACGATTATACTATATGAACGTGGTATTGTTTTAGGCTATTATATTAGCCTCGAACTTAAACCCGCTTGACCAAATACTCTTTCTTTTGGCTCTGGTCGGGTTTATTCGCCATTTCTTTTTGTTAAAGTCCTTCTTGTGTTTTACTTTGCACGGCAAACCAGGTTTGCCTTCTTTGTTCAGTCTTTTGGCGGGCTTCTGCCTGGGTGTCTAGGTGGACTGAATGTGAGGGAGGGGTGTAGTCACCCCCTGCACAGGGTATCCTAGGAAACCCAAGTCGCACTTTGACATGATTGGCCGAGGTGGTTGTCCAGGCTGGACAGCCCCCCTGCTGCATGATTGACAGACAGTCTGTGTGAATGGGGGATTTCGCATAAAAGGCAGGACTCTTGGGCTAGAAGTCAGTCACCACTGGAACTACAAGGAACTGAAGAGAAGCAGAGAAGAAGTCGGCTGCTGCAACTATCCCGTCCCGGTGAAGCCCTGCTGCAGTTCTAAGCTATCTACCCTTCGACGACCAGAGAAGATCCAGTCCGTAGTCTTCTTCCCTTGAGCCTGGTGGAGATGACCAGCTCATCTTCTACAGCAAGAGGATCCTCTTCGTGGTCGAAATCGCTGCACACTGCTGTAGTGGTCCGGATAGCCATCTGAAGAGCCTCTCCTGTTTTTAAGGAACGCACCTTTTATTCACTGTCACTGCTGCCGGCTTCAGCCCTGTGTGCTGCAGACCCCTCCAGACGTCCTTCTTGCCGAAGCTCCAGGAACCGTGGGTCTGCAGGAAACTACCAGAAACAACTGCCGTGGCACCAGCTTCTTCATTGAATAAGGTACTGTATTCTGCTTGAGGAAATCTGGTGAATCCCTTTTTCTCCTACAAGGCTTGTCCTTATCTTCCCTCCTTCTTATAACTTTTGCTTCCTCCATTGACAATATCTAAGTACTCCTGGCTATGTTGAATCGTGAACTGTCCGACTGTGATCCTCGACAACAGGAACCAGGTTCCACTTGACACTGGCTCCGGCCTATTGACTCTTGAATTTCTGTCAACAAGTGTTCTCTGATTCTGTCTGCCCTGACAAAAGTATTGTCTATGATTTTTGCCCCCAACTCTCTCTGGGTATCTCAGGTCCTAAGTGTGTTTTTGCCTCGGTAACATTTCTTGCCGCGGATACGCAGTTCTTTAAGACCGAACTGTCATTACTGTCAAAAAGTGATCGCCTATGTATTCCCGGTAATGTATTTTGTTTCACAACACCGGTCCGTTAAAACATAGGATACTTACCCTGAAGTTATACCGTACAAAGTGAATTGGTTGGTTGTAGTATATTTTACGTGTGGTTTTGAATTAATAGAAGTGTTGTGTTTAATAACAAACGGTTTAAAAATAAATGTACTTGTATTTTTTACCTGAAACCTTGAGTCAGTGTTTGCTTGAGCCACAGTAATTGTGGTCCCTTTGTGTAATCTCTGCTACTGCTCATATACTCTTGAGATAAGCCTGGCTGCTCCGCTACTGCTACCACTTTAACAAAGAAGTACAGGCTTGTACCAAAGTTAAAACGTGTATTACCACTTGTAGTCTTAATTGTGTGTAGTGGTCCCTAAGGGCAGTGCACAGGATTCTGCCTAACACTTGCCAATACATTTTTATTACTGGACATTGCCACCACATGTGGAAGAAGCTCCCCAATTGGCCACAAACCTGGCAGCAGCGATCTGAATAGTCTGACTATATTGCATGTAGATGCTGCAGTGTCATGTAGCACCTGAAACAGAGTTTAAACGCACATTCTTTATACCCTGTGCACCTGGAGCTCTTGTTGGTACTGGTACAGATTCGTTGCCAGGAGTCAGATGGGATCTCTACCCCCACATCGTCTTCCCATTGTGTCATGTAGGGGAGCTTGTCCCCCAACTGGGCCGTGTCAATTAAGCAATAGCACCGGGAGATCATATGGGTGATTTGCCCTTCCATCAGTTGCAATTCGATTCCCCTTAGTGGGTGTGCACTTGCTTCTCTTATCATCTAATTAGAGACGCAATGTCTAATCGGACAGTATCTAAAGCGATCTGATTCCGGGGGTGTGAACTTAGTTTTGTATTCTAAAAAAGTCAGGGGGAGCCCTTCTTTATACAAGTCTCTGAGTCTTAGAAGTCCCAGGGATTCCCAGGCCTGGTGAGAACTCTGGATTCTGCAGTACCACTGTTAATGGACCAACCACGACTTTGATTCCCAACCCTGCTCGAGCCCTATCCCAGATGTCTAGTGACGTGTGTGTGGATTCAAGTAACCCCGTTATGACCTATCTGGTCAAGAAGGGCAGGTGTGCTAGCGGGAAGTCGGTCATATCTTGCTCTATCCCCTTCCATTTTGGTTTAATTTCCTCCGACCCCCTGGTGAACATTGGAGCAATGTGGGCTGCTTGGTAGTACCTATGTAGAGAGGGAACCCCCATTCCCCCCCAACTATTTTGCTGTGAGGTATGTTTGGCAAGGGATTCTCTGATGGTTCCCCTTCCAGATGTACTGCCCTACGGCCCTTTGCAGGTCTGACAGTTCTTTGTTAGCGATATGGATTGCCAAATCTTGAAACATGTATGAGTCTGGGCAAGATTGCCATTTTAACAGCTGTCACCCTTCCAAGCCACGATATTTCTTGGGCCTCCCAGCCTTTCAGGGTAGCTTTTGGGTCTTTCCAAAGTTGAGGGATGTTGGCCCCATGGAGGTCTCCGTATGTGTTAGCGATGTTTACCTCCAGGTAGGTAAACTCCTTCTCCAACCATTTAAAGGGGAAAGCCGAATGAAGCTCCTGCTGGACGTCCAGCGGTATGCCTATTGACATACCCACTGATTTATTATGATTTATATGGAACCCAGAGACCCTTCGGAACTCTGCTAAAAGGTCCATCAGGGGGGCAACGATTGTTTGGGATTTTGTATGAAGCACATGACAACATCCGCGTAAAGCGCTACTTTATGTGCATTCCCTGTATTAGGGGACTATCTCAGATTCTTTGCGCCAGCAGCTCCATAGCCATTGCAAAGACTCAGGGCGACAGCAGCCACCCTTGCCTTGTTCCCCTGTGCAGAGGAATCAGGGAAGAGTTGATCCCATTCACCCTAACAATAGTGAAGGGGATTTGAAAGTTTGCTAGAATTAGCCTACTGATGTTGGGCCCAAAGCCATATAGTGGCAAAAGAGTTTTCAGAAAATCCCAGGCCATCCTATCGAATACACGGTGCGCATCTAGGGAGATGAGTGAGAACCCTCTGGGGAGCTTCGGGCCAAAGCTATTAAATCAATCACCTTCCTAATATTGTCATGGGCCCCTCTGTTCTTAAAAAAACCCTGTTTGATCTGCATCTGCAATATGTGGGAGAACATCCTTCAGCCTAGCCGCAATGATTTTGCTATACAGCTTAGCTTCCGTGTTCAAGAGAGCTATTGGATGGTAGGAGGATCAATCCTCCGGATCCTTCCCTGGCTTCAGCAACAACTTGGTTGTAGATTCCGCCATAGAGTCGGTCACCTTTCCTGAGATCGAGAATGAGTTAAAATATGCTGTAAGATGTGGGGGGCATCTGTCCCTCGAATGTTTTATTAAACGTATTGGTAAACTGGCCCAGGGGCTTTCCCCCTCAGGAGAGATTGGATAGCCTGTATCACCTCTTGGGCGGAAAATGAGCGTTCTAATGCCTCTCTCATCTCCTCTGAGATCTTATGGAGCTGAGCTTGTCTAACAAACTCTCTAATACGGCCTTAGTCCCCCTTATGTGGGGCAGAGTCGTTCCTGAAGAAATCTTCCATGACCTGCCTCTTCCTTATTTCTGTCGTGGCCATCTGCCCGTCCCCAGGTCTTAAAGCACCAATATAGTTATGGGTAGCCTTCTTCCTGCGTTTAGCTGCCAATAGTTTATTTGCCTTGTTACCCCTTGAGTAATAAAATTGTGTTGTCATAAGTAGTGATTGTGCTGCTTTACCCATTAAGTGAGTTTCTAGTGCCTGTTTGGCTATTCTAAGGTCTGTTAGCGCCTGTCTGCTGTCTTTGTTGTTATGTGCCTTTTCTTTCTCCTGTACCGTCTCTTCTAGGTCATTGCGGAATAGCCGCTGAGATCTGCTCCCGGCTATTGTCTGTCCTTTTATGACCCCCCTGAGTACAGCCTTCCCCGCTTTCCATACCGTGCGGATGTCTATCTCCCCTGTCTTGTTTTCTTGAAAATATTGGGATATTGTGTTTTCTATTGCTGTCCTCGCTACCATATCCTCAGGGATACGCTCATTGAGCCCCCACAGGGGTTTTTGCTGCGGGGCCCCTAAATCCAGGTCCAATTCCAATACCACAGGGGAGAGGCCTGTAAGCGCTCTCGGCAGGATCTATATGGGGGTGTGTTAGGCAGAATCACATGCCGTACCCTTTGGGAACACTACGTGCGATTAGGACTACAAGTGTAAGCACAATTTCACCTTTGGTACAAGCCTGTACTACACAGTAAAGTGGTAGCGATGGCTCAGAAGCCAGACTTATCTCAAGAGTTTAAGTGAGCAGTAGAACAAGTTACACAAAGGACCAACTAATACAGTGATTCAAGTAAATACTTACTCAAGGTTTCTTGGTAAAAGAATATACATTTATTTACTCAGTCAGTTAGAAAACATTACACTAGCATAAGCAGCTCAATATCACACACTAATAAACCACAAAAATCCAACCGGTAAGTAAATGAACAAGTTTAGCTCCTATGAAGTGGGAGCAAAATGGCACTTCAAATACTTATTCAAGGGATAAAAAAACAAGGTTATAAGAATAGACAGCCCAAATACATTCCTGGGCATGGCAAAGGGTTTCAGTTAAATACAACCAGCAATTCTTCTCATAGGCCTGGGCCAAAGTCAATTATTCAGAGTCTTTGTGTAGGATAGCACAGTTATGGTAGATAACGGTTAAGTCTTTGACACAGAGTTTAGAAGAATTTGGCTAGGCGAAAAGTTTGACAAATGTTTAGGGAAGGACAAGCCTTCGAAGTTGAGGAAAGTTTCACGCACTTTCTCGATGGCCGAAAATAGTTTCGGACTGCGTTTGCACAGTACCTTGTTAATGAAGAAAGCTGTAGCTGAGGCTGTTGTTCCTGGCAGTTAGAGCAGATCTAGCTGTTCCTGAGCTTCAGTCATGGGAACAAGGAGGACATCGGGAGGTTCCTGCACTGCCCAGGGATGAGGCCAAAATCTGTAGAAAGACGTCGCTTTAAGGTGCAAGTGCCTTAAAGTCCACGAGCTGGTTTCCATCCCTCTGGCTATCCGGTTTTCAACAGCACTCTGATGAAAATTCAACCAGATGGGGACGGTGTCTAGGTGGTTTACGAATTGGTTCATCCCACCCAACTCAGTGGAACAAGTTAACCTTGAAGGGCTTCTCTGTCGATTGGAGTTTCTGGCAATTCGGACCTGCAGCAGGGCTTCACCGTTCGTCCAGGAGTTGCAGCAGTCCTCTTCCTTTAGCTCGTCTTCGGTTCTTTCGTTTCAGTGGTTGACTCTGCTTTCCAAGTCCCAGAGACCTGCTTTTAAACAGTTTTCCCCCATTCATTCCAGCCTGGCTGTCACTCACACAGCAGGGTGGCTGTCCTTGCCGACAGTCAGCCAGCCAATCATGGCAGAGTGCATTCAGGTCTCCTAGGAGACTAAGCAAAGGGAGTTTCGGGCACCTCCATCACATCCTGTCCATCCGAAACACTCAGGCGCCAAAGGAGGGCTTCAGCACTGAAGCCCGCCAAAGGCCAACGAACTAAGGGGCCAAACATGGTTTGGCGCGCAGAGACAAATGCAAGAAGGACTTTTCCTAAAAGAAATGGCGAAAAAAGATGACCACAGTCTGTTTTTACAGATGGGTCTGGGGCGCCATATTGAAAAACATGGCTGACCCGATTTTTAGCTACCGTTGTTAGCGGTCAGGAAAAATCACGGTAGTTGATCTAAACCACTGCCACCATCCATTTAAAGTAGGAAAAGGTAACATTTTACTGTTACATGAGTGTTTTGACTCAGGGGAAGCTAAGCAACCCCTCCAGCACTCTATTGGAAGATAGTGTGTGCTGGGTCAGTAAATTTAAAAAGACTAGTAAAGCCACTTTAACTTTACATACTCTGGGAGACGGTAGTCAGTCCCAGAGAAGGTATTTGCACCCTGGGGAGTCTGAAAGACACCCCTGTGCCACTGCACTGAAGGTGCTGTGTGACACACAGAAAAAGATGATGCCCATGGAGTTATTTAGAAAACTCCATAACCAAAGAACACAAAAGTAAAACACATTTTTTTTAATTTATTTATCGTGCCATAGCCAACATTTGACTTTAAACACTTACAAAGAGATACATACAAGAAGAGTAAAACTAAAACCTTACAAACAATATGTACACTCAAATTCCTAAATTATTAACTTAAAAAAACAGCAGCGCCCACTCTAAAAACTGAAAAGCAGAAGAAAAGAAAAAAATACATTTAAAATGAAAAGTTCAAAGCCCTAAAATATAGCAAAAGAGCTAGAGGGCTCTAAGGTAGAGGGAATTAAGAACTTGTGTGAGAAATCTCCCTAACAGGGTGACTAGTGGTATCAGACTGGGAGAGACCAAAAACATACTGTGTGCACCCATGTTCTCCTTGATGAGCAGACCGCCACACCTCGATCAGTGGTAGTTCCCTCAGTAAGGTGGTGATGGCGTAGAAGTTAGTTCTATCGTTGTTCGTCGGGGTCAGGGTTTTGTCTATTGTTGGGTCCACCACACAATTAAAATCCCCTCCCAATATTACCTCCCCCTCCATGATGCTCCCAACAGTCCCATTAAGCCCTTCCAAGAACTCCCCCTGTTTCTCATTCGGGCCATAAATCACCGCAAGCGTGACTTTCTGATTTCCCAGGTCTCACTTGACCAGCAGGTTCCTCCCCTGTGAGTCCCTCACAACCTCCCTTATTCGAAGCGGTAACCCCTTATGCCACTCCGCGCTTCTTCTGCCCACTCGTTGCAAAATATGCCCGTGTGTATCCCTTCCCAATCAAGCATTTTTCACCCTCCTTTAGAAAGTGGATCTCCTAATTTAACGAAATATCTACCTCCATGGAAGTGAGCCTCTGCAGTATAGCTTTTTGCTTTACAGGTGAATTTAGGCAATTCACATTCAGAGTCAGGCATTTTATACTGGGGTTAGCCATTGCGTGTTATGAATTTTGTGTTCGCTGTGCTCCCTTGTGGTTGGGTACCAACGTGCCCGCTGGGGGCGGTAGGTAGACAGCCTCTTGCTCGGTGATCAAGCATTCTGAGAAAGGATGTGAACCAAGAACCAGAAACAATAACCCAAAACATAAATGAACCAGAAGGAGTGTCTCCAACAAAACCCCAACTATATCTGCACAGGTCCTTATCCCTGCGCACCAACAAATCTGCCATCCGATAAATATGATGACAATTGAATGGGCCCCCATCTTTAGGATGTCAACTCCCCTCCTGTGCCTGGTATTCGCCATCAAATGCCGTATGCGCTCAGCCGTCTGTCCTATGTAGAGATGGCTTATCCCAATCGGGAGGCCCAGGTCTAAGCTCCTAGATTCTGCACCGGGAATCAATTATAGCGACATTTATGTCCTTCAGCCTTTGCCTGTGCTGGGCGCAGCCTCCACGACATTCCTCCTCCTCGGCCTCCATGATGTATCTCTGCCAGTGTGTCCTCGACTTCGTTTACCCTTGTTTCCAGCACTATCATGTGAGAGTTTAGGTCCGCCACTGTCTTCAGCATGGTATATTTTGTGTCCTTGATCTCTTTGGTGAGATCTTGCTTCAGCAGAGAAAGCATCTCCACCAGGTCTTCTTTCGTGAAGGATGTTGGTGTCACCATTCCTGCTGGGGATGGGTGAATCTCTGCCAGTGTTTCTTTGGGGTTAGCCTCCTTCTCCCTTTCCTGAATCCCAAAAAATGCCTTGATGTCGCCCGACCCCGTCTTGGGCCTCACACCACCCTTCAATATCCTCTTTGCCACTGAACTGCCTGACAGTGTTTGATAGCTCACTCCCCACAAACCCAGGCCACTGTGCAGAGGCGTTGCTAGGGGGGGGCTGAGGGGGCTATAGCCCCGGGTCTTTTGGTTGTAGCCCCCGATAGAAGTTCAGGTGCTACAACCAAAATACTACCTAGCTCCGAGTCCCGCATGTCCCGACATTAGCTTAGCCCCTGATCTTTTCCATACCTAGACACACCCCTGAGCAGACCCCGTGTAACAGGCCGTGTGTCTCTGTGGGGAAGAATCAGCCAAATGTCCAGGGGTCACTGGCCTAAGAGTCCCGGGGCAGTGCCCCTCCCCAAACCACTCCCACCTTTAAAGCAAGCAATTTGAACTGTTTCTGTGGATGACCCCACCGCTGGCTATCCTGGGCCCTGAAGCTTTAGGGATGCTTAAGCGTATCTGACCAGCTATTTGAGACACTCCTGCGCTTTCTTTTCCTGTGTGACAGTCTACTGCACCTGCCGGTTGGCCGACAGCCCACTTCCTCAAGGAGGCCTTCAGCACCCTGATTTCACATGTCTTTAGCCCCAGCTGCACCGTTCCAGCATGAGGCCATCACCATCCTGTGTCACGCACCTCTTTCACCCAGCCGGCCTGCTTCCTGGGCAGGGCAATCACCTCTGTGGGCTCTCTGTGCTTTTCACCCAGGTGGCCTGCCTCGTGGTCAAGAAAATCACCTCTCTCCCCAACCAGATCTTTCACCCAGACTGCCTGGTTTATAAGTGAGGCGACCATCACCATGCGCTCTTGTGTGTTTTCATCCAGGCAGCCCGCTGCGCTTATTAGGGCTCTCTGCTACGTGTATGCATCTCCAGACCTTTTGTTCCGGCAGCCCGCTGCAGTTCTAGGCCCGCCTATGATGCGGCCGTGCCGCTCCCTCTTCCACCAGAGTCCCCCACCCCACACACTGGCAGGCTGAAAAAGCACTTGCGCAGATCGCGGTTGCCCCTAATTCAGCCCAGACTCCATCCCACAGAGCTCGGGACCACTGCAGAGCCCAGACCCGCCGGCCTTCCCCCACTCCTTACTTGGGGGAGCCCGCCATCTCTGGCACCTAAGCAATTCCTCCATCCTCGACTGAGGCCCGGCTCAGCATCCACTAGCACTCATCCCGCCAGCCTCCCGAGTCCGCAGCCCGTTGACACGGCAGCCTCAGACTCCACGCCACTCGGCTCTGCTCCACATAGCCTCCGGCACTCCTGCAATCCACTTTCAAACAAATCCGAAGCGGGACGCCGGCATACTCTGCCTCTGATTCCTGGGTAATGACAGAGCTGACAACCTAGGCGGCCATTTCTCCGCGCCCCCTGGCAGTCCTCTCCACCCTCTACGATATTTACAAAAAGCCTCTGTTCGACCACCTAGACTCCCCAAGCATCTCCTTCACCAACTACGCGGATGACACCCAAATACTCATCTCCTTGACAGGCTCTTACGTCTAGGATTGTATCATGGTAAATGCCATCTACAAGACTATCCAAACCTGGATGGCCCAGCACAGCCTATGTCTCAACAACGAGAAGGCAGAGCTGCTTCTAAATTTCCCCTCAACCCGTCTTTCAAGCCTTAATCTAGCATACTGGCCTTTCCCCATAGATAGCCAAGACATTCCTGTCTCCACATCTGTCAAAACATTGGGTATCTACCTTGACGTATCCCTCAACATGACACGCCAAATCATCATCACCTCTGCAACCTCTACACAACTAAACTCACACGAGCAAGCAGACCTTTCTTATCCACTACAAACACCTCTCAGTTTCCCAAGCCTTGGTGCTGTCCAATCTAGACTACTGTAACGCCTTACTTTGCTGGAACAGGCTCCAGATCATTCAAACAAATGCTCTGAGAAGCCCACTTACTGCAGCGTCCACGTTTCCTACTAACGAGGCAAGCTTACACGCACGGTTCAGCACACATGGTGTGCAGACAACGTCCGGCTCACAGAATCGCACTGCCTCTCCCACGGCTCCATACAGCCCCTCCACCTTGTATGACACTCACACCAGTCAGCCCCCCTTTTTTAATTAAACCGTTTGCCAGCCGCAACACGCTTGGACAAATTGACCCCCCCGTTTGGGTTTTGCAGACCGCACTGCCATTTAGCATCTACAGAACCTCAGGGATACTTGCATAGGCACCTATGAGCACCCTTCCACAGTGCGATTTAGCACACATTCAATTTATGGATCCTCAGATTAGCACTTTGAATCACCATATGGCTTGCAAGAAAAAACACAGGCAATTTACACCTGCCCGAACAAGACTGCAACCGTGCACCTGTCACCATCTCGCACGTGCACCTAGGCACTCGCGATGCCCTGGGGCACAGTTTCTGAGCCTCCCCTTTTTATCTTTTTATCTTTTGCGCAGCTATCCACCCCCGCAGACTTTTACAGCGTAATTAGACGCCAGCCTGATCCAAGATGTTTTCCCTGGCAACAGGCCACCCATAGGTATGCCTCTCCCTATCATGCTGCAATATACCAAATACAGCATGGACTGCCAATTAAAGCCGTATTGTCCTTCCTACTCCTGCAGGAATGGCCACACCTAGGACCTCGAAATCCTTCTAATGTACATAGAAACTGAGACTCCTCGAGCCACTGCGCTCCCAAGATCCGGTAAGCACCGGTTCCCTTTGTGTACTTAGTCACTTACCTACTGCTAGATCCTGTCGAATTGACTCGCTCCTAAAACACTCCTGTCTGTTTACTCCTACAGACTTGAAAAGATACTTCTGTCTATGGAATATCCCGTCCTGATGAAGGCCACACCACCAGAGCTCACTTCAGATCACCTTCTGGCCGAAAACACTGTCGTGTTGACTTGTTGTATTTTGTGTGTTGTTGTTGTTCAACTCTACATTGTTTTGACGCATTGTTCGCTGCTAAATATGCTATTACTTCACTAAGTCCGCTAGTTTCCTTCCCAAGGACTCCTTGGTGGACGTAGAAGCAATAGATTGATACTACAAATATTTAACATTTGTTACCTACAAACTGGGTACTACACCTTGAAAATGTATAGTTGCTGATGTATCTTTTGCACCAAGTTCAGTGAATCAAATCACTCACTGCAAATTAATTAAAATTCACTTGCAGTTCACGGAATTGTCCTGTCACATATTTGTCACGAACTATTCACATTAGTTGATGTCTACCACATGAAGGTGGTACCTATTAAGGAGTGTTTGTTCTTCTCTCAGCAGACAGGCTCTTATGACCTTGCTCAATCCTGTTCTACATACGATATTACCCACCTGGGCAGAGTAAGGCATCAACCAGGTGCCCTTATTTGATAATAGGTTACCCAACTCAGACACATAACATTCAAAACATTCCCTGCGAATCGGACTGTTTTATAAGCACGTGAAAATAATATGAGTTAAAGTTTCTTCAGTTATTCGACATTGCCAACAGAGTGCATTTTCAGTGCTGGACCTTTTACATAAAAAGCTATTTTCTTGAGTCAAAACCTTAGCAGGGCGTAATCAATCTTCCCAGATGGAAAGGGAGCCAGATATGGAGCACAGATACCTAAGCTTTTATGCACACATAATAAATCCGCCATTCGTTTATATCTGGCGAATTCTTACCTACTTAAGCGCCAGTCGTACCACCGCAACCGGGACTTGTAGGCCCAAGGGCTAGCTAGCACCCTATGACAATCAAATCCCTAGACTTCCAACTTAATAAATCCAGTTCATGCTCATCTTAAATTGCTCAAATCAAGATCCCCTTGGAGGTTCAAAACATTCTACACAGCAAAATACGCTTCCATAAGATACGCATATTTAAAAATAGTAGGCCCAGTTCTCACTGTATTGCTGCCATTGGAGTTGAAGCCGGTAGTGAAAGAACCGATTTCCAAAATGTGCCCTCGACCACAGTGAGGTTGTACGCAGACACAGAATGATGGATCTCCAAGCATCATAAAAAGCCGGCATCACTTTAGCTTCCTAAAACTGTATTGCCGGTAAGAAGTAAAATATCCCATATCTATTCTTAAAATGTCATAACTGAGCTGATAATAATCTCGCTTTCTCTTTCAATTCAGTAATAAGATCCATTTTTCTAGGATGGGCGTGGATCTTAAAGCCCAAATATTTGAATTCATCTACATTCCAATGTTACTATTGTTTTTCCACCATGTTTGGATCTTCCTTTTATGTCCCACAGAGAACTTCAAAACCTTAGTCTAGACAGAATGTATTATTAGTTCATTCTCCATGGCAAAATACTGTAATGCTTTCAACATTCTCTGCAACCCTATGTATGAGCAATCCATCAGTCTAGTGTCATCTGCATACGAGACCCATACTGCTTTATGCCCATACATTTTTGGTGCAATGAGTGCTGTTTTTTCCAAAATTGGGCCCAAATTAAGCCAAGTAGATGTTAAACAAGAAGGGGGCCAGGATGCACCCTTGTCACAAGCCGCGTCTTGTAGGTATGATAGCCGTTTAATCCCCCTCCATGTTTAACCTAATTTTAAGACTTTTTTCTGTATGAAGCTCAATAAGAATACTAAGGAGATTATTAGGAACTAGTGTGAAAGCCTGTGTACAGGGGCCAAAGTGTCAATATATTATGTGATATATTTTGATTGTAATTTATGTTAATAAAATACAAATATTTTGTAGGTTTTCATTCATACAGTAGGACCACTATATATCCTAAGGCAAAAGCTCCCTCTAGCTGTGACAACAGGCGAAGCAGGCAGTCTCTACTGCGCATGACTTCATCGGACAAATGTACACCTGGCCTTTTATTATATAGGATGCCCCATTCATGCAACTTGGCCCTCAATTTGTTCCTGTTACTCTGTCAAAGGCCAATGACAGGTCGATTGTGGCCAGCGATATAGTAATATTTTGGTATTCCCAGGTCTGTTTTTGGATGGGGTCCATCACAGCACCCTCAAGTGTCTTGCCTACTTCCTCTCTAAAGCCAGTCTGATTGCTTCACAGCACATAGTTTTCTTCAGACCATAATTTTAACTCATCAGCATCCACAAGGGCAATAAGTAGATAATTCAAAGGATTTGACCTAATGCCCTTTTTATAAATCGAAATAACATGGGCCAATCTCCAGGATTTCAGGATCCTCCCAAGAGTAATAATTGCATGAAATAGATTGAATAATCGGCTGTCCGTTGATTTAAATTGACCTTAAAAACCATATTGCAAAGCCTATTCGGCCTGGGCCTCTAGATCACATACTTTAAATCTTTCTGTGTGAAACAAAAAAAACAGGTGGATTCTTTTACCAATGGCACAATCCCCACAATTTCACTGGATTCATTATATAGTTTCATAAAATGGGCCTTCGATGTGGCCTCCGAAATGGGATTTGTTTGTGATAATGACTGAAAATTGTCAGACCTATTTACTAGTAAAGCAGTAGAACCCGAGGAGGGTTCTATTGCTAATAGTAATCCGGCATATTGTACCGGGGTACTGATAGTAATTTTTATCAAATTCAGAAATGAAATGAAATGATATTTTATTTATATCGCGCTCGTACACAAGTGTTTCAGAGCGCGACCAGGCAAAGGTGCAGGGAACAGGGGAGGCCAAAAACAACGATCTTACTAGGCCCAGTGACATTGAGAACGTGCAAGTGCGTGGAAGGGGAAAAGGTGGTAAAGTGCATGCAAGGGAAAAGAGGAAAGTGCGGAACAGAATAAATAAATAAATAAAAATAATTAAAGGTGGTGGTGCAGCCAGCAAGTGGCAAGTGCTAGGTTAAGCAGATGGGGTGTATTTGATATGTGCAGAAGAGAAGTGGGTGGGGGATACAGACTCCAGCGCAGGAGGTGGCAAGGAGGCAGTGCAGGAGGGTGGCAGGGTGAGCAGTTAGTTACCTGTGCCCGAAGGACAGAGGGTGGCCAGGTGAACGGTGCCGAGAGAGAAAACGATCAGCTGGGGAGATGAGTGGAAAAGGCAGAAGCGAAGAGGGAGGTCTTGAAGTGCATCCGGAAATGGAGGTGGTTCTCCTCAAGTTTCAAGGTGGCAGGGAGACTGTTCCAAAGGGAGGCCCCAGCCGAAGACAGAGATCTACGCAAGTGCATTTCTTTAAAAAACGACTGACCCTGAGGGAGTTAGAGGTAGAGGAGCAAAGGACTTGAGAGGGGGAGGTATTTAAGGGAAAGATAGTTGAAGGTATTTTGGACCCAGGCCCCAGAAAGCCTTGTGGACAATGCAGAGGGTTTTAAATGTAATCCTTGCATCCACTGGGAGCCAATGTAGAGAATTCAGAGCTGGAGAGATACGATCCAAGGGCTTGAGGCCAAGGACAAGTCTCCCAGTCCTATTCTGGATTAGTTGAAGAGGGCGGAGAGTGGATGCAGGAAGATTTAGAAAGAGGCTGTTACAGTAGTCCAACCTAGAGAGAATCAGAGCTTGGGAGACAATAAGCTTCTGAGGGAAAGAGAGGAAAGGCAGAGTACCTCTGAGGAGGTGTAGTAAGAAGTTAGATTTTTTAGAAATGTCAGAGATGTGTGCAGAGGAGGAGAGTGTGGAGTCAAAGATGACACCAAGGTTCTTGGCCTCGCAAGTAGGGGTAGGAGGTGGGCCAAGGGAGGCCGGCCAGAGAGTGAGGGGGAAAGGATGGAGCAGGAGTACCAATGAGGAGGATCTCGGTCTTGTTGGCATTTAGACAAAGTTTGTTGGCAGCACACCAATTTTGAATGTTGATAAGGCAATCAGAGATGACGGAACAAGAGGAGGTGGCTGAAGGAAGCCTGAAAATGAGTTGGGTGTCATCATCATAGCACTGGAAATTAGAGCAGAACAAGGAAATGCAGTAGGCGAGAGTTGCCAGGTATTGGTTGAAAAGCCAGGGCGAGAGGTTGAACCCCTGGGGAACACCACAGGTAGAAAGGGAGATAGAAGATAGGAAAGACCCAAGTAGAACCTGGGTTGCAACCGTTTCTCAACTTGAAAAAAGAATTTAAAAAATGGACACCAGCTATCAGAGAGAAGGGACTACACGTTGTCCTTTCCATGGCGGCCATTAACCCCTTAACTGCGGAGGACGAGCTATCTCGTCCTCCGCAGACCGTTTCTAGTGCGGAGGACGAGATAGCTCGTCCTCCGCAGTAGTTACCTGTGTGGGGGTTGGATCATCCTCCCTGGAGCTGCACTGATGCTCCCAACTCCCAGGTTGTGAAGGGGATGACTTCCCCTTCCGTGCCTGGGGGCGGAGGTGATCAGGAAGTGAAATTTACATGTTGAGGCCATTCGTCTTCAGCATGTAAATTGAGCAGCCATGCACATGCTTGCTGCTTGGGCAGTTTAAGGTCGTTTTGCTTGGGGGAGGGCATGTTGGAAAGGGGATACTCTCCCCTTTCCAACAAGCCCTCGCACAAGCAGATTACTGGTCGAGGATCATTCGATTCTTGACCAGCAATCACCACAGGACCACCAGGAAATTGATTTTGGAGGTGGACCCCCCCCAAACCAAACAGAACCCCACCAAAAAAAGGGCGGGGCACAATGTTTTGCCACCTTTGGGGGCGGATGGGTTCTATTTTCCACCCATTTGCCCCTGAGGAAGGCAAATAAAATAATATTTGGGGCAGACTTGGGGGTCTCAGGGGGCAGGACGCATACCTTTAGACCTGCCCCCCTCAGCAATCCCTCCTCCTTCCAAGGAGGGGCAGATCCTTTCTGCTTCCCTGGGTGGGCAAAGTGAAGGTCCGGCCCTATTTTGCCATCCCTGGGAAGGGAAAAGGAGCACTAGACCACCAGGGAGTTGATTTTGGGAGTGCCCTCCCAGGTCAAACTACCCCCAACCCCACCCCCCAATGTTGTTTTGCCTTCTTTGGGGACAGATGGGTGTTGTTTTGCACCCATTTGCCCCCACGAAAGGCAAAACAACATTCCATTACATTGTTAGTGGCACACTTGGGGGGCATCAGGGGGCTAGCCCAGTCCCTGGGGGCCAGCCCGCTCAGGAATCCCCCTACAGAATGGCACATCCTTTCTGCTTCCATGTGGGGGGGCAACATTGAGGGTCTGGCCACATTTTGCCCCCCACTGGGAAGCAGGAAGGAGCACTAGGCCACCAGGGAAAGGATTTTGGGTTGTGGGGGCTGTTTGGCCTGTTGCCTCACCAGCCACCGTCCTGGATCTGTGGCTGAGCCACGTAGGAGCTTTTCTCTCCAGAGAGAGTTGGAGACCCTGTCGGGGCTCCCTGGAACCGCCGCTGGGCTTAGGGGCGGTTGACACACCTCCGAGGCAGACACCCAAGGCTGGGGCCAGTACACCCCGGCCATCCTTGAGCTCTGGCTGGGCTATGTTAAAGCTTTTCACTTCGTGGAAGGATGGAGACGCCGCCAGGGCTCCCAAGGGACCACTGCTGGGCTTGGGGGACAGTCGATCCATGTGAGGGGCAGAACCCCAATGCTGGGCCAGCAACCCCGGCTGTCCTGGAGCCCTGACCATGCTGCATTACAGCTTTTCCCTGGCTGGGGACATCACCTTTGACTGTCCTGGAGCTGTGGCTGCACTGAGTTGGAGCTTTTCTATCTGGGTAGGGATCGGGACCCTGCCAGAGCTCCCTGGGACCACGGATGGACTTGTGGACAGTCGGGGCCTCGGCCGTCCTGGAGCTCTGGCCATGCCGCGTTACAGCTTTTCCTTCCGGGGAGGGACGGGGACCCTGCCGGGGCTCACTGGGACCACCGCTGCGCTTGGGAACGGTCCGCTCACATGGGTAACAGGTGCCCAAGGCCAGGGGCAGCACCCCTGGCTGTCCCGGATCTCTGGCTGGGCTATGTTACAGGTTTTCCCTCCAGTGAGGGATGGGAACCCTGCCGGGCTTCCTGGAACCGCTGCAGGACTTGGGGGCGATCGACCCACATGGGAGATAGGCGCCCATGGCCGGGGACATCACCCTCAACCATCCTGGTGCTCTGGCTGCGCTGCGTTAGAGCTTTTCCCTCCAGGTAGGGATGGGGACCCTGCCGTGGCTCCCTGGGACTGTGGCTGCACTTGTGCACGGTGGACCCACATTGTAGACATGCGCTCAATGGTTAGGGCAGCACCCCCAGCCATCTTGGAGCTCTGGCTGGGCAACTTTGTCCTCTGGGGAGCAATGGGGACCCTGCCGGTGCTCCTTGGGACCACGGCTGGACTTGTTTTTGGTCGACTCACATGAGAGACGGGCACCCTCAGCCGTCCTGGAGCTCTGGCTGCGCTGCCTTGCACCTATTCCCTCAGGGGAGGGATGTGGACCTTGCCGGGGCTCCCTAGGACTGCCGTTGGGCATGGGGACGGTCAACTCACATGGCATACAGGTGCCCAAGGCCCGGGGCAGCACTCAGTCTGTCCTGGACCTCTGGCTGGGCTGCATTAGAGATTTTCCCTCCGGGATAGGATGGGGGCCCTGCCAGGGCTCCCTGGGATCACTCTTGGGCTTGGGGACGGTCGACCCACATGGAAGATAGGCACCCATGGATTGGCACATCACCCTCCTCCCCCACCATCCTGAAGCTCTAGCTGCACTGCGTTAGGGCTTTTCCCTCCCAGGTAGGAACAGGGACCCTGCTGGGGCTCTCTGGGACTGCGGCTGGACTTGTGGACAGTCGACCCACATTGTAGACAAGCGCCCAAGGGCGGTATAAAACCCCTAGCCATCCTGGAGCTGGGCTACGTTACAACCTTTCCCTCTGGGGAATGTAAGGAAGGCATGGTATCCACAGTAAGACAGAAACAAGTGACCCCAGTTAAAGGGTGTTTATTGAACTTCAAAAAGAGTTTGAAAAAAGCCTATCTAAGCCTAAATCTACAGATGGGAGCAAGCTACGACCATCAAATAGTAATAACGCAGTCCTAGTTGTGTCTTGTCAAAATAAAAGGGCCTATACTAATAAACCTATTGCCAAACCTTACTTCTAAATACAAATAATGTGGGAAACAGTGTTACGAAAAAGAAAGAAGTGTTCACAAAATGATGTGTCAGGATGTTCAGGTCCTGGGCCTCCATTCCCCACGTTTTCAGCACAGGACAAGGCAGTACACTAAAACTTAACACAATTTCTGGCTTCTCTAGCCCAAGGATACAGTTCAATCATTGGCATCAGGGTCTTCCGCGCCCAAGTCTCTTTGCCTTTCAAAGTATTTTCTTTCAGAGGGCTTAATGCAACCAACAAAATATAAGTTCCTTTCCTCGTTCAGGTTTTTACAAGTACTCAAATTCTAAAGCGATTCCTTAAAGCGATTCTCTCCGGGGAGGGATGTGGCCCTTGCCAGGGCTCTCTAAGACTGCTGCTGGACTTGGGGGACGGTTGGCCCACATGAGGACAGCTGCCCAAGACCACTGGCAGCACCCCCTGCTGTTCTGTAGCTCTGACTGTGCTGTGTTATAGCTTTTCCCTCCGGAGTAGGACGAGGAACCCGCTGGGGCTCCCTGCGACTGCACCTGCTCTTGTGGACGGTCTGCCCACATGGGAGACAGGCACCCATGGTCGGGGACATAACCCCTGACCATCCTGGAGCTCTGGCTGTGTTGCATTACAGCTTTTCCCTCTGGGTAGGCATGGGGATCCTGTTGGGGAGGTAGGACATGTGGTGTTCCTGGCATGTTTAGGTGGTTTCCTGGTTGCAAATGTCTCGAAATAGTGTTTGTTTACCCTACATTTTGGACTTTGCCGGTCCTTGTGGGAAATAAATTATATGGCGATTATCAATAGTCAGCCCTCTTTTGATTCCCACAGGTGTCTTCTTTTCAGAAATGCATGGGGTTCCCTGTTTTCCTTACTGGCTACGACACCATGGGGCCAAATCTGTGGGTTGACCACAAAACCAAATACCATAAAAATGTTGTCTTGCCAGGCCCCTTGGTAAACTAGTGGTTTAGCCTTTTCCATTTGCCCCCAGGTAAGTGCACCCACACATGTGAGGTGCTGTTTATGTCGGGACACCTGTGGGAACATGGGAAGGTAGGACATGTGTTGGTGCCGGCATGTTTCAGTGCTTTACAGGTGTCAAATGTCTGAAAATTGTGTTTTTTTCTCTACATTTTTTGGACTTTGCCGGGCTTTTGGGTATTACATTCTATGGTGATTTGAGAAGGTCAGACCTCTTTGGATTCCCACGGATGTCTTCTTTACAGAAATGCATAGGGTTCCCTATTTTCCTTGGTCACTGCGACACCCCAGGAACAAATCTGTGAGTTATCCAGACAGCCAAATCCAGTATTCCCTAGGCCGTTTGATGTACCAGTGGTTTAGCCTTTTCCCCTCGCGCCCAGGTCAGTGCACCCACACATGTCTGGTATCATTTATATCAGGACACCTGTGGGAATGTGGGAAGGTAGGACAAGGCAAAACAAAAACCATAAGTTATCGTACGGTAACCCTCATATGCACTCTAAAGGACTCTTCCGAACCCTAATGTAGTAAAGTGGTCTGTGAATGGGAGCACAGCAAAGCAGTTACTGGGTTCCCCGGGACAGACTCCAACATTAATTCAGAATGCAACTCTCATGGCAGCTAAATCATTCAAATAAGGATCGTATTCATGTACAATAAATATAACATGAGCATAACAGGTCAAGTGTTTAAGTGAAGGATTCCAAAAAGATTTTTTTTTTTTTTTTTTTTTCAAGAGAATAGTTCAAAAAAATAAGATTCAAATAAAGGACTGTTTTCATAGAGACAACAACAATTCTCCAGCATGGGGTCTGGCATGGATTCACATGCTCATGAATATTCCCCGTCGTCAGGCTGGGAATCCTCGGTAAAGAAAAAACCAGTATCAGTTTCGTTTCTGATCTGTCTTTCGTAGTAATAACCAATCACTGGTCTCTGCGTCATACTGACCACAGCCAATGACTGCCCTCTACCTAAGCACCGCCTCTGGCAGCCATCTTCAGATTTTTACCGCACGTTCATGTGTTGGGATCCTCGTGCTATTGCTCTCGAGCGTTAGTGCTATTTTTTCGCGCTTTTTACAAAAAACTTCGATTCTTTCGGTCAAAAGAGCCTCAAGCTCCACCGATTCTACATCCGATCAACGGGGACCCGTGTCGGATTCATCTGTGCCCCTCAAGGGTGAAGATTTCGTCGAGCTACACTTCGGAGGACTCCAAAAGCTTCTCAGGCCCGGTCTCGGAGATGGCCCAGGAGAAGGGAAGCTCGACGCCCGGAAAGCTGTTCAGGGTCTGCCCTGGATGCCAGCTGCAGAACGTCTTCAAGGAGGACGAACACTCTTTCTGCCTTTACTGCCTTCATGAGGACAAGACGCACGTGGAGAAGGACTGTGCGTTTTGCGGCAACATGTCGGAACGGACCATGAAGGACCGCCATCAACGTCTCGCCAACTGGCTGGAGGGTAAGAGCCCGTCTGGCGAGAAGAAGAAGAAATCCGAGCGGTCTTCTAAGACCTTTGAGGGCGCCCCGGCGACGGGGGCCCAACATAAGGCCAAGCACCGCGAGTCCGCTGGCACCGGGAGCGCCGAACGGTCGGGCTCTACGGGCGCCAGGCAGGGCGCACCCTCCCCGGCACCATCAACCACGAGCCAACGCTCTGGGTCGGGTAAGAGGAAGGCCGAGCACCCGGCGAAGCTCCTGGAGAGGCCCCGGTCGAGCTCTAAGGCAGAGGAGGAGCGTGGCAGTGCCCCCTCCCTCAAGGATAAGGCGGTGAGCGCACCTAAGGTGGTGAAGGCCTTGATCCATCCGACCAAGCCCTCTATCGAAACGGTCGCGGCGGCCCTGGCTCAGCCTGTGGTGGCTGCACCAGTGGTGGCGACCTCAGGGCCCAGAATCTCCCTGCCTCCTCGGAGGGAGTCTTCCTTTGTGCCCATCGATAGGACCCCCGTGAAACCCCCCGTGGGGAAGAAGAAGGGGGGGCAGGGCGTCGTCGTAGAGTCGGCCTCAACCTCAGAAGAGGAGCTGATCGAGGTCTTAAGCCACGGCCTAGGCGTGGAAGAAGGCCAGCCCGTCGGAATGGACCCCGACGCAGGTGACGACGACGACATCATCGAGGATACCGACGGGGCCCCTGCTCGCCCGTCGGATTCCCCTCTGCCAGCGCCGCAAGACAACTCGGCGGCCATTTTGTTGGCCATACAGTCCTTATGCTCCGAGATAAGGACGAGGCTACCGTTACCGACGGAGGAACCTCTCCCGTCGGGGGATCCAGAACCGGGACCTTCTGGTGTTCCCCCTACCAAGAAAAGAAGGATCCATCCACCACCTCCTTTTCAACCGTCGCGCCCCTTCCAGCCCTCCTCCCCGTCCACCCGAGGGGATGATACAGGGACTGACACGGCAGCGACGGGTACGGACGACGAGGCATACGACGAGGATTTTCCGTCGTCGCCTCCCACCAGGGCCTCTCCGCCCGACGAGATCAGATCTTTCCACTCCATGATCTCCAGGGCTTCCGAGCTTTTCCAACTCTGCCCTGAGGAGAAGAAAAAGGAAGGCTTCCTTTATCAGCGGCGCGAGGCCAAGAGGAAGACGGTCCTCGCAGTGCCTCTGTTGGACGACATTTGGGATGAGGGCCTTTCCCTCCTCAAGAACCCTTCCACGACGCCAGCTAGAAGAGACCGGTACGAGAAAAAGTACCGGGTCCCGGACACGGCCCCCCTATGCCTCCGGGCGCAGCCTACCCCGGACTCCGTCGTCTCCGCGGCAGCCAGGAAGAAAGCGGGGGGGGTGCGGCCTCCACATCGACTTCCCCGCCGGACGGCGAGGGAAAGAAATTGGATACTATGGGGCGTAGAGTCATCTCGTCGGCAGCGACGACGATTAAAGCGGCCAACGCCTTGGCTATCGTGGCCCGCTACGACAGGGAGCTCTGGTACAAGATGGCTCCCCTGCTGGATTTTCTGCCGGACGACAAGAGGGCGGAGGCCCTTGAGATCCTGCAGGAAGGTGAGGTGGCCTCGGACCACGCCATCACCGTGGCGACGGACATCGCCGACACTGGGTTCCGCCAGCTGGGCAACGGCGTTTGCCTTCGACGTCGTGGATGGCTCAAAGCTACGGACTTCCGGCAGGACGTCCAGACCAGAGTCCTGGACATGCCCTTCGACGGGAACAACCTGTTTGGGAAGACAGTGGACGATTCCCTTCAGGCCATCAAGGCGGATACGGAGACGGCCCGGGCCCTTGGAGTCCTGCAACGACGGACGCCCTTTCGGAGCGGCGGAGGCAAGGGCGCCTCCAAAGGTTCCGGCGGCGGTTTCGCTTCCTACCGTCAAGCGGCCCGCTCGTCGTCACAAGAAGCCTACAGAGGACGAGGCAAGTCTAGCGGACCCCGCCGTCGTCGCCAAGGAGGTCAAGGCGGCAAGGCCGCGTCCAAGCAGGATTGAACCGGCCGTGGGGTCGGGCCCCCACCGAAGCACCCCGGTGGGAGGCCGGCTGGCGGGCTTCGTCAGCGTGTGGGAGTCCATCTCCACCGACCGTTGGGTGCTGGACGCCCTGGCCCGGGGCCACGCGCTCGAGTTTCAAAGAAGGTGCCCGCGCATCCCCCCCGTGGCCAGGAAAGAACTTCACGTCCCTCAACTTCTCCTGGAGGTAAAGGCGATGCTCAGAAAGGGCGCCATCGAACTCGTCCCAAAGAGGCTTCGGGGCTCCGGAGTCTACTCGAGATACTTCCTCGTGAAGAAGAAGACGGGAGGATGGCGCCCCATCCTAGACCTGCGACGTCTGAACAAGTTCATCAAGGCGCAGAAGTTCCGGATGGTCACCCTCCAGCACGTCCTGGGTCAGCTGGAGGAAGGAGACTTCCTATCGTCGTTGGATTTGGAGGATGCCTACTTCCACATTCCCATCCTAAAGGGGCACCGCAAATTCCTCAGATTCGTGGTCCAAGGGCGTCATTACCAGTTCAAAGCCCTTCCCTTCGGACTACGGTCGGCACCCAGGGTATTCACCAAGTGCCTTGCACCGGTGGCGGCGCAGCTGCGCCGCGAGGGGATTCACGTCTACCCCTACCTGGACGACTGGCTCATCCGCGCCAAGACGAGGGAGCTCGCCGTGGTCCACACGGCAAGGACCGTCCAACTCCTCACGGACCTGGGATTCTCCGTGAACTACGCCAAATCCCACCTGGTGCCCGCGCAAGTCGCACTGTTTCTGGGAGCGAGGCTCGACACAGTGTCCCTTCTGGCCTCCCCGTCGGAGGAGAGGACCAGGACCATCTTGGGCAAGGTGCAACGGATGTTGGTGGCCGACGCGGCCAAAGTGAGGTCCATCAAGTCCCTCCTCGGGATGATGTCTTCCTGCATCTACCTCATTCCCATGTGCAGGCTCCGGATGCGCCCGTTGCAAGAATTCCTGGATGCGCGCTGGATCCAGACGACGGGCAGCTTCGAGGAAAGGATCAAGCTCGACGAGAGTTTCCGACGAGCGATACGGTGGTGGGGCACCCGCGCGCATCTGACGGCGGGCATGGACTTCCAGACCCCAGCCCACCAGGAGACTGTGACCACGGATGCCTCCCTGGAAGGGTGGGGAGCGCACACCGAAAATCTGCACGCAAGGGGACTCTGGCTCCCGACGGAGAAGTCCCTACATATCAACGTCCTGGAGCTCCGTGCAGTGTTTTGGGCCCTCAGGTCCTTCCTTCCGTCCCTCAAGGGCAAGGTGGTGAGGATCTTCACCGACAACACCACCACCATGTTTTACATCAGGAAACAGGGCGGAACCAGGTCCCCGGCGCTGTCCAAGGAGGCGCAGGACCTGTGGCATTGGGCCGTCGCCCAAGGGATTTTTCTGGTGCCGTTTCATCTGGCAGGGATAAAAAACACCATCGCCGACTCACTCAGCAGGGAGCTGCGCTCGTGCCACGAGTGGGAGCTACGGCAGGATCTGGTGGATCGCCTCTTCCGACGGTGGGGCACACCCCAGATCGACCTGTTCGCGACGGCGACGAACACCAAGTGCCGGAGGTTCGCCAGCAGGTTTCCCCAGACGAGGAGCATGGGCGATGCTTTCTCGTTCCCCTGGGAGGGCCTGTTCCTCTACGCGTTCCCTCCCTTGCCTCTGCTAATCCGGCTCATCAACCAGCTCAAGAGGTCACGGTGCAGGATGATCCTCATCGCACCTGCGTGGCCGAGGCAGATATGGTTCCCGGACCTTCTGGACTTGTCAGCGTCCCCGCCGATCAAGCTGCCGGCGGACGCGGATCTACTCTCCAGGGAAGGAGGCGCCATCCTCCACCACGACCCGAAGTCGCTGAACTTGCAGGCCTGGCTCCTGCAGCGCTAGAGTTTGGAGGATACGACATACCGGCCGATTGCAGAGAGGTTCTTGCAAAGGCCAGGGCGTCCTCGACTCTTAAATGCTACGGACACAAATGGAAGAGGTTCTCTGTCTGGTGCCACGCACAGAAGATTAACCCTCTACGGATTACGGCTCCCCAAGTACTGCCGTACCTGCTGACGCTGGCCAAAGCTGGTCTGGCACACGCGTCCATCAAGATTCATCTTGCTGCGATCTCCCGATACACCAGAACCACGGGCCGGACGTCCTTGTGGTCTCATCGTCTGGTGAAAGAGTTCATGAAGGGACTGTTCAGATCGTTCCCGCCGGTGAAGGCTCCGGCCCCGGCGTGGGAGCTCAACGTGGTGCTGACCAAGCTCATGGGACCTCCGTTCGAGCCTCTGCACTCGGCCCCGTTGAAGTTTCTATCGTGGAAAACAGCTTTTCTTGTGGCCATCACCTCCGCACGACGAGTGGGAGAGATCCAGGCCCTTTCCTGCAAGGCCCCGTACTTGACTTTCCACGACACGAAGGTAGTGCTCAGGACGCACCCCTCCTTCATGCCCAAGGTACCGTCGGACTTCCATCTCAACGAACCCTTGGTGTTACCTGTGTTTTTCCCTTCGTCGCCGGCTGAGAGGACTTTGCACTCGCTGGATGTAGCTAGAGCGCTGAAGTTCTACGTGGACCGCACGAAGGGTTTTCGGAAGACGTCACAACTCTTTGTGAACTTTGGACCTGTCAATCAGGGGAAGGCTCTCTCGAAGGCTTCCATCTCCAGATGGCTCTCCGGCTGTATCATGTGCTGTCACCGGTTGGCAAACCGACCGCTGCCTGGCCGTCCGAGAGCCCATTCCACCAGAGCGATCGCAGCTACCACGGCGTTCCTATCTGGTGTGCCCCTGCTGGACATATGCAGGGCTGCTACGTGGAGGTCGACGCACACCTTCACGAAATTCTACTGCGTCGACCGGGATTCCAGGGAGGAGTCCAGGGTCGGCCAAGCAGTGCTGCGCAACCTGTTCGCCTGAGGTGAGCCTGGTGAGGAGGTAAGATGCTTAATGTTGAGTTTATGTGATGCTTAATGTTGAGCCTTTGCCACCTCCCGTGGTTGTGCATGTGTGTACTGCTATGTATTCTTTATTCATGAGCATGTGAATCCATGCCAGACCCCATGCTGGAGAAGGAACAAGTTACTTACCTGTAACTGTTGTTCTCCAGCATGGGTCTGGCATGGATTCACATGCGAACCCTCCCGCCTACCCCTCTGCGGCTCTTCACTTGGTCATACTGCCACTTCACGTGCTTCCAAATCTGAAGATGGCTGCCAGAGGCGGTGCTTAGGTAGAGGGCAGTCATTGGCTGTGGTCAGTATGACGCAGAGACCAGTGATTGGTTATTACTATGAAAGACAGATCAGAAACGAAACTGATACTGGTTTTTTCTTTACCGAGGATTCCCAGCCTGACGACGGGGAATATTCATGAGCATGTGAATCCATGCCAGACCCATGCTGGAGAACAACAGTTACAGGTAAGTAACTTGTTCCTTATTTTATATCAGCATCTAAATTCAAACATCAGTAAGCACATAAATCTCCTGTACATGCAGTCTAAATTGCAGCAACTTATATACATAACTTAAATTCACTTTCATACTCAAACCAAATTTCAAGAAAAGAAATGCAAGGCAATTTATCACTGTTTTCAGTTTTCACAGTATTCATACAACAAAACTCCCAATGGGTTTGTGTTGCCCTTTGAAAAAGGGATGCTCAACAGTGAATTATTTTCTTCACAATTGTCCAAAAAAGCTCCTTAAATGATGGTGTGTAGCCAACGCATTTCAGATTTAAACATAATCCATCCTCAGGGCAAGGAAAGCCTATTTGTTCAGATTGGGGTAACAACTTATAAGTTTACCTAGAAAGATGCAAATAGTCACATGTCAGAAAGCAAAGTATCTCATTCCAAAGGTAAATATAATATAATTCCAAAGTCAAAGTACACTGAATTTCAAATTTCATACAAAGAATTCAAACAGGAGAAGCCCTATTCAAAGAGAGAAAAACTCATATCAACATCAACTAGTGATTCAAACTTAACACATACTCAATGCTAGCCCATGGTTGCAAATGATCAGTAGATATGACAGAAATCTAGTCCAAAGCATACTCTACAAATCTATAAAAAGAGGGAATTCAATGGCCACCTGGGGCAAACAAATCAAAAACATGAAAAGCAAGGCGTGGCCTGTATCAGGTATCGTCAACATACTCACCCCAAAGGGGAGTCAGATCTCCACCGCAACGCAGATTGAGGTAAAGTCGGGTGGTTCTCAACAGCTGTAAAAAAGCAAAGCGGGGACCAGAGTTCAGCAGAACAATCTCTCGTGGGCTGTAATTGGCATCAAAGCGGGTACAGCGGATGAAAGAATCTAAAATATATAAATAGTATCAGGAACAAAACTGTCCCACATACACTGCGAATACGCCCGTGTTGATAAAAATCATACAGTGGAGTCGTGCACATATAACACAAGGGAGCTTATCCCAAATTCCAAAGAGAGAAAATTGCATTAAAACCGACTGGCCGACATAATGATATCACGGCCGGTCCTCAAACAGATAAATGGGTGGTCATAACGACCCTGCGCATGCGCATCGTGCCGCATGTTCAACCGGTTGCCATCTTAGTGTGGGTAAAGCACACCACACAAGATACTAACTTCAGTGCCATCTTGGACTGGTAAATCAGCGGTAACCACGCTAAACTCCTCAAATATACCAATGCCATCTGGGCGTTCGCAGAAAAGAATATGAATAATAAAATTAACAAAAAAGATCAAAACTAAAAAAAGATAAATTAATGATCCAAACTTCTGTGTTTAAATGACTGAAGGTCCCACCAGGGAACAAGAGACCAAACTGGGGGAAGAGCAGAAAAGGTACTGGTCCAACCCCCATGGTTGGCCCACGTAATAACCGGCGGTATGCCAGAATGAGTTCAAATTTCTCGGAGCATGTGACGATTAGTTGTTAAGGCCGGCAAAGGGGGGGGGGGGGGGGTGCTGACAAAAATTTGCTCTGGGCCCCCTGTCAGCCGAAAGTGTAAAACGGAACATGTCGCGTCGATAATAATCGAACTGGTGTGCCAAACCCATCAACAACTGGTGGCAGGATAGTATCACCAAAATACCCACACTTCTCCAATCTCAGAGTCTAAACAACCCTGACCTCTACTTACTTCAACTGAAAGGTGACCTCCCTCCTGTGTCATATTCCAACCAGCCTAGATCCCAAGGGGGTTGCAAATCTAGCGCATCGCCAAAGATACCAATTTACTAATTAGAGTAGACCAACTAGGTAAATCAATAATTGAACAAAGCCCAACGATGGAATAAAAGACCAACCACTCTCAGGATGATCGCATGACGATCCTGCTTGTAATCTGAACAATTCGACCATGATTCTACATATCCATAATTTCACTATGTATAGCAATTGTATATGTAAACCTAGAAAAGGAAAGTCAAGTGGATAATTGTCAGTCTCATCAGACCTCCAGTCGGAAAGGGACACATGATATAAATGCAACATCTCAGGATCACAAATTCCTTATCGACATCAACTGTCAGTACCCATTTGTCCATACTGGATGGAAATACTCAACATTCCACATTCATGGGTAAAACAATTCTGTCAGGCTACATCCCGCTCACAATCTGGTAACCATGCCTTTCGCTGCGTGTCATTACGAGGCAACATGTTCAATTAGTAAACCCACTCAAGCATTTAGATAAAGCATATCAAGTCAAACTCAACATTCATGCCCCTGGGGCTAAGTGAATCCAGTAAATCAATCCACAATATTTCTCTTTGAAGGAGCTTCCTATGCAGGTCCCCCCACGAGGGCCTAATCTGATTTGCTCGAGGATCGCACACTTAAGCTGAGCCGCAGTGTGTCTTGCCTGATGGAAATGGCTAGCAACTGGAGACTTTTGATTGTTAGTACGAATGTTGGACTTGTGCTCAGACCACCGCGCCTTTGCCTTCCTGGTGGTCATCCCTACATAATAAAGTCTGCAGGGGCACTTTAAACCATAAATAACATTCATGGCATCACAGAGGCATGAATGCTTCAACCAGATTGGTTTCCCAGAATGTGGATATGTAACAGTTTCCCTTTTATAACATTGGCACTATGTGGTCAATTCTGGCAGGGTATAGTCCCCTTGTGTGTAGTTTTAGTCGTTGATGTCTGCATTTCGGCTTTCACTAGGCTCGACCGAAGTGCTCTGTTTTTCCTATAGGCGAATCTCAGAACTTGAGGAAACAGTTATTGCAGACAAGGATCCATTTGCAGCATCTGCCAGTTGTTTTGAATTATCCTCCTGATCCTTCCACTCTGGATGGAGTACATGGTCACATAGACTAAAGAGTCTCCTTCCTGGGTAGGCTTGGGTGTAAGAAGAGTCTCTCTTGCTATGGTGCTTTCTTTCACTGCAATCACCTGGATCGATGTTGCATTGTGTTCTCTAGCTTTGAACTTATTCTCGAGGATTGCTGATTGTCGCTGGTACTCAGATGGTTCAGATATGTCTTCTGTACCTTAAAAACTGGCTCATCGATACACTATTGATGGTTCTCCGAGGGTGGAAACTGGTGGCTAAAAGTAGCTGTTTTAGTGAACACTCTTGTTTCAAGTCCATGTCCCGTAGTGTAAATTTCAATGTCAAGAAAGTGAATGATAGACTGACTAGTCTCCACTGTAAAGCGAATCCTGTCATGCATGTGGTTCATCATATCGAAGAATGCCTTTAATTCCTCAGCAGGTTCAGTCCAAATTCCAAATATATCATCGATATATCTTACATATAAGGACAGGTGTTGTTGCCATATCGGCGACGATAACACATGTTCATGCTCTAAGTAATACATAAAGATGTTCGCATAGCATGCGGCCATAGCCGCACCCATGCTAGTCCCAGAGATCTGAAGAAAACATCTATCGCCAAATTTGAAAAAGTTGTTGCTCCAAACAAGTTTAAGCAAAGTGAGTACCAAGAGATGATCACCTAAGCAGTTCACGGATCTTAACAGGAGCCATTCAACGGCTTCTAGGCCTGTTTCATGGACTATATTAGTATAAAGGGAGGTGATATCCATCGTGAAGAGTGTCACGTCCCACCACAAATTGCACCTCTTTCAATTTCTGCAAAAATAGCATGGTATCTTTCAAAAATGTAGCTGTGTTCTGTATGAGAGGCTGCAAGATCTTATCCAGATACTGCACCAGAGGTTCCAGCAGACTGTCTGATGCTGCAATAATCAGTCGCCCAGGTGGGTTTACAAATCTCTTGTGTATTTCTGGCAGAATATACATAACCAGTGTTATGGGGTGTTTATTTTCTAGAAACCTACGTGTCTTCTCCGATATGGCTCCTCTCTCAACAGCATCATCGAGTACTTCCTGTATCAGGTCCATCATCTGTGCCATGGGATTGAAGGATACCTCCTTGTAGGTTTCTTTATCGGCGAGCTGCCTTTCAATCTCATTGATATCTTTCTTATCCATAAGGACAAGTGCACCACCTTTGTCAGCCATTTTGAAAATTGTCGGTGTTATCCCATATGTTCTTCAGGGTCTGTTTTTCTCTCACTGAGAAATTTCCATAGCCTTTACTCATAAAGTGTAATTTCTTAAATTCCTGAAGGACAGTTTTCTCTAACACTGACAAGATATGATTCTGGACTGGTGGATTAAAGCTGCTCTTGGGTTTGATTTAAAAACATTCTGGTGGATCTTCCTGACTTGGATCCTCATCTAAAGCAACAAAGAAAACTTGGAGCTTCAATTTCCGCATCAATCTGAAAAAGTCAATGTTCTCTTTGAGCAGTGTACTGTTACTCTGTGGGACAAATGAGAGGCCTTTCGTTAAGACCTGTAGTTCCAAGCGTGAAAGACGGTAAGACGAAATGTTAACCACTAATTCTTCTTTTGCAGTTTCTTCCTCTGTGGATTTTTTCTTACGCCTTCATCTGGTAGGTCCTTTTCTAAAAAACGGGTCCTGTCTTCAGTTGGTATCTCCTCGCGTGAGCCCGTGGGAAGGTAGGACATGTGGTGTTTTCTCTTGGTTTTGATAACATTTTCATCCATTTCCTACTGCACTTTGTTACACAACCCTTTCATTGCCTAAATGTGACCTACATTTAGTTGCTGCTTTAGTCACTGTACGCTTTTGTAACCTGCGCAAGTCACCTCTCCTTCAAAAGGTCTGCCTGTGCTCTTTCAAAAAAAATATTCTTCTTAAACTATGGGCCTCATTACGACCCTGGCGCTAATGGGTTAACGGCACCGTAAAGGGCTGCAGCGCCGTTAACCCATTAGCGCCTGATTACGAGTTCCCTTTGCGGGACCCGACCTTAACGGCTGGTCTATACCAGCCGTTAAAGTAGGGACCCGCAAAGGGACCTTGGTGCTAAGTACGGTACCGCAATTTGCGGTACCGTACTTAGCGCCTTCCCCATTCCCATTGAGCCTTATGGGGCAAAAATGGGAATGGGGAAGGGCCATGGAGGAAGGGGGAATTACCGCCCCGCCAACCTTGTAATGGGGTGGTAATTCCCCCTTTCTCCATGGCGGATTCGGTAAGTTACCGGCATGGACCATGGTGCTATTAGCACCATAGTTTTCCACCTGGGTCTTAATGAGGCCCTATGTGTGGGGATTCCCCTACAATGGCCCTCATTACGACCCTGACGGTAAGTATCGGCCATTTCCGGCATGGCACAAATAACGTGTCCGTGCTGGCAAAAGACCGCTAAAAGCGGCACATTGCGAGTTCTCGGGCACGAGCATTTCGCCATGCCGGTAATGGAATCACTGCCATGCCGCTAAAGGGTGGAAAATCCCACTTACCGGCATCGTATGCCGTGCAAGTAGCACCTCCGCCACTCTAGCCATCGACATTAGCGGTCACCGCTAATAGCGGTAACCGCAATTAGCGGGACCGCTATTAGCGGTGACTGTAAATAAGCGGATCCGGAAGTAGCGTTACCGCACAGGAACAGGAAAGAGCACAGCGGCCATCTTTAAAAACACAATCCATTGCCATCCTCTGTTACCAGTAGACACCTGACCCCCACAACTTCCACAAACCTCCTACACCACCCCTTTGACATCACGATGCCTACAGTTTTGAAAAAGAGCGTAGATCGGCTTCGCCAGGATTGCTTTTCAAGTGAGGAGCTAACAATGTTAGCCGATACACTCCAAGAGCATGCTGATGTTGTGTTCTCCACGGAGATGACCAGACCGGCGCTGAAGAGAAAAAAGGCAATATGGGCCATGGTCGCCCAGAGGGTCAGTGCCGTTGGCACAACACCAAATATTGCCAAACAATGCCGCAAGCGGTGGGACGATCTACGTCTCCGCATCAGAAGCATACTGGCGGCAAATCGGAATCTCGGCATGGCGACTGGTGGAGGTGCTGAGTCGCCCCTTAAACTACAGCTGTTTGTGGAGATATGTGCCACCACCATAGGCACGGAGAGCATTGAGGGAGTTGGGGACGTGGAGATAGGCGCCCCGACATCAGGCGATGCAGGTAGGTGCCTCAAGTCCAACTATGCCAATCTCACCACGATGATGTCCAGATGATTGGGAAGTGCAATGATGCATACCAGGGTCCACCGGACACATTAGCACAAGACTGCCTACAGGCAGTGCTGACCCCCACCTTGTACACATGCATAATGCTCCCCATTTCTGTAGCTACCTACCCACATGCCTCCATGCATCAACCACCTAAGAGTGAGACTACCTGTATGTCACTGCCTCCAATGTGAACCATCCAGCAAACAAAATGAATGCAGCCATCATAATGCCTGCTCAATGCCCGTAGACACATCACTAACCCTCTCCCTCCTTTGGTCCACCACAGGCTCACATTTGGACAGCGCCGATGATGACACAGGTGCAACTACTGCCAAGAGAGCCAGGGCCGAAGAGGCACAACACCGTCCCTCCACCTCAGGGGGAACAAGGAAACCCCAACAACAGGAAATGTCCCACAGCACAGGCCACAGCACCAATGGCTACCAAGTCCACCACTTCGGCGCCACCGGCATCCACCATCTGCCCAGTGTTGTCCACCGAAGGCACTGGATCCGCAGAAAGCAGCACCATTGGTGAAACTGCTGCCACTGCAGCGATCTCCAACAACGAGGAAGGGGATGTTGATAATGTTGTGAGTCCCCCCACTGGCCCCCTGCATTCCCCCTACCTGTCCCTGTGCAGCCAGCATGATAACATCATACAGGGGCTATCTCCTGGAAACTCTTTGCCGGTTACTCCCAGCCCAACCGCACATGTGCAGGAGGGCAGCAGTATAATGGACACGCCACAACCATCAGCCACAGGCCACAACACCCAAGAGGCAATGCAGGAAATCATTACGCGCCAACAGCAACTTACAGCCCTGTTGACACAGCATGTCACAGAATGCACCAGCACTAGGGAGGAAATGCGTGATTGTGCTGCTACTCTTAGGTCTGCTATCGAGTCCAGTTCTAAGGACATTTGTGCTGAACTGGCCGCGCTGCGGCACATACTTTTTGAGTTAGTACAAACAATGCGGGACATGCTTCCAAGTGAGCAACCGAGTTCTTCCTCGGCTGCCAGTTCAACCAGAACCAGCCCCGTGCACAAATCGGGCAGGAACCTGCAGCGTTCTGACAGGGGTGCACCGTGCTGGGAGCGGGGGATGCCAATAGGCGCAGTCTTGTGAACTGGTGCCACATGATGCACTTGTGCAAAGTCATCCACACCATGTTTTGGGGGGTTGGGGGGGTTGGGGGAGTGGATGTGTTGGGGAGTAGAGGGGGGAGGGGGGAGTGGGTGTGTGGGGTGGTGGGTGTGTTCACTTAGATTTACCTTTTCAATACACTTTTTGGTTATGCAGAAATCACATGTGTGGACATTGCTTATTGCGTACGTGTGCTTTATTGGTTAACAGTCTACAGTGGCCATGTCCCTGACACACCCAGTGCCCCAAGTGCCATCTCCATGTGACACCCCCCATCCATGTGTGCTAGAAGATTTGGTTGATCAGAGTCCGACGCATGTCACGTCCCTCCTGTGCATCGCTTCCTCCCTGAGGTGCTGCCCCATCCCCACCCTCTTCGTCAGGTGGTTGCTGTTCTGCGTCAGGGGCACATTCCGTCTGATGCACATATTGTGTAGCATGACATATGCCATGACGATCTTTGCCACCTTCTCATGGCTGTACAGGAGTGCCCCACCAGACCTGCTGAGGCAACGAAACCGTGCCTTCAAGAGGCCAAATGCCTGCTCAATCACCACACGGGTTCGTGTATGGGCACGATTATAGTCCTCCTCGTGACTGTTCTCTGGGTTCCGGACTGGGGTAAGGAGCCACCGCTTCAAGGGATAGCCTGCATCACCTGCATGTGGGCAACAATGTATGTGTAAGTCAACTCATCATGTTTGACCTCATTAAGTGACACCATGGGGTGTCCAGTCATCTGGTCGAAAAAAAACTGGTCGACTGCAATTTGGTCGACGCAATTTCGTCAAAAACCAAATGGTCGAATTTTTTTTTTATTTATATATTTATTTTTCGGGTTTTCGTTTTGTAAAAAAAGGGGTTTTTAGAGAAAAAAAGGGGGTTGGGGGGACCCCCCCAAAAAAATAAAAAAAAGGGTTAAAATAAAAAAAAATAAAAAAATTCGACCATTTGGTTTTCGACCAAATTGGTTCGACCATTTGTCCGGTCGACCAATTTTTTTCAACCAAATGTCTGGTAACCCACCATGGCATGCATTTATTTCTTCATCTCAACCCCATTTCCATGCATGAATGGTGTCACACGATGTGACTCCTATGTGTGTATTCGTCTAATGGACTGTTTTGCATGTCATCGATTAGTGTGCGCTGGGGGGTCGAGTGGCTGGTGAGTGCACATGCACTGTGTCAGTCCACGACCGTTGTTTCTGTGATCTTGCAGATGTCCAGTTATTTGTATGCTTTCATCCTGGCAACGTTGATGTCAGCCTCATGATGCACTCACTACGCACAACAAATGGTGTCATGCAATTTCGTTGGGCCTCTGTCAGTGTGGTGGTGTATTGATGTATTTGACCCTCATGTGACTCCTTTGTACGCAGTAATGGGGGACTGGCCTTTCAGTTCATGGTGTTTTGTGCTGTGTATTGGCTATAGTCGTTGCTTGTAGCTGCATTTTGTTGAGGGGAATGCAGTCTGATTTGGTACAGTGCACATACAGATGTCTGTGGGATGGTTGGGACACTGCTTCATTCGCATGGTAGGGCTGCTTACATCTTGCATTATGAGGTCAGGTGTCAGGTCCAGTCTGGGCTGCTTTTGGGGTATGAGCTTGCTCCATTCCCTCTGGCACTCGCAGCTAGGTTATGTATGCATCCCCCCCATCTCAGCCAGGTGAAGTATGCATCTCTCCCCCTCCCCCCCATCTCAGCCAGGTGAAGTATGCATCTCCCCCCCCCCCCATCTCAGCCAGGTGAAGTATGCATCTCCCCCCCCCCCCCCATCTCAGCCAGGTGAAGTATGCATCTCCCCCTACCATCTCAGCCAGGTGAAGTATGCATCTCTCCCCCCCCCCATCTCAGCCAGGTGAAGTATGCATCTTCCCCCCCCCCCATCTCAGCCAGGTGAAGTATGCATCTCTCCCCCCCATCTCAGCCAGGTGAAGTATGCATCTCTCCCCACCCCCCATCTCAGCCAGGTGAAGTATGCATCTATGCCTCAATCACCTACCCAAATCACATTTCCATGAGCCTAACATGTGATTCACCGAGAAGCCAAGATCTCTGCCCTGCATGTCGCTCCATGTAGCGTGGAATCGTGGAGTTCCGCAGGACCATTGAATCATGGGTTGATCTGGGGTATCGAGCACAACAATGTGTGATGATCTTGTTTGAGTCGCATAGTGGTATAGCTTACGGTTGCGGTACACTACCTCCATGGCATGTGGGACAACCAATTCCACATCGGTGCAGTCGATGGTGCCAATGCAACCAGGTATGCCGGCCAGTGAATAGAAACCCACTTTGGTGTTTGAGATCTCCTGGGCAGTCCGTGGTAAGGAAATGTGTTTGTCTGTGTGCTTGAGGAGGGCATCAAGCACTTGGTTCAACGTACGTGAGAATAATGGTTGTGAAATGCCATGCAGTTGCCCCACTGTGTGTTGGTAGGTGCCTGTGGCCAGGAAGTGGAGCACAGACACTACCTTCAGTAGGGGTGGGATGGCGGTGCGTGTTTCAATGAGGCTGACAATGTCGTCATGTATCATGTGCACAATGGTGGTGATGGTGTCCCGGTCCAGGCGGTACAGGGTGTGGATCTGCTTAGCGGTTAGGTTGAATGGACTGGCTCTGATGCGTGGGATTGGGGGCTGCCTGCGTGGTGGCACTGGCTGTGCTGGGGGGGGCATGCTGGCCCTGCCTTGCCCTCCTTCTCCTCCTGCGTCTCCTCTGTGTTGCCTGTTGTTCTTCTTGTAGTTGTTGTTGTAGCACTTCCACTGCAATCAGGTCCTCCAGCCCCAGCATTGCTAGTAATATTGCGTTCATTGTGGAGTGTGACTGGGTGTGGGAAGGGGTGGGGTGTGCTCCTTTTCTGCTTGCCCAGTCTGTATTGCCTCCACCTGTGCTGATTGAGAGCACCTTTGGCAGCTGGGAACACTGCACATGGCCATTTATGGTTGGTTCGCGATGGCGGTATTAGCACCATGACGGTAAGGTACTTTACGGCCTTCACAAAGGCGTTATTTGCATGTCCGCGTGACTTGTAATGAACCCCACTTAGCGCCATGGTGGTATTTACGGCATGGGGGTCGCGTGCCCGCACCCTTGGCACTTTTACCGGCACCGTTGATTACGGTGCCACTATTAGCGCTATCTCAGGTCATAATCGGCCGTAGCGGTAAGCGATGCCAGTAATCCTTTACCGGCATCGTTTTTCACTTATCGCCAGGGTCGTAATGAGGGCCAATGTAGACGGCTGGGGAAAATTCGTAATATGAACTACGAGCGTGGTGTCTCACAGCAAAAATATTTCAAACAATTACTTAAACTACAAGGGCTTAGACAAGACAAAGACAATTTGGACAGCAAAGTTCTGTGAACATAACATATTTTATTATCATATATACATCACAATATCACCATATCTATGTAAAAACTACAACTTTTCGAACCATTGATATACACATTTGATCTGCATGGAAGACAAATGGCTAGGCAAAGGCATTCGTAGACATATAAAGTGCAAGGGGCTGTTCAATGAAATGAACAATGGAGGTTCATAGTAAATCACCTACCCTACCTGCAATACTTTTGTCATTGCGGATGGCAAAGAATGTTAAAGCTTCATACAGTAATTAACGATAAAAATACAACTTATCATGGGTGGCTTTTAGCGACATGGGCAGCTCTTGGTGGCTAGTTGGTGCGAACAGAACTGGCGCATGGACAGTGGTCTTGGGGAGGGGGGGAGAGGTGAGAGGGAGGGAAGGGAAGTTACACGTGCAAGTTATAAAATGTATGAAATTGTTGTTCCTCTGTGGTTTATGTTGAATAAAACCTAATAAATTTAAAAAAAAATACAACTTATCATTTGGTCCCTATTCACTTGTCTCAGAAAACATACAATACAGTCTACTGTCGACTCAAGGTTGTTCACAAATGCATTTGTCTTTCCTAATTTTTGCAAAGAACTTCACTTATCTAAGTTGCGACTGGGTGGAATCTAGAGCTGACATATGTAACGCTCACCTGACTCCCACGGAGGCGCTGGCCTGGTTCGCGCTGCTGTGACCTCTTCTAAGGTGATGCGCAGGGTTCGGAAGACGTCTGCGGGGTAATGCAATCGGCCTCCCACTTTCACCTCTCACCCTCCTCGAAACCTTTCTGTGATTCCCCGTAGCGTTTCACCTTAGGGTCTGGAAGGACGAGCTCTCCATCCTGCTTCTGATGCAGGGGCGCGTTGGTATCCAGTTACTTCACTGGATTTTCGGATTGGTGAGAACCAAACTTGCTTGGCTTCCAGGTAAGTTTTTTGATAAGGTCCCTCTTGTGTCCATGCATTAATGTACTAATGCTAGTGTATTTTTCCCCATAGGGGCCGGGGTACGGAATGCCGGGGAACAGGCACCGACCCGAGATGAGAGGTGAAATCCTTCAGGTAAGTCTTTAATGAGCGTTTTTTGGTAATGTCTTTTCATTCGCTCATTAACGCTGATGTCTCTTTTTCTCCTTAGGGGCCGGGGTCCGGAAATGCCAGGATGCGGCGCGGACCCGAAATGAAGAGGGAATGAATCAACTGGTAAGTCTTAACATGGGGGTTTAGCTTTCCTTATTCCCTTCTCTCTCTCACCTTTTGTTCTTGGCTTTTTCTCCCTAGGCGCTGGGGCGTGACTGCGAATCCGGATGATCGCTGTTGAACATGGAGGCGCCCTGTAAAGGTGAGTGGAATGCGGCGCTGCAGCGATCTACGCGATGAGGTTTTAAATAAAAGTCTTCCTTTTCAGGATTGTCGGTGAGATGCCTCCGGGATGCGGATTTTGCAGGTAAGGACTTTTCCTTCTTCTGTTCTCTTCTTCTCGTCCTTTGCAGGTGATCCAGGATGCTGGCAGGCGTGGCAGAAGTCAGGATGCAGGAGCAGACACGGTGAGCGTCCAGCTGCTAGATGCAGAACAACGCGAAGCATGTGTGGCTGTTCGGGTGGGGTTTAAATAGCCTTGGAAGAAGTTCCAGGTATGCATCCTTCCTCCAATCAGGTATGTATCCTTCCCCGACCACGCCCGGATGGTAAATTAGTCCCACAGGTAAAGTAGTTCCTTTCAGGCCTCAAGGAGGCTGGGATCCTGCAGCATAATCTGCATCAGGTAAGTGCACCCAAGCACTCCCATAATGAGCCTGGCGCCTATGGCGCCAGGACTGATGTCTTTTATGAGCCTGGCGCCATAGGTGCTTGGACACTGTCCAAAGGGCCCCTATATGGGGTTGCTGGGTCCTTCCTTGGGGACTGGGTGTCCGCTTTCAGGGACGCAGGGCTTGAACCGGCTCCCCGGGAGCAGGCATCATGACAACATAGCGCTGATTCCCATCTTCTTCAGGACTGTCATTGACCAACAAACAATAAAAATAAAAAAACTGTTCAAAGGCCACCTTCATATGTAGTCCTTGACACAATCTAAAAGACACATAAAACACAATTAAAATATTCAGCAGAGGGGAGACCACCAGGGGGCGCAGACGCTATGGCTTCCTGAGCTGTCGTCTCCCTCTCCAGGCATCGGAATATGGTGTAACATCCCAGCTAAGTGGATCTACATTGAACTCTGACAGTGGTCCTCATTACGAGGTGGGCGGTAAGGGATTACCGACACTTGTAAGGGCACCGGTGCTGGTAATCCCTTACCGCCCTACTACGAGTTCCCTTTGTGGGTCCTCCCTTAACGCCTGGTTTTTCCAGGCGTTAAGGACGGGACCCGCAAAGGGACTCTGGAGCCAATAACGGTACCGCAATTTGCGGTACCATTATTAGCGCCTTCCCCATTCCCGTTGAGCCCTATTGGGGATTAAATGGGAATGGGGAAGGGCCCTGGTGAATGGGAAATTACCGGTCCCGCCAACCTTGGAATGGACCGGTAATTGCTCCATTCACTAGGGCGGAGTCGGAACAAGTTTGGAGGCAGCCATGGCGCTAATAGTGCCATGGCTACCTCCAACCTCGTAATGAGGCCCAGTATGTTTCAAGCGCTAAGAGCTAAAAGGCTGGAGCACACAGTGGCGGAGAACTGGAGAAAACTGTGCCTGAATACTTGGAAAACGCGACAGGAAGAATAAGGCAAACCGATGTGGCATGGGGCGACCAATTTGGCAGGCGCTGAGTAACGGCCATGAGAACCCCAGAGGTGCCGGAGCTTCTGTTGCTGTGACGTGCATTGGAGGAGAGCACAAACACTCTTCAGCCCTCCCGGGGAGTGAAAGTGATTGCCCGGCTAGAGCTGTGTTACACGTACCGTGACCCAAGAGAAACGCGTCGTAATATGTCTGGTACGCGAGGCGTGTCCCCGCTTGTACAGACAGGAGGCACAGAGCATAAAAGGGCATCCCTCATTGAGCAGAGGGGGGACACTGAGGCCAAGGCCCGGCCCACTCCTGTTGCATGGTAACCCCTCCTGGGAGCATGGTAGCTCCCAGGATGTTGTAATGGGTCACGTGGCCCAGCCACGTGACCAACATAATAAAAGGACCGAGCCGCTTCCGGCTCGGCAGTCACTCCATCTTGAGGCTCCGGTGTTGTCCTTTGTACGCGCCATGCTGGCGCTGCGCCGTGGTCGCTGGCCCCAAGGACGGGGCCCAGCTTGAGGACGGTGCCCCTGCCGGGCAACGCCGTCCTTGTGTGTCCCCCAGCCATGTGAGGCCAGCTGGGGTGGCGACCCCAGCCTGGATGCCCCTAGAGGGGCTGGGGATGCCCCCGGCCACTTGTGTGTTGCTCCGGTGATCCGGAGCGGGTGGGGTGACCACCACCCTTGTGTCAGCGGCGTGATCGCCGCCCCTGTGGGTCCCGTCGGGTGCTCCCCGACATGAGTATGGGGCTGCCCGGTGACCCGGAGCAGCCCCCAACAATGACGACGAGGAACGGGCCCCGCGTGCCCTGAGGAAGTCATGGTGTGGCGGGCCCATTTTCAACTGGGTCCGCAAAGGAAACGTGTGACGAGCTGCCCGCCCGCCCCACGGGAGATGGAACAAGTTGGAGGCTGCGCTGCAAGGAAGGTGAATGTGGCCCTGGGAGGAGGAGCGCCTGCCCTCCCTCCGTGTGAGGGAGAATCTGCGGTGTCGGCCGCGGGAGCAGCTGCCCCCCACTCCGATCCGAGGAGGAGGGCCGCGTGAGCGCCCCCCTCCAATAAGGTTTGGCTGCGGCAATGGGCGCCGCAGCAGAAAGTAAGGAGTGAGAAGTGTGCGAGTGTGCGGCCCGCACCACAGTGAAGAATGCGGGGCTGCCCCTCTCCCACCGGGAGATGCCAGGCGAGCCCCAGCCGCACAGGAGGAGGCAGCATGTGTGCGCCTCAACACGTGGAGGCGGCATCCACCCCAACCCCATAGAGAGGGAACATGCCGGCGGAGGCGCTGCCCCTCCCCCACCATGGAGACTGCCTCTGCCGCAGCAACGGAGGGGGGAGATGGAGCTCCTGCCCCCGCCACAACGCGCCCCCCCCAAATCGGGGCCAGCGAAGGAGGTGCGGCCACCCCCAGCAAGACACAAAGCGGCTGTGGCAGCAACGAGGAGGTGTGCTGCCAGCCCCTCCCCACCCGCGGGTGGGGAAGTTGAAAAGCAGTGAAGTTCGCTGCAGGAAAAAAAAAATTGCAATATGGACTAAAGGCCCGCGGCAGCCCTTCAAGAACACGGGCCTGCCGCGGCGGAAAAGCAAAAAAAAAAAAAAAAAGAGCAAAGCTGGCGGCCTGTGCCACAAAGAGGAGACGCTGGTCTTCCCCACCAGGAGGGGGAAAGCTGCCCACCCGCGAGCCACATGACAGGAGATCACCACACGCGGCGTCGGCCGCATTGAAATGTGAGCCGTCCCTCCCCCTGGCTGCCCACCACAGCGCTGCTGCCCTCATCGGGCTCCGACACATGGACTAATGAGGCGGGCCCATCACCACCTAGGCCTGAGGGAGAAGGGGGGAAAAAAAGTGGAGCGGCCCCTCCCTCGCGGGAGCTGCCGTGCATGCGGCATCTGCAGAGAAACAACAGAGGCCTGCGCAGGCTCCCCACAGCAAAGGAGGGGACGTGGCCTAAATGACCCGGGCCCGCGGTGGTGAAAAGTGAAAACAAAAAGAAAAGAGTAAAGGTGCCCCGCCGCAGCCCTGATCAAACCAAGAAGGGGGGCACATCGGGTGACCTGCCCCACGCTACTACTGCAGGTGCTCAGCCCGCAGTGTCAAGGTGGGTGGTGGGAGAGGGGTTCCTGCGGCGCCTCTTTCACCCCCATCACGGGAGAGTGAGGATGACATCAAGTGGGCAGGCAAGCAAGAGGTAATTCAAGGAAAGAGGGCAGTATGCCTTGTGGTCTGGCAGTCCTGTCAGTGTCTGTGTGATGTGCGCCCAGCAGCTTGTGCGCCCTGCCACCAGTGTTTTCCTGTCATCTGCCCCACGAGGGATGGGAAGGGCAAGAAGGGGCCTGCTGCCAGTGTGCCATCACAGTTGCCACCATACAAGTGGACCTAGCCGATGTGGCCCCTGGGCCTCCCCAGGTGCGGCTTTGCCGGCCCTTTGTGACTCGGGCGAATGTTGGCGAAGACAGAGACTGCTTTCCTGCGACTCCACAGGTTTGAGGGATGGACATTGCTCTCGACACCCCCATGAAGACTGGTGGGCCTGCAGACATAGACTTGTTGATAATTGTCCAGATAGTAGGCAATGTGATGTTGTGCACACTTGCACAGGTAGAGGACCTCATGTGGTGCGCGTGGCTCTTATCAGTGTTGCGTAGTAGTAAGACCACTCACCCAGGTTAATAAAGGGTGCGGTAATAGAGTGGTGATAGGAGTAGTAGTGTGGAGCGTGGAAAGTTTTGTTTTGTTATTAAAAAATGGAGTGCTGTTGCATGGTAACCCCTCCTGGGATGGTGGTAGCTCCCAGGATGTTGTAATGGGTCACGTGGCCCAGCCACGTGACCAACATAATAAAAGGACCGAGCCGTGCTTCCGGCTCGGCAGTCACTCCATCTTGAGGCTCCGGTGTTGTCCTTTGTACGAGCCATGCAGGCGCTGCGCCGTGGTCGCTGTGCCCAAGGACGGGGCCCAGCTTGAGGACGGTGCCCCTGCCGGGCAACGCCGTCCTTGTGTCCCCCCAGCTATGTGAGGCAGGCTACGGTGGCGACCCCGGACTGGATGCCCCCAGAGCCGGGGCCGCGGTGAGCCTGGTGCCCCCGGCCACGTGTCGCTCCGGTGATCCGAAGCGGGTGGGGTGACCCCCACCCCTTGTGTCAGCAGCGTGATCGCCGCCCCTGTGGGTCCCGTCGGGTGCTCCCTGACATGAGTATGGGGCTGCCCGGTGACCTGGAGCAGCCCCCACCAGCTCCTACAGCCACATATAAAAGACGCGGCACACCAATCCCCACCGAGCCTCCATGGAGCGCAGAGGTATATGCAGGGGACCGGCGGCCGCGAGGGAGCACTGGGGAGAAGCGCAACTGTGATAGACACTGCATGAAGCAAGCGAGAAATGCAGAAATCAGAAGGAGGATAACAACTTGCCCGGGCCGGCACGTGTCTAGTGCATTAATGCCAGAATGCTGAAGCACTACGAATTACTCTCTCCAAGGGAAAGGCAGACCTGAGAGCCACGCGCCCTCCGTTCTTAATATATATACAAAGGGTGCATGTAAAGGAAAAGCAGCATCCTCGAGCACACAAAGCCCCACACAAGAGACACTGCCAGCAAAATAACAATAGGGGAGCGTCCAGGCTCGCTTGTGCAAAGGGCAACACAAGAAAGAAAAAGTAGGGAAAACAGTAGACATTTAAGAAGAAACGGAGGATTTGCCCACAGAAAACAGTATTGCCCTTAACACCGGTGGAAAAATCTTGTATTGGGCTTTGTTAGAAGAATATTCATGTGAGGCACCCTTGGTGAAAAACAAACTACTGAACCTCTCTCCCAGCAGAGCACTGGACCTGAATACATTCTACAGGTTAAGGACATCTAGCCGCATCACAAGGGAGATGGAGTAGTATGAGATGCAGAGTTCGACGGGAATGATCGGGACAGTGCCACGAAGGTGGACATCCGTCTCCTGCTTGGGAAAATGTGCTCAATAAAGTCCAGCCTCACGGAAACAGTCTCGGACCTGCAGGCTGGGGTGGTAAAAGTCAGACTGTATTGAGGCGGTGGAAAATAACCAGCTGATGGGAGATCTGGCAGTAATGAACTGTGAAGCCAGGTTCCAGGACCTGTAACAAAAAGAAAGAGGCATAGAATTGAAGCTCGACGGCAGGAAAACTGGGAACGGAGAACAAATATTCGTATTGTTGGCCTCAGCGGAAAACAAGGAGAAACGTCAACTGGATTAGAGAGTAGAGTGAAGTCCCTGGTAGCATCTCTGTTTGACTCAGCGGCCTCCCCCTTCTTGGAATTCGACAGCATCCACAGGGCCAGGGGTCCCCCGAATGGACCAGGATCGGATCTCGCCAAATGTCATTACTACAGGCAGAGGCAGGATATACTACAAAGAGCAAGGGAGAAAGAGCCCATTGAGTTTGAGGGATCAATTGGGAAACCTTTTCAAGACCTCTCTGCTGCTACGCCAAATAGACGGAAAAGCTGCCACCCACTGACTACCTGGGTACAGGAGCACGAAATCCGTTACCAGTGGGGTTTTCCTTTTTCACTTAGTTTCTAACATGAAGGTGAAGGCTACCATGTTATATTGGAGGAAGAAGCACGAGGGGTCCTGGAGAGCTTGCAAGTGGGCACGTTGGGAACTGACTGAGACAGATCCAGAAAACCTGGGGAACCGCTGCACAAAGCCTTACCCTCTTCGCCAAGAAGAGGTTGTTAGGAAAGATTCCAATTTATGTGTAATTTTCCCTTCAGTTGTGTACCCCCCAACTCTTTGCTGATGTTAAACACCATAGTCTGGCTTTACCAGAGGAGCCCAGCCATCTGCTGCACTCCCCTTGGCTTTTTGCTCACTTTTTATGGGGAAACTGACATGCCCTTAAGACAGTCAGTACTTTGTTTCCCTTAGTCCTTTCCAATGTTGCAACCTTTCTGCAACATGTATCAAGTGTACAATCTACCTTCCAGTACAGTGCACTTGTGTCTATTAGTCATTTCCGAAGGCCCTAGATACTCTTGAAGGATTTTTATAAGTGCAGATGTGCCTTGGACAGGGCTGGTGGCAGCTTATCATTTCGCATATTTTTAACCCTTTCCTGCCAGGTAAACCGTGATTACCACGTTTGGCACGAACAGGTGGCCTGGCTCCAAAATGGCCATGCCACAAGTTTCTTTGTTCTGTCCTTTGGCCATCTTGCCCCTTCACCTTCCCCAGATCGAGCCGGCCCGGGTCAGTCCTTATTTCGTCATGCAGTTTCCCATTAAACGTCAAGCTTTCGCAAGCTCCTGCATGCCTTGTGTGTGTGCCTCCAGGATTTGGGCTGGGGTGTCTGTCCCCAATACACATCCTGGGTGCCAGAGAGTCTGGAGTGCTGTGAATGCCTGGGACCACCGTGGTCCGTGATTGGTCCACATATGGTATGCCGGTATGTGTGCAGATCTCCCATTGGGACCTCTTCGTTTTGGCGCGAAGGAGATTCTGGATAAGAGCAGGCCCCAAACACCCATACCATGTCGCTCTCTGGAGTTCTCAATTAACGAAGTATAGGATCCAAGTATCCTGAAACTAAGAAGCCGAGTCGAGGAACCGCTGGTGACCTGCTGGAAGGTTTGGCACCCTGAGCCCGCTGTCGTCCCGTGGGACCCCTCTGCATCTGGTCTTCCTAGAAGGTCTGCGAAGACGCTTCGATCCATTGGAATAGTGGACCAACTATACTCAGCACCTTCATCAAACTCTGCAAGTAAGCTCTCTCGGAAGGGTCCCTGGACCAAATAGAGGTCTGAGCAGCTTACGCAGACTCCTTGCCCTGAGACCGCTGCTGTTTCGAGGAGGCCCTCGAAACTTGGTACGTCGCTAGCTCTGTGTTCACGGCACTCTTACACTGGATTTCATGCCTGGCATTCCCAGATCTGAAGTAAAGGGAGTAAAGAGAGTGCGCCCAAACCATAGAATACACGGTTACTGTGTCGCCCAGCCGTGGTGGCAAACTTTGCAGGTGTGCTGCATTTGTTCCCCTCTTGCCCCCGAAGCCTGCTGCAGTGAAACTGGCCTGATCCATCCACCAGGAGCAGAGAAATTGCCACTATCCCATCTTCGTCGCTGAAAGCCGCAGAGCCGCCAAATTGCTGCACTTGAACCTGCAACCGAAGTGGACTTGACTGCCGAAGTTTGGTCTGGACTGCGCCGGGGGTCAGTGAGTAATCGCAACCCTAACTGGTGGTCCCTAGCACCTCCATCCATTTTTACGCAGAAGTGGCCCTTAAGAGCCGCTCTCCTTTCCACTGCTAGTGCGAACTAGCGAACTATTCCCAACTCTTGGAATCAACTCTGCCCTCAAGTGGTGGTCCTCCTTGAATAGTGGGAACCTATTCTACATCACCTCACCCACCTTCCTGAGCTGCTACAGACCCTTGAAGAGACCCCGTTTTGCCCATCTTAATTACTGCGTGCGCCAGCATTGCATGTACATTTGAGCAATAGGCTCCACTCTTCTTGGGATTGGACTACCTCTTAATTAGGAGCGTGTTGGATGCAGAAGGGACTATAGACTACTTGCACTGCCTGTTTCTTCGCCTTTTAGGTTGTGGACTCATTTCGTGCATTAACCCTTTAGACCCCATTGGTCTTGTATATATGTATCTAGATAGGATTGTGTTGGCTTAATAGTATTACTGCGATTTGATGTGTGTTTTGAAACTCAAAGGCCTTGAAATAAATGTATTTGTATTTTTAATATATATACACCTGACTGGGAGTGATTTGTAAGTGTCCTTTACTCTGTGTACTCAATGAGGTCTTTCAGTCACCCTCACCCCTCCTGAGACCTAGTCTTGACTGCCGCAAAGCTACCTTGATTGCTCTGGCTTGCCCAGAAGGTTACCCTGTTCCAAGAATCTAGGCTGGCCTCCTGAACTTCTGCCCACCAGATCAGAGTTCAGAAATCCATCTTAACAAATTGGTGTACAGCGGTGGGATAGGACTGAAGGTATCCAGTGTTGCACACTAGTGAATGCATTTCCAGTTATTCCTACCCAGGACACAGTGACTTTGTAGTGATAACCGTAAAGGCCATAGACCTATCTAAAATAATGGAAACAAGTACCCTTATAACCTTGAATGCTTCTAGATCAGAAACATTAAGAAAGATGTGTATGGGAGGGGATTACCCGTTCAAGGTACAAAATTGGAAATGATTCAGAGAATAATGGAATGGCAAGAGTCACAACTCTGTGCCATAGCCTCAGATGAGAGCGCAGAAGGAGGTGGGGCTGCTCCCACTGGCAGAACTGACAGTTCTGCTGCTGTCCTCATCCATGGTGGCCATGAGGATCTGGATGATGTAATGTCCAATGTTTCCTCTGCCAGTGCTGATGTTGAAGCCATGCTGGAATTCAATAAGCAAGAGCTGCTGTTTAGGCAGAAGGAGCTTGAATTTCACATGGCTAAACTGAAGATAGAGCAGGCAGAAAAACAGAAGGACAGGGATCACCATTTGGAACTGGCCAAGCTTCAGGTTTCAGATGGATCCAAGGGTTCTGGACATGGGTCTGGGTCCTCCTCTCATCCAAGATTTCCTAAAGATCTGCTCAGTGTGTATGATGAGAAGAATGACATGGACTGGCTGAATGCATTTGAGTATGCATGTGAAGTTCAAGAGGTTGTAAATGCGGATATGATTGTATGGTTGCTCAGCATACTACCCCATTCTGGCTGCAGTGCTATTATGGAAATGTCAAAAGCTGAAAGAGTGGATTTTGCAATGTTAAAGCAAACTCTCATCTTAAAGTTTCGGAAGACACCTGCCCAATACATGAAGAGGTTTAGAGAGTACAAAAAGAAAGACGGAAGTACTTGGGTGTCATATGTGACTGATTCTTTAGAAAACTTGACTGGCTGGGTTGAAGGCTGTAAGGTCTCCACCTTTGAGGGTATGATATGTCTTGTCAAGCTTGAACATATTTTTGCATCTTGTTCCCCTGAGCTTAAGCAGCATTTGGCAGATTCAAATGAGTTACATCCTAAGAAGCAGGCCATTGCAGCATATTTTTGGGTGTCACATACTTCGTGCCATAAGGACAAGACTCATTCTGGTAAGCAGGAGGAGGGGAAAAAGTCCAAAAATAAGGAAGGTGGGGGATCTGATAAAACTTCCTCCAGAAGAGCCACAAAAAGAAAAATAAGGGTAAGTCACAAGAGAACACACAGGATAGCGGGGGTTATCCTCCAAAACAGAACTCTGGGTACAGTAATCCTCCCTATGTCAAAGGTCCCAGTGGATCCTCTGTGGCTTGTGGAGCAAGTGACCATGTGAAGGTGGACCCCAGATGTAAGGTCAAACCTTGGGGGTCCACTCTGCTAATCTGGCCTTCTCCTCCTATGAGGAAGAAGAGATTACAGGGGCATCCTTCTCCTCAGATTCCTTCCCCAGTGGGATAGATTCTGAGGTAGGTTTAGGTTCCCTGGGAACCTAAAGTCTCAGAGGCTTATGCTACGATTCTGGATAATACCAAGCACTACTTTAAGGACAGTGTGCTAATAAATGGAGTAGATACTCCTGGCCTTAGGGATGGTGGGTGCAGCAGAACTGTAGTGGATTCTATCTTGGTAGACCCAGAGGAAGTTGCCAGCGCTCCTCTGATGCCCAATAAGTTGGCCGATGGCCCACCTCTCAAGTTCCCAGCTATACCTGTAAATAATACTATTAATGGTACAGTGGTCAAGATTCCAGTGAGCATTCAGAGAGATGTCCCAGGAAAGGTCTTGCTGGGAAAGGATCTCCGAGCTTGAGGGCTTGTGAGAGATAAAGCAGAAAGACCCTGCACAAGGTCACAAACCAGGGCAGCACTGGCAAGACCACTGCCATGCCGAAGCCAAAGGAGAAACCCAAGGCTAAAGGAGTCAAGAAAGACAAAAGAGGGAAAGAAAACATTCCCCCTAACTCACCTACCACTGAGGTGGAAGTAGTTGGTCAAACGCCTGGACCTGAGGTAGAGTTGTTAACTGAAGTATTTGATCCAAATGACCATCCTGAACTAAAAGACTTGTTAGTAGAAGGTGGTCTTGACAGGGATGAATTTGGTAAGGGCCAACGTGAGTGCCCATCTCTGGAAGGCCTAAGGAGACAGGCCTGCTCTCAGCTTGAGGGTGAACCTCCTGGGAAGCACAGGATTTATTGGGATGGTGTGCTTCTCTACAGTGAGCCTACAGAGTCTACAGAAGGAGACCATAGGTTGGTGGTTCTGCTTGCTGTAAGACCCTTCCTCCTGCAGCTGGTGCATGAAGTGCCCCTTGCTGGTCACCTTGGTATCAAGAGAAGCAAGCAAAGTTTATCCATGCATTTCTACTGGTCCAAGATGGGGGTGCAAGTAGAAAGTCACTGCAGGGGTTCTGCCACCTGCCAGTTATCTGGTAAGAGTGGCACAACAATCCAAGCTCCATTGATACCACTCCCAGTTGTGGGGGTACCATTTGAGAGGGTAGGGATTGACATCGTTTGGCTCCCTTGACCCCCAAACATCCTCAGGCAATAGGTTTATCTTGGTACTGGTTGACCATGCTATCAGGTATCCTGAGGCCATCCCATTGAAGACTGTGACTGCCAAGTCCGTTGGAAAAGCTTTACTTGCCATATTTTCTAGGGTTGGCTTCCCCAAAGAAGTTGTGTCTGATGGGGGCAGCAACATTATGTCAAAGTAGATGCAGGTCATGTGGAAGGAATGTGGTGTCACCTATAGGTTTTCATCCGCATATTACCCACACACCAATGGTCTAGTTGAAAGGTTTAACAGAACCTTGAAAAGCATGATTGGGGCTCTGGAAGAACCCCAAAGAAGAAAATGGGATCTTCTGTTACCATGTTTACTGTTTGTCTACAGAGAAGTACCACAGGAGGGTGTTGGCTTCAGCCCCTTCAAGCTTCTGTTTGGTCACTCTGTGAGGGGACCCTTGGCCATAGTCAAGGAGGGATGGGAGATGCCCACTCCCCCCATTACTACTAATGTAGTAGACTATGTGCTAGGGCTCCGAAAAAGGATGGTACTTGTTAGGCAGAATCCTGTGCAGTGCCCTTAGGGACCCCTACACACAATTAAGACTACAAGTGGTAATACAAGTCCACCGTTGGTACAAGCCTGTACTACACTGTTAAAGTGGTAGCAGTAGTGGAGCAGCCAGACTTATCTCAAGAGCAAATGAGCAGTAGAGATTACACAAAGGACTACAATTACTGTGACTCAAGCAAACACTGACTCAAGGTTTTTGGTTGAAAAGTAAAAGTACATTTATTCCTAGACCATCTGTTCGTAAAACACTTTACTTCTATTACATTAAACCACATGCAAAATACACTACACACAACCAATTCTCCTTGTACAGAACAACTCGAGGTAAGTACCTTAGGATTTGACAGGCTGGTGTTATGAAACAAAAGACGTTTCCGGGAATACATATGCGATCACTTTTTGACAGTAATGACAGTTCGGTCTTACTAAAGATACGCGTACCCGCGGGAAGAAATGTTGCCAGAGTTGAACGACACTTAGCACCTGAGTTAACACAAGAGAGTTGGGGATAAAAATCGTAGGCAATACTTTTGTTAAGGCAGATAGAATCAAGAGACACTTTCTAAAACAAAGATAAGTTGATAGGCCTGCGCCAATGTCAAGTGGAACCGGGTTCCTGTTGTAGAGGATCACACAGTCAGACAGTTCTTGATTCAAGGTTGCCAGGATTTCTTGGATATGGTCAACAGAGGAAGCAAAAGTTATAAGAGGGAAGGAAGACAGGGGCAAGCCTTGGATGAGGAGAAAAGGGTTCACCCTAGATCCTCGAAGCTGGACACAGTACCTTATTCTTTGAAGAAGCTAGTGCCACGGCAGTTGTTCCTGGTAGTTTCCTGCAGACTTCCGGTTCCTGGAGCTTCAGTCGTGGGGACAAGAAGGACGACGTCTGGAATGATCTGCACTACCCAGTGATGAGGCCAGCAGCAGCGACGGTGAATAAAAGGTGTGCTCCTTTAAAACAGGAGAGGTTTTACAGATGGCTATCCGGACCACTACAGCAGGGTACAGCAATTTCGACCACAAAGAGGATCCTCTGGCTGTGGAAGATGAGCTGGTTGATCCCACCAGGCTCAAGGGAAGACGACTCCGGACTGGATCTTCTCTTGTCGTTGAAGGATAGATAGCTCAGGACTGCAGCAGGGCTTAACCGGGACTCGGTAGCTACAGCAGCCGTCTTCTCTGCTTCTCTTTGGTTCCTTGCAGTTCCAGTGGCGACTCTGACTTCCAGCCCAAGAGTCCTGCCTTTTATGCAAAAATCCCCCATTCACACAGCCTGGCTGTCAATCACCCAGCAGGGGGGTTGTCCGGGCCGGACAACTACCTCAGCCAATGATGGCAAAGTGTGACTTGGGTTTTCTAGGATACCCTGTGCAGGGGGTGACTACACCCCTCCCTCACATGCAGCCCACCTAGACACCCAGGCGCCAAGAGGAGGCCTTCCTGGCAGAAGCCCGCCAAAAGACGGTGAACAAAGAAGGCAAACCTGGTGGCAAACCTGGTTTGCCGTGCAAAGTAAAACACAAGAAGGACTTTAACAAAAAGAAATGGTGAATAAACCCGACCGCAGCCAAAAGAAAGAGTATTTGGTCAAGCAGGTTTATGTTCGGGGCTAATATAATAGCCTGGAACAATACCACGTTTATTTATTATAATCGCGGTAGAAAAGTTAGGGTAGATACCACTGCCACCAGCCAAGTCTAAATGTTAAAAGAGCAAAACAAAGCTCAGAGAGGCACCGACAAAAAGGGATAGGAATTAACCCTTTCCAGTACTCCATGTAAGATGGGGTGTGCTGGGTCTGTAGTTTTGAATGACTACATAAAGTAAATGGCAACTTTACCTGTTTCTGGGGGACAGTATGCATCCTAACTGTGTTTGAACACCACCCCATCCGTGCCCCCTTGTGACTGTCTTTTTTTTTTAATATAATGGTTTTGACAGTAGTCAGCCCCAGAGAAATTGAGTCAGTGGGAAGTCTCAAAGGCAACCCTGTTTCTCTGCACTAAAGTTGCTGTGTAGCACACATCAAAAGTGGGGCTCATGGAGTGGTGTGCTCCAGAGCCCAAGATCACACAAACAGTAGAAATACACAAGGCAAAACACATGTAAGAGTGGGAAAAAGGCTCATACTCTTACCAAGTGGAAAAAATAAACTCCAGAAATCCAGCAAAGCTGCTGGGGGACTCACTCGGTGAGGGAAATTAGCCATAGAATGAGAATTCTCCCTAACAGTACTCCTGATGGGTCTGGCTAGTGAGAAACTTAAGGCAGGGCAAGCACTGGTGAAACATTGGTATGACCAGAAAGCTTCCCTCATCAATTTCACACCTGGTCAGCAAGTCCTAATCATGAATCCTATAAGGCCTAGAGCTTTGCAGGACAAATGGTCAGGCCCTTACACCGTGGGGAAGTCACTGGGCAAGGTCAACTATTTAGTGGACCTTGGAAGGGCTGGTCAGGCTCCAAAAGGTTTTCATTTAAATAGGCTGAAGGCTTTCATCCCAAGAGTTGAAATCGCTGCACTGCTGCTGGCTTCAGATGTGGAGGAGGAGGAGTCAGAACCTCTCCCTGACCTGTTCCAGGGTAGTTATTCGGACAGCTCCATTGAGGGTATCCAAGTGGCCCCTCATCTGAATGCTGATCAACACACAGAGGTGAAAAGTTTGCTGAGGCAATGTTCCCCCTTGTTCTCACAGTCTCCTGGTTTGTCACCTTGGTGCAAATATGACATTGACACAGGAGACAGTGTACCTAAAGTAGGGGATACAGGATGTCAACCAAAGTAAGGTCTTCCATTAAGACGGAGGTCAGCAAAATGTTGGATCTTGGGGTGATTGAACCCTCTAGTAGTCCTTGGTCCAGCCCTGTGGTTTTGGTTCCAAAGGCAGGTACCTCTGAGTTGAGGTTCTTTGTGGATTACAGGGCTCTGGATGCTGTCACCAAGACAGATGCACACCCCTTGCCTGGAACAGATGATCTGGTGGATACTTTGGGTGCCTCCAAATACCTCAGCACATTTGACCACACTGCAGGCTATTGGCAAATAGCTCTTGCAGAATATGCCATGGAGAAGATAGCTTTCTCAACACCAGAGGGTCTTTGCCAGTTCAGGGTAATGCCTTTTGGGTTGAAGAATGCCCCTGCCACTTTCCAGAGGCTTGTGAATCACGTGCTTAATGGGTTTGATTAATTCTGTCTCGCATATCTGGATGATATAGCAGTTTTCAGTTCCACCAGAGAAGACCATGTGAAACACCTTAGGATTGTGTTGCAGGCTCTTCAGAAGGCCCACTTGACCATAAAGGCCAGTAAGTGCCAGATTGGACAAGGATCAGTGGTCTACCTTGGACATGAAGTAGGTGGAGGGAGGATAGAGCCTCTACCCAGTAAAGTACAAGCAGTACAAGACTGGCCTACCCCACCACTCAGACCCAAGTGAGAGCCTTTTTAGGACTCACTGGGTACTACAGGAATTTCATGGCAGACTATGGCACCATAGCTGCCCCTCTGACTGCTCTCACACCTCCTGAGAAACCCAAGAAGGTAACTTGGTCTGAAGAGTGTGGGAAGGCCTTCAATGGCTTAAAAGACTCCTTGTGCCAGTCCCCTGTTCTCAGGGCCCCTGATTACCAAAGACCTTTTATTGTGCAGACAGATGCCTCTGACACTGGGATAGGAGCTGTACTATCACAAGTAGATGAGAAGGGTAAGGAACACCCTATTGGCTTCATTAGTCGCCAGCTTAAGGACAGAGAGCTCAGATGTCCACAGTAGAGAAATAATGTTTCTCTGTTGTGTGGACCCTAAGGAAGGTGAAGCCCTACTTCTATGGGACCCACTTCACTGTGAAAACTGACAATAAGCCCTTAAAGCAGCTAATGAACACGAAGGGAGAGAATACAAAGTTGCTCAGGTGGTCCATAAGCCTGCAAGGCTTTGACTTCACTATTGAGCACAGGCCAGGTGTCCAATATAGCAATGCTGGTGGGTTGTCCAGAATGTTTAACCGACCTGAACATGAGCCTCATCCAGGGGTGGATTAATCCCCCCTGTCCTTGGTCTGGGAGGGGTGAGTGTTAGGAAAGATTCCCATTTATGTGTAATTTCCCCCCAGTTGTGTACCCCCCAACTTTTTGCTGATGTTATACACCATAGTCTGGCTTTACCAGAGGAGCCCAGCCATCTGCTGCACTCCCCTGGGCTTTTCACTCACTTTTTGTGGGGAAACTGACATGCCCTTAAGACAGTCAGTACTGGGAGACTTTGTTTCCCTTAGTCCTTTCCAATGTTGCAACTTTTCTGCAACATTTAACAAGTGTACAATGGGCCTCATTACAAGTTTGGCTGTAGCCTTGCTGGTAAAACCGGCAGGCTGCCGCCAAACTTGCTATTTTTTCCGGTGCCCGCAAATGGCCAATTACCGGGTCATTATGGCCATGCCGGAACTGGTAATTGCCCATTTGCGGCACCGGAAAAAAGATGCCCACCATTCCCATTCGGCCCCATAGGGCTGAATGGGACTGGGGAGGTCTGATGCACCGGCACCGTTTATAACGGTGCCGGTGCATCCAACATGCTGTGCTCGCGGGTGCCTTTCTGCCCGCCAGGTCCGACCTGGCTCCATCGTGTCGCTTGTAGCCAGGATTTATACAATTTTTTAGTTTTGGATGCCTAATGCTAATGCTAATAGCGCCGGGGGGTTTGGCGGCAGGGCTATTAGCACTGGCGCTAATAGCGCCGGTGTTACCGCCCAACTCGTGATGAGGCAACTAATGTTTGACCTAGTATCATCTATGTTGGACTCTGTATATCTAGAGCAGGGGGCTTGCGAGGTCATTATTTGTGGTGACCTTAACATCAAATGCCTGTTGGCCCCTTCAGAAACTGCAGAGGCCTCACAATACAAACCCTGCCTTCGGGGAAAGGAGTGGTCCAAATTAATGGAATCAAGACAACTCTTTAACAGAGCAACTACGCTACCCGACTCTTCTAACTTACCAACGTGGAAGCGTGGTTTGGCTTATTCAACTATTGATTACATCTTCGCCTCGGAATTTCTTCTTGCTCGGCTGACTGAATTCACCATCCAACAGTCAACTCAAAGCGACCACAATCTTTTGCACATTAAAATGGACATCAACAAAACCACCAACCAGCCACTACCTGGGAGTAGTTGAACCAGAAGGCAAAGGTAACCGGGTAAGGGTCACCCGGGCGACTATCCGAGAGATCACGGTTTCCTATGGTAGCAGAGTGAACCATTTTGAGGTGGATTATAGACCACTCCTGGAACTCTATAGATCGGTCGCGAAAGGCGCACCCGATTCTAACTCGGAACCTCAATGTCATTTGCATAATTTTGACGCCCTGGTGGTGGAAAGGCGCAATATCCTCCGTAGAGCTAAAAGAACTGCTGCATGACATAACAGGGCTGCCAACAGAACCTATGCAACAGAAGCAATAAGATCTTATAAAAACTGGTTAAGATCACATCGACTCTCCCTTTACCAAAAAGATTCCGAGGTCATACTGGAGCAAATCAAGAACAGCAATTCTAGAGAGTTCTGGAAGCTGATCAACCCACGGGCTAACGCTACAGACTTATCGATGTCAAACAGTATTCCGGAGGCAATATGGATACATTTTTATTCAACACTTTTCAGCTCTCCAGATGAGTCACCTGCAGCTCCCCTTCACCGGCATCTGGTCCATGGGTCGACCTCCATGAGAAATCAGACATACTAAGTTCAATAATCAAGCTGAAGAACTCAAGGGCGCCAGGACCCAACGGCCTCTCCAATGCAAACTTAAAATCTGTGCCAGAGGACTGGGCTAATCTTCTGAGCTTGATTTTCAGAAGATTTTCGACTTACCGCAGAATCCCGCCGTCTTGGACCTCAGCGGTGATTATTCCAATATTTAAAAAAGGAAGAAAAGACGACCCAAGGAATTTTCAACCAGTGGCCCTACTTGACGTCATAGGGAAGTTTTATGGATCATTACTCCTAGAACACTTCAACTCATGGGCAAAAAAAGCACCCTGCAACGACCTGCTTCAATCCTGGTTTAAAAAGGGTATAGGAGTCGGCATCAACATTTTCCTGTTGAGCATACTAAAATCAAAAGTCCTGGAAGCCAAGCAGAAATTATACCTGGCATTCATAGACCTTACCCAGGCTTTTGATTTAGTGAACAGAAGAAAACTCTGGGAAAAATTAACCAACTGGGAGTGCCTCCCGGAGATTTTGAGCACGCTACAAGCCTTACACGCCGACACTACTGTGCAGGTCCGGCTCAACTCAAGGGGTCTACTTTCGGCAGTAATACCAACTACCCGAGGGGTCAAACAGGGTTGCCCTCTCACTCCGGCCCTCTTTCTGGCATATTTTGGGGACTATAAAGAAACCAACGCCGCAACACAATCGTTCCCCCCCAATAATGGGTAACATGAAAGTGCCAAGACTCCTGTACGGGGATGATCTCATTCAACTTGATCAGACCCTAAGCGAAATACACGGAAGCCAATGACTTGGAAGTTAACAAGCGAAAAACGAAGATCATGGTCTTTGAAAAAGGGACTAGTAAAAATAAAAAGATATAAAAAACATTTTTAAAAAATAAACTACTACTCATGGTTTTTAGCTGGAGAAAAAGTAGAACAGGTGTCGGAATTTAAATATCTTGGAGTGATGATCGACTGAACACCCAAAGACCTGGCAATGCAAATACACCTTCTTGCAAAAATGAGAACTCTCATCTCACAGGCCAAAATTCTAGATAGAAAATACAGCCGATTCTCTATGATGCCCTGACTTAAATTCTATTGGGGGAAAGTGGTTCCAACAATCACCTATGGAACTGAGGCCATGCCATCTAAAGCCTTGTGGCCCAAACTGGAGAGCCTTTTTTGGCTTTCGGTCCTGAACCTTCCATCCTCAACACCATTGGCTTTGATCAGACGGGAACTCTCACTCTCATCCTTGGAGTATATAGTAATGAGAGCATCGATCATGTTATATCGGAAGATCAAGGATTCATCTTCTCCTACAATTTTCTCCATGGTACAAGAGGAGATGACTGCTGGCAAATGCAAACTGCTGACCACCTGGCAGTCAACCTGTAAACTACAGCTGGAAGTCTGCAGCAGCTCTATGGAAAAATTGCTGGGTAATCCGATAAAAACAAAAACATGTTTATATGAAATGGACTGGATCAACACGCTGGAGAAGGCAGCTACTTACAAATTGACCCAACATCTGCCCCCATCATACAGAAAATTAAACAAAATCCAACCATTTCTCATTAGACACTCGAACAGGAAAATACAATCAACACTTCTCCGCGCTAGGTTGAACCTGCTGCCTACAAATGAGATTCTGCACATAAGAGGCCTCTCTGCGACTAACACCTGCCGCTTTTGCAAAGATACTCAAACCATTGAAACGCTCCGGCACCTCCTCCTATTATGCCCAGAAACATCTTCTTACAGAACTCCTTACTTGCTTCATCACTTGGAGAAAGCATACTTGAAAGACGCAGACCTCTGGTGGGATCAACTAATAGGGGGGGCTCAGACCTTCATGGATGATTCCAGCTACCAAAATTCTGGTGGAGATCTTTGAAGATAAAGCACCAGAGTTTTTGTTGGTTCACTAAAGTTAGTACAAATCCTTCCGGAGAGGTTGTTCTGGTTCTGTTTTGTTCTATTCTGTTCTTCTAAGTTATGCTCTCCTCATCTACTCCTCAGTCTATCGTGTTGATATCACTGACTTTTTCGTTTTACACTTCAGTAAATTGTTTTTTTAAGGGAACTTTATATCTAACTTGCAAAAATCACTTAGGTGATTATAAACTCGTAAAAAAAAATAGGCAACTGAATCAGCCCTCTTTTATCAATTCCCACCAGGAATCAAATCAAATTAACAAGATCTCAAACTCTGCTGTAACATCATCCATTGATCTCCTAGATTTGTCTACATATTCCATAACATCTGAGGGGAAGAATCCGATCCAATGGGCAACGACGATTCATTGTGTGAACCTTTATCATCTGATTCTGAAGAGGACGTTGATCAGACGTGGAAACCACGTTGGACCAAGCGGCCTCAAGGCCCATCAATTTCTACAAAACCACCACAATGTAGGTCTCATAATCTTGCATCCAACACTCTAGATGAGCCGAGTGAAGCAAAAAAACTCCATTAAAAAAACAGCTGGTACCAGCGACAAGCATAAAGTTATTAACTATAATACAAGAACCAATTTCCCCGGCCAATTACACAAAGCCACAAGGTGAAGAACACCTACACAATCTTACAAAAACTACACAGCAATTGATATCGGATTCAAAATCTAATGATAAGTACATAATGTTTCCTTTGCGAATCACCAAAAGAAAGGAAATTAAAAAAGAATACTCATGAACCGATACAGAATGGACTGCTCTCAAAACTATCAACAAAGAAAGTAGATACTTTGGCTCGAATACTGGTAGAACGAATCATACCAGAGGATGATGGCCTTATCCTTAATAGAGCCAACATCATTCGGCTAGTCCATCATCGTCCCGCCCTGAGATTGTTAACGACTTGGGATTTAACAACGACTGAATTTGCAGATGAAGAATGACAAGATAAAATCATTGTCCATCTAAACAGCATATTAATAAAACATATTCTGCCACAAGAAGCTCTGAATCTACACTCCATGGGATTTGATTTAACAGAACTAAAGGAGTTAGCATTAGAGACCACTCCAATACCAAAGGTAAACTTAAAGTTGGAGGTGAATCATTCACAAAAAGAATTTAAACATCAAAAAGACTTAGCTGTACGGTCCCAGTTGAGATGCTACCAGCAGAAGACAAATGTGGAGTTCGGCTAGCGGAAAATCGAAAAGAAGCTCGTCAACCTGAGACTCCAGATCTTGGTACAGCGGAGAATTGGCGATGGCTTGACGGGCTGTTTGCAACAAAGATGAACAAAGCATAGACCCCAAACCAAAACAGAGACTTGGGATTGATGCTAGCGAGTTGGAATACACAAGGGTTTTGTCATTTGACTAATACCAATACAACAGCTGGTCTAACAGAAGACATTATTTGTCTACAAGAAACTTGGTTACAACATGTTCCGATTATTGAGGGGTATTCAGAATTCTTAAATCCAGCAAATAAAGGCCTTTGTGGAAGACCATCATCTGGCCTTCTGATTGCGATCAAAAATACAATACACTATAATCTAAGTCAGTCACATAATGTGAATCCCTACATCCAATCTGTAGTTGCTGTTTGATAAAGTCTCGGCCCAAACCACAACTTTAATCATTTTAAATCTATACTGGAACCCCGCCATAAAAGAACTCGAGAACTTTCCAGAAATGGTTTCATCATATGTAGACAAATTGAGAGAGGAGTACACTAACCCCCACATTGTCTTCTGCAGTGACTTGAATGCACTATGTTGGAGGGAAGAAGGATACGAAACAGATGATGATCCCGTACATATAACTGCAGCAGGCAGAGAGGAATAGCGTGGAGAAGACAGTTGACACAAAGAAACATAAGTATTCTCACCGATAATTTCGCTCACGACAAACCACGTGCTGCAATATGAGATGATCGAAGAGCAGTCTAATTCTCAATTATATCTGTATTTCCAAAAACGTCTTGCAATGCCAAATTACCATCTAAGTAGTTGAGACACTTAGGAGTGACCATAATCTTTTACAGATGAATTGGACACGTCAGTTCGAAACAACATCAAACGCCTATAGTACTTCGCTAGATGTAATGCCAGGACATAATAGATTATGGATTTCAGCAGCGAAATTAGCTACTTTTCAAATTAATCTAAAAGTGTTTGTCTCAGAGAGTCTGCCCCCCACCCCCGATTAGTCGATCTGTCGGCCTTCACAGCGCTGCTACAAATCTTCGAAACAAAAAATGACACCTCCAACAAACCGAGATACAAGCACAAACACTTCTTCGACCAGGTATTAGCAAACTATTAAAAAAATCATTAAGAAATACGTGCTATAACAAAGGAACATATGACAAATTACAAAGTGCTGGTCAATAAAATTAAACAAAAACTTCGAAATTGGAAAAAAGGCCACATGAGAACAATTATTTTGAAGGATGCAGAACAAATGTTAAACCATGTGAATGCAGAAAATTCCTCACAGATATGGTCACTGATAAACAACCTTGACACTCCTCAAAATTCTTTACAAATAAACACAATTTCATGAACAGCTTGGATTACTTCTCAAAATTTTACGATCAGAATTTAGAGCAGAAATCCATCTGTAAAGAGATGTGCTGCGACTGGGGCATATTTGAGATTTATTGCACAACTGCACAACAAACGATACTCAAGTGGAACAAATTATGTGCGGCAGGACCCAACGGCCAAACAGATGCCATCTTGAAAGACAACATCGAAAAATGGACCGTAATTTTAACTTCTTTTTTTCAGACAATAATAAAAAAACAAGAAATTCCGACATCTTGAAAGAAAGCCATCGTTATTCAAATTTTCAAAAAAGGATAGAGTTCAACACCATCCAATTACCGACCCATTGCTTTACTTGATGTGGTAGGGAAGGTATTTGCTTCCTTTGTCCGGAGATCATTGAATAAGTGAGTTTCGACTCCAATCATTGTGACATCTGGCAAAGTGGTTTAGTTAAAGGTGTGGGCACAGGCCTAAATCTTTTTATATTGAACATCCTGAAAGCACAGACGCAACAGATCAAAGGGAAAAAGATGTATATTGCATTCATTGACCTAACCAAAGCGTTTGACTTAGTAGATCAACATAAACTTTGGCATAAATTAAAATTGTGGAAATGCCGGCTGCCAATCCGTCAAACAATTCAAGAACTATACTCAAACAACTTGATCCAGATACGCCTTGACCATCAAGGGACGCTGACTAAATCGATCACAAAGAATAAAGGGTTTAAACAAGGCTGCCTCTTGCAGCTGAATTGTTTAATTTGTTTCTAGCAGATAACGAGCAAGCATTCTCACATATTAGATGTTTTCCACCTAAAACTGGCTGTACAAGAATAAGCCGGCTAACGTATGCCGATGACATCGTTTTAATGGATCACACGCCGGTAGGCCTGCAACGGCATTTGAATGCATTCCACCAGTACATCCAAGTGAATGGGCTTAAAATAAATCCAACAAAATCTAGAGTGAGGACCTTCAGAGAAGAATCCACAGGTACAGGGAAAAACAAGAACATCTCGTCAATTGATGGGGAAAAGATTCCGCAAGTAACTGCATTTACCTACCTTGGAGTCTGCCTGAATACGAGTTTGAACGATAAACCGAGACTCGACACCTTAAGAGCCAAAGAAATAAATCTGGCGAGGCAAGACAGAATCCTTCTAAAACGCTACTGTGAATTTTCTCTTAGACCATTGATATCTTTTTATCGACTAAAAGTGATCCCTATTTTGATGCACGGTGCCGAAACAGTTTTCACATTCAACTCTTTAAATTGGCCTATTGTCGAAGGACTATTTTGGAAACGAGTACTTAGAATTCCGCTTGGAACACCTATCCAACCTCTACAAATGGAATTTGGTTTAACATCTCTTGAAACAATCGTCATATGGAAATCTCCAGCCCTTTACCAAAAATGTGTAGATCCACCAAAAAAAGTCGTTTCATATCCAGCAATGCAGCCTTAAGTGAAAATCAACATCAGACGCTACAAGAATGGCAGTTCATATGCCAAGAGATTCTTTAAAGATCTGAATGAAACTGTTACATCACTTTGCGAAAACCCAGATAAAATTAAAAAGAAACTCTACACAAGAGACTGGATTAACACACAAAATGATAGACAGAGGTTGACACGATATGGAAGACCCTTCCTTGAAGGCAGAAAATTAAATACAATTCTGAAATATCTGGCAATTTTCCCAAATGCTCTGTTTAGAGATCAATTTTTAAGATTCCGATTGAACCTTTATCCTACTGGTGAAACTGTTAAATCAAGATCAGACACTATTCCATTATGTAGATTATGTTGTACGCCAGAGATAAGAGTCACTACAACTCTTGTTCTTGTATTGCCCTGCAATTTCCTCCATCAGACTCTGATTAATGACTGAGATCACCTCCGGTTATGTTGGCAGATCAATAGAGGACTGGTGGCTACTTGTACTTAGAGGCCAACACGTCTGGACCACCTTAGCACTGGTGAAATTATTGCTGGCAATATTTAATGAAATTAAGCCTGATTTTAAAAAAAACATTGCATTTTTTTTTAAACAAGGAAATGATAAAATAATCATATTGTTCAGTTGACTAAATAATAACATTAATGGCTAATTGACCAGCAAAATATAATAACTCGCCTATGGATTGGAGGTGCTGATGCAGTTGCTTTTAATTTCTTTTTTTGTTGCTTTTAGTCATCTTAACTTACTGTCACTTCTAATGATTTTTTTCTAGTTTTGCTTATTTTATGATGAATGTGTTGTTTATATTCACATGGTTTGTACATTTCTAAGCAAATAAGAATTCTAATTGATAAATAATGAATTTCAATTTTAGGCAAACGTTTTGTAACTAACTAACCAGATAAAGCCTAATTAAAAAAAATTATAATAATAAAGACTACTTGCACTGCCTGTTTCCTTTCCCTTTTAGGTTGTGGACTCATTTCGTACATTAACCCTTTAGACCCCTTTGATCTTGTATATATATGTATCTAGATAGGATTGTGTTGGCTTAATAGTGTTACTGTGATTTGATGTGTGCATTGAAACTCAAAGGCCTTGAAATAAATGTATTTGTATTTTTAATATATATACACATGACTGGGAGTGATTTGTAAGTGTCCTTTACTCTGTGTGCTCATTGAGGTCTTTCAGTCACCCTCACCCCTCCTGAGACCTAGTCATGACCGCCGCCAAGCTACCTTGATTGGTCTGGCTTGTCCAGAAGGTTACCCTGTTCCAGAAAACTAGGCTGGCCTCCTGAACCTCTACCCACCAGGTCAGAGTTCAGAAATCCATCTTAACAGAGGTCGAGCCCCAGGAACCAGAAAATACAAGCGTTACAACACGCCCTGAAAGTCTTGTCCCCTGGGGTAAAATCTGTCTGCGGAAGCTTCTCTGAGACTGTCTACAAGCTTTCAGAGCAGGAGGGGAAAGCTTGTCTCATTAACGGGTGCAGAAAAGCTCATGTGCCACAACAATGGATAATGGGTTTGTAGCCTTTGTATGGCCACAAGACTTTGAATGTTGTTAAAATGAGGTTACAATGCGGGACAGTTCCCATATTAGATCCTTTGTACTGTTAAAGGTTTTTTATATCAGCCTGAAGAGGGGTCCCTGTAGTGTGGCCCTTCTTTTCTAAGGGTGTCTCAGTTGTCGAGGATTGCCTAGGATGGCATTCTTCAAGGAAGAAGGGGGGTATGGGGGAGACACGCATCAGATGAGGGGAGGGGCGCACTTAAATACCACTAAGACTTCACTAACACAACCTCACATTTTTCTCAGTCTTTGACATTCCATCCATGGGTCAGTCGCTCACAGTAACACAACCCACCTTAGTAGGGTCAAAATGTGACATTTTCTACACCAACATGGCACTGCCTGATGGGATAAAATGTGTGTCCCTCAATGTCAAAGGCCTCAACTCCCTGCAAAAGCACTCCATGCTAGCAAGGGAATTTACACTCTCCAAACTGGATGTGTTATTTGTGCAGGAAACAAAGTTTGCCCAAGGGAAAGAATTTCAGATCGTAAGCAGGGAAATAGGGGGCACGCTATGGGCTTCGGTTATTCATAAAAGGGGAGGTGTTGGAATTATATACAGGAAATCAGTCGCCCTTCAAATAGAGCAAATACACTGGGAAGAGGAAGGGAGGTTCCTAGTCTTAAAAGGGAAAATAAGATCACGCAGAGTCACATTTTGCTTCGTGTATACACCCAACCAAAATCAGACACATTTTACTGAGTCCCTCTTTGACTTCCTAGATAGTTGGAAACAGGGTGCATTGGTATGTGGCAGTGATTTTAATATTATAGCGGACTCAAGTTTAGACTGGGATTCCATGAGACTGGGCCCACACACACCTAGTGGCTCACTGGGGGAACGATTCTCAAGCCAACTGCGAGTAAGTCACTTAATTGACCTAGTGTACAGTGCACCCAAAGAAGAGAGCATTTACCTTTTACTCCCCCGCCTCACCTCACCTATTCCCGAATAGATTATCTGTTGGTGGGGGCCGAGAATGAAAGTTAAATTCTAAGTGCAGCCATAGAGATAGTGGCCTGGACAGATCACAAATTATGTACGCTGGAATTAGACCTTGGACCATCCTATTGTACAGAGCGCAGATGGACCTGTAATGATACCCTTTACAAGGAGACGCTATTTAAAGAAACCCTCACGGAGGCAATAAAAGATTATTTTACCGCAAAATATATGGGTGATTTACCGCTGAACTGTGTGGGAGTCAGCGAAGATCACGATTAGGGGAGTCCTGATTGTGGAAGGGGCGCATAGGAATAGGATCAGGATAAAAAGGGAGAAAGAGCTGAAATCCAAGATCACCCGCAAGGAATTAGATCTTTGCGCGCAGCCTGCAGATGGGGAGAAAATCATAAGAGATTGAGGTGCTTCGAAGGGAATTAAGGGATGTTTGGCAAGGCAAAGCACTGACGCAGTTGCGATATTTAAAACAAACATTTTATGAAAGAGACGGTAAAGCCCACACCATGCTGGCCTACCACCTGTGAAAACAAAGGGCAGACCGGGCAATTCCTAAAATTAAAGATGAAACGGCTCTAAACTTATCCAAGTCTCGCGAAATTGCGGAGCGCTTTTTGAGATGCTATACCTCCCTAAATACGGCTGACGGGGTGGGAACAGAACCCGAAATTGAGCATTATTTGTCAAAATTCCACCGTATGCGGATATCACAAGTACACCAGGACATGCTAAATGGCCCAATTACAACTGAAGAAATCCGAACAGCTATCTCCAAGATGTAAGCAGGTTCAGCACCCGGGCAGGATGGGTACACATCAGCCTTCTATAAGGCTAACTGCAATTCATGAACTCCCTTTTCAGAGAAACTTTTTTACTCAGTCCTGGAAGCAAGCCAAGCCCCATCATCAGTCACTGAATCAAGAATCATAATTATACTCAAGGAAGGTAAAGATACCACAGAATGCGCATCATACCGCCCAATATCACTCATAAATGTGGATGCAAAGATTTATGCTAGCATCCTCGCCAACCGTCTTGCACATATCCTACCCCAGCTAGTTCACACCAACCAGGTTGGCTATGTAAAGCGCAGGCAAGGCGTGGACAATATCTGCAAAACTCTTGATCTTATTGCCACCATTGACGAGAGGGAAGACTGCCCCATTTTAATGTCCATCGATGCAGAGAAGGCGTTCGACATAGTCAAATGGCCTTTTCTTCGTGCGGTTATGAAATGGGCGGGATACTATGGATATCGGGAGCATCCGCATTATACTGCAATGCATCTGCTAAGGTCCTGGTCAATGGAGTGTCTTCGGAGCTCTTTAACCTGACATGGGGCACGCAACAGGGCTGTCCTCTGTCTCCCATTTTGTACGCTCTAGTGGTGGAGCCCTTAGCGCAGGCAATTAGGACAAATGGCCAAATTCACGGAATGGAAAGAGGGGGGAGGGATTATAAGTTAGCACTATTCGCTGATGATATCTCAGCCTATATCACCCAGCCGTTGGAGTCATTACCCACCCTTTTTGCAACCCTGCATAAAACGGTAGCACTAACGCTCCAGCAGACATCGATCCTTCCAGCACAATTCGTAGTATAATGGGGATTCCAATTGTAGACAGTGGGAATAAGATACTTAGATGTAGAGATCATGAAAAAAGTGGCCAATTTATTTGATGCAAACTATAGACCCCTTTGGTGTGCCATCAAAGCAGATTTAGAGAGATGGTCCAAATTAGCGCTTTCCTGGGCTGCTAGGTATACGTCAATTAAGATTAATATACTTCCTTGTTTCTTTTTCAATCTCTCCCAGTGGCTGTCCCGGAGGCATTTCATGCAGAGGTTAAGCGGTCCCTTCTGGTTTATAAAAAAAAAAAAAAATATTCAGCAGAACCCAACTGTCCCTAAATTCTCAATAGCTCCTAACAAAGAAGTAGCATACCAATAAATCCTCTGTGGGCTGCCCAATGGAGCCAAACTACACCCTCTTATTTGGGCTGGCAGTGCAGCTCATTAAATTCTGTAAACAAAGCCAAAAACACAAAGGGCGTTAACTTTTTAAAAAAAACTTTCACTGTGTTGGCATTTGGTGACATATAATATTGTCACGTAGAGGCAAATCAAGCTGATTACCTCTCATATTTTGTAATCAGTTGTTTCCAATAGACCTGGCATGCTTCCAGATGACACTCCCATCGTGGATAGCAGGGATAGATCAAGGTCCTGTTTCTGCAATAAAGAGGAGAGAATACTCTGTTTAGCTTGCCCTGCTAAATAGGCACATAAATCAGAATAGCCACCGAGGCTTGAGCTCATTCTAGTCCGAGATGACAGAAGGTATGGATGGCAAGCAAACACAAATCCACGAGAATTCTCAATGTGGATAAATGCGTGCCCCTCAACTTAATAGAAACAGAAACAACCTTAAACAAGTATGGAATACTGTGAATACCTCGGGATTCAATATGTACGGCTACGTAACATTTAAAATTTAACGTATACTTGGCGAGTCCAATCTCGCTCAGAAGGAACGTCTCTCAAAACATGAGGCACCAGAACAAATTGCTTGCCCTCCGACGGGAAATTACCAAATGCACGTACTAGGTATGGGAATGCCCTCGTTAGGCAAACATACAAACATAATAAATCTAAATCCACGCTGTAAAATAGATTTATTTGCCTTTTGCGGACCATGAAACAGATCCTCCATACGGCACGTCCTTCAGTATCAAGTGCTGAGTTCTGATAGGAATCCTTCCTCTATCTCCATATGTGGAGACCTAATGGCCTATATGTCACCGCCGCCTACAACCATCATAGGTACCGAAATACGCAGTCACAGCCATCGGGAAAATAGACAAGGAGTTTTCACATACCCGATTCAGCAATCCACAAGTCGATCTATATTGTTATAGAAACGGGGTGACACCAAATAGAGCAAACTGAACTCACTCTGCTGTATATGTAGGGGAAAGTCAAGTGATGATCAAAAATTCAGATTTTCAACACATTCGTTCCAGAAAGTCATAATTCTATTAAAGACACGGAGGCAAAGGATTATGCTTTCTCTTCAACTTTACGGATCAGCAGCAAAGAAAATCACTAATGAACATTAAACACAAAACTAGTAAAAACTATCATAACCATGGTTTGAGTCTTTGTAGTTTATTTCTATTGGTCCTCAACTGACCATGTGATGTCTCTAAACCAATCAACAAGTCCTTAATGCTTAAAACCTCCTGTCCTCTTTCCATTTCTCTTCTTTCTTTGTCCATTCAAGGTTGCGACCAGTGCATTTTTGAAATTCCATCCGTTCCATTCCAATCCTAGTTCAATTCCCGGATTGCTTGTTTTTTCCGTCGGCATCCCTATAGAATCATAAAATTAAAAAGAGGTGACTATAAAACGAAAAAAGGGTGGGACAATCGTAAATTCAACTACACAGTAAATAACTTCTCTTCTTGTGCATATACAGCATTACCTCATATTGTATTCATCATGCATTGTTCATTAATCATAATAAAATATCAACATTTCAGTATTTTATAATACATTACATTTTTACGATTGATAGGGTGGGATAAATCCTTCGCCTCTGTGTTTTTAATAGAATTATGATTTTCTGGAATGAATGTGTTGAAAATCTGAATTCTGTGTCGAGACCGGAGGCTCGGATTATGCTTCTTCAAAGCTTACTCACCACTAACGATGTCGCACTTTCCATAGGTTTGAAATAGAAAGTTTTAAAAGTCGATTCATTCGACCAATCTGCAGACCTCATAATGTCCTCTACTCTGGCTCCAATGTTAAATGCTTTGGAAGCCATCACTCCTCTAGTTGAATGGGCGCCATATTTCTCTATATCAATGCCCGCTTGTACTATCACCCATCTAAGCCATCTGGCTATGGTAGCCGGAGTAATGGCCGGAGCAAGTTTACAAATTGCTATCAATAATTGTGACACTCCTGGAGGTCTTACTTCCCTTGTCATATCCTCATATGCTGCTTAGCATCTGACTGGACATAATTTCGGTTGACCTGGAAAAGCTTCATAAGAAATGGATCTCAAACCTGTTTTGGTCCTTCTTGTTATGAGAAAAGTCACTCCGCTCGGAGATACACTTTTCCTGTTGACCTCCAGTGCTCTAACATCTGAGGATCTCTTACATGCTAAAAGGCATAAGAGCATGAATAACTTGCCTGAAATCGCTTTCCATGATAAATATTGATTATCTGGCCATGATAGAAATAATCTCAAAACTCTGTCTACGTCCCATAATTGATTATACTTTTCAGGGGGTCTGATCATCTTCACTCCCCTTACTAATCTACAGATCAATGGGTGTTCCCCAATCGCTAAGCCTTCTACTCTAGGGTGTCCTGCCGATATCGCAGACCTGGCTGTGTTGATAGTTCTGTATGCCTTTCCCTGAGCTGCCATCTGTGCTAAGAAATTAACTACGTGTACTACATCCGTTCCATCGGGATGAATATTACTCTCCAGAAACCAGCTACTCCATCTAGCCCATGCTGATTTATAAGCTCTGTGTGTCCAAGGAGCCCAGGATTCGCTAATGATGTTTTCAGTCTCATTCGATAGTCCTGGCCTAACCCAAGATCTCCTGAAATCGCCCAAGCTATCAGGTTGAGTCTTCCCGACCTCACTAGTGGATGGCTGCAATCTCTGGGGTCTCGAACGATTAATTTGTCATTCGGTAAAGCCACTGGGTTGTGGTGTGATAATTCCAGAAGTCTGGGAAACCACGCCTGCCCCCTCCAGTCCGGCGTAACTAGTACTAGGGATGCTCTCTGGCATCTCACCTGGGCTAGCGTCCTTGCTATCATGGAGAAAGGAGGGAATGCGTAGTTTGTCTGGTGGCCCCATGATTGTAGGAAGGCTTCTGTCGCCTCTGCTTCTGGGTCCAGTCTCCAGCTGAAGAACCGAGGTAACTGCTTGTTTAATCTCGATGCAAATAAGTCGACTTGGCATGGTGCCCATCCAGACATCAGCTCTTGAAACACTACCTCGTCCAGCTTCCAATCGCTGGCATCTCTGAGGTATCTGGAGTTCCAATTGGCCACTTCGTTGTGATGGCCTGGCAGATATTCCGCCGTCACTGAGACTCTCCTCTGAAGACAGAGTTCCCAGAAGTCTTTTGCCAGTTCTGCCAGTAGTCTGGATCTTGTCCCGCCCAGTCTGTGGATGTACCTGACCGCCGAGACATTGTCCATTTTTAGCAGGACACAACATTGAGCCCTCTCTTGAGTCCAGCATTTCACTGCAAAGGACCCTGCTAGCAACTCCAGGCATTTGATATTGAGAGTCGTCTCTTGATCCGACCACCTGCCCCTTGTCGACAGGTTCCCGCATTGGGCTCCCCAGCCCCATCTGCTAGCGTCGGATTCGATGACCAGGTCCGGGGATGAACCAAATATCGCTCTCCCGTTCCATGCTTCCATATGGATTAGCCACCATTCCAACTATTCCCTTACTTCTTGGGAGATGGTCACCTTTGACTCGTAGGAAGCGCCCCTCCTGAGGTGATAGATCTTCAGCCTCTGGAGTGCCCTGTAATGTAGTGGTCCTGGGAATATTGCTTGGATTGATGCCGCTAGATGGCCCACTAATCTTGCAATGTCCCTCAGCGACAGTTCTCCCTTCACTAGTGTGTGTCTTGGCTGTTTTTTGATATCGTTCACCTTGTGAATGGGTAGACTGAGAGTTTCTTGAATAGAGTCCACTATAAACCCCAGGAATTCCATTGACTGCACTGGTACTATACTGGATTTCTCCCAATTTATTAGAAACCCCAGACTCTCTAACAATTCTATTGTTGTCTGTACTTGCTCTAATAGTGTTTCTCTCTCTTGGCACATCAGACATATGTCGTCTAGATAGATTATAAGTCTTATCCATTGACCTCTGAGGTGTGTCACAACTGGTTCCATCATCTTGGTGAAACACCATGGTGCTGATGCTAGGCCAAAGGGCAGGCATCGAAATTCCCATGTTGTTTCCTCCCAGATGAATCTCAGAAATGTGTAGTGTTCTTCTGCTATGGGAATAGTCAGGTATGCATCTTTTAAATCTATCCTGGCTAGCGTGTCTCCCTGAATTAAGGTATCTCTTAACAGGTGTATCCCTTCCATCTTGAAGTGTCTGTACCGCCTGTGTTTTGACACTCCGAGTTTTAATTATTACACGTCCTCTCCAAGTCCCAATTGGACTCAATCATTCTCCAAATGTGGATCACATGGCATCTTGGTCTCAGGCTCCACTACCAGCCTCCTAACAGGAAGTGGTGGGCCCCCTCGCCCCCACAACTAGCCGTTCTCAGATCAGCTTGACCTCACACCCCTGGGATCATGGGAACCCGTGACCCAGTCCTTATCAGAGCCACTTGGCTGATTGAACCCCTAGCCCATCCCCATTATTGAGCATAAACTAGTATTCGCTTGAATACACAGACAATGATCTTTTTCTCTTGCCAGCATTGCTAGCTCCTTCCAACCAATCAGGTCGCACGTTGCAGCCTCCAATCAGCTGGCCCCTCTCGGCAACCAACCGAAACCAGCCGCACACTTAACCAGGAAGTCGTATTTGGTCTTCCTCACGCCACCCAACGGGACACGGACTCCTCCAGTACGCTGACCGGCTCGAGGTAAGTCCTGGCCGCTCCCTTCTCCAGCATTGGATCTTTCATGGATTCACATGCTTAGAATATTCCCCGTCGTCAGGCTGGGAATCCCCGGTACATTATATAGACCCTTTCCAGTAGGAAAACTTTTTCGACGCTTATGCGTCCTATCCACCTCGTTTTGTATCATGCGTGCCCGCGCCGTCAGGACACCATGATATAAATACAGGACCCGCCCCCGCGCTCCCTCAGATTTCAACCGTCTTTCAAAGTAGTGGGATCCTCCTGGTTACTGCTAGTCGAAATTAGGTTGTATTTTCGCTTCGGCGACGTTACATTCTGGAAAAAATATGTCCGGAAAAGCTTTATTTTGTCCTTGTGTGACATGTGGACTCAAAAAAGTCTATGAAGGTGATGCCCACATGGATTGTATCTACTGTCTCCACCCGCACCACACGGCGGATACATGCGAGATATGCCAGGGTTTCTCCCAAAAAACCCTTAAAGACCGGAAAAGAAGGTTGGTCGACTGGCTTAACGACGGAGCGGGTGCCTATCCGGCATCAGAAGTTGGCTCCACGGCCTCCAGGAGCAAGTCGGAACCTCCCTCGAAGAAGGTGCGGCCTGTCGAAAAACGCCCTGCGGACAAGCATACGGAGAAGCCTGCTGGGTCTTCCTCATCACACAAAAAGTCCTCCTCCTCCTCATCCTCTAAGACGGAGAGGCAAGCGGCATCAAAATCCTCCCCAGGGGACCGCCCTAGGTCTTCCGTGAGTCGAGACTCTTCAGCAGGGAAGTCGGCAACGAAATCAGCTACGAAGTCTAAAGGCTCGGTGCCGGCTACTTGCTCGTCGACCCCGGAGTCGCTGACGATGCCTATTACTATTCAGGCAGCAGCGGTGGGGATTCCTTTGTCGACGGTGACTCAATCTATGGCCTGGCAGCCAGAGGTTTGTGACCCGGCCCCCCCTGAGGTCCTACTGCAGCCAGACACGGCCTTGTCGGTGTCGTCGGTGGAAGGAGAATGTGGCAGGGTTATGCAGCCGTCGGACTTGGGCTTACGGCCTTCCAATACGTCGACGACGAGTGCGAGTGGGGGTGTGGCCCCTCTGTCCTCGACGTTGCTGACCCCCCAGACGGTTTTGTCTCTGGATGTGCTTAATACACTTCAGAAGCTCCTGCAGCGTCTGGATACGCAGATCCCTCAGCCTGGCACTTCATCGTTGATATTTTCTGCACCTTCCGTCGACGAACAAGCTCAAGCAGCTCGCTCGACGACCAGAAGCCCGTCGGCCTCCCAGGTGGTGAAGGATCGTCCTCGAGCGCAGGAGGAGGGTGAGCTGTCGGAGTCCGATTCTATACGAGGTGACTCAGGGTCGGACATTTCCCTGTCACCGTCGAGAGACCCAACATGGAATTTGGATGTAGAGGTAGAGTCTACGAGGAGCCAGGCACAACCATCTCCTCCGGATGATGTGGGAGCCTTCCATGCAATGATGGGAAAAGCGTGTTCCGAGTTCGGCTTAATTCCTGAGGAGCAAAAGAAAGACTGTTTTCTTTTTGATCACATGGGTCAAAGGAGGAAATCGGTATTTGCCATCCCAATCCTGGACCACGTGTGGCAAGAAGCCCTCAAGACGATGCGTCATCCGTTCTCGGAACCGGCTATTAAGGGGCGTATTGAGAAAAAGTTTAAAGCTCCGGAGTCCACTCCAAAATGTCTGACATCACAGCCACTGTCAGACTCTGTGGTATCGGCGGCAGCGGCTAGGAAGGCCAGAGTACAGCAAAAATGTTCAACCCCTCCAGAAAGCGAGGCCAGGAGGCAGGACGCCTTTGGAAAAAAGGTGCTCTCAGTCGGCGCCACGACGGTAAGAGCAGCCAACTCCTTGGCGATTGAATCACGATACGATAGGGAGATGTGGCATAAACTAGCCCCTATCCTAGAACATCTTCCGGAAGAACATCGAAAAGCAGCCATGTTGCTAGTACGAGATGGTGAGGAGGCCTCGAACCACGCAATTAATATTGCGGTGGACCTAGCAGAGTCTGGTTTCAAACAAATCAATCATGGCGTAGTACTACGTCGACAAGCGTGGCTCAAATGTACTACTTTCAGACCTGAAGTCCAATACAAAGTCCTAGACATGCCATGTGAAGGAGAACATCTGTTTGGAGACAAGGTAGATGAAGCCTTGAAGGGGATGAAAGAAGACACGGATACCGCTAGGTCTCTCGGCGCCCTCCAGACAGGTAGAAGTTTTCGCTCTTTTCGCCCCTTCAGGGGTGCTTCCGGAAACTCCCGCTTTGGAGCCTCTAGGGACTGTGGATTTAACAGGCCCTCATACTCCTCACAAGGTTACAGACGTGCATCCCAGTCGGCACGTAGAGGCAGAGATTATCAAGCCTCCAGACGACGCGGCTCGGGTCCCTCGTCGACGAAGGACAAGCAAACCAGCAACCAATGACGGCCTTCGGAACGTCCTGGGGGGTCGAGTCTCTCATCATATCGACCAATGGAAATGCATCGCCACAGATCGATGGGTTCTGGACACGATTCGCATGGGTCATGCGCTGCAATTCAAAAACAAGCCTCCAAGTCGTCCGCCAGTGTTTTCGGCCCAGCCCCACCTTCGAGTTCTAAGACAAGAGGTGGCGCTTATGCTGCAAAAAGGAGCGGTAGAACGGGTTCCTGTGGCACAGGAAGGACAAGGGGTTTATTCCCGGTTCTTCGTTGTCAAGAAGCCAAATGGAAAATGGAGGCCCATTCTCGACCTGAGGGTACTCAACAAATGGCTAAAGAGCTCAAAATTCAAAATGCTAAAGCTCCAGGAGGTTATCAGGTCAGTGCAACCCATGGATTATCTGTCGTCGCTAGACCTTCAGGACGCATATTTTCATATCCCAATACGTCCATGACACAGGAGATATTTAAGGTTCGTCGTCGGGCGAAAGCATTTTCAGTTCAAGGTCCTCCCGTTCGGTCTCAAGTCCTCCCCCGGGACGTTCACCAAGTGTTTGGCCCCGATAGCGGCCCATTTAAGGAAGGACGGTCACCATGTCTATCCCTATCTAGACGACTGGCTGGTCAGAGGTTCGTCCATGGAACAAACACGAAACAGTCTGGGGGCCACGATGTCCCTCTTACAGGAACTGGGCTTCGCGATAAACTTCAGCAAGTCCTCCGTAGAGCCTTCGAGGACCTTGGTCTTTCTAGGAGCGGAGTTTCATACGCACACAAGCCTTGTAAGACCATCCAGCGAAAGGATACAGAAGCTACAAAGCAAGGCGTCGGAATGGAGATGCGGTACCAGGGTGTCGGTGCGCAAATACATGTCCCTGCTAGGGACCATGTCATCCTGCATTCCGTTGATAAACAACTGCCGTCTGTTTATGAGGCCTTGCCAGGAATTTCTAGCGGACCGTTGGGCGCAGAGCCAAGGTCGCTGGTCCGACAGACTGGTCATCGACGAACAACTGGTACAAGCACTCCGTTGGTGGAGAGTTTCTACTCATTTAACGAAAGGAATGCCTCTGGTGGAACCGGAGTTCCAGAAGACGGTGGTGACGGATGCATCGCTGAGCGGATGGGGAGCTCATCTGGATACGTTACAGGTACAAGGCCGGTGGTCGTTACAAGAGTCCTCCCTGCATATCAACCTGCTAGAACTGAGAGCAGTGCGGTGGGCTCTAAAATCTTTTCTTCCTCAATTGAGAGACTCTGTGGTGCGTGTCATGACGGACAACACGACTACAATGTTTTACCTAAGGAAACCAGGAGGAACACGTTCCAGGTCCCTGTCGATGGAGGCACAGAAAATCTGGCATTGGGCCCTGCAACACAACATGCTAATCTTGGCGTTCCACCTGCCAGGTGTGAGAAATGTGGAGGCCGATGCCCTCATCAGGGAAATGAACGAAGTTCACGAATGGGTGCTGAACGACCAGCAACTACAACATGTATTCAAGAAGTGGGGACATCCTTCCATCGATCTGTTCGCGACGAAGGACAACAGGAAATGCCCGCAGTATGCAAGCAGATGGCCTCAGCAGGGCTCACTGGGGGATGCATTCTCCTTCCCATGGACGAACAAATTCCTGTACGCATTCCCTCCATTTCCTCTTATCCGGAGGACGTTGCAATGGATCCTCAAGTACCCATGTCGGGTGATTCTGGTGGCGCCGTATTGGGCCAGACAAGTGTGGTTTTCAGACCTGCTGCACATGGCGGCGGCGGAGCCAATGAGGTTCAGGAAGATCCCCAACCTTCTGTCTCGACAGGATGGTATCGTTTGGCATCACGACCTGGACAGCCTCAAGTTGACGGCCTGGCTCCTGACTTCGCCGAATTTGGTCAGCTAACGATTCCGGAGGAGTGTCGTCGTATTCTGCAAGCGGCAAGAGCACCTTCCACAAACACTTCATACTCGTACAAATGGAGGAGTTTCTGTCAGTGGTGTGTGGATCAACCAGGTTTGGTTCCGCAGTCGATTACGCCGGAACAGCTCCTTCCATACTTGCTGTTCTTAGCTCAAAAGGGCTTATCGGTGTCGTCGATAAAAGTACACCTGGCCGCCATCTCCAGGTTTACACGTCAACGACATTCCGCACCATTATTCAGCGACTGCCTGATTAAGCACTTCCTTAAAGGTTTGTTTAGGAGTTTCCCTCCCGAGAAGAGATTTCCTCCGGTGTGGAGCCTCAATCTGGTGTTAGCGTCTCTTATGAAACCTCCTTTTGAACCAATGTCATAGTCGTCTCTAAAGTTTTTGTCGTGGAAATTGGCCTTCCTGGTGGCCATCACTTCAGCCCGACGTATTTCGGAAATCCAAGCTCTAATGGTAGACCCACCATACTTAAGATTTTTCAAGAACAAGGTGGTCCTTGCCACTAACCCACAGTTCATACCAAAAGCTCCTTCAGTGTTCCATAAACATTCCTCTATTGTCTTACCTACGTTTTTTCCAGAGCCATGCTCTGGAGCGGAGTGCACGTTACACACATTAGACGTGAAAAGGGCTCAAGTTTTATCTTCATCGCACGCAACCTTTCAGGAAAACGGGGCAATTGTTCGTGGCCTATGGTTTGGGTGCTAAAGGCAAAGCCATTTCAAAGCAAGGACTGTCAAGATGGGTATCGTCTACCATTTCGTACTGCCATTCCAAGGCTGGGAAGCCTCTTCTGCGACGCCCAAGAGCTCATTCAACTAGAGCGGCGGCATCGTCGACGGCGCTGTGGTCTGGAGTCCCTCTGGGGGACATCTGCATGGCGGCTACCTGGGCGGCTACACACACTTTTACCCGCCATTACTGCCTGTCGCAACAACATGCCGAAGATACTCGGATGGGACAGGCGGTGCTTCGACACCTATTCCAATAAGGTACGCCCCGGTTGAGGGGTTAGATCTTGTTGCAATTATGATTGAATATCGTTCGTTTTCTATGTTAACAATTGCTGATGGGTACACGACCATAGGGAACGGGCATTGTGAGGAAAGTATGTGAGTTTGCATGCACGCCTCCTCTTTTCGGTATGGTACTGCTATGTAATCTATTCTAAGCATGTGAATCCATGAAAGATCCAATGCTGGAGAAGGGAGTAGTTTCTTACCTGTAACTCCATTTCTCCAGCATTGTTATCTTTCATGGATTCACATGCGCCCGCCTGCCTCCCCTGGGCATGCAAACTGGTTCCCCCACTACTTTGGGGGCCGAAATCTGAGGGAGCGCGGGGGCAGGTCCTGTATTTATATCATGGCGTCCTGACGGCGCGGGCACGCATGATACAAAACAAGGTGGATAGGACGCATAAGCGTCGAAAAAGTTTTCCTACGGGAAAGGGTCTATATAATGTACCGGGGATTCCCAGCCTGACGACGGGGAATATTCTAAGCATGTGAATCCATGAAAGATTCCAATGCTGGAGAAATGGAGTTACAGGTAAGAAACTACTCCCTTCTCATGCCACCCCACACAGTGCCCAGACTAGCTTTGGGTTCTAAGCTCATGCCCGAATTGGAACTTTCCAACTGCCCTCGCGTCTCCCGCCCACAAACAGCAACGCTTTTCTAACCCACTGCCATTAGCCGCACCCGGCCTCTCTGGGGCTCATACCGCTCCTTCTCCCGAGACACCTCACCTGCGCTAACAATCTACAGACAATTCTCCATCCACAGGTCCCCGTGGACCGACCCTAGCTCGCATCAGACCCTTTGGGAGCACATCAGCCTGCCTCTTCCGCCCCATCGATGGGACCCAATATGTACACCTCTACCTGGTCACACCGCATTCTTGTTCCAACCTAGATCCTCACGCATTCAAAGCCCTTGGCTGCCGCTCACTCGGCCAGCCCATAATTGGTCGTCAACCTACCGACCTCTGCATACTCACAGAGCGTGTCAAAACAACACGCGTCCCCAACAGCCCTGCGGCCCATCCTCTTTCCACACCCATGCCATCATTGGCACACCCTTCCCATACGCTTCCAACCTTTTCCATCCCTGACCACTGACCCCATTTCATATTTAATCATTCCTTAGCACTGGCTATCCAGCCACTCTGGCACCCTGATCCGGGAGGACCAGTAACCAGCTCTACCCAGAGCCTCCTTCCTAACCAATTAGGCAAGCTACACTGTTTTCCTCAACCACACATTGCCTTAACATCCTAAGTGGCTCTCTCCCTTAACTAACCTATTATTTTTCCCTCTCTCCCTTGGTACCTTGTTCGTGTGCGCTTCGTATGATAACTTACCTCTGATTGGGATGTCATTATGCATTGAAATGGATGTTTTTTCGCAATAATTATTTTATTTTGCTTTCTGTCACCCACTCACCCATACTCACTATCCCCACCCAACAACCTATCACCAAATCTGTGTTCTTATACTTGACTATCTTATGATTCCATGCATACCGCTTAAACAACCATGTGACTATCTTTTGATCACGCCCCTATGTGAATTTCTGCCAATTTGTTGTGGTCCGCAATTATGTCACTGCGTCACTCACTGAACTAAAACCACTTAACCCTATGCACCACTCACAGCCCTGAAAAAGACTTGGGTCGAAACGCGCGTCCGCTGTGTGCACTCACCTGTGTGAAAAACTGGCAGTATTGGCCACGTTAATGTTCTTCAATTGCTCAGGTGCTTTTTTGAAAACAGTAATAATAAAACAACAATTTACAAACACCAACATGACTCTTCTGACCGTATGATGAACCTAAACTATAAGCTAATCAGCTGAATTCTCGGAGTATCAAATTCCGCCAGCGCCCAACACTATCCGCAGGTTTGCCATCCCACGTTCTCTGTACACCACGTATTCCTTTAGGCCTTTCAGGTTTATAATTGGTCTTGTCTTGTGTTTCCCTTTTACTAGGAACATATTGCTTATGTAACCCTTTGATTGAACTGTTACGGGTCTTATAGCTCTTTTGCTTTATAGCCTTCACAATTCTCCTTCCAGTAATACTTTGTCTTCTCTGTTCATTTCTAGCCCCTTTGGTGGGTTTCCCTGATGTGGTGTCTCTAGAAATTCTATGTAAAAACTTTGAGCTGTCTGTATTACCCAGGAATCTCCCGATATATCCAACCAATTTTGTAAAAACTGAGCTGTCCTCCCCCCCCTACTTCTGGGGTACTTAGGTGTGGGTAGACTGTTCCCATCTGGGTTGTTTTGCTGGCGTTCCCCTTGTCGCCAGTTTCTGCCTCTTCCTCGACTCCTTGATGGAAAGAAAGCTGTTTGTCTACGATCCTCCTGCTCTTGCCACTGTGCTCTGTCTTGATAGGATCGATTATAGTGGAATCGTCCAGCTGAGGGACCCCTGCCTCTGCTGGCCCGTCCAAAAATGTGCCTCCCGAACACTCTTTTGAGAGAGCCTGTGCCTTGTCCAAGGCTGCATAGGAATTCACAAATTTGGTTAACTCCTTGATAAAGGAGTCCCCAAATAATTTCCCTTTCGCGGAGGTCATGATCACTGCTTCCAAGGAGCCAGGACCAGCCCAACGTCCTTGGAAGCAGGCCCCTAACCCTAATCCTAGGCACCAGCCGGTCCCCACGGGGACCTTTTGGACCATGTCCTGGCGCCGGTGGCACCAGGCTCATCAGAATCATCGGTCCCGGCACTGGAAGCGCCGGGCTCATAATATGTGTGCAGATGCTTGGGTGGACTTACCTGCAGCAGACCATGCTGCTTACTTACCAGCCTCTTAGAAGTCCTCTGTGAACAGGGACTACTTTCTTACCTGGGTGGGGCAAGCTCCACTCCCTGGATTCAGCACGGGAAAGCTTCTGGAACTGGAACTCTTTTCTTACCTAGGCGGGGCCGTGGAGGAAGACGCCTCATCACTCCAAGGCTATTTAAACCACACCCGATAGACGAAACGTGCTTCGCGTTATTCTGCATCTGCAGCAGAACGCTCACCGAGTCTGTTCCAGCCTTTCTTCTTACGATCCCGAATCTGCAAGAGTCATACTCGCCATTCCTGCATCCTGAATCTGCAAGAAGCATACTCACCATTCCTGCATTCAGTCGACAGCAGCACCTGCAGAGACAAGAAACAGCAGGTTAGCAAGGCAGCCTTATCTCGCAGTGCTACTCACCTGATCCATCGGCTGCGATCATTTTCGGCACGCTGCACCTCCGCCTGCGAAGACAAAAGCATTGTCAATACTTACCGGCACTCCGTGAATTCTGGATTTCTTCACACTGCATCGCCGCCTGCGGAGATAAAAGCATTGTATCTACTTACGGACATTCCGCGGACTCCGGCGCTGCAAACCAACTTCTGAAAGACAAAAGAAGAGACATTAGACATGTATTTACTTACGCCCATCGTGCTCTTCGCAATAGAACGCCTGCTCTTCAGCACAAACTACGCTGCAAGGAAAAGACAGTTAGAGCACTTGCATTTACTCACGCATTTCCAGGCGCTTCACTCCATCTTCCTCAAGAGTCCTGCAAGACAAAAGGGAGAAAAGCCTTATACGAAGTCCTGTGCAATGTTAACGTGCCTTGCACCTAAAGACTATAAAGGTGTCTGGAAACTCACCGCTCGTGCAGTTAACGACGGTAACAGTCTTCTGAGTCCAAGAGGCCTATGTTTCACCAGTGAAGGAACTGGCAACAGCGCCCTGCACCAGACGCAGGTGGAGAGCCCAGCATTCACCTATCTAAGGTGAGCACGTTGACCTGGGGGCTCTACGGAGAGGGAGAGAGAGGAAGAGGGACATTGAACAACCCAGACCATTAACCCCCATATTCTTTCACCTGCAGAAACCTCACCCTACGAGTTCAACACACAGTGCGAAGAGGTTCGACCCCAGAAGCCCATCGGGTTCTGCACATCACCTTTCGAGTCACAGACACCTTCCTGCCAAGATCAGCGCCTCCGTGGGAATCAGGTGAGTGTTACAGAACGCGAAGCCCACCGCAAAACTCCTACCCAGGCGCAATGGAAACCTCAGACACTGATCACTTAGCCCAGTTGCTCGGGGAATTAAGAGCAGAAGTACATGCAGCTCGTCAGGAAACAAGCTCTCTAAGAAGAGAACTGATAATTTCCAAGGAGCGAACAGAGGACCTCGCTAGGCAATTGCTACAAACGCAGGCAGGACAGACACCCCTGCCCGCTCCAGGAGGAAGCTATCCTTCTGCATCATCTGTAAATCCAGTGCAAATCAATCTACCTGGTAATGTGCCCTTGGCTCCGCCCGAACGTTTTTCTGGTGACCCAAAGAAATTTGCAGTGTTCCTCAACCAGTGCCGCTTACATTTTTTATGTCGACCAGCTGCATTCCCAACAGACCAGACCAAAGTGGCTTTCGTGCTTTCTTATCTCCGTGGCAGCGCCGCAGATTGGTCGATCCCTTTAGTCACCCAGGATGATCCGGTTTTACATGATTTCCAGGCCTTCCAGTCCAGCATGGAGAAACTGTTTGCAAGACTTGCACAAGGGCAGGCCTTGGACAATGAACTTCTTTCATTACGACAGGGTAATCAAGACCTCTTGACCTATATAGCCTCATTCAACAGACTCATAGTGGAAACTCAATGGCCCGAGGATAAGAGAATAACGCTTTTCTACAGAGGCCTGCGTGGAGAGCTCAAGGAAGTGTTAGCTCAAGTTGTGAACCCTCCACAAGAATGCTCTGACTATATTGACTTAGTCGTCCAATTGGACCACAGATTACAGAACAGGAAGGCTGATCGTTCTAAATTTGATACCCGAGTGTTTTCTAAACCACAGACTTCTACTAAGGGAGCTGACACTGTGGAACCCATGCAAATAGGGGGGGATGAAAGGTCCTTTAACCCAAAAGGAGCGGGAAAGAAGAAGACGGCTGCAATTATGCCTATATTGCGGGAACTCGGGGCACTTTCTTCTAGAATGTCCAGTGAAACCAGCTAAGAAGGCTGTAGGAGCCGCAGATTCCAGTACCTCAAGTTCCGAGCAGGGAAACGACCTAGCCCGGCGAGTGTAGAGGTCCTCTTGCTGAGCGTTAAGATCTGTCCCGTGACCTCGCATTTCGTGGTGCCCATGGTCCTCATTAATCCTGCACGTCCGGATCGTTTGCATGCAATTGAAGCTTACATCGACAGCGGAGCAATCGGCAATTATGTGGACCGTGAAATGGCATCAAGGATGAATCTACCCCTTGTCCCTAAGGCAGTAAAAGACGTCATTACTACAGTGGATGGCACGGAGATAGCCTCCGGACCAGTAACGCACGCCACCCAAGAAGTGACGCTAGTTAGCCAAGATGGACACCGGGAGAAAATCGTGTTCGATGTGATCAAGGCCCCTCAGTTCCAGATCATTCTGGGAATCCCTTGGTTAGAGAAGCACAATCCTCAGATCAACTGGCGAGCAAAGACGGTTCAGTTTCCAGAATGTTTTACCACTTGTTATCCTCGGCCTGAAGTTTCAGTGGCGGCGATCTCTTCAGAGGTTCCCACATTGCCTCCCGACTACCAAGAATTCCAAGATGTCTTTCGGAAGGATCAAGCTAACACCCTGCCTCCTCATAGGTCTTACGACTGTCAAATAGACCTGATACCCGGAACAACTCCTCCTTGCAGTAGGATTTATGCCCTCACCGAGCCAGAGAATCTTCACCTCAGGCAATATCTGGACCAATACCTAGCTAACGGGTTTATCCGTCCTTCTAAATCTCCAGCTTCCTCGGCTTTGTTCTTCGTTCCGAAAAAGGAAGGAGACCTTAGAACTTGTATAGATTACCGCGCCCTGAATCAAATCACCGTTAAAAACAGATACCCGTTACCTTTGATCCCTGAACTCCTGGACCAAGTCAAAGAAGCATGCATATATACAAAGTTGGATCTCAGAGGAGCCTACCACTTGGTACGAATAAAAGAAGGCGATGAGTGGAAGACGGCCTTTCGCACCAAGTATGGGCTATTCGAATATCAAGTGATGCCCTTTGGACTTTGTAACGCTCCTGCCGCTTTCCAGTATTTTATGAACGATGTCCTTAGAGAACTCATAGATGTGTGTGTTGTTGTCTACATTGATGACATCCTAGTCTATTCATCATCTGAAGAGGAACATCAGAAACATGTTAAAAAGGTTCTCGAGAGACTGCGTCAACATAACCTTTTTGCCAAGCTTGAAAAATGCGTTTTCAACGTAACTGAAGTTGAGTTCTTGGGATTCATATTGTCACCTAATGGGGTTCATATGGATTCAAAGAAGGTCGATGCAATCATCAAGTGGCCATCACCAACCTCGGTAAAAGGAGTTCAAAGCATGTTAGGCTTCGCTAACTTTTACCGCAGATTCATTCCTGAATTCTCTCGGATAGTCCAGCCCATCACCGCTCTGTTAAAGAAGAACAAACGTTTTGAATGGTCTACAGAAGCAGAACAAGCTTTTCAGGACTTAAAAGCTAAATTAATTTCTGCTCCTGTTCTAAAACATCCTCGCCCAGAACTCCCCTACATCGTGGAAACGGATGCTTCTAGTCTTGCTATGGGGGCAGTGTTATCACAAAGAGATCCGGTCACACACCAATTACATCCAGTAGCCTTTTGGTCCCGCAAATTCTCGGCTTCCGAGATCAACTATTCAATTACAGACAAGGAACTTTTAGCTATCAGATCGGCCTTTAAAGCCTGGCGGCATTATCTTTTTGGAGCCAGACACACAGTCACCGTAATGACTGATCACCGCAATCTACAATATCTGAAGACGGCCAAAGCTCAGTCTTCCAGACAGCTTCGTTGGGCTCTGTTTCTGGCTGAGTTTGACTTTATAATTACTTATCGACCCGGCAGTAAAAACGGAAAAGCAGATGCCCTCTCTCGGATGGGAGTTGATGAACATTTGACCAATCCAGAACCAATACCCATAATCCCAGAACAAAGGCTTTTGGGGTTGGTCAACGCTCAATCCTTTGAAGACATCAACACTACAGTCAAGTCACTCCTAACTCCGGCCGATTTGCAGGACTGGCAATTAAAGGGAAAAGAATTCTCAGTGGATCAAGACCTACCATATTTCCAAGGGCGATTGTACTTGCCCTGTGAGAAAATACAAAAACAAGTAATTTTCTGTTATCACGACTCTCTAATGGAGGGTCATCCTGGCATTACCAAAACCATGGAAAAGATCAAGAGACATTTCTGGTGGCCATCATGGAAGAAGGATATTAGAGACTTTGTGATCTCCTGCGGTGTGTGTGCCCAGAATAAAAGTCAGAAGGAGAAACCAGCCGTCCTGTTACACCCTCTGGATATTCCTCCCGGTCCATGGCATACCCTGTCCATGGATTTCATCACGGACTTACCTCCATGCTCAGGGTATAATACCATTTTAGTAATCGTGGATCTATTCTCCAAGATGGCTCACTTCATTCCCCTGAAGGGCCTACCTTCGGCTTCGGTATTGGCTCGAGAATTCTTAGAAAACATCGTTCGGTTACACGGTTTTCCCTCGGTTTTAATCTCCGATAGGGGAAGTCAATTCATCTCCCACTTTTGGCGAAGTTGCTGTCGTCTAGCCCAAATTGATGTAAGACTTTCAACCAGTCACCATCCCCAAACTGACGGACAAACCGAGAGGACAAATCAGACTCTGGAGCAATATCTGCGTTGCATGCTCCAACAAACTGAAAACCCTTGGAATGATATTCTTTGGATCGCAGAATACGCTTACAACAATTCGACTCATTCTGGAACCGGGAAGACTCCCTTCTTCCTATTATACGGACATCATCCTAGAACCTCCAATCTGGATCCTCCCCAAGAATTCGAAACACCTGCTGTGGATCATTTGCACTCTGAGATTACCCGTGCTTTTAAAGAAGCCACTGCCCATCTGCAAAGAGCTAAAGCTCAAGTCAAAAAGGGAGCAGATCGACAACGTAAAGAGGCCCCTCACTACGCAGTAGGAGATCAGGTCTGGTTATCCACTAAGCACCTGCCTCTAAAAGGACCCCGCACCTTCAACCCGAGATATCTTGGACCTTACCCCATCTCTACCATAGTTAATCCGGTGGCGGTCAAATTGGAATTACCTGCGCATATGAAAATACATCCAGTATTCCATGTCTCCTTATTAAAACCAGTACAACCAGAAACCCGATTGGCTGAACTCCCAGAACCTGTTTTGGTAGACGGAGAACTCGAATTCGAAGTAAAGAACATTCTAGACTCCAAGATCTCCAAATCTAAGTTATATTATCTGGTTGATTGGAAAGGATACGGCCCCCAGGAAAGGTCTTGGGAACCCTCTGAATATGTTCACGCACCTCGTCTGGTCAAGAGATTCCATCTGAATCACCCCGACAAGCCAAAACCCCCGGAGAAGACACGCTTAGGAGGGGCCTTGAGGGGGGGTACTGTCATGATCACTGCTTCCAAGGAGCCAGGACCAGCCCAACGTCCTTGGAAGCAGGCCCCTAACCCTGATCCTAGGCACCAGCCGGTCCCCACGGGGACCTTTTGGACCATGTCCTGGCACCGGTGGCACCAGGCTCATCAGAATCATTGGTCCCGGCACTGGAAGCGCCGGGCTCATAATATGTGTGCAGATGCTTGGGTGGACTTACCTGCAGCAGACCATGCTGCTTACTTACCAGCCTCTTAGAAGTCCTCTGTGAACAGGGACTACTTTCTTACCTGGGTGGGGCAAGCTCCACTCCCTGGATTCAGCACGGGAAAGCTTCTGGAACTGGAACTCTTTTCTTACCTAGGCGGGGCCATGGAGGAAGACGTCTCATCACTCCAAGGCTATTTAAACCACACCCGATAGACGAAACGTGCTTCGCGTTATTCTGCATCTGCAGCAGAACGCTCACCGAGTCTGTTCCAGCCTTTCTTCTTACGATCCCGAATCTGCAAGAGTCATACTCACCATTCCTGCATCCTGAATCTGCACGAAGCATACTCACCATTCCTGCATTCAGTCGACAGCAGCACCTGCAGAGACAAGAAACAGCAGGTTAGCAAGGCAGCCTTATCTCGCAGTGCTACTCACCTGATCCATCAGCTGCGATCATTTTCGGCACGCTGCACCTCCGCCTGCGAAGACAAAAGCATTGTCAATACTTACCGGCACTCCGTGAATTCTGGATTTCTTCACACTGCATCGCCGCCTGCGGAGATAAAAGCATTGTATCTACTTACGGACATTCCGCGGACTCCGGCGCTGCAAACCAACTTCTGAAAGACAAAAGAAGAGACATTAGAAAGGTATTTACTTACGCCCATCGCGCTCTTCGCAATAGAACGCCTGCTCTTCAGCACAAACTACGCTGCAAGGAAAAGACAGTTAGAGCACTTGCATTTACTCACGCATTTCCAGGCGCTTCACTCCATCTTCCTCAAGAGTCCTGCAAGACAAAAGGGAGAAAAGCCTTATACGAAGTCCTGTGCAATGTTAACGTGCCTTGCACCTAAACACTATAAAGACTAAAAAGGTGTCTGGAAACTCACCGCTCGTGCAGTTAACAACGGTAACAGTCTTCTGAATCCAAGAGGCCTATGTTTCACCAGTGAAGGAACTGGCAACAGCGCCCTGCACCAGACGCAGATGGAGAGCCCAGCATTCACCTATCTAAGGTGAGCACGTTGACCTGGGGGCTCTACGGAGAGGGAGAGAGAGGAAGAGGGACATTGAAAAACCCAGACCATTAACCCCCATATTCTTTCACCTGCAGAAACCTCACCCTACAAGTTCGACACACAGTGCGAAGAGGTTCGACCCCAGAAGCCCATCGGGTTCTGCACATCACCTTTCGAGTCAGACACCTTCCTGCCAAGATCAGCGCCTCCGTGGGAATCAGGTGAGCGTTACAGCGGATGACGCTGATTCCGAGGAGGCCAACTCACTCAGTTTAGGATCGATCTTCACCAACAAAGCTCTCCTTTTTTCTGTGGTGATGGCATGGTTGGCGTTTCCCAACATGCATATCGCCCTCTGGGCCCACCCGATTAGAATTGACGGGTCTATAGGCTCTCCTTTCACTTTAGCCTCTTCTCCGATCTGGAGAATTTTTGTGAGGGGTCCTGTCATGTCTAGCATTTTATCTTGGCATGACCACCAGGATCTATCCAGACCCTTCCTCACATCTTTTGTGTATTTGCTCATGAATGTAATCATCTTTTCATCTATTTCGGGTGTATCCACTGCACCCTCTGGGAGGTGAGGTCTGGGGCATTCCGCCCTCATCTTGCTCCTAGCCTCTTTGGCTAGTGGCGCTCTCAAGCGCTTCTTTAGATAGGCCGCTATTCTTTTTGGCAGCTCCCATTCGGATGATCTGGGATGAATTAGTGCCTTTGGATCGAAGTCATCGTCCTCTGCACCATCCTCCTCTGTCTCCTCTCTTTTCTTTTTCTTTGGTGCTTTGTGGCCTTCTTCCTCTGAGGAGGATATAGAAAGTACTTCTTCCTCCTCTGAGTATTCTTCCTCCCAGTCGTCCTCGTCCTCATCTGAGGTATCTGAGGATCCTTCCTGTCCCCTGCAAGGCCCCGCTTGTCCTCTTATCCTTCTCCTTTTACCACCCTTCTTCTTTGGTGGTGTGCCCAGGGGGTGTGGGCTTTCTCTGCCCTGTGGGCTGCTTTTCTGCCCCTTTTTGATTTTTTCTGTGCCTTAAGCCCTTTGATTTCCTCCAGGCCCTGTGAGAACTTGAGCCAGTCCTCCATCAGATCTATCTGCTGTGGTCCATGTCCAAGTGAGGCCCCTAGGGCTTTCTGGAGGACTTGAGTCATCGCCATATGGCTCCTCTTCTGGCTAATGCTAGCCTTTCCCTCATCACTGGTGGAGCTCATGTTTGCACAGAAACACTGGGGAATTCAATAGAATCAATGTATACCAGGATTCAAGATCTTGCTCTATATTCTCTCTGTATTGAGAGATATAAATATATAAATATATGTATTGATCACCTAGTCTGTAATATCATATATGTTATATATGCAAATATCAGGTTTTACCTGGGACTGTACCCGTATTATTGTGTGGTACCTCTATTGGCCTGCAGGGGTGCTGTTGTGCTCCTGACAGAACGCTGTGTTCAGTCAGAACGTTGCGCTCAGAAAGCGGGACGAATATGTGATAAAAGATCTCTCCGAACTTAATAGAATGTCAGCGATTGTATAATCTCCTCTCACTCGCTCCGTAACGGTCCCAGCAATGAAAGAGGGAGAGCGTCGGAACTACGCGGTCCCGTTGCGCGCTCTCTTCCGTGGCCGCAGTGCCCTCTGTCGGCTCTGTGGAGTTGCGGTCGCCGGAGCACCAGCCCCGTCGCGGCCGCAACTTCCAAGAACCGAAGAAAACTAATGCGGATATGCTCCGCCTTATACTAATTGCGTGTGTGTGTGTGTGTGTGTGTGCGTGCGTGTGATAAACAAAATACAAACACTCTCTACATAAACACTCTCACTATAATAAGAAAGAATAAAAAAGGCACTTAACTCGCTGCCGAGCAGCAAAGAAAGAGGATGAATAGAAAGAGGACAGGAGGTTTTAAGCATTAAGGACTTGTTGATTGGTTTAGAGACATCACATTTGAGGACCAATAGAAATGAACTACAAAGACTCTAAAAACATGGTTATGGTAGTTTTTACTAGTTTTGTGTTTCGTGTTCACTGGTGATTATCTTTGCTGCTGATCAGTAAAGTTGAAGAGAAAGCATAATCCGAGCCTCCGGTCTTGACATTGAATTAATGTGTAAAAGCAGCCATGTGGTATCACGTGTAATGTGTGATTAGAGGCAAATCTTGTTGTTCCAACTTAAAATAAACAGCTACTGAATTAGTTAGCTATTGAATTAGTTCTAAAGTAGCTGGAGATTTTATGGGGTATGATCTTCCCATTACCCCAAACAGTAATGCCCCCAAAACCATGGGGGTTTGGTAAAATAATGGACTCCATTCCTCCTGATTATTCAAACCATTCACGTAAGTCTGTGTTTGGTACATCCACCATGGTTCTCTTTGCGACAGTCTAATGGTTATGTTCTGCCCATGTCCCATGTAATTTCCCCAATGCCCACCATTTAAGATCTTCCGGAAGATGGTTCTCTGTCAAAAAATGCTTAACTAAAGTGGAATTGGCACTGGCTGTCCTAATTCGTGATGTGTGCTCTGTAATCCTAATTTTTACTGATCTTGAAGTTTTGCCTACATATGTCCTGTTTAACGCGCTGGTAATAAATAGCATGCATAACATTATTGCTATTGCAGGTGGTATGGCCTCTTAGTTGGCCTCTTAGTTTTTTCCGTAATTGCTGACGAAGCTGCATGCTGAGGTCAAAGCACAGTTATTACCTCCACCACAAGGAAAATGGCCCACTACTGGTGCCTTACCCCACATAGCGGTAAGGGTATGTGGCTTGGGTTTACTTTTACACAGATCGATTTTTGATCATCACTTGACTTTCCCCTACATATACAGCAGAGTGATTTCAGTTCGCTCTATTTGTTGTCGCCCCGTTTCCGTAACAATATTGAATGACTTGTGGATTGCTGATTCGGGTATGTGAAAGCCCCTGGCTATTTTCACAATGTCTGTGACCACGCGCTAAGGTACCTATGATAGTTGTAGGCGGCGGTGAAACCTAGTACATCGTTTAGCTCTATGCCAGATTATCTCTCCACATATGGAGATAGAGGAAGGACTCATATCAGAACTAATTTCTCGATACTGAAGGACGCGCCGTATAGAGGATTTGTTATCATGCTCCCCAAAAGGCAACTAAATATCTTATAGCGTGCTTTTAGATTCATTATTTTTGTGTGTTTGACTAACCAGGGTATGCCCCTACCTAGTACGTGCATTTGGTCATGTCCCGTCGGAGTGCAAGCAATTTGTGTGTGCCTTGTGTTTTGAGAGACGTTTCGTCTGATGCGAGATTGGATCTAAGTATACGTAGCCCTACATATTAAATGCAGAGGTATTCACGGTATTCCACAGCTAAACAGATGGTTCTCTCCTCTTTATTGCAGAAACAGGACCTTTATGTATCCCTGCTATCCACAAGGGGAGTGTCATCTGGAAGTATGCAAAGTCTAAATTTCAAAATATGAGAGGTAATCAGCTTGACTTTCCTCTACTTGATAATGTTCTATGTCACCACATGCCAAAACGGGGAAAGTTTTTTTTTTTTTGTTTAAGTAAATGCCCTTAGTGTTTTTAGCTTTGCTTGCAGAATGTAATGAGCTGCACTGACCGCCTAAATAAGAGGGTGTAGTTTGACCCGATTGGGCTGCCCACGGAGGAGATATTGGTATGCTACTTATTTGTTAGGAGCTATTGACAGGTTTTGAGAATTTATGAACAGTTGGGTTCTGCTGAATATTTTAATTGTGTTTTATGTGTTTTTTAGATTGTGTCAAGGACTACATATGAAGGTGGCCTTTGAACACTTTTTTTTTATTTTTTATTGGTCAATGACAGTCCAGTCCTGAAGAAGACGGGCATCAGCGCTATGTCAGCCCTAGATGCCACCCAGTCGAAACTTAGATAAGGGGAGTTCTTTGCAAAAACTAGGAAAGACAGATGCATTTGTGAACAACCTTGAGTCGACAATAGACTGAATTGTGTGTTTTCTGAGACAAGTGATTAGAGACAAATGATAAGTTGTATTTTTATGGCTAATTACTGTATGCAGATTTAACATTCTTTGGCATCTGCAATTACGAAAGTATTGCAGGTTAGGGTAGGTGATTTACTATGAACTTGCATTGTTTGTTTAATTGAATTGCACCTTGCACTTTATATTTCTATACATGCCTTTGCCTAGCCATTTGTCTTCCGTGCAGATGAAATGTGTGTATATACATTTTTTGAAAAGTTTTATATTTTACATAGATATGGTGATATTGTGATGTGTGTATGATAATACAATATGTTATTTTCGCAGAACTTTGCTGTCTAGATTTTCTTTGCCTTGTCTAAGCCCTTGTAGTTTAACCCTTTAAGTGGCATGGGTTTTCCCCCCAGTGCCAAGGCATTTTTTGGTGATTTCGGTATGTCACCATTCAATGCCTTGTAACTTTTTTCTTCCATGAGATATCGCGGCCAAATTTGGCCCCTTTTTTCCCACATGTAGGCGGTCGTAACACCACCCAGGAATCCTAGGTTGCCATAATTGTCCCGGGAGGATAGCTCAGCGGCAGCATGCTCGACTTGGAAACAAGACGACACGGAGCAACACAGGTTCGATCCCTGGTTCCGCGCTTAGAAACCTCGGGGTATTAAGCGCGTTATAAATAACCTATCATATCATATATCATAGGGCGGGAACTCCCCGAGATTGGAATCCAGTGGCAAACAGAGTCCTTCCGCTACCTGGGCATCACCATCAAGCACACACCAATCTCCACTCACGAAAGCAATACTGAAGCCGCATTATCGGGGGTACGGAGTTCCGTCAAATTTTGGTCGAAGCTTCCGCTTTCGGTGATGGGCAGAGCCGCAATATCCAAGATGATAATATTGCCCAGATTCCTCTATTACTTCACCAATATAACATTTTACATTCCCCCATCCTTCTTCAGGAAACTGGAATCCCTGATCAAAGATTTTCTTTGGGGTCGATCCAGGCACAGGCTTGCACTGAACATCCTCACACTTCCCTACTCCGCAGGCGGTATCCAACTACCGGACTTCAGAAGATACTACCTAGCGGCCCAACTAACACATGTAGCCAAATGGCTGAGCGACGAGCCCTCAGCTGAAACAAACCTCCTCTCCCAACTAACCTCACCCCTACACCCCAAAGAACTGATATGGAACAACAAAATGGGGCCTCCCGACCCGCCCATAATAGTACAGGTGGGTCGACAGGTGTGGAAAAAGGTCAACTCTATGCTGGGCCTACAACACTTGTATTCACCCGAAACCCCCATCCTAGCAGACATGTGTAAAGCCCCCGGCGACCTACCAACAATGAGGAGATGGGAAAACTTCGGCATCTACACATGGGGAGATATGTTTGAGGAAGGGCAATTCAGGGACTTCGAATCATTGCAAGAGAACGAGGGGATCACCCTGAGCCACTACTTTTGGTACCAAAAGGTGAAATTCATCGCCAAGAAGAAATGGGATGTATGGCCCGAGGAGCCTGAAACACACGCCCTGACCCAGGAGATGTACGGAGTAAGCGATGGCTGGAAACCAACATCAAGGCTATACGCCCAAATAAACGATAGGCCTAACCCAAGAAGCACACGTTTGAAAGAGAGATGGGAATCTGACTTAGGGACCGAAATTACGGAGGGAGAATGGTCGAGAGCCCTAGCATACCCGAAGGAGATATCTAGGAACGCAAGATTTAGACTAATACAACTCAATGTCCTCTATAGGACCTACATGTCCCCACATAGAATATCCACCTTCAATGACAAAGTCAACCCGGCATGCCCATGGTGCTCCTCTGATCAAGCCGACATGATTCACATGTTTTGGACTTGCCCTAAGTCTCAGAAACTATGGTTCGCAGCCGAACAGACCTGCAGGAAAGCTGGCCTTGAGCTATATGAATGGACTCCGAAAGAGTGCCTCCTAGGCACCTACCCGAGACTGGGCAAAATCAAACACTTGGTGAAGCTGATGGACATAGCATGTGTGCTTATAAAGAGAACGGTCGCAATGGCCTGAAAATCCTCAGCAGGCCCCAGGTACGAACCTTGGATCAGGGAGATGGAAAGATGGACGGCAGCAGAAACCAGAGCATGGGAGGAAGCGAATAATCGGGGCGGAGAAGACCTGAGCACCGCACTGGAGGCCTGGAAGACCCTTCTGAGAGACATGATCTTCTCGACGAGCTATAAGCCTCCCTGAGCCAACCCTCCACAACCGACAAAACGGCCTAACCCACGCACAGTAGCATTCATTCTACACCCACTCCCCCCCCCTATGTGTCAGGGGCACCAGCCAGAGTCCAATGGAGTGGAAACTGGGGTTCATCTACGGAAATGAGGACTATAACCACACAGAGTTCAAAGGACAGTCACTGTTACCACTGTTACTTGTTCTGTTTTCTTTCTTTCTCGTTATTTCTTTGCTTGTTTTGTTTGTTGTTTAATAACACCTATGCCTTGTAAAACATAAGAGATTTGTAACCATGCATAGACACAAGCCATGATTGTACTGGCTGGAAATATAACAGCAAATGCCAATAAAAACATTTTAAAATAAATCATATATCATAGGGCGGTGAGAGAAAATAACCAAAAAAGGGGGGAAATTGTTTTTTTTTTTCAAAAAATGGCAATAAAATGTTGTACAAAGAAGCCTGTGGTTTTTTCCTTGTTAGAGCTAGGAACAAATGGTTTGCTGTGCTGAATTCCCCGATTTCCTGGCTTTCAGGAACAGGTTGAGTGGAAACAAAAAAACATTTATTTTGATGTGGTTATCAACCGTTTTGTGAGAGTAAGGCGATTTTGGCCATTTTTGCCAATTGGACATGTATGGACGTAATTCAAGAAAATCGTAGGAAAGCCTAATTGGAGGACAGAAAGGCATACATTTCTGAAAAGTAGACAACATTCCAAGTTTAGTAAGAGGTGATTTGCGCAAGTCGAGCAACAACTAGGTAGGGGAAAATGCCATAAACTGGGGGAAAAAGCGAAAAAAGGTATGTGGTGGACATGGTTGGCTTGGTACGGCAATGGCTTCTATGAATTTTGAGAAAAGCAATGTTCCGCTACATTCCCCTGACTCTTACAGTTAGGAAAGCACACGTTTTTTGGAGTGTTTCACAAAACAAACAATACCACAAGCCAAACACTGAGCCATGGTACACAGGAGTTTTATACTTGCGGCCTCAACAGACGTACTTAGCATGTGTAAATCAGGAAAACCAATCTGGTGAGGAACGACAAGCATATGTTTTTTGATAGAGCACAGGCTGACCTTTTCAAGGGTAGGTGACTTGTGCAGGTTACAAAAGTGTATGGTGCCTAAAGCAGCGACTAAATGTAGGGCACATTTGGGAAATTAAAGGGTTGTGGCACAAAGGGCACCAGCAAGTGGGTCAAACGTTATGAAAACCACACAAACGAACAAATGTCATACCTTCCCGCGTTCCTACAGGTGTCCCGATGAAAACGGTACCTCACATGTGTGGATGTACCTACCTGGGCGCCAAGGGGAAAGCCTAAAACACAGGTAACCCCAAGTCTTTCGGCACAGCATCATTTCAGGAATTCTGCTCATGCGCACACCCTACAGATTTGGGCTTAGGGTGTCCAATCCACCAAGGAAAACTCGGAACACCATGCATTTCTGAAAAGAGGACACCCATGGGAATGACTTGCGCAAAGCAGCCCAGAATTTATTACCCAGGGTGCACCAACCTGGGGCGCAAAAGTAAAAGGGTAACCCCAGCATTTCGGCATAGGCCCGTTTTGTTCATGTGGGCAACCTACAGATTTGGGCCTAGGTTGTCGAAGCCAGCAAGGAAAACGGGGAACCCCATGCATTTCCCAAAAGAGGACACCCGAGGTCTGACTTAAGCAAATCGGCCCAGAATTTATTACCCAGATCCCTCGGCAAAGACTCACATTGGAGAAGGGTGCCCAAGGCCAGGGATGTTACCGCTGACTTTGCTGGAGCCCTGGCTGCTCTGCGTTACAGCTTCTTCCCACCAGGGAGTCCCAGCAGTGTGCCAATACCTCTCCGAAGGGAAAAGCTGTAATGCAGCCCAGCCGCAACTCCAGGACGGTTGGAGGTGATGTCCCTGGCCTTGGACATCCATGTACCATGTGGGTGTACCATCCCCTAAGCACAGCAGCAGCTCCAGGGATCCCTGGCAGGATCCCCATTCCTCCCCAGAGGTGACATCTGTAACATAGCACAGCCAGAGGTGGAGCCTGGTCTTGCAGACAGACAACCCACATGGGAGGGATCCGCCCCCAGGAAAACCCCAATGTTCTGATGGCATGGGAGCAATTTGTGGCCTGCCCCTGCAATTGTGTCCCAGCCCACTAACATATCTGCCCAGATGGCCCATCCCCACCCACACCACCAAAAGTCCATCCCCAGTCTCACCCACCCCACTGACAGTGGGCCCTAACCATAGAATAATAAAAAACAGTACTCCGATAACGTTGCAGCTGCTCGCGTAGAAAAAGCTGTAAACAAAACAAAAAACATGTTACCTACAATCACACCAGCAAGAACAAATAAATAATTTTCCAGCATGGCCCCCCCTTGCAAGCCATCCCTGGTGGTCTACTGAACCTCACCCACCCCCCCCCCCCCCTCCCGCCACTGAAAACCCATTTGCCCCTTCCTACAGGCAGATATCTGCCTCCAGGGAGGGCTGCATGAGGTACCACTGCCACCTATTTTGGGTGAAGGGGAGAGGGCCCCCAAAAAGTGTGGGACAGGGCCCCCTCCCCAGTGGGTGAGGCAGTAAGGTCTGGGCACCCCGGGGCCAGATTAGCACATCAATGTGCCCTTCTGTGCCAAGGCAAGTTTGGTAAACAAAGAAAAAAATTGAAAATGGCAGGCTGCACTTTAGGGGGGCTGAGGGGCATCCTACACCGCTGGGGAATTTTCTAATGTGAAGGGGGTGCACCTCTCCACCCTTACCCCAATTGGAGGGGTGGTACATCTCATGTAGCCCTCCCTGGGGGCAGATAAGGGGGCAGGGTGTTAGGGAGAATTCTCTGTTTAGGCTGAATTTCCTAACCTAGTGAGTCCCCCAGCAGCTTTGCTGGATTTTTGGGATTTATTTTTTTCTCCTGCCAAGAGTGAGACTCTTTTACCCTCACTCTTAGGCATGATTTGAGTGTGTTTCTTTGAATCTAGATGTGTTTAATGGGCTATGGGGTCTTTTACTCCATAGGGCTTCATGTGTTTTTGTGATGTGTGTTACACAGCACCCTCAGTGCAGTGACACAGGGGTGTCCTAGTGACCCCCCAGTATAGACTCCATACCCTGGGACTGACTACTGTCTCCCAGGGCATGCAAAGTCACCATTAACTTTACTAGTCTTAAATTCTGAACAGAACCAGTACAAACCATCAAATTGTGGACGTACTGGCTGGGGCAATTCAATTGCCCCGGGGTCCGTTAGTCGAGGGGGCACGTCTCCATCCCCCCTGATCGAGTTTTGGCTGGTGGCAGTGGATACTACTTTTTATATTCAACCGCGAATATTTTCCTATGGGATTTCCCATTGTTTTAGGCTACTATCTTTATTTAATTATTTACGGTAGCCTCGAACATACCGCCGGTTTATTTAATTAATATTAATTCTCCGGTTGGTATTTTTTTGCCAAAACTTGATTCTAAAATGGCATTTGTGTTCTCTTCTGTGACTCCAACCCAAGTCGAGCCCTTTGTTCCACTTTTTGGCGGGCTTCTCCACAGAAGCCCTCCAAAGTGGTGCCACTCTGTCTGGGGCACTTAGGAGGTTTGGAGGGGAATTTAGACACCCTGGACTGAGTTGCCTAGGCAACTCAAGTCGCACTCCATCCTGATTGGCCCAAGTAGTGAGCCGGCCGGCTCACCACTTAGCATGTTTGAGTGACAGCTAGGCTGAGTGAATGGGGGTTTGCTGCATAAAAGCAGGGCTTTGGGGACTGGAACTTCAGAAGTCGCCACAGGACCTAAGAATCCGACGAGGGAGAAGCTGAGCCGACCTGCCACGACACCACCACCGGTGGAGCGCTGCTGGACTGCCTCACCACTTTTCCCAACGACAGAGGAGATCTCCAGCCAGAGAGTCTTCTTCCTTTGACTAGTGGGGATAAACAGTTTCACCGTCTTTTCGCTTTCCCGACGTATCTCGTGGCCGCCTTGCCCGTGCCAAGCACCCCGGCAACCGGGATACCACGTTTTACCACGACCGCGAAACAAAGGTACCACCTTTAACCGGAAAATTCTGCGGCTGGTTTCTGCCCTGGTAGTGCAACGACCTTCATCTTTCCTCCACGTCGAGATCTTCTCTTCCCCTGGACGACGACGCAACTTGCACCCACTACCAGGAACAACTGCCACCGCTGGAGGATCCTTCCCATTTAAGGTACCGTGTCCCGCCTGGCTTCCCTTGCTACCGACTGTACGGGTAGATTTAGCCCCCGGCTTTCGAACCTGGGTTAGTCTGGGACATCCTGGCTAAACATTCTTAAGCTTCAACTCTTTTTGAACCCTCTGCAAGACTTTCTAAGCCTAGTGTAACTGTGATCTTGGGCGCATTTGTGCTCTGCTCTCTCTAAGAGTGGGCCCAGCCTTTGGACTTTGGCTCACCAGTGACTTTTGCTCTTCTGCCTTGCTAACAGTGTTCCTGAATCTTAGAGTGGTGTACCTTTCCATATTCTGTCCTTTTCCCTCCCTTTCTCACAAACTTATTAGAGTGCAATCTAGTTAAGCGCTCACCTCTGTATGAAAATAAGTGGTGTTTTACTGTGATTTATCTGATAAGGAAAAAGGGGTGTATATATTACAATAGTAACTGTGTTTAGAATATTTTACAATAAGAGTGCTGGAGTGTTTCAACTGTGTGTTTTTAAATAAATAATTATATACTTTGATACCAAAGCGCTGGTCAGTGTTTGCTTGTATTATTGTGACTGAGTGCCTATTGTGTATACTTTGCATACTGCCTAACTCTTCTTGAGGGAAGTCTGACTGCTCAGCCACAGCTACCAGGTAAATCTGGGTGGTGCAGACTGCTACCAAGTGGGTTTACTGCCAACACCTGTAGTCTTAAATCTTTTGCAGTGGTCCCTAAGGGAACTGCACAGGTTTCTGCCTAACACAGGGCTGTCCTGCACTCCTCCCTTGGCTCAGGCGTCCCTTCCTAGGAGCATATATCTGGGCCCAGGGAGGGCTACATGATATGGCACCCACTGCATTGCGGGTGGGGGAAGCGGGTCACTGCCCCGTCCCATTAGAAAATTCCCCGTCCCTTTGGGGTGCCCCAGAGCCACCCCTAAAATGCGGTCCACCATTTTTACTTTTTTCTTTGGTAAACCAACTCCCCTTGGCGCAGAGGGGCACATTGGGGTGCTAATCTGGCCCCAGGGTGCCCAAACCTTTCTGCCCCAGCCACTGTGGGGCCTGTCCCACAATTTCTGGTGGCCCTCACCCCAAATGGGTGGCGGGGGCACCTCATGCAGGCCTCCCTGGGCCTCCTACAAACGGTTGCGTGAGGTACACACCCCCTCCATTTGGGGTGGGGGGAGACGGCCACCAAAGATATGTGGGACAAGCCCCCCAGTGGGTGAGGCAGTAAGGTTTGGGCACCCTGGGGCCAGATTGGCACACCAATGTGCCCCTCTGCACCAAGGCAAGTTTCGTTAAAAAAAGACAAAAATGGAAAATGGTACACTACACTTTAGGGCGGGCTGATGGGCACCCTAAACCGCCAGGTAATTTTCTGATGTAATGGGGGTTGACCCCCCCACACCAAATGCAGGGGGGGCATCTCATTCAGCCCTCCCTGGGGACAGATGACCCTTCCTAGGAGCAGATATCTTCCCCCAGGGAGGGCTACAAGGGGTGCCCCTATTTCCCCTCAGGGTGAGGGGGAGAGGGCCATCCCCTTTTTCCATAAAATAAATCCCTGGTGGCAAAAAAATGTACTTATTTTTTTTTTATTTTGCCCCTTCCCTGGGGGGGCTAAGCTGCGGGCCCCATCCTTTAGGGGGCCTGCACACTTAGTCCTGGTGCCCCCCCCCCTCCAGTTGGATGGGGGGGCCACCTCATCACCTCATGTATACCTGCCTGGGGGCATAAATCTGCCGCCAGGGAGGGCTACAAGGGGTGGCCCCCCTTTCCACTTGGTGGGGGAAGCGGATGGGGGGCAAAGAAATTGCCTGGTGTCTAGGGCACCCCCCCCACGCCCCATCCCAGTTCATTTTGTTTAAAAAAAAAAATATATATATATATAACGCGTCGTTAAGGACACTGCCTAGGCGTCCTGTATCGCTTGCTGTGTGGTTTTGCCATTCATTTTGTATTTTTTACCATTCATTAAACTCGATTTTTCCACTTATCTGGATTCAAGTTTTTTTTCATTTGTTGGGATTCACTGACCTCCTGCATGGAGTGCAGGTTTTTTCTATCCTCCATGTGTTTACATATATATATATATATATATATATATATATATATTTATATATATATTTCTGAGGCTTGTGGAATCTGCTTAGATCACATCCTGTGCATAGGCCGACATCTAGTGGAAGCTGCGGAGTATTACAGTTTGTTTTTCGAAACTCGAAAATGGGCGTCGACACAGGGCGTGCCAGTAATACTATCCCTAGTGTGACGTCCACTGTACCCAAGATCCCTCACGCGTCTAGGATCCTCAGATTGTTTTTTTCCGCCATACTGGTCTGAAGCATTTTGCGGAGTCCCCTGGCCTTAGCCATACTTTTGCTAGAATTTAAAATAATAATCTATTAACATCCTTTCCCACCCCAACGTCGAACTTCGACACTCAACGCCGGCTGGAGAAGAAATCGACCGTCGGCTGCTGCACGACGGATTTGGGCTTCGGAAGACCGCTGGCCTCGGCCCGGGCCTGGTAGGCCGCTGGCCTCGGCCCTGCAAGTAGGGTGAGTGGGGGGTGGTACATACTCTACACTCTTGGTATATAGGTACACCTTATACATTTCCTACACTTAACAGCCCGCTGCCTCAAGGTGCGTATGGAGGGTACCCCTTTTCAATTCTGCCCCAAGTGCAATCGCAAATACCCTTGGGTCGACAGGCACGCCACATGCAATCTCTGCTTGCCGAGGGACCACCCCGAAGCCAACTGCAGAGCGTGTAGTAGGTTTAAACCTAAGACACTTAAGGACCGTTCGACGAAGCGTTGGGCCCACCACGCCAGGCAGGCGGCCATGGCAGCGGAGGGCGCCTTCATCGATGGCAGCGACGCCGTACTTTCGGACGGCGAGGGCATTACGGCGTCGAAAGACAGCCGAGCGCAGGTCCCCGACCTCGGAAGGTTGTCCGGTAGGGCGGCTATGGGGAAGACCCCCGGCGACACAAGCGCTTCACATACTACACACACTAAACACACCAAGTCCAACCGAGACTCGACGACGTCGAGTTCTCGGAAAGAGGCACAGACAGAACGGTCCGATTCGGTGTCCTCTGGGCGCTCTCGATCAAGATCGCCGCATGACTCCAGGCAATCATCCACTCTTGCCAAGAGTGCCTCGCTCCCTAGGCTAACAGAAGTTCGATCGTCGGAAGACGAAGACGACTTCCACCCCCAGGCCGCGCTCCAGGAGTCGGAGCCCGCAATTAAAGCCAGCGAGGCCCCACGCTCGAAGGACAGGGACACCTCTCCCGATCCTCGATGCCAGGCGTCGAAAAACTCTGGAGCCACTAAGGGACAGGGAAAACATTTTTCTACGCACAGGGAGGGGGGAAAACAGCAGAAGACTCGTATGATCCACAAGGGGCCACACCCTCGGGCTCTACTGATCCTATCCCCCCGAGTAAGAAGGCCCGGTTTGAAACTCCAATGAGGTCCGAACCCTTCGAGGTACAACCTTACGCAAGACCATACTCACGGTATCAAGGAGAGGCTTCCTTTTGTGAAGACCAAGATTTTGGGTTGATAGAAGAGCAAACCGGGACGGCCTACTATGGGGATGATGAGGACCAGGAGGAAGAAGAGGATGACCCGGAAACATACAGAGTAGATTCCCCGGTAGAGAACGAAGCCCCGGTTACCCACTCCCCGGTCGATAACCAACCCCTCCTAAATGAGGTTCTCGCTCGCGCAGCGGAACATTTCCACATTGACACCCAAGGTGTACAGGAGGAAAAGGACTTTGCAGAAGAGTTAGTGGGAGAAAGGAGGCCTGTTGCCCAGACCATCCCTATCCTTAAATCCATTCAGCGGAGAATAGATCCGTCCCTGGTGAACCCAAACCTCACCAGAGCAGTCAATCCCAGGGTTGAAAAACTTTTCAGGGCAGCTCAGTCTGACCCTCTCTATATAAGAGGACATCTGAAGCCAGACTCCCTAGTTGTCACCAACACTCGTAAGAGGGCTGGGACACCCTTGTCTTCGTCAGAAGCTCCTCCCGAGAAGGAGAGCAAAAAACGATACGGTTTCGGCAGGAAGGTAGCCTCAACGTCCGCCTACCAAGAAAGGATTGCTAACTCCACCACCCTGTTGGCCAGCTACGACTGCCATCAGTGGGAAGAAGTCGCGGCTCTCATAGCCTCTGCCCCTGAACCGTTAAAGGGCCAATTAGCTCGGATTTCCGCAGAGGGTAGAGCCATGTCTGGTTGCATTTTGAAAGCGACCTTCGACGCCGCGGACAACGCAGGCAGATTGATAGCAGAAGGTACTGTTATCAAGAGACACGCGTGGTTACGGCAGTCTTGTTTTAAGGCAGAAACTCAGGCATCATTGTTAGACAAACCGGTGGAAGCCGATCTGTTGTTTGGTAAGGCGGTCGAAGACGCACTGAAAAATGCCAAGGACGAATACGAGACACTCAAATCCCTTGGTCAGTTAACCAATAAACCCCCTAACCAGAGAGGGAATAGTAATTTTCGTCGCCTACGCGGCCAAAATTCCCAGAGAGGATCTAACTATTCCCAGGGGCAGGGTACACAGTGGAACAACAACCAACAGTCTACCCAGGGTTACGGCAGAGGTAATAGGAGAGGTTGTGGTAAAGGCAGAGGCAGCCCCAGCAAGGGAGGCGGCACGCCTCCTCCAAAGCAGTGACGCTCAGTTCAGGGTCCCTTCTCACGCAACCCCAGTAGGGGGACGCATTTCAAACTTCACCCAGGCTTGGGAAGGGATCACATCAGACAGATGGGTGCTGTCAACAGTATCCACGGGATATTGTATAGAGCTACTGCAGCGTCCCCGGAACCATCCTCCACGACAAAGAGTACACTCCTTAGAACATCAGAAGATTCTCCTCGAGGAGATCGCCATTCTTCTACAAAAGGACGCGATAGAACTCGTCCCGGGACACCAAGTAAACAAGGGTATTTATTCAACTTACTTCCTTGTGCCAAAGAAAGACTTGACAATGCACCCAGTATTGGACTTACGGCCTGCCAACAAGTATGTCAAGCCCCAAAAATTTCGTATGACCACGCTACAAGAGGTAATCCCCCTCCTAAAAAAGGGGGATTACATGGCAACCTTGGATATGAAAGATGCTTATTTTCATATTTCCATGTTCCCAGCGCACAGAAAGTACTTGCGCTTCAAGGTGGACAGTCGGCACTACCAATTCAAGGTACTGCCCTTCGGGATAGCATCAGCACCAAGGGTATTCACCAAGGTACTGGCGGTGGCGGCTGCACACCTACGCAGGGAGGCAATCCCAGTGTACCCTTATCTGGACGACTGGCTCATAACGGGGGAAACCCCAGGAATTTGCAGGACAAACATTCAAAGGACTATCGACCTCCTCCACGAGTTAGGCTTCTCAATCAACGAGAAGAAGTCAAGCCTGGTGCCAAGCACCTCAAAACAATTGCTAGGAGCAATCCTGGATACCCAGGAGGGGTTGACCTTTCCTTCAGAAGAAAGAATTCGGAATATACTACTGCAAATTCCGCATTATCAGTCCGGTCAACAAATAACAGTACGCAAAGCAATGCGTTTACTGGGCATGATGGCGTCATGCATTTACCTGGTCCCCCACGCGCGCCTGCGCATGCGTCCCATGCAGGAATGGTTGGCGAAACAGTGGTCTCAGGCAAGTGGTCAGTGGGACGATCTAGTGGTCGTTTCGCCAACACTGGTACAAAGCCTTCACTGGTGGACAAGAGAAAATCTCGCACAGGGGAAACCATTTTACGATCCCGAAGTACAGGCAGTAGTCACTACAGATGCATGTCTGACGGGGTGGGGAGCTCACCATCTTCACCACACAGCTCAGGGTCTCTGGTCTCACTCAGTGGCCAAGAACCACATCAACCTGCTAGAGCTTCTGGCAGTATTCAGAGCGCTTCAGGCGTTCAAGCCCCACCTACTAAACCTGTCAGTGCAAATCCGGACGAACAGCACTACAGCCATGTTCTACCTGAACAAGCAAGGAGGGACTCGCTCGCCAAATCTGTCCAAGCTTGCCCAGAAAATCTGGATATGGGCACTCAGACGGAACATCTTCCTGTCATCACAACATGTTCTAGGGGAGCTCAATTCCCTAGCGGATGCTCTGAGCAGAGACTCCCTCCCAGAGGAACACGAATGGGTTCTTCACAGAGAGGTCGTAGAAGATCTCTTCTCTCAGTGGGGTTTCCCCACTATAGACTTATTTGCCGCAAGCGAAAACAGACAATGCCCAAAATTTGCATCCAGGTTCCCCCAACCAGACTCCCAGGGGAACGCCCTGTGGATGAACTGGTCAGGGATGTTTGCGTACGCTTTTCCACCAACTCCTCATCAGGAAAGTGGTGAACAAGATTAACAGGGAGTCGATGACGCTCGTCCTAGTTGCTCCCATGTGGGCAAGACAACAGTGGTTCCCACACCTATGCAGAATGGCGGTGTGTGAGCCCATCAAACTTCCAGCCTGGTACAACCTACTGTCCCAGCACCAAGGTCAAACAGTGCACCAGCAACCCAACTCAATGAACCTGGCAGCATGGCTCCTGAGGTCATAGAGTTTGGACACCTCAATTTACCACAGAGGTGTATGGACATCCTAAAGGAATCTAGGAAACCAAACACAAGGCACTGTTACTTTGACAAGTGGAAGAGGTTCGTTATCTGGTGCCAGAGTAGACAAATCAACCCAGTTGATTGCACTCCTTCCACTATTGTTACATACATGCTCCACCTGCTAGATGCAGGATTGGTTTTTAACTCACTGAAAGTACACCTGGCAGCCCTCTCGGCTTACACCACTTCCCATAGCAAGGTTTCGTGGTGGAAAGTACCAGTAGTTAAAGCCTTCATGGAAGGAGTAAAGAGACTTCACCCTCCTATTTCAAACCCACCACCAGGGTGGGACCTTAATGTGGTGCTAGCCAAGTTCATGGGCCCCCCTTTCGAACCCATGCATAAAAGCAGTCTCAAACACCTGACTTATAAAACGGCCTTCTTAGTAGCTATTACTTCTATAAGAAGGGTCAGTGAAATTCAGGCTCTGTCAGTGCAGGATCCCTTCTTTACTATCCATAAAGACAAACTGGTTTTATGCACACACCCTAGGTTCTCGCCTAAATTTATATCAAAATTCCATGTAAACCAGTCCATCGAGCTTCCGGCTTTCTTCCAGAACCCGCAAAGCTCGGCTGAGGTGAAACTACACACCCTAGATGTGCGTAGGGCGGTCCTCTACTATGTAAATAAAACCAGACCGCTAAGGAAAACAGATCAACTGTTTGTCTCCGTAGCTACAGGCAGAGAGGGGGATCGCGTCTCTAAAGGTGCCATCTCGAAGTGGATTATTAACTGTATCCAGCTGTGTTACTCACTCTGAAAAGACTCTGCCTTTTACACCAAGGGCCCACTCTACTAGAGGCATTGGGGCCACTCTGGCTTTCATTGCAAATGTACCCCTTGACACCATTTGCAAAGCAGCTACTTGGAGCTCTATTCACACTTTTACTCAGCATTACTGCATTGACACCCATTCCAAGGCAGATACACAAGTGGGACAAGCGGTTCTAAGTGTCATGACCGCTGCCTCCAAAGAGTCAGACCCAGCCCAACATCCTTGGAAGCAGGGTCACAACTTCCATTCCAGGCACCAGTCGGTCCCCACAGGGGCCTTTTGGACCTTGTCCTGGCGCCAGTGGCGCCAGGCTCATAAGGGAACCCAGTCCCGGCACAGGAAGCGCCGGGTTCATATTGAGAGGAATGGTGCTTGGGTGGACTTACCTGCTGCAGACCATGCTGCTCACTTACCTGTAGGATGATATCCTCAGCCATTCCTGGCTGGAACTACTTTACCTTCTGGGTGTGGCCAGCACCACTCCCTGGGGCTGGATACTGGAACTGTTCTGGAAGCTGGAACTTCTTTCTTGCCTGGGCGAGGCTGTGGAAGGAGACACCTAAGCACTCCAGTGGCCTATTTAAACCACACCCGATCAGTGCAACGTGCTTCGCGTTATTCTGCACTAGCAGCAGGACGCTCACCGTGTCAGCTCCAGAGAATCTTCAGCTTCTGCATCTGTGAACAAGAAATCTTCAGTCTTACCTCCCGGAAAACCAGTCTTCAGTCTTCAGCAGCGTCTGAAAGAGAACAAGGACACCAGGTTAGGACAAGGCAAAACCAGCGCTGCACTTGCCTCGTCCATCGGTGCATTCCGAGGCCGCGTACTGCACTCTTCATACTCCGGCAACCCTGCGGAAACAAAGTACAGTGGTTAGTGAACCTCCGTGATAATTTTGCTTACCTGTGCCACGTACGCCTCGATCTCCGCCAAGCGCTGTTTAACCGCACCTGCAAAAACAAGAAGGACATCATTAAGGGCACTGTACGCCATCACTACTCACGTGCCTTCTAGCTGTAATCTGCTTGCCCCTACTCCGGCACGTACCTCGGCGTCCATCTCCAACGCCGGCTGCTACGGCTACCTGAAAAAGGGAAAAGAGACATTAAGAAGTGCATTTAACTTCGAATAACATTCTTTTGCTTACGTGCCTTCACGAGCTCCGGCATTCTTCTCGCTTACCTTATCGGCATACCGGACGTGCAAAGGCAAGAGACATTTAAGGGGACATATAAATAAAACTCCATATTCAAGCAATTACCGTTCGTGCGGCTAACAACGGTCTTGCTCCCCGACTTCATCCTCTGCAATCAAGAGGCTGGGCTATTAACCAGTGAAGCAACTGGCATTAGCACCCCTGCACAGACGCAGGATGGAGAGCTCCGCTTTCACCTATCTAAGGTGAGCACATTCAGTCTACGAGTAACGTGGGGATTCCAGAAAGGGGAAAGTCAGATTGGCCAACCAGACATACATTAACCCCTTGTTCTCCCACTTGCAGACACCTCACCCTCCAGGTCAAAATTACGGTGAGGAGAGGGCCCATCCAGGGTGTTACCAGAGGCCTGCGCGTTACCCTAGAAGACACTGAAATCTCCCAGCCCGGATCTGCGCCTCCGAGGGATTCAGGTGAGCGTTACAGAACGCGAAGCCTACCGCAAATTTCCCACCCAGGCGCAATGGAAACCTCGGACACAGATCAATTGGCCCAATTGCTTGGGGCACTGAGAGCTGAAGTACAGGCATCCCGCCAAGAGACAAATGCTTTACGAAGGGAGTTGATCGTTTCCAAAGAGCGAACGGACGGTCTGGCCAGACAGTTGTTACAAACACAAGCGGGACAGACGCCTCCGCCTGCCTCGGTAGGGAGCTACACTCCTACAACCTCAAATAATCCGGTGCAAATTAATCTGCCAGGGAATGTGCCTTTGGCCCCGCCCGAACTTTTTTCAGGTGATCCAAAACGGTTTGCAGTATTCATCAACCAATGCCGCTTGCACTTTCTATGTAGACCCGCCGCATTCCCAACTGACCAAACCAAAGTAGCGTTTGTACTTTCCTATCTTAGCGGTAGTGCGGCAGATTGGTCCATTCCTCTTGTGACACAGGATGATCCGATCCTCCATAACTTTCAAGATTTCCAGACCAGTATGGAAAAGTTGTTCGCAAGACACTCACAGGGGCAGGCCTTGGACAATGAACTCCTATCACTAAGACAAGGGAATCAGGATCTCCTGGCATACATAGCATCTTTTAACAGACTGGTGGTTGAGACTAGGTGGCCTGAGGATAAGAGAATCACGCTTTTCTACAGAGGGCTGCGTGGAGAACTTAAAGATGTCTTAGCACAGGTGGTGAATCCTCCGCAAGATTGTTCCGATTATATCGACCTAGTAGTCCAATTAGATCACCGGCTACAGAACAGGAAGACCGATCGTTCCAGATTTGAAACCCAAATATTTTCAAGACCTTAGAGCTCCGCTAAAGGAAAAGATTCCGTGGAGCCCATGCAGATAGGGGTTGTTAAAGGACCATTAACCCTAAAGGAACGGGAAAGGAGAAGACAATTACAGCTGTGCCTCTACTGTGGGAATTCCGGACATTTCCTTCATGATTGTTCAGTGAAACCGGTCAAGAAGGCTGTAGGAGCTTCCGATAAGAATGCTGAAAAACTAGAATCGGGAAACGACCTCGCCCGACAAGTGTAGAGGTCCGCTTGCCGAGCGTTAAAACCAGTTCCTTGACCTCGCATTTGGTAATGCCTATGGTCCTCATAAGTCCAGATCGACCAGATCGCATGCATGCTATTAAAGCATACATTGATAGCGGAGCGATCGGTAACTATGTAGATCAAGATATGGCAACCAGGATGAATCTTCCTCTATGTTCTAAGATGGTTAAAGACGTAATCACTACAGTGGATGGTACAGAAATAGCTTCCGGACCGGTTTCTCACACCACCATGGAAGTGACGTTGCTATGCCAAGATGGACATCGGGAGAAGATCGTGTTTGATGTAATCAAGGTCCCCCAGTTTCAAGTAATCCTGGGAATTACTTGGTTGGAAAAGCACAATCCTCAAATAGACTGGCGAGCCAAGGTAATCCGGTTTCCAGAATGCGCCCCAACTTGCTATCCTCGAACCGATAACAGGCTAGCAGCCATCGCTTCCGAGAGCCCCCAATTGCCTCCAGAATACCAAGAGTTCCACAACGTCTTCCTGAAAGATCAGGCCAACACCTTTCCCCCGCATCGGTCATACGACTGCCAGATAGACCTAGTACCTGGATCTACTCCTCCGTGCAGTAGAATATATGCTCTCACTGAGCCAGAAAATCTCCATCTCAGGCAATACCTGGACCAGTATCTGGCTAACGGATTCATTTGTCCCTTGAAATCTCCAGTTTCTTCAGCTTTGTTCTTCGTTCCGAAAAAAGAAGGTGACATGAGAACATGTATCGACTATCGCGCCCTGAACCAGATTACAGTCAAAAACAGATATCCTTTGCCTCTGATTCCCGAATTATTGGACCAAGTTAAAGGAGCCTGCATATACACAAAGCTAGATCTCAGAGGAGCTTACCACTTGGTACGCATTAAGGAGGGTGACGAATGGAAGACGGCCTTTCGCACTAAATACGGATTGTTTGAGTATCAAGTAATGCCCTTTGGACTATGTAACGCTCCGGCCGCCTTCCAGTTCTTTATGAATGACGTTTTCCGAGAACTTATTGATGTATGCGTAATTGTTTTTATCGATGACATCCTGGTATACTCATCCTCAGAAGCTGATCACCGAAGACATGTCACAGCGGTTCTACAGAGACTTCGCCAACACCGTTTGTTTGCTAAATTGGAAAAGTGTACTTTTCATGCAAAGGAAGTCGAATTCTTGGGGTTCATCTTGTCACCCAATGGAGTTCACATGGACTCAAGAAAGGTGGACGCTATCACCAAATGGCCGTCCCCAACTTCCGTGAAAGGAGTACAGAGCATGTTGGGCTTCGCTAATTTTTACCGGAGATTAATTCCAGAATTCTCTCGAATAGTTCAACCCATCACGGCCCTTCTGAAAAAGAATAAAAAATTCGAGTGGACTCCAGAGGCCGAACAAGCCTTCCAAGAATTGAAAGCCAAATTTATCTCCGCTCCAGTCTTAAAGCATCCTCGTCCAGAACTTCCTTATATCGTCGAGACAGACGCATCCAGCCTCGCAATGGGGGCTGTGCTATCACAAAGAAATCCCGAAACACACCAATTACACCCTGTGGCATTTTGGTCCCGCAAATTTTCGGCCCCCGAAATCAACTACACAATTACGGACAAAGAACTTCTGGCAATTAAGTCCGCCTTTAAGGCCTGGCGGCATTATCTCCTGGGAGCCCGGCACACTGTTACTGTAATCACTGATCATCGTAACCTCCAGTATCTGAAGTCAGCCAAGGCCCAATCTTCGAGACAACTCCGCTGGGCATTATTCTTCGCGGAATTTGATTTTGTGATCACGTATCGGCTAGGCAATAAGAACGGAAAAGCAGATGCCCTTTCCCGAATAGGGGTAGACGAACACACAGCTAATCCAGAGCCGGTACCAATAATCCCCGAACAAAAGATACTGGGAGTAATCGACACGCTATCCCTTGAAGATATCGAAGCGGAAGTCAGTCAACTAATAACTCCTGAAGATTCATTGAATTGGCAACTGAAAGGAAAAGATTTTACGATAGATCAGAATCTATTGTATTTCCAAGGAAGACTATATTTGCCATGTGTTGACTTACAGAAGCAGGTCATCACCTGCTACCATGATTCTCTAATAGAAGGACATCCAGGGGTGGGCAAAACCCTAGAGAAAATCAAGACATTTTTGGTGGCCGACTTGGAGAAAAGACATTAAAGATTTTGTGGCTTCCTGCGGCATCTGCGCACAAAACAAGAGTCAGAAGGAAAGACCAGCAGGTCTGCTACATCCAATAGACATTCCACCATGCCCTTGGCATACTCGCTAAATGGATTTTATCACGGATTTACCCCCCTGCTCCGGATACAACACAATTGTAGTAATCGTGGACCTTTTTTCAAAAATGGCTCATTTTATTCCACTAAAAGGTTTACCCACAGCTCCCGTTTTGGCCCGAGAATTCCTTGAAAACATTGTCCGGTTGCACGGTTTCCCTTCAGTGTTAATCTCCGATCGAGGGAGCCAATTTATTTCCCATTTTTGGCGAAGTTGTTGTCGTTTAGCGCAAATTGATGTACGACTTTCCACCAGCCATCACCCCCAAACTGACGGGCAGACTGAGAGGACTAACCAAACTCTGGAACAATATCTACGCTGCATGTTGCAACAATCGGAGGGCACTTGGAAGGATGTCCTTTGGATTGCTGAATACGCCTACAACAATTCAATCCATTCAGGAACTGGAAAAACCCCTTTTTTTCTGCTGTATGGGATTCATCCTCGAACCTCTAATTTGGATCCACCTCAAGCTCTCGGAACGCCCGCTGTAGACCATCTGCATGCAACAATAACTCAAGCATTTAAGGAAGCCACAGCCCACCTTCAACGAGCCAAGGAAATGTATAAGAAAGGAGCGGATCAACATCGAAAAGAGGCCCCTCAGTACCAAGTAGGAGATCAAGTCTGGCTGTCCACTAAGCATTTATCCCTAAAAGGACCACGCACCTTCAACCCAAGGTATTTAGGACCCTACACGATCACGGCTGTGATAAATCCGGTGGCTGTGAAATTGGAACTACCTACTCGGATGAAGATACATCCCGTTTTCCATGTTTCTCTCCTAAAACCTATGCAACCCGGAACCCGTTTCACTGAACCTCCAGAGCCAATCCAGGTTGATGGAGAACTCGAATTCGAAATTCGAAACATCTTGGATTCCAAAATTTCCAAATCGAAACTGTACTACTTGATTGATTGGAAGGGATTTGGCCCCCAAGAGAGATCTTGGGAGCCTTCAGAATATGTCCATGCACCTCGTCTAGTCAGGAAGTTTCATCAGACTTTTCCCAACAAGCCAAAGCCTCCGGAGAAGACAAGCTTGGGAGGGGCCTTGGGGGGGGGTGCTGTCATGACCGCTGCCCCCAAAGAGTCAGACCCAGCCCAACATCCTTGGAAGCAGGGTCACAACTTCCATTCCAGGCACCAGTCGGTCCCCACAGGGGCCTTTTGGACCTTGTCCTGGCGCCAGTGGCGCCAGGCTCATAAGGGAACCCAGTCCCGGCACAGGAAGCGCCGGGCTCATATTGAGAGGAATGGTGCTTGGGTGGACTTACCTGCTGCAGACCATGCTGCTCACTTACCTGTAGGATGATATCCTCATCCATTCCCTGCTGGAACTACTTTACCTTCTGGGTGTGGCCAGCACCACTCCCTGGGACTGGATACTGGAACTGTTCTGGAAGCTGGAACTTCTTTCTTGCCTGGGCGAGGCTGTGGAAGGAGACACCTAAGCACTCCAGTGGCCTATTTAAACCACACCCGATCAGTGCAACGTGCTTCGCGTTATTCTGCACTAGCAGCAGGACGCTCACCGTGTCAGCTCCAGAGAATCTTCAGCTTCTGCATCTGTGAACAAGAAATCTTCAGTCTTACCTCCCGGAAAACCAGTCTTCAGTCTTCAGCAGCGTCTGAAAGAGAACAAGGACACCAGGTTAGGACAAGGCAAAACCAGCGCTGCACTTGCCTCGTCCATCGGTGCATTCCGAGGCCGCGTACCGCACTCTTCATACTCCGGCAACCCTGCGGAAACAAAGAACAGTGGTTAGTGAACCTCCGTGATAATTTTGCTTACCTGTGCCACGTACGCCTCGATCTCCGCCAAGCGCTGTTTAACCGCACCTGCAAAAACAAGGACATCAATAAGGGCACTGTATGCCATCACTACTCACGTGCCTTCTAGCTGTAATCTGCTTGCCCCTACTCCGGCACGTACCTCGGCGTCCATCTCCAACGCCGGCTGCTACAGCTACCTGAAAAAGGGAAAAGAGACATTAAGAAGTGCATTTAACTTCGAATAACATTCTTTTGCTTACGTGCCTTCACGAGCTCCGGCATTCTTCTCGCTTACCTTATCGGCATACCAGACCTGCAAAGGCAAGAGACATTTAAGGGGACATATAAATAAAACTCCATATTCAAGCAATTACCGTTCGTGCGGCTAACGACGGTCTTGCTCCCCGACTTCATCCTCTGCAATCAAGAGGCTGGGCTATTAACCAGTGAAGCAACTGGCATTAGCGCCCCTGCACAGACGCAGGATGGAGAGCTCCGCTTTCACCTATCTAAGGTGAGCACATTCAGTCTAAGAGTAACGTGGGGAGTCCAGAAAGGGGAAAGTCAGATTGGCCAACCAGACATACATTAACCCCTTGTTCTCCCACTTGCAGACACCTCACCCTCCAGGTCAAAATTACGGTGAGGAGAGGGCCCATCCAGGGTGTTACCAGAGGCCTGCGCGTGACCCTAGAAGACACTGAAATCTCCCAGCCCGGACCTGCGCCTCCGAGGGATTCAGGTGAGCGTTACACTAAGACACTTATTTGCTCATGACCCTTCTCACATCCCACCTCCTTCTTCTGGTACTGCTTGCTAATCTATGCACAGCATGTGATCTAAGCAGATTCCACAAGCCTCAGAAGGGATACATTACTCACCGTAATCGTATTTCTGATGCTTGTATCTGCTTAGATTCACATGCGACCCACCCTTCCTCCCCTCCGAGAGAAGGCGCATGATTGCTTGTAGTCTTACCTTTCTGTCTATCTGCTTGGATTATCTGTACTCACGCTACTCCTCATGCTACCTCATGTCAGAAAAAATACAATCTGAGGATCCTAGACGCGTGAAGGATCTTGGGTACAGTGGACGTCACACTAGGGATAGTATTACTGGCACGCCCTGTGTCGACGCCCATTTTCGAGTTTCGTAAAACAAACTGTAATACTCCGCAGCTTCCTCTAGATGTCAGCCTATGCACAGCATGTGAATCTAAGCAGACACAAGCATCAGAAATACGATTACGATGAGTAATGTATCCCATATATGGCTGATCATCTGCCCGCAGGGTTCAGCACATATGTGCCCCCATGCTTTGGGGGCTGGGGGGTAGAGGGCTGCTTATTGTAAACAGCCCCCACCTCCCCCGGCATTCAAAGACATCCCTGGTGTCTAGTGGGCATTGCTGGGCGCTGATCGAGCGATCTGCACCCGATCCGCGTCCAGCAATGCTTTCACAAAAGGTGTCGTTGGAAAGGGGAGAAACTCCCCTTTCCAACGACACCTCCCTTGATCTCCGGCTTGAAATACAGCTGGAGATCGAGGGGGAGAAAGGTGGAGACTCACCTTTTATTTTCACTGCAGCAGCCCGTAGTGGCTGCTGTGGTGAAAATTACTTTCACGTCAGCGTGCTTTATGCGTGCCGACGTGAAACTGAAGGTAATCCAGCCCCCTGGCAGTGAGGGGTGACCTCCCCCTCACATAGCCCGGGGGTTGGATTACTTTTTTGAGCGATTCTCTGCTTTGCAGGGATCTCTCAAAACAGAGTGCCAAAAAGGACGAGCTATCTCGCCCTTGGCCCTTGAGGGGTTAAGTAATTGTTTGAAATATTGTTGCCATATGACACCACGCTCGTAATGCTTGCTATTCTTCACCACATTTGTTTTCCTTATTTTCAAATGCTAAGTACGTCTGTTTAGGCCGTCAGCCTAAAAATCCTGTGAACCATGTCTGTTTTTGGCTTATGGTATTGCTTGTTTTGTGAAACATTACATAAAATGTGTGATTTCCTAACTAGAAGAGTTGGGAATGTAGCGGTGCATTGCTTTTCTCAATATTCACAGAAGTCATTACCTTACAAGTCAAAACATGTCCAGCATACCCCTTTTTTATTTCTTTTTTTCTGTAATTTTTTTCTATTTTTCCCAAACTATGGGAAATTTAGCTAGATAGTTGTTGCTTGACATGCGCAAATGACCCCTTTCTGAACTTGGAATTTTGACTACTTTTCAGAAATAAATGCCTTTCTGTCTTTCCGTTCACCTTTCCTACCCTCCTCTTCCACTCCGTCCAAGCATGCCCTATTAAAAAAAGGGAAACATCGCATACCTCTTACAAAACAGATGGTTACCTTATAAAAAATGATTTTTTGTTTCCACTCAACCTGTCCTTGAAAGCAGTGGAGTAACTTTGTTGAAAAAGTTGGGGGGGACATGACATCTGAAGAAAAGGTGCCCCAGCCAAATGAATGGGGACAAAATGGTGTGCATTGAAAGTTGGGGGGACAAACACCCCTTTCCCCCCTATAATTATGCCCATACTTGAAAGCTTGAAAAATGGCTAATTTAGAACAGCAAACCATTTGTTCCAAGCTCTTATAAGGGAAAAACCACAGGCTTCTTTGTACCTAATTTTATTGGCTTTTTATGAAAAAAGACATTTGGTCACTTTTTTATTATTTTCTCCCCCCCCCACCCCTACAGCAAACTAAAAATCTTTGGTGGCGTTATGACCGGCTAAATGTTGGAAGAAGAGGGTGCAAATCTGGGCCGGATATCACTTGTAACAAAAACGTTAAAAGGGATTGAATGGGACATATCGAAATGTCCAGAAAAGGGCTCACCACTGGGAGCGAAAACCCTCAGCAGTGAAGGGGTTAAAAAGTAACCAAAGTAAACAAACAAAAGGGCCACCATTGAAACATGCACGTTGTCCCTTTTCCCTTTCCATGGCTGTCTGACGAAGAAAGAGATGGAACTCTGAGGGACGCCTAGCGGTGAACAATAACAAGTGAGTCTTTGTCACGCTGGTAGGGAGCTTGTGAGGGCCAATCAGATTGTTTGTAACAGAGTGTCCCTCGTCGGCTTGCCAGTAATTAATGTAGTTTTTTAAAGAAATATTTGACAACACATTCTCTCCCTTTTGCTGATGCAAATTATATTGCAACAACCTAATTTTATTTTCATATAATTCTTTAAATTTTCGCATAACATATCCTTTTTGTTGATTTTTTTTTTTAATAAGGTACTCGACTTAATCTGTCGCTGGAGTCATCGCAAACTTTGTTTTTGTTTTCAATGTTATCTTTTTATTACGTTTTATAACAGTCGTAACATACGAGCATTTCAAACCAAAGCATAGGGAGGCAGACAAAACAAATGAGGCGCACTGAGAATTGACATGAGCACAGTACACTTCAGACCAAGGGGGGGCGTGCGCCCGTAGTTCAAGTGGCAGGCTTAGTCAGCAGAGAGATAGTGCACGTGCCTCCTATGTCTCTCCCAGCCACCTGAGTGTTGGCGGCTTGCATGCCACTCCTGGGGAATCGGCTGGTGTAATCAAAGAAGGGGAGACCAGATACGCTGAAATGTACCCAAAGCTCCCAGCCGGGTGGCAGTGATCTTGTCCACTGCAGCAATGTCCCAGCACTTCGACCCACCACAGTGAGATTGCCGGACCGTCCAGGGATTTCCAAAGGCAGGCCAGAGATACCTTAGCTGCCTTGAGGAGATGTGTGACCAGATCGGCCATATGCCCGGTTAGGGGGAATTTCTACTTGCCTGTGTCTCCCAAAATAACTATTCCTGGGTCACAAGGGATTGTTAGGCCTGTGATCCATTTCAGTTGAAGCAAAACCCCTCGCTAAGACCTGGTTGACACAGCACAGTACCACCACATATGGACGAATGTTCCCACAGTCTTGCAGCCCCGCCAGCAGTGTGGTAAAATGGTTGGATCACTTTTGTTCAGTATTTCCGGGGTGAGGTACCATCGTAAGCAAACCTTAATTGCTCCCTGTCTGTTCGTGATGCATCTAGAGCTTCTATGTGTGCGGGTCCAGATGTGGTACCAATCCTCTGTCTATCTCTCTGTCAAGGTCTCTTTACTACTTGAGCATATACTACTTTCCCAAGGAGTCCGAACTATCAAGGATCTTGTAGAGGAGTGCCACCCTGCCTTTGAGAAATGTTGATGTTAGTGTCAATTCAAATGCGTTGAGTTCACTGCCCCCTCGCGCTTTGGTTGCAGGTTGGGACATCCATTGCCTCAACTGCGCATAGCTGAACCTCTCCCCTTCATCAATGTGAAATTTTGCTTTACACCCTTCGAAGGTTAGGAGGATGCTGTTGAAGAAGTCTTTTACCTGCAGTAATCCACCCTTTTTCCAACTAGCAAACCTCAGTGGGTTCAGGCCTGGAAAGAAGACAGGGTTATTCCATACCGGGGGGAGGGGGCCCAGCAGCCCACTGACCCACCAGCAATGTAGTGCCCACCTCCAAGTGTGACTAGTGTTCTTGGTGGAAAATAGTGTCCCCCCGAACAACCCTCTACCAAATGTGGTAGGGTGGCAAGAGGGACCGGACACCATGCCTCCTCAATCTGTTTCTAATGTGGGGCAGTCCCCCTTCCTGCCATGTGATTGCTTGGGATAGCTGTGCTGCCAAGTAGTTTCTAAGGATATCGGGGGCAGCAAGGCCCCCTGTTTGTGTGCTTTTCAGCATGACCCTCCTGGCAACCCAGGGCTTCCCCCCCCCCCCCCCCAGGCGCATTTTAGCATACCCCTTTGCAGATGCTCAAGGTCCCTGCCAGGAATCTCTACCGGTAACGATAGGCAGAAGTAAAGGAACCTGGGGATCAAGTTCATTTTAAGGGCTGTAATCCTCCCCAACTAAGATATATCCTGCTTATGGCAACAGTCCTTGTCTTCCTCTAATTCCCTGACCAATTGGGGAAAGTTGTCTTTATATATTTTATTGACGGAGTTCGGGATGCGAACTCCCAGGGAGGGGATGCAGGACTCCTCCCATGGAACCGGCCCATTCTTAGTGAGGGAAGTTCTACGCCTGTCCAAGATGTTGACCCCCATGGCTGTTGATTTGGAGTAATTGACTACGAACCCAGACACCTCCCCGAATTTTTCCACTTCCACCCATAGCTCCTTTAAGGACGTGCTTGGTTGGGCAAGAGAGAGAAGGACCTCGTCCACGTACAAAAATAGTTTGTAGCTATCCGCCCCCACTCGCAGCCCCCTTATAACTGATTTAGAGAGCAGATTGATGGCAAAGGGTTCCATCGCCAGGGCGAAGATTAGCGGCGAGAGGGGGCAGCCTTGGCGGGTGCCTCTCGATATCATCTTCTGGGAACAATACCCATTAATGCTTATACAGGTGTGCTGGAATTGGCTAGACCCCATTTGACATAGTTGGGGCCAAAGCTTAAGGCCGTTAACATTTTTGCCATATAATTCCAGTTCAGAAGATCGAATGCTTTGTGCGCATCTAACGAAACAATCGCTAACTCGACCCCTGTTCTCGTGGCCCATTCGACTAGGTTAAGGATATGTCGCACCTTGTCATGCGTGGTATGCCCCAGAATAAAGCCAATTTGGTCGGGATGGACCAACTTTGGTATTATTTTGCCAGTCCCATCATTATTTATTAAGGCGATAGGTCTATAAGAGTTGCATAGCTCCGGGTCTTTCCCAGGCTTCAGAATCATCACCGTTAGGGACTCCTCCATTGAGGGGGTGACCCGGCCTGTTGTCAAAAATGAGCTGTATAATGTTGCTAAGTATGGCGCCAGGATGTGGGAATAGGCTTTATAAAAGTGAGCCGGAAAGCCATCTGGGCCCGGCCTGCTATGTTTTAGAGAGCCTATAATCTCTGCAACCTCCTCTGTGGAGATGATGGCTTCTAAGGGGGGCAGTAGATACTGAGCCGCTTCAATTGGGGGCATGGAGGACAGGTAATCATCCTGCAGTGCCTCTGCAATATAGGTCCCGGTGACAACCTCTCTGTGGTGGGCTGACATGGCGTGTATTTTGGCGCCTCGCTATCATCTCTTAATAGGCAGATATTATTGCGGGTGTGCACTTTCCTCAACTTATAGACCAGGAGCTTATTTGCTTTGTTTCTGTTTGCATAATTGAATTGTTTGGCGAGCATGAGAGCTTTGGCCAATTTGTTGGCCAGGTGCATCTCGAGTTGTGATTTCGCTTTTTTGGGGTCTATCCACGCCTGTCTCGAGCGAGAGGCCTTGTGTACGTTTTGTAGGTTCCTAACCTTTTCCCCTAACTTCATCTGTTGTAAGCAGCTTAGCTGCCGGCGCTCCGCCGCTTTCACAATTAGCTCCCCCCTACCAACCACCTACATCGCGTCCCAGGCGACTGCCGGTGGGGTCTCTTTTAAGGCGTGTGTGGGGATGCTTGTGGTCTCGTGCAGAAGGGATGTGACCTAGCAGTTCGGGCTGAACTGCCCCTTTTGGGGTGGGACCAACCCTGATTTGCATATGGTCTTTCCCCTTCTGTAATGGCTTGGCAGGTGAAGAACGGTGGTCTGGAGGGTTGCCCCTAGCAATGCAAGTGGTTAAGATTCAGTCTAAACCTTCCAGCCATCACCTCTTTGTTTTAGCTAGAATCAGAGGACACTTTCTAAAACGTAGATAAAAGTCCATAGGCCTGCGCCAGTGTCAAATGGGACAGGGTCCTGTTGAGGATCACAAGGTTAGAACAGTTCACAATTCGAGATTGCCAGGAGTACTTGGATATTGTCAAAAGGGGAAGCAAAAGTTATAAGGGGGAAGGACGACAAGGACAAGCCTTGGGTGAGGAGAAAGGGTTCACCCCAATTCCTCGAAGTTGGACACAGCACCTTATTTGTTTGAAGAAAAGCTGTTGCTACGGCAGTTGTTCCTGGTAGTTTCCTGCAGACTCACGGTTCCTGGAGCTTCAGTCATGGGACAAGGAGGACGACGTCTGGAGCGATCTGCACTACCCAGGGATGAGGCCAGCAGCAGCGAAGCTACGGTGAATAAAAGGTGCACTCCTTTAAAACAGGAGAGGCTCTTCAGATGGCTATCCGGACCACTACAGGTGAGTGCAGCGATTTCGACCAAGAGAATCCTCTGGCTGTGGAACGTGAGCTGGTTGATCCCACCAGGCTGATGGGAAGAAGACTCCGGACGGGATCTTCTCTTGTCGTTGAAGGGTAGATGGCTCAGGACTGCAGCAGGGCTTCACTGGGACTTGGGAGTTGCAGCAGCCATCTTCTTCTCTGCTTCTCTTCGGTTCTTTGCAGTTCCAGTGGTGACTCTGACTTCCAGCCCAGGAGTCCTGCCTTGTATGCCAAAATCCCCCATTCACACAGCCTGGCTGTCAATCACTCAGCAGGGGGGTTGTCCGGCCTGGACAACCACCTCAGCCAATCGACACCAAGTGCGACTTGGGTCTCCAAGGAGACCCTGTGCAGGGGGTGACTAAACCCCTCCCTCACATTCAGCCCACCTAGACACCCAGACGCCAAAGGAGAGCTTCTGGACAGAAGCCCGCCAAAGGTCGGCGTACAAAGAAGGCAATCCTGATTTGCCGCGCAAAGTAAAACACAAGAAGGATTTGAACAAAAAGAAATGGCGATAAAACCCGACTGGGGCCAAAATAAAAAGTATTTGGTGAAGCGGGTTTAAGTTCGAGGCTAATACAAGTACAAGAGCCTAAAACAGTACCACGTTTATACAGTATAATCGAGGTAGAAAAGATAGGGTAGATACCACTGCCACCAGCCAAGTCTTAGTGTTAAGGGAGCAAAACAAAGCTCCAAGAGGCGCAGACAAAAAGGAGTAGGAATTAACCCCTTCCAATACTCCATGCATGATGGGGTGTATTGGGTCTGCAGTTTAAACGACTACATAAAGTAAATGGCAACTTTACCTGTTTCTGGGGGACAGTAGTCGGCCCCAGAAAAATGGAGTCAGTGGGAAGTCTGAGAGACAACCCTGTGTCACTGCACTTAAGGTGCTGTGCAACACACACAAAAAGTTGGGCTCCTGGAGTGGTGTGGCTCCAGAGCCCAAGATCACACAAACAGTAGAAATACACATGGCAAAACACACGTAAGAGTGGGAAAAAGGTTCACACTCTTACCAGGTGGAAAACATAAACCCCAGAAATCCAGCAAAGCTGCTGAGGGACTCACTAGGTAAGGGAAATTAGGGAGAATTCTCATTTATGGCTAACAGAGGTTTTGGGGCACTCTAACCTTCACACACACATTTCACTCACTCCCTCCGCGCCATCTGGCTCCAAGGTTTCCACCCTCGTTTTGAACTATAGTTAATCCCTGCCAGTACCTCCCAATACAAATCACACAATTGTCGCTTCAACGATATGCCCTGTCCATCCTCTGTGAACATTTCAGGACTTGTTACTTTGGGGTTGGTGGTCAAAGGGCACCTGGTCCCATGGAATTCAGAGATATTAAGGTTTTAGGCAGCTATATGGGCTAAAACTCGTGGTCACCCTGGAATGGACCGGGGCATGCTTTGGCCAATGTGAGAACGCGCACACCAGGTGTCTGTTTCTGATTGCGGCCTTGTAGGGCACATTCCTCTTCGGTGAGAAACACATCTTTGCAACACTTTCAAGAGCAACGAATAAACAGTGTGGCGGGTGAGGGTGCAGACTGTCCTCATGGGAGTTCGGTCATGACTTGTGATTTCTGTGACCTTGTTGATTAGTGCCTAGTGCATGTAATGCCGCATTCACCACGCAAGCCTTCTCTTCGACCTATGATTATTGATATCTATGCAAAATAGCGATGGCACACCATGTAGCCAAACTGCACTTGGTTATGTTAGCATGGAATCCTGTTGTGCGGGAGACTGTCACACCTCCCCCCTGGCTCATCACAGTGCCTCAAATGCATCTTGTCTTACTTTAAAGCGCCTGGGGGGGCTGCCCCCTTCCCAACATTTCCCCCCTTTCGTAACATCTACAGTAACAAATTCTGGTATGGCTCTGTGCTCCTGCTCCGCAGTTTCTACATCCACATATGGCTTATTCCTCTTTACTGGCACCCATGCCCTGCATACTGATCGCAAACTCTCCCCCTTTGCGCGTACTGTTCAGGTGAACAGGTCATGTAAATGCTTCCCCCTCCCCGCCAGGTCCACCTAAACCTTGGTGTAATTTTCTGGATCAGGGGGTAGGGAAAGAATAGTGTGGTATAGAGGATCAACCTCATCTCCATATGGGATGGGGAACATTTCATACTTCGGGGCCACCCTTTGGGACATTGGTTTGTACTTCAACGTTTTTTGTTTCGCAAGGTGCTTTTGAAACCCCAATTGATACAATAATTCCTGCTCTATCAGGTGCCACAGTGGCACTGCATCGAAGAACCAGCTGACAAATGCAGAAAATGACCAGGATGAACAAAATGATGGGCATTAACATCTTCACGATTGATCCTAGCCACGACGAAGCCCAATTAAATATCATAGTCAGCCAATCACTGTCCTGAATTCCTCCCACCTCCTTCATGCGACCACCCGTGCCATGGATGGCTGCAATGGTGTGGGATAAAGATGCATTTTCTGTGTCTTCTGAAGGCTCAAATGTACAACAGGAAACCCCAAATTCCACCCTCCATCTCTGTTAACATGTCCAGCACATAGCGATTTTGCATTGTCATAAGTCGTAAGTCCCGCAATTCGACCTTGATTACATTGAACCCATTCTCTGTGTAGTTTGGGAGCTGGACCAGTTCCCACCTCACAATTTGCAGCCTCAAAGAGGCGAAAAATGATTCTGCTGAACTGAAAAGCTCGTATTCTTCTGGTATTCCAGCAAGCAAAGTGGAAGAGTCTTTAGAAATGTAATTCGATCTTTTCATCCTTTGTGGTTGTTGGAACTGTCCTTTCCCTAGCCAGATGTGGGGCTCTTTAGTGGGCACCAAGCCCTTATCTTCATTTTCCACTGTAGGGAAACTCGTTGGCTCCTCTGCAGGCAGTACTCCCCCTTTTTAGGTGTTCTTTTGGGATTACTAATAACACTGAGTGTAATATGGCCAGCGAACTACAGCCCCCCTAACCCCATAATGCTGAGAGGTGCAAGTAAGCTTGTTGGCCGCAGACCCAGTAGAAATCCATCAGCGATGCTATGCCTTTCTTCATGTCTGTGATCAGGAGAGTTTTATTACAGTGTTCGTTTGTGTCGACAAACACTGTACCTTTGCTTTGGAAACAGAGTCTATATTCTTCTTCCTTGTGCTCTTGCACCTGCTTTTCCATCATTGCAATCCACGTTAGCTTTGTGATATGCTCTATCCAGATTTGCGCACAAAGTTGACCATTCGTGCTATCCTTTCCTTGCTATTTGTTACCAGTCATTATTGACATATTTCTGCCCCTTGACCATCAGATCGGTTAACTCCACGCACTTGATGTTTCTCTGATCTTTGGTGCATTTTACAAAATCTGGGCCCACCATTTGCAGTTGCACACTATGTGCCTGGAACGTTCCTTTTATTCTGCATATCGCAAGATGTACCAGGCATTGCGCCTCTATAATTGGGACTGCTTGTGGTACTAATACCTTGGGAGTCCCTGACGCGTGCAGAATGAGTCAATACACATAACCGCTTCCATTTACAGCATTTCTCCCCACACCACTCCGATCAGAGAACCATGAATTAGTGAAGTTGGGGTGATGAATATCCTCAATCACATCAAAACCCAACCCTTGATATGTGCCATACTTTCGCCGTACTTCTATTTTCACACTTCTATACACATTCTCAAGGATGGGCGCTTTAGTAGTACTGTCAGAAATAACATTATACCTATCGATAGTGGTAGACAATCCTCTACTTATTGTAAACAACCTATTCTCTGCTTCCTTCAGACGTAACCTGCATATTAGAGTTGTTAAATCCATTTGCATTATTATTATTAGTGTTCACATTGGTACTGATGAATGTAAATCCACTTGTGGTGTTAACATTTGTAGGTATCGTTCCATTTGGATAATATACAATCCTATTTCCTCCACCCCCCCTTTATAGGGCCTCCACCTATAATAACCTGCCCAATACACTCCCAGTAGTACTAGCAATATCAAACATAATCCTCAAGAAATTACTGACCCACAATAATAGGCATATGCCCACAATCTTTCATTCGTGTCTCTATGCCTCGGGTCCCTACTTAACGAAATATGTATATTAGATGCGTCCATCTTCTTCTTTCCTGAAATGGAAGCACAGACACGCAAGACAACGAAAAAGGGAAAAACGAGAGGGGCGAAATGAGAGAGAGAAGAGAGAACCAGAAAAAGAAAAATGCAGAGCTAGCAGCTGATCCTTGGCTTGCCACTCGGATGTGCCACCACACATGCACAGCCCATGGACAGGCCAGTGAGGTAATAGGGGACACGTACTGTTACCCCTTGTTTTAAGATAACTGATGCACCACTGTGCTCTCTGGAGGTGCCCTATGAACGTCGGAGAGGTGGACCCAGTAGCGTAATTCTTTCACTTTAACAGCGAGGAGAGTACAAAACACCACCTTGTACGGTCCTCCACATCCTATATGCTCAGGATCTGTCCCCGTCATCTGTGCAGCATTGGGCGTCTGTCGTCACAATTGTGGGAGGTGCAATCTGTCGGGAGATACATTTAATGGCCCTAGTTAATGTCGTCAAATATTCCCTGAATTCCTCTCCTAAAACCGCTGCAGCCCTGTGCGCATCCAAAGCCTTTACTAGGGGATATGGGGGTATGCATACGCCGGCCAGTGACCACCTTGTGAGGTGACAGAAGATGATCTTTACTTGGCTGCATGCGTAAACTGAAAATGGCCAGGAGCAAACAGTGCACCTAGTTTTTCTTCACGTTGTACACAACTTAGATAACTTGCTCTTACGGAGGCCATTTATTCTCTCCTCAAAGCCATTGGCCTGTGGGTGATAAATAGAACACATCCGATGCTTGATGCCAAGAATTGCTGTAACGTGTTGGGATAACGCATTGAAAATATGTTTGCCATTGTCTGACCTTCAAACCTTTCACACACCCCAGCGCGGAATAACTTCCCGCACTAGACAGCACACTTGGCATCCGGGTGCGCACATGGCCCTGCTGCCACCCACCTTGAGAAAGGACAGACCACCACAAGGAGGTACATGGATCCATTACAACGCTCACCAAATCAGCGTAGTCTATATGTAATTCACGGAACAGCCCAGCAGGGCGGGGCAAGGCGCCCCTTAACGTTTGTTGTGTCATCCCTGTACTAAAACTTTGACATGTGGTGCAATGTATGACCATTTCTGTAATGCTTTTCTGGATGTTTGGTGTGAAGAGTCCTCCTGTATGTCTGCTGCTATGTGTTGTTTCGAACAGTGAGATGGGTAGTGTAATTGTTCAAATGCTACTGCTAGCAGCTCCTGGGTCTTTACTGTGTTCCCAGAGCTCTCCTGTATCCATACCAGATCTGTCAGAGATTGCTTATACCCTCTCTGTAACCACAACTCCTTCTCCCTTTCAGGTGCCCTTCCTTATAGTTCGATAATCTGGGAGATGGGAAATGCTGTGTATGGCACTGGATGTTCGTTTGCCCGTGGGGCAGTCACAACATACTCAGTGGTCATCTCATTTGGCAGATACGCCATTTTGGCTGCTGCGTCGACTCTGCGTTCCGCCTCGATATTTGGTCTGTCCCGTGAGTATGGGCGGCACACTTGACCGCCACAACAGATGGCTGCGATAACGATCCTATCAGTATGTCTAGTAGCACTGCATGCTGCACTGGGGATTCATCCGCCCTCCGAAACCCCAACCGCTTCCAGCAGGAGAGACCAGCGTGTACCGTTGTTGTAATGTACGCTGAGTCGGAATATAATGGGACATGGCCACCTTGTGACGCTCTCAGTGCTTCAATGAGTGACAAACGTTCTGCCGCTTGTGCGGAATAGTGTGTAGGCAACCTTTTCATGACTACTGTCTTGTATTCCCCTCCCTCAAGACGTCCCACTGCCACCTCTATCTGTTTCTGTCCGTCCTCCTGGTCAATTGTGGACGATCCGTCAACTAAAAGTATCTCGCCCTCTGTCAGTGCACAATCTCTTGCTTTGGGGGCATCATCTTCCTCCCACTCATATATGGTGCAATTGTGCACCATCAGGTCCCTTGTAGTAGGCATGTCTGTCATAAAGGTGGCATGATTCACTCTTACACCTTACCACATGAATGTGGGGTATAGAGATGATCTCATATGTGAGGACTTTTGCGTAGTCAGGGTAGATTTTGATCTTTCTAGAATAGCAAACAAAGAATGTTCCACATACAGCATTATGACCGTAGAACTTTTATCTATTGCAAATGCAGCAGCTGCTAAGGCTTGTTTGGACGCAAACTGCCCTTGCATCACTGCATCCAAAGTGCCACTATAATTAGGCCTGCTTGTGGCCCATAGTGCTTTTTTGCATCAGCACTGCTGTCATAAACTGACCATCCAAATGTACAAACAAACAGAATTCCTGTGTATAATCTTGGGTGGGCCAGTATGGGTGCCAAACTAATCACTTTCTTTAAGTTGTCAAACTGTCTGATCATTTCAGCAGTCCACTGTAATTTGTGGTCCTTTGTCTTTTGTGCTTCCCTAAGGACCTGTAGGAGTGGTCTTGTGTACACCACATAATCTATAATCTTGCCGATATGAACTGGCCCAAATAGATAACTTCCTGCTAGCAATATTGTAATTTGGCCTCATCGACCTTGTACGCCTTACAGGTCAACAATTGTAGGAGTACAATGGAGTCCCTTCGGCAGTGCTGTTCACTGTCACTACACACTAGCAGATCGTCCACAAACTGGATTATCGTGCTAGGCACCTGAATATTCCCAGGATCGGCATGCAGTATTCTGGTAAATATGCTCAGGCTCTCACAGTACCCCTGGGGTAATCTAGTGTGTTGGAACCACATCTGGCCCTGCATAAATGCCGTGAGGTACCTCGACTCCAGATGGAGTGGAATCAAGTAGAATGCATTTTTCAAATCCACTACAGTAAAATATGTGACTACTTTGGGGATGCTACATAAAATTGTTGCAGGATTCGGGACTACTAGAAACTCTTTCTGCACCACATCATTTAGGGGGCCCAAATCCTGGATCATTCTCTAATTGCCCCCGTTGATTTTTTAAGAGGATATATTGCCGTGTTACGCTGGGACATGGATGGCACGATAAGTAGGTCCTGTATTTTTTTTTCTAATGCCCTCCTCCGCCTCCCTTGACGGTGGAAATTGTCTCATCTTGAGCAGCACTGCACCTTGCTTCAGTGTTATACGCACAGGTGTTAAATCTTTCAATAAACCTACATCATGTGGATTTGTAGTGCACAACTGTGAAGGCACGTACTGTAAATCTTCATCGAAAAATAGGGATGAAGTTACTGCTGCCATTAAGGGACACTGCTCTCTTCGATACTGTACCATTATGTCACATGGAATGCAAATCTACAGTATTATTTCCCCCTCCTTGTCATTATTCCCAAACAGTTTGTCATCCGTCATCTCCTTTAGCTGCACTGTTGGATCTACACAAAGCACTGTGCATCACTCACACCCGTCCCTTTGCTTTCACTTTGGGTCTCCGGTGCTCCCCTGGGGGAGCACCGGAGGCCCAAAGTGATAGCCACAGCAGGCAGAAACACAACTCGGTTGTGTTTGAAAACACTGCGGTTTTTCTTTCCGAGTTTCTCAGGCTCCTCCGAGCCGGAGGAGCCTGAGAAACTTGGAAAGAAAAACGCAGCGTTTTCAAACACAACGTTGTATTGATGTTTGCGGTCGCTTCCAAAGCGACCGCAAACATAAATACACCGTTTTTAAAGCTGCGGTTTTATTTCTAAGTTTTCCAGGCTCCTCCAGCCCGGAAAAACTTAGAAAAAAAACCGCAGCTAGTGCTTATTTTTAAAAGAAAATAAATAGCACTTACCGAGATTCAGCTGCAGCTTTCCTGCTCTGGTCTCCGGTCCCCATCCTCCGCGTACAGCACCAATGAAGGAAAAGCCACCCAGCGGTAGCTTTTGTTTACTACAGCTGGCTGGTTTTTCCTTCATTAGTGCCGCAAAAGCCAGCACAGACGGGCATCCATTTCACAAAATGGATGCGCCCATGTGCTTGCTTTTGCAATTTTTGAGCTTGAATAGCTCAATTTTACATAGGAAGTTGTTTAAAAAAAGTGCTAGTATTTTGTTTTTAATGTTGCCTATCTATTTTTTAAATAACATTTTTCACTGGACTATCCCTTTAATCTCTCACACAGATGAGAGCAACAGCAAAGAACTCTGCTGCTAAGAACGTTCTGCCGAAAAGTAGTACAAGCAGAATCTTATAAAGGAAAAGATTGTCATAACTGACACAATACATACAGTAAAAAACCAGCGCAGCTGATTGAATGGATCCTATACAGATACCACCTTTATCCATAAGGGATGGTAGTTTATTGGTCCCAGCCCAGTCCGTCCGTCTTCCATTATGTGGGTGCTGCGGGGGTCATCTTCTCACGTTGAAGGTCAGAAAACAAATTAATTATACTCCTACTATACAGCTTGTTTTATCACTCATACTGTGCACTTGGCAGGCCTTATGACGGACACACAGGAGGTTCTGGGGCACTCTAACCTTCACACACACATTTCACTCACTCCCTCCACGCCATCCCGCTCCGAGGTTTCCACCCTCGTTTTGAACTATCATTTTTCCCTCCCAGCACCTCGTAATACAAATCACACGATTGTCGCTTCAATGATATGCCCTGTCCATCCTCTTTGAACATTTCAGGACTTGTTACTTTGGGGTTGGTGGTCAAAGGGCACTTGGTGCCATGGAATTCGGAGATCTTGGGGTTTTAGTCAGTTATATGGGCTATAACTCATGGTCACCCGGGAATGGGTCAGGTCATGCTTTGGCCAGTCTGAGATAAAATGCACACCAGGGGCCAGTCTCTCATCGCAGCCTTGTAGGGCACATTCCTCTTTGGTGAGAAACACATCTTTGCAACACGTTCAAGAACAATAAATAAACAGTGTAGCAGGTGAGGGTGCGAACTGTCCTCGTGGGAGCTCGGGCATCACTGGAGATTTGTGACCTCATGGATTTGGGCCTAGTGCATGTAGTCAAACTTTACTTGGTTTGTTAGCATGGGGTCCTGCTGGACGGGAGTCTGTCCCCCCTCCCACCTGGCTCATCACAGTGCCTTCAATGCATCTCGCCTTACTTAAAAGCGCCTAGGGGTTGGGGGGGCTGCCCCTTTCCCAACAGACCACATGATGGACACTCACTCTTGGGTATATTCTCTCTAGTGTGTCCCAGTATACTAAATTCTGATATCACCAGAGCATGATCACTTGGCACACCATCTGTTATCCTAAACTGGTTCATAGTGATAGTACAGAAAAAAACCTGTCGACAAACAAAAGTTTCGAAACAAAAGCATCGAAAGTAAAAGTTTCAACATCAAATAGAAATCATGTAAAAAGTCATTCCGTCGAAACAAAAGCTTTGTACATATTAATTAATTATACTCGGTACAACATGAGAGGGTTAATTGTCCCGAACAAACGTGCATGTTATGAATGGGGAGGGTCCCCCACAGCCCCCCTACCACCAACCCTCAAACTCCTCCACGAACACACAAAACCAGATAGTTCTTGCAATGCCGATCAAGTAAGGGTTAAAACACTAGCAACTGATGACGAACTGCCAGTGTGCGAGAGAACCGGAGAACGAAGACACCTGCTAAAACGAACATCGTATTGCGTGACAGAAAACATACAGGTAAAAGGAATGAGTAATGACAAAGCAATGTCAAAATAAAAAATATGACCTATAAGAAAGACATGGAAACAAAATTAACCAGTAATTTCGATATTTCAGATACGTGATGAGTGCCACAATCGAGTATGTGAAGTCACAGATGGGAGGAAACCAGTTAGTATATGGAGGCTATAGGTACAGTCGTGAAATGGTACGCAAAGAAAACACGTACTGGAAGTGTACAGAGTACCACAAAATAAAGTGTACGGGAAGAGCAATTACTGAAGGGGAAAACATAAGAAGCAGCGGATAGCACAATCATATGCCCGACAATAATGCTATACTGATAAAAAAAGACTATAAATGAAATAAAGAAAAATGCTGAGACAAATCAGTATGAAGCAAATGGATCGGTAGTAAGCCGAACATGTGAAAAAATCCTGCTACATGTAGCCGCTCAGATGCCAAATACCAAACTGCTCCAACATAGTATTAATAGAAATAAACCACTAAAAGAAAACCTACCAATGGCACCGCATACATGTATGCGGAAATAGAAATTCCGGAAATATAAAAAAAAAATGAAAAGGGGGAACAGTTTCTCTTCCCAATAATAGAAACAAAACAAGAAAAAATATTAATGTTTACAACAAATGACAATTTATTACATCTTGGAAATTCAACAGTATGGCATGGCGACGCAACCCTTAAAGCAGGTCCTCACTCATTTATACAGTTTTATAGTGTACACGGCAGCATAAACTAGACAGTAATACCGCTGGCATATGTATTAATGCCGAATAAAACTGAAGAATTGTACAGCTGTATAAGAGGCTATTCCAGAAAAAGAGCCTAATACAGTGGTAATGGACTTTCGAGCAAGGACAAATGAAAGCTTTTAAAACAATATACCCCGACACAAATATATCCAAGGATGTTTTTTTTCATTTTGGCCAGGCCATTTGGAGAAAAATACAAAAACTGGGACTGCAATCAAAATACATGGAGAACAGCGAATTTCAGCACAACATTAAACAAATATTTGCATTCGCATTTGTTAAAGAGGACCGGGTAATTGCATATTACGAAAAACAAATTGACACAGAATACTTCAAAATAAATTAAGAACAATTTACAGACTTACTAAACTACATAGAAAGCACGTAGATAGGGCAACTAACACAAAATGGAACAAGGAGAAAAGCAAAATATGCAATTTCAGTATGGAACTGCCACCTAGAAGTGAAAGAAAACAGAGCAAGAACCAACAATATTCTAGAAGGGTGGCAAAGCAGAATAAATAGACATTTTAACACAAGCAACCCAAATCTGTGGCATTTTATAAAGCACCTAAAAATGGAACAATCAGCACAAAAAATTAAAATAGCTCAAACAATTTCAATGGAACATACACATATAAAAAAACAAATACAGAGATTATGAAGAACGTATAGTGAGTATAGTGAACAGATTTGAAACAATGGATGCTATAAACTGTTTACAAGCACTGTCATTTAACCTAAAATGTTGAAAAAAAAAAGTTAATACTCTCCGAAAAGACCAAGTTTCAGCATAATCCGGAATCTGCACCAAGAAATGGCCATATTAATCCAATTTTGTCATAATTACACAATCCAAGCAATCCAGAATACAGAGTCTGCACCAAAAACCAATCATCGCAAAAACAACCTCAATCCATCCAGTATTAGAAAAAAAGACCCAATCCACGATGCAAAATCCAAACTCCAAAGAAAAAAATAATCCAGGAACCCAAAAATGAAAAATAAAACTACACTCGACAAAGTAAAATCCAAAATCCCCAAATAATAAAATCCAGGAAAGCAGCAAAGTAAAAAAAAACATGATCCACTCCACGATGCAGCATCAAAATTCCAAAAAAGGACTAAATCCAACGAAAAACTAATAAACAATCCAAGTTGAAGACAAAAATGATGCAAAAAAAAGAAGGCCCAAGCAGAACCGCCTGACGCGAAGAAAGGAACTCGCAAAATGGCGTCCACATACGAATTACGTAAACCGCATACATTGCACGTTGGACTACAAATATGTACAAAAACAGAAAATCAATGACAATACAATAAATGATAACAATGGCGACATGTACTGGTCACAACACTTTTAAGTTAAGAAAAGTTATTTAATTAAGTATATGTATACTTAGAAATTGGATAAAATGTTAATAAATTGTTTTAAAAAGTTATTAAATTGTTATATTAAAATATTTGAAAACATAAAATTGTTAAATAAACAAACCTGCATTTTTTACTATAAGCCTCCCTGAAATGTTTTAACCACAAACCACAATTTAGATATAATAGACTATTAGGAAAAATGTATTCTCAAAAATTGCATTCGAAAGTTTGGGTTTTGAAAAAATGACGGGACACCCCTAAACTGTACCAAATGATCCAATAGATGTTCAGTTGTTATAATGAAATCCATCCACGAAGCAGATTGAGTTCCATGCCATGTATTACATTTCTCCACAGGAAGATCTTTATGGTCATGAGCTATAAACAAGTACCAATCTTTAAAATATTTTGCTCAGCGACAACCCTCTCTGCTCTGTGTCTCTTGTGAATAACCAGCAGATTTCTCTACCAGGCACAATCTTCCCAACTTGCCAGCACCCTTGCCATTGAAATCTCCTGCAATAATAATCTTACCCCTTGACCCCTCCTTGAATCATAATAAAAGAATTTCTGCCAATTTATCCTGCAGCTCATCCTGTTAGACGTCCAAGTAATTACAGTATATATTGAGCAACAGCATCCTTTCAGCAATTATTTTTAGATCAATCGATACTGCTAAAATACCTTGAAATTCATTATCCCAAATATTAACATCATGGGCATCACCCACTATAGCTCTGCCCTAGTCAAACATATCTCATCCTTTGTCTTTCACTATCACCTTTTTGCTGATGACACTCAAATATTGTTCTCCTTTCTCTCCTTCACCCCAGCTATCATGGAAGTGATTACTGTCTCACTGCAATTTATCACTGTATGGTTCTCTGCTACCTCATGCTGAACTCCTCAAAAACTTATGTCATCTTTCTCGGAGCTTCCAAAACATCCCTCCCCTATCTACTTCCAGCTTGACCTCCTTGCTCCCTCACCCAAGGCTCGCAATCCTGGGGTCCTCTTTGTTAGTGACCTATGACTACAACAGTTCATCACTACCACTGCATATGCTGCTAATGTTAACCTCCTCACCATTCAGAAAATGTACCCTTTTCTTGTTTGCCACTCTTCAAAAACTCTAATCTCCACTCTAGTGCTCAACAAACTGGACTATTCGGCAACTCTACGCCTTGGTCTTACTCTCTATTCCTTCTTCCCTTTAGACAAAGGGTCTCATCACGTGTTGGATGGTATCTGGGATATATAACGCCGAGCGGTATTTGCGTTAACGCCATGAGTTGTGGGGCAAACAACGCCCCATCACGAGTTGGCGGACACGTGCACACGGTCCGGGCGTTAACGCAAATAGCGTTTAGCGGAAATAGTGCCTGAACACCCGAAAAAACTGCAAACATTGCATTCCCACCGGCATCTCGGGTTATTAGCGCTGCGGGAAATGTGTCACCGCCGGCACAGGAAACAAAACAGTGGCCAATTTGGACATCACAATCAAACCAAAATCGGAGCCCCTGGAAACAATCCACTCCAATAAACCACATAAAATGTCTCTGGAGCGTGTGAGGGGCAAGTATGCCCTGGACAGGGTGCGCAAACCGAAGTTCTATGGCTCAGAACTCACTATACTGGTGGAGGAGGTCATTTACCACCAGGACGAACTCTATGGTCCACAACAAAAAAAGACTGGCTCACAGCGGCGCAACAACATCTGGGTAGACATCAGCCAGAAGGTCACTGCGGTGGGACGTGTCCCCAGGGATGGCGAGGACTGGCGCTAGTGCTTTAACGACCTGCGGGTCCATGTCCGGAGCCTCCTGGCACAGCACAGGAATGAGAGCATGGCGACCGTTGGAAGGCCACCACCACCACCACCGGAGCTGGCACCATGGAAGGACCAGTGCACCACCCTCATCGACATGGCATCCATTGAGGGAGTGGGAGGAGCGGAGGCAGGCACCAGCACCCAGGGGGCTGAAGGCAAGTCACCCCCCTTCCAAATTGCTTTGTAAATAGGCCACCACTCCATCCCCAGTGTGACTGTCCGACAGCCGGGCACTGTGAGTGGGTGCACTGCATGAGATCTACCACAACCACCCACGACTGCACCCTTGTACAAGGGGATCTAGGCAGCCCCAGGGATCCAGAGTTGTGAGTAGGGCAGCCAATGGACACATGCAAGCGCCATGGCACACATATCCATGTTGGGGGCACAGCAACGTCAGGTGGGTGTGTGTAGTACCAACCCCCCTCACTGACTGCAACATGCCTGCTGTGCATTAGCATCATATGTATGAAAAGGGTCTCCGAACAATTCCGAAGTGTGTCCCTCGTACCCCCCCACCCCCACCCGTAGTAAACCCCAGTAATACCAACATTGTGAATACTAAACAGGTCAGGCCCAAACATGATAGAAATTATCCTGGACACCCCCCGCTCCCCTGTAAGCCTTGAAATGCATGAATATAATTTGAGGTGCCCTGTCCTCATGCCATACCCTATGTCGCCTAGAAGCATGCAGGCATCATCCGAGTGCAACGTGGATGATGAGGAGGCAGGCCCATCCCAACATCTGACCAAGTGTGCCTCAACCACCACCACCACCCCGTGAAGGGCCGGCAGGATACGCCAAGGCGGAGGACCCACCCCACTGCACCAGTGGCTCACCACCTCGGCGCTCACAAGCCACCATGGGCTCACCACCTTGGAGCCCACAAACCACCATGGGCTCACCACCTTGGCGCCCACAAGCCTTAAGGGCTGCCTCCCCAAGCCACCGGGGGCTCACAGGATGTTAAAGTTGCCACAAGTGCAACCACCTCAGATGAGGGTGCCTCATCCCGTGAAGAGCAGAATGCTGCGCCTGTAATCATGCCAGTACACAGTCCAGTGCAGCAAATGGACTCACCGAAGGGACCCCTGAGCATTTGAAGACTCCCAGCCACAGTCCACATGTCTGTGCACGCAGACGCCTCGCACACACACTAATTGCAGATGAGAATACACCCTCATGTGGGTCATCTGCTGGCAACCCCTCTATCCACTGTGTGTCTGGCACAGCAGCCCCACCACCCTGCGCAGACCTGCCAGGCACAGCAGCCCTGCACGGGATACAGGAACAGGTCCGGCCAATGCAGTCATGGCATGCCTAGACGTGATGGAGGCAGGCCAGATGAGAATAGAAGGCATGGCCAGTGAGCACAACCGCCATATCAAGGCCATTAGCATTGTAATTAGGGGGGCTGCCAAAACCATGGCGCGCGACAATGCCCGCACACAGAAGGTTGTAGAGGGGATGTACTGTGGCACTTGCAGGGTTTGACCAGTGAGTATGCAAATTATGTGAGGTGCTATCTGTCCATGCCCATGCCGAACAGATACGTGAGGCAAATGTCCTTCGCCAGCAGCTGCAGTTCGCTGCATCAGTGCCATCCACCTCAACCACCCCTACAGAGGGATCCATACAGGGGTCACCCAGGTGTCGGTCACTGCGTCATTCACAGCGGTGCTCACCTGAAGACTGAGCACGTGGAAAGCAACAACGGACAATGCACTGTTGGCCTGAGGGCCGGGCACACTGAACCATATGCACTGTGTTGGGGGAGGGGGTATGTTTGTTGGGGATTTGGTGGGGGGTATGTTTGTTGGGGAGTTGGTGGGGGGGTAGGTGTGCTCAGGAGTTGGTGGGGCGGTATGTGTGCTCGGGAGTTGGTGTGGGGAGGGGAGTATGTGTGCTGGGGAGTTGGTGGGGGGAGGGGGTTACTTCCACGCTAATTAAAGCCCTTTCAAACATGACAGAAACCTCGGACATTCATGAGTGTGTACAAGTGTTATTTATTTTACAAGTGCTCTTCGTGACATGTGCCCATCCACCAAATCAGAAAGCATTCTCAATCAACACCTGTCTGGCCAACCTCCCCTCCCTCAGCCCATCCCTGTGTGCATTAGCCCCGGAAACAGGCACATGGTGATCGTCAATACCATCCCTTGGGTGTTGCCCGTCAGCATCAGGGGGTAGTGGCACATTTCTAAGGCAGCAGATGTTGTGTGCAGCATGGCACAGGTGAGTACAATCTTGCCAACTTTTTCTGGCGCATACATCTGTGCTCCTCCAGTACGGTCCAGGCACCAGAACTGTGCCTTCAACAAAACAAAAAATCCTTTCCACACATGCAGGCACAAATGTGGGCATTGTTATATGCCAGCTCTGCCGGAGTCTGTGGATTCCGCACAGGTGTCATCCGTCATGTGAGCTGCCGGTATCCTGAATCACCTGCATTGGATGAAATGTGTAGATGAGGCCTAAGTTGCTTCACCTGGGTGTGCAAGAAACGAGCATCAACACACTATGCACTGTGTTCATCTTTGTGTGCAACTGGGCCATGCACTGTGATTGGCTGATTTGTATACATCCATCATCTTTCACGACATGCATCATCTGACCCATACATGCACCCTGTTGGTTGAGTGGGCTGCTCTGTGGCAAGTTACATTTGCCTGCACTTGGGATTACTGGACTCGTAGCAGTGGGTGATGACCTTTGATTATGGTGTATTCATGTGCCACAGGTTTGCTCTGCAATGTGCCCCATGTCCCCTGTAGCCCACTTTCTACATCCACTGCCCACTTGGTTTAATTGGCACATTGGTGCATACATAACGTCAGGATGAGGCTCCCGTCATGACTGCCTGTTCAGGGCCAGTGTTCGTTTGTATTTCTTGTTGGCTGTCTCAGTGGATGGTGGGCTTCAGCTACATGACACCATTTTATTTTTTTTTACATGTAAATGTGCATTCATGGGTCACTCTCTCAGGGATGTTCATGTTAGGGTTTTATCTGGATCTTCTACAGTGGTTTTGTGGATGGGTATTGCATTCATCTCACTTTGCATTCCTGTGGGGTGGCCTGGGTGAGGTTGCTCTTGTGTCTCAGGGTGTAAAGCAGCACCGCAACACAGACAAGGTGCATTGTGGTTGTTGTGGTGCCATGTGTTCTAGTATTTTGACATGTGTGTGCCCGTCTCCTTTTAAGGGTTCATGTGTGGTGGCCGTGTGTGGGTGTCCTTGTGTGCCACACGTATATGGAACTGGTGCTGTGATGGTGCTGGCTGTGGCTCCTGGTGGCATGCAAGGCTTCCTGTTGGTCTGCCCCCCGCCCTACATTTGGTGTACTTTGGCATGCATTTCAGGTAGGGTTTGTACTTACCCACTATCCATGTGCATTGGGTTCTGTGCCTCTCCATGTAGGCTGGCAGTGTGCTGTTGTGAAGCACCATGGAGTCGTGGGTGGATCCTGGGTATCGAGCGCAGCAGTTGCTGATGGTCAGGTCTGGGCTACAGGTCATCTGCACGTTCAGAGAACGGAAATGCTTCTGATTCCTGTAGGCTGTTTCATGGTACCGGGGTGCTACCAGTGCAACATGTGTGCAGTCTAGGACTGCAATCACATTCAGGACTTGGGCAATGGCATAGAACTGTGCCTTGAGTTTGTTCACCTGTGCCTAGGCGGTGGGCAATGCAATGTGTTTATTCACATGGCGCAGCAGTGCATCCAGCACCTAGCTCAGGACAGCACTGAATGTAGACTGGGCCATAACATGCATTATGGCAACTGTGTGCTGGAAGCTGGCCGGCCCTAGGTATTTTAGGACTGACACCAGCTTCACGAGTGGGGGCACAGCGGTGCTGCTGGCAATCCTGCTACCTATGTCATCTTGGATTGTGTCCAGCCACTGGGTGATGGTAGCCCTGTCCAGCCTGTACTCGGATACCAACTGACCATCAGTCAGGGCCCAGACTGTTGGCCTGACCCTGGTGATGGCTGGCCACCTTGCTTGGGATGGTCTCCTCCTCTGCCGCCTCACCCACCCCCGCCCCCCACCCCTTCTGCTCCCTGTGCCTGTTTTCAGTTCTCTGTAGCTGCTGGCGCTGCATGTAGAGGTCCACATCAAGGCTCTCAGTTCCAAATGGCAACATGGTGTTGGGAAAGGTGTATGGGGCATGGGTGGGTCTTTTGTAGGCCTCTTGTGTGCATTGTTTGCACCTGTGTCTTTATTGCTGTCTCCTCCCTGCTCCTAATGGTAACCTGGTGTTGGGAAGGGTGTGTGGGGCAATTTTGGGTCTTGTGCATTGTTTCCACCTGTGTGGCTTTGTTACTCTCGCCTGTTTTCTTTTACCTCCAGCATTTTGCTGAGGGTATTTTCAGCGCTATTTGCGCTGATTTTTCCGGCGCTAGGAGCACTGATGCTGTACTTGTGATAGGTCTGTAATAGAGCGTTTGGTTGTCGGCGCAATTACAGCTGGTGCTATTAGAGCTGGCTGTAATAGCACCCAACTGGAATAGCGCCGGCTGGATTGCTGTTGTGATCCTGCAGAGCAGTATTAGTGGCGATAATACTGTTACCGTTGGATTTAAGAGCTACCGCCCAACTTGTGATGAGGCCCAAAGTCTTCAACTTTGCTACCCGCACACTCTACAACCTACACAGATACACCCCCACTTCTACCTACCGAAAACATGCGAGTTGGCTCTCCCTACATAATCGCTCTTTTCGTATCCCTTCTCCTAGTCCACAAAGCAATCAGTGGTCTTGCTCCTCAGTACCTGTCTGACTGTATCTGTTTACTCACCATCTCGTTCCCTCTGATCCTCCTCTGCACTCACCTCACCATCCCATACCCTGCCTATGCCTCCTCTAGCTGCAGCTGTTTCTCCCTACTCGCACTGCTCCCCTGGGGCCCATTGCTTAGAACAATCAAAGGCAGCCCAACTGTGGATCTCTTTAAAGCGTTGCTTAAACTTCACTTACATGCTAAAGAGGGAGCGCCCAACCCCCCTCTGTCATACTCTACCTGACCCCACCACTGCCTCCAGTGATGCTTAATAATATCATTTTGTATATTTAATTAGTACTCCTCCTTATTTTAAGCACTTGCCCCCTTAGGGTAATGTTACCTTTTATAAGTCACCTGTTTTCTTTTGTATATTTTGTTTTTTGGTAAAGGTCCTAATTTGTTACACCATCATAAACTCATCACTTGTTCTCATCTTAATGCTGTTGTACAGGCACCCTTCGTGGGAATGCTTCCACCATCTGTAAATGTGTTATTGTAAGTCATTTCTGATAGACATTGACATCCCTGTTCTTGAAATAAATATCGATACATTGGTACTTGTAAAAATAGTGTGCCATATTGGCTAAAGGAAGGCCTCAAAAAATGAATATATAGCAATCAGTGAACAGATGCTCAATTGTTCGATGCTTATGTTTTCTGTCTGATTAGTTTGCACCTTAGAGTTTGATGCAAACCCATTTTTTAATGTTAATGATGTATTAGGAAGGTAAACACATATGGCAAGGATATTTTGGTTTGATTAGCAGTTTGATTTTTCTTGTTTCAGATTGCTAGTATGTTCTTCGGTGGCCGCTATCTAATCCTGCTGATGGGCCTATTCTCCATTTACACTGGGTTCATCTACAATGACTGCTTTTCCAAATCCCTTAACATGTTTGGTTCTTCTTGGAGCGTCCGTTCAATGTTTGCCAATGGTAACTGGACGTAAGTAGCCATTGTTTACAGTATGCTATATTAAAAATTGAATAAAGTTACTGATTAAAGGCATTTACTTTTCCCTCCTGAACATGTGCATTGCACTGCATATGAACTCTTGTGGTATGCTTGGCTGTGCATGAGCAGATCAAAACCGAAAGGACCCTAGAGTGGGTGGCAACAAGTCTCACACATACTCGGTATCAACATGGGGCAGGTATCAACATGGGGCAGGGTGTGTTCAGTGTCTGCAGTGAGGGAGGCGAGATGAAAGGGACAAAGAAAGGGTGCAGACATTGGTAGAAAAAGAAGGAAGGGACACTGAGGGAAAATAAAAACTACAGAGAGATTTGATAGAGTGAGAGAGAGGCGAAAAAGAGCATTACTGGTAGGTAATAAGTTACACGCAGACCTGTGTAATACATGTATACACAGTAAGCTCAAAGCAGTCAATGTATACCTTCATAAACAAATATTAAGTAGCATAACATTCATTTGTCCGTTCACCAGTTTGCCCACCCATTAGCATTCATCACACACACATCCAACTATCCACCTCCACCCATCCACATATTCATTCATGCATCCATGGATGGATCCATCGACACATCAAGCCACACACACATCAGTCCATCCAGTCCTACCATCGACCCAATTCAAAAAGTGCCAGAGGGTACCATAATTGTTGGTGCTGCTGGTAGTAGAATATGGGGAGAGCATAGAAGGGAAAAGAAGAGTAGAAATTTGAAAGCAAGAAATGCATTCATGAGTGTCTTTTGAATCAATGTTATTGATACATGTGCTCTGCATTATTTCATAGGCATGAGGTCATAAATATTGTCCTCATTGAATTGTGGTATTTTCCCAACACGGAAATATTGCTAGAGTATCACAGATGTCTAATGAAAGCACCCTGATCTTTCAAGGGAACAGATCATTGGATCATCTCAGATATGTGCTGTAATGTACAGCATTATATTTCTTTCATCAGACAACACCAGACCCATCAGCTCCTACTCTTGAGGACCAGTAAATTAAACTTCCTTCGAGGCACTCACTTGAAATCAGTGGGATTTTTAGAGACTTAAGATCTGCTAGCCTATTTGCTGGTCCCGCATAGCATCTATCTTGTTTCACAACCAAGAGAACAAGACAACCCAAAACATGTTAATATAGTTCAAGTTTTTTATTGGTAACAACAGAAAGTAGGGGGGTTTGGTTCACTGAGACCATAGGCTAATATTCACAAAACAAAAATGCCAACATACCAGACTTTCCTCAGAACCGTGGTTTTCAGTGCTATCCTCTCTCCATCAGGATTTTGCCTGCTCGACAGGAACATTTTCTCATAGTTGTTGGGGTTTTAAGTGTTGCCCCACTTTGTGGTTTATTGATGCATTGTACCCTTAGGTAGCCCCCATCTTGAAGTTGCCAATGCCTTGTTTGTCTTGTTTAGAGTGTGTCTTCACTCTCACCGTATTTTTTTGTATGTCGTGTGTGTTAGGCAGAAACCTGTGCAGTTCCCTCTGGGACCACTGCAAAAGATTTAAGACTACAGGTGTTTGGCAGTAAACCCACTTGGTAGCAGTCTGTACCACACAGATTCACTTGATAGCTGTGGCTGAGCAGTCAGACTTCCCTCAAGAAGAGTTGGACAGTATACAGAGTATTCACAATAAGTCAAAAGAACACAGTAGAACAAGTAAACGCTGATCAGAGCTTTGTGTAAAAGAGATGTAAGTATTTATTTAAAACCACATCTAGTCAAACACACAGGCACTAATGTTAAGCAGTTCAAAAACATGGTCACTAAAAGATATACACTCCCTTAAAAGAATATTAGACAAGTCTTCAATAAAGCCCCACTTATTTTCAGACAGCGGTGAGCGCTTAAGGCAGATGGAACTCTAATAATTTGTTTTAAAAAGGGAGAGAAAAGCAGAATATAATTTGAAACAGATCCCAACACTTTCACAAGAACACAACAAGAGAGGGAGGCAAAGTAAAACCGTGAAGTTAGAGTTCAGAGTGCTGGATCCACTTTAAGAGGATCAGAACGAAATGTGTCCAAGGTCACATGGTTGAAGTGCACAAAAGTCTTGAAACGGTTCAGAAAGAGTTGGACCAAAAGAAAGGGACCAGTTAGATGGTCAAGGCGGCCAGCCTAGTCCAGAAGGTTAAGGGATTATTATTACCTTGTAGCAATCTTTAGAAAGGGAGGCCTGGCGGACACGGTACCTTAAAGTGGTGAGAATACTCCAGCGGGGGCAGTTGTTCCAGGCAGCGGCTACAAGTCGGTGCTTCGTCCGGGGGAAGAGAGGATCTCGTCGGGGAGGAAGACAGGAGTCTGTTGCACTGCCAGGGAAGAAACCAGCCGCGGAGTTCTCAGGTAAAAGGAGCAGGACTTTTATTCGCGGTCCAGTGGTAAGTGGCTATCCGGTTGCCAGGGTGCTTGGCACGGCCGATTCGACCACAAGACGTCCTGGGTGCGAGGAAAAGAAGGTAAACAGGTTGTGCCCACCAGTCAGGGGGAGAAGCCTCTCCAGCAGGGAGATCTTCTCTGTCGTCGGGAAGTGGTGAGTCGGTTCCGCAGGGCTCCACCGGTGGTGTCGTCGTGGTATGTCGGCTCAGCTTCTCCCTCGTCTGATTCTTAGGTCCTGTGGCAACTTCTGAAGTTCCAGTCCCCAAAGCCCTGCTTTTATGCAGCACACCCCCATTCACTCAGCCTAGCTGTCAATCAAACATGCTAAGTGGTGAGCCGGCCGGCTCACCACTTGGGCCAATCACACAAGAGTGCGACTTGAGTTACCAAGGTAACTCAGTGCAGGGTGCCTAAACCCCCTCCCACACGCCCTGTGGTATCCAGACAGAATGGCACCACTTTTGGAGGCTTCTGTGGAGAAGCCTGCCAAAAAGTGGAACAAAGGGCTCGACTTGGGTTGGAGTCAGAGAAGAGAACACAAACGCCATTTTAGAATCGAGTCCTGGCAAAAAATACCAACCGGCGAATTAATATTAAATAAATAAACCAGCAGTATGTTCGAGGCTATGTGAAATAAATAATTAAAGTTGGTAGCCTCGAACAATGGGAAAATCCCATAGGGATATATTCGCGGTCGAATATAAAAAGTAGTATTCACTGCCAACAGCCAAAACTCGATTAGGGGGGACGGAGACGTGCCCCCTCGACTAACAGACCCCGGGGCAATAGAATTGCCCCGACCAGTACGTCCACAATATGATGGTCTGTACCGGTTTCTGTTAATAATTTGGGACTAGTAAAGCCAATTGTGACTTTACATGCCCTGGGAGACAGTAGTCAGTCCCAGGGTATGGAGTCTATGGTGGGGTGTCACTATGACACCCCTGTGTCACTGCACGGAGGGTGCTGTGTAACACACATAGTAAAAACACATGAGAACCTATGGAGTTAAGGACCCCATAGCCCATAAAACACATAAACAGTCAAAGGAACACCATAAATCATGTCCAAGAGTGGGAGAATAAGAGTCTCACTCTTGGCAGGAGAAAAAAACAAACTCCAGAAATCCAGCAAAGCTGCTGGGCGACTCACTAGGTTAGGAAATTCAGCCTAAAGAGAGAATTCTCCCTAACAGTGAGGTTTCTCCTGGACTTGTTGAATACCTGTCACCACAATGCATGGTGCCCTGGGTTGTCTGTTTGCAGGTTAGGCATCAGACCTTTATAGATGTGTTAAACCTCTTGTTCAATGAGCAAAACTCCACCAAATCCAATCTAGTCACTATTTACAGATGGTACTCATCTGGCATCACATTTGTTAAGCAACTCTTTCACAAATCAGAAGTAATGCCCTTTCCTCAGATTTGTTTGCAATACAAAATCCCAGTTTCAGATCTCTCTCTTCACACATCCCTTATCAAGTCAATTACTAAATCCTTGCCACTTTCAACCAAAAATCCCCTTCACTCTTTTTGTATTTCTTGACTAGTTGTCCCTCTATTAGGGCTGCCAAACATTATACGTTGCTATACAAACCCCCTTCTCCCAATTTACCCAACATTAGCACTATCAGACAATGAGAAATTTAATGGGACCTACAACCTACCCTGGATCATTGGACCAAAATTTGGAAAAGGTGTCATTCAACATACACTACCGCCAATCTCACCCAACCCTGGAAAGCCATCCAGTGTCTTGAACTGCGTGTCATCTGGTGCTGTTTCCCCTGGTCAGTTCACATGCAGCAGCACATTCCTCACAGTGAGGATGTTAGAGTCCAGGACCAGTCACAAACCTGTGAAGATATTCAGTGAAAGGAACTGCTGCTGAGTCTATGCTGTCTGGATCCAGCTGTGAAAAGACAATTGCAGACAGGAACATGCCCTATAAACTCACATAACCGTGCACAATGGACAGAGCTGCACACAATGGTAAGTTTAGTTAGCCTTACAGGCAGATTTAGTGATTGCCACTTGCCATTGAAAGCATTGTCCTAGGCATTTCCTGAAAGGTGCGGCAGTGAGTGTTTCTAGGAATACTTGAGAAGACTGATTACTGAGTGATCAGAAGCTTGGAGTGTTTGTTGCACTAGGCGCTACGTCTTCCTGACAGACAATATATAGGAGCGGGCAGTGCTGATTAGGAAAAGGAGAATTCAGAGACATAGACATAGCTAAAGTTTTGATGCAAACAAGACTGGTGCTCAGCCCAACCCAGGAGTAGGGGTCTTGTTGGGGGGTTTGTTTATGTGACACCCCCTTGTTAGCTAAGTAGAGGGCCTCATACTCTTCTGTATGGATCTAAATGTCTGACTGTTGTACCAGAAGATATTCATGATTACTGTGAAGCTCAGCATGCTCCGCTGCCACACCTACTGTTACCCTCTACACGAAGGACAAGCAACGCCAGGTCTGTGCGTTGCCAACTTTGTGTGCAACGTATGAAGCAACTTAAAGACAGAAATCACACCCTACCTACCCAAAATATGTTCAGCTTACTCTCTGCCCAGTATACTGCTAGTGGTATCACTAGTTCCTCACACCACCATCATGGCCTCTATCCCCATCAAAGAAGAACGAACACCCCGCACAGAAGGTGCTTTCATCCCTATGGGCAATGGCCTAGCTAAAATTGGTTGTTCACGCCATCACCCCCTCCCATCTCCCACCCCATTCTTAAATAAAACACCCCCTTTCCCATATACCCAATCCCCTAAGACTGCCTACAGCAATCCCAGACACAGCATCATGACCATAACAAAACCCAACGAGATTGCCCCTGCCAATAGTACTTGTATCTTTAGTCAAAACACCATCCCCATTACTGGACTACAACGCGCAACTCGCCTCAAGACCAGACTGTCACTTCCACTCACTAACACTACATACCCCTGTACAGGACACACAAGGAACACTCGATTAGTATCACGACTAGGCCACAGCTACATCAGGAGCCACGTTTGTATGCAAAGACAGTTCACTCAAGTGCAACACCCCCTCTCAGCCCCACTATCTGAGAGACAAACCGTAGCCACACCCTCACCACAAAAGAACATGATCAACAATCATCCCACATCTTCAATACCTTCCCTTCCACAAGCCTTAACTCCACTGCCAACGCCCTCACTTTCATAGAAAAGCGCCCTCCTCAATGTTCGCTCCCTAGGAGCCCATGATATTGAGATACACAACCTCATTATAGACCAACAACTGGACTTCCTAGTAATTACGGAAACCTGGCTGCACCAAGCCTCTGGCCCCCTACTTACACTAGCCATTCCTACAGACTTTACCATAATCAGGACTGACTGCCTAAACTCAATGGGAGGAGGTGTTGCAATCATTGCAAAAATGAATCTTCAACTCAGACCATGCCCACTAGACCCCTTGGAAGGTTACAAATTGGTCCTCATTAAACTGATAGCGGACCCCAAAACCACCCTTAACTTCCTTATCATCTACAGAGCGCAATACCACGCCAACCATCCAGAAACGGACATCCCATTACTCATTACACCATACATTAAGCCCAACACCAAATTCTTTATTCGAATGGATTGTGTCCTCCCACGTATTCCTCATCTTTGATATACGTATCTCCCCAGCTTCGGAAAATTTTTCTCTGCAGAGTGCGCTGTGCACAGTGTTGTGGCATCGATATCCTTCGAGGGCCTCTGTGGCGTATCGGCGTCACCAGCAGTATAAATAGCTTGTGCCGTGCCCGTTGGCTTCAGTTCTGTTTTTCCGATAGCTTTGCTTCGAGCAATAACGGTGCACTTCGTTTTTCTTCTGAAAATTGTCTTCTTCAAATCCTTCTAACCCTAAATCAGGTTTTAAAAAATGTCACAACTGCTGGGCAAAACTGTCGAAAACAGATCCTCACTGTGTCTGCCTTTGGTGTTTGGGTTCCGGCCATTGAACCGACGATTGCGGGTCTTGCCACTCTGACTGAAAAAGCTCTCCGGGAGCGCAGCAGTAAATTGGTGGTGGGGAGGGAAGCTTTGAAGACTACTTCGAAGAAGTATACACAGTCCGGTGAGTTTAAGGACTCCACTTGGCATAAACATTCAAAGAGGTCCAGGTCGAGGAGTTGGTCGAGACAATCTTCGCCTTCTTCGAAGAAGAGACACCATAGGTCTCCCTCTTTGTCATCAGATACCTCTATGGAGGTTATAATATGTCTGACTAGGTTGGATTCACCCAGTAAATGGAATGCTTTTAGGGTAGAGATGATGCAGATCTTTGAGAATGTGGCCTCGACCCCCTCAAAAGAGTCACGCAAGAACCATGCCCTGGTTTCTCCTTTGGACGACTCAGGAAGGTCAAAAAATACTTTGGCGAAGAGAAGTAGTAAATCGGAGACTCGAGATACTCGACCCGACAAAAAGGCGTTGAGGGTGTCAACCTGTGAGTAGAGTACGTCTCCGATACCAATGAAGAAGCAAAAGATTTCAAAACCTTCAACGACTTTGTAAACGCCATCCGCGCCGATTGCTTCGACGCCGAAATCAAGAGATGAATCTACCCATTTATCTAAGAATTCATCAAAACGGTTCAGGAGAAAGTATACAAACCTCTATCGAAGAAGGACTTTTTAAGTCAATGTTCTCAATTTATGAGGAGGAAAGTGCTTCCGACGAGGATATTTCTCCATTGGGAGTGAGGTTTGGCACTAGAGAGTTGCCTGAAGAGCTAATTGACCCTGAATCAAAAATGAAAGATCTCTGTGACTCCCCCACTCTGCCAGTGTCCTTGATACGTCACCAGAGTTGGAGTTTGGTAAACCTGACACGTCAGACAATGATAGTTCAGGTTACAGGGTTGGAGTAGGGCTTCACCAACCTTCGAACAGGATGACATGACGGACATCCTGGACCAGGGTCCCCAAAAGGACCCAATTTTACCTTTTCACAAGGCCCTTCAGAGGAGGGCGGTTGCTAACTGGGGAAGCTCCCGAGTCTAGTCCTGCTGTCAACAGGAACTTCGCTAGGAGATAAAGACTCTTGCAGGGACCCTGACTATCTCAGTAAACATCCTACGCCTGAGAGTTTGGTAGTCCAGGCTGCTACTTCCACCAAACAGTATGCTTATCCCTCTATTCCTCCAGATAGAGACGATAAGAAAGTGGACACATGGGTTTGCAAGGTTTTTACCTCGGGCAGTATGGCTCTGAAGTCCACTAATGTTACCTGTACCCTGGCTAGGTTTACCTATACCCTATGGGACTGATAGTATGGCGGCTGATCATATTCCAGAAGGGCAAAGAAATGGATGGCTTTCTGAACTTAGTTAAGGAGGGCAAGGAGGTGATGGGAGTGTGACTCCAATCAGGACTGGATACTGCTGATTGTATGAGCAGATCCATGGCTGCAAGCACGGTACTACGCAGATTTGCGTGGTTGAGAAAGTCGGGGTTTGCATCGGACGTGCAGGCCAGGCTGCTCAACATGCCCTTCAACGGCTTGAGGTTGTTCGGCAGCAAGGCAGATGAGTCTGGAGAAGCTGCAGACCTCCAAGTCACCTCCATTCTGCAACCTCAACAACCTTATTCGGGCTCATCTTCCTGGAGAGGTCGTTCTTTTCCCTTCTATTCCCCAGTTGGTAGAGGAAAAGGACAGGCTGCTCAAAGAGGGCAAAGAATATTCCCTCGGGGTGGACGAGGAAAGAGTGCTAGATCAGCCCCAGCAACGGCAACTGTACCTTCAGCCGCTGCTGCGGCCTCCTCTAAGCCACTCTGAGGCCTTGACCCACGAGACCCCAGTGGGAGGCAGGATATCTCAGCATCTGAAAGAATGGCTGGGAATTACTTCAAGTGCTTGGGCACTAGAAACAGTAGCCCAGGGTTACTGCTTTCCCTTTCAAAGAAGGCCTCAGGATCACCCACAGGGAACCAGCTCTGTCAAAAGTCCGGATCCGTTCCTTGTGCAAGAAATCTTAACCCTGCTAGAGAAAGGTGCAATAGAACATGTACCTGTAGCGGAGAGGAAGAAGGGTTGGTACTCCCCTTATTTTCTCATTCCCAAGAAGGACGGATGACTGAGACCCACCTTGAACTTAAGAAACTTGAACAAGTTCCTCAGGAAGGACAAGTTCAAAATGGTAACCCTTTTTCAGATCCTTCAGGCTCTCCAACTCCAAGACTGGTTGGTATCATTGGACCTTCAGGATGCTTACTTTCATGTGCCAAATCATCTCAAGCACAGAAAGTGCCTGAGGTTGGCAGTTGGCGGTTCTCATTATCATTTTCGAGTTCTGCAATTCGGGCTGACCACGGCCCGAGGGTTTTTCACCAAACTGATGGCGATAGTGTCAGCGAGTCTCAGGAGAGGGGGGATTCACGTCTACCCCTACCTGGACCATTGGCTGATCAGAGCACGTTCTCCCGAACAGGCCCTGGAACATCTCAGCATCACCTGCCACTCCCTACACAGACTGGGCTTCTCCCTCAATTACAAGAAGTCCCATATGATACCATTCCAAAGACTCCAATTCATCTGGCCAGTCCTAGATACTTCCTTGGGGAAAGCCTCACCTCCTGAGGTGAGAGTTTAACACATTCTGCAGATGGTAACGAAGTTCCAGAATGACTGGCATCTGCCGGCCTTCGATTTTCTGAGGTATCTTGGTCTCATGGTATCCTGCATTTTTCTGGTGCCAGAGGCCCGGCTGAGAATGAGATCCCTTCAATGGGCCCTCAGGACTAAGTGGTCCCAATTCTCAGGGAGTATGTCAGATCAACTGCAAGTTCCGAGCAGAGTTGCTCAGGACCTTCTATGGTGGACTTGCAAAGACAATATTCTTAAGGGATAATCTTTTTGGCAACCATGTCCGGAGATAACGCTAGTGACGGACGCCTCACTCACTAGGTGGGGAGCATACACCAACAAGCTGACAATCAGTGGTCGTTGGTCTTCATCGGAGTCCAAACTACACATCAACCTTTTGGAGCTGAGGGCAGAGGGCAATCAGACTAGCGCCAAAAGCCTTTCTGCCCTCTGTACGTGGAAAGAATGTCCTGATAATGACGGACAACACAGTGGCCATGTACTACCTCAGCAAGAGTGGAGGTGTAGGGTCACTACCACTGTGCAGAGAGGCAATGCAGCAATGGTTCTAGGCAATGCAAGAAGGAATCTCACTATCAGCAGTTCACCTAGCACGAGAGAAGAACACGGCGGCAGACGCTCTGAGCAGGCAGAGCACAGTCTCCCACGAGAGGGAACTAGCTCATGAAGTCCTTCAGGAGATCCTTACCCTTTGGGGAACCCCTCGGGTGGATCTGTTCACAACCAAAGTCAATCAGAAGTGTGAACAATATTGATCAAGGGAATTTCCCCCGAGAGGAGCTCTAGGAGATGCGTTCATGATGGACTGGGAATTTCCACTTCTGTGCGCGTGTCGTCCGGTCCCCGTCATTCCTCATGTGATCAGGAGATTGAGAAAGTTTGGGAAATCCATGATCCTAATTGCTCCGGATTGGGCCAGGAGGACGTGGTACCCAGACCTTGTAGAAATGTCCATCTGCCCTCCAATACGTCTTCCACAAAGAGACAATCTTTTCTGACAAGAGGAAGGTCCGGTTCTCCATCCAGAGGTCAAAACACTCAGCCTTCACGCATGGTTTCTGAGAGGTTGAGATATAAGGATTGGAACTTCCCTGATCACTTAATGGAGATTTTGCTTTCGGCCAGAAGACCAGCAACCAAATCTTTGTACCGGTGTCGTTGGATTAAATTCAGTAACTGGTGCAAGGACAAGAATGTTTACCCTTTTCCATGTGGCACTCCTATGGTGCTTTCTTTGCATCTGGCCAATCTGGGGCTCCAGATTGGAACAATAAAAGGATACCTGGCATGCGCTTTCCATTTTAAGCGCTCCTCTGAATAGGTTTCATATTTCAAGATACCATTAATTATCCAATTTCTGAAGGGACTCACTAATGTGTACCTTCCAGTCCCATTTCATGTCCCTGCTTGGGATCTAAATATTGTGTTAACGTTTCTAACGGGTATACCCTTTGAGCCTTTACATTGCTGCCCATTAAGGCTTTTAACACCGACAACTGCTCTTCTTGCAGCACCACTAACATCAGCATGCAGGGTAAGTGAGTTGCAGGTTCTTTCATGCAAACCTCCTTATACTTCTTTTCATAAAGATAAAGTAGTCCTTAGAGTTAAACCATCGTTTTTGCCTTAAGTAGGTTCTGACTTTCATTTGTCGCTAAAAATAACACTCCCAACTTTCTACCCTCCTCCTCATTTGGGCAAAGAGGAAGAGAGGTTGTATAGATTAGACCCAAAAAGGGCTCTGAGTTTTTACATCGCGAGAATGACAAAATGTTGCCATGATGACCAACTGATGCAATGATGTCTTACAGACTTGCTGGAAAAGACCCGCCGGAAAGGCTTCGAGCTCATTCCACGAGGGGCATGGCAACTTCTGAGGCTCTTCAGAGGGGTGTCCCCGTGATTGACATCTGCTCAGCTGCAACTTGGGTGTCAATTCATAACTTTGTTAAGCATTACTGCTTAGACTCCTCTTCATCTCAAGAGGGCCTTTTTGCCAAGGCAGTTCTTCATTCCATTCATGATAAATCTAAATAGTACTCCCTCCTCCAAATTCTCACTGCTTTGGGAGTCTATCAAAGATGAGGAATATGTGGGAGGACACAATCCATTCGGAGAACAAGTTACTTACCCCTGGTAAAATTCTTTCGACTGAATGTTCCTCCCACGTATTCTTAATCGCCCCTCCCAGCCTACCCCGCCGTACAATTTACGTGAATTACACTCTGCGCTTCCTGAGAGCTTGCAGTATGGGGTATGCCTGGTTAGTTCCTCGAATTATGGAACGAAAAAACAGAACTGAAGCCAACGGGCGCGGCACGAGCTACTTATACTGCTAGTGACGTTGATACGCCACAGAGGCCCTCGAGGGACATCAGCACCACAACATCGTGCACAGCGCCTTCTGCCGAGAATTCTTTTTCGAAGCAGCGAAGCTGGGGAGATACGTTCCTCAAAGATGAGGAATATGTGGGAGGAACATCCAGTCAAAAGAACATTACCAGAGGTAAGTAACTTGCTCTTCTAGGCAATGTCAATGTAGTTTTTAATGATGCCCTAGACCGCAAAGATAGCACCCTTCACTCATCCCTCATGGATATGAACTTCACTCAATTTGTGACTGCACCTACACATGATAAGGGAAGAACGTTAGACTGTATACTCACATTAAATGTATGCCTATCCATCGATTCAATCACGGCTATCAACTGGTCCGACCACCACCTAATATGCTTCCAAATCACAACACAAGGAAAAATCTCCATGCCCAATACAACACTCAGTTCCATTGAAATAAGAAACACTCGTAACCTTACAGTTGAAAATATCACCCCTGTATTGCTAGAGACATTCGTAGCCTAAACTATTAATGATACTGAGCCTAGTTGCCTTGCGGACTCCTACCATACCCATCTTAAATCCACCATTGACGCTTTAGCACCACTTAAAACCAAAATTCCAAGGCTAGCTAACCGCTCCAACTTCTGGTTCGATGAGGAACCTTTAGTGCTACGGCGTAACAAAAGATCTCTAGAACATATCCACAAAAAATCTCTCTCCGTAGACTCAGCAAAATCTTTTGTAGAAGCCAACAAACTCTTTAAATCCCCTTTAATGGCACTCAAAGCTAATGCCCTGAACATATGCATAAATCTAACTGTAAAGTAGACTGCTTCCCTGCTAAATTAGCTCAATTATGCGTACCAATGCTAACACCAATCATTACCAAATTTGTCAACGCCTCCTTCTGCTCTAATGTTGTATTGGCCAGTATTAAAGAAGCATGGGGTACCCCTCTTATCAAAAAACCTTCACTAGACCCCACAGCCCCCACGAATTACCGCCCTCATAACCACTGTTCCTTTTGTGCTTAAAATAATCGAGAAAATTGCCTATTCCAAAATACAAAGCTACCTTGAGCAGAACCATCTTTTAGGCGCTAGACAATCTGGGTTCCAGCCAAGTCACAGTATCGAAACGACATTGTTAGACCTAAAAATCCAAATGGATTCCATAAGAGATTCCGGTAACTTGTGTATCCTCCTGTTATTAGACTTGTCAGCCACTTTAGATTTGGTGGCCCATGACAAACTATGTAATACGTTGTTAGATAACTTCAAATTTTCACAGGAAGCCACCCACTGGGTCAAATCCTTTCTCTCAGAACGTTCCTCAAGAGTCGCCATTGGCAAGAAAGCTGCGGAGCCCATACCAGTCCCTATAGGGGTACCACAAGGCTCCTGCATCTCGCCCACTCTCTGTAATGCCTACACAAAGCTACTATTTGCAGCCTTAGACGCAATGATTGTTATCTATACTAACTTTGCGGATGACGCCCAGATACCCATCCCCATTACTGGTAACCATGAACAAGAGACAATCACAGTAAATAAAATCTATGTCATCATCCAAAATTGGATGACAAATAGCCTCTGTCTCAATGATGAAAAGACTGAGATTCTCATTGTTGGTTCACCAGCCAAAACAAATCTCTCCACTCGCACTACTCCCCCATCTCTATTGACAGTACTCCCATTCCATTACTCAAACAGGCTAAAACACTAGGCGTCCACCTGGATACTAACCTAACATTGACCAAACATGTGAAAGCACTCTCACCAGCCACCTCCTACACCTCTAAACGTATTGCTCTTAGTCAATTCTTGACCCCACAAAACTGTATCACTCTTGCCTGGGCCCTCATTCTGTCAAAACTAGACTAATGTAATGTACTACTGTTGGGCGCGTCTAACACAAACCTGTCCAAACTCCAACTCCTGCAAAATAAAACGCTGCAAGCAGCCTTGGGCATAAAAAATTCGACCACATCTTAAAGACTAGAAGGTAAGGTAAGTTAATTGGCTCCCAAACAAAACTAGAATTATATTCAAAACACTCTGCATCACCCATAAATGTCTTAACAAAAAAGCCCCCATCTACCTCAACAACGCTGTTGCCTGGAACAAGAACACAAGATCTCTGAGATAACAGCACTCAACATTTTGTCCCACGTTACCAATGTGCAAGGGCGGGGGGAAACAGCTTTCCCGAATTGGCCCCCAAAATATGGAGCTCCATTCCATCGAATACCAGAAATGAACCTTCCCACCAGAAATTCAAGATTTTAAAAACGTGGCTTTTTAACAAATGCTAAATCCTGAATACTCCTTGTTCCACACAACCATTCCCAGTATTATGTCTGTGTTCCTCTTTACCTACAATGTGAACAATGCTGTATCTACCTATGCATGATTCAGATTCTCCTCTGTAACCAGAGAATCTTCTTTTTTTGTAACTATGTACTTTCTAACCTGTAACTACCTTCTCCTTGTAACCAGACACTTAAGCACTCTGTAACCTACGCCGTGACACCCCAAGGTTTGGGCATATAACAAATGAAATAAATAAATAAAAGGAGCAACGTAGGAATAATGATTTTACATAGACAAAGATTCACATCCAGTACAACCGAGAACCAAGAAAACAAAGCATGGATAAACCGGGAACAAACCAGAAAACGCCCTTCCTCACTCTCCTTCCCTACCCCACCAAAGGAGTATAGGAAACTAAAAAGAAAGAGAAAGTGGATTATTCTCAATAAAGAGTTAGCATAGTGAGAAAATAATCACTATTTTTTAGTGCTTTGGCAAAAAACGAAAGAACACAACAAAACGGTGTTGTTCGGTAACGGGAATGACCAGGAAAGTGTGTGTGTAGTAATAGGAAAATTGTTAAACATACTAATGATGTATTAAAGGATTTGGAGGTGCTTTCTTGAGAAGGAATTCAAAATGTGGAGAATGTAGTAGAACAGAGGAGTGAAGTGTTGTTAGATTTTCCAAACGGCATTCGGACCGATATCAGACTGTTCTCCATCAAAATTCTCTACACCAGCCCATCATGTTTAGGTGCCCTTCACCTCTTTTTTTCAATCTCTGGTGAAGTTGTATGAGGTTTCATTGACAGAAGTTCAGGCTAACCCAGAGCTTACTGGAAATGTTCTTAAACCAACTGTGAAACATAGCTTCCTGGAAGGTACTAATCAGGCACAGGTATTGTATTCATCTGTTATCTTCTTCACTTCTCCTGAGTGACATGTACTCCTACATCCCACACCCTTTCATTCATACTTATGGGATTTCCCACAGGTACGGATTGGAGCCTTCAGCAAACACTGCACGCTTCCCCTTTGCATTTTAGAGAGTGCGGAGGCAGACCACGTGCATATAGCACCACCAAGCCAACAGTCCCGCTTCTCTCCCTCCTTCCCCCAGTCTCTTTCTCTGCATCGGATGGGACGGACGTCTGATGCAGCTTTCTTCCTTTTTCTTTTTTCTGTCAGCTGCTTCACCATGGCAGCTTCAATTCTTCTTTCTGTTACCTTTTCCCATACTTCCTTCTGTTTTATGCTGGGTAAAGCAAGGTTTGCCATGTGCACCAAGTGTCACAGGTCGTTCTGTGTAGCAGACCCTCACACTCTTCGTTTAGAGTGTTTGGGCCTACTCCTTCGCTGGGACACCTGTGCACTCTGCGACGCACTTTTCTTCCTGTCCCGCCAAAGTCAACTGGCGGGGTGGGTGGACATCTTCCAGATGAAGTCCCTGGATCCACTCCAGTTCTACATCAAGTAAAAGAGGGTAATTAAATCTTTATTTTCTTCGGCACGATCGCTTTTTGGGGGTCGACTGAAGCAGGAGGGTCCACTAAGGACCTACTGCACCTAGACACTGCGTTACTGGGGCTCGCTGCAGGGTCTCTGAGGCAACTCATATCAGCACCATTGGCGAGGCTCAATCAGGGTCTGATACCAGGGCTCGGTCCGAGGGTAACTTCATTTTTTGGAAAGGCAAAATTCCGGGGGCCTCCCGAGCACGCTTTGCCGCTTACCAGAACACATTTTGAGGCCTTCTCTGGGAAGGCTTGTACTGGGTGAAAGAGGAGTATAGGGGTGCACAGACAGGTTAAGTAAAAAGTCTGAAAGTAGTAGGATTTATAAATAAAAAATGTATCAACAAAGGGTAGTGTTCAGTATTACAATCAGTCTTATGGTGCAATCGGGCTGTCGTCACAAGGCCACTTGGGACAGAAGAAAGCAAAAGAATCCAAAGCTGTGTATTGCTACACAGCAAGCCCAGATGTTTGCTTCATCATGGAAGCATCATCAGGGGATGAAGTCTATCCCCTGAAGATGGTTCCATGAACCGAAACGCGTTGGTCTTATTCGGGTCACACCTGAATATGAGGCTTCATTTATGAACTGTTGAATGATCAAATCCATACATCTAGAGTTTGTTTGCACTGTAACTATTATACAGCTTTACAATTGTGTTACTCCTTACAAGTGGTTTTTTGTAAACGCTTGTTGCTCTCACCTTTGTTATATTGAATACCTACAAGTGTCCTTTCCATGTGCAAATAGGGAACACTGATTGTACTACTGTTTGCTTACTAATGTACGACTTGTTGGACTCAGAAGATTAAGATCCATAAGTCAGCTCTAGGGTTTTCGTTCTGATTGTTCTATCGGATTGACCTCTATGACTGTATATTTTATCCTGAATAATACTGCCAAATGCTCTAAATGACCCCTTCTGTTGCAAATAAGAGACGTTCACACGTTGTTAACACATCGTAAAATTTACGCCTCTTTTGGCACCAAATGTTTAATGAATTTAAATAGAAATAGAGGGATATCTTTTTCCCTATTTGAGTGCATCTGGGCTTGCTGTGTAGCAATACACAGCTTTGGATTCTAAGGCTTGTACTGGGGACATTGTCTCCAAGGGTGAGTCTCCTCATACTGGAATCTGTTCTGAGGCCTTGGCTTCTCTGCTTACTGGGTAACGACCGAGGGCCCAAAAGGGCCTGTAGTTCAATTGGAAGCCGCTGCTTAGAGAGCAACGCACCCTGCGTGGTGACCCAGGTCATACATACCTCATTCTCGGCTCAACGCGTATTCTCTGTCACAGTTGCTGAATCAGATTCTGGCCAATCCCCCAGTGTTGCATCTCGCGCCACGTCAGAGCACACCCCGGGTGACGCAGATAGATTTCGGCCTCCACTGCCACTGGTCCCTTTCGGGCTCCCGCCCTTCTCACCATGGTGAATGGTTGCCTAGTGTCAGAGTATTCTGCTAAGTGCTGGTCTCCGAGAACTTCTCCAGTTTCCTCCACTTCAGGGCCCTCATAAGAAAACATATTCTTCAACAAATTCTAGGAATGCGGAAGTATTTTAAGTCACTCATGAAAGAGGTTCTAGTCCCCGCTCCTCAGCCGATGGATCTGCCTGCTCAACCCCATTCTACCTAGGACTGGGTTTTCAGAGGCACTGCCACTGCCTGCACCATTGGGTGATACCTTTGCCCCGCCCACAGGCTCAGCCACTGCCCCTTTATTGAACCATCCTCCACCTCTGTTAACTCCTCTACCTCCTGGCCCACCGGGTGACGATGTGGTTGGCACTCAGGATAATGCTAACAAGGACGATGAAGCCATGTCTTCAAAGTCTTTCATGGCGGGGCACCAAGCAAGATGGAGTAAATCGCAATCCCAGTTCAGGAAACCCCACAAGGTCGGAACAGGGGATGTTGTCATTGGTGCTGGTTTGGAAATTCACAGACAGGTCCAGCGTACATCTGCAACCAGACATGGTTGAGAAAGCCAGAAAGATTTGGCAAAAAACTATTTCAGTCCAACCAGCAGCAAAAAGAGGAGACATGAGGTACAGGTACCTCCCAACGGAGAAGCTTTGTGTCTTGAGCCATCCTCCAGCTCATTCCACGATTGTGGCAGCAGCAACACTCTTTGTTAAGAGCCAAGCTTCATCCATGTCTTCGCAGAGCCTTCTGGGTAGAGAAGACCGCCTCCTGGATAGCGCAGGCAAAAAGTGTACCATAGCTGCAATATTGAACCATGATTTGATGGTAAGGACACAGTTTTTTTTATTGTGAATGGCCCTTACTAGTGGTATGTTTTCTCCAAACAATTTATCTCCAATGACATAGTGTGACCCAATTTAACTTTTTTTTTTGTAGACTTATCCCCAATACCTCTAATAAAATATTACTGCTACATGCCACTGACAGTATTCCGACCATACTGACCACTCCCGCATTGACTAATCGGGTTAACAACCTCATTTTAGTCCCTCCTTTTTCATTCTAACTAAATATGTAGTTGACTTTTGGCATCTTATGATTAATTTAGGGTTTTTTGCACACATATTTAATTACTCGTAGTGAGCGACATACCCAGATTGTACTGGGACTTCGGAAAACCTCTTGGTAAGGCCTTCTATGCCCTGACTTCCACCATCCTTTAGTATAATGTCACAAGTTCTAATATAATATACATATACTAATAGTTTGTCTTCTTTCTCCCATCCCTCCCCCTTCTCCTGTCTTATCTATTATGCGGTTTCCCCAAAAATCATTTAGTTAGTTTTCTACGTTTGATCTTTCAAATTGTATTGTTTGTTAATATATTTCACTTATGGTTTTCCTATGGAATTTTTGTAATTCAATTTGCACTTACATATTTGGCTGGTGTTTTTTTTATTGTTTCAGCCTTGAGGAAGACCCGTTAGGGTTGAAACATGTCTGCTGATTCACTTATTCCTTAAACTAAATCGAATATATGCATATCAGGAATTGAGTTGATTAGTAATTGGTGGAATGTGAATTATCTGGGCGCATCTTTTGTATTGTTCTTTATGAGTGCAGGCAACACCTCCCCTACCCGTGCTATTGCTGTAGGTTTACCATGCCCAGTGATTTTTGGATCATCCTATAACTTGCTGTTAATTGCTTTGTGCAGCACAAGTTAGATTCAATTTCTAGTGACCCAAACCCCATTTCAGTTTCCAAACTGCTCCTCATTGAAGCAACAGAGGGTTCCATTTGTGAAAGAGGGTCAGGGGTTTTATTCAAGGTTCTTCACTGTTCTGAAAAGGAACATAGCTGACTTGCGGACCGTGCTGGACCTTTCCTCATTCAATCTTTTCTTACCACAAGAAAAATTCAAGATGATCATAACTGCACTCAAACGGTTTCCCCTTCAGCCAGGCCACTGGCTGGTAGCTGTGGAACTGTAGGATGCCTATTTTCAGGTCTCTATTTGGCCTCTTCACCACCGTTGCCTGTGAATATCCATAGGTCAAGACTAGTACCAGTTCCGAAGTGCTGCCCTTTGGTCTCAGCTCGGCCCAAGGTTGTTCACCAAGCTGGTGGTGGTCGTGGCAGCATTCCTGCGTCTAAACGGCCTATACCTGTAACCCTACCTGGCCGACTGGCTAATCGGGACACAATCTCCAGCACAGGCATCTCAACAACTTCAGTACCTTTTGTATCTAATGCATGCCCTGGGACTGCCAGTTAAGGTGCAAATGTCCTAGCGTGGGCACTCAGCGCCTTGCCTCCCCCCCCCCCTTTATCCGCCCCTTCTTACACCCCCCCCCTCTCCTCATCAGTCATACCATGCAAGCGGTAGTAAAATTGACACGACACCAGTTTGGGTTGGAAGGTTAACATGCCTCAGCAGCTTTATTTGCATAAAGTCTTGGAGTTATCTTACAGGCAATCCGTAATTCACCGTCACCGATACACTATTCCGAGTGCGGCTACCTAGGGCTTCCCCCCCCCCTCCCCCAATCGTCCTCGTCCGGTGGACGCCTCGGATTGAGCCCGGCCCTGGCTATCCACCTCTCTCTACCCCGGCCGTTGTTGCAGTCAATTTTTTGTGCTCCCCATTTCACCCTGCCCCTTGCTAGGTCTTGTAGCGGGTGCCCGGCCCCCCGCACACTTGCCCCGTGTCCTAATCGGGCTCTAGCTAAAACCGGCAGCCACGCGGTGCCTCGCTAATGTTCAGGTTCCTATACCGGCACCACCACAAGTGCCCTTACAATTTCCTATACCGGCACCACCACAAGTGCCCTTACAATTGCCTATACCGGCACCACCACAAGTGCCCTTACAATTTCCTATACCGGCACCACCACAAGTGCCCTTACAATTTATTACGTATCCGTATTTGGGCCGGCACCGCCCTCCGATGCCGGCCCCCACTTTCTGCCTGCCTAGTTGGCCGTCGCTTGCGACGTCCATCTAACCTTTTCTTACCAAACTCTGCTCAGCCCCCCCTACGCCTTCGCGTTGTTCCGGTTATTGGCATCCTAGTCCTACCCCCGCTATGCCAAACCCCCCCCCCAGGTCTCCCTGCTGTGTCCCCGAGCCCCCAGAAACATCGCAATTCCCTCTCACTAAAGGCGCCCCCCCCCCTCCAACTGCAGCCTTAGCAGGTGTCCTCCCCCCCTTGGCTGGTGTCATATCTCTTCCAGATTCCCTGTCCCTCGTACTGTCTTCCTTTCCCAACTGTCTCCCCCATTCCCCCGGTCCCCTATGCTGCGCCCCGCCAGGCCCCCTCTTTCCTGTCCTTGCTGGCCCTCCTTGTCCGAGCTCCCCCCGCCCCCGATGCTCCTACCTTTCTTCCTCCCTCCTCCAGCTCCCCCCCTCTTGCCCATCCCCCTTCGTGACGACTTACCCCTGCTGTAATTTTGGTTCCGGTAGCATACCCCCCCGTATTCCCTCTTGTTCCCCTCCAACCAGCTTCACTTGCTGCCCTCTTTTTAGTTTGTTGTTCGTTCCCTCCCCCCCCCCCCGCAATTTGGGTCTTGGAATTGCCTCCCAAGTCCCCTACATCCCTCCCCTTTTTCCCCAGGGCCTCCCCCAAGCCTATTGCTCTTGGGGCGCCGTGCATCTAAACTCTTGGCTGCTCGTTCCCCTGTGGGTCTGCTGGCAGTGCTTCGTAAAGGGATCGCAATGTAACTCCGCTGGGCGACCTGTAAAACAAAAGAGAACATTATTCACATACTTTTTATCGGGAGGGTGGGTGGGAAAACGAACGCAGCTCCGGCGAGACGGGAAACCGAGGGAGGATGTGTGAATGCTCACACAAGCCCGGGCTTTTATGGCCGGCTTCTCCCCGGTTTCCCGCCCTGCCCCGAAGCTTTCGCGCCCTGCCGGGGGGGCGGGCGCCCCTTTCGTCATCATCCGCCCCCCCGGCGCATTTTTTCTTACAGGCGTGGGGGGAGGGGAAGGGCGGCCTGTACCGCCCCCACTAAGGGGCGGCGCCCGCCATGCCAGCTTTCGCTGGCGCGTTCGCCCGCCGTAGAGTGGGCACTCAGCGCCTTGCCTTCCCCCCCCCCCTTTATCCGCCCCTTCTTACCCCCCCCCCTCTCCTCATCAGTCATACCATGCAAGCGGTAGTAAAATTGACACGACACCAGTTTGGGTTGGAAGGTTAACATGCCTCAGCAGCTTTATTTGCATAAAGTCTTGGAGTTATCTTACAGGCAATCCGTAATTCACCGTCACCGATACACTATTCCGAGTGCGGCTACCTAGGGCTTCCCCCCCCCCCTCCCCCAATCGTCCTCGTCCGGTGGACGCCTCGGATTGAGCCCGGCCCTGGCTATCCACCTCTCTCTACCCCGGCCGTTGTTGCAGTCAATTTTTTGTGCTCCCCATTTCACCCTGCCCCTTGCTAGGTCTTGTAGCGGGTGCCCGGCCCCCCGCACACTTGCCCCGTGTCCTAATCGGGCTCTAGCTAAAACCGGCAGCCACGCGGTGCCTCGCTAATGTTCAGGTTCCTATACCGGCACCACCACAAGTGCCCTTACAATTTCCTATACCGGCACCACCACAAGTCCCCTTACAATTGCCTATACCGGCACCACCACAAGTGCCCTTACAATTTCCTATACCGGCACCACCACAAGTGCCCTTACAATTTATTACGTATCCGTATTTGGGCCGGCACCGCCCTCCGATGCCGGCCCCCACTTTCTGCCTGCCTAGTTGGCCGTCGCTTGCGACGTCCATCTAACCTTTTCTTACCAAACTCTGCTCAGACCCCCTACGCCTTCGCGTTGTTCCGGTTATTGGCATCCTAGTCCTACCCCCGCTATGCCAAACCCCCCCCAGGTCTCCCTGCTGTGTCCCCGAGCCCCCAGAAACATCGCAATTCCCTCTCACTAAAGGCGCCCCCCCCCCTCCAACTGCAGCCTTAGCAGGTGTCCTCCCCCCCTTGGCTGGTGTCATATCTCTTCCAGATTCCCTGTCCCTCGTACTGTCTTCCTTTCCCAACTGTCTCCCCCATTCCCCCGGTCCCCTATGCTGCGCCCCGCCAGGCCCCCTCTTTCCTGTCCTTGCTGGCCCTCCTTGTCCGAGCTCCCCCCGCCCCCGATGCTCCTACCTTTCTTCCTCCCTCCTCCAGCTCCCCCCCTCTTGCCCCTCCCCCTTCGTGACGACTTACCCCTGCTGTAATTTTGATCCCGGTAGCATACCCCCCCGTATTCCCTCTTGTTCCCCTCCAACCAGCTTCACTTGCTGCCCTCTTTTTAGTTTGTTGTTCGTCCCCCCCTCCCCCCCCCCGCAATTTGGGTCTTGGAATTGCCTCCCAAGTCCCCTACATCCCTCCCCTTTTTCCCCAGGGCCTCCCCCAAGCCTATTGCTTTTGGGGCGCCGTGCATCTAAACTCTTGGCTGCTCGTTCCCCTGTGGGTCTGCTGGCAGTGCTTTGTTTCAGGGATTGGGGGACTTCGGAAAACCTCTTGGTAAGGCCTTCTATGCCCTGACTTCCACCATCCTTTAGTATAATGTCACAAGTTCTAATATAATATACATATACTAATAGTTTGTCTTCTTTCTCCCATCCCTCCCCCTTCTCCTGTCTTATCTATTATGCGGTTTCCCCAAAAATCATTTAGTTAGTTTTCTACGTTTGATCTTTCAAATTGTATTGTTTGTTAATATATTTCACTTATGGTTTTCCTATGGAATTTTTGTAATTCAATTTGCACTTACATATTTGGCTGGTGTTTTTTTTATTGTTTCAGCCTTGAGGAAGACCTGTTAGGGTTGAAACATGTCTGCTGATTCACTTATTCCTTAAACTAAATCGAATATATGCATATCAGGAATTGAGTTGATTAGTAATTGGTGGAATGTGAATTATCTGGGCGCATCTTTTGTATTGTTCTTTATGAGTGCAGGCAACACCTCCCCTACCCGTGTTATTGCTGTAGGTTTACCATGCCCAGTGATTTTTGGATCATCCTAGAACTTGCTGTTAATTGCTTTGTGCAGCACAAGTTAGATTCAATTTCTAGTGACCCAAACCCCATTTCAGTTTCCAAACTGCTGCTCATTGAAGCAACAGAGGGTTCCATTTTTGAAAGAGGGTCAGGGGTTTTATTCAAGGTTCTTCACTGTTCTGAAAAGGAACATAGCTGACTTGCGGACCGTGCTGGACCTTTCCTCATTCAATCTTTTCTTACCACAAGAAAAATTCAAGATGATCATAACTGCACTCAAACGGTTTCCCCTTCAGCCAGGCCACTGGCTGGTAGCTGTGGAACTGTAGGATGCCTATTTTCAGGTCTCTATTTGGCCTCTTCACCACCGTTGCCTGTGAATATCCATAGGTCAAGACTAGTACCAGTTCCAAAGTGCTGCCCTTTGGTCTCAGCTCGGCCCAAGGTTGTTCACCAAGCTGGTGGTGGTCGTGGCAGCATTCCTGCGTCTAAACGGCCTATACCTGTAACCCTACCTGGCCGACTGGCTAATCGGGACACAATCTCCAGCACAGGCATCTCAACAACTTCAGTACCTTTTGTATCTAATGCATGCCCTGGGACTGCCAGTTAAGGTGCAAATGTCCATGTTAATCCCCACTCAAAAACTAGAGTACAAAGGCTTAATCTGGGACTCAGAGAGGGGCAAACATTTCCTACAGAGGAGAGGATATGCAATGTGCTTTAAATCACCTTGTTCCTTTCACAGGCTCGCACAACAACATGGTAGTTACTGCACTTGTTAATCTTGTTGGCGGCATGCGTCCTACCGGTGCCTAAGGCCAGGCTTTGGAAGCGTCGTACACAACTGCAATCGGCAGTCTCATGGTCTCAATTGTCAGAACCCCTTGATGGCTCAGTGTGCATTCCAAAGTGGCTACAGTTGGGCCAGCTGTGGTGGACGACCAGTGTCAACATGGACGTTAAAGCAGTGTTTCAGGATCCTCTCCATCAGTATACCATGGCAAATGGAACAACCAAGCTGCTCAGGAGCGCATATACTTCATGGAGCTCAAGGCAGCGTTCATAGCCCTCCAGACCTGTTCCAAATCCTGACAGACATTGTTTTATATCAACAAGCAGAGGGGGGCACCAAGTCAACAAAGCTGTGCGCCCTGGCAGTCCCATCTTTGGGAATGGGCACTGAGCCACAGCATCTCAGTGCAGGCAGCCCACCTAGCAGGGACGGGAGAATGATCAGCTGGACGAGCACAGCAGGAGATCTGCTTCCAACCATGATTGGGAGCTCAATGGTCAGATGGTCAGATCCTCAGAGTTAATTGCTTCCAAGTGCCACCCTCCGATGGTCTTGATTGCAACAGAAAATGTTGCCATAATGCCTCATTGAAGGGAAGAGGGAGAGGTTAATTGGGGAACTCATTGTCAGGTTTCTCTTTTGCTTACAAGCTAGGAAAGGTCCTAGGCTGCTTAGATCAGGTGTGAGGTGCAAGATGGGTGCTAGTTTCTAAAATGGTTGTGCTCTTGCTAAGAACGTCAAAGCGCAATTTTCCTTAACACTATTTATTGTAGGAGGCAGGAGTTACCCCAGGCCAAGATGGCGTCACTAATTCCCAGTGTTGATCCCATTGGTTCTTCAGCTTCAGTGAGGTGAGGTAGTTTGGAATCTTGTGAAAGGTTCTAACTGCCTTTCATTCAGACACTCCGTTAAGAAGGTCATAGTATTTTAAGCTCAAGAGAAAAGAAAGATCCATAGAAAAATCTTATTAAGGAAAGATACCATAGACAGGACCAGAATGGAGTAAAGAACAGAGTAAAAAGAACAAGCACTGACTAAAGCAACAACTGAAGCGAAGTGAAATTTTAGTCCTTTTTTTTAAAAGAAAAGCTAAAGTTAAAATGACTTTGTAAATAATTTAATGTAAATATCCATGATTTTCACCTTATGCCTGAAGCAGTTGCCTAATGGAGTTTCTCGCGTAGCATAATATGAACTGTATTTCTTTTACACTAGCGTGTGAATTAATTAATCCTGGTGCACAAGTAGCGGTTTACTAAAACTATTAACTGAAATCTTCGTTGTGTGCACGCGCGCTGCAATATTAACAAACACGCGCATGTATGCTTTCTGTTTTCGGTCCAGAAGCTGTCAGGGAGACACAAGCATTACGAGCTACTTTAGAGAAAGGGACCTCTTGAAACATTGTGTTGTGTGTGCGTATTGCGTAAGGACCTTTCCGAAAGTCGTTTGACAGCGCATTGGGTAATCCTTCCTTTGAAGTCTACGGGGTACTTCTCTCGGTTCGTGTGAGGAAGCACGGTTTATCTGAGGCGGCGCAGTATCTGAGGCGGCGCAGAGGTACTAAACAGTCTCAACAAGCTGAGAGCTACTCATCGAGACCCAAGTCGGCAATTTAAAGTGAAAATAAAATTGAGACAATTATTGTACTATCTTTGAAATAAGGTTTGTGTAGTGTTCTATGGATGTTAGTTTTGGAATCCATAGTTTAAATTTAGTGTTCTGAGTCAAGACAATGTTTGGAAGAATAAAGTTAAGACTGAGGAGAAAACTTTTCTAAAAGTCCAAGAAGGGAGTCAGAGTTTTGTGCAGGTGCAGTGATAAGGGGTGCTGGGAACAAGCGTGGGAGACAAACTGGGGATTTTCACTATTAACTGGATTTTTCTGCTCTGTTCTCCCCATGCTTGCTGTCTCTGCTTCGGCCGGGGCCGGTTGGCAACCTAGGGTGTGGATTTTTGTCCCATAAGAAAAGAGGTATCCAGGTAGTAGAGAGAGAATTGAACCCCGGGTGAAGTTTCGCTGAGAGGAAAAACACTCAGCTCCAGACCCCGTTAACACGTATGATCTCTCCACTCACCTGCCTTGGGACTGGGCAGCGTTGTGGCTGAGATGAAGTTTCCTTCTGCAACTACACTAACAGTGATGTAACTCCTTGTATTTACTCCTGCTTGTGTGTTTATGTATAATCAATTGAATGCAGTCTCATATTTAGCTGGATACTTAGGTTTGTGAATAAACATCCTGTAAAGAGCCAATGATATTTTAACAGTTGGTTTCCGTGTGTATTTGTGCCTTCCTGAGTCCAAGAACGTTTTGGTTCGTGTAATAGGTTAAGTGATTTATATAGACATTACACGTATCATAAAAGCAAAACATAGTGGCACTGTGAGCAGGTTCTCTGTGCTGTAATTGATGCCAGAGACTAAAACGAATCTGAAGCTTGGACCCGGAAAGGCAATTCTTTGTTTATAGGAGTGTTTGTGTATAAGGGTGGTTGGAGGTCTTGATAATAGGTATGTGAAACACTCATTGACACCATGAGTTCCCTATTTAGGAAAAAGGGAAGCTCTGCAGGCGGAGACTGTCCCCAGGTGGTGATTCTAGGGTGAACCAAGAGTATGTATGATAAACTGGCACAGACTTGGGCATGTGGTGCAGGTTTCAGTGAGACCTGGGACACAGGTATAGGAGAGGCGAGTCCAGCCGAGGTGGCGGCTTGCCTGCAGCAGGTACTTGTGGAAAAGGGAAAGGAGTGCTCAGTTCTGGGCAGACAAGGTTGGATTTTGTTGCATGCATTTAGGAAAGTCTATCAGCAAAATGTGGAACTGCAGGCAAGTGTTTTAAGACTGGAGAAGGAGCTAGCTGCTGAAAAACAGATTGCATTATTGCAGCAACTTCAAACGAAGTTGTTATGACAAGGCAGATAAATAACAAGCTGCTGTAAGACGTGGGCGCATACCCACATTGTGGCCCATCCAGAGCTTGAGCTACTACGCAGCTTTATTGGCCCCAACAGGCAAAGCTGAATCAAGCGGCTTACACACCTTCCAGGCGAGGCACAAGTTCTGAGATGGCTGTCGCCACGCTATTGTTTATCTGCTGCTAGGCAACAGTATCAGCTTTTAGTCACGAGCGCCGCACGCTCGGATTGGCCTCGCTCCATTATTTATTCTGACCTGCACCACCCAAAGGCGCAAGACGGGTGGCCTTCCCACCTAAGGCCCGCCATATAAGGCTAGAGCCTGTCCCTGTCTTGCCGCATCGCAGCTGCTCGGCGCAACACTATGCATGTTGGACTTCTACTCTACAGGACTTCTACACACTGGTAAGCAACTACCGCATCCAGAACCGTATTCTGCATCCTTTCTGATCTAACTCACACCCACCACGTATTTGCTGTCCACGAGCTATGTACATGTACAACTATCGAGCATCGTGACTTACAAAGCCTAGTTGCCCACCTGCCTCTGTGGTGCCCGTAACGCGCATGTGCCCGCTCTTCATCTATGTAGTTTGCCCATTTCGCTACCACTGTTCTAACCTACGGTGCTAAAATTAGCCGCCACCTTCTTAATATTGCACATGCCCAGCCCGCTCACCTCTGAATTAGCCCACTGAGCTCCCCTTCGAAATAGCCTGTTATGCTCACCATGGAACCTGCCTATTGTGCTTAACATTGAACGAGCCCACTGTGCCTATCGCTGATTCCTGCCTATTTGCTTAACATTGAACCAAGCTCACTGTGCCTATCGCTGATTTCTGCCTACTGTGTTTACATTGAACCTGCCTACTGTGTTCAACGCTGAACGAGCCCATTAGGCTTATCACTAATTCCTGCCTACTTGTTTAACATTGAATGAGCCTATTGTGTCTATCGGTGATTTCTGCCTATTTGTTTAACATTGTACCTGCCTAATGTGTTTAAAACTGAACAAGCCCACTATGCCTACCACTGAAACCGCCCCATCGCTGCGCTGCTGCAGCTGCCAATTGCATCCGACTGCTCTCTGCCCTTTGATCCAACTAGTCCACTACGCTGACTCCCACATGCCTAGAGACTACAGCAGGTGCTACCAAACACTATATTGCCCAAATTAATTGTCACATCTATGACCATACTACGTGCAGCCCACTATATTGTTGCACGCCAGCCCATGCCCAACTAGCCTACCCTGCAAATCTGCTCTAGCCTATGCCTAGGACCGACTAGCCATTCGGCGTCCAATTATACTTGCCTGTTCAGAATTATGTTCACTAGAAATACTCAGATGACACTCTTACTGCTTTTTCTACCATTAATCTACGAACAGATCACAGCTACAACAATACCCCGTGATAGGCACTCGCCCCGTCCTCTACCCGACAGAAACAGACTCCAAGCCAGACTACCATGTCTCTATGAACCCAGGATTAGTATTAATATGAATCCTCGCCTTAGTTACAACAAAACTGCCCCGTATCAGCACCCAGACCAGACTGAGACCTGGCCCAGAACCTTGAACCCTGCCTCCCACCCTCCCCTCAAACCATAACTAAACAACCTAAACTTGCTCCTACCAGACCTCAGGAGCCCAAAAACATGACCTCTATTTCCGGAGCTCTAATCAATGCTAGATCACTAGTGGCATATGCCACTGAAATAGCCGACCTTTTATCCACAGATGACCATGACATACTAGCGATCACTGAATCGTAGCTGCATGACGCAGCAGGCTCAGCACTTACAATAGCAATACCCGATAATTACCAAATATTCAGAGCGGATAGATCCAACACCAGAGGAGGCAGCCTTGCCATTATAGCGAAAGCCAACCTCGCTATAAGACTCCTGACTCCACCTCCACTCAAATCCTGTGAATTGCTTATTGCCAAATTGTCTATCTCTAATTGCCGTACCTTAACCATCTACCTGCTATACCGACCTCTAGGGCCCATCGGTACCTTTTGAAGAGGACATATGCAGCCTTTTTGCCAATAACACAAAAGACTCCTAGCAAATATTAATACTGGGTGATTTTAACCTTGGATTTAATGATCCAGGTGACAAACATGCTCAGGCACTAGCTACTATCCTCTCAGAACATGGACTGACCCAAAAGGTCCATGCACGAACCCACGTCAAAGGAAGAACCTTAGACTGGGTGGCTGACATGAACTGTGAAACCTCCGTTACTAAAGTAACCCCGCAATTGTGGATCGACCATCAACTGATTGATTTTTCCCTAGCAATAAACCTACAAATAGCCAAAGATATAGTCATGGCACCACCCCTCCCAACTAGGAGCAAAAAAAAACATCGTCAGATTACTTACTATCACATCTCATTCCATCCCTCAACTGTCTCCCAAGCGACTCCGACCCCAACCTCCTTGTTGAGGTCTTCAATAATACCATGTCTAAAGCTTTAGACATCATTGCACTGGTCAAACTCCGTAAAAGTAAATAGCGTGCACACCTCAATGCCTGGTTTACACCCCACATCAAAGAGCTCGGAGTACAAAAACGAAAATTAGAATCCCTATGGGGCCACACCCCATCGGATGAAAACAAGTTGCAACGGACTCACTTTGCAAATTATTACAAAAAGGAAATCATTCGCACAAAAAAAGACCACTACAATGAAAGAATATCCAATGCCAGATCCAACACTAAGGAACTTTTTGTGATCGTCCGGGAACTGAAATCCCCCATTCCTCCCCCAGACAATGCACCTAAGGACAAACTGTGGTGCACTAGCATTCAGGATGCCTTAACCAACAAAATAACCCTACTCCAAAATAAGATTGCCAATAAAAAAGCTTCCTTGCTTCCCACCGAGCCGCAATCCACCAGCCCCATTGAATCTAGAACCATTCAGTTTCACCAAAGTATCTATTCAGAAAACTGAAAAAATTATTCTGTCCCTAAAGCCATCCAACTACCATGGTGACAACTGTCCCGCCCAAATGATCAAAGATGCAGCGAGAGACTTATCGCCATTCATCTCGAAACTAATCAATGTCTCTTTCATAACCAATACTGTCCCAAGCAATCTAAAAGAGTCTTGGGTTTTACCACTACTAAAAAAACAGACTCTGGACCCCTCTATTCCAACAAATTACAGGCCCATCACTACGGTGCCCTTTCTTCTCAAAATAATTGACAGAGTAGCATACTTACAAATCCAGAAATACCTCGAAGCAAACCACCTCCTAGGCTCCCGCCAATCCAGCTTCAGGCCACAACACGGCACCGAAATGGCTTTAACTGACTTAAAAACACAAATTGATGCGCTCAAGGACAAAGGGAAAACTTCCATGCTGCTCCTCCTTGACTTATCGGCGGGCTTCGATTTGGTGGACCACTAAGTCCTGTGTAAACAGCTAGCCTCAGCGCCCCACTTCTCGAGGGATACAATAGCATGGGTCCAGTCCTTCTTAGACAACCACAATGAAAGTATTTTACCCTTCGGCATCAGCAGACCCTATCCAGACCACATGTGGCGTTCACAAGGTTCATGTGTATCGCCAACCATGTACAATATATTTACCAAGCCTCTATTCAACAAATTGGACAGACTGGGTGTCACCTACATGTATTACGCAGATGGCACCCAGATCCTCATTCCCCTTTCGGGCAATTTCGTCAAGGATACAGCCTTGGTAAATAAAATATACCTCCTCATTCAGGCATGGATGGCCTCCCATGGCCTCTGCCTGAATGACGACAAAAAAGAGACCCTAATTCTTGGATCTACTGTCAACTTAAAAAAACGAAACTCAAACTACTATGCCTAACATAGACGGAAACACAATTAAGGTAGTTAAAGAAGTAATAACTTTAGGTTTTTACATCGATTCTACCTTAACCTTAAGTAAACAGGTAAACTCCATGGTCTTGTGTACTGCCTACACCTGCAAGCTCATCAGGGCCTGCAGACCGTTCTTATCCAAAACAAGCTGCATTATCCTTGCCAACGCCTTAATACTGTCCAAATTGGATTACTGTAATGCCCTATACCTAGGGGCTAACAAATATATCCTAGACAAAATCCAAATTCTACAAAACAATGCCCTTAGAACGGCCCTGAATATACCCAACAGAGAACATGTCTCTAAATTCAGAAGAGAACACCAATGGCTTAAGATAAACTACAGGATCATACTCAAAATAGTCTCGCTGACATTCAGATGCCTCAACAACGCAGCACCCCTATACCGAACAGAAAGAATGGCCAGGAGAACTTCCACCCGCCCCTCCAGAGTGGCTAACTCCTTTTGCCTGGAGATACCAAGATTAAAGCAAAAAAAAATCTGGAGGAAATAGTTTCCCTCTGAAGCTGCCCAGTCCTGGAATGCACTACCTCCAGCCCTCAGAGCTGACCAATCCTACCTCAGCTTCAGGTGCAATATCCTGCACTGGCTGCGCTCCAATGACACATGAGCCCTACTGGACTTAACCCTGATGTATATACCTATCTGCTTGATGTAACCCACTGTACCTTTTTGCTGTGTACCTTTTTGCTGTATTTCCTTGTATACTTCCTGTCGCCTTACAGTATCTTTTTTTATTGTGTAACCTAAGCTTTAAGTATTCTTGTACTTGGTGCACCCAGTTACCTACGGGTTTGGTGCGCCCTACAAATCAATAAACAAACAAACAAGAGTCAGACGATACAAATATCAAAAGAGACGGGTGAGGTTGAATACCCATAAGGTAGCGACAGTGATTGCCTCTGAAGGGGTTGATTGGGACCCCGACCAATGGGGCAGAGACGTATTTGACGGTGTCTAGTCAAATGGTCGACAGACAAATGGTCGAAACAATTTGGTCGACAGGTCAAATGATTGTTTTTTTTTTAAAGTAATATATATTTTTTTAGGTTTTCGTTTAGGGAATAAAAGTGGTTTTTAGCAAAAAAAATGGGGTTAGGGGGGACCCCTCAAAAAAAATGTGAAAAAACAAAAAAAACAAATTCGATCATTTGACCTGTCGACCTTTTGATGTCGACCATTTGTCCTGTCGACCATTTAGATTCGATCATTTGACCTACAACCGTATTTGACAGTACCAGTCCAGAGAGTGATTCGGATAGAGAGGTACCGTCCAAATGCGAGCCCGACAAAAAGAAGGTGAACGCAATACCGGTCCTGCGTAGATGAGCTGGACCAAATCGCAGTGAGCGTCGAACCCCTGGAAAGTGGCTCGACAGCCGAGACTCTCGTGTATCTTGGAAAGATATGTTTTGGCGCTACTAAAAGAGGTGTGCCACGAGAAGACATAGATGGAATCGAAACCCGAGAAATGTATCAGCTTTACAAGAAGCGAGGGCTCGAGGGAAAAGAACTGTACAAACCAGTAAAAAGGCAGGATGTGAATAAGCCACAGGGGGACAAGACCCTTCTGCCCTGCCTGAAGAGAAGATAGATGAGGAGTCCATGCAGACGTCTTCACATTATCAGCCGACCTATGCTGATTTGCGAAAATACGTGAGAGCGATGTTGGAGAGTCCAAATACGCACATTCGAAATACAAATAGGATTGTGGCAAAACTCTGGTAGCGTCTGCCCGGATTAAGGTAGACAGACAACCTCATGTGAATGTGAAATTATTTTATCAGTCAGGGAATACACAGGAGGTTTGAGCGTTGATTGATACGGGAGCAGAGGTCTCCTTGATCCATGGTAATCCTTCAAGATTTAATAGCAGACATTTTACCCTTCCAGGACTGGGAGGAAAGGAGACCCCCGCAGTCCAAACCAGAGTTGACATGAAAAAATCTTGAACGGAATAAATACCAAGTGTTCATTGTTCCCATACCTGAATATATTATTGGCTTTGTTATTCTGGAGGGATTGACTTTAGGATTGGGAAGGTAAAATCCTACCAGTTTGGGATGAGTGCCTTGATGTTTTCCCCCGTTACGATGGGAAATTAAAGATGCCCCCAGTGCAAGTTCCCTTAGCCACAAAACCAGTCTCTATGAAACAATATCATATTGCTTGGGGACAGAAGGAGATTTCAGACACCTTTTTAAGGAATATGTTGAAGCAGGCTTGTTACGTCCTGTTACCACGGCTTGGAACAATCCGGTCTGGCCATTTAAGAAACTGGACGTAAGCTATAGGATGACTGTAGATTCTTGGAAGTTGAATAAATATACTCCTCTGTTAATTCCCGCTGTGCCAGATGCGATTACCTTTTATTGAAAATGTACAAAAGTTCAAAGGAACCTGGTACGCAGTGATAGATCTGGCCAATGCCTTCTTCACCAAACTGATTGCGGAAGAACGTCAGAAAGAGTTTGCATTTTCCTGGAATGGGAGGCAGTACACGTTCCAACAGCTGCCTATGGGATAGATGCATAGTCCGACAATCTGTCGGTGGCAGAACATTTAGACAAATGTCAGTGCAAACCTGGTGTTCAGATTTCGCACTACATTGATGGCATTCTGATCCAAGGAAAGGATGAGCAGAGTGTGCGGATGCACCTAGACCTCATTATCGAGGGATTGAGGAAAGAAGGATGGGAAATTAATGAGACAAAAACCCAAGGTCCCACGGAGACTGTGATCTTTCTGGGAATTCAGTGGCATAATGGGCATCGAGAAATGGTGCCAAAGGCTAAAAAAAGATCCTTGGGTTTTCCACACCCATGAATAAGAAACAAGCTCAACAGTTCATAGGGTTGTTTTGGTTCAGGAGACAGCATGTACCACATTTGGGATGGATTCTTGCGCCCCTTTAGAAAGTGACACAGAAAAAATCTGACTTTGGGGAGAGGAGCAGGAAAAAGCATCACATTTTAGCCAAAGATACGATACAAAGAGTGCTAGAATGATGGCCACTGAGGGCTGGGGAAGTGGAATGAAATGTGCCTGTACAAGAAAACTATGCCAATTGTAGTTTATGGCAGAAACAGGACTGTAAGCGTGTCCCTTTTGGTGTTCTGGAGTCATACGTTACCTGAAGCTGGTGACCATTACACTCCCTTTTGAAAAACTGTTACTGGCCTGTTATTGGGCTCTTGTGGATACAGAACAAATGCCGGTGGGTCATGATGTATTGATCCGACCGGAAATTCTGATTATGCAGTGCGTACTAAGCTCTCCTAAAACACATTGAATTGGACATGCGCTAGAAGCTAGTTTTATCAAATGGAAATGGTACATACAAGACCGTGCCAAAACGGCGAAGGGTGGAGTGGCAAAATTGCATGAGCAAGTGGTGGGTGTTGCGCTGATGGATTTGGAAGTGTCAGAAGGAACTGAAATTTGTGAGTCCCCGTAAAGTGGGAAGTTCCCTACGGAGAGCTGACTAGTGAACAAACTGAAAATGCCTGGTTCACTGATGGTTCAGCTAAATACGTAGGGACTGAAAGACACTGGAAGGCAGTGTCGTATAATCCAGTTTGCTGAATTGTATGCCGTGTATCGGGCCTTGAAGAATCATGTAGATGCACACTGTGCAACAAACTCCTTAGAGCGTTGGTTCAATTCTATTGCAGATGAACATGCCAACATTTCAGCTATCGATGCAAGATCTGAAGAAAATGATCTTGGAGGGATTGCTAAATGGGCACAACAGAAAAGTGGGCATCTCGGAGAGAAAGCTGCCATCAGGTGGGCACAAGACCGAGGCATTAGCATTCCTTTAGAAGCAGTGAAAACAGTGATTCTGCAATGTCCAGTGTGTCAGCATCAAAAACAAAGATCCACTCCCCATATTATCCAGGGGTCACTGAAACAAGGTACTTTACCTCGTCAAATCTGGCAGATCAATTATATCGGTCCAATGCCCATTAGCAGAGGATGTCGGTATGCATGCACGTTTGTGGACACATATTTTGTATACTTAATGGTATTACCCTGCATAAGAGCCACGCAATTGAATACAATCTAACTGTTAGAACAAGTGGCAATGTATTATGTAATTCTTTTAAAGATTCAGCATGTCAATGGGTCACATTTTAAAGGAAAACTGATTCAAGATTGTCAGGAAAAGGGTGTAGAATGGATCTTTCATGTCCCATATCACCCTCAGGGAGCCGGATTGACTAAAAGAATGAATGGTTTGTTAAATGAACAGTTGCAAACATCTGGTTGAGGGTATTAATCTGAAAGGGTGGCAGGAGTGAATTTTGGATGCAGTGCAAGTGTTAAATAATGGACCTATTGCCAGTGCTGAGAGGGTGAGACCCCATTGATGCGTATGTTAACGCCAGTCCTACAAATTAAGCCAAACAGAGCCTTTGAAACGTTAATGTACTGGGAATAGCACCTGGTGCGCTAGCTCCTTATCGAGCCACGCCTGAGTCTGCAGGGATGGATTTACATGCAAGAGATGAGATTAGGCTAAAGCCCAGAGGAATCCATGTTATTGATAGAGGAATCCGAGTACGAATTCCATCAGAACATATGGGATTAATTGCTCCTATATCTGGACGGGCCCTGAGAGGAATCCAAGTACCGGGAGGGATTGTGGATGCCGATTATCAGGGGGAAATTAAAGTCATTTTAATGAATAGTGGAGAGGACATGCTGCCTAATCACAAAGATGATAGGGTGGCGCAATTGATCATTGTACCTGTCAAATTGTCCATGGTAAATAAGGGAGAGCCACCCACAGTGATAACTACATGTGGGGACAAAGGTTTTGTCATCACACAAAATGGTCCCGTGAGCGAAAGTTTGGGTCGAAAAACATAATGGGCCGCCGGTTCTGGCAGATGTAATTGCGGCACAGGAAGACCAGGTTGTTCTAGTAATGGAACCAGGGAAGAGGAAATGGAGTCATGTTCCCGCTGACAAATGTTATTTACGTGAGTAATGTACTCCACTGATATTTTGTCTTTCTCAAACTCTTGTTTTTAGACCCTGTTTGTGGTGTTTGCGCGTCTGGATTTGTGTGGAGTCCATTCGGGAACATCCGGTGACATGCAAGAAGAGGGGGCAAGGTTCGCCATGTCTTGGTTCGCAGCTGAATGAGACGATCTGGACAACAACTGACAAATTTTTTGTTGGCTCGTTGTCTGCTGCCAGTTCAACAGTGCTGTATCGTGTCTCCTTGAGGAAACGTTGTGGAAATTAGCCTGATATTTTGCTCCCTTCAGTGATCTCCATGTCATTTTTGCAGCATGGATATGATGCAATTGTTGATCTGCCTGTGAATGTATGGGTCTTTTTGGCCCGTTGTGTGCTGAACATCTCGAGTCTTCTGCATTGCTGATGTTCACGATGCTGCAAAGTTAATTTCGGTGTACCTTGTAGCCGTACCAACGCCGGCCCCTGTGGTAAAGCACGTTCTTTGGAGTATTGCACAATGATTCACTTGTAGAGGATTCGAATGTCAGAGGTTCTTTTTCTGTTTATAAGTACTGCAAATTTTGCAAAGACACAGATTGCAAATGGAGGAATATGACTTGCATTGTCACCTACAATATTGCTCCTGCGGATGTGTGCCGTTTGATAACTTGTGTTCCTCTGCACATCGGCAAATGTCAGCAGTTAAACCTGATTAATGATCAAAGTGGCACAGACTTCGAACAACGTTTATGTGCCCGGTCTATGTCTGTCTGTACTGATGTATCCAATAACATGTTCTGCAACTTTACTGTTTTAACTGCCAGTCATATTCGCCATGTAAAACTTCCTATTGGTTGGCTATTTACCTGCGGTAACCTTACCTCCTCTTATATTCCGGCTAACATTACTGGTGGCCCTTGTTCTGTAATGCGTCTTAGTGTAATGATGTTTCCTTTGCACCCTGCTATTCGTCTGTCCACGTGTGCCATCCACCATATTGGCTGGTCTTCTGATTGTGATTCAAATGTGATTTGATGTCGGAAGCTGAAGTTTTGGCGTTAGCAATTTCATTGGTGGGTATTTGGGGTTTGGCTGCTGGAGGCTATACATCCTTAATTAAATTAGCTTGTGTAGTAGTAAAAGGACCCAATAAGACCTCTCAAGCTTTGACTTGGCTGCAGCTGGATAAAAGACATTTCAGAAATGCTATTTTGCAGAACAGAGCTGCTATTGATTATTTGTTTTTGAAACATCATTTGGGTTGCAAGTCAGACAGGACCAGGGTGGGAATTGGTGGGATAAGCTGTTTTCCTGGATGCCTGAGGAATTGCACTATGTTTTTATTTGTGTTTTTGTGGTTGCTTTGATTGTGGTTGGTTGTTTGTGTATTTTTTATATTCCCAAATTGATGAGGATGTTTCGGCGACATGAGAAACCATCTTTTGTTTCATAGGGATATGGCAGTTGATTGTCCAAAGGGTGGAATGTAATGCGTTTGAGAAAATTAGCTGAAAAACATGACGTCAGCGCGCTGCCATTTTGGGCATTCACTTCCAAACTGAAATGAAAGTCGACATTTCTATGGGCTCGTTAGAAGGCAGACAGGAATTCTGCATTGGTAGCAAAATTATATTATGAAACTGATGAGCTCACTATGGAGGATATTTGTTGGATTGTTCGCTCAAGGACGAACCAAGAAGAGAGTCAGAGTTTTGTGCAGGTGCAGTGATAAGGGGTGCTGGGAACAAGCGCGCGGTAGAAAACTGTGTTTTTCCACTATTAACTGGATTTTTCCACTCTTTGCTCCCCATGCTTGCTGTCTGTCCTTCAGCTGGGGGCGGTTGGTAACCTAGTGTGGGCAGGGATTTTCGCCCCATAGGAGAAGAGGTATCCACGTGGTAGAGAGAGAATTGGAACCCCGGATGATGAAGTCTCGCTGATAGGGAGGACGCTCCGCTCCAGACCCTGTTAGCACGTGTGATCTCTCTGCTTACCTGCCTTGGGACTGGGTAGTGTTGTCGTGGCTGAGATTAAGTTTTCTTCTGCAACTACACTAACTGTGATGTAACTCCTTGTATAATTACTCTTGCGTGTGTGTTTATTTATAACCGATTACATGTATTCTCATATTCAGCTGATTACTTACGTTTGTGAATAAACGGTCTGTAAAGAGTCAATTATATTTTAACAGTTGGTTTCTGTGTGTATTATTGCCTTCCTGAGTACAAGAACTTTTTGGTTCATGCAATAGGGTAAGTGATTTATATAGACATTACACCTATCTGAAAAGCAAAACAGGCCCTTAGCCCCATCGTGTGTCAGAAATGTTTTTTATGTTGTGAGTTGGCAGGTTGCCACCTCCCCCCTTGCACTCTCGGAATCTTAACAACTTATCTTCTTTCTCCTACAGTCTCTGTTGTTCTGTGGAATGCTTGTTCATTATGCAACGAAACACATTTTACCCTCGATACGTTTTTCTGTCTCAATTTGCAGTTTCTCTGCATTATCGAAACATGAATTCAACCCATCCAATACTGCTACTCCTGCTTCTCTTTTTTTCCTTTTACACTTGTTTCTCCCACTCTCCCAGGTCTGTTAAGAGGGGTGGTGGCATGGGAATTGTTTATCACTCCTCATGGGATATTCTCCCCCTACATCTTATTTTTCTCTTTTATTTTCTTCTTTTGAGTTTCACTTTGCCTCATTTTGTAGGCCTTATCCAATTTATTTTCTGGTTCACTGTAGCCCTCCCGCCTTCCTCTCTTCCTAAATGCGTACAGGAGTGGAAACTACCAGTCCACCACAAATGCGTCTCCTAAAGCTCCTCCTGGAGGAAATTCCCTGGAGCAGAATATGTTGCACTTCGATTGATCTCGGTCGCAAACAGATCTACTTGCGGGGTTCGCCAAAGGGTGAAGATCTCTTGAAAGAATTAATGAGTTAGTTCCCACTCATGGGAGACTGTGCTCTGCCTGCTCAGAGCTTCCACTGCCTTGTTCTCCTCCCCGGCTAGGTGAACTGCTGATAGGGAGATTCCTTCTTGAATTGCCCAGTACCAGACCTGCATTGCCTCTCTGCAGAGTGGTAGTGACCCTATGTCTCCTCTCTTGCTGAGGTAGTGCAAGGCCACAGTGTTGTCTGTCATTATCAGGCCGTTCTTTCCCCGACAGAAGGGAGGACGGCCTTCAGCGCTGGTCGGATTGGCCTCAGATCCAAAAGATTGATGTGTAGTTTGGACTCCGATGGAGACCAATGACCGCTGACTGTCAGATCGTTGGCATGGGCTCCCCACCCCATGGGTGAGGTGTCCGTCACTACTGTAATCTCTGGCCATGGTTGCCATAAGGGTTCCCCCTTCAGAATATTGTCCTCGCATGCCCACCACAGAAGATCCTGTGAGACCATTTTTGGAATCTGAAGTCAGTCCGGCATCTTTCCTGAGCAGTGGGACCATTGTGTTCTTAGAGCCCATTTAAGGCATCTCATTCTTAGGCAGGCTTCTAGCACCGGAAAAATGCAAGATGCCATGAGGCTGATCAACCTCAAAAAATCGAAGGCCAAACGATTCTGGGCACTCTGAAATTTGGTAACCATCTGAAGAATGTTTTGAGCCCTCACCTTGGGTGGCAAGCTCTTTCCCAAGGATGTGTCTAATACAGCCCTGATGTACTGGAGCTATTGAGAAGGTGTCATATGGGGCTTCTTGTAATTGAGGGAGAAGCCCAATCTGTGAAGAGAGTGGCAGGTGACTTTGAGATAATCCAGGGCTTGCTCGGGAGAACGTGTCCTGATCAGCCAATTGTCCAGCTAGGGTCACCCCCTCTCCTGAGATTCGCTGCCACTACTGCCATCAGTTTGGTGAAAACCCTCGGGCGAGGTCAGCCCGAAAGGCAGAACTCGAAACTGATGGTGAGAACCACCAACTGCGAACCTCTGGTATTTTCTGTGCTTGAGATGGATTGGCACATCAAAATAAGCATCCTGAAAGTCCAATGACACCAACCTATCCTGAGGTTGGAGGGCCTGAAGGATCTGAGAAAGTGTGACCATCTTGAACTTGTCCTTCCTGAGGAACTTGTTCAAGTATCTGAAGTCCAAGATGGGTCTCAGTCCTCTGTCCTTTTTGGGGATAAAAAAATATGGGGAGTACCATCCCTTGTTCCTCTCCGCTACAGGTACCGGTTCTATAGCACCTTTCTCTAGCAGGGTTAAAACCTCCTGCACAAGGAACGGATCCGGAACCATCAAAGAGCGGTTCCCCGGTGGATTGTTCTGAGGTCGTCTTATAAACGGAAGGCAGTAACCGAGGGCTACGGTTTCCAGCGTCCAAGCATCTGAGGTAATGTTTCGCCATTCTTCTAGATGCAGAGACAGTCTGCCCCCCACTAGTGAACTGTGACTCGAAACCTCAGAGTGGTTTTGTGTCGGCTGCTGCAGAGGCCAATGGTAAGGAGGCTCCTGCTTGAGCTGGCTTGGCACCTCTAGCTCGTCCACAACAAGGACATTTTCTCTGGCCTCTTTGGCTGGCCATTCCTCTCGCCTTTCCTACTGAGGAGTAGAAGCGAAAAGATCTACCCCTCAAAGGTTGTCCACTAGTACAAAAAGGCTGAGGTTGCCTAACTGCGGCACCTAAAGACTTGGCTGCCGCCTTCGAAGTCTACAACTTCTCAAGGCTATCGTCAGCCTTGCTGCCAAAAAGATGAGACCCGTCAAAAGGCATGTTGAGAAGCCTAGACTGCACATCTGGTGCAAAACCCGACTTCCTCAACTACGCAAATCTGTCCATGACAGTGCTTGTAGCCATGGATCTGCTGACACTAACTGCAGTATCCAACCCTGATTGAAGGGATTCACAACTAGCTTCCTTGCCGTCCTTAACAATAGCTAAGAAGCCATCCCTTTCTTCCCCCTCGGGAATATGCTCTGACACCATAGATATGCAATCCCACAGAGTATACGAAAATGTTGCCAGGGCACAAGTGGAGTTGGCAGATTTCAGTGCCATGCTACCAGCAGAAAATACTGTTCTCGCCCATCCATGTACACGCTAGTTGTCCCTATCAGGAGGGATGGTAGGATACGCTGCATGCTTCGAAGTAGCTGTAGTCGCCTGCACCACCAGACTTTCCGGAGTGGGGGGTTTCGACAGGTAGTCGGGGTCACTACTGGAGTGCCAGTATTTTTTTTTCTCAGATTCTTATTAACTGCCGGATTGGTCTCCGGATTCTGCCAATTTTTAGCCAACCTTTTTTGTAATGCCATATGAAAGGGCAAAACGGGGTCAACCTGAGGACCCTTATCCAAAATATTGGTGAGATCATCTTGTTCAAAAGGGAGTGGTGGCCTACTCCATCCGATGTACTCTACAACTCTGGACATGAGTTGCCTGTATGAAGCGTTGGCATGTTCGCCAGGCTCAGGTCTTCCAAACTCCAGTTCGGGTGAAGTATCAACTCCACTCGCAGACTGTAAATTATCATATAGGTCCTTAATTCTGGACTCCTCTGATATCACACACTCTAGAACATTGGGTGTCCCATATTGCAACCCATAAGGAGCCTCTTCCTCATCAGAGTGTTCTTCATCTTCAAAAATTGAAGTGAGTGATTTGAAAAATTCCTTTTTGGGAAGAGGAGCATACATTTTTTCAAGTTTGGAAGTCATAGGCTTCCGATGACCACAAAGGTTTTATTGGCGCAGACAGAGGAGGGAAGCTCGACTTCGATAGAACAGCCGGCATATGTGGCGCAGCTGGCATCAAAGGTTGGCGGGCGTCGAAGACACCGCCCGCGTCGGAGGTCTCGATGGAGTCGAGGACCTAGACTTTTCTTTTTTGTACTTATCGGATGGAGGCCTTGAGGGCTCCTGTTTGTCAGGCCATTTTCCCGGGCTCGAGGGTGCACGTGATTTCGTGCAAGACCTATCCTTCCCGACTTCCCTCAAAGGCTCTTTAGGAGCATGACCTGTCTCGAAAATGTTTAACATTTCCGTTTGGAAAGCTTCCCATTCAGCTGGGGTAGATTGTTTCGTAGGGCAAGTAACCCTTTCGGGGGAGACGTCAGACGAAGTTGATGAAGGCGACCTCCGTTGCCTTCTCTTCGACTTCTTCGAAGATGACGAAGAGTGGTGGGAGCCACTCCTGGACCTAGAGTGCTTGGCCTTCTTCCTCCGAGGAGAGTTGCCTTACGACTCGTTGGTCGAAGGCCTAGCGGGTCGGAGCTTAGGGGATTTGGGTATTTTTCCTACCTGGAGTTTTCCCTTCCTTTCCCTCAAGGCCTTTCCTGTCATGGACTGACACTTGGAACAACTGGACATATCGTGGCCCTCCCCAATGCAACACAAGCCGATACGGTGTGGGTCAGTAAGAGACATTTTAGACCCGCAGTGTCTGCATTTTTTTAAGCCAGTGTCGAAGATGAAGACATATTGAGGGATGTCTCGTAACAAACTGTCACATGAGGCACGCCGTGTTTCGTTATAGAAGCAAATCCTGTTGCAGAGAAATTGTACTCAGGCCAACAGGTGCTGCGCGTGCTATATATGCTCTCCAATGACATCACCCTCGACAGAGGCCCTCGAGGGACATAGACTTCGACGCACAGCGCCCTCTGCTGAAAAAGTTTTCTGAAGCAGCTGAAGCTGGACATTACATGTCAAAGATGAGGAATACGTTGGAGGACACAATCCGTGTGAAGGTCTCTTCTTGAGAAGAAAGGACACTCATGGAGGTACTTGTAGGGATCCTGAGGGAAGCCAAAAAAGTCAGTGTCCAAACCACAAGATACTCTAGCTTTAATGACTCAAAGCATGCCCAGTGTCATAAACCCCAGTAAAGAAGATGAGAAACTGGGCAGGAGATTCCGGATACAGACTGCAAAGCAAGGGTGGAGGTATGTGACAGCGTTGTGGCCCTGTCAGAGCAGGGAGGTAGCCCTCCCCATTCCACCAGCGGTGACCAAGCACATGAGGGCAGGCCCCCTCCAACTCCCTCCTTATCTGGGAACACTGGCAGCAGCTTCTTGCCACAAGTATCCGGAACCAGTCCGGGCCCACAGAGGACGCAGCTTGATGTTGGCAGGGCTGAAGTAGGTCCCACTGCAGCCCCTGAGAAAACGCTGCCAGATACCAGGACTGTGTTGTGGCAGACAGCGCAAAGTCAGGGGGGTGCCACGAATGCGCAAACGCTGGCCGCTGAAGGATGCCGCAAGAATGTACATGTGACCAGGGGGTGTTGCAACAGCAACAACACTGGTGTGGCTCCGGCAAAGCGCATCTGCAGGAGCCATGCGAAGAAGGAACCACTACTATGCCACCAGGGACTTTTTTCATTAAAGGCCCCATGAAGGCCTTAATCCACTAGGCCACCAGGGAATTTATTTTCATAAAATGAAGGCCTTAACATAGGCATTACCACCCTTAACCACTAGGATTACCTTTATATTAAAGCCCTAGGAGGGGGCCTGAAGGAGAAGGAGTAACCAGTCCCCTGAAAACCTTGGCAGCTTCTATACCAGGATTGCATAAAGAGGAAGCAGAACTTACAAGCCCTTATGAGCCCTTGTGAAACCTTTAAAGCCCTTCCCATGACACAGGCCCTAAAGCCAGGTAAGTTTATTGGTCAGGGTAAGTTTCCAATTCTGGGATGGGTGGGATATAGAAGTGTGTGTGAGTGGCTTGGGGTGGGTTAGTTGCGTGAGGACAGGAGGTGGTGGAGGACGCCCGAGAGACCAGAGGATTAGAGAGCAACAGGAGTGCAGAGGCTATTGGAGAGAGGGGGTCTGTGGAGATTTTTGCATGAGAGGGGAGATCATAAGGAGTAGAGGTAGAGTAGGAGTAGCAGAGTGGTAGTAGCAGCGTAGCGAGTGAGGGAATGGTAGTAAATAGTAGCAGAGACAGTGGTCGTGAAGAAGAGTGGAATAGGCAGTAGAATGATAGTTGGTGGTAGAGAATGATATGGAGTTTTAATAATGGAGTTGAAATAGCAGTAGAGGGAGTAGCAGGAGCAATAGGGAGTAGGAGATTAGGAGTCATGGTAGGATCAGGTGGACACTATAACAGAAGAACAGCAATAGGCTAGGAATTAGAGTTGGAAGAGAGAATAAAGATGTAACAGGAGTTAGAGACAGTGAGAAGCGACAAAGTTGAGAAGTAAAAGGAGAAGTCAAATCAAAGGGTAGAGGTGGAAAGGCAGAGTGAAAGACCAGAGGTACAGCAGTACAGCAGGAGGAGAACTTCTTAGGAAATTGGTGCCGTGAAGGGTCGGGTAAGAAGATGTGTGGAAGAAGTGAGAGTGGCACAGGGCATAAGTAGGCACCTTCCCTAAATTCCTATAGTACTAAGGAGGCTAGGTTAGGGAAAGTATAAATAATCCCCAGGGAGTTAGTCACCTGTCATTTTAGGGAAGTCACGATTCGCTCCAGAAAGAGAAGTTAATAGGTGGCACCGATCTATAGCAACTAACATCCCAGCTAAAGACACCTGGGCTAGGGAGGGGGTAACCCGGCGATAGACAGATAGAGGGATACCTCTAGCGCCAACTTCCCTAAGGAACCCGGTAGGCCCGAAAGATCTAATTCTGAAACTGGCAGTCACTTGGTCTGTTGCAAAATCAGTAAACACCATTGTACTGACGGCATACACATGGTTATTTGTGGCAGGTAGCCTTGTCAGACTAGGCAGTTATTCCTGCTAAAAAGCAAATATTGGTTGAAGATCATAAAGCTAGCCTTTCTGTTAATAAATCCACTGAATTGGCTTTAAGTAACAAAGCAGGTGTTGATTGCTATTGCAATTCAACTGTGATTTGGCTTTTTCAGATGACAGCCTTAATGGAAAAAGAGAACATTCTTGCAGAGCCTACTTTCTGTTGAGGACTAACCACTAACCACTCTTCAAAGACTGGTTAAGGCAGCTGCTGATGAAGTGCATTGCGGAACCTACATTCTGAGTCTGAAAGTCCTTATTTCTTTTAAACCTCTCAAGATTCACATGAATTTATCATTTCAATACTTGAGGTTTTAGGAAAGGTACGAATTCCTGTGGATTGGTTCATTGGACCGTCTTATGAATGTCTAAATGTTTGGTCAGTTTGACATTATCAAATTGTGTGCAGAGGAACCCTGGAACTTTGTGTGTACCTTTCGGCACCTACCAAGGGAGTGTGCAATTGTATCGGTGTACCAACGCTTACCAGGACATGGTGTGTGGTCATAGTGGTGCTTACTTCATTTCTACGATAAGACATTTGCAGTGTAAAAAGTATTTGAAACTTGCGTTACAACAATATAGAGCTGATGGTTCAAAGATCACTATTAAAATCATGTACTTTGTACATAGTCAGGTCTCTATATCACAAATGTTTTTTGTGTTAAATCATTTTTATTAAAGTTTATCATAGATTACAAAGTTACAATATATGTAGGATATGTTTGCACAATTTATTATCAATGTAATAACATTAACAAGGGTAAAGACTTCATTAACAATTGCATAATTATTTCAATAAGATTGTATCATATAAAAACAGATAATTGAATAGGAATATTGTAATAGAATGTATCAAACATCACAATGCTTTTTAAGATAGTACAGAATCAGAGGGGACAGACGAGGACAATAGGAACATCAGGGTAGATACGAGAGAATATGCAGGCTAATTGTTCTTATAAATAATATGAACATTAAGCATATGCAATACAGTGTCAGATTGATGTAGAAGAGTTAAGAAAGTAAACTAACACCAACCATCTTCCATTATGTCTAGACAATTCATTACGATTTTAAGCATGACATTTTCATTTCTATGTATAAAACTAATGTAATTCCACCACATTGAATAATTCAACTTATATGGGTATTTCCAGTTTGATTTGACCATTATGCAAGGTGGTTGTGATGAGAAACTACTTGTCTGTAATGATTCTTTGGTTTCTTTCAAGCCCAGATCGCTTAAACATGTCAAGAATGCTTTTACTGATAACAAAATGTGCAATTTAACATTGGCTTAAATAAAGCCTTCTTAATAAGACTTTTATATTTAAGAGAAGAGTGTAGGTACTTTTGATAATACTTGTATCTCGCTTAGCTACTGAGGTAAATATGGATTTGTTTATGTAAATAGGGCTGAATTTTGCATACACAGTTTAATCGAATTACAAACGTAATTAGTGGTCAGTTTTTTCAATGTAAATAATTGATTTATTTTATACATTTGAAGCATTCTGCAATCTTTTGATTCTCTTTTTTCATATAAAACGTGGTGAGCATGTGAAAAGTTGTAGTGATGTTTCCTAATGATAATGAGTGCATTTGTATGTTCCCGCTACATTATTTCTGGTGAAAGGGTACGATTTTTAGACGTCTGTATTTATTGATAGGTAAATACTGTGATGAGTTACTAAGAAGAGATATGAGATGTGGCTTTTTAGATTCTGGCTGGTATACCATCTCACTAGTTCAGGCCTTCTAAGCAGAGATGTTAGTGCTTGCCAATGGTAACAGCTGCCTGTCTCTTTGCCGATTTCTCTATTTTATTTGTGTTTGCCCTAAGATGGTAGCTCACTAACTCCCTAGGGAACTTCTAATCTTTCGCTGACCTAACCCGCTTAGTATTCTAGGGAATTAGGGATAGTGCCTTCTTCCACTCTGTCACTTTCTCTTCTTTCAATCACATTCTTACTTAAGCCTCCACTACAATGGGTCACAGGTGTTTTCTTCCCAACACACTGCTAGCCCTCCGATCTCTCACTCTGCCTTTCCAACTCCAACCCTTGATCTTACCGTCTTCTTACTCCTCCTCTTACTATCAATCTCACCTCCAACTACTGTTTTACTGCTACCTCTACTGTTATACATTCTTCCCTCTGTCCTTCATCTCTACTTTCTAGCCACTTGCTATTATTCTGTTATGATCTCCCTCACTCCGCTCCTACCACTACTCTTACTCCACCACTCTCTGTCACTACCACTGCTCTCACTCTAATGCTATTGTCACATTATTACTACTACCCCTTCTCCCTCTCCCTCTGACAATCTCTGAAAAGGACACAGGGGAAGTCCATACTCCAATTCATCCATCCACCTTGTTCGAAACCCAATGAGCGTTTAACAATTTAGCTCATGTACGGTATTCCGTGACCATGTAAGCTGATTAGTTACCCCTACTACCACAGGCATTCGCTAAGATTTTCCATTTCCATGTTCCCCTAAACTGGACATTATATTTTACACAAACAGAATCGCCGTCACTTACTGCAGTTACTTTAACGGTTACCACCCTTGTTCCATCAAGCTTTTCCAGTGGAATACAAAAATAGTCAAAAAGTAGATCTATGTTGACCATTTCTTTGGGTACATGAACCAGTCTCTGACACAAACCCCTCTCCGGAATAGACAATGAATACCAAAATGGACACAATTTCAGGTAACACCCCATCCAAATAACCTACAACAAACACATTAGATAATCCTGTCTGTTGCCACCACAAATTAAACAGTTCTACGATTCTTCTTCTCAGCTTACATGCTTTAAGTTTACAAAATGGGCTTTATACATTCACTAGCTGTTGCCTGTACCTTCGCTCGTGTGGATTTTAGGATTTGGTACAAATGTTTTAAAAGACACTTTGGTTTTTGTTCCAACTGTACAAAATATAATTTACAGGTTGTCTTCTTAACGTGATAAACAATGTTCATTGCAGATGTTGGTCGGGGCATACTGGCTACAAAACAAAGATAGTTGTTCCATTGATGTGCATACAGCAATTGTTTTGTGTTGTAATTAAAAACAGACGATGAGACCGACAACAAAATAAAAATTACTTATTTGGCATCTGCAACCTACAAAAAAACGATTTGACTACTTCTTTGTAAACTACATTAGTGGTTCTCCCTTCAGGTGCTAGGATTACCAGAGAGTTAGGTGATCTCACTCTGGAACAAGCCACGTAAAACTGCTCATGCGAGAAGCGGTCTTCCCTTAGGTCAGATCCTACTACGTTTAAAGTCTGCACCTGAGATTTGTTGATGGTTATGGAGAAAAAAGCCTTTGAGGGGAACTGAAGTCTTTTGAATTCAAATGGATATTCTGAAGATATAAGAGGTATTTGTGGCATGAGCACAGACCCCCCTAGTCAGAACCAGTTAGTACAGTAGCCTCAATCATATTTCTGTGGAGAGCTTTCACTCGCAATCTGATGCCATTACAGAGCTTTGGTGGGTTGAGGCACGCAATATCACGGGTGCTCCCATTTTGAGAAAAAGTTTGTGTTCCGGAAGACGAGGAGAATTTAAAGTGTTCAAGAAGTCAACAGGGTTGTGGACCACGTCATTACTTTGAACCACTGAGTTTACAGATTTGTACTCCATTTGGACTCCTGCGAAATAATTAATAAGTATCTTATTGATCACGACAACCATGCTGTTCTTTGGTGCTAAAATGACATGCTCAAATAGCCATTCTGTACATTTCTCCATTTGATTTTTTATGTCAGAGTAAATTTTGGATTCGAGGTCTGCTAGTGAATTGACGACTGTGCCTAGGTCAGAAGGGATGACAATTTTGCTATGAAATATGGGATATTTTCCGTTACCAATTTTAAAAAGCTGTTTGGAAACTTACTTTATAATGAAGCTATAAAATGTGAATTTTTTACTTTTCTAACATCTTCGGTTACCACCTCCCTTAACTGGATTTTTGGAAAATGGAAAAACATGTGTTTCTCTATTTTCGAAGAATAATCTCAATACAAATTTTCACATCTATAACATCTTTGGTTTTTGAGATATAGGTATCCTCATAAGAAAATGCACCACCTTTTCAACCCTTAGGGACGGAATTTCCAAGAATCCTTCCTTATTGGGTGCCTACATCATGAAAACAATGTGCCTTGCAAATTTTACATTCCTAGGTTAAACGGTTTGAGCTGGGCATTGATGAGTCAGTCAAAAATTTACTTCCACCCCGTTCATCCTCTTAGGGAAGGAATTTCCTAAAACCCTTCCTTAGTGGGTGCCTATGTCATGGAAACAATGTACCTTCCAAATTTCACGTTCCTAGGTTAAACAGTTTGAGCTGGGCATTGATGAGTCAAGCCAGTCAGTCAGGACTTCTTCTTTTATATATAGATTACAGCCATTATTGGATGATCATAGGAGACAACCATGTTCAAACTCAATGGTAGCAAATCATCACAAGCATGGGGATATTCCTCCATTTTAATTGGTAGGTTGTTTTTCACAGCTGTTTATAAATTGCCACTGGGGTTCCAGTTTCCTAGGGGCAATGTAAGACCATTCCCCACTTGTGCCTTGAATTGCCACATAAAACCAGTCTCTTTTATAGCTGGTTTATATCTGATTCCTAGAGCTTGCAGCAATTTTTCTTTAAGGGTAGGTGGGACCTTGAACTGAGACTCTTCAGCTTCCACCAAGGATATCTGTATTGAAAGATACCATTCAGATTGAGGTTATATATCTGCCTCCCCACCTACCCCTTCAAACTGTGGCAGATGATAATTGTTCATCAATTCTTCAGAATAATATTGTTCCCATTTTAAGATTTCACTATCTGCATCCTGTGACGATTTTCAAGGTGTCATCACTTCTCCCGAAGGAGAGCCTCTTTTCATGAGGCTAGTCAGGTGAGGCCACTAACCAATATTTCTCTTAGGGGTGGTTTGATGCGGGATGACCTCATGGGGTGGAACTCCTTCCTACGTACAAGGACGACCATTTTGGGATTAGCCCAGAGAATAAAAAAACATCTCGACATTCTCTAGCCCATCCTGCCATCCCCACCCTTCTCGTTGTAAGCAGAACCATATATTACTGTGATGCAAAAGAAACAAATGGCCTCGAAAACACCAAGATGAGGAAGAACACAGAAAACACAAAGACTGGTCCCAATACAGTTACTAAGACGAGGTGGGCCGAGGAGGCATAGAGATGAACCTGTCAAAAGGACTAAGGGACTTTAACAGCTAGCCCCTCAAGAACAGACTACACTGTATAAAAACTGACAATGGACTAGGAAAGTCGTCAACCACAGGGCTAAGCTCAGCTGCAGCGCATGCTGGAAGAAGCAACAGACGTGGACAGCGTTCGGCATGGGAAATCCAAAATCTGGTTCCAGACGCGCGGAGAAGAGGAACTGAGGATGCCGGCGGTCGGACGCGCGTGTCCTCACAGGAGCAGCACTGTGCAGAACACTGAGGGCAAGTGGAGTCGGGGGTGGAGGCGCAACAAGCTGGAGATGCTGGCGAGCCGCAGAAGCAGACCGGGAAAGCCGATAAGATGGACCGCCATCCCTGGAAGCCCTGGTGATGTACCGAAGCCCGGAAGCAGGCAAAGGGAGGTACGGGAAACCCAGAGGGGCCGCAGGCAGGAGGCACATAAGCAATCCCTACCTGGCTTTGTAAAAGGCATACTGGTAAAAGACTCCCGAATGGTCAGGAGTACATCCAACCTCCTCCTCGTACCAGTGAAGAAGAGAGTCCCACTGGCCACCAGGGAAAGGTCTGGGACCCTGTCCACCATAACAGTGAAGGAGAGAGGCCCACTGGCCATACAACAGGATCTGGGACCCCCAACAGAAGTAAACCAAAGCATAGAAGAAATCCTCCTCATTGTAGTGTCATAGATAAGTCTACCAGTTAAAAGAGAAGGGCCTGAGACCCCAACGTGAATGAGTAAAACTCACGAGGGAATCTTCCTCATCACAATGGTTCAGAGAGAACGATTAGAGCCCAGAGAAGGGTCTGGGATCCTAAAAAGATTTGGGACATTTTAAAAACAAGTCACAGAGGCAAAGTGCTTATCAAGCTGGAAGCAGTGAGAAAGACTGTCAAGCAATATTAGGAGAGGGGAGTCATTTTCCTGGTACCACATCAGAAGCTTTAACAGAAACACCACTGAAGGGAGTCATTCTCCCTTTGCTTGTTGTGAATTGTATCAAGCCATACCAGGGGAAGGGAGTCATTCCCCCTGGTTCTACTGGAAATTGTACAGAGTCACACCAGGAGAGGGGGGTCCATTCTCCTGCAGTGAACATTGTGTAAAGACAGACTGAAACACGCAAACCAGGGGAAGGGGGTAATTCCCCCTGCGATATTTGTTTTGAGAGAACATTTTGTTGAACTCCATCCAAGAAGAAGGAGAAGGGAGCCATTCTCCTTGAAGAAGGAACTTCATATTAGTTAACCTTTTTAGTTGTAGTGTGAGGGACAGAAGTAGGTTTTTGACACAGAGCGGTGGAATTTACTTTGATGGACATCCTGACAGACCCTTTTATTATCAGTTTTGAGGCTGGAAAACCCTCTTAGAAGTTGGGGATAGCAAGTATCCTTTTTCAGTTCAAAATAAGTTGATCAACCCCATGCCACCTTTGTGTCGGAATCCTTCTTCGACACCCTTACAATCCACAATAATTCTATCTTTTTGTGATGCTGTGAAGAAGGTACGGATATGCTTATTTCCATGCTCTTTTAACATCCTTGCGTTTGAGGCAGAATTCCTTCTTTCAATCTTCTTACTGCCTTTTATCTCCAAATAAGTTATTTTCTTTAGAAAGCAGAGAATAAAAGGCAGGTCTCTTGGGCTGGAAGTCAGAGAGTCGCCACTGGAACTACAAGGAACCGAAGAGAAGCGGAGGAGAGGTCGACTGCTGCAACTATCCTGTACCGGTGAAGCCCTGCTGCAGTCCTGAGCTATCTACCCTTCAACGACTAAGAGGAGATCCAGTCCGGAGTCGTCTTCCCTTGAGCCTGGTGGGGATAACCAGCTCATCTTCAGCCAGAGGTCGCCTTCGTGGTCGAAATCGCTGCACACTGCTGTAGTGGTCCGGATAGCCACCTGAAGAACCTCTCCTGTTTTTAAAGAGCGGACCATTTATTCATTGTCGCTGCTGCCGGCCTCATCACTGTGTGGTGTAGACCCCCTTCATCGTCCTTCTTCGTGCCGAAGCCAGGAATCGTGGGTCTACAGGCAACTACCTGGAACAACTGCCATGGCACCAGCTTCTTCTTTGAAAAGGTACTTTGTCCTGCTTGAGGAATTTTCGGTGAAATCCCTATTTCTCGCTTATAAGGCTTGCCCTTATTTTTCCCTCCTTCTTAGAACTTTTGCTTCTGAACATTTGACAATATTTAAAGTACTTTTGGCAACTTTGAATCACGAACTATCCGATGTGTGATCCTCGACACAGGAACCCGGTTCCACTTGACAGTGGCTCCGGCCTCTTGACTCTTGTACTCCTGTCTATGAGCGTTCTTCGATTCTGTTTGCCTACCTAACATATTGCCTATGATTTTTGCCCCCAACTCTCTCTGGGTATCTCAGGTGCTAAGTGTGTTTTTGCTCCGGTAAAATTCCTTGCCACGGATACGCGTTTGTTTAGTAGACCAAACTATCAAAAAGTGATCGTAATCATATTCACGGTAACGTGTATTGTTTCGGAACACCGGTTCTCTCAAACACAGGGTACTTACCTTGATTTATACCGTACAAAGTGAATTGGTCAGTTGTAGTGTATTTAACGTGTGGTTTTAAATTTAATAGAAGTGTTGTGTTAATAACAAATGGTTTAAAAATAAATTTACTTATATTTTTTACCTGAAACCTTGAGTCACTGTTTGCTTGAGCCAAAGTAATTGTGTCTCTTTGTGTAATCTCTGTTACTGCTCATATACTCTTGAGATAAGCCTGGCTGGTCCGCTACTGCTACCACTTTAACATGGTAGTACAGGCTTGTACCAAAGGTAAAACTTGTATTGCCACCTGTAGTCTTAATTGTGTGTAGTGGTCCCTAAGGGCACTGCACAGGATTCTGCCTAACAGGGACTTCAAGGTCCATAATTCGCTAAGTACTGGGACGAGGAAGAGGGCTGAAGAGGTGCAATGTTGTAGAGTAGTCAGTTTATTAATGCAGATGACCCACACCTGAAGGAGGCAGAGAGGCTTAAAAGGCCCCCTCAGATGTAGGCCAAAGAGTTGGTGTTGCTGGTGAAGAGCAAAGGAAGCCAGAAGCAGAAGTAACGTAGTTCGTGTTGGCAGCCCAGGCAGAAGCTAGAGGAAAAGGAGGATGCCGGGACCTCTGCCGGTCATGAGAGGGTCCATATCCCCAGAATTCTGAAGTGCAGAGGTTGCTTAGCACTAAATGGATGGGTGCCCCCTACTACACTGGCAAGAAGGGGAAGCAATTCACAATAGAAAACAGTGGTCAAGCCAGCGGATATGAAACTCAGTTCACTTAAAAGGACATGGAGTCATCAATAGCATGAGAACAGGAACCCTCAGTCATCGCCGCAGATCACCCCATACAGAACACAGTAAAGACTTTACAAAGAAAGAATACATTTTATTTATTTCAATCAAATTACATTAAAAAGTTATTAAATCATTTGAAATTCACACGAGGAATTAACATACAGAAATATAAAGTGCAATGTGTAATAGAATGTGCTAGTCACAAAAAGAGGCTATGGACAATTCAATGCCACATGGCCAAACAGGGGAAGAATGACAATAATCCCTCAGGTGGATATTCAGTTGCCAAAATCAGCATTATCCATTGGGGAAAAAAATACAATCTCACCAACGGAAAGAGCCAAGACAACTGGGCCAAAGTGGATATAGCAATTGAATTCAGTTAATAAATTGATAAGCTCAACCCATCACATAGGCGAAAGAAACAGTGGAACAGTAATTTAATCCCAAATGAAGCAGTCCAATAGTGTGTACGTACAGCATCCTATGTTAGACTTTTTGTGCATGGTTTTATGATTGTGAGGTTTTTTGTAGTGTTTTCACACTCGGAGGAGCCTGAGAAACTCGGAAATAAAAACCGCAGCGTTTTCAAACACAACCGCGTTGTTTCTGCCTGCTGTGGCTATCACTTTGGGTCTCCGGTGCTCCCCCAGGGGAGCACCGGAGACCCAAAGTGACAGCCCCAAATGGGAAAGCAGATTTAGGCAGAAACACTGCAGCATTTAGCATTTCCCATTTGGGGCTCTCGGGCCACCCGTGGGGAGCCCGAGAGCCCCAAATGGGAAATCAGCTGTAGGCAGAAACGCTGTGGCATGTAAACACAACCGCGTTGTGTTTCTGCCTGCCTTTGCTTTCACTTTGGGTCTCCGGTGCTCCCCTGAGGGAGCACCGGAGACCCAAAGTGATGGCCACAGCAGGCAGTAACACATCGCGGTTGTGTTTGAAAACGCTGTGGTTTTTCTTTCCGAGTTTCTCAGGCTCCTCCGAGCCGGAGGAGCCTGAGAAACTTGGAAAGAAAAACCGCAGCGTTTTCAAGCACATTGTATTTATGTTTGCGGTCGCTTCAAAAGCGACCGCAAACACAAATACGTTTTTAAAGCTGCAGTTTTATTTCTAAGTTTTCCGGGCTCCTCCAGCCCGGAAAACTTAGAAATAAAACCGCAGCTAGTGCTTATTTTTTAAAAAAAATAAATAGCACTTACCGAGATTCAGCTGCAGCTTTCCTGCTCTGGTCTCCGATCCCCGTCCTCCGCGTACAGCACCAATGAAGGAAAAGCCACCCAGCGGTAGCTTTTGTTTACTACAGCTGGCTGGCTTTTCCTTCATTAGTGCCGCAAAAGCCAGCACAGGCGGGCATCCATTTCACAAAATGGATGTGCCCATCTGCTTGCTTATGCGAATTTTGAGCTTGAATAGCTCAAAATTTTACATAGGAAGTTTTAAAAAAAAAAAGTGCTAGTATTTTTTTTAATGTTGCCTATCTATTTTTTAAATAACATTTTTACTGGACTATCCCTTTAATAACTTTTTAATGTAATTTGATTGAAATAAATAAAATGTATTCTTTCTTTGTAAAGTCTTTACTGTGGTCTGTATGGGGTGATCTGCGGCGATGACTGAGGGTTCCTGTTCTCATGGTATTGATAACTCCATGTCCTTTTAAGTGAACGGAGTTTCATATCCGCTGGCTTGACCACTGTTTTCTAGTGCAGAGGTTGCTTAGAAGGAAGGCTTTTTCCCTTGTGACCCATTCTGCAGAGGCTATGCAGCGGGAAGCATGCAGGAGGCTGTCTCCGGTGGCTGGCGTGCACCAGAGGGCTTCAGGAGCAAGAGGCGTTCCAATTGGAAATGGTGTGGGCGAAGACAAACTTATTGAAGAGGTTTGTCGGGTCTTGAAGAGCCACAGTAGCAGAAGTCTTGTGAGCAGTGAGGGGAACCGAGGCGCACGTCTGATCCAATGAGTTCACAGGTTGTCAGTTATCCCGTAGCGCTTTGTCCAGACTCACAGGATGTAAGCAGGCATTCAGCGAGTGAGAGGCGCTTGTTTAGAAGCAGAACGAGTACAAGGCAGCAGAAGCAGCATTCGCGTGTAAATGAAAATAATTCACAAGTTGCTTTTTCTTTATTTTATTAGGCTTTTTGTAAATAAACAGTGCACATCACAAGTGCATAACTGAGATGATTGCTATGACGTTGTCGTGCTTCCCTTCAAACCATGCTTTCCCTTTTCCCCATTTCCCCCCGGAGACATGATGGGTCCAAAAGATTGTCTGTCGAGCTTGGGTTTCGAGCGCGTCTGTGAACGTTCTGGAACGGGCTCAAAAAGGGATTACTTGTAAATGTTGAGAGAGGGTGACCATTCCATTTCTCTGCTCGGGGTGAGTTCATGGAGGGCTCCTGTAATGTTCTCCTTCTCGTATATTTCTCTGGCCTTTTGGGCCCAAGATAATAATAATAAATAATAATAATATCTTTCTGATGGGAGGGTCTGTGATTTCCACTTTATCGTGAGGCATACCCCAGCTGCCAGCAATCGGAAGTGAGGCATGTGTGGGAACCGTGACCATCAGCCCTCCCGTTCTTCCAGGCCAAATAGGACAAGTCTGGGATTGCAGTCTCATTCCACTCCATCTATCTTTTTGATCCAGGCCAGAACCTCCTTCCAATATGCACGTGCTTTCAGGCATGACCACCACATGTGCCAGTAGTCTGCTTGTTCACTGCATCCTCTCAAACATATTGGACTCGACTGTCCAAACATCTGGCGCTTGGGATCATTTTGCCTTGCCACCTATGAAGGAGTTTTAGGCCATGCAGTTTATATTGGGCCGAGATGAAGGTTTTGTGAGCATATTTAAAAAAGCGTTTCCAGCAATCATTATGCAATGGGAGGCCTAGGTCTTTCTCCCACTGCTTCCTGAGAGGTTTGTTTGGTTGCACATGAGGGTCTTGTATATCTTGGAGATGAGGCCTTTCAACAGGGTAGCTTTGCTTAGAATCTTCTCTAGCAGTGTTGGGTCCCTCTGAAGTTTTTCCTTCCATTTCGGGGATGTCAGGACTCCCTTCAGCTGCAGGAATTGGAAAACTCCTATGGGTTTGATCTGTAGCCCTGTTTCTAGTTCTTGGAATGTGGTGTATTAGTATCTCCTTAACATTTGTCCCACCCTTTCTAGTCGCGCTTCGCACCACTACTGAAAACACATTGGATCTCATATCTTCTTTCTAATAGGGGGGGCAGAGATGTGGCTCACAGGGGAGGGCCAGGTTGTGTGACCCTTCATTTCACTTTTGTCCACCAGAGTTTGAGGAGCGGGCCCAACATTTTATGACTAATGACTTTACCTGTGAATGCTGATTTTGGGGCCCAGAGCCACTGCCCCAATGTTACTGGTCGTAATAGATGGTTTTCTATTTCCACCCATTGTTTGTTTTTGTCTCCTCTCAGGTGCGGCATCAGATCTCTAAATTGGGCTGCACGATAGTAGGTATAACAGTCTAGGAGGCCCACTCCCCAATCCTCTGTCTCGTGTAAGGGTGTTGTACGCAATCGGTTGTTTCTTCCCTTGCCACAAAAACCTGGTGATTTTAGCTTTTAGATCGGTAAAATGATTCCCAGGGAGTTCTATTGGGAGCATTTGATATTGATAGAGGACATTGGGAAGGGTTGCCATCTTGATTGCTTTTGGCAGAATTCTGCCCTTCTAAACTGTTGTAACCCCTCCAGACCTCTCGGCGGGAGGGCTTGTGTTGGCCGTCTGACCCTCTTGTGACCCTAAAATGGTGCTTGGAGGGCCGCCCCTTGTAATTTTCACTTTCGAGCCCACTCTTCGTCTTGGGACCTTGCCTCCTTCCGTGCTGGTGCTGCCCTTCGGATTGACGGGGGCTCGTCAATTCTTCCTTGGGTTTCCCCTTGTAGGGGGTTCCCACTTGAACCTCCTTTTCCGAATGGCCTGATCTGTGGGCAGACACGGTGTCTCATGTTTCCTTATGGCCTTGCTTGTTTTGTTGTCGTGTTGTTAAGGGGCCTTGCTCGTGGTGGTGCTCCTTCCCCTTTTATAATTGCTCGCTGCTAAACTGGGTGCGGGTGGCCGAGGGGGATCTGCACCCCTCCTTGGTTATATTCGTCTCCTCTCTCCCCCTACTTTCCTCTCATATTGACCGTGGGCTTGGGCTCTCTGAGCGCGCTTTATTGTACACTCTATTTACTCCTGCCGCTGTGGGAAACTCCTTCCTGGACCTCTCTCTGCTAGCCCTCCTGGTCGTATAGATTGGTGCTGCCCTAGGAACTAGGCTTTCCTGCTTCATATCCACTCAGGGGTGGGGGGAATCCCTTTACCACTCTTGCCTCACAGTGCTGATCCCTGTCTGGCAGCATAGGTGGCTCTCATCTAGCCCTGTTCGGGGTCGGCGTATGGAAAAAAGCAGGGCTCCGCCGTATCTTCTTATGCTCCCCTGCCTGGATCAGTGCTGTTTCTAGTTGAGGGAGATTGCGGGGGGAGTGCTTGCTCCAGTCCCCCACACTCCTTTTGTTATGGGAAATAAGGGGGGTGTTTGCTCCGGTACACACAGCTCCTCTTCTTGATATGGGTGCCCCTTTCATGTTACGCTGGGTTCTGAGCGGTCTAAAGGGTCAGGCCCCTCTCACCTTCAATGTAGCTCCCCTCACGTTCCTCTGTGTCCAGCTCCATCCGCTATTGCCTTTGCCGGACGGATGGGCAATGCAAGAGCCATGCGTCCGCCTCTTCCTTCACTGCATCCCCTGCTTCTTTCAGATCACACACATTAAGTCGAAGTGTCTTCCTCCTTACCCTTGTGATCCGAAGCGGGTCTGGGTCTCCTTGACTAGGTTCCCCAGGTCGGCTCTGTCTTTGCTCCAGGTGACGGCCTTCGTTCTTAGTCCGTTTCGGCAGGGCAGCTCTCCGGTACTGCTCTTTGGCGTCTCCCTTCTTCTTTGGTGGAGGCCTCCACCTTGCGGGCTGTGGTGACGCCCCTCCTCCAATTCCCTCACGATTTGCAGCCATAGCGGACCGATAACGCTGTGGAGGCCTCGGAGCGGGCTGCACACTTTTACGTTTTGGAAGCACTCTCAGCTCTTTATTGCATTTCTCTGTCCCCTTGGCTTCTCCCATGGCTCTGACTTCTACGCCTCCATTCTCCCAGCTTATTGTGTTAGGAGTACGCTCTTTTCATCTCTTTATTTCACCTGGTGCAAGGAGCCGAGCTTCAGGCAGCCATTGCCATCCGCGCCCCCTAGTGGTCTCCCACACGTTAATTTTGAATACTGAACTATTGTAAAACCGCAGAAGCAGCACTTGCGTATCAGTGAAAGTGATTCCCAAGTTAACTCTAAATACCGGTCTAGGGAAAAGCAGCAAAAACCTAGTATATCAAAGCCAAATGACTGTAATCTTGAAAGCGTGAGTTTGTGGAAAACCCAACTGTTGGGATGACTTTATTAAGAGTTAATAACAATAAGCATTGCTCAAGCCAAGAGAAACTGAAACCAAGGCCAACACAATCTAACCAATATTGCCAACAACAGAAGGGGGCTAATGCAAGGTCTATAAACTCTGAAACTGGTTGCCCATATTGTATATAACATCTTGTACAAGCTGGGATACCCACACATTGCCAAAACCAGGGGAGAGGTAGGAAGAGACCCTATCCCTGTCAGTCTTTGGTTGCTTGTGAAGTGGCGAAACAAGAGTTTCAAACAGGATGCCCTACTGGGGAAAGATATCCAGAAGGAGAGGAACATCATTTTGCATCAATGTCAATCTGCTAATTGTTCAATGATGTGAAGCTGTTGTAACCTCTTGTCATTGACATTGACCACAAAAAGACTTGTTATTGTGAAACGCTGTTCAGCCAGTCGAGTATACCTGGATGGCAAGTCTTTGGAGATTGTGGACCTGGAAAAGAAGCAGGCCAGGTGGAGACTGAAGGAGTGCTACAAGATGGTCCTGACAGACATTTTATGTTGTTAGTGGTTCTGGAGGAAGAGCCGTGCAAGACTGTTGTAGAGAAATTATATTTTGCGTTAATAAAGTGGCAAATCATCCTGACCAAGACAAACATTGTTGCTATTGAGGAACTAATAGCCTTTTCAAAGAAGGAGAGTCTTCTAGCCTTTGTGTTGAAACTTTCTGTTGACAAGTTGAAGTTGCATCGAACTGTATTGGAACTTTGCTATGAATCAGGATTTCCTTTAGTCTTTTCTTGAACTGTGAAGCAGAATCACGTTCAAACCTGGGGAAGGGGATTCCGCCAAGGTTGTGAAGAGAGACTGTGGTTACCTTGTGAATTCAATCATTACTGTTTTGAACTGCCATGCATTTCCTTGTTTATTTATTATGTTTAAGTGTGAGGGACCAGTATCCTTTGTTACAGTGTTTCCTTTAGTTTATTTTAGAAAGGGAAATCCTCGTCAGGGTAGGCATAGTGAGGTGTTCATCCAAATTTATAATGTAATAAAATGCCATTTGTTGAGAAAACTTTACAACGTGCCCAGCCTCACATTTCTGACCACTCACAATACCTTTGCTATATTCTTAGAGTATGAAGAGTCTAGGGGAGTACCATTTGTCATGTTAGCACATTAAATAGATACTAATTCCTCCTCCCTGTGAAAAACCATGGGTGGTTTCACAACCTAGTCCTTGGGGTTCCTGTACTCATTTGGCCAGGGAAAGGCCATCGCTTTTGGATCCCGACCCTGGGTGAGGACAAGCGAGGGAGGATCACATGGGTAGGGGGTCCTCAGGGAGTGGGGAGAAGCACCCGATGGTGAGACATGGTATCTCCCTTTTTGCACAACCCATCTAACCCCTATCCCTGCTTATTTTATGGGAAACTACAGCACCCATAATTCCTCCCCACTTTACTTTGACAACACTACTGAGCTGAGGAAGATGAGGAATGAGGCCAGAAAGATTGCCTCTACTTTCTCGCAATGGATCTGTCCTTGTGTTGAGGCCAGGCAGAGTCAGGCATGTAATCCTTACTATACACACCTGCCACTTGTTAACACTACCTGTCAGGATAAAAGGTGGCGCACTCTGAACAAGGCTGGGTAAGAGAAGGAACAGCTCTTTCGGAGCTGATGCAAATCAGGCTATGCAAGTTGGAAGGGCAAGGGGCTGATCTGCGGTTGCAAAGAACTAGAGAGAGCCAGGTGAGAATTCCACACTTTTGGGAAGCTGCAAGCGTTCCAAGACTGAAACCGAGTGAGGGGAAGAGAGAAACCTTCATGGTACTTGGAAGTTGGGGAGGAGCAGAAGAGGCGTTGGTAACGGCCTTGACTGCGGCATGAAAGGCGTTGATGAAAGAAGACCAATTAAAATGACCAGTGAGTTATCGAAGGCAACAAAAGCCTGGTTTGTATTAAAAACAAAAGTAACTGGAGCTCCAAAGCTGAAGGTTGCGCGTGTACCGATAAAATGCGTGATGTAAAGGACAATTGCTGAATTGTAAAACGAAAGAATACAAAGTATCAGAGTGGTCCTGCGAGGTGAAATTGCACATTCTAAAGTCTTTGTGAAATGTTCAGAGTTGAAGTGTATCATAAAGGGAACCAAAGGCAAGAAGGTAACCGCGGTCCTGAAAGAAAGTTGAATAAGTAAAAAAAAAAGGTTTTGTTTTTTTACTTTATTGTGCCTGACATAACAGAAGAGCGAGCAGTAAGTAGTAATCAAAAGTTACAGTAATGGCATGAACAATTGGTATGCAGTATTGGCAATCGGAACGAGGGGGTACCAGAACAGTAACCAGTCAACACACATATATGATACAGCATTCAGGGCCATCGTTTAGGTAGGAACGTTGACAGGGGAAGGGGGTGCAGATGAACTGTCATCGGTATCAGTTGAAATAGAGGAGATGTAAGAGCAAAACGGGGACCAGATATCCCTGGGTTTGGACGTTGGTGGTTGCTGAGTCGTCCCATGCCTCCTCTGTGTCAGAGGCCCAGGTCACGGCAGCCAGCCACTGTGACTGTGCGGGAACTCAGGGGCGGAGCCAACACAGCAGAATACAGTGTGCTGCGAGTAGCTTGCATAGCCCCGCCAACTTTTGGGAATCTCGGCCAAGACCGGGGAAATCATGAGAGACATTTCAGTGGGGATGGAGTGATTCCGTGGTACAGGATAGCTGAGAGTGTGGAGCGGGTCTCAGTACAGAATCGTGTAAGGTAGGGGCAGGACCAGATCATATGATTATAGGTTACATCTTCGGATCTACACCTGGGAGAGTGCTCTGGCAACATCCGGTGTAATCGAATTGGGGTGTAATGGAATCTATGCAAGATTTTAAATTGAATGAGTTTGAAACGGGAGTTAAATGACACATTGTGGGTGCGAACACACATATGCTACCAGCATTGATACGTTATGTCGGTCTCCAGGTCCCCAACCCAAGGGTGTTTCAATTTATCAAATGTAGGAGAGGTTTTGGACTGTAGTAAGGTGTACAATCTGGAAACCTTCCCTCTAGTGGTTGTAGTCTTCATAATTTCAGCTAAGATAGGGTTGTCTGGGGGCATGATGGGGAAACTCTGATAACTTCTCTTGAGTAATCGGCAGAGGCTTGAATATTGGAGCCGGGTGGGTGATTTTTGCCGTAGGGCCTCTGGTAAGTCCGACCATATCAAAGACATCTCGGATGGTTTCGAATCCCGCCTCTGCCCAGTTGTGTACCTCAGTCAGGGGGATGCAGGGGGCTCCGGAGAGGAAGTTCCAAAGGGGTAGACAGCAGTGGAAAGGGGTGAGAACCACCAGACAGCGTCCACATCATGGCTAGAGGAAAGAACATGGTGCCTACCGGGTCCAGAAGGCTACAGCTAAGGGTAGGGGGAGAAAGAACGAAGGGGCGAATATCTCATCCTCCCACCGCACGGCACTCGAGTCTTCTATGCGAGGGGGGTTCGAGATGGTGAACCAGTATGACGCAAATTGCACTTGGGCGACCAGCCAGTATTTTTCGAAGTTGGGAGCTCCGAAGCCGCCGCTCTCCATGTGAGCAGCCAATGTGTTCAATTTCAGACAAACCACACCGGAGTGCCATAAAAATGTGTTGAGGGTGTGGTTTAGAGACCGGAAAAATTCCCTACCGGGCCACAGGGGGAGGTTGAAGAAACGATAAAGGAGTTGGGGAAGTACAACCATCTTCGAAATACCAATCTTGCCAGCAAGGGAAAGTGGGAGCTTGACACAGCCCAGACATTTCTTGGTAAGTGTGGTTAGATAATTCCGATAATTGGTCTCATACACCTTGTCGGGTTGGCAAGCAACCACCGCCCGAGGTAGGTGAGTTCCAATTGTGACTAGGTAAACCCCATGAGGTCGGGGGGAGGGGGGTTTGCGTCAGTGAGTGGAAAGAGTCGATTTTGAGCAGTTAACCTTGAGACCCCACAGCAGCCCAAAGTGGATGACGTCTTCTAGGATCGGGGAAAGGTTGTGTTTTGGTGCATGAATGAAGAGTAAGGAATCGTCTGCGTATAGGGAGACAATATTCAGTGTGTCCAGCGATCTCAGGCCTCGGTGTGAATGTGCCTGCCGTATCCTGTCTGCTAAGGGTTCAATAGCTATGGCGAAAATCAGGGGAGAAAAGGGGCAGCCCTGTCTCTTGCCTCTGACTATATGAAAGGGGGGTGAGCATCTGTCCTCTATGCAGACTCTAGCTACCGGGTCCTATTATAGCAGTTTGACCCAATAAAGAAAGTGGGGCCCAAAGTTGAATTTCTCGAGCACCCGCCAAAGAGAGTTCCATGATACGGAATCAAAAGCCTTCTGCATGTCGAGGGCTATCGCTACTGCCTGAGTGTTAGGGGGAATTCAACTGATATTAAAAAGGTGGCGCAAGTTGAGGGATGTGGATCTACCTGGGATAAATCCTGACTGGTCTGGGTGAATAATGTGGGGCATATAAGGGGTCAACCGTAGGGCCAGAACCTTAGCATAAATCTTATCACCGCAGTTGATGAGGGAAATGGGCCGATATGACCCGCATTGAGTGGAAGGCTTGCCTGGTTTGAGTAGGACAGTTATAATGGCTTTGCAGAGGGAGGGAGGAAGGGTACCCACCATGCAGGATTCTTCCCATAATGCCAGGAGTTGGGGGACCAGCCGGGATTTATATTGCTTATAAAATTCAATTGGGAAGCCGTCGGACCCAGGGGCTTTACCCGAAGCGAAGGAATCAATGGCTTTTGATATTTCTTCGGTCTTAATAGGTGTGTCCAGGCTGGTGCTAGTTTCGTCAGAAAGAACAGAAAGGGGTAGGCTGTCTAAGTATGTGTCAACCTCTAACCTAGGGACAGTTTCGATGTTTGCATACAAGGATTCATAGAACGTTTGGAACTCTGCATTAATATCCTGTGGAGGAAGGGCCAAGGAGCCGTCAGGCCTGTCTATGGCTGGGATGTGTGGAGATCCCGTTTCCTGGTGGAGAAGTCTGGCCAACACGCAACCAGGCTGCTCACCCTCCCCATACCGCCGAGCAAGTCTGGGATCATCAATGAACTTCCTTTCCCTTTCAGCATGGGCGCAAAATGTATCTAATTGGATACTGATATTGGAAAGGACACTTGGAGACTGGTGCTGGGCATATTGGGCCTCAAGGGAGGAGAGTGCTGCTTCGCTCTTTGATATGTCTCTACGAATAACCTTGAGGATCCCGGACTCCTTGGCGATAGCTATACCCCTAATGTAGGCCTTAAACAACTCCCACAAAGTAGCCTGCGTGCGGACCAACCCAGTGTTTAGTGCAAAATAATCATCAATGGCAGATTCCAGGTCAGCCTTGATGGCTACATCTGATAATGATTGTGGTTTCAGCCTCCACAAGTGAATTTTATTGTAAGCAGTACCCCAGTTGAGGGAAATGGGCACTGGGGAATGGTCTGAGTGTGTCCTAGGGAGGATTGACATATGTGTAATGTTCCTAATAAGTATGTCGGACGAGAGCCATCTGTCTATCCTGGAGTGAGAGTCGTGCACAGAGGAATAGAAAGAATACATTCGGGAATCGGGTTGCACCAGTCTCCATGCGTCTGAGACCTCCAGTTGTGACAGGGCCTCCAGGATTACTTAAGCAACCCTAGAGAGTTGGCAGGGTCTGGTACTTGATCTGTCCCAATCTATGTCCAGAATCGTATTGAAATCCCCGCCCCAGAGGATGGGTACAAGGGGAATGCAGCAAGTAGATAGTGAGGTGCGAATATAACTCAGGGTTGTCAATGTTGGGCCCGTAGACATTGAGAAATACAATCTCTGTTGTGTAGCCTGCTATAAAATAAAACATATCGCCCCAGGGGGTCTATGTGATACAAAATGTACTGAAACTTAATACTTTTATGGATCAGAATCATAACATCCCTGTTTTGAGTGGAGTAATCAGTGTAGTATCTTTGGGGGCCCCATATCTTTGCAAACCTCAAGCAGCCCTCAGATCGAGCATGTGTTTCCTGTAGAAAGAGAATTTTAACCCTATGTCGTTCTACATACAGTTGTACATTCCGCAACTTTCTGCAATTTTCGAGTCCCCTCACATTCCAACTCATACAGACCAGGTTATGATCAGTAATCGGAATATGTAAGAAACGGGGGTATTACTAGATGTCGTAGCATTATTCGGGGGACCAAGTCCAAAGACCAGACAATGTGTCTATTAAGGCGGTGCGTCCTCCATGGTATAACTTCGCACTCCTCCTCCACTGTACATGTCGAGCATTTTTTCCCAGAACTCCCCAACCTACCTGCCCCCTCCCACAACCCTCTCCCAATCAGAGGGGTGAAAACCCAACACCCATCAAACAAAACCAAAAACAGTGGCATCATCGCCTGGGGGCTTGTGCACCAGTTGGTCAGCTTCGCTTCCTTCCTGGGGACATTATTAGGATTGATGTGGTACTAACGCAGGTAATAACCAAGACTGGTGGTTCAAGTACAACGTTAGGATCTAATTATTAATGAACAAAGATACTCATTCAACATAGTGGTTAGAACAAAGGCTTCTCCACAAAAGCAAAAATAGTCAGGGGCTTCTCGGATCAGAACGTACACTTCCTGTTGATGAGCGCAGCACAATTGTAGTTACCAGGATAGATATGTTCATCCGAGGAAGTGCTCATCTATAAATTTGAAAGCCTCTTCTGGAATAGTAAAGAAAAAAACCTGATTCGAATGTTCGATCCAGAGCTTTGCTGGGTACAGCATAGCATACTTGACCCCCAGTTCTCGCAATCTCCTCTTGGCTGCCAGAAAGGTTTTGCCATCCTGTTTAACGGAGATCAAGAAATCAGGAAATAAATGGACCCTGGGAGATCCTAATAGGAGTTCAACTTTGGCTCTCGCCGCCCTGAGTAATGCGTCTCGATCGCGGTAGCTCTGAACCCTTGCAATGATGGGGTGCGGGGGCGCACCAGGTTTAGGTTTTGCTGTGAGAGCGCGGTGGGCCCGCTCTATAGCAAATTGTGGGGACAGTTTAGGGGAGTCGAGCAGTTGGAGCAAGGTGTGTTCAATGTAGCCCTCCATGGGGCCTTCGATTCTGTCTTCGGTAATTCCGATGATGCAGAGATTGTTGCGCCTTGAGCATGATTCGAGATCCTCATTCTTCTTGGCAACCTTTGAAACTTGTCTAGATAATGTGGCGAGCAGAGAGCCACTATGTCATCCTCTGCCGTACCCACCCTGGTCTCGACCTCCATGACCCATCCATTAGTTCTTTCCATATGTGCTTTGATTGATGATATGGTCCCATTTATATCGTCGAGCTTGGAATGGAGGGCAGTGAACCCTTCCTTCATGAATTCAAACATCTTCTGGGACTCACCGGAGACAGGAGGTGTAGATGTGGTAGGCTTAGGTTCCAAACCTGGTTCAGTCGGCTTAGTTGGGGCTTTAGCAAACATGTTGATAGAGCTTTGTTCTTTGCCAGCCCCCTTGGTCATGGTTCCAGCAGGGTTCACGTTCGATGAATGAATCTCCCTGGGGTGGCTAGGGCTATCCCACGGAGTGTGCGTCACACTTAGGCTGCAGGACCGGTTGCAAACTCGTGGACTGAAGATATCAAGTGAGGGTCTCCGGGATCAAGACGTATAGCTGAACCTCAGGTTGGTCCATAGGAGCAGGCTCAGAATTGGATCTGCCGTGCGCGTTGGAGCGGGCTCTTGGCAGGAGAATAGGGGTTCTGAGGGACCTGGGCACTGAACCCAAGTGGGAGACCTGGAACAGGGGCCCTGGCAGGGCGATGGGTGTTGCGATGCCCAATACGTGTAGGTGTGCATCGGGATAATGCTGGGATAAGTATAGGCCCCACAAGCGGTGGAGAAGAGGCAATAAGGTTAATGTGTAGTCACCAGAGCACTGAGCTGGAGGAAGTGTGTTCAGCTCCCACGTAGATTTATACAGGCATGCAGACGCCTGTATAAAGATGCTGAGGAGAAATTATGGTATGGCAGCCGCAGTGGCCAGGGGGCTTAGGACAATGGAGCTTGGGATATGCAGGTGAAGCTCCACTCCGAGTGGCCAACCCGCACTGGGAGCAAATTGCACTTGAAAGGAGCCACAGGATGCAGATCAGATAGGAAGCAATCCGAAGTAATTTATAAGCATGAGCTCACCCCTGAGTCGCCAGGTTTAATTAGCAAGATACCCCGTAGATGATAGCAGGACTGGCTACGTTGGGAAGTTCAGTCAGGCCCATCCGTAGCCGGATGTATTGTTTCCCCACGTATTAGGGGGAAAGCGTGGATCTCACTCTCCTGAGACGCTGGGCGACCGTTAAGTGCTGGGGACGTGCCGCGTTAAATGTCAGTTGAAAAAAGCAGGGAAGATGGGGCAGCTGCGCTGCAGGGGCGGGGAGAGAGCCACACAGCCGTGGTGCTGTAGGCAGAGACCCGAGGCTTTACGCTGAGTGATCGTGCCAAAAAGCTGAGGGCAGGAGAGGGTTGAGTTCCGCGAGGGACATTGAGTAATAGTCGGTGGGGAAGGGGGGGGGGCCCAGTCACTCCAGGCGTTTTGTCGGCAGTAGAGGGAGATTCTCAGCTACCGTCCAAAGCGGTACTGCCAAAGAACGGACTCACTGCGTCGCCGGGGTGCTGTCGTCCCCAGCGTATGGGTCAGTCTGATCCTCCTGACATCTCGTAGGCACGGGTCCCTCGTTGTGGTGGATGTGCTGCCATCGGGGGCCCTCGCTCCGCCGCAAAAGGGGGGATGATTGTCACCGGCCACCAGGAAGCACGGGCTCCAGCCCGGGTCGAAGCACAAGGGCACTGTGTGGGTGTTGGCCACAGGGGGGGCAGCAGCTAAACAGGGTGGTATATAGGAGGCTGGGTGACCCCGGGAATGAGCGCCGGATATCTTCCTCCCACAGTCACTCGCCCCTCCCCCACCAGGCGCCCAGCAGCCGCAGCAAATCCCAGTGTAGGAGGCGGACCTCCCTGGACGCAGCAAAGGGATCCGGGCAACACCACTTCCCGGTCTACTAGAAGTGATAATATCTGCAAAACAGGCTGGAATCTTGATCCAATATTCAGGTGATAGTCGGGGGATGTTTGGTGGAAGGAGCCCCCAGTCTTCTTTCTCCAGTAATAGGCATACTACAGCAAATATCGATGAGGATATAGTCGTCCAGCACAGATCTCCAGTTTAGGCGGCCATGCTACGTCAAGGGCAACAGCCCCCCCAAAAGCAAAGTATTTTAACTCGAACACAACAAGAGGGCAAAGTATATGAACTTAGAAAGAGGCCAAGAGGGCAAAGCAAATAGAAATAAATATCAAGAATCACTGGTGTTGCATATGAACTTTGAAAGAGGCCAAGAGGGCAAACTAAAGAGAATAAGAAACGACCAGTACCAAGAGGCATTGGTGTTGCGAGATGAGGAAGATTGTGGATTGTAGAATTGTATAAAGGGAGGTCGAAGTGATCATGCAAAAGTCTACGTAAAATCCTTGCAGTTTCGAAAGTGAAAAGAAAAGACACCCAAGACAAAACGTGGGAAAGGGAACCCCCACCAAGAGAAAGATAGGCTCGAGCCCGGCAGAGGGAAGCCTGTGCAGAACTGCGTGATAAAGTGAAAAGGTGAATAGGCAGGCTCGAGCCCAGCGGAGGGAAGTCTGTTGAATTATGGGAAGGTAAAGGCGAAAAGAACTGTGTATTTTTGACAAGGCGGAAGAAGCCTAAGAAAGTGAGTGAACTACCAGAAGCTTGAAGCCCAAGCCTCAACTGTTGAATTGTACCAGTAAGCCAAAGTGTTCAAGACTGATAGAAATGTGCCATCCACCTACTCTGTTTAAGAAACTCTAAAGAAGGGAGTTGTTGCATAGGCCATTCTGACATTTCATTTGAGACACTATTTTCCTTTTGTATTGCCTTAACACATTTTTCATTTTGAGAAGCAGGGCAAGGTTAGGTCTATTTAGTATAGGCCTTTTTATTTTAACTAGACTGACTTGGACTTGTTTTTTTATTTATTTAATGGTCGTAACTACTCCAATTCTAGAGTTAGGGCCAGTTAGGAATTCTACCAACCCAACCAAAATACCAAATAAAGGCTTTTCAAAACTTGCATCCATTGTATCTGTGTCATGTCTACTACTTGGTACCATGCCTTCATTACATCCCTTTGTGACCTACTCAAGCCAAACTCCTTAAGGTATTGATCCAATCAGGAAAAGTTACTCACCATAGTGACTGCTGACTCGAAAGCAGCTCCTGTGTTCTGTGGTCACTGTTACCCCTGTTACTGTTGCCATCACGTTGTTACGCTGCTAAAGGAGTGCGGCTGGAGTCTCTTCCAGCGAGATTGTGTACACCATGGTGACCTCTTGTGATACAGTCACTACCCTCTCCGGCCTTGTCCTGTCAGTTCTGTGTCTGTCCCTGCTTGTGCTCTCCTCTACCATCAGCAGGGGGTTGTCTGGAGGCTGCTGGCTGCCTGGGACAGTCGACAGAGGCAGAGATCTGCTACGGGGGCTGAGCCCCTCCTCCTCGAGCCATTGTCGTTGTTTGTGCCCAGCAGGACACCACTCTATAGGTGAGCAGGAGGGGATTCCTGAGTTAGTGTAATATGTTCAGTTGGCTGTTGACTGCTGCCAGTGATCAACTGATTAACTGTATTAACATAAACTGGGCTAGATTCGGAGGAACCCTGTCTTTTATGTACTTTTTCATAAACCGCTTTGAAGTTTTTGTTGCAATTTGAGGCAAACACAGGGCAATTAGCATGGCCGCGGTAGGCAAATTATTCTAACTAACCATATCTGCTATTCTCATTCATTTTGCCTCAATTGGCCCTGGTGTGCAATTTTATTCCCTCTTTTATTTCCACTTAAAACACACAGGGATATACAGAGAAACATTAACCAGTACTGTCCATTGCCCATTGTCGTACTACATTTTGGTGGTTTAAAGCAATTGCCCAATGGGTAAGCGTACTAATCCCATTAAGGCTGCTATGGCCTAATTGAAAACTGCTAAGCAAGCAGTTGAGCACACAATTAAAATAAAAATGTATTTATTTACATAATATACTTGCAGCCAAAAATTGACTTCGTATATATCCACATTAAACAATAAAATCACACTTTAGAACATCATACATTAATACCATTGGTTAATCCACCTAAAATCAACAATCACAATATAAAATGTCACCATAAAATACAGTTTAAATCATTGCCCATAAAATCCAGACTTATACATAATTGCTCTATTCCCATTCATGATCCATTGTTTTGTATGTAAATAGTCAAAACATTTTAACAGCAGATGAGCAATCGTTTCAATACAGGTTTCTCTGCATAATTGACATAATCGTGCAATTCGTGGGATCAATCATTTTGCCCTTACAATTTCCAAAGAATGAGCAATGTTCAATTTAATTCTAAAATATTGATTCGCAAAAAGCTTGTAAGGTAAGCGTCAATATACCTATGGGTTTTAACTCTTTCCATTGATATAATTAACAAAAATCTCACTGTTCATATTAAATGTCAATTTTACCAATGTTTTTACTTTAAGGTTTCGAAGTGCTCCTTTTACCTTGGGTTTTAACACTTGCTGTTTACAAATCTTGAGCCAGAAAAAATCTCAGACTGCCAATTTCTGTAAGTAGAAAACAGCAACCGTAGGCGACCAAAGCGTTCCCTTTCATATTTTGTCAAAAAGGACTTTATCAATTGCCTAGTAATCAAATGTCCTCCTAGCTCCAACAAGGTTGCACAACACATCCTCTTAAATCACGAATGTAGCCAGCCATATTAGATCAAATTCCAGGCAAAGAAAACCTAAAGACGGACTGAGGAAGTGTAAACAGACATTTCAAAATGTTTCCTTCAATCGCTTCCAAAGGTTTTGATTAGTTAACAGCCCACACTTCGGACCTATATAACATATTTGTCATTATTTTAGACTTGTACAGCAAAATTATGGTTTTAAAAGAAAACCCACCTTGTTTGCCAATAAACTTACTTAGGGCATGAGTCTGCCGCATGAACTTACTTTTTACATAGTCCCAATGTTTTGCCCAATTCAGTTTTCCATCAACCACCAGACCCAAATATTTGTAAACCAATACCTGCTCAAGTTGACGATTATCTAGCCTCCACGTATATATTTCCTTATAAATTTACTGACAGTAGAAAAGACCATAGTTTTGGATTTATCAATGTTGACACTTTGGCCATTTTCCAAGGCATACTGACCAAGTGTCTCCAATTGGTATTGCAGACTATAAGGGTTGTAATCCAAAACTAAAGGTCATCTACATAACCTAAACACCCTACTTGTAGATCACCATATTTAACTTTGCATGCTTCTTTGGTATGTACTGCTTCTTGTATATCTGCAAAACACAAGTTTAAATGGTCGGAGCCAGGATACACCTCTGTCAGTAACATTTCCATGCCCATCTACTTATTCTCACCCTTTTATCAGTGTATAAGTGCAAGATCATAGACAACAGACCAGCTGGTATATCCCATGACACCAATTTCTGCCATAATCAATTCCGGAAAACGGTGTCAAAGGTGGCACTGAAGTTTATGAACGTGCAATACACCGGCAGCTTTTGTTTGTGCCAAGTATGCTCTACTAATGATGCCAGGGTGATCAGATTGTAGACTGTGCTAGACTGTCCCTAGAAGCCTCTTTGATTACAAGGCAAAACATTATTAGCCTCAATCCAGTTTCTCAATTCGTCCAACAGTACTCTGGTGAATAATTTAGGTGGAATGTCAAACATTGCCACTGGGCGATAATTATCATTCCAACAGCCCTTCTTGTACACTGGCAAGATGGTACTATCATTCCAGGAGGCAGGAACAGTTGCCTGTCTTACCTATACAATCAAATAAGCTATGCAAAACCGTTACCCACAAACATTGATACTGCTTAATTAGGACATTGCAGGGTGTTATGGAGAATTCTCATAACTGGCTGATTTACCTTACCTAATGAGTCCCTCAGCAGCTTTGCTGGATTTCTAGAGTTTATTTTTTTCACCTGGTAAGAGTGTGAGCCTTTTTCCCACTCTTACATGTGTTTTGCTGTGTGTGTTTTTACCATTTGTGTGATCTTGGGCTCTGGAGCCTCATCTACTCCATGAGCATAATTTTTTTCATGTGTGTTACACAGCACCTTCAGCGCAGTGACACAGGGTTGTCTTTTAGACTTCCGACTGACTACTGTCTCCCAGAAACATGTAAAGTTGCCATTAACTTTATGTAGTCTCTTTAAACCACAGACCCAGTACACCCCATCTTACATGGAGTATTGGAAAGGGTTAATTCTTATCCCTTTTTGTCTGTTTCTCATGGAGCACTGCTTCGCTCCCTTTTCATCAAGACTTAGCTGGTGGCAGTGGTAACTACCCTATTTTTCACACTGTGGTTATCTCATATAACCATGGTATTGTTTTAAGCTATTATATTAGCCTCGAACATAAACCCGCTTGACCAAATATATCTTATTTCGGCTCTGGCTGGGTTTAGTTGCCATTTCTTTTTGTTAACTTTCTCGGGTTTTACTCTGCGCGCGAAACCAGGTTTGGTCCCTTTGTTCGCCGTCTTTTCGCGGGGTTCTGCACAGAAGCCCTCCTTAAGGCGCCTGAAAGTCTGGGTAGGCAGGATGTGAGGGAGGGGGCTTAAGACCCCTGCCATGGGTTCCCTTGGTAACCCAAGTCGCACTCCTGTTTGCTTGACTGGGTGACTGTCCTTGCCAGGACAGCCACCCTGCTGTGATTGACAGCCAGGCTGTGTGAATGGGGGAAAACTGCATAAAAAGCAGGTCTCTGGGACTGGAAAGGCAAAGTCGCCAGTGGAACGAAAGAACCAACAAAGAGCTGACAGAAGAGGACCCCTACAACGACTTAACTGCCCGGTGAAGTCGTGCTGCAGGTCCTAATCTTCAGAATCCGACAACAGAGAAGATCCTCCAGGAAACCTCTTCCCTTGAGCTGGTGGGACCAACCAGTTCGCCCAAACTTCAAGCCGGACCCCTCCTCTGGTAGAATTCGCTGTACAGAGCTACAGTGGGCCGAATAGCCAGGACAGTTGGACCCTGCTTCGGTTTTAAGGAGCGCACCTTTTATTTGTTGCTTTGCTCTGCTGCTGGTTTCTTCCCTGGGTAGTGCAGGACCCTCCAGCCTTCCTACTTCTTGTCAGTCCGACAGTCGCTTCAGGAACCGTGAGCCTGCAGGACTACCAGGAACCTCTGCCTCAAGTACAGCTTCTTCTCCGTTTTAAGGTACTGTGCAAATCCGGTTGCTCGTTTCGTTCAGCCCCGGTGAAAGTGTTTGAAATCTTTCTCCAAACCGAGGGCTTGTCCTTCTCTTCTCTTTGAACTAACTTTTCTGCCAACCAACCTCTTCCGGAATCCTTGGCACAAACTTTACTGCGAACTACCCTGAGCTGTGTGATCTTGAGCAAAATACTTTTGACCCATTGACTTTGGCCCTAAGCCTTTTCTACCTGATTCTATCACTGTAGTTCCTCTTGCTCAATTTTTAACTTTGTTTTTCCCTCCCTTTTAAATTGCTTGAGTGCCATTTTGCTCTGACTTCATTTTGTGAGCTTAACTGGAACTTATTGGGAGTGGTCTGGTGTATTAAGAGTGTGATTTTTAAACTGCTTATAATAGTGTAATGTTATATAACTGAAGAGTGAAATAAATGTATATCTTTCGAAGGGATTGTGTCCTCCGACGGATTCCTTATCTTTGATAATACGTTTCCAGCTTGCTGGCCTCAGAAATTTTTTCTGTAGAGGGCGCTGCGCGTCGACGTCCGCCGAGTCGATGTCCCTCGACGGCCACCGTATCGGCGCCGACGTCATCATGCCCATAAATAGCCACGCGCTGCGTCCGTTACTCAGTTCCGTTTTTCCATGCTTCGTGGGGCCTCGGAACGTCGTTGCTCAGTTCAGTCAGGATAACTACTATATCTACTTGAATAACACCTTCTCGTTCTCGATGGCTTCTTCATCAGAAACGACGACGCCGCGATCCGGCTTCAAGAAATGTCGAGACTGCAGTAAAAAAATGGCGATAACGGATCCACACAGGATCTGTTTGTGGTGCTTGGGATCCGAGCACCATTGTTCAGAGTGTGAGGACTGCATGTTCATGACGGCGAAAGCCTTGAAGGAGCGCAAGGGGAAGCTCGAGAGAGGTAAGTCAGTCAAAACCTCCTCGAAGGTTTCTTCGGCTGAGTCGAGGCATTCGTCTCCTCTCCGTCGAAAACATTCCCATTCTAGATCTCGAAGTAGCTCCCACCATTCGTCGAGAACAAGACACTCAAAAAAGAGACGTCGAAGATCCCCTTCCTCGTCGTCTTCTGTGTCCCCAGAAAGGGTCTCCTGTCCCACTAAACACAGCTCTCAAGCTGAGTGGGAGGAATTCAGAAAGAAAATGTTAAGCGTCTTCGAGAACGCGGCCTCGACCCCCTCGAAGACAGCTGAGGGTGATACCCCGGGTGAAAAACCCAAAAAATCAAAACGCCGCGAGTCGCAGCACCTGGCGAAACATTCCACCCGAGAGCGCCACGAGCCATCGGGTAAGAAGGCACCGTCTTCGACGCCGTCGTCGAAGATTCCTTCGACGCATGGATCAGCGCCACCGACGCCGTTGTCGAAGGGTTCCTCGACGCATCGGTCGATCGACTCGACGCCATAGTCGACGCAGATGAAAGAGAGGACCAAGGCCACTCCACAGCCAACGGTGATTCCAAGGGCCTCCTGCACGACGCCGAGACCGTCGTCGATGTCCCTGAGTAGGATCCCGATCCTCTCGAGTTCTTTGAGACTCCTTCCAGTTTTTTCGACGCCGTTCTCTGCGCCTTCGAAAGCCTGTCACATCAGCGTCGACGACATCGACGTTGTCTCGCCCAATAATGACGAGTTTGGCTCCTTCTGCCTTAGAGATGGGTTTTACACCATTTCAGAGGTCAGAGTACCCTGGACTATCTTCAATTTATGAAGAGGGGGAAGATTCTGACCAGGAAACATTTGGGTTACAGAGGACCACACTGCCTATTTCAGAGGATTTCACCTCTGAAACAGGAAAGAAGGCTGAAGGACCTACAGGAGTCACTACATGAGGCAAGTGGGCTGGACACTTCCCCAGAAGTGGAATTTGTGAAACCAGACCCAGCGGAACATGCCGAAACACCCTATAGAACCCTTATAGCAAGAATTATTGAATTTATGGGTTGGTCTGCGCCTTCACCTGTTTTTCAACAGGATGACCTAACAAACATATTAGACAAAGGCCCACAGGAGGACCCTGTGGTCCCCTTCCATGCAGCCTTACAAAGGAAAATTACATCTAATTGGGAAACTCCTGAAGTTATCCCTGCAGTCAATAAAAGATTGTCAGCCAAGTATAGGGTAGCGGCTGCTGGCCCCGAATACTTATCAAAACACCCGACTCCAGAGAGCCTGGTGGTCCAAGCGGCAACTTCATCTAGCAGTAGGACCGCTTACCCTACTGTCCCACAGGATAGAGATGACAAGAGGTACGATTCTATGGCGAAGAAAGTCTTCTCTGCTTGTAGTATGGCGTTGAAGTCCATCAATGCCACCTGTACGCTCGCCAGGTTCAGTCACACTCTATGGGAGTGTGCTTCATCAGCGGCTGACTGCATACCTGAAGGAGAGGAAAAGCTTTCCTTAACATTATTAAAGATGGCAAAGATGGCATGTTCGAATCACTTCAAACCGGCATCGATTCCGCTGACAGTACCAGCAGGGCCATGGCGGCAAGTACAACAATCCGCAGGCATGCGTGGTTGCAAAAGTCTGGCTTTGCTCCAGATGTACAGTCCGACTTTTGAATATGCCCTTTGACAGCTCTTCACTATTCGGGAAAAAGGCTGATGACAGTCTGGAAAAATTGCAGACTTCTAAAGCAGCAGCTAAATCTTTAGGAGCTGCTATCCGCCAAGCTCCTTTTCGCCCCACAGGAACCTCTGGAAGAGGAAAGTCCTTTCGCTATTATTCCGCATTCGGGAAAGGCAGAGGACAGCCGTCTCAAAGAGGCCAAAGGAGATCCACCCGAGGTGGACGGGTCAAAAGTACAAAGGCCGCAGCAGCAGCAGGTGCCTCTTTACCCTCGGCATCTGCATCAGCTGCCCCCAAACCACTCTGAGGCCTTCCCACACAATACACCTGTAGGGGGCAGGTTAACTCACCATCTGACGGAATGGCAGGCTATAACGTCAGATGCTTGGGCATTGGAGACAGTTGCCCAGGGTTACTGCCTACCCTTTCTACACATTCCTCAGAGTCATCCACCGGGGAACAGCTCTCTAAAAGTTCCAGATCTGCTCCTCTTGCAGGAAATTATAGACCTGCTAGAGAAAGGCGCCATAGAACCGGTACCTGTAGCGGACAGGAACAAGGGCTGGTACTCCCCTCTACTTTCTCATACCAAAGAAGGACGGAGGACTGAGACCCATCCTGGACTTACGAGAATTGAACAAGTTCCTCAGGAAGGACAAGTTCAAAATGGTAACCCTTTTTCAGATCCTTCAGGCCCTCCAGCTCCAGGACTGGCTGGTATCTCTGGACCTTCAGGATGCTTATTTCCATGTGCCAATCCATCTCAAACACAGGAAATACCTGAGGTTTGCAATTGGCGACTCTCATTATCAATTTCGAGTTCTACCATTTGGGCTGACCTCCGCCCCAAGGGTCTTCACCAAGCTGATGTCGGTAGTGGCGGCGAGTCTAAGGAGGGAAGGGATCCACGTCTATCCCTACCTGGGAGATTGGCTGATCAGGGCTGTATCTTCGGAACAGGCCCAGGCCCAGCTAGATTATGTCTGCCACTTCCTTCACAAACTGGGCTTCTCCTCAATTTAAAAAAGTCACAGATGATACCATCACAGAGACTCCAGTTCATTGGAGCGGTCCTGGACACTTCCCAGGGAAAAGCCTCGCCATCAGAGGTGAGGGCTCAAGATATTCTACAGATGGTCACCAAGTTTCAAAATGCCCAACGTCTCCCAGCCTTCGACTTTTTGAGGTTGCTAGGCCTCATGGCATCCTGCATCTTCCTTGTGACAGAGGCTCGCCTGAGAATGAGATCTCTTCAGTGGGCACTGAGAAGTCAGTGGTCGCAATTCTCAGGGAGAATGACAGATCTCCTCCGGATTCCGGACAAGGTAGCCCGCGACCTTCAATGGTGGGCCTATCCAGAGAACATCTTGAAAGGAGAACTGTTTTGTCAACCATGACCGGAGATAACAGTAGTCACAGACGCCTCACTCACGGGGTCGGGAGCCCATGCCAACAATTTCACCATCAGCGGTCGTTGGTCTCCATCGGAGTGCAGACTACACATCAACCTATTGGAGCTGAGAGCGATCAGACTAGCGCTGAAAGCTTTCCTGCCATCAGTACAGGGGAGAAATAACCCGATAATGACGGACAACACGGTGGCCATGCACTACCTCAACAAAAGAGGAGGCGTAGGAGCACTGCCACTGTGCAGAGAGGCGATGCAGCTCTGGTTTTGGGCAATCCAAGAAGGAATCTCTCTATCGGCAGTCCACCTAGCCGGAGAGAAGAACTTGACAGCGGACGCTCTGAGCAGGCAGAGCACAGTCTCCCACGAGTGGGAGCTAGCTCAGGAAGTCCTTCAAGAGATCTTCGCCCCTTTGGGGAACCCCTCAGGTGGATCTGTTCGCCACAAGCACCAACAGGAAGTGCGATCTGTTCTGTTCAAGGGAATTTCCCCCGAGAGGAGCTCTAGGAGACGCGTTCGTAGTGGACTGGGAGTTTCCACTCCTTTACGCGTTTCCACCAGTCCCTGTTATTCCTCAAATGATCAGGAGGTTGAGAAGATTCCGGAAAACCATGATCCTAACTGCCCCGGATTGGGCCAGGAGAACGTGGTACCCGGACCTTCTAGATATGTCCATCTGTCCTCCAATCCGTCTTCCACTCAAAGAGAATCTTCTCTCCCAGAAGGGAGGTCAGGTTCTCCATCCAGACACCAGAACCCTCAACCTTCACGCTTGGCTTCTGAAAGGGTGATGTACAAGGATTGGGATCTCCCTGATGACGTCATGGAGGTGTTGCTTTCGGCCAGAAGGCCAGCAACAGAGTCTTTATACCGCTGCTGTTGGAACAAATTTTGCAGCTGGTGTAGGGAAGAGATTATCGACCCTTTTTCATGTGGTACACAAACGGTGTTATCGTTTCTACTCTACTTCGCAAACTCAGGCCTTCAAGTTGGCACTGTAAAAGGCTATCTCGCAGCGCTTTCTATCTTCAAGCGCACTGCGGAGGAACCATCGTATTTCAAACTTCCTCTAGTGGTACAATTTCTCAAGGGATTAACTAATGTTTATCCTCCAAAACCATTCCAGGTTCCCTTATGGGACTTAAATTTAGTCTTAAACTTCCTAATGGGCACTCCATTCGAATCACTTCACTCGTGTGCGCTGAGATTTCTCGTGCTTAAAACTGTCCTATTGGTAGCATTAACATCTGCTAGGAGGGTGAGCGAGCTACAAGCTCTCCTGTAAACACCCACATACAATCTTCCACAAGGACAAAGTTGTCCTACAGGTGAAGCCTAATTTCCTCCCAAAGGTGGTTTCTGAATTTCATATTACTCAGAAAATTACTTTACCTTTGTTCTACCCTCCTCCCCATCCGGGGAAAGAAGAGGAAAGGCTACATAGGCTGGGCCCAAGGCGAGCTCTCAGCTTTTACATCAGCAGAATGGCTAGGATCAGGCAAGCAGACCAACTGTTTGTAGGATACTCAGGTCACAAGTTGGGACTACCCATAACAAAACAAACCATCTGCAGGTGGATTATTTTGGCCATTCTGGAATGTTACAAACTGGCAGGGAAAGAGCCACCCCAAAATATCAGGGCTCATTCAACCAGGGGTATCGCAGTCTCTTCGGCTCTCCAAAGAGGGGTACCGGTCCGAGACCTATGTGCAGCTGACACATGGTTGTCCGCACATACATTCACAAAATTTTACAATCTGGATTCCTTCACTACTCAAGAGACCAGATTTGGCAAGGCCGTATTACATTCGGTCCATCCTTAAAGGGATACATAACATTCTCACTCCCACCTCCAATTACATGCCACTGCTATGGGAGTCTATCAAAGATAAGGAATACGTTGGAGGACACAATCCCTTCGAAGAACAAGTTACTTCTTACCTGGTAACGTTCTTTCGACGTGATGTTCCTCTGACGTATTCCTTATCGCCCCTCCCAGCCATCCCCGCAGTGATACTTCCCTTGTGGTTGCAGCTTACGTTCCTTCAAGGTCAATAACCAATTCAGGCATGACTTTTCTTATGCTACAAAACGGAACTGAGCAACGGACGCAGCGCGTGGCTATTTATGGGCATGATGACGTCGGCGCCGATACGGTGGCCGTCGAGGGACATCGACTCGGCGGACGGCGACGCGCAGCGCCCTCTACAGAAAAAATTTCCGAGGCCAGCAAGCTGGAAACGTATTATCAAAGATAAGGAATTTGTCGGAGGAACATCCCGTCGAAAGAACGTTACCAGGTAAGAAGTAACTGGTTCTTTTACTTGAAAACCTTGAGTCAGTGTTTGCCTGAATCATAGTAATTGCTGTCCTTTGTGTAACTATTTGATACTGCTCACTTACTCTTGCGAGAAGTCTGGCTGCTCAGCCATCGCTAACACTTTAACTGTGTAGTACAGGCTTGTACCAAAGGTGAATTTGTACTGTCACTTGTAGTCTTAATTGTGTGGTGTTCCCAAAGGGTACTGCATATAATTCTGCCTAACACAGGACCGGCCGCCGGAGATATCTTTTAAAATTCGTATTAGTTGCTCCAAGTTGTGTATCCTAATATTACACCTCCATATTTCCCTGCCAAACTATTCCCACCTCATCCCTATTACTCCCTTCCATTTTAGCGGAGATAAACTTCATCGGTGTACCCCCTTCACACTGTTAAGTAGCAGCACTATTTTTCTTTGCAGCATTCATTATTTCCCACATACCCCTCGAATCACTCGGCATAGCACGCAAAGCCAACTGCTTCCATTTATCTTTTTAGTTACTAATTTCTATATTTTCTAAGCCACCCTCTGAACTTCTTTTTTAGAATTTGTATGTGCTCAGTCAAGGTACAATAATCAGAGTCGGCATCAGAGGCTCGTGGAACACATGTAATTGCATAGCGCAACTGCTTTTTCATCTCCTGTATTTTCCTATCCTGATTACTGTTTCTCTGTGAGTCCCAATGACCTATTTCTTCCCTGGACTTGTTGGTTGATTTGCTCAGCACACCATCATTAATCCCCATTGTCATTTGTTCAAAATTCCTAATCAGCGTAGAGTTATCAATATCATAATTCAGTTGCAGACTCAATATAAAGCTCCTCAGAGTATTTTCGACCACAGGGCAGGCCTTGTGAAGCCTATGGAATTCCAGTTGATGCGGTTCAGACCAGCGTTAACATGAATATCAACATTCATATCAATCATACAGACCTTAATCTCAATATTTAACAATGCACACAATGGTAAATGGTCGCTCTCCTCTCTATATAAAACTGCCATATGCTTAACGATAGCCAAGGCAGCTGTGTTTTCAAACACAATATATAGTGCTTACGCACTTTCCACTTACACGAGTAAAAGCTTTTTGTCTATCACCACCGCAATGACAGTTCAACATTTCAATTTCATGGAGAAACAATAGTTCAGCACAAGATATACCTTTACGGTTCACAGAATTATCACTGGCCTGGGATGATGTTCTATTGTCACCAAAGGAATCCCACTTGGCTGGTATCTTTTTTTTAAGTGTATTTTTATTAACATTTTTGCAATTAACATAACTATACAAACCCAACTCCCCTTGCCCTCTTCCCCCCCAATCCCTGTCCCGACCCACTCGCACAACCAAGGCAAAGCCATCCCATCTTACCATAGCACAGTAGCCGCCCTCAGGTTCGTTCAGTGGAAGTCTGTTATTTTCAGATTTTGCAGGCACAATTGAAATTTAAAGTACACCAAAACCAGACCCCAATCCTGCCAAAAATCCGCTTGGGACCCCTGGATTTTATAAGTGATCCATTCCATGGCTAGTAACCTCCACGCTTTCTGAATTCACTCAATGTCTGTTGGTGTATGCCCTTTCTTCCAATGTTGCGCCACAACCAGTCACACTGCCACCAGGATAACCATAAATGCTTTTTTTTTGTGCATTTGACATATTTTGGGATCCCCAATCCCAGCAGCCACGCTTTGGGTCCCAGTCCAATGCCAATTCCAAATATCTCCTTCATTTGTCTAACCACCTCTACCCAGAAGGGTCTGATCCCTGGGCACTACCACTATATATGTATTCAGTTTCCCTCTGCTTGACAACCCCGCCAGCAGTTAGGCGAGTTATTCAGGAACATCCTATGTAGCACCTCTGGGGTAAAGTGCCACTGTACCATTACCCTCTACCAGGCCTCTCTTACTTGACTCAAGCGTGTTAGTTTGGGTACGTTCTGCCGGAGGCCCTCCCAGTGTTCTTCAGCTATTTCTTCCCCCAGAGGAGCTTCCCACCTCGCCATATACCGCCACTTGTGGTGCGCAACTGTTTCTCCTGTATTAATTTGTATAGTGAGGATATCATTTTTTTTATTGCCATCTTGAGTTGTTATAAACTTCTCAAAGGGTGTGAGGGGCCTATCCGCTGCTTCCCTAAGCGCTTTGCTGGCCAGCCAGTGCCTAAGCTGATAGTACCTATGTCTGTCCTTTTTTTTTCTTTTTTTATTTGTTTATAGTTCAAATACAAAATTGTAGAACCTTTACAAAAATGTAAAGGAAAGGAATATTTACATTTGCAATAAAACAAAATATAAATCTTCTTATTCACAATTTAAGATAGAGGATATCATATCTAGTTCTTTAAAAATTAGCAGCTCTTTTTCAATGTATTTACACAGGCTAACCAATTCATATACCAGGGGTTTATGCGTACCTTGCATCATACGTGCCCAAAGAAATTGCAAACAATAAAGATTTTCCATAATAACTTACTAGAAAGTCTTGATTCTATTAAAGACACGGAGGCGAGCATTATGCTTCTCTTACTTTTATTTAAATATTTAAAGAAAGGCTCAGCAGCAAGATATTTTTGTGCACCAAGTGTTATATGAGTAAACATAGAAAAGGGGGGTGCACTAAATATATAATATAACAAGTAAAACATAACATAACAGTAGTATCTTCGGAGTTCTGAAGAAACAAACTCCATTTCCCAGAGTTCCCTAGTGTCACCAAAGAAACATCAACATGTGACTTAGTCCTCCAATGGGTGTCCTGATCCCTTCATAAACAGTCCTAAACATGATGCGACTTCCTCTTTCGAAGCTGCGAACTTGGTTGTCCATGGAAAGGTAGCACTTGAAGTTGTTAAATCTGTTGAACAGCTGATCAAGTGGATTTGTCGGCAGGCGCTGTCGAAAAAGGAGATAGAAGCAAATTACTTCATGTATATAACAACCCTAGTTCCCTTATCGGGGTGGGAGAAAATGTCATTGGTTATTTATTTATTTCTCATAAATGCAATCATTTCTTTGTGAGGTTTAGTAACTTATAATAATACATTGTCACAATTAGGAGAGAAGTACAGTAATATTTTCTCATTGGGTGGGATAATGCTCGCCTCCGTGTCTTTAATAGAATCAAGACTTTCTAGTAAGTTATTATGGAAAATCTTTATTCTATGTCAAGACCGGAGGCTCCCATTATGCTTGTTTAAAGCTTACTCACCACAATAGATGCCGGTTGATCTACTGGTTTCAAGTAGAATTGTTTAAATACTGATTCGCTTGCCCAGTCTGCCATTCTCATAATGTCTTCTAGTCGAACTCCAGCCTGAAAGGCTTTAGAGGCCATAGCTCCCCTCACAGAGTGAGCTCCGAAGTGCTGGGTATCTATCCCGGCTTGATTTAGAGTCCAGCGCACCCAGCGCGCTAAAGTGGGGGCGGAAACTGGTTTGTGTGGTTTACGCAGAGCTATCAGTAGTTGCCCGTTGGGGAGGGCCCTAAGGGGGGCTGTCTTTTCTTCATAAACCTTCAGGCATTTCACCAGACAAAGTTTGGGTTGGTCCCTGAAGGCGGGGTAAGAAATTACCCTAGAGTTACATTTCGTTCTTCTGTGTATGTGAAATACAATACCGTCAGGAGAAAAGGTTCTGCCTGCTAGGTCAAGGGCTCTGACATCAGAGACTCTCCTGCAGGAGACTAAGCAGAGTAAAGTAGTAAGCTTGCCCGAGAGGGCTGTACGTGATAGTTCCTCATTATGATGCCATGAAAGGAAAAGATTCAATACTTTGTTAACGTCCCAGAGTTTGTCATAGCGGGAAAGGGGCGGGACTGTAAGTCTTACTCCTTTTAATAATCTGCAGACGAGGTGGTGTTCACCAGCTGGTATTCCTTCAATGAGGTCGTGACCAGCTGAAATCGCTGAACGATATGCGTTCACTGTCCTGTAGGCGAGCCCTCTTTCTACTAGAGATGCTAAGAAATTCAAGATTTCCTCTACAGGTGCTGAAATTGGATGTAAGCCTTTTTCCTGGCACCAGGTGCTCCAGGCGCCCCAAGAGTTGGAATATCTCTTAAGGGTGGCAGGAGCCCAGCTTTCCTCAATGAGACTGATCGCCCTGTGTGACATGCCTGGAGTTCTCCATCTTGCCCTGAAATCCTCCATGCTGCCAGGGTCAGAGAACCGTTGAGAAGAAGGGGGTGTCTCTGCCCTGAAGGATCTAGAAGAAGATCTGGAAATTGGGGTAGTAGGATTGGAAAATCCGAGGAAAGTTCCAGAAGGACTGGATACCAGGTCTGAGATGTCCAGACCGGTGCTATGAGGACTAAGTCTGAATGTTCCAGACGGGCCTTCGCCAGGGTCCTCGCTATCATGGTGAATGGGGGAAAGGCATAGAGTACCCCTTGGGACCATTGTTGGAGAAAAGCGTCTGTTGCTGTTGCTGCTGGATCCGGTCTCCAGCTGTAAAGCCGTGGTAGCTGAGTATTGAGTCTGGAGGCGAAAAGATCTATGAACATTGGGCCCCAAATCTCCTGGAGGCGGAGGAAGACTCCTCTGTCGAGCTTCCAGTCGCTGTAGTCTGTGGAGTGGCGGGAGTACCAGTCCGCTACCACATTTGATAGGCCGGGAAGATATTCTGCTGTGACTGAGATTCGATGCGCCAGACAGAAGTGCCAGAAGTCCTTGGCTAATTCTGCTAGAGGTCTTGATTTGGTGCCACCTAGATGGTTGATGTACCTTACCGCGGAAATGTTGTCCATTTTTAGCAAGATACAGCAACTCACTCTGTCTCTGGCAAAGGAGCGTACTGCAAAGGAACCTGCCAGAAGTTCTAGGCAGTTGATATGCAGGCCTAGCTCCTGATAGGACCAGGTCCCTCCTGTGGCTATAGAGCCGCATCTCGCTCCCCATCCGGAGCGGCTGGCGTCTGACTCGATGATGATATCTGGAGCAGATCCGAAAATGGCTCTGCCGTTCCAGGCCTCCATGTGGGTGAGCCACCAATTGAGTTCTGTCCTCGCTTGGGGAGATAATGCTAGGAGTTGAGAGTATGAAAGACTGTGTCTTAAGTGTTGGCCTTTCAGTCTTTGCAATTCGCGATAGTGAAGAGGGCCGGGAAATATCGCTTGAATGGAGGAGGATAGCAGCCCTATCACTCTTGCTAGTTCTCGAAGAGAGAACAGGTCCTTCTGCAGAATCCTGCGAATCTCCCTTTTGGTAGAATGGATCTTGGCTGCTGGGAGTCGGAGTTGACAATTCTGGGTGTCCATGACGAAGCCCAGAAATTCCATGGTCTTGGATGGAAGAAGAATTGACTTTTCCCAATTTATAAGGAAGCCGAGACTGTGTAGCAAGTCTATAGCTAGTTTGGTGTCTTTCTGAACTAGCTCTTGCGATTGTGCCATAAAAATGATGTCGTCTAGATAAATAATAAGACGAACACCTTGCTCTCTTAGATGAGCTACTACAGACCTTAGAAGCTTGGTGAAAACCCAAGGCGCTGAAGAGAGCCCGAAAGGTAGGCTTGTGAATTCCCAATCTCGATTCTTCCAGGAAAATCTCAGGTAATTCGTATGTGCCTGATGAATTGGTATCGTCAAGTAGGCGTCTTTCAGGTCTAGACGCATGAGCCAATCGTTCGGTCTCAGAAGATCTCTGAGCATGTGTATACCTTCCATTTTGAAATGGCAGTAAATGATGTATTCGTTGAGAGCTTTGAGGTTTATGACTGGTCGTACTTTTTCTTTCCTGCGGACTAGGAATATGGGACTGAAAAACCCTCCCTGGCTTTGACAGGGGCGAATTGCTCTCTTCAGACAAAGATTGTGTATTTCGCTGTCTAAAGCGATTTGATCTGTCTGAGACATTACTATTGGAGTAGGGCGACATGTCTGAATGGGCTGCTCGAAAAATTCTAGGCGTAGGCCCCGAACTGTGTCCCTGACCCAGGCGTCTCCTGATAAGGTATCCCAAGCATTTATAAACATCATTAACCTCCCCCCTATAGGAGTCATGGACGCTGGCGCTGCTATAAGTACACTGACCTGTAGATTGCTGTTGGGCTGGGTATCTGGCCGATCTTCTCCAGGGGCGCCCTCTTCCACGACCTCTTGAGGGAAAGAAAGTGTTGGAGCGCTCTTGCCAGGAGTAATGCTGGCCTCTGGAGTGTTGAGATCTTTTGTCGAAGAAATAACGGGCCGAGGAGCGACCTCTGCCTCGTCCGGCCCTGGTGAAAACCTTGGACGCGAAGACTCTTTTTATGGAGGCTTGTGCTTTGTCCAATGCTGTAAATGTTCCCACGAATTTCGCCATTTCCTTCATAAAAGGATCTCCAAAAAGCAGACCTTGTGCTGTTGGACCGGACTCTGTGTCTGCCAGCTCGCTCAGTTTGGCGTCTATTTTATATAGGATGCCTTTTCGGCGTTCTGTCGAAATAGCACAACTGGCGTTGCCTAGAAGGCAAATTGCTCGTTGAACCCAACCAGAAAGTATTATCGGGTCAATGGGGTTAGAGGAGTTTATTGCTTCTTCCGCTAGATCTGAAATCTTGGCTAGTGGCCCTGCTACGTCTAGTACTTTGTCCTGGCAGGACTTCCAGGCACGGTCTATGCCTTTCCTTGGGTCTTTTACGTTTTTACCTAGAAAGGTAATCATTTTCGAATCTAGTTCTGGTGTTAGAGCCACTTTGTCCGCGATATCCGGACGTGGACATTCCGCTCGAAGTCTAGCTCTAACTTCTTTATCCAGTGGCTTACGTAGCCTGAAATGAATGTATCTTGATGTCTTTGAAGATGGTTCCCAGTCTGTGGATCTGGGATGTATAAGGTCTTCCGGAGTAAACATCCCCTCTGCAGGAGGCTTGTTTACGGTAGTGTTCTTGGGGATGGGGTCTGCCGCAGTCCCAGAACCAGAGGGCTTTGAACCCTCTATTTGAATTTCCTCTTCAGATGAGGATTGAGAAGGATCAGCGTCGTAGACGCTCTTGTTTTGGTCATCTTCAGTGCCCTGTCCGTATCTCTCCGGGCTGGAGGGTACATTTTCCCTCATTTCTTCCTCTAGGTAAGAGGGTTCATGGGAAGAGGTTATCTTCCTATTCATAAAGGCTTGTTTCAGCCTGGAGAAGGCGTCCGAAACGGCAGCTGTGGCATCTGTTGGCTGGCTCGGGGGGGTCATAGAGCTTCTGCTCTTGCGAGCCGGTATACATCCCCCTTCCGTAAGGTGCTTTCTCTTTTGCGTTCTCTTTCTCCCAGGGGGGGAGGTCCCTCTTAAATGCTCTTCCATAGTTTCTAGGCGTTGTTGAATGGGAATGAGCATGTCTGTTACTGCTTTCTTAATACTGCTTTCCACAGAGGATCCCAGTACTTTTTGTAAGCTGTTAGCCATTGCCACCTCATCTATATAGCAGTGATCTTCCTCCGTCTCAGACCAGGCCTGATCTGATTGGGGTGAGTACTGCGCTGCCATAATAAATTTTAAAGCACCTTACTCACTTTTTTTTTTTTTTTTTTTTTTTTTTTTTTTTTTTTTGTCTTGTCTTCTGGGCCCTTGAACGCCTTCTCTCACTGCCCAGTAAATCAGTTCAGCTTATTATTATAATCTTCATAGAATCATAGAATGCTGAACGGGAGATTTTCTCTCTTCTTCTTCTTTTTTTTTTTTTTTTTTTTTAATTTATGCAAATTATGTATGCCGATATTTTTCCCGCACTCGCGTGCGAAATCCTGTCGGTCCGATGTAAAGAAGTATAATAGCTGCCGCCTGAGGAGAAGTTCCGGCGCTCGAGTTCGCAGAGACCGTTATAAATGAGGGTCATGCGCACTCGAGCGCCGGATAGAGGAAGGGACCAGGAAGAGCAGGAGCTCCCCTGGTGGTTGGTGAGCGGCACTGCGGGCAGTAGTAATGCCGCGCCGGCCTCCCCGTACTCGATTTGGAGAGTACCGATGGGTCGGGGAAGCCGACGCGAGCCCGCAGAGAAGTCCGCCTGAAGCGGAAGAAAAAACAGCTGTAGCGAAGCCGCGCCGGCTTCCCCGTGCTCGAGGAGAGCACCGATGGTTCGGGGAAGCCGACGCGAGCCCGCCGAAAGAAAACAGCTGACGGATTGTGTCAGCGAGCGCGAAGCGAGGCTTCGAATTACGCGGTCTCCGACGCCAGCAGAAGGCAGCTGGCGTCGGAGTCAACAACGAAGGCAATGAGCAAAATGAAATCAATTTAAAGGCAAGGTACGCTCATAAACAATAATTAAGCATATATAGCAATGTCAATTATGTAAAAATGAAATCACGTTTATAATCAGAGGTAAACATGAAGGTACTTATCTCTTGCTGTGAGCAGCAAAGAAAGAGGAAGTCGCATCATGTTTAGGACTGTTTATGAAGGGATCAGGACACCCATTGGAGGACTAAGTCACATGTTGATGTTTCTTTGGTGACACTAGGGAACTCTGGGAAATGGAGTTTGTTTCTTCAGAACTCCGAAGATACTACTGTTATGTTATGTTTTACTTGTTATATTATATATTTAGTGCACCCCCCCTTTTCTATGTTTACTCATATAACACTTGGTGCACAAAAATATCTTGCTGCTGAGCCTTTCTTTAAATATTTAAATAAAAGAAAGAGAAGCATAATGGGAGCCTCCGGTCTTGACATAGAATCCTCAAAATCAGTGTTTAAAAATTTCGGAAGACGATTAGTCCTCATTGATTTAAAGTGTGGGCATTCAAGAATGAGGTGTTTCATGGTCTCAATTGGTTCGTTACAAAAGGGGAAACGACATTTGGTTAATTTAAGTTCCCCTTTGTTGATCCAGGTAGCAGTTCTATGTCTGTCCTTTTCCATTACCCTAAAACTCAGTTTGCATTGCTCGAATGTTTTTCTATCAGGGCCATCGTACATGTCACCTACTTTTGTGCTTCCAGTACTCTTCCACTGCATGAACGCACCCGGCTCAATCCCTGGCACAAACTGAGGATTGCCAAAAGCAGCGTAAAAGATGGCAAGTGGCTCGTATTTTAGCATTAAAATCACCTGCCACAGACTGGGATATTATACTTCAACTCCATCAGCAGTTTGTTTACTGTATCCCTGTTATGCTTATGGCAACTGCCACTAGGAGGGTCAAATATATTTACAATGAGACAATTTGCAACACTACCTATGCCCCGTGGACAATATTGCAGCGATAATGGTCTCAGTTGTAACTATAGTCTCCTTAATTTACCACAGGTACTTCACCGATAATGTAAGACCGCTCCTAGGCTGACTTCTACGGACCTGTATTGCTAGGCCTGAATAGTGGACCTCCCATCAAACACCATAGGGTTCACCAACCAGGTCTCCTGTAACAGCAGGATACTGAACAGGTCCATATGTTCCAGTAAGCCACCCTCATCAAGCAAATTGGATAACCCTCTGGTATTCCACAAGCTCAGTATTATTAGCTTGTCGGGGTCCGTTTAAAAAGTGCACCTGGAATATCTTAGGTAGCTACTGCCAATATTAGTCGAAACACTGATCTTCAGCACATGCCTTCATACTTTGAGGCCCTTGTCGAATTATCACTCCCAATCATTGTGATATTTCCATTCAATGCCTCATTCATACCAACTCTCTTCCAATCCCGAAACTGCAACATCCTCCCATACTCATTGCTTAAATTGGTCTTCTTTAATGCACCTGACCCACATTTTTCTACTAGCAAATTCACTACAGCCTCTTTTAAACAATGTGTCCTCAAAATGTAATATACATTCTAGAATCTCCTCTGAGTAGAACCATATGTTTGATGTGGGCTTCCTCACATCTTCCTCTGGTCTGCAATCTTTAAATCCTCTGTTATCACGCTAAGAGGAACCACACTGTGCAGCACCCTAAGAACAATTGTTCTGTTCAAAGGTGGATGTGTATCCATGGCTGAAACCTCTTGCAATTGCAAAGCTCTATCCGTTCCCCGATATTTCAAACATTTCTCAAACCCACCTACCTACTCATTCCGTCACCTAGTCCAGTAGTGCTACCTTTTCTCTCCTCAACATAACAGTTAGCCTGTGACATGGCATTTTTACAAACTTTATCACACACCCCACTCTCCACAGCCGAAGCCTCCACCATCTCATTATCAGCCTGCACACTCTAGTTGACCTTTAGCCCTACTTTCTCTTCACTTTAATCTGTATTTTGTGACGTACGATCTTTAAGAATTCCTTGGCCCAACAATTCTGTCAGTCGAAAAGATACTACCAATATCTTCAAGCACCTCATCAGGTATACCCAAGTTTCCATCTTATTTTTTCCTTTTCCTAGTCGATCTCTTGGGCTCAACAAGTTGCTGCTCCATCTGCTTATTGTCACCCTTTTGGTGCGTGCGATAAGATCTTATGTCACCATGCGACTTTATAATTCTTGTCAAAGATTTTTGGGACAAGCATTCAGTGATACTGAAATAAAGATCAGTCACATTACCCACTTTGGTCGCTCTATTCTTTTTTTAATTCTTTCTCTTTTTTCTCTTTGACTCATGCAAAGTTGGCTCTATAATAGCTCCATTAGCCAACGCATGTGTGTTTGTTCCACACTGCTGTGGCTCATTCAATACAGTTGTTTCAAGTACCTGTACTTGGTTTCTGTCCCAGCATCTTTTGCATCTCCTGTAGATTAATGCTTGTTGCACTTTCTTCCTGCGCCATCAGCCTTATCCGTCTTCTGACAAGTACGGTCTATTTCCACAATTTCACTGGTAGCATTATCTACATTTAACAGGCCCGTTAAACAATCTTCCACATTAACAACCTCCAAATTCTTATTCGATTGCAGTGTCATAGGATTTCTACTATTATCATTGCTTCGGTTGACCCAGCTTCTTAAATCAGATATGCAAGTGCTTTCCTCTTTGTACACTTTTTCCTCCTTAATTTCTGTGTCTAACAATCTATTCAAAACTAAAGATTGTATCTAATTTGCTTTCCAATAAATCACATTTAACAATTAATGCTAAAAGTGAATTCTCCAGTATTGAGAACACTGCAGTAGAGGAAGCGCTTCCCACACTACATTTTGCCAAGTTCAGATTGCTCTCATCAGACCAGTCTCTCAGTGACTCATACAACACCCTTGCTGTTTGTCTGATTGCAATAAGGGAGTAGATGTAAAATCAGTGTTTATCTCGGGTACTGTATGAATATCTAATGAGTCGATTACCAATACCCGTGGCTCAATGCTTCCATTGTTCATATCATTTACAATTTTAGCCAGTGGTACAGCAATCAAATTCAGCGGTTTCAAAGTCCTCCCCAAACCCTACACTGGGGTTGGTCCCCCTTCGGCCCCGTCCTGCAGTAACTCTTCACTATGCATTCGTCCCAAATCACCCATAGCACCCAGGTCCACCAATTCTAACTTGTCAACAAGCTTAAACTTATCCAGCTGATCAACTTCATTTTGGGCGGTACAAGTGAGGAATTAATCTCATCGACCGTTTTAGAACCCAGAGACTTTAAAGAAGCCAATAATTCAGTTACTAGCGCATTTACAGCCACATCTGTGGATACTGGTTCACCCTCACTTCTGGAAAAGAAGTTAATAATCTTTACCAATTGGTGAGCCCCTGCTCCAGTCACCGGTACACGCAGTCTTCTGTGGACAAGAACTAGGGTGCCTTAGATGGTAAACACATACAGAAGCCTGAACACTTTCCACGACTTGCAAAAGAACTACATCTTCCATGTCTCCTGTTGCAAGGGACTGCTCTGGCATTTGATTGCAATCATCCAGCGAGGAAATATTATTCATATCTGCCATGTCAATTAACTGAGTCATGTTCGTTGACGCGCTTTGCGTCAGCCTTCGTTTTTATATACATTAGACGGCTCAAAGGGCCGGCGAGACTCCGCAGATACGCCTCTCAACAGCCAGGCACCCTGGGCACAGCAGTTCCACAGCAGTTAAAATAGCTTCAAACAGCAGAGGGTGGTCCAATAAAACCTCCACTGTGCATGGGTCAAAGCACAGAGATGGAACTACCAGCCCAAGCTTAATCGCTACCGGGAGGCAAACATTATGGAGACAGAACTATACAGTTGCAGCAATATCATCTCCTTCTCATCCCATCTTATGATGGGTCTTGCATAGTCAAACTCAAAGTAACAATTCCTGCAATGTTCAAACTGTCTCAAACTATTGAACAGCCATGCGATGCTACCTGTGGCCCCTCAGGGTCTGTAGGACAAGGTAGTCTGTGCAAGCATGGCCCATCGCAATATCCTGCACTCCGGGCCCAGAACCTTTTATATGGTTGACTTGGTCCGTGGGAGCTATGCCCAATGATAACTGCATTGCCCGCCGGCCTCACTTCCCTAACCCTCACTTAATGTCACCATAGAATCTATGGAATCTGAAGAATAGGAGGAAAGTCTTGCCTCTAGAGAGTTAATGGAGTCATTTTGTGCCATTGAAGACTTCTTGGCCTTAGTTGATAAAAAAAACTTTGTCTGGATCAGGCTGGACAAGTTGAGGTCCTCGATCTGAGCTTGGGGAGTCGGCAAGGACACTTGGGTTCATCCAATGTAATTCACCAGCATGTAGAGCACAAAATTAGTGCTCAAACTGTGGACATAAAAATGCCCCTAAAGGGATGTGAATCTACCCGATGATACTACTGCGGGCAGCATCACAGTTAATGAAGCTGAGAGTACTTTGGCTGGACCACAAGTGCATTACTCCATATTGTATCATGGCCCAATTTTGGACCGTCTGGGGTTAAAAATGGGTGCCCTCCTGACACACTCACAGAAGTTGGGCTCATCACTTTTGAAATTTTAAAATGCTACAATTACTTTGCCTCTTATAGGCAGCACTCTCGTTGAAAACAGCCTGGTAGCAAATTTCAGCCAGTCCTTCAATTTGCCAATAAATCAGAGCACCACCACACAGTTCATTTCTAGGGACCATTGTACTGGTATTACTTTAGCAATTTCTGCAGTGGCCCGGGAGCTGCAAATTGTGACAAGAGCATTGAGGGTTCCACTGGAGTGGATGCCTCATCAGGCATTAATTTCCTAGCTGCAAAAAATGTCCCAATGATTCAGACACACAATAAGAAGTCAACAACAGAAGGCAAGGCTGTGACACAATACCACCTACCATCAAAACATTATGATGCAGAACGAATAAGGCCTTGTGAATAGCCATTTATGCCAGATTGTTTGGTCTCACAGGATGCTGTATATTTAAAACTCTCAACAATGGAGGTCATTCTTAAAGAATTAATGAAAGCTGTTACCTATATAAGGGAGGAGCATATTCACAATCAAATTCTACTAGAGAAGTTTAGACCTGATAATCTAAATCAATGTAGGCCAAAGTATGATAAAGCATCACTTGAAAGGATCACTGATGCAGCAGAACAGCAGAACAAATTACTGCATACGAAAGAAGTAGGCGACCCTACTATGGAAAGTACCCTATTGATGCCCTATTATCTAATAAGAAGAATAAAAAAAATGGGCAGTGTAATAAAGTCAAGAGTAGTCCACCAAAAAAAGGCAGACATGGTAAAGGACCTGCAGGCGGCTCTTTGAGGCATGCAACAAAGCTGAAAAGGCAGTTTACCCATTAGGTACTAACTCTACCTTATCTGCAATTAATAGGATGCCTTATATTGAGATGGAAAGTTCAGGACACTACTCGCATTATGCAACCAACCTTGCAACCAACCTTGCCACCAACTGTGCCATTACCTGTGAACCCAAGCGAAAGGGCAGCATAAATCTGGAATAAGTACCCAACCAGATAACATGGAAAGCTGGAGAAGACTGAATCTCATTTGTACTTTTAAAGGCTGTTTTAGTGGCGACAAACTCCTATAGGAGAAGACTTGACAAAGCCCCACGGAAGCATCTAGGTATCATTGGGATCTCAAACCAGATGCTTCCCTTACTCCGCATTTTGTCAGATCGGATGCATTGCAGTGGTTGCAGTGTTTAGAGTAACATTTGCAGATGCAAGTATCCACAATATATTCTAGAACAAACGTGATGTTCTTTCTGATTCAGGTATTGAGGTATATTTACATACTGGAGCTAAGCAATGCCATCTCCATGAGCACTGGCCTTTGCCTTCACTTGCACAAAACATTTAGGAGGGTAATCTTCCTTGTCTCATTGATAATACGATGATGCCCTCAGTAGGTCTGGAATATGTGGGATCCTTAGGTACTGTAGAGTTCTTCGCCTTTATATCCTCTTTTATGTTTGTTTATTTAGTTTATATAGCGCTTTAATCCAAAGCGCTTTACAATATAACAAGGTACAATTTTGACATATTGCTTTTCCAGGAGACTTGGGAGCTTTTGTTATATCAACTACATGGTTTTCATGGCTTCCACGTTCCGGCCCTAAAACGTACAAGTGGAAGGAATACAGGTGGTCTGGTTACATATGTGAATATGAAATTACGCATTACCTGCAACTCAGACATGTTTTCAAACACGGTATTGAGCAGTAATATCAGTAACGGTTTAGGCAAAGCACTGTCAATTATACATTTTTATAATGCCTCGCAAAGATCAGCTCTGAGCCCTGATATTAAGACACTATTAAAAGCACACTGTAGCAATAGATCAATTCTCATAATCGGAGGAGATTTCAACATAAGACTGGGCAGTTGCAATGTTGGAGGATGTGTCTACAGAAATAGACCTCTCAACATTCCTTCATCACCAAGTATGTTGGATGGAACTACATCCAAGGCTGGTGAATTGCTTCTTTTTAAACTATTAGAAATGGAAATACGTACATTTAATGGGAGGAACCTGCAGGTCAAATCACCTTCAGGAATAATAGATACGGATCCACAATCGATTACTTTTTAGTGAACATCCAAGACTGGCACAATTTGTATGGTATATGTATTGTTCAACGTTCTGAAAGTGATCATGATACATTCATAACAAAACTATCACCGTTTCCCAGTGATATTCTGTTACATCCAATGACACCCTGAGGAAACCACTCAAACGGGCAAATGTGGATAAGGAAAGAATTTCTAGCAAACTAATTAGCACTTGTCTAAGTTACATAAAAACCTGCCTTACCAGTCCAGATATAGAATTGGTGCAATTACAAGCATTTAATGGCATAATTGAAAAAGCAAGACTGCATCTAACCTCTGTTATCCGGCCCTGTGTCATTAATTGTTCCTTTTTAATAATGGAATTGGAGATCTTGACCGACGTTTATGTGATCACAAGCAGAAAAAAAGAAATGCGTAAGATCGCCTAGGGATTTATTGTTACAAGGACAAAAAGCACTCAGATGATGACCATTAATGTTTGTACGATGGCTCAGCACAGTGGGTATCATTAGGCAATTAGCCCTTAAATTATATAACAAACTCCTCTTGCGCGGGTTCACAAACCAGCGTACATTAGCTTTTACTATAGCCATATGCAAAATAATGGGAAACTGAGCTCTTCCTTATCCCCATAATATGATGCTGAAACCTTCTCTGTTCCATATATCTCACTTTAACCAAGATTACATCATTTGATGGTTTAAGGCTAATTCTGTCACTTATACCATCCAAACCAGCTTCCTGATGTAACATATGTTGTGGTGCTTTTTGCAACTCTGGAAAGTTATAATAGGACATTATTTTCTTTAATCTGGAATGATGGCGCAGGGGAAATCCCCACACTTCAGCCCCATACACACTAATTGCAATAGACTTGGCCTGATAGATGGGAGTTTAAGCCACCCATATCTCTGCTGAAGTTAACAATTGCTCTATAGGCCTGAGCATATTTAGTGGCCGAACTGCTAACATGATCACTTCAGTTCAGTGCGTTATTAAACACTATGCCAAGATATGTAACTGTGGGAACCCACTCTAATATTCATCCAAATGCAGAAATACAAGGTAGAGTGGCACAAGGAGTGTCCACCCAAACACATAAGCTTAGATTTATGAGCATCCAGAGACACATCTCTCAAATCCATATATTTGACATATCCAGCAGTGAGTTTCTGGAGAGGCTTTTGGGTGCGGACCAATAGAATGGCATCGTACGCATAGGAAAGTACACATATGTTTTGCCTGCTGTTCTAGGCGTGTCCTTTAATTCATTTAGCTCTTAACGAAAGTCAAGTGTGCTGACATAAAGATTAAATAATGGCGCCATCACACACCCATGCCTGACTCCACTGGACACACAGAATGCTGATGTAACCTTGCCTGTACTGTCCAGTCTCACCACAGCGGTGAGGTTATTGTGCAGAGAAATGAACAGATTTAGAAGTGGCCAGGTCATGCCAAATGATTACAAAGAGTGCAACAACTTTTTTCCGGTTTACACTATCAAATGCCGAGCTCGGATCCATAAACCCCATGTAGACTGGGCATCCGAGACCCCAGACATACTTGTCCAGTATCAGCCTGAGGTTTAGGACCTGCTCGACTGTCCCAACTCCTCTGAACCCATAATTCTCTTCTGATAGAATGTTATTATCCTGTGCACAATCAGTATTATATTATACGATTGTATACCACCCTGCCTAGACATTTAGCTGCAGAGTCAATTAGTGAAACTGGGTGGTAAAATGTCATCTTCTACCCCTTCAAGACGGGGATCAAAAAATGTATCGACTGTGGATTGAAAATGTCGATTACAGACCCTCACCGCGTTTGTCTTTGGTGCTTGGGTTCGGACCATCGAACCAGCGACTGTGGCTCCTGTCAGTCGATGACGTAGAAGTCTCTTCGTGAGAGAAAAGGTAAACTGGCGGTGGGGAGGGAAGCTTTCAAGGCCTCGTTGAAGGTCTCGTTAAAAAAATAGAAAGTCGGGCGAATCGAAGGATTCGAATCGACGTAAACATTCCAAGAGATCTCAATCACATGGTAGATCGAGACATTCTTCATCTTCTTCAAAGAAGCTGAAGAGAAGACATAGCTCTCCCTCCTCTTCCTCTGATACGTCTACTGAATTGGCAAGATGTCCGACTAAGTCAGATTCCCCAAGGAAATGGGATGAATTTAGCAGGAAGATGATGAAGGTCTTTGAGTTTGCGGCCTCGACCCCCTCTAAGAAACCTCAAAAGAGCCAGACCCCGGTCGCTCTGTTGGACGACGCAGGACAGTCAAATTACTGTGGAAAGATCCAGTAGTAAGGGTGAACCTCGAAAATCGCGATCCGTCGTCAAATCGTTGAAGGTTCTTTGAGAATCGAGTGATTCCCTGACACCGACGAAGAAACAGAAGTCGTCGAAGCCCTCGACGACTTTGACGCCATCGGTGCCGACAACTTCGACATCGAAGCCGAAAGAGTTTGTAACAAAACAAAGAAAGTAAGGAATCGAAGGAGTCTTTGAAGGCGTCAATAACGTCTTCGAAGACTCCTATGATTCCTTCGACGCAAACTCAGTTGCTCGAAAGGAGATTTACTCCTTTACCTAAATCAGACTTTTTAAAGTCTGTCTTCTATCTTTGAAGAAGAAAGTGCCTCAGAAGAAGTTTCTCCTTTTGGAGTACAGTTTGGTACCAGAGAGGTGCCAGAGGAATTAATCGAACCAGAATCGAAAATGAGAGACCTGTGTGACACCCTTCACTCTGCCAGTGGCATTGATAAGTCACCAGAGCTAGAATTTACAAAACCTGACCCTGCAGAACATGCAGATTCAGGGTACAGGAGTTTGATGAATAGGGTTGTTGAATACATGGGCTGGAGTAGATCCTCACCCACATTTGATCAGGATGATATGACTGATATCCTGGACCAGGGCCTCCAGAAGGACCCAGTTCTCCCTTTCCATAGGGCACTTCAGAGGACAGTGGAAAAAACTGGGAGGCTCCTGAGACTGCTTCTGCTGTTAATAGTAATTTTCCTAAAAAATACAGAGTTTCTAGTAGTGACCCAGATTAAAGATGCATCCCACGCCTGAAAGTCTGGTTATTCAGGCAGCAACTTTGTCGAGACAAACAGCCTATCCATCCATCCCCCAGGATAGAGAGGATAAGAAGGTGGATGCTTGGGCCTGTGTTAGGGAGAATTCTCTGTTTAGGCTGAATTTCCTAACCTAGTGAGTCCCCCAGCAGCTTTGCTGGATTTTTGGGGTTTATTTTTTTTCTCCTGCCAAGAGTGAGACTCTTTTACCCTCACTCTTGGACATGATTTGAGTGTGTTTCTTTGAATCTAGAAGTGTTTAATGGGCTATGGGGTCTTTTACTCCATAGGGCTTCATGTGTTTTTGTAATGTGTGTTACACAGCACCCTCCGTGCAGTGACACAGGGGTGTCATAGTGAACCCCCAGTATAGACTCCATACCCTGGGACTGACTACTGTCTCCCAGGGCATGTAAAGTCACCATTGACTTTACTAGTCTTAAATTCTGAACAGAACCAGTACAAACCATCATATTGTGGACGCACTGGCTGGGGCAATTCGATTGCCCCAGGGTCTGTTAGTCGAGGGGGCATGTCTCCGTCCCCCCTGATCGAGTTTTGGCTGGTGGCAGTGGATACTACTTTTTATATTCAACCGCAAATATTTTCCTATGGGATTTCCCATTGTTTTAGGCTACTATCTTTATTTTATTATTTACAGTAGCCTCGGACATACCGCCGGTTTATTTAATTAATATTAATTCTCCGGTTGGTATTTTTTGCCAAAACTTGATTCTAAAATGGCGTTTGTGTTCTCTTCTGTGACTCCAACCCAAGTCGAGCCCTTTGTTCCACTTTTTGGCAGGCTTCTCCACAGAAGCCCTCCAAAGTGGTGCCACTCTGTCTGGGGCACTTAGGAGGGGTGGAGGGGAATTTAGGCACCCTGGACTGAGTTGCCTAGGCAACTCAAGTCGCACTCCATCCTGATTGGCCCAAGTGGTGAGCCAGCCGGCTCACCACTTAGCATGTTTGAGTGACAGCAAGGCTGAGTGAATGGGGGTTTGCTGCATAAAAGCAGGGCTTTGGGGACTGGAACTTCAGAAGTCGCCACAGGACCTAAGAATCCGACGAGGGAGAAGCTGAGCCGACCTGCCACGACACCACCACCGGTGGAGCCCTGCTGGACCGTCTCACCACTTTTTCCCAACAACAGAGGAGATCTCCCGCCGGAGAGTCTTCTTCCTTTGACTGGTGGGGATAACCAGTTTCACAGTCTTTTCCCCTTCCCGACGTACCTCGTGGCCGCCTTGCCTGTGCCAAGCACCCCGGCAACCGGGATACCACGTTTTACCACGACCGCGAATAAAGGTACCACCTTTAACCGGAAGACTCTGCGGCTGGTTTCTGCCCTGGTAGTGCAACGACCTTCATCTTTCCTCCAAGTCGAGATCTTCTCTTCCCCTGGACGACGACGCAACTTACAGCCACTACCAGGAACAACTGCCACCACTGGAGGATCCTTCCCACTTAAGGTACCGTGTCCCGCCTGGCTTCCCTTGCTACCGACTGTACGGGGTAGATTTAGCCCCCGGCTTTCGAACCTGGGTTAGCCTGGGACACCCTGGCTAAACTTTCCTAAGCCTCTCTAAACTCTTTTTGAACCCTCTGCAAGACTTTCTAAGCCTAGTATAACTGTGATCTTGGGCGCATGTGTGCTCTGCCCTCTCTAAGAGTGGGCCCAGCCTTTGGACTTTGGCTCACCAGTGACATTTGCTCTTCTGCCTTGCTAACAGTGTTCCTGAATATTAGAGTGGTGTACCTTTCCATATTCTGTCTTTTTCCCTCCCTTTCTCACAAACTTATTAGAGTGCAATCTAGTTAAGCGCTCACCTCTGTATGAAAATAAGTGGTGTTTTACAGTGACTTATCTGATAAGGAAAAGGGGTGTATATATTACAATAGTAACTGTGTTAAGAATATTTTACAATAAGAGTGCTGGAGTGTTTCAAACAGTGTGTTTTTAAATAAATAATTATATACTTTGATACCAAAGCTCTGGTCAGTGTTTGCTTGTATTGTTGTATCTGAGTGCCTATTGTGTATACTTTGCATACTGCCTAACTCTTCTTGAGGGAAGTCTGACTGCTCAGCAACAGCTACCAGGTAAATCTGGATGGTGCAGACTGCTACCAAGTGGGTTTACTGCCAACACCTGTAGTCTTAAATCTTTTGCAGTGGTCCCTAAGGGAACTGCACAGGTTCCTGCCTAACAGCCCGTAAGGTCTTTACCTCGGGTAGCATGGCTCTCAAGTCAGCAAATGTCACCTGTACCCTGGCCAGGTTTACCCATACCCTGTGGGACTGCATCACGGGGGCGGCTGATCATATCCTGGAAGGCGAGGAGAGGGAAGGCTTCCTGAATATTATAAAAGATGGCAAGGAGGCAATGGGGGAATGTCTCCAATCTGGACTGGATACTGCTCATAGCATCAGCAGATCTATGGCTGCAAGCACAGTGCTACGCAGATTTGCGTGGTTGAGGAAGTCAGGGTTTGCACCTGATGTGCAGGCCAGACTACTCAACATGCCTTTTGATGGCTTGAGGCCGTTTGGCAGTAAAGCTGATGAAAGCTTAGAAAAACTGCAGACCTCAAAAGCGGCAGCTAAATCTCTTAGCGCCTCTATGCTACAGCCTCAGAAACCTTATTCGGGCTCATCTTCCTCTAGAGGTCGTTCTTTTCGATACTACTCCTTTTTTGGTAGAGGAAGAGGACAGGCCATTCAAAGAGGTAAAAGAAATGTCCCTTGTGGTGGACGAGGAAGAGGTGCGAAACCAGCACGAGGAACAGCATCTTTACCCTCAGCTGCTCCTGCAGCCGCCTCCAAGTCACTCTGAGGCCTTTTCACAGAAGACCCCAGTGGGAGGCAGAATCTCACAGCATCTGAAAGAATGGCGGGGCATTACTTCAGATGCTTGGGCACTGGAGACAGTAGCTCAGGGTTACTGTCTTCCTTTCCTAAAAAGGCCTCAGGACCATCCACCAGGAACCAACTCTGTCAAAATTCCAGATGCGCTCCTTGTGCAGGAAATTTTAATCCTGCTAGAGAAAGGTGCAATAGAACAGGTACCTGTAGCAGAGAGGAACAAGGATTGTTACTCCCCTTACTTTCTCATCCCAAAGAAGGACGGAGGATTCAGACCCATCTTGGACTTAAAGGAATGGTTCGCCCAAAATTTTTTATTTCAAAAATAGATTGCCATTTTTTTTTTCAAAGTCCCTATGTAAAGTCTCGGTAGGTGCTATTTTTTAAATAAAAATAAACACTAGGTGCGTTTTTTTTTCTAAGTTTTCCGGGCTGGAGGAGCCCGGAAAACTTAGAAATAAAACCGCAGCTTTAAAAACGTATTTATGTTTGCGGTAGCTTTTGAAGCGACCGCAAACATAAATACAACGTTATTTTGTTTGAAAACGCTGCGGTTTTTCTTTCTGAGTTTCTCAGGCTCAGAGGAGCCTGAGAAACTCGGAAAGAAAAACCGCAGCGTTTTCAAACACAACCGCGTTGTGTTTCTGCCTGCCGTGGCTATCACTTTGGGTCTCCGGTGCTCCCCCGGGTGAGCACCGGAGACCCAAAGTGAAAGCAAAGGCAGGCAGAAACACAACACGGTTGTGTTACATGCCGCAGTGTTTCTGCCTAAATCTGCTTTCCCATTTGGGGCTTCAGGGCTCCCCATGGGGGAACATGTTAAACATAAATACAACGTTTTTAAAGCTGCGGTTTTATTTCTAAGTTTTCCGGGCTCCTCCAGCCCGGAAAACTTAGAAAAAAAACGCACCTAGTGCTTATTTAAAAAAAAAAAAATAGCACTTACCGAGATGCAGCTGCAGCTTTTCTGCCTGTAGTCTCCGGTCCGTGTCCTCCGAGTCTCGGCACCAAGGAAGGAAAAGCCACCCAGTGGTAGCTTTTGTTTACTACAGCTGGCTGGCTTTTCCTTCATTAGTGCCCCAAAAGCCAGCACAGGCAGGCATCCATTTCACAAAATAGGGACTGTCGAGAAAAAAATGCCAATCGTTTTTTTTTTTTTAATATTGCCTATCTATTTTTGAAATAAAACATTTTGGGCGAACCATTCCTTTAAGAAACTTGAACAAGTTCCTCAGGAAGGACAATTTCAAGATGGTAACCCTTTCTCTCCTGCTCTCCAACTCCAAGACTGGTTGGTATCATTAGACCTTCAGGATGCTTACCTTCATGTGCCAATCCATCTCAAGCACAGAAAGTACCTGAGGTTCGCGATTGCCGGTTCTCACTATCAGTTTTGAGTTCTGCCATTCGGGCTAACCTCCGCCCCAAGGGTTTTCACCAAACTGATGGCGGTTGTGGCAGCGAGTCTCAGGAGAGGGGGGTATCACGTCTACCCCTACCTGGACGATTGGTTGATCAGAGTGCGTTCTCCCAAACAAGCTCAGGAACATGTTACGCTCACCTGGTTCCCACAGGGGCGTCGATCGGACCCGGACAGCTGCGGTCTCCACCAACGTGATGCGTAGTGCCGAGATGAATGTCTGGACTGGCCCGCCTAATCTCGTCTGCTTGATCCGTAGAAGTATTCTCCTGCAAGTGGAGAAAGGGATTTAGCCACCCGTGGATATGAGTGATAGCCCCCTCCCACTGTTCTCGTTCTCCCTTCTTGTCATCTCCTCCGATATCCCCTTTTTGGAACCTCACCTTATGTTTTTAAATGATGAGCTCTCCATCCTGCGTGGATTGAAGTGGCGCGTTGATGCCTTTTACTTCACTGGTTTGAAGGCGTGGGAGAGTTCCGGAGAGTATTGACTCTGAGGTTCCTGGCAAGGTTCGGTAAGTATCAAGTTCATAGAGTTCAGTATGTCCGATGATTCACTCTTGTTCCCCCTTTCCTTCCTTGTCTTGCACCTAAGATTGTGAGAAGATACCCCTCGTGGCAGTTGGTGGCGCTCCGGTAAGAGTCTGTATTACCCGACGCCGTCCGGTAAATGTTGCCGGTGTTTAACGTGTTGTTTTCTCTCCCTTTGCAGGTGCGGCACATGAAGATGTGGAGAGTTATAGAATAATGCCTCCGGTGGTAACCAGGTAAGTCTATGAAGATAAGATTTTTATTTGTTGGTTTTCTCGGCTCTCCTTGTTGTTTTCTTTTGTCCCTCAGGTGCCGGAGTTCGGCGAAGAAATGATGGAGGCAGCGCCGAACCGAAAGATGCTGCGAGGACTGGTGAGTATGGCGCGGCGCTGCAGCTGGAGATGCGACGCGTACAGAAATGATGTTCTTTCCAGGTCCGGAGGCGAGATGGATCCGAAATCAGGTGAGAAATTCGAAATAGTTTGTTTTCTAATCTTGTCCTTTTCTTTCCTCTTGGTTTTAGGAGCTCCAGATCCGAGGCGGGCGTGGCAGAAGACTGGGTGCAGACTGCAGGCACGGTGGACGTTACGCTGCTGGATGCAGAATAACGCGAAGTGTGTGCTGTTGTTCGGGCGTGGTTTAAATATCCTCCAAAGTAGTTCCAGGTAAGAAGTTCCCTAGTACCACGCAGAGTAAAAAATAGTCCCTGTAGAAAAATAGTCCCATCCAGGCCTCACGTTGGCTTGGACTCACTAGCAGCATGGTCTGCATCTATGGCGCCAGGACTGATTTCCATGATGAGCCTGGCGCCTAAGGTGCCAGGATTGAACCCAAACAGCCCCCAGCCGGGGCTGTTGGGGTTTTAAAAAGTATCTGGATGCCTGCTCCTGAAGCTGATGGGCTTGGTCCTGATGCCCGGGGGTAGGCATCATGACAGCACATCTCTCAATCGGCTGCCACTCCCTTCACAGAGTGGGCTTCTCCCTCATTTTCAAGAAGTCCCACATGATACCATCCCAAAAGCTCCAGTTTATCGGAGCAGTCCTGGATACTTCCTCGGGCAAACCCTCGCCAACTGAGGTGAGAGCTCTCCACATTCTGCTGATGGTAACTAAGTTCCAAAATGCCCACCGCCTTCTGGCCTTCAATTTTCTGAGGTTGCTCGGTCTCATGGCATCCTGCATCTTTCTGGTGCCAGAGGCCTGATTGAGGATGAGATTCCTTCAATGGGCTCTCAGGACTCAGTAGTCCCAATTCTCAGGGAATATGTCGGATCTTCTGCAAGTTCCAAGCACAGTTGCTCAAGACCTTCTTTGGTGGGCTTGCAACAACAATATTCTCAAGGGAGAATCTTTTTGGCAACCATGGCCCGAGATAACTGTGGGGACGGATGCCTCACTCACGGGGTGGGGAGCCCACACCAGCAATCTGATTATAAGCGGTCATTGGTCTCCATCGGAGTCCAAACTACACATCAACCTGTTAGAGCTCAGGGCATTCGGGTGCTAATCTAGCAGTTGGAGGGGTTATTCCCTTCCCGCTGTCCATTCTCAAACTCTCTGCAGCCCTAACCATTGAAGAGGTTACCCTTCCACTTTCCTCAAAATCACAATTCTTGAGAAATCGCAACTGATGGAGGCAAAACCACTGAATTAGCCGCTGGAGAAAATGGAGGTTCAAACTCAGGGTGTGTATACCCCTCTGCGGGCGATAAAGGACAGCACCCATATGGAGGCGGCAGTGCAGAAGGAATTCCTGCTCCCTCCTTTTTCTGACCCCATTCCACGATTTTAACACCATGGCCCTTCCCGCCTTTTTCATACAGCCTCCATCATTCTAATATATTTAACTGCTTCTCTAGTTTCAAGCCATTATGCTTGGTAGTCAAAAAGGTATGCAAGTTCTCCAATTTCCCTGTTCCATAGGTTCCCTCGATAGGCCAAGAATTTACCATTTTACCTTTACTTTCCCGCAATAATTCCCTATGATTTTTTAGAATATCCATACTCCACCCCAATTTATTCAAAATAATTCCAAAAAAAATTTAGCAAGCGTAACCTGCGGCACAGAAAATCTTCACCCAAAGAACCCCCTTTCTACCCTTATCCAGTTGCTTAAGTCATTTCCCACACTGACTCACTCACCATACTCGTTTATACCGTACCTACCCCGTTCAGCTACTTGCTTTAATTCTCCTTCTCACTCTTGCACAAAAGACAGCATCTTATCAAAAACACTTGACAGACAATATCTCCAAGATATCTCCCCCACTGGAGCATAGGAGGAGCGCAATGCTGTTCACTACAGCACCGCTGCTCTCTTCATTACTAGTACGGCCTTCGAATGGATTGTGTCCTCCAACGTATTCCTCATCTTAGATGTATTCCATCCAGCTTTAGATGTCGTCGAGTCGATGGTCCCTCGAAGGCCTCCGTCAAGGGTGACATCATCGGTTATACAAGTAGCGCGCGCAGCGCCCGTTGGCCTCAGTTCCGTTTTTCCGCAGTAGGTGTTGCTTCGGAGACTCGGCGCGCCTCGAGTAGTTCTGTGATGCATATAAATAACTGAAGATATTCGATATGTCCTCGTCATCGAGCCCGACTATGACCCCACGATCGGGATTCAAAAAGTGTAAATCCTGCGGTTCGATAATGTCCATCACGGATCTGCACCGGGATTGTCTGTGATGCCTCAGGGAAGGCCACGACAAGGAGGCCTGTACGAAGTGTCAGGTGATGACGGGGAACGCCTTGCGAGAGAGGAAGGGAAAACTACAGGTAGGTCGTAAATCCGACCGAAAAGCCTCCAACGTGGAGTCGAGGTCCTGTGAGGAGAAATCTCCTCGACGCGAAAGGCATCAGTCTAGGTCCGAAGCGATTCTCATCGCTCTTCGTCTTCGGCCAAAAAGTCTAAGAAAAGACGCCACCGGTCCCCTTCCACCTCGTCCTTCGACGAATCCCCAAAAAGGATGAAATACCCCAAAAAACATTCTTCCTCCGAAGAGTGGGAAGCATTCAGGGTAAAAATGATGGAGGTGTTTTAAAAAGCTAAGCCTCGGTCCGCGCCTTCTTCGGAAGCCGGCCGTGAGCGTTATCGTTCCGACACTAGCGCGCCCTCTAGCCCGGGTGATCGAAGGAGGAAGGATCGGGAACCTTCCAGGACGCCGAGCGAAAAAGACAGCTTGAGTCGAGTCGACTGTTCGAGGTCATCGATGCCGTCTGAAACCCAACGCACCTCAAAGGGCAAGTCTTCGAAGAGCGCCTCAACGCCAACCCCGTTGACGACCACTATTCTGTCGATGCCTTTGTCGACCCCAAAGCCCTCGGCGCCAAATATTCCAAAGGCTCCTGCTCAGCCAGTGTTACGCTCACCTGATCTCTGCAGGGGCATTGGGGCATGGTTGGAGCCCTCCCTGGAGTTGACTCCCTCATGTCGTTCTTTTCCCCCAACAGCTGTCTTTCCGTGGGCCTGGAAGGCCGGACCTGTTCCGGTGAGAGGAGGAGAGACAATGAGGCTAGCGTGGTGGAGTTGCGGTTCCCTTCCGCCCTTTCGTGCCAGAATGTGGTGCGCAGAATTTTACCCATGCAGGCTCACCTGGTAATATGTAAAGTCGAGCTCTCCGTCCTGCTTTCCTTCAGCAGGGGCGCTGCGGGTGGACCTAGTTACGTCACTGGTCCTTGTTGCAGAGGTCCATACCGGCTGCGACTGTTCCGTCTTGAAGGTAAGTGTTTGTGACTTGGCTTATTGTCCGTGTCCTGCTCAAAGGGATATTGTTTGTAATGGTGTATTGTTCTTTCTCTCTTGTAGCAACGAAGATGACCCAGGAGCGCATGTTGGCAAAAGAAGGCAGCTCCGGGGTGTTCCACTACTGGTAAGTAGGCTGTTTTTAGAAGCTGCACCAAGTTCGTGAGTAGTGCAGCTTTAGAGAGTTTGTGTTCTGTTCAACTGCTCACCTTGTGTCTCTTACTCTTTGCAGGTGCGGCAGGTTGGCGATGGCTAAAGAAAGGGACCCGGCTCCAGATGTTTGTTGGAGGTGAAGATCTGAGTGGAGGCAGCACCCGAAAATGGTTGAGACAATGGAATTCGGAACAGGTAAGGTTGCTAGGCTGTACCTGCCGAGGACCCTGGAAAGGTGAGTATGACTGCTGCAGAGTCGGGAGCAGATGGCAATGCTTCCGGCGATGGAGCGATCACAGGTAAGGCTTGCGCCGCGACTGCAGAGTGGAAGCGGATGGTGAGCTTCCATTGATGGTGTGGTCTCAGGTAAGGCGTGCGCAGCGACTGCAGAGTGGAAGCGGATGACAGGCTCCAGAGGATGTTGCCGTCCCAGGTAAGATGGTCTGGATGGCTGGAGATGCGCGTGTCCAGTCAGGTAGGTGATAATGGGTTCCAGAGACTGTAGGCGCACAAGCTGGATCAGGTAAGAGTCTCTGGTCGACGGTAAGTGTTACGTTGCTGACAGCAAACTAAAGCGAAGTGCCAGTATGTGGGTGAGGCCGGTTTATATAGCCTGGCCCCAGCCACTCCCTTCAGGCTCTGCCTTTTGGCCACACCTAGCTCCTCCTTCAGTCTTCTGCACGTGCCTTCCTTGAGATGAACGGGCCCTGCCCGTCCTTGCTGCACTCGCCCTTAGTTTCTGTGTGCTGGGCACACTTTGAAATGAGCTTGGTGCCATAGGCGCCAAGACTGGGTCCATTGGGACCCTTTATGAAGTGAAGGGCTGGGCTCCCGCCCAGTGACCATGACAGCCAGCTCAGGCAGAAGCTGTAAAAATAACAGCAAAAGAGAAGGCTGCAAAGGCTGTAATGCCTTCAGGTTCCACTGACACACCTCTCCCAGAAAAGGTTTTTAAACCCCTTCCAAGGAAAGAATTTTTCAAAACCATAACTTCAATTTTTGAAGAACAGGAGAGGTCTCATGAGGAGAATGTTCCTTTTGGACTGGAATATGGCACCCCAAATGTCCCAGAATGCCTGATTTCTGAGAAAAGCAGGATGAGGGACCTGGTGGAAACCTTGCATAATGCAAGTGGTATTGATACTTCGCCTGAAAGAGATTTTGGCAGGCCAGAACCAGGGGAACATGCAAGTCTGCATACCGTCAACTAATGACAAAGGTGGTTGAATATTTAGGATGGGCTAGACCACCAACTCAGTTCAACCAGAATGATCTGACCGATATATTGGATCATGGTCTCACCGAAGATCTGATTTTACCTTCCATGTAGCCTTACAAAATAGGGTGGGCAAAAATTGGGAGACTCCGGATTCTATTCCTCTAGTGAATAAATCCTTTACTTCAAAAAACCGCCCTTCCAGTAGCGACACCGACTATCTGCCTAAACACCCTACTCCCGAGAGTCTGGTGGTCCAGGCAGCCACAGCCTCAAATAAGGTGGCGTAGCCTTCTATCCCTCCGGATAGGGACGACAAGCGTGGGGATGGTTGGACACGCAAGGTATTTTCAGCTGGGAGTATGGCGTTAAAATCGGCCAACTCCACATGTGCCTTGGCAAAATTTTCGTACACTCTGTGGGAGTGCATTGCAATGGCGGCGGAGCACATACCAGAAGGGGATGAAAGGGAAGGATTCCTAGCCATTGTTAGAGATGGAAAGGAGGCCATGCAGGAATCCCTTCAGTCTGGATTGGACACTGCAGATAGCGTGAGCAGGTCCATCGGCACTAGCACAGTAATGCGCAGGTTTGCGTGGTTATGGAAGTCTGGTTTTGCACCAGACGTGTAAAACCGTCTTCTGAACATGCCCTTTTACAGGTCTCACCTTTTTGACAGCAAGGCTGACGAGAGCCTTGAGAAGTTGCAGACCTCAAAAGCAGCTGCCAAGTCTTTAGGAGCTGCTATTAGACAACCTAAGCCTTTTCGTGCATCCGGACAATCTTGGAGGGTACAATCCTATCGTTACTATTCATATGGAAAGGCGAGAAGAATGGCCAGTCAAAGGGCCCAGAGAAAGGCCACTCGTGGTGGACGAGGAAAACATGCAAAGCCAGCTCCAGCTGTAGCCTCTTGGCCATCAGCGGCCGCAGCAACCGACACAAAACCACTTTGAGGACTTGCATCACAAGACACCTGTGGGAGGCAAGATGTCACATCATCTGCAAGAATGGGGAGCCATTACATCAGATGTTTGGGCTCTAGAAATAATAGCCCAAGGTTACTGCCTTCCTTTTCTAACGCAACCTCAAAACAATCCACCAGGGGGACACCCTTAGAAGTTTTCAGACCCGCTCCTACAGCAGGAAGTTCTAACCCTGCTAGAGAATGGTGCTATAGAGCCAGTACCTGTAGCGGAGAGGAACAAGGGATGGTACTCCCTGTATTTTTTGGTTCCCAAATAGGACAGAGGACTGAGACCCATCTTGGACTTAAAGGGATAGTCCAGTAAAAAAATGTATTTAAAAAATAGATAGGCAACATTAAAAAAAAAAATACTAGCACTTTTTTTTTTTAAACTTCCTATGTAAAATTTTGAGCTATTCAAGCTCAAAATTCGCAAAAGCAAGCACATGGGCGCATCCATTTTGTGAAATGGATGCCCGCCTGTGCTGGCGTTTGCTTTTGCGGCACTAATGAAGGAAAAGCCAGCCAGCTGTAGTAAACAAAAGCTACAAGTTTTCCGGGCTGGAGGAGCCTGGAAAACTTAGAAAGAAAACCGCAGCTTTAAAAACGTATTTATGTTTGCGGTCGCTTTTGAAGCGACCGCAAACATAAATACAACGTTGTGTTTAAAAACGCTGCGGTTTTTCTTTCCAAGTTTCTCAGGCTCCTCCGGCTCGGAGGAGCCTGAGAAACTCTGAAAGAAAAACCGCCGCATTTTCAAACACAACCGCGTTGTGTTTCTGCCTGCTGCTGCCTGCTGTGGCTATCACTTTGGGTCTCAGGGGAGCACCGGAGACCCAAAGTGAAAGCCAAGGCAGGCAGAAACACAACGCGGTTGTGTTTCTGCCTAAATCTACTTTCCCATTTGGGGCTCTCGGGCTCCCCACTGGGGGCCCCGACAGCCCCAAATGGGAAAGCAGATTTAGGCAGAAACACTGCAGCATTTAGCATTTCCCATTTGGGGCTCTCGGGCTCCCGTAGGGATCCCAAGAGCCCAAATTGGGAAATCAGCTGTAGGCAGAAACACTGCGGCATATAAACACAACCGCGTTGTGTTTCTGCCTGCCTTTGCTTTCACTTTGGGTCTCCGGTGCTCCCCTGGAGGAGCACCGGAGGCCCAAAGTGATAGCCACAGTAGGCAGAAACACAACGCGGTTGTGTTTGAAAACACTGCGTTTTTTCTTTCCGAGTTTCTCAGGCTCCTCTGAGCCGGAGGAGCCTGAGAAACTTGGAAAGAAAAACCGCAGCGTTTTCAAACACAACGTTGTATTTGTTTGCGGTCGCTTCAAAAGCGACCGCAAACATAAATACAACGTTTTTAAAGCTGCGGTTTTCCTCCAGCCCGGAAAACTTAGAAAAAAAAAAGGCAGCTAGTGCTTATTTTAAAAAATAAATAAATAGCACTTACCAAGATTCAGCTGCAGCTTTCCTGCTCTGGTCTCCGGTCCCCGTCCTCCGCGTACAGCACCAATGAAGGAAAAGCCACCCAGCGGTAGCTTTTGTTTACTACAGCTGGCTGGCTTTTCCTTCAGTAGTGCCGCAAAAGCAAAAGCCAGCGCAGGCGGGCATCCATTTCACAAAATGGATGCGCCCATGTGCTTGCTTTTGAGAATTTTGAGCTTGAATAGCTCAAAATTTTACGTAGGAAGTTTAAAAAAAAGTGCTAATATTTTTTTTTTAATGTTGCCTATCTATTTTTTGGACTATCCCTTTAAGAAGCTTGAACAAGTTCCTCAGGAAGGGCAAGTTCAAGATGGTCACTCTTTCTCAGATCCTTCAGGCCCTTCAACTTCAGGATTGGTTGGTGTCATTGGACCTCCAGGATGCTTATTTTCATGTGCCAATTCATCTCAAGCACAGAAAATACCTGAGGTTTGTAGTTGGCGACTCACACTATCAGTTTTGAGTCCTGCCATTCGGATTGACCTCCGCCCGAGGGTCTTCACCAAGTTGATGGTAGTGGTGGCAGCGCACCTCAGGAGAGGGGGGGATTCGCGTCTACCCCTACCTGGGCGATTGGTTGATCAGGGCACGTTCTGCCAAACAAGCACTGGATCATCTGAAAGTCACCTGCCACTTCCTCCACAGACTGGGCTTCTCCCTCAATTTCAAGAAGTCACAAAGGACACCGTCCCAACAGCTCCAGTACATAGGGGCTGTATTGGACACATCCTTGGGAAAGAGCTCCCCTCCCAAGTCGAGGACTCAAGACATTCTTCAGATGGTTTCCAAATTCCAAAATGCCCAAAATCTCCAGGCCTACAACTTCTTAAGGTTGCTCAGCCTCATGGCATCCTGCATCTTCCTAGTGCCAGAGGCACGCCTGTGGATTAGATCTCTTCAGTGGGCTCTAGAGACTCAATGGTCCCAGTTCTCGGGTCAAATGGCGGATTTTCTTCAGATTCGGAACAACTTTCGGCAGGATCTTCTGTGGTGGACTTGCACAGAGAATATCCTAAAAGGAGAACAGTTTTGGCAACATGGCCGGAGATTACAGTAGTGACGGACACCTCACTCATGGGGCGGGGACCTCATGCCAACGATCTGACAATCAGCGGTCGTTGGTCTCCATCGGAGTCCAAACTACACATCAACCTTGAGCTGAGAGCAATCAGACTAGCGCTGAAGGCTTTTCTGCCATCTGTCGGAGGAAACCATTTCCTGATAATGACGGAAAACACAGTGGCCATGCATTATCTAAACAAAAGAGGCGGCGTAGGGTCACTACCTCTGTGCAGAGGCAATGCGGCTCTGGTATTGGGCAATTCAAGAAGGAATCTCCTTAACAGCAGTTCATCTAGCCGGGGCAGACAATATGACGGTGGATGCTTTGAGCAGGCAGAGTATGGTGTCCCACAAGTGGGAACTGGCTCAGGAAGTCCTTCAAGAGATCTTCGCCCTTTGGGGATCCCCTCAAGTAGACTGGTTTGCTACAGTAATCAACCGGAAGTACGAAAGGTATTACTCAAGGGAATTTCCCTCGAGAGGAGCCTTAAGGGACGCGTTTGTGGTGGAGTGGAACTTCCCACTATTATACGCGTTCCCTACGATTACCGTCATTCCTCAGGTCATCAGGAGATTGAGACAGTTCGGAAACAGCATGACCCTAATTGCCCTGGATTGGGCCAGGAGAATGTGGTACCCGGACCTTCTAGACATGTCCATCTGTCCTCTGTTACGTCTTCCTCAGAGAGAGGACCTTCTCTCACAAATGGAGGGCCAGCTTCTCCATCCAGTGGTCAAAACTCTCAACCTTCATACTTGGTATCTGAAAGGCTGAGATGCAAGGATTGGGACGTCCAGATGATGTCATGGAGGTGTTGCTTTCGGTAAGAAGGCCAGCAACAAAATCTCTATACCATTGGAAAAAGTTTTGCAACTGGTGCAGAGAAAAGAATGTTGATACTTTTCTGTGTTCCATTCCAGAAGTGTTGCCCTTCCTCTTGTCCCTAGCACATAGAGGTCTAAATGTTGGGCCCATTAAAGGCTATCTTGCAGCGCTTTCCATTTTTAAGCGCTCTTCGGAAGAATGCTCCTATTTCAAAATTCCTTTAATAGTACAATTCTTAAAGGGACTCACCAATGTGTTTCCTCCTTATCCTTTCCAAGTACCAATTTGGGATCTTAATCTGGTTCTAAAATTGCTAATGTGTGCCCCTTTTAAACCCCTGCACACTTGTCCTTTAAGATTACTAACATTGAAAACCGCTTTCCTAGTTGCCTTAACATCTGCAAGAAGAGTGAGCGAATTGCAGGCACTGTCTTCTGGGCCACCCTATACTGTGTTCCATAGGGACATAGGTATTAAGGGTTAAACCCTAATTTTTACCTAAAGTTGTGTTCGATTTTCATTTAAATCAGAAAATTGTTCTACCCGCGTTCTACCCTCCACCTCATCCTAGTAAGGAGGAGGAAAGATTGCACAGGTTGGACCCGAGAAGAGCTCTAAGCTTTTACATTTCTAGGCTTTCCAAGCTTAGAGTGGATAATCAACTTTTTACTGGCTACACCGGAAGGAAATTGGGTCAGTCGGTGTCAAATCAAACCATATCGCGTTGGATTGTGCTTTGCATTTCAAAATGCTACAGATTGGCGCGAAAAGACCCACCAGAAGGCTTAAGGGACCATTCCACCAGAGGCATTGCCTCTTCGACAGCCCTTCAAAAAGGTGTTCCCATAAAATCCATTTGTGAAGCAGCAACTTGATCATCGCTGCACACTTTTTCAAAATTCTATAGTCTGGATGCTTCCCAGTTTAAGGAGCTTGCTTTTGGTAAAGCAGTGCTATATTCCACCATATAATGTTATCATAAATCTACTCCCTCCTCCAGAGAGTTTTCTATACAGCTTTGGGAGTCTATATAAGATGAGGAATACGTTGGAGGACACAATCCATTCGAAGAACAAGTAACTTACCAACTGGTAACTTTCTTTCAATTGAATGTTCCTCCAACGTATTCCTCATCACCCTCCCATCCTACCCCTCTGTAGATTTTCCGGGTTATGCCACATCAACTCTTACAAGGCTGAAACCTGAATACCGGCACAATCTACACAGTAGTGCAAGAGGAGGAAAAACAGAACTGAGGCCAACGGGTGCCGCGCGCGCTCCTTGTATACCCAATGACGTCTCCCTCGACGGAGGCCTTCGAGAGACCATCGACTCGACATCGACGCGCGGCGTCCTCTGCTGAGAAAAAATTGCTGAAGCAGATAAAGCTGGATCGAATACATCTAAGATGAGGAATACGTTGGAGGAACATCCAATCGAAAGAATGTCACCAGTTGGTTAGTGACATGCTCTTCTCTACTATAAAAGGAAGTTTCCCCTTCACTACTTCAACTAACCAAGAAAATTGAGGCGAAGGCTCTGTCTGCACAGCCAATACAGAATTAAGAATATCAAGGGTCTACTTCAGAAAGGTATCCACTGTTGGATTTACCATAAAATGCCACCCCACCTTTAGGTGAGAGGTCCAGACAAGCAAGCTAAAGGGTATCAAGACAAACCTCACAATGGCCGTACTGGGTGGGACACAACCTCACACCTCTAGAGCAACAAACAAGGTAAAAAATATATACAAGGGACTTACAACGTAAGACATTGCACTCACTCCTTCAAATCATTCACTCTTTCAAGCCCTGCAACCTCCACTAATTCCACGCCCCATATTCCAATTATACCCTTATCAAACCCCGTAAATAAAAATAAAAACCTTCTTTCCCTCCGTCCTTTACTTCCAAAAGTACACTCGCTTGACTCAAAGCGCTCCAATGTGCTGCTGCATCAAATCTTCCTGCACAGCTGGGCCACGGTACTATACCTCTGGGGAACCAGACAGACATTTAACCAATATGGTGTCCACAAACCTCTTTTTCACTGTGTACAGAAGACTGGTCCCTGCAGTGAGGTGCAACAGCCGAGTGGTGCTGACAGAAGACCCCAAACACCTCGGAAAGCCTCAGGTTTCTTTGTGATTGTGAATTTTATGGGGTGGACCCCTAATAGCCTCAACCAAAGCGGGCCCACAACCTAAGGAATGAGCGCATGTTTTGTACGTAAACCAAGTTTATTGTACAGTCATCTGGGAGCAGTTAGATGGTGCCATGGAACCAAACTAACTCAAACCTCTCTGAACCAAATAGGTTGATACATTACATACATTTTTGCAACAGTTAAAACACTACCATTTTATTACAGTCCACACCCCAAATGTGATTGGACAAAACCTCTTCAAAGAAATCCCATCTTTCTCCAGTTCCTACATTCTCATTGGTAGCTGTTATCTTAACTACCATCTTCAGCTCATGTGTAAAATATACTTCCTTTTAGGATTTGTCTGTGGCAAGTCATGACATCATCAACCAGTTAAACATTTGTGTACAAACATAATTCATTACTAGTAATAACTGGCCCAAGCCCTTTTAACTTTAACTCTTAATTGCACATGGTTCTCATAAATACTTCAAGCGATATGAAGAAGGATGAGTAAACAAGTTCTCTTTGAACTAGCAATCACTATCTCGTCCCCCGGTTCCCCGTCTCCATTGGCCCATTCAAATCTAATTAACTGCCATTTCATCGTGCACGGCACATCTTGAGAATACAATTTAAACGTCTGGGTTTCAATTACTTTAGCCTCATACCTTGATTCACCCCACGTTTTACTGCTTGTCAAAAACAAATAGTGAAAACCCTCTATACTTATCATACCATAAAAAACATGGCCGGAACCTTCAGCTGAGTTGACCATTGATAAGGTCATAGTTACTTATTCACCCATCCTCTGGCCTTTGAAACTTTGCAGAACCAGTTTCTCACAGTTCAACCCTGTGTACTCCGAAGACCCCGGCCGGCCCATAGAGCCGAGGTTTGCTCCGAAGTACTTTAAAACGAGATGCACCCTTGATGTGGATGGGGGTGCCGATTTATTACTCCAACATCAATCAATAAGGACAACTCAATGGTTTGGCAAAGGGAGTCCGTTTAATGACAAGTACAAAAAACGGGGAGTCCTGGAAATCAGCAGTGATGCGATCGTCGTCCTCGCTTCAACTCCAACAAACTTCATACAAGTTGTAACATTTATACTCAAAACTCGTCATAATTGACGTCTTACACAAAGTTACTATGCACTTCTATTGGTTAGGAAATGGTAACTTTAATATAGGTGCTATATCTGTATATGGTAACGGAGTGAGGGGATTGGATAAACACTGTCAGGTGGGCATCTAAGCCCTTCCTTCAAAAATGACTACTGCAGACGTCACTCAAAGTACAACGTCCTATTGGTTCTACTAACTATAGGACCCTAGATTATTTGGTCCATTGTGATTGGGTTGGCACCAACCCCAGGCATATTCTTCCACTTTGCTTAGCAGCACGCAGAATGGTCAGCCAGGTGCAGGGTGCCCCTTAGTTACCCGGCCTTGCTCCAATTAAGGTTACAATCAATCATCGCTTCAGCAACTATGTGTCAATTATTTTACTATGGTTGGCCTCGAAACTGCATCTTCTGTCTGGAAAGGTTCTGTTATCTCTGCCTGGGCGGATGCCAAGCCTAGGTTTGAACCCGTGCTGCTTCTCGCTCGGCTGGTCACATGATTCCCACACCGTGAATTTGTCTTGTTTCTCTCAATTTGTGCATTTGATTCTTGTTTAGCTTGCCACCTGCCTACGCCTCCTTATCTTGACCTTTCAGAGACAGGATATTCTGTTCTTAATGGTCAATTATATGCAGCTACTGTTCCTTCTATTGGTATGACCTTGGCTCTCCTGGCACGGGTTGCATCTGCCGAGTTTCGATTCAGCTGTCTCTTCTTGTTTCGCTAGAATATGGATCTTTTCTTGTTCGGCCTCTAGTAACCTGGGCTGATTCTGCTTTCCGTGCAAAGTGGACTTGCACTTATAATACTGTGCTTCATTTTAAGGTAGATTATAATGGCGCTTGCCACACTGTTCTTCTACTTAGCATTGCAAGCCGCACTGTTTTCTTAGCTTTCTTATGGTTCCAAGCATATGTACAGGTGTAAACTGATCGACATCGACTGTTTTCATTTTGCTTACAGCTTAATTCTCATACAATTTGGACCTCATTCCTTTGTCTAGGTCTGCAATAGCCTTACTCATGACGTTTCGTCTCTTTGTGTCATTCTTGAGTCGTAATTTCTTCTATCTGTGAGTCTGTATGGGTCCTCGTGACGTCACCATTCTTCTTCCATTAAGACTTTTTTGGTTTCTTCCGGGACAGTACTTAGGCAATCTTCATTTCGTTTAATTTGCTGGTAAGGTTTCCTTAATGGATACCTAACTGTCCATGGTTTTCTTGGTATCGGTACTTCAATAAGTGTTGCTCTTCTGATAGGTGCAGGGCAGAGCCCTACTGCGGCTCTCTGCTGGTGTATTTGCTCGTCACACGTCACATATTTTGGTGTGAACGTTCCTGGTACTTCAAAATGGGTGACTGGAGTGCAGGCTTTATTTGGGACCTCCTCTATACTTATTCCCCCCCCGGGCGATTCATCGACCACTTTCACCTCCCTCTTTGGATTCAACTTACTGGAGTCTTCTGTATTTATCTTTACTCCATCGCCTGGGTTTATTCCTTCTTCATCTTCTGGGTCTATACATGGTGGTTTGAAGAAGTGTCTCTTTGGTGTCCATATTTTTATTACTCCTTTGTGGCTTCCTGCTGTTCTTACATGGTCGTCTTTATTCCATGTCATTAGTTGACATTGTCCATTTGGGCTACAGTAAATCCATCTTCCCACATCATTTCTGTTTCCTGGGATAGAGAAACTTTGTTCCTTCTGGTGCGTGAATACTGGCTTTCAAAAAGTCTCTTATTTCTCTTATGTCTGGCTTGACATCAATCATGATCTTCATCCCTATTGCTTTCTTCACAGTCTTCTGGAACTGAGAGATTATTATCTTGATCACACAAAATCCTAGTAGTATCATCACTAACAGGGCTCCCAAGAACTTGAATGCATCTGCCATCCATTGTGGAACCCATGAGAACAGTGATCCAAACCAGCTGTCATCAACTTCGTCAGTTTCATTGATCATCTGGTTCTGCAGGTTTGTCAGCATACCTATGGCTTCCATTAAAGTCCCATTCTCCTCATCGTGAGAAGGTATAAATGTGCTACATGATTCTCCTATTTTTGCACAAACTCCTCCATCCATAGCTGTAATCATGTCAAGGACATATCTGTTCTGTACAGTCATCAGTTGGATGGCTCTTGATTCTTCCTTGATCGCATTGAATCCTTTTATGGTCATGTTGATGGTCTGCAGTCACTCCCATCTGGTTATCTGCAACCGTTTAGTATTTACTCCAACTTGGATTCTCGGCACGAAAATCGTTGTGAACACTGATGAGGTGAGGCTGAACAGCCTATGTTCATATGGGATTGCATGAAAGGCTTCTTCTGATTTAGCAGAGAAGTAATTATCTCTCTTCATTCGATTTATTAGTTCCACAGATCTCCTCTTCCTCAAGTGAGCATCTGCTTTCGGGAAACTGTCAATACTCAGGTCACTTTTCGGGATCACTTATGCTGGAACGTGGACGTTCACTATTGTGCATATACCTCCCCAGTCTCTTGGCAGTCTGATGTATGCTGTGGATCACCATGCCCGATAATGATTCATAATTACTGCAGTCCCATGATCCATTCCTGGAGCATCAAAAACTTGTCCACAGTTCTGATTCTCTCCCATGTTTCTTGTGCCATTGTTCCTGAAGCATAGTTTCGGATTCTCCACTGGCACTATCTGCAAGGGTCCCCCTATGTCTTCGACCCATGTCAATAGTTTTGCAAGCTTTGGCCATAATGGCTTGAATATCCTTTGTAAATTTTCAATTGCTTCCTTGCAGGCTGCAGTGACCATCCATGCTCTGCAGATCACTACTCCTTTCTCCCATTCGTCTGGTGAAAGCACTGTTCCCCAGATTTGCATTTGGCCTGTTGTTCCAATTTCAAGCTTCTTCTGGAGTTTTTCCTTGGACATTCAGCTTCTGATTTGCTTCTCTTCTTATTTCTGCTCCTTTAATAGCCAGGCTTCTTGTACCTGATCACGTGATTTCTAGTTTGAGCTCTATTTCTTGTCTTTATGTCTTGGACATAATCATCTTCATCGGGATAGGCAGTTTCAGTTGCCCATATTAGGGAAGCGTCAGTTCCCATGAATTGGCCTCTAGTTTTGCACATGGCTACGTGTGAAAGACAGTGTACCGTCTGGACCTCAACTTCTACAGCTACGAAGATCTTGGACTTCCCCATGCTGTATGGTAGGGGTGCACAAACAAAGCATTCCCCTTCTAAACTTCGTCTTCCAACTTCCTTCATGTGCTGGTACCAAATGTTTCTCAGATGTGCTGTGCTGTCCAGGTAGTTGTTTAGTTCATTGTCATCTCCATGCATGCTTCTCTTGATTCTTAGTGTTTTCCTGTAGTTCACTATAACTACATCCCTAAATGCATCTGTATGGCTCTTTCTTGCTGGAGGATTCTCAGGTTCCCCGTCCATGGTGCAGGTTTCCTCATCTGCGCCATTTGATTGGACAAGAGAGTCTGGCAGCTCTTTCCTGGTATTCATACATCTTGTTCCTGTTAGTTATAAATATCCACTTCAACCACCCTGACACTGGTCCGGTGTACGTTGTATTGTAGAACTGGTACTTGTCCCTTGTGTTGGAACATATATGCCTGTTAATACAGTCTCTTCGTTTTTGTTCTTCAGTTCCTCTTGTATTTTACTTGCTTTGGCTATGAATGGCCATAATGAGTCCACTACCAGTTGTGTTCGTGCAGAGATCTTCTCCGAATTGGCTCTTGTTTTCTAGAGAGTTTTGGACGTGGCTGCTTCTGTTGGCTTTCTTCCTAACTCCCCTTGTCTTTCCATGACATCTGCTGTGGAGTTTCATATGGCTGTCAGTCTCTTCTTCTCTACTGTGTTGACTTGTGGTTCTGCAGTCATTGACACTAGGCCTGTTTTGTGTGCATTCAGTGTTTGCATGTGTGCGGTTGTCAGTAGCCTTTCTTCATTCATTCCTTGCCGACCCTGTCTCCGGCTTTTCTGTTTGTTTGTTACTACAAATGTGTGTGTCGTTGCTAATCACATCCATTTCAAGTTCATTCATTCCCCCATCAGATCTTCTAGGGACTGATGACTATGTAAGGTCTGGGTGCTTTTGTGGGTTTCATGCTTGCATCGTTAGGTGGGTGCACTGGAATTGGAACGCTGTGTGCACCAATAAAAAATGCAGTTCTGATTGTTAATGACAGTAAAACAATGATGTATATAATACGCAAATACATTATGCTCCTGTAGGTAAGGCGCCAGCATTTACTTCAGAGAAACGTGGTCATCTTTCCTCCTGTGGGAGGACCAGATTGCTGCTCTGGATCCCGATCTCGATCATTCGCCAAATGTCAATTTTTTATTGCACTCCTTTAAACAATATCGTGTTTTGGGTTCTGTGTTTAAGAGTGTCACAAGTGTCCCCCCTCTTGCGGGCGATGAATTGTTTCTTATTTCAGGATACAGTTCCTTTGCTAGACTATGGAAAAAATCAAATCAAATAACACCTCAGTATGTCTTTTTACTGTGTATGTTCAAAGTAAGTAAGCTCCCAGTCCACTCCTTGAATTTGCTTCAGTCCTGAGGACATATTGTATGCTGGTCAATATGAAGAAATAAGGACAAAATAACAAAAAAATGCAATATGTGAAGTCCTTGACACTGCTTCCTTGATCTGTCCCTCGGCAGAAGGCTTTTAGAATCTCCTCAGATAGTTCTGCTGATGGTTAGAGAGTTCCACTTGGAGCACAATTCCATGCAAGAGCATGCCCATCTGTGCAACATTAGCTGGATCTCTGATGAATGTGAGGACATCAACATCGATCAGTCTTCCCACTAGCTCTGGAAAGTCAGTGACTAGACGAAAGAGGACATTGTGGGCCAACCTGCTGTCTTCTGGTGACAGGGACATCTGTTCTGTCTTGCTGAGGTTCAGGATTGTATGCTTTTTACTTAATGTAAACAATGTCTGCCTTGTCCGTTTGCGTGGAGTGTAACTAAGATCACAATTTTATTTAGGAGTTGGCTTAAATGTTCTGTATTTGCTGGATCTCGAAGAAACATGAGTGTGTCTGTTGTTCTTCCGACAAGAGTTGGACAGTCTTAGATTATGTGAAAGAACAAGGTGTTGATAAGCTCATTTATTTCCGTCTGTGTTTGGGACATTTGGTTCTTTCTCACTGTACTCAGGAAGTAAGAGAAATTGTTCGGCAATAACAGTAAGCAATTTCTTTATTGTCTTTTCGTTATCAGGATCTTGAAGAAAGTCAGCCACACTGGTGAGCCTTCCCAACAATGAAGGGTATGATCTTAGCACTAGATTAAAATAAGTTATCACGTCTTTTGTGATGTCACTACTGTGGGACACCATAAGTGATTCTGAATAAGGTCTCGGTGTGGAATGAGTCGGGATACTGTATTTGCTTCCAATGTAAGTGTCCTCGGTCAAAATGTGGCATATTCTTTTCTCATCAAGGTACGAAAATTTGGGCCAATAGATTAAGATTGTATGTGGGATATCTAATTGATGGGTCTCAAGTGGGTTTCATTCCAAGGCGATATGGCTATGATAATATCAGGAGAGAGAGAGGCATGTATTACTACCTGCCAACCCTTAGTGCACTCCCAAGGGAATATAATCCCAAAACATGTAAATGTGGCAGGCACGTGAGCTCCGATAAAGCTTCCACTGCTTGCGATTCTGAGTTTAGCTAAAGGTGTCGATCTCTTTTATCTAGGGTTCACAGTTGGTGGGGGAAATAGAATGGTCTAAGTTCACTTCACAGAGTTTTACAATAAGTATATTAATTCATTGATGTAAACCAATACAACTTTTGGGAAAGTAAAGAGACCCTTCATATCAGAACTGTGTTGAATGTGGTTGGTGATCGTTTTGGAAAGGACTCAAATGATCTTATCATTTTTTTTGATGCTGAGAAAGCATTCGATAGGGTGAATTGGAAATTTCTGAAATTTACTTTGTTGAAAATGGGATTTGGCCCAAATTTTATGAAGATGGTGGAGTGTATTCATAAGGATGTTAAGGCCTGTGTATTAGTTAATGGGATAATCTCACAATCGTTTCATTACTGAGGGGCACGTGACAAGGCTGTCCGCTATCACCTTTTTTGTTTGATTTGGCGCTGGAACCTCTTGCTACTTATATTAGACAATGTGAACTTGTAAAAGGAATTATGGTTGGGAAAGTTGAAGTTAAAGTTTTATCGTATGCAGATGACATGCTCCTTATGCTGTTGAATCCTGAAGTTTGTGGGGATGTAATAAAATCTATGTTTCTAGAAGTGGGTGCACTGTCAGGTCATAGGGTGAATTGGGAGAAAGCGGAGGTCTTTCCGTTGTCCAACCAATGTGATAGTACTGTTTTACATTCATGGAATTGTAAATGGTCACCGGGGGGTGTCAAATATTTAGGTATACATATTGTTGGGGATTTAAAGAAATTGCTGGAGTTTAATTTGGACTCAGAAGCCACGAATATGTCAGTTCTGATTAAGAGGTGGGAGAAGTTGCCTTTGAATTTATGGGCAAAGATTAATTCTATCAAAATGGTCCTCTTACCGAAGCTCTTATACGTTCTACTATCTGTCCCGTTGTTGTTGTATAAAAAACAGTTAGTCAAGATTGAAAAACTCTTTTCTTCTTTTTTGTGAGGCCCTGGGAAGCGGCCTCGTATTCCGAAGTACATGCTGCTGCAAAAGGTTGAGGATGGGAGATTTGGGTTTCCTGATTTGATGAAATATTACAAAGCCTTTTTATTGAAAAAAAGCTCATATTATTTTGGTGAACAGAATGCAAATGACCCAATTTGGCTGCGCATGCAAAGGGACATTTGTGCGCCTTTTGATTTAGGAAGTCTATACAGTATGGATAAATTGCTGAATAAGAGATTGAGGTTTATTCCGATAGTGGCAACTAGACAGGTGGTGGGGGCGTGTTTTCGAGAGAATGGACAGAGTTATGGTTTCAGTCCTGATGCTTCGATATGGTTTAATGAAGCGTTACAGTTGGATAATAAATGTCTGCATTGGATGAGTTGGATAAATAGAGGTGTTCTGAGACTGGCAGATGTGATGGATGGAGACCAGTTATTGAGTTTCAGGGAGTTACGGGATAGATCTGGTTTGAGACGGAGTGAAAGGGATAGATATTTGGCTTTAGTTTCTATGATTAATAGGAGGATGGATATGGCTGATGGTTGTATTGGGAAAAAAACTGAGCTTTGTAGGTTGTTAGAGGGTCAGGGATACTGTGTGAGTACTTATATGCAATTCATGCCTATTGATGAGAAACTCAGATTTGCGTGGTCTAGATTGAGAGGTATTTGGTCGGATGATGTTCAAGATGACATTTCTGATGAGGATTGGAATAAGGTTCTGAAGGTTGCTTTGAATTTGGGTCCGGATATGGGTTTACGCTTAATTAGACAGAAGGTTATTGGGCAGTTGTATTGGACCCCAGTTGGGATGTTTAAATTGGGATTGAGACCTAATGATTTATAATGAAGTTGTGATGTTGATAGGGGTACTTTATTGCATTTATTGTGGGATTGCCCGAGAGTACGGATGTTTTGGAAGGAGGTCATTGATAGGATTGATTTGATTTTTGGTATTGTTTTGCGGAGATCAGCGAGAAATGTAATTTTACTTTCCCGTAAGGATAGGTGTGATAGGGCTAGGAGACATTCTTGCTGGATTGATAGGGCCATAATGTTAGCGATTAAGTTGATACTCAGAATCTGGAAAACGAGAAAAAAGCCCAATGTAGATGATTGGTTGGCAGAGTTGCATATTTTGGCACAATTTGATAAGGTTTCCTTTTGTAATAAGGAAGAGGATTATACAAAACTGTGGGGTCCATTTATGACTCTTTATGATTAAAGCGAAGAATGGATTGTCTTGATGGCAGTAGTATTTATAGTAAGGTTGGTGGGGTGTTTTTTTTTCTCTTCCTTCCATTTGTGGTGTCCTTTGTATTGTCTTTTGTGTTTGTGTTGTCTTTTGTATTTTCATGATAATTTGTTGAATTTGTTTCACTAAGATTGGTAATTTCTTGGTGGGAATATTTCGGATGCTTATATTATTTTGTATATTTGTTCGTTCTGCATATTGTGAAACATTTTTACTTTTGCTGATGTTATTTGTGTGTGAAAATTAATAAAATGTTTTTTGCAAAATAAAAAGTATGCCTCAGTCCAAAGTTCAACAGGCTATGTTGTGGCTTATGCGTGAAATTTTCTTCTTCACCGTGCCACTAGGATGCGCAGAGTGTCCGTTTTTATGGCCTTATCCCATTTTTTGCGTGAGGAAATGTTCAATTTAAGCCACAATTTTGCACAAAGTTCTTTTTCTTTGTTTGGCTGGTCATGCGTCCTTCTTCCTCGCCATGGATCTCATCTGCACATGCTGTGGTTCTTCCCCGTCGCTCGTCGACTCCTCTCGTTGGGGTGCAGGCAGGGAGTCTTCTCCGATGTATGGTTCGATATCACCGAGAAAAATACAAGCTCTCCTGCCTTGTAGTTTCACTGCAGATGGGGTGCAGTCCTTCACTGTGGAGGCACTGGTAAATCTTGGCTTGTCCCACTTTTTCCTTGTATGGTTTCTCACAAGGACGGTGTCTCCAGGGAAGACGGATGGAACATGTAAACCCTGAACGTGATCTGTTGTAGTATCTCCTTCTGTGTTCTGTGCTGCCCTGCACCCTTTTCGTCGTCGCTGCAGCTGGTCTGAAATTACAGTAAGGCAAGGTGTCATGCAGTTCAGGTAGTTTTGCATTTCAGACCCTAAAATGTCTCCTGTTGATTGGGCATCACATCTAGCTCTATCTCGGGGTGTCAGGGGAGTTCTCATTCTTCTTCCTGTGGCTATGTCGTGTGGCGTAAGATGATGGTCAGAACCGGGTTGGTTCCTAAGTGCATACACTGCCAAAGGAAGGCAGTGCAAGCATCCCTTCTTTAGAGAAAGCTTCAACTTGGCTATCCTTTCCTTTAATAAGCCGTTGAGCTTCTCACTGACTCCGTTACCTTGCGGACGATAGGCCGACGAGAACTTGTGCTTTATACCGAGCAGCAAGCTAATCTGTTCGAATGTCTCGTTTACAAAGTGAGCTACTTTATCTGAACTCATGACTTCACACACCCCCCACATGGGGAACACTTCCCTCACTAAAAATGTGGCTGGGTGTGTACGGGGACCTGCCTCCATCCATCTAGAGAATGGACACACCAACAATTAAGTATCTGTATCCGTTACATACTTGAACCATGTCGACGTAATCGACATGCAAGTGCTGAAAAGGCCCATTTGGCCTTGGGATGACTCCTCTCATTACTTTAAATGTGTGCCCAGCTGTGAATTGTTGACAGATTATACAATTTACTATAAAAAATGCAACCTGCTCGGCTAAATTCGGTATGAACCTGTCTTCTGCAAGTGTTGCTGCAAAAAAAATGTTTTGTCATGTGAGCCGGATAATGTAACTGCTCCAGCGCTATTTTTAAAAGGGTAATAGGCATTACTGGTTTACCAGTGCTGTCTTGTCGCCACAAGCTGTCAGAGGGGTTTAAAGAACACCCTCAACATTTCCAAAGTTTCTTTTCCTCCTGTTGTGCCTCCCCTTGGAGTTCCATCAACTGTGTTTGCCCAAGGTTGTTATGGCTTTCAAGTGTAGTTTGTGTAATCATTATTCGCTCCTTGGCATGGATAACTTCAAACGCTTGGCTTCCGGGTCTGCTGCTTGATTTCCGCGTGAGATAAAATCTGTCCCCTTTTGTGTGGGCGGCGCATTTCACAACCACTAGGCCCACTGGGAGCTGTAGTGCCTTGATCAGCCTGTCCAATAAGGCTGCGTGCTGCACTGGTGTGCCGTCTGCTCGGAGGTAGCCTCTCCTTTTCCAGCAAGCTAAGCCTGCGTAAACTGTTGACGTCACATAGGCGGAGTCACTGTACACCGTTACTTCCTGGTCTGCGTGATTCTCAATAGCGAGTATCAACACCAATAATTCTGCAGCCCGTGCTGAATAGTGAGATGGTATTCGTGCGCTAATAAGTACTCGGAATTCTCCATTTGCTGTGTGCTTCATCACAGCAACGCCTGTATATCTTTGTCCGTCACTTTGGTCGATCCTCGAAGAACCATCAGTAAAGACGATCTCTCCTTCTGCCAAGGCATTTTCTTTCACCCTGGGAATTTCATCATAGAATTCTTCATAATTTGCACAGTCATGTATTGGCTCTCCTTCAGTGACTGGCTCTGCTATAAACGTAGCTGGGTTCACTATCTTACATCGGAATACCTTAATTGATGGATTTGATATGATCACGTTTATAGAAAATGGGTACTCCCGGTTTTGTGATATCGGGGGTCAACTCTATTGAATGGGAGGCTTACATGTCACAATAAATTCGTGATAGGTCAAGTACCCCTTCCTTTAGTCCCTGAGTAACTAAGAGGCAAAGTCCAAGATAATCTAGTTAACTCTAAGATTAATCATCCCACAACTTCATGACTTTGAAAAAATGTATTAATTAATTTTGATGCATCTTATGCGAAACCTTAAAAAGGACTATAAATAAGTCCTGTACATGACAGACTAAAAAAAACAAATCTGTGCTATCCACTTACAATTTAAATGGTGTGGTAACACCATACCTTTCATAGGGCCTCTACACGGTAGGCGGTAAACCATGGCGCTCTTAGCGCCATGGTTCATGCCGGTAATTTACCGGTACCACCTTGGAGGAAAGGGGAATTACCGCCCTATTCCAAGGTTGGGAAGGCGGTAATTCCTCCTTCCTCCATTGCCCTTCCCCATTCCCATTTTTGCCCCATAGGGCATAATGGGAATGGGGAAGGCGCTAATTACGGTACCCCAAATTGCGGTACCGTAATTAGCACTCCGGTCCATTTGCGGGTTCGTTTTTTAACGCCTGCTAGAAGCAGGCGTTAATGTACCACCCCGCAAAGGGACCTCGTAGTAAGGTGGTAAGGGTTTACTGGTACCGGTAAAATACCGGTACCGGTAAACCCTTACCGCCTACCGTGTAATGAGGCCCATAGTGAATAGAAACAAATACAAATAAAAGAGATACTTCTTAAACGGGAAAAGCAGTATAAAATACTGTTGACAAAATTAGTTTTTTCCCCAATTCTGGGATCAATGGCCTTGATCCCTCCTGCATTCATGCATGCCACAGAGGTCTATAGGAGCAGTTGTTAATTGTTCATTTAATATAACTCTTTTACAACCTCTCTGTGTTGTTCTACAATGCCGATATAAGGTATACAGTTGTATATTCAACAAAAATACCCTTTTTAAGTGCTTGGTGTAGATTGAGAGATAGGAAAAGGTGATACAAATTTCCTAGTATAAAGTAGACATATGTTGCGGCCCTATTAACTCATACGGTTCACTCTCTGTGCCGTTGGTTTTGTTGGTGATGGCCGTCTTCAGGACAGAAAACAAGTTTGTTCACAAAGGTAGTTTATACTTTCCCAAGTGCTCCTATTGCAATTTAGAAGAACATTTTTAAAAAAGAAAAGTTTTAAAAAAGGCTCTTTTGCAGAACTTGACTTGAAAATTGTGGTAATGGACTATTTTTATTCTGCCACTTCATGGACTAACCAGTGTATGATTCAGATTTCTTCAGGACTTGATAGGAGGAATCTTAATAGGATAATTCTTAGCAACATCTGACTCCTTAACGGATGCTTGATTCACAAGGTGTATTCGTTCACTGTACCTATAAATGTACATGCTTTTATCAGTGTCATTCTCATCAAAATTAAGTGATACATTGTCAAATGTACAGTGCAGCAGTTTATGGAAAGGTACCTTAGATATCTGTTATGGGGCAGTCATTAATGTGCTGTCACCACAACGAAACCCGTATAGGCTGGCTTTAATTTGATCGCTACTTAGTTAATTCTGTCTTTTAATGTGAAAATACACCAGCTACTATGAAAAAAACGACAGGACATACATTACTGTCTACATATAGTGTACCTTCATGCATATACTTGACTCCAAATTCCTTTAACATGGGGCGGCAGTTGAACTGTCCTGTGAGAGCCATTCAAAATATTGGCCCCATCTAGCTCGGGACTGTATTTGCTCATTTTGTCTTATTACCCACCGAACAGCATGTGATTGCAAAGGAATATATATACATATATATATCTGCTAAGGTTGGGAAACTACATGCAGTGGTTTGTAACCAAAATATATATGGTATCTAGCAAATCCTAGTGTGGAAAGAAAACTCACTACAGACGCCCTTATACCAACGTGCGCCAAAGCGTGCCGGTTTCCTAATAGTTGTGCACATATTTAGTTACAAACGATTTCTAAAATGAAGACGCCGAGGTGGCGCTTACCTCCAAAATGCTGTGCTCGCATGTCCTAGTTTTGATGCGTGTCTGCTACAAAAGTGGTACGGTCGGAGCCATTCAGACACTTCCTTATTTGCCGGAAGTGATAGGAGCGGTCACGTGATGCTCTGTCACGTGAGTGTGTTAATATTCAAGGACTACAAATCTGATGGGATATGTAGTTCAGTGCTGTGCTTTAGAATTTTATGTACTCAATGTTATGCTTACTAATTATGTGAAGTTAGTGAAAGTATGGTGTGTGGGCCGTACCGCCCTGCCATACCACTGCGACGGGACAACAATGAGAAACTGAAAAACTTTGCAACACAATATCGGCGCGTGGGCATATTAATGTGAGGGGACTCCATGCCTGATGGGATATGTAGTTCTGTAGTATATCGACAGGATGCATGGTAGATATTTAAGATTGTCTATAAAGGTGGTCTGGATATACAATTGAAACAACTCACTATAGGTCGACAGCGGCATGCCACTTGGAAAACATTTGCGGAAATAAAATAATTAAAGGGCAAGACAATGCCCTGTATTTTCTTTGTTATGCAAAGACATGCACACTCCATGCATAGTTAGCATCTTGTAGTTGTGTTTGTAACAGATGTAGTCCAACTCTATTATTGTAGTGAGCTATTGGTCATATGGGCTGTGCTAATGCCCGTACTTATATGGAGATTTAATTCAACAAAATGCAACCCGAATACACTTGATGTTCAAAGGTTAGTCTCATGTCATTCTCTATTTTTCATATAGCCTTTAGAACAAACCTGCAAGAGCATTTATGAAGAGACACAGGCTGATATTGAGAGGTTGCACTGCATCTTGCAGGGAAGTGTGCCTACTGAAATAGTTTGGATCGGTTCCCAAAACGGCTGCTGCATTGCAAGTCAATAGAGGCAGTGTTACATAAGTTGTTACTGTGAGAAAGGGGAGAATTAGTTATAATGGTACATTGGTATAGTTGAGATGGAACAAAAGGGTATGCTTCATAAAAATATGTTCCATTTGACTGCCACATTAAGGCCTTGCTTGACCTAGTTAGTGTTGTAAATCCATCTTTGTTCACATTGTGTCAGGGCCAAATCACGGTTACCTCCTCTAGGGGCCTGTTTGGCAACTTGTAAGACACACCAAAGCATATCTGTGAATTTATGCTGTTTCTTCACATAATGTGCTACCTATGGTTTATTGTCCGTTTGGTTTTTGATGCACGATTTGTGCTCACAGATTCTTTGTCTAACCTGTCGCTTTGTTTTTCCGATGTAGACTAAGTTACACGGGCAGATAATGACATATACTGCCCAGGTGGTTGTGCAATTAGTGAACTCCCACAATGGGACAACTGGTGTGCCTAAAGTTACCACACCATTTAGATTGTATGTGGATAGCACAGATTTGTTTTTTTTAGTGTGTCATGTACAGGACTTATTTATAGTCCTTTTTTTAGGTTTCGCATAAGATGCATCAAAATAAATGAATGCGTTTTTTCAAAGTCATGAAGTTGTGGGATGATTAATATTAGAGTTAACTAGATTATGTTGGATTTAGCCTGTTAGTTACTTAGGGACTAAAGGAAGGGGTAGTTGACCTATCACAATTTATTTGTGTTTGATATGATCACTTCATAAGCACAAGCTCTCTGAGATGTCAATGTGCCCTTTGGTTTCTCTAGAATGGCAAATAGTGAGTGCTCGACGTACAACGTCATGGAGCATCCCATGACAATGGTTGTAGCTTTCTCTATGGCGAACGCTGCGGCAGCTAAACTTTGTTCGCACAGGGAATGACCTCTCATTACTGCGTCCAAATTTCCACTATAGTATGCCAGGGGCTGTACCCCAATGTGGTTCTCTGTGTGAGTACTGCCGTCATAACGCTGCCATTCATGTGTGAAAACAGGTAAAATTCCTCTGCCTAATTGGGAATCCCTAAAACTGGTGCTGTGCAAATGGCTTTTTTGAGTTCAGCAAATCCTTTCTCCATGGTCTCAGACAATTCAATCTTTTCTTTTGTCACTTGGACCTTCTTTAGGGCCTGAAGTAAAGGCTTAGTGTAAGAGCTATAGTCGAAGACCCATGCTCTGACATAGTTGCATAGGCCTAGAAAGATCTGCATCTGTTTTATTGTGTGCGGCTTAGCCGTGTTCAGTATGGTTTCAGCCCTTTCTGGGGTTACTCTCTTTCCCTCATGTGAGATTAGCTGGCCTATGTACAGCACTTCCTGTTGACAATATTGTAGCTTCTCCTTGTCAACCTTATATCCTTTCTCAGCCAGTATAGTCAATAGCTGAACAGAATCGTACCTGCATTGCTCTTCTGTCGTGCTACAAATTAAGATGTCATCCGCGTATTGCAGGACAACACTTTTTAGTGCAATATTGCTCAAGTCCATCTGTAGGACTCTGTTAAAAATAGATGGAGACTCACAATACCCCTGGGCTAGTTGTGCTTTTCAGACGCATCTGTCTGAATGTGAATGACGTCAGATCTTGAGAGTCACGCTGCAACGGGATTGAGGAAAATGCATTTTTCAAGTCAATCACCATGAAATGGTTTGCCTCGACGGGTATATTACATAGGATTGTAGCCGGGTTAGAGACTAGAGGGAACTCAGCCTCAACAATATCATTTATTGGCCTCAGATCTTGGATTAAACGCCAAGACCCTCCCTTTCATTTTTTGATCGGATAAACCGCGGTATTGCATGACGACTCTGATGTCACTAAGATGCCTTGCTCCATCATTGCAGAAATTGTTTTAAAAATCTCTTCATCTGCTTCTCTGGACATGGGATATTGTCGGACTTTTGGTAGAATTGCTACTGGTTTCAGTTTAATTATCACTTCTCCAACCCCTTACAAGAGGCCTACGTCATAGGGGCCTGTGGTCCATACTGAGACAGGCTCCTAGGCCATGTCGTCATCAAAGTATTCAGGACTGTTTTGTGCCAACATAATTCTCTGAGGCACTTCTCTTTTGATAATTTTCACCCAAAAGGTGAGACTCACTTCCACCATTCTCTCCCATATCTGTTTGTTCTTCACACAGATCGTCATCAGTGACGTCAGTCAATCGATATGCTTCTTCAGTGGCGATTATTGCACACCATTGTCGGTCTTCGTCATCATAACCATCAATCAAGGCCATTCTCCCCCGTACTGCAGCTGTGTGTATCATCAAGGAAAATACTTGTCCCTTTTCCTCATGCATCGGTATTCTTGGTCTGAATAGGAACTCATCAGGGGTTCTCATGATTCTGACTTCAAGACCTGGCAGTCCTGCCATTAGCACACACATACCATATGCGTATATTTCTGGCTCTAATGGTATAGCCCTCATGGCTGTGTGTCCCGCGTATGCTCTGATTATTTCGCATACATTTGAATAGTGCATTCCTGGAGTTGAACATATGAGGCCCTCCTCCGTGAACAAGATTGTCATGTTTAACTTTGTCATTAAATCTCGACCCAAAATGTTTACTAGGGTCTGACATAAATTTAGTAATGGCACATTCATTTCACATTCTCCTATGGGGACTGGAAGTGCATTTGTGAAGCTCCTGTAAAACGGATTATTTATGGCCTTGCTGACAAAGAAAACTTGCCTTCACGTATACACGAGCGTGTTGCACCCGTGTTAACTAGGAATGAATATTCTTTTTACCCTTTAACAACATCCACCCTAGGTTCCCTGTGAGGGTCTGGTGTCACTGATAGGATAAAACACATCAGGGTTCCCAGTGAGCTGTCCTAGTCCATATACATATTTGGCCCACTGTGTGTTGGTGGATTTCCCCCATTCCCATTGTTACTTCCCATTCCAGGGTTTGTGGTTTGCCCTGTGCTCATAGTCTGTGACAGTTGCATCGGTGCCTGTTGGGATTGCCCTTGTGGAAAATTCCCCATGTTTTGAGGTTGCACGCTTTGGTGCGCTTCTGTCGCTTGTTGTTGCACCGTGTGATTTTGTGCCACACCCTGGTGTAAAACTGCAGGCGGATTCGCCATGCCTGCTCCAGTCCCTTGGTCGTTATGCATCATGCCTTGGTTCCTGCATGTGCGCGCTAAGTGCCCTGTCATTCCACACAACCAACATACTGGCGGTGGTTGGATCATTTGCCCATTTGACATATCTTGATTGCCTTTTTGCATATTCTGGAACTCTCCTTGAACACTCTGGAAACCTCGCTGATTACTCTGCCATCCTCTTGACTTAAATCCTCTTCCCCTGGGATAAAACTCAGTTCTGCCCGGATTATTCTGCTGTGGATTAGTCACCTGTGGCATGCTTGATTCAGCTGCCCTAGTTATCATGGCTCCATCAAGAGCATATTTTGACAATTTCTTCTGCACCAATTTTGCTTCCTCACCCTTTCGTGCAGCCTCCTTTTTGCAATTTCTTTTCTTGCAGCAATCTGCAATAGTGTGCAATGGTCAGCTGTATTTCTGCCCAAGGGTTAGCCTCAATTCCTACCAATTTCTTGAGCTGTTTCTGTACCGGCTCTGGCAGCCATTCGCACAATATATGGTAGAACACAGGTATAGATTTCGTCCAAGATTCAGGAGTCTCGAGCACCCACGCGTCTTGAAAATTCTGTATATAAATTAACAGATCCTCAGACTCCTTCATTTTTTGTGTCATTATAGGTTGCTTGTCAGAAGTGTCTGGATATAGCACTCGTAGCGCTTTCCATACTGCGTCTCTACAATTGTTAAATGGAGCTCCATCATGCGCAGTATTAATTGTGGTTACACCAGGGTAGCCTGCTCGTGCCCACACATCGTCTGCTCTCTCACCAAGTATGGCGATTAGGAGACCTTTGATGTCCCCTATAGCTAGCGTGTTTCCTCCTGTCATTTTTTCTAACTCATGTATCCACTTTACGGCTCCCGATGTCAGCATTGGAAGCTTTTTTTTCAGATTTTCTCGATCCATGTGTGGCCATGGCATATATTGTGGTCTTACTCCCCCTTTCTCGAGCAACGGAAATTGGGAAGTATAGTTCTCTCTCTCTTCCCTCATGGTTCTTCTATCTATGGCAGGGGTAATATTCCCGCATCTTTGCCTGCCTGGTAAGGACCTAAGTCTGTCCACATAGGGCAGTGAAGACACCCCCCTCTGACAGTGAGATACGTCTTCATGCTGGTCTAACTGTGTGGCTAATTCTGATGCTCTTGGCGCAGACCCACTAGTGTCTGACCATCTCATTCCTTTTTCCCTCGGGATTCGTCTTTCACTTCGTCTCTCTTCCTCATTTTCCTCGCTCTCCTCCCTCTCTGTATCGGACATTGTCTGTCCCCAATTCATGCAACTTCTTGTGTCTTCTTGGTTCCTACTTATTTCTAATGTCTCCAGGGATAGTTTTCTATTCCCACTACTTCGGGAGGCATCCTCAGTGTCGTAAAGCTGGGTGCTCTCCAGGCGCTCGTCTTCCTCCTTCCATTGGGGTGTTTGCGCCAGCCCCATTTCATCATATATTTGATTGATCGTTTCCCAGATGCTTCTGGTATCGAAGTTATTTTCCATATTTGCCCAAGACCTGCCTGGTACTGAATCACATGCAGGAAAGAATTCTTCTATGTCTTCCCAATCTACTACTGGAGCTGGTTTTTTAACCTCTCGCCCCAGATATTCAAGATCATGTGCTCTCTGTCTCCGCTTGCCTTCCACGTCGTCATCGAATTCTCTGCGCTTCCTCGCCTCTTCTCTTACTCCATCTTCTTCCTTTTTTTTTCATTCCTACGTTCATCTGCCCTTCAAATTTCCTCATCTCTTCGCCTCTTTATTCTTTTCTCCCATATTCTTTGTTCTTCCTCTAACCTCTGCTGCTTCCACCTGTCTTATTCATTGGCTGTTCTTGGGTTGCGATTGAGCTGTCTTTCTTGCTCTTCGCGATGTAGCGGTTCTTGCCAATCTTTCTTCTTATTCTTTCGTCTCTTCACTCCTTCTCTTTCCCCTTTCTCTGTACCTCATCTAACCTCTCCTTTCGTTTCACGTCATCAATGCCTTTGCCCTGAAGTTTTAATTAAATTTGCCCTCCTATCCATTCGTCTCTTGCGAATGCTATCTCATCAGTTCTACCTTCGCTTCCTTTCCATCTTTTACCTTCTCTCTCCTGTCGAGAGATGCACTTGTCTGTTTCTGATCCCTTCTTTCGTCATCGCGTCTCCCCTTGTCCCTTGGGACTGTGAAGGCAATATCCTTATCTTTCCCTTGATTTTAGTCACTACTTTCCGTAGGTGACTCATATGCGGGGTTGATATAACCCATGGCTGCTTTAAGTTCTCTCAGCGGGTATAATCCCTCATCTTTACTTTCTTCAACTTTCGTTTCGGATGGGTCGGGTTGCGCGGTAGGCGTCTCACCCCCCTCTGTGCATACATTAAGTATCCAATCTGTTGGCGGCTCCCCTTCCTTCTCTTGTTCATACATTTTCCAAAGTTCTAGAATAGCTAGGCGTTTGTCTAACTTTTTGCCCGTGTAGGTGGCATGCAAATATGTCGTCATGTGTTGCAAGACGGCTTTAGAGAAGGACCCACCTTGTGGCCAAGGCATAAACATTTTGTGGGCGGTTCCTTTAACCCACTCCGTTCTGTATTTCTTCAGTTTGGGTGCATGTTTTTCGGCAACTGTTTGCATATGTGTGTCAACGGAGTTATGCCTTCCATGCTTAAATCTGTTCCCTTTCCTCTTTTATATAACACTTGTCAACACTTTCGCGTGACTTAAACAGTTCCAACAATATGAGCGAGCACCAAACACTGCAAGCTCCAATCCCGATTTGTCACAAAATTTGATATCTTCTATTTTACTCAAAAAACATCAATTCATATGCGATATTATCTTAGCTATTCAATCGCGTAAAATTTAAATCAGTTTTCTCCAAGAAAATGTTTTGTTGTTTGACGTCACAACAAAAAACATGTAAGACAGACGCTTAACGGACTAGACGAACACCAGCTGGTCACAGGTATCTCTGCCTCTAATCATTACCCCTTCATGGAGTCTAAACGTACCCCTTTCACAGCGTCTTCAACCACCGTGGTAGTCTATTTGTTCCCCTTTCTTTTGGACTATGGGTACACGTTTCTTCTAGCCACTTGTATCAAAAACATAGTAATAAGGCAAATCCTCTCACTTCTCGGGTGTCCTCCCCCGTAACCTTTATTTACTTAATTATCCTCGAGTCATTATCCATATATATATATATTTTCTTCTAACTATATTTTGTTTTCCCACCTCCCTCCGTTTTACCTTTTCCCTTGACTTGTTCTAAAGCATGCACTTTTGCCAAAACACTCAATCTTTTTTTACTCACCATTCTCATATTTCCTCTCTGGACCCTGGGGATCACCGTCTTTGTTACCGCCTCGTTCGGTTTTTTACCCGCTCAGCTGCCCGTAGGAATGGGAAGGGATGATGTGGGGAACACGGGTCTCTTCAGACCCTGGTCTGCAGTTTTTCTTACACTACCACTGTCTACGAGGAGCTTCACGGTCTACTCGGCCGAATGGCAAAGGACTCGTGATATTGCCGAAGACCTAGTTACTTTATGTCGATGGTCAATGGGTGTCTTATTCTAATCAATAATCGATAACCATCAATCTCTGCCACCAAGTGTACTCCGGAGACCACCGGCCGGCCCATGGAGCCGAGGTTTGCTCCGGAGTACTTTAAAACGAGATGCACCCTTGATGTGGATGGGGGTGCCGATTTATTACTTCAACACCAATCAATAAGGACAACTCAATAGTTTCGCAAAGGAAGTCCGTTTAATGACAAGTACAAAAAATGGGGAGTCACGGAAATCAGCAGTGATGCGATCGTCCTTCTCGCTTCAACTCCAACGAACTTCATACAAGTTGTAACATTTATACTCAAAACCTGTCATAATTGGCGTGTAACACTCAAAAGCTAATATGCAATTCTACTGATTAGGAAAAGTTAACTTTAATATAGGTACTATATTTGTAGATGGTAACGGAGTGAGGGGATTGGATAAACACTGTCAGGTGGGCATCTAAGCCCTTCCTTCAAAAATGACTACTGCTGATGTCACTCAAAGTATGACGTCCTATTGGTTCTACTAACTATAGGACCCTAGATTATTTGGTCCATTGTGATTGGGTTGGCATCAACCCCATGCATATTCTTCCACTTCGCTTAGCAGCACGCATAATGGCCAGCCAGGTGCAGGGTGACCCTTTGTTACCCGGCCTTTCTCCAATTAAGGTTGCAATCAATCATAGCTTCAGCAACTATGTGTCAATTATTTTACTGTGGTTGGCCTCGAAACTGCATCTTCTGTCTGGAAAAGTTCTGATATCTCTTCCTGGGCGGATGCCAAGCCTTGGTGTTAACCCGTGCTTCTTCTCGCTCGGCTGGTCACGTGATTCCCACACCGTGAATTTGTCTTGTTTCTCTCAATTTGTGCATTTGATTCTTGTTTAGCTTGCCACCTGCCTACACCTCCTTATCTTGACCTTCGAGAGACAGGATATTCTGTTCTTAATGGTCAATTATATGTAGCTACTGTTCGTTCCTTCTATTGGTATGACCTTTGCTCTCCTGGCACGAGTTTCATCTGCCGAGTTTCGATTCAGCCATCTCTTCTCGTTTCGCTAGAATATGATCTTTTCTTGTTCGGCCTCTAGTAACCTGAGCTGACTCTGCTTTTCGTGCAAAGTGGACTTGCACTAATAATACTGTGCTTCGTTTGAGGTAGATGATGTATAATGGCTCTTGCCGCACTATTCTTCTACTTAGCATTGCAACAGGGGTTAAGTCCTAAAGCTAAAAGTGGGGGGGACTCATCAAAAAATGCAAGGGGATGTCACATTTCCAGAAATTAGCATATCAATGTTAAATATGCACATTTCATTAAATTGACTTTGCAAAACCACCCAAATTGCGCAGGACAAATGGCATTTACATTTCATAAAATCAACACACACACAAAACCAAGAGAGGATATTTTCTTCTAATAGTGCTTTTGAAAACGTTAAAAGATGTGCATGTTTTATACTCCAATAACCAACACATATGTTTTCCCTCGAACATGCAGTACCGCAAAGGGACATTTCACCTTTATTTGTTTGTTATTTTTATCAAGTTATTTAGTGCAGTGGTGAATTGTCCGGCCTACAAACCTGACGACCGCGTTCAATCTCTGAGGTCGGCTTTAATTCATAAATTCAAGGAAGTGTTTCAATGATTTTCATTTTAGCTGGTGGGATCGAGTCCACCCTCTGAAAAAAGTGGGTGGACTCCGTCCCCCTGCGTGTATCCTCGACTTTAGCCATTCATTGCAAGCCGCACTGTTTTCTTAGCTTTCTTGCGGTTCCAAGCATATGTACAGGTGTAAACTGATCGACTTCGACTGTGTTCATTTTGCTTACTGCTTAATTCTCTTACAATTTGGACCTCATTACTTTGTCTATGTCCACAATAGCCTTACTCGTGACGTTTCGTCTTTGTGTCATTCTCGAGTCGTAATTTTTTCTGTCTGTGAGTCTGTCCGGGTCCTCGTGACGTCACCATTCGTCTTCCATTAAGACTTTTTTGGTTTCTTCCGGGACAGTACTTAGGCAATCTTCATTTCGTTTAATTTGCTGGTAAGGTTTCCTTAATGGATACCTTACTGTCCATGGTTTTCTTGGTATCGGTACTTCAATAGGTGTTGCTCTTCTGATAGGTGCAGGGCAGAGCCCTACTGCGGCTCTCTGCTGGTGTATTTGCTCGTCATACGTCACATATTTTGGTGTGAATGTTCCTGGTACTTCAAAATGGGTGACTGAGTGCAGGCTTTATTTGGGACCTCCTCTACACACGACTGCTGTGTTTTAATCTGTTTATAAAAGAGCCCACTATGTTTAGATTCATAAATCCCAATTATATGTTTGTTTTCTCAGTGCATGCATGTTTAATAAATACTATCTTCCCTTTATAGAGGATTCTTCAGGACAGACACCCTTTCTCGCATGCACATTATAAAAACTCCTCATTGCCTGCTTCTGGGCACTCCATAGCACATTATAGGCCTCATTCCAAGTGTGGCGGTCTGGAAATATGGGTGCCGGTCGCACCGTACCAGACCAGCAGCCTTTCCGGACCGCAACACTCCAACTCTGCCTTCAGGGGCCGAATGCAGACTTACAGAAAGCGCTGCCCGACTTTCCGATTTTCTGGTACTTGTAATGTCCTGGTGGCACCGGGGAGTCAGGCAGTGGATTTGGTGTTACGAGGACGCCGGTAATCCGCCGGCTGCACCGGCGGGTTACCGACATTCTCGTAATGAGGCCCATTATGTCTGAATCGAGTTTATATTTCATTTGGCGATTTTAGCATTTGACTTTCTGCACGTGTGCAAAGCTGATATGTATCAGTTTAACGAAAAGTAACACTAAGTAACATATCCCATCCACATTTAATTATACTGGATACTTGTGGAATTGCAACATTGCGCCCAATTTCCTGCACCACCAGTCACAAATATGGCGCGTGCAACATAAACCCCTCTTGATTGTGGTACCTTTCCCGACCATCCCAACATACCGGAGACCAGTCTGAGGATGAGATCCCTTCAGTGGGCTCTTAGATCCCAGTGATCACAGTTCTCAGGCAACATGACAGATCTTTTGCAGATCCCGAGCAGGGTCTCACGGGGAGCACGTAAACGTGGATGATCCCAGAGAACTTTCAGAAGGTAATAGCTGAGTTGTCAGTTTTAGTTTAAGTTGGAGTTAGGGAGGATCCAGGAGTGAAGGGTTTGAAATGCAAGATCTTGAAGGAGATACTGTATTGTAAGTGCTCTGATTATGTTCTAAAATGAAAATGAATAAACAAATTTAAGAAAGAAAAAGTATAAGTGGATGAAAGGAGAACCATTTTGGCAACATTGGCTGAAAGTGAAATTAGTCACGGATGCCTTGTTGAAAGGTGGGGGTGCACACCTGAACAAACTCACGGTGAACGGACTGTGGTCTCCAGCAGAACCAAGACTCAACATTAACCTATTGGAATACTTTTGTAAGAGTTTGAAAAGGTTTATTTTATTAATCAAAATGTTTTAAACTTTTAACATAAATTTAGAAACCTTAAAAAACATTGTGCAATTGTTTAAAACTGTTACAATTTTTTAGGATAAAACGAGGTCTTAAATAAAAGCTGACGGCTCGCCAAAAACACATGTTCATTCCTTATTTTCAAATATATTCACTAAGCAGTAAGCAGGAAAGGAGAATATCAAAATATTGGTGTCCGTGCATTTTCTAAATAGATGTATATATTTGTTTTCTTGTTAGCAACAAGGATATTCATGGAAATGTGCTGCTGCAACTGAATCCAACTGTACCAGGCGTCTTCTCTCTAGGATCTTATCCTTTTGGAATTGATCCGGTAAAAATATCAGCAATGTTTTTTTTTTTAGATTGCTAATGGTTTCTTTTTAAGTTAATTAACAAAGTCGTGATTAACAGCACATTTTAGCATATGTGCAAGTGCATTTGGAATAGAGTTTGTTTTCAATAGGAAAGGTTACAATTATACCTGATAGAATAGTTGGTTTTGGGACAGTGTCACCCCGATGTGAATGTGTGAGTGATTGGAAAAGGGAATCTTAGAATGAAGAAGAAAAAGTGATATGTTGCTGGCTTGATCAAGCTCATTATATTGAAATGCTGATCTATTCCCTTCTCTTACCCTCTTTCTCTTTCCCTCCCTATGTCTCTGTCTCTTGCTATGTGGGCAAGAGTGATGTTGCCAGGTGCACGTTTGCCAGAGCCATCCCAGTGGTTGCTGATAGCAGCATGAATAGAGAAAAAACTGAGATATGCTGAACAGAATTATGTGTTTTTTACTGTTACCAGTAGTAATGTAGACTGAGAGCAAGTAGCAACAAATACATACCCCAAAGTGGGACCCGGCCTGCTATTTGGAGACATACATTACAGTGTGTGTCTCTTGCAGGAATGTCACCATCACACCAACCAATATATCTTCATACAGGGGAAGTAAGGGACACATGTATGCTCTGCTGGGCTTCTGACAGGATGTGTAAGGAACAGAGGACCACCCTGCAGTGTCTACAACTGTGCTCGTTATATTCTACATTTGTTAATTATTAATGTAGGTTCAATCGATCACCAAAATGAAAAATTAAACACTGCCTTAGTGCACACAGATGAAACAGAGAATTGGTTTTGATCGAAGCACAACCCTTTCTAAGAAGGAAGGACATTTTGAGAAACAAAATGTTATATATACTTCCAAAAGCTACAAAACTGGAAATAAATCCATTCTACTAACATTGTAAACAGGCTGTCATTTATATAGTATGGTATAGTCATTTGGTACTGTTCTGACATATACCCATGATGAAGGGGAAGGGGAAATAGAGCACAGATGAGGGTCTCTCACTACTTTCCATAGAATAAAAGAGCATTTGGGAACATAAAATGACCACAGGTCTTTACATTTTATTCAAATGTTTGTGTTAAAACGGTTGAATGCTTGAATCCGTAAGTACATGTGTACACTGGACGTGTTGCTCATTTCATTTTCCACAACACACACCCCAACATTGAAGCGTTTATAAACATGAACCATATGTACTCATTAAGTCAGCTTCAGCATTTGGATGTGAGTATTAAATGGCTGTAATAACTGTTACTTTCCTGTGGTGCAGGTAGCCCAATTGAGCTAGACGTTAAAGGTGTAGGAGCTGTGAATTGAATCTGGGCTGTGTACATGCCCAGCCCCCAACACACAGACATCCTAAGAACATTATATACACAGGATTGGTTGGCAGAAAAAATGATTGTGCAATGGGGTTAAGTAAATGTCTCATATAGTTTCCATTGTTTGTGGTCAGCTACATCAGGTATCAGTTGAGAGAGCTTAATCAGCAAGGAAAGATGCAAAGCCATATATTAAGGATGTGTCCCTATGAAGGTTTTTTCCATACTTGATTTTCATATTTTCAAATTTAACATTGTATTTAAAAAGAAGCAAGAACAATCAACAATGACAAGTTCATTCTAATACATTATAGCTGTTACTCATAAAATTCCAGTGACAAAAGATTAATACTCGACTATCTCATTACATCTGCTAATTCAATTTGAGGTTTGAAGTGTGAGATATAATCTTCAAAACCTGTTCGAGCTTAAATGGGTCTAGGTTACTTCCTTCTGTAGTTCTGATAATGTTGAAACCTGGAGAGTAAATCGGCAACCATATCTAAAATCAAAGATAAGTGCTTCAACAATTGAGGTCTCCAAAACATGTGGTCTCTGTCTTTATCATATTGAATAAACTGGTCCCATGTTTGTATAAATTTAGCTAAGTACCAATGGGCTTCAGCCAAAATCGTCTCTGCTGCAAAAATTCCTCAGATTCTGACCCACCATGAGGGAATATTGGGACTCCCTGGAGTTTTCAAAATTGTGCCAAATGTAACCGGGCCGCTGTGAGCAAATTAATGTTGCTCTGTTGCCCGACATTGGGTAGCCACCATCAATGTAAGAGTCCCCCTGTATTATAATTAAAGGATTCCAATTGAACGTGGCACCGACTTTACTTTTTATTTGTGCCTGAATATCTTTCCATAAGATTTTATTAATAAGGCAGCCCCACCACAAATGATGCAAGGTACCAGTAAGGCCACACCCTCTCACACAGAGCTCAGAGATTGCAGATAGATCTTATGTAATGTTCTTGAGGTGATGTGCCAAAAGAAACAAATCTTACAGGCACGTTCTTTGATTGCGATGCATTTAGCGCTTCTCTTGGCCTACTCCCATATGGGTGGCCGGTATGTTCTTTCCAAAATCACTTTCCCACAAGACCATATATGGGAGCAACTCATCCACACCTGCTGCTTCCAACAAGCAATGACATTTCAAAACCATCCTCTCAAATGAACCCTCCACTAGTAAAGTCTAGACTCCCTTCGTTAGTCGTTTGCCTGCCGCCCATACCTCACCACTTGTCAGCTAGTCACGTAGTTGTGTATAATGAAACCTTTCAGTTTCAGGGAGATTGCATTTCCCTTTACATTCAATAAACATGTAAGGGGCATTCCCTTGATGTAACTGCCCAAACCTAAGATGGCCACTGATTTCCCATTTGCGGAATGTACCTCCCTCCTCTCCTTGTGTAAATTCTGGGTTGTGTGATGGGAATTAGGGCAGAAAGGAGAGATGGTAGAGAGGAACCCTGGATGCACCCAGTTCCACAGCAGCCCCCTTATTCCTGCAGGGGTGCCCGCTCCAAGTTGCCATTTGACACACCTCCAAGAAATCCGCTTCTCATCAATATTCTCCAACATATTCTATGTAGTTTCTCTACCCAAATGACCTTGAAGATGTCCCTTGCAACCTTGTAAGAATTGTGTACGGAATTTGCATGGTTAGGGTTCTCAATACGTATAAAAGATTGGGGATAAGGGTCTTCTTAACCGATGTAATGAGTCCTATCCATGAGATCTCTTGGAGAACCCATCTAGTTCATTGGTCTGTGGCTGCTTTCCATAATTTGCATATGTTGGCTTGGTAAAGGTACATAATGTGAGGTCAGATAGATGCCTAGATATTGGATTGTGTTTTCCATCCATTCATATTGTGTCTGAGTATGCAATCCCTTTACTGTGTCCTTTGACTCTGATATGGTTAACCCTTTTAATTTTTGCGGTTTAATTGCGAAGCCCGAAATATCCCCGAATCGCATTATACTCCTACGTCCCGTCCCCTTTCCTCCATACTTGTGGGACATTCCGTCCTTCGGGACGGGACCGGAGCACTTTTGTTAAAAAACATAAAAAAGGAAATAGTTTTGTCCTCCTTTGTTTTTTATGTGGGGTACCGCACGTGGCCGTAACCCCGCCCTCCTGAGCTTTGCCCTGCGCATCACCCTTCAGTCCTTTTCTCTGCGCGGTCGGGGCTGGACGCACTTGCATCACCGGGAGTTTTCTTGTTCCGGTTGTCCTCTCCTGCTCCGGTTCTGCTGTCGCGTAGTCCTTTGTCTATGCTGGAGTGTCTGGGAGTTGTGTCCTGTTCTTCATGCGAACGTCGCTTCGCTAGGGCGGATCCCCATTCTCTCTGCTTGAAGTGTCTCGGGCCAGACCACCGCTGGGATTCGTGCTTCTACTGCGATTGCCTCTCCATCCCGGCACTCCAACGCAGTCTTCTTCAGTGGGAGGACGTCTTTCAGCATGTTCCTCAACCTTATCTTCAGCTTTTCATCGAAGAAAAGAAGAGACGCCCAGTAAGTTCCTTACTTTTTAGGGCACCCCGGCCGGGGGACTCCTTCCCGGGGTCTTCTCGGTCCGGGAGGGGCTCAAGTAGCTCTACAACTAGGATTTCTCCTGAGGTGCCTCGCAGGCCTAATAGGCGTACCAGAGTTTTCTCCGAGGGTTCCCACGACGGACCTGCCAAGACCGGAACACGTTCCTAGTTTCACCTGTCAGGTGCTAAACGTCAGCCCAGTTCATCTGAGGCTTTGGACACTGGGGTTCGCTCCGAGGTTTTAGTTTCTGGAGCTTTCCATACAGACACTGGGTTATGCCCTGATTCCTCCTTTTCTAGAGGTTTCTGTACCAAGCCACGGCACGACGAGGGAGCTACACAAACTGCGACAAAACCCAAGGTTCTTCTTTTTGAGGCTAAGGTCTGTACCGACAAAACCGAGAGACCTATTCCTAAGGTCTTGTCTGTAAGGGTGATTCCTCAGCTTTCCCGCGCTCATCGAAGTGATACCGGTTTTGTCGAGGGGGCAAAGAGGGCGTTCATGCACCGTAACTCCTCTGTTACCGGCTCTGCCGACGTTCCTCCCCTGGAGGCTATTGTTGGGGCCACCTCCAAGATGTCAAGTAAACATCTGAAACCCCCCAGTACCGGCTCTGCCGAGAATCCTTGTGTTAAGGCTAGCATGTTACTAAAGTCCCCTGGCCAGTCTGAGGAGACGATTGCCTCAGCTGCACATGTGACTTCAGGCATCGACAAAATGGCGGGCCAATCCTCATGGTCCCTGTCGGCCATTTTGGATTCTTCCCTTACACCTACATTCTCGACGGCGGGTGCTGGGAATCTTAATTTTGGGGCTGAGCAGCCTTTTTCACCTCAGGTGGAATGTAAAAATCCGTTCCGGCCTTCTTATGACTGGCGTGCTCGGTTGCCACTGCCACATACTGTCTCGCTTCCGTCTACTTCTGCTCCACTGATCTATGCGCACCCGATTGGTGGGGGGGCCTTCCTGGCACCAATCCTTATTGCGTTCATGGGGTATGCCCCATATGAGAGGCCTCTGCCTACCCCAGCACTTAAACCTTCGTCAGAGGATGTATTTTTCAGGAAATTTCAGAGGCTCATGCATTCTGACCCTATGAAAGAGTACTTTAAGGTCTTTTCAAGGAAATCTACCCAGAGCCTCCGACTACCCATTCCAACCCGTCGGCTCCAGTGGCTCCTGCGGTGATACCACCTCTTCCTATCGGTCCGCCTCCAGCGCTTCCTCCCCTGCCCCCGCTGTCTCCAATAGAGAAGACACTGGTAGAACGGGATAGCACTTTAAAACCTGTGGCAGCCCAGCCATCTGCTCCTGATTCGGTGGATGCCCCCTCAAGTGTATCAGGGTAGCCATGAGCAGCCCCGCTCTGCCAGAGCATTCCATGACTGGGTACTGGATATGTAGCCCTCCTAGACATTCCAGTACCTGAGGCCCCTGCAACGCAGGAAGGGGTGCTTTCGAGAGTGTTCACATTGTCACCATAAGAGCATACCGGCCTGTTCCTCCAAAAGGACGTTTTGGCTGAGGCCTGTAAGGTCTGAGATAAGCCCCACACTGGGCTGCATAGCAATAAGAGAATTGACACCCATTACAAGCTACACACCTCCGAGGAGATGGCCTTGGCGTCTTGTCCTCTCCCTTCCTCGACGGTGGTAGCTGCGCCCACGCTTCAATCCAAGCCGGTCTCTGCGACCTCTATGGCTGCGGCTCAGATTCTCTCCAAGGAAGACAACATTCTGGACTCCTTAGGCAAGCAAGTCTCTGCCAACTCAGCACTGCAATTTCGCCAAGCAAATACCGAGCTGATCCTGGCGGCAGCTAATATGGAGCTGTAGAAGGAGTTGGCTGATTTCCAGGAATACATTCCTGCGGATAGGCTAGACGACTTGAAGGCCAGTTTTTCAGATGCCAGGGAGTTGGCGCAAGATCTCCTGGAAGCTGCGGCGCACCATGTGGATACCTCGGCTCGAGGCCTGATGATGGGAATTAACACCTCCCGGCAAGCGTGGCACCATGCGACTAAGTTTTCGAAGGAGGTGCAAAATAAAGTTCAGGACATTCCTTTCAATGGCAAGGAATTGTTCCATTCCTCTTTGTCGGTCCTGGCGAAGGTCCCACCTAAGGCCCCTTATACACAGAGGTCAGGGTCTCCGTCTCAATCCTTATCTGGCTTCAGAGGGTGTCCGGACCGCCGGGCGCGCAGAACTGAACCTCTGGCCGGTGGCACCCGTCGAAAACAACAATGTGGTCGTTTTTCTCTCGCCCATCAGCCTCCTCTCCAGGAGCAGATAGTCTCCCTGCCGACAAATCTGCAATTTGTCAGTGGCACGAGACTCCTGTGGGAGGACAAATCTCTTCTCATGACGCAGCTTTCCTTCGGCTACAGGGTGTTCATGTATATCCGTACTTGGACGATTGGCTCATGCGCAGCCCTTGTCCTCGGACTGCTTGAGCAATCTCCTGTATCTCCTCCAGCTCTTGTTCCATCTTGGGCTGTCGGTGAATTTGCGGAAAAATCTTCCATACTGTCACCCAAGGCCTGATCTTCCTGGGTTTCCATTAGAACACGATCGACTCCAGGGTGTATTTGACGGGAGACAGAGTTGTGGATCTATTTGCCACATGTCAGCTCTTCCTCCAGTCAGAGCACATGACGGCTTGGTGGTTCCAGAGGCTTCTGGTCCTCATGGCCTTGTGTGTACTTGCTCTTCCTCTTGCACGTCTCAAGATGAGACGTACGCAGCTGGCTCTTCGGAGCTCTTGGTGTCAGGCTTCGGACTCGGATTGCAAGATGATCCCAGTCCCATCCTGCATGACGACAGACATTCTATGGTGGTCTTCGACCAGCAATCTTACAGTGGGGGCCTCCTTTCAGGAGCCATACCCGCAAGTGAAGATTACCACGGACTCCTCCATTCTGGGGTGGGGTGCGACTCTGGACCATCTCCAGGTTTTCGATCTATGGACGCCACAGGACAGGCAGTTTCATATAAACACCTGGCTGTTTTTCCTTTGCTGAAAGCTTTCCAACCATCCATCACGAACCGGGTGGTCTGTGTACGCATGAACAACTCGGTGTCAATATTTTATATCAACAGGCAGGGTGGTACCAAGTCACCACCTCTTGTGAACCTTGCCATTCAGGTTTGGGAATGGGCCATCCAGCACGGCATTTGGCTACTGGCGGTACACATTCCGGTGCAATTCAATGTAACTGCAGACTCACTCAGCCGACAAACAGCAGCTACGAATGAGAACTGAACATGGAGGTCCTCTCCACCATCTTTCGCCAATGGGGCACTCCAGAAGTGGACCTCTTTGCGACTGAGACAAACAGGAAACTTCCTCTCTATGCATCCAGGAACGGTCGACTCTCTAAGGGATGCTCTCGAGATCCTGTGGCACAACGTGAGGGCATATGCCTTCCTGCCTCTTCCTCTGATTCATCGGTCACACTGCAAGCTCAGAAATGCATCGAATTGCACTCTCCTGTTCATAGCTCCTTTTGTGGCAAGCCAGATTCGGGTTTTCGGAACTTGAGCATCTGTCGATTTTGTCCTCCGATCAGACTGCCGTCGATTCCCAACCTGCTTCACCAGTGCGATCAACAGATGTGGCACCCATCCCCACAATCATTCAGCTTGGCGGCCTGGTGCCTGAATTCAAATCATTAGCGCAGTTTAACTTGTCTGAGGACAATATGCGCATTATCCAAGCAGCTAGGAAGCCTTCTACGAGATCTCGGTATAGCAGCAAATGGCTCCATTTTTGTCACTGGTGTTTAGCTAAGCAACTGGACCCTAGACATGCTACGATTGACACTGTCCTTTCGTTCATTTCTCATCTGACAGCTTTGGCCATTCATGTCTTGTCTTGTAGGACTTGCTTGTCGGCTATTGCCGCCTACCTGTCCACTGACGCCTGTTCCTTTTCTTTGACGAACCCAGTCATTAAAAGGCATTTCGCGGGTTTATTACATCTTTTTCCACCTGTACGCAATCCTCATCCAAAGTGCGATTTAAATGTGGTCCTAACCGCCTTATGCCATAAACCATTTGAGCCCATGGCTACGACGGATTTAAAATACCTTTCTTGGAAGGTTGCCTTTTTGATTGCAGTGACTTCAACAAGGCTAGTAAGCGAGCTTCAAGCCTTGTCCGTGGAACACCCGTTCCTTACCTTCCATAAGGATAAGGTTGTGCTCTGCACTCATCCTTCTTTCCTTCCTAAAGTAGTGACTGATTTTCATTTCAATCAATCGATCTAATTGCGTGTCTTTTTTCCGAACCCGGCATCAGACGCCAAGAGAGTATTACACAATTTAGATGTCAGACGAGCTCTGAAGTTCTATCTGAACAGAACTACTGAACTCAGGGGCTCCTCTCAACTTTGTTACGTTTGGAGACCTGAAAGGGAAACCTGCTTCAAAGGCTGCTATCTCCCGATGGATTGCCTCCTGTATTTCAAAAGCATATGCCATTCAGAGCCTTCAACCTCTGAAGGGCATTCATGCCCATCTTGGGCGTGGCAAAGCCGCTACTGTTGCCTTCCAAAAATATGTTCCCTGGGAAACCATTTCCAAGGCAGCTACTTGTGCTTCCCCATCAGCTTTTTGTAAGCATTACTGTTGGAGCTGAGCTCCAGGGCTGATGCTCAATTCGGTCAGGCTCTTCTTAAAAACCTTTTTCAGTAAGGAGGTTCCATCCACCTGTATTACCGGTGAGGAGTGCTTCGGAATCTAACACAAGTATGGAGAAAAGGGGACGGGACATAGGAGTATAACAAAGTTACTCACCGTAGTAGTGACTACCTTACTCCTAGTCCATAGTCCCCGTTCCTCCATACGCCCGCCATCCCCTCTAATAAGTATCCCCTATTATTGCTTAAATGGTCGCAGACCTGGTGATAGAAAAGGACTGAAGGGCGATGCGCGGGTAAGAGCTCAGGAGGGTGGGGTTACGGCCGGGTACGGTATCCCTGGTAAAAAGAGAAGGACAACATTTTTTCATTTTTGATGCTTTTTTACAAAAGTGCTACTGTCCCGTCCTGAAGGACGGAATGTCCCACACGTACGGAGAAAAGGGGACTATGGAATAGGAGTAAGGTAGTCACTACGGTGAGTAACTTTCTTATTCTGAATGATAACTCTGGTAATGAGCCGAGTCGGTTTCGTAAAAAATATCAGGAAATCGTCAGCATATAACGACAATTTATGTATAGACCAAAAAGCTGAGACACCTTCAATCTTCGGGTTTTGAGCCTCTTCTTATGTTGATGGCGTCAGTAAAATTGCTGTTAATTTTGTTCTTGGTGTACGTCATCTGGAAATTGAACATTATTAGTTTTATAAAATGATGGCCAAATGTATCTTTCTGCAGCATTGGATCTTTCATAGATTCAGATGCTTGAATATTCCCCGTTGTCAGACTGGGAATACCCTGTGATTTAAATAATTATAAAAAAATTCAATATATATATACATTATTTCCATAGAAAAAGAATGTAGATAGTCCATTATGGCCTATAAACCATTCGATTGTGTAGTCCCTCCACCTCACTTTGGTCCTTTATGGCCCTAACCAATGAGGTGGCAGGGTTTAAGCTCCGCCTCAGGCAGCCATCTTCAGAATTTTCACTGCATTCTAACAGACTAGAGGGAATACTCATCTCTCTGAGCTTTTTGTTTTTTCTTAACTGTTACATATCATATAATTTCTCAAAAACAGCTTTGTTGATCTGATCAAATCCTTCCTACACAGTGTTTCTGGGCTCAGAAAACAAACACCTGTTTTCACTCGAAATTCAGCGAGTGAATCCTCTCTTCACACCATGTCAGAGGAACCTACTACCAAGAAACCTTCCCTTTTCAGGGATTGTGTAAGATGCAAAAAGAAGCTTGTCTACATGAAAAACCCTCATGAGCAGTGCATATACTGTCTGTGAGATTTGTAAAACTTTTTCAAACAAAACTCTCGAGGACAGACACAGAAGACTCCTTCTACATTTGGAATCAAGAAGACACTCTTCCGATGAAGAATCAGTGTCATGATCTCTGCTTCCAAAAGATCAGGACTTGCCCGACTCCCTTGGAAGCAGACCCATAACCCCGGTTCCGAGTGCCAGCCAGTCCCAATTGGGACCTTTTGGACCCTGTCCTGGCGCCAGTGGCACCAGGCTCATAAAGATGCCCAGTCCCAGCGCTGGAAGCGCCGGGCTCATAATGCTTGGGTGGACTTACCTGCAGCAGACCATGCTGTTTACTTACCTGCCAGTTGAACCCCTGATCCTCTTCTGTTTGGGACTACTTTTCCTGTTGGGTGGGGCAGGAGCCACTCCCTAGGTTCAGAACACTGGAACTCTTCTGGAAAGCAGGAACTCTTTTCTTAGGCGTGGCTGTGGAAGGAGACACCTAAGCACTACAGGAGGCTATTTAAACCACACCCGATGGATGAATCTTGCTTTGCGTTATTCTGCATTCTCTGCAGCAGAACGCTCATCGTGTCTTCTGCTTCTGATCCTGGGCCTAAGGGAACAAAGGCTTACCATCCTGGAATCCAGTCTTCAGCAGCACCTGTAAAGACAAAGAAAGAACAGGTTAGCACTACGGTCTTCAGTGGCAGCGCATCTCTTACCTGGTTCATCGGCTGTCACCAACGCCTCGCGCTGCATTCCGGCATCTGAAAGACAAAGGCTTACCTACTCTTCGCATGCTCCGGAGGTCTTCGCACTGCATTCCGGCATCTGAAAGACAAAAGCTTACCAGCTCTTCGCACGCTCCGGAGGCCTTCGGCGCTGCATCCCGCATCTGAAAGACAAAAGAAGGTGCGTTTAAAGACATTGGGCAACTTTATTACTCACGTGCCATTACTCCTTCCCACGCCGAATCCAGTGGGTATTCCAGCACCCTTCAGCTTCTCTAAAGCTCCGAACTTGTACCTGCAAGATAAAAGGGGACAGTTAGTGCGCATCGTGAAGCAGGCTATAAGCGCTTACTTACGTGCTTCCAGGCGCTTCTATTCCTCACGCGGGTTCGATCTTTAACTCTCATCAGCCCGCCATCCGCCATCGCCGGAACCCTGCAAAACAAGAGATATCATTACAAAAGACTTTTAAGACATTTGAAGTGCCCAGAATTTACCGTTCGTGCAGTTAACGTCGGACAGCAGTCCTCTGAGGTCAAGAGGCCTGCACCTTTATCCAGTGAAGAAACTGGTTACGGCACCCTGCCCCGAGGCAGATGGAGAGCTCGGCGTTCACTTACCTAAGGTGAGGTTGTTAACCTTTGGGGTTCTACAGGAGAAGAGAAAGGGAAGAGGAGAGAGGCACCCAATAACCCCAGTTCATTAATCCCATATTTTCTATCTGGAGACATCTTACTCTTCGAGTCAGACATACAGTGCACAGAGGTCCAGCCCAAAGAGCCAACCGTGTGTTACACATCACCTTTGAAGATACGGCATTCACCCAGTCAAGACCGGCGACTCTGCGGGAATCAGGTGAGCGTTACAATCAGCTAAAACAGCCCCTGTACTGTCTATGAAGCCTTCCGAGAGGCAAACCTCAAAAAGAAGGTCCTCCTCTGTGGAAAGAAGTTCTTCTCCTTCACATAGGAGTAAGAAAAAGATGTAATCATTTTCTCTGGGTTCTGGAGACCAAAAGAAAAAGCACCCTGACGAGAAAACTTCCTCCAAAAGAAAGGAGACGTTTTAAAAATTTCCGGGGGGGCAATCGTCATCGAAAATTCCGTTTACGAGCAGCACCGGCGATAGAGGCCCGTCGATGAGTAAGCCGTCGACGAAACCTAAGTCATCTACAACAACGCTTCAAACCTTGTTGTCCACGACCACGTCGTTGTCGAAATCGGCCACAACTAAACAATCGTCGACAAAGGAATCTCACCACTCATCAACAATGCTATTGTCGATGCAGCATCACCCGTCCACGAAGCCATCGTCGTCCACAAAATCTTCATCCACGGCACCCTTGTCGACGAAGACACCCAAACCACCGTCGATGAATGCACCGTCGACGACAATTGACCCCCACTCCCCTGACGACGGAGAAGAATAAGTCCAAGGTACCGTCCACGGATGTTTCGAGCACACCTTCCAAGGAAAGCGAATCGTTCAAACCAATGGTAACTGACCTCCACATCCCGGAAGCCCTCACTCACCCTACCAATAGGGGCTCAACTGTCTCCCTTAAGAGAGATGGCAGAACTGCCTGACGTCATCCTTCAGGAGGATTTTTCGGACTCCAACGCATTTCTGAGCAACCAATCCTCACTTCCAAAGAAAACCGTCCTCCCTGGCATCCCACCTCGGAGGAACCGGCAGACCCATATGATCCAGAGCTCATGCTTTCAATGCAGAGGATCATTCATACATTTAATAGGTGTCAAAGACAAGGGCATCGCTCTTCTAAACCGATGGAAAATTCTCCTACAAGGAGAGTTTCACCGCCTTATTATTCTCCTGGAAACTCTCCTAACAGGAGTAGACCTCCTAAGAAAGCACGTTCACCGGAACCTCCCTGCAGGTCCAGAAGCAGGGCCCTCAGTGATTCGCTGACATGGGTCTGCCCTCCTAGATCATTGCCTGCGCCAAGACCACCTACAAGGGCCCCATGAGGCCGCACGCAAGGGATCCCACGATAGTTCCATCCGCCACATCCCTTTCCGAATGGCAGGAAGATCCTTTCAGGGATTTTTCAGATCCTGAAGGAGATATTACCCAGGATCCTGACGTGCAGTGTGAGTGGGACGATTACATTGTGAAAAGGCCTAAGGAGGACTGCCCAGGAGACTCTTCACCACCCGACGATCTAGTGGGTTAGGGAGAATTCTCTTTAAGGCTAATTTCCCAAACCTAGTGAGTCCCCCAGCAGCTTTGCTGGATTTTTGGGGTTTATTTTTTTCTCTCCTGCTAAGAGTGAGATTCTTTTGCTCCCACTCTTAGACATGATTTGAGGTGTTCCTTTAACTTTCCATGTGTTTTATGGGCTATGGGGTCTTTTACTCCATAGGGTCTCATGTGTTTTTTTGATGTGGGTTACACAGCACCCTCCGTGCCGTAACCCAGGGGTGTCGTAGCAACCCCCCAACATAGACTCCATACCCTGGGACTGACTACTGTCTCCCAGGGCATGTAAAGTCACCATTGGCTTTGCTAGTCCCAAATTATGAACAGAAATCAGTACAAACCATCATATTGTGGACGTACTGGTCGGGGCAATTCGATTGCCCCGGGGTCTGTTGTTCGAGGGTGCACGTCTCCGTCCCCCCTGATCAAGTTTTGGCTGGTGGCAGTGGATACTACTTTTTGTATTCGACCGCGAATATATCTCTATGGGATTTTCCCATTGTTCGAGGCTACCAACTTTAATTATTTAATTCTTATAGCCTCGAACATGCCGCCGGTTTATTTATTTAATATTAATTCGCCGGTTAGTATTTTTTGCCAGAACTTGATTCTAAAATGGCGTTTGTGTTCTCTTCTGTGACTCCAACCCAAGTTGAGCCCTTTGTTCCACTTTTTGCGGGCTTCTCCACAGAAGCGTCCAAAAGTGGTGCCACTCTGGGTACCATAGGGGGTGCGGGAGGTGGTTTAGGCACCCTGGACTGAGTTACCTTGGTAACTCCGCACTCTTGTGTGATTGGCCCAAGTGGTGAGCGGGCCGGCTCACAACTTAGCATGTTTGACAGACAGCTAGGCTGAGTGAATGGGGGTGTGCTGCATAAAAGCAGGGCTTTGGGGACTGGAACTTCAGACGTCGCCACAGGACCTAAGAATCCCAGGAGGGAGAAGCTGAGCCGGCCTGCAACGACGACACCACCGGTGGAGCCCTGCTGAACCGTCTCACCACTTTTCCCAATGACAGAGGAGATCTCCAGCCCGGAGAGTCTTCTTCCTTCGACTGGTGGGGATAACCAGTCTACCTTCTTTTCGCCTTCCTGGAGCATCTCGTGGCTGCCTTGCCTGTGCCGAGCACCCCGGCAACCGGGATACCACGTTTTCACCACTACCACAAACCGAAAGGGTAGTACCTTTTGTACCGGAGAACTCCGCGGCTGGTTGCTTCCCTGGCAGTGCAACGACCTTCATCCTTCCTCCACGACGAGATCTTCTCTTCCTCTGGACGACACTGCGACTTGCACCCGCTGCCAGGAACAACTGCCCCTGCTGGAGGATCCTCTCCATTTAAGGTACTGTGTTCCGCCTGGCTTCCCTTGCAACCGTTTGAACGGGGTGTATTAAATCCTCGTCTCTCGAACCTGGGTTAGCCTGGAATACCTTAGCTAACTTTTCTGCACTGAACTAAACCTTTTTCAAACTACCTCCACAAACTTTGAAGACTCTGTGTAACTGTCTGATCTTGGGCATCTTCCTCCTGGTTCCCTTGAAAGTGGGCCTGGCACCCAAACTTCCTTGCTCACCAGTAGACTGTGCCTTCCTAAACTTGCTGTGGGTCTTTAAAATGTGTTTAGTGTGTATGCTTCCATAATTCTGCTTTTCCCTCCCTTTTTATCTAACCTGTTGGAGTGCCATTGAACATTAAGCGCTCACCTCTGTCTGGAAATAAGTGGTGTTAACTAAGACTTGTCCAACAAGTAATCAGGGATGTACATATGATAATAGTGATTGTGTTTTGAACTTATCTTACCAATTTAGTGCTAGTGTGTTTTATGAGTGTGTGTTAAATAAATAAGTATATGCTTTTACACCCAATCTCTGGTCAGTGTTTGCTTGTGCTACTGTATTTCTCTACCTATTTTGTATGCTCTGTATACTGCCTAACTCTTCTTGAGGGAAGTCTGACTGCTCAGCCACAGCTACCAAGTGAATCTGTGTGGTGTGGTACAGACTGCTACCAAGTGGGTTTACTGCCAAACACCTGTAGTCTTAAATCTTTTGCAGTGGTCCCTAAGGGAACTGCACAGGTTTCTGCCTAACATAGTGTCTTTTCATACCATAATTGGTAAAGCGGAGGACCTCTTTAATTTGCAAGTTGCATCAGAAGAAAAGAAATTGGTGCTCTATGCGCATAGAAACAAACATAGAAAGACAGTCACTACGATTCCTCTTTTGGATACGATATGGGACACTGGAGTGAACATTTTGGCCACGCAATTGTCCATACCGGCACTTGTCTCAAGTCCCTAGAAAAGGTATAAGGCACCGGACACAGCACCATTATGTCTAAGGGGACATATTAAACCGGATTCCGTCATAACGGTTGCAGCCAGTAAAAGGCTGGCTAACCCATCATCGCCCCTTTCAGCTCCACCTGACAAAGAAGGGCGTAAATTGGAAGCCATGGGCAGGAAGGTATTGTCGGCATCCCTCACCATTAGGGCTGGAACAATCGTGCCATGACTGTACATCTGAACCGTGAGCTGTGGCTCTGTATGTCCAAACTGACCAAGCACTTGCCTGCAGAACTGCAAGAAGAGGTCAAAGCAATCATATCGGATGGTGAGGCTACCTCCGACCATATGATCGACACAGCTGTGGACATAGCGGAGTCAGGTTTTAGACAAATGGCCCATGGTACTGTCTTGAGGAGACAAGCCTGGATGAAGGCTACAAACTTTAGACCTAAGGTTCAGGCCCAGATACTGGATATGCCCTTTGATGGGCAAGACCTCTTTGGAAAAAAGTCAACCAACTCAAGGGTATAAAGGCTGACACTGATACAGCACCAACCATCAGTTCTCTTAAGGACAAGGACAAAAATCGCAGGTCCTTTCGATCATTTTGAGATGCGTCTTCAAAATACAGAGGTTTCAGCCGCCCCTCCTACAATGAAAAGACTCAAAGTATCTTTCAAGACCGATACCATCAGTCAACAAGCAGATATACCCATAGGGGTAAATGTGGTTCGAACCATGCCAAGACCCAGAGCAAGCAAAATTGACAGTCCCCCTACCCCCCCCTCACAATGCACTCCGTTGGGAGGGAGAGTGAGCGGTTTTTACCAATGTTGGCTAAAAATATCAGACAAGTGGGTGCTACAGGTGGTTCGCGGAGGGCACACCATCGAATTTCTGGATCAACCTCCATTTCTTGCCCCGTTCCACGCAAGGTACATCATTTGAAGCAGGTCATGCTGGAAGTTCACAAGCTGCTCCTAAAAGCAGCGATAGAGCCAGTACCAAACCAGCAAATGGGAAGAGGCTTCTACACCCGTTTTTTTTTCTGGTGAAGAAGAAAAATGGCCAGTGGAGACCGATTATGGATTTGAGTGCTCTCAAGTTTATCAAGCGCATCAAATTCAAAATGTCATCCCTTCAGAACGTTCTCCCGTGGCTCAACCAACACGACTTCCTCGCCACCCTCGACTTGGAAGATGCCTATTTCCACATTCCCATTCATCCTGCCCACAGGCAATTCCTCAGATTCGCCGTAGGGGAGTCACATTTTCAATTCCTTCAATTCGGTCTAAAATCAGCACCAAAAGTGTTTACCAAATTCCTCGCAACCGGTGACAGCATACCTCAGAAGATCGAAAACAGAAGTCTTGCTGTATTTAGACGACTGGCTCATAAGGGCAAGCTCATTCCAACTTGCGGCCTTTGCAGTGGGGAGAACAGTAAATCTCTTGAAAGAGCTAGGTTTCTCGATAAACGAGGAAAACTCCTGCCTCGTTCCCAGCAAGACAGTGCTTTTTCTGGGAGCAGAACTCAACACCAACATACCCAGAGTAAGACCACCAGCAGACAGAATATCTGCTTTAACTCAGAGGGCTTCATGGTTTCAAAGCGATGCAACAGCCATGGTCCGGTCCCTCATATCTTTTCTGAGCATGATGTCCTCATGCGTATTCCTCATACCAAATTGCAGGCTTCGCATGAGGCCAATCCAAGAGACCCTGAACCGCCAATGGAAGCAGGCAGTCTGGTCATGGGAGGATACCGTACAACTACCAGCAGCCTTTCACAAGGCCATCCTATTGTGGGGCATACCTCAAAACCTGCTACAGGGAATGCCTTATCAAGCTCCAACTTCACCTCTTCTCCTCAGGACGGGTGCTTCACTATCGGGCCAGGGAGCACACTTGGCAGATCTACAAACAAAAGGCACTTGGTCCTCTCGAGAATCCCAACTGCACATCATTGGCCTGTAGCTCATGGCGATATGGTGGGCACTGAAGGCTTTTCTACCGGTACTTGCAGGGCAGGCGGTGAACGTCCAAACGGACAACACAACATCGATGCACTACACGAACAAACAAGGGGGAACGAGGTCGGAGTTGTTGTCTCAAGAAGCTCAAGGACTATGTACCTGGGCTTTACATTACAAGATCCACATCAAGGCAGAACACCTACTGGGAGTGGACAACGTCCTGGCAGACAAGTTAACCAGAGACTAATCAGCATCCCACGAATGGGAGCTAGACGAAGCAGAAGTCCAACAAATTTTCCACAAGTGGGGGCATCCACAGATCGATCTTTTTGCCACCGAGGCCAACAAAAACTGCTGCAGGTTCGCCTCCAGGTATCCAAGCATTTCTCAATGGGCGACGCCTTCTCAGTGGACTGGCCAGGCAAGTTCCTTTATGCCTTCCCTCTGATCCCACTCAGCGAGAGTGCTACGCAGACTGAAGGAACAGACCTTCTCGATGATCCTGATAGCGCCGGATTGGGCTTGCCAGGTTTGGTACCCGACCCTGTATCACCTGTCTCTATGGCCCCCTATTTGCCTCAAAGTTCATCAGAGTCTCTTAATGCAACAGGATCGGAAAGTGCTCCACCACGACCCAGCGAGCTTGTCACTCCATGCGTGGTTCCTGAGCAGCGAAAATTAATTAACTTAAATTTTCTTGCAGAATGCTGGGACATAATCAAGGCCTCTAGGGCCCCTTCTACATGAACAACTTACATTAGGAAATTGACTTGTATTACTAAGTGGTGTAAAACATCCTCAGTGAACCCGCTCTCTGCTTCCATAGAACAGATACTGCCATACCTGTTGCACCTAGCTAAAGCAGGGCTCTCCCTTTCATCCATCAAGGTGCATTTGTCCGCCATAGCAGCATACACAACTAACCCAGGTCAACAATTTTTGCTCATCAAACCGGCTGTCAAAATATTTTTGAAAGGTTTGATGCGTACTTTCCCGCCAAATCCTACACCGGTTCCTGCATGGAGCCTGAACACGGTCCTTGCAGCGCTCATGGTGCCACCATATGAAACGATTCACAGGTGTGACATAAAGTTCTTATCCTGGAAAGCAGCTTTTTTAGTAGCTATCACGTGGGCCAGGAGGATTAGCGAGATGCAAGCCCTGTCTTCAGAACCTCCATTCACCTTGTTTCTTAAGGACTGCGTCACACTGAGGACGCATCCGAAATTCTTACCCAAAGTACTGTCAGAAGTTACGCTCACGAGTGCATCATACTTCCAACCTTCTTCATGAATCATTCATCTGTTGCGGAGAGATCCTTGCACTCGCTAGATGTGGCCAGGGTTCTAAAATTCTATATCCAAAGAACTAAGGAATTCTGCTCCTTGCTAGACTTTTTATCGCATTTGCTGGCCGAACTAAAGGGCAGCAAATTTCGAAGCGGGGTTTGGCTCGTTGGGTTTCCCAATGTATTGGTCACTGCCAGCAGTCTAAAGGCGATCCACTCGCCAGACTTCCTTCAGCCCACTCCACCAGGGGAAGTGCAGCTTCAGTTGCTTTTCACGCTGGAGTACCATTGAAAGACATCTGCAGAGCCGCAACCTGGAGCACTCTGCATAGTTCGCCAAACATTACTGCCTGGCAGAAGATACCAGCAAAGAGTCAGCAGTGGGTCAAGCGGTTCTTTGCCATCTCTTTGCTTAAGGTAGGAGCAGCCTTCTCTTCCCAACTTCCCTTGTTAATGTAACATATGTTTTTGCTTTGTTTTTGTTTATTTGTGTTTGGTTTCAGAAACAAAACCTTTACAAAAAAAATGTTTGAATACAATAAAAGAATATACATACAGAATAACATACAGAATAAAGATAAAGGATAAAACACATTTAGAAACTCATTTTCTTCAGTTACATTATTTCATCATTACATTACATCTTTTTACATCATTTTTTATAAAGGAAAATATTTAAAATAATCTTCGTCTTAAAGTAAAGTAAATCATAGAATAAAAATCATTCTTGAACTATGAGACCACAAACATTCGATAAGAATCGTACAATTGCTATTTTCAAATAGATCGATTTCCCATGCATCATGTTCCACCAAATTACCTCACGAAATATCTTTGTGGCACAAACTTTCCGAAGTAAGTTTCACGTTCCTCATAAATGAACTCACATTCTAGTATTAGATGTCTTAGTGTTTTCTTTACAATAGTGCTTTTACAAAAGCGACGGGGCACATGCCCATTTCCCATTTTATCTCCAATTTCTTGGATTTGCTCAGTTGGCAGTACATTAAAACGGAACCGCATAAGATTACACCTCCATTTTCTATCAGGGAATTTATTTAGATATGGTTCCAAAGAACCCACCAACTTCCAATCTGATACCAAATGACAATACAGGGTTGAGATATTAACTTTTTCATTGGTTTCAACTTTTTACTTGCATTGGGTTCCTAATGAGAAGTTCAAAATCTATACCAATTTTGTCAAGTAAACTTCTAGTGGACTCATACAAAGATAGTAAAATATTTGATTTAGTTTTGCCCATTCTCAGTTGCAGGCCCAGGATTGCATATAAATTATTTCCTGATCCCAATAACAGTTTTCAATTATACTCTTAAGCGATTGTAGGCCTAATTCATACCTAATAGCTGACATTGGGATGCATTTTGGGAGATAATACAATATGCTTCTCCAAAACTTTGCTTTGATCTTAACAACACTGACTTCTACACATTTCGGGAAGAATTCTAGACCATAACTGAGTTTGGGAATAACTTTCGAGGTATAGAAATGTAGCAGGGGTAGCATAGAAAATGTACAGTACATCCTGTCAATTCTTTTGGTTTGTGCAATCAATGTGATCAGTCGTTCTTCCAAAACATTCCAGTATGCACAATTTTTTTATGTTAGCAAACACAGGATAACCCAAATACACGAATGTTCATCTAATTTTGAGTTTGTCGTTTTTTAAATACCAGCTGAATCTTGTAGATTTTTTACTTGTTCCCAAAATAAGAATGATAGATTTGAGGGGATTGGGTCCTCCGACGTATTCCATATCTAACATGTAATCACCACAGCTGTGCTGCTTACATGTCATAGATATGGAATACGTAGTCGGACCATCCCATCGAAAGAACGTTACCAGGTAAGAAAGTAACTTGTTCTTTCTTTTCATTTATACTTAAACCATTCACATCTATATAGTCTTTAAATTTGTTTATCATTTGTTGTAATCCTATCTGCGTTCTATCAATCAGTAGGAAGTCATCTGCATAGGAGCACCAATTTAGTTTTTATCCCTTCTATTTGTGGTGAGATAAACAAAGCCATGTCCAGAAGGGTCCCCACATCAGATACAAATAGATTGAACAGTGTAGGGCCAAAGATACAGCCTTGCCTCAAGCCGTTCCACGTGCATATTGGAATTGATAGTTTGCCTTCCTGATTCAGTCGATCTTTAATCGCAGATCCCTCATGCAAATGGATAAGAGGAGATAGTATATTCCCAGGTAATGTAACCTATTCAGTTGCTGTATAGTAAGGCGATCAGAAGGATCTGCAGAATGTACGTAATGATGGGCATGTCTAAGTGCTTGGTATTCTATTCAAGCATCTGATTCTATGAAAGATCCAATGCTGGAGAAGTTTTAGTTACTTACCTGTAACTGTAGTTCGAATGGATTGTGTCCTCCCACATATTCCTCATCTTGTGATATTCGTATTCTGCCAGCTTCGCTACTTTGGAAAAACAATTCTCGCGCAAGAGGGCGCTGTGCACAAGGTCGTGGCGTTGATGTCCCTCGACGGGCTCCGTACCATGTCGACATCACCGTCAGTATAAATAGCTTGTGACGTGCCCGTTGGCTTCAGTTCCGTTTTTTTCCGATTGCTTCCCTCTGGAGAACGGCGCGCTTTGAAATTTTCTTCAGAAAATGTTGCCTTCTTCCACCCCTTCTACTCCCAAGACGGGGTTCAAAAAATGTATCCACTGCGGTTCGAAGATGTCGATTACAGATCCTCACCGCGTTTGTCTTTGGTGCCTAGGTTCAGACCATCGGACCGGCGACTGTGGCTCCTGTCAGTCGATGACTGGGAATGCCCTTCCTGAGAGGAAAGGTAAACTGGCGGTGGGGCGGGAAGCTTCTAAGGCCTCCTCGAAGGCCTCGTAAAAAAAATATAGGAAATTGAGCGATTCGATCGCCGTAAACATTCCAAGAGGTCTCAATCACACAGTAGATCGAGACGCTCTTCATCTTCCTCTTCAAAGAAGGTTAAGAGGAGACATAGATCTTCCTCTGATACGTCTACCGAATTGGTACGATGCCCGACTAAGTCAGATTCCCCAAGAAAATGGGATCAATTTAGAAGGAAGATGATGAAGGTCTTTGAGAATGCGGCCTCAACCCTCGTCAAAGAAGCCTCAAAAGAGCCAGACCCCGGTTGCTCCGTTGAACGACACAGGGAAGTCGAACTACTGTGGAACAATTTAGTAGTAAAGGCGAACCTCAAAAGTCTTGAGTCGATGTTAAATTGTTAAAGACTCATCGAGAATCTAGTGTTTCCCTGACACCGACTAAAAAAACACAAGTCGTTGAAGCTCACGCCGACGGCTTCGATATCGAAGCCAAAGGCTTTTTCGACACCTTTGTCGAAGACATCCTCAGGGTCTTTGAAGACTCCTTCTAAGCCATTGAAGATTCCTTCGACCCAAACTCAAGTACAGGAAAGGAGATTTACTCCTTTACCTAAGTCAGACTTCTTTAAGTCTATGCCTTCAATATTTGAAGAAAGTGTCTCTGAAGAAGATGAATTTCTCCTTTTGGAGCACAATATGGTACCAGAGAGGTCCCAGAAGAATTAATCGATCCAGAATCGAAAATGAGAGACCTGTGTGACACCTTTCTCTCTGCTAGAGGCATTGATACGTCACCTGAGCTAGAATTTACAAAACCTGACCCTGCAGAACATGCAGATTCAGGGTACAGGAGTCTAATTAATAGGGTTGTTAAATACATGGGCTGGGGTAGAGCCTCACCCACATTTGATCAGGATGATATGACTGATATACTTGACCAGGGCCCCCAGAAGGACCCAGTTCTCCCCTTCCATTAGGGCACTTCAGAGAAAAGTACAAAAAAACTGGGAAGTTCCTCATACAATTGCTGCAGTCAATAGAAATTTTCCAAAGAAGCATAGAACTTCTAGTTCTGACCCTGATTATTTAAGTAGGCATCCCAATCCAGAAAGTCAGGTTATTCAGGCTGCAACTTCGTCAAGACAAATAGCCTATCCATCTATCCCCCCGGATAGAGAGGATAAGAAGGTGGATGCTTGTGCCCATAAGGTCTTTACCTCGGGTAGCATGGCTCTCAAGTCAACTAATGTCACATATACCCTGGCCAGGTTCACCCATACCCTGTGGGACTGCGTTTCGGCAGCGGCTGACCATATTTCAGAAGGCGAGGAAAGAGAAGGCTTCCTGAATATTGTCAAAGACGGAAAGGAGGCAATGGGGGAATGTCTCCAGCCTGGACTGCATACTGCTGATAGTATCAGCAGATCCATGGCTGCAAGCACAGTGTTACGCAGATTTGCATGGTTGAGGAAGTCGGGGTTTGCACCAGACGTGCAGGCCAGGCTACTCAACATGCCTTTTGATGGCTTGAGGCTGTTTGGTAGTAAAGCTGATGAAAGCTTAGAAAAACTAGAGACCTCAAAAGCTCCGGCTAAATCTCTTAGAGCCTCCATGCGACAGCCTCAGAAACCTTATTCGGGCTCATCTTCCTGGAGAGGTCGTTCTTTTCGGTGGTACTACTCTTTTGGTAGAGGAAGAGGACAGGCCATTCAAAGAGGCAAGACAAATGTAGCTTGTGGTGAACGAGGAAAAAGTGCAAAACCAGCCTCAGGAACGGCATCTTTGCCCTAAGCCGCTCCTGCAGCCTCCTACCAAATCACTCTGAAGCCTTGTCACACAAAACCCCAGTGGTGGGGTATTACTTCAGATGCTTGGGCACTGGAGACAGTAGCTCAAGGTTACTGCCTTCCTTTCCTAAAAAGCCTCAGGACCATCCACCGGGAACCAACTCTGTCAAAATTCCAGATCCGCTCCTGTTGCAGGAAATTCTAACCCTGCTGGAGAAAGGTGCAATAGGACATGTACGTGTAGCGGAGAGGAACAAGGGTTGGTACTCCCCTTACTTTCTCATTCCAAAGAAGGACGGAGTATTGAGATCCATCTTGGATTTAAGAAACTTGAACAAGTTCCTCAGGAAGGACAAGTTCAGGATGGTAACCCTTTCTCAGATCCTTCAGGTTCTCCAACTCCAAGACTGGTTGGTATCATTGGCCCTTCAGGATGCTTACTTTCATGTGCCAATCCATCCCAAGCACAGAAAGTACTTGAGGTTCGCGGTTGCCGGTTCTCACTATCAGTTTTGAGTTCTGCCATTTGGGCTAACCTCCGCCCGAGGGTTTTCACCAAACTGATGGCGGTTGTGGTAGCAAGTCTCAGGAGAGGGGGGATTCATGTCTAACCCTACCTGGACGATTGGTTGATCAGAGCGCGTTCTCCCGAACAAGTTCAGGAACACATCTGTCGATCACCTGGCGCTTCCTTCACAAACTGGGCTTCTCCCTCAATTTCAAGAAGTCTCACATGATACCATCCCAAGAGCTCCAGTTTATCTGAGCAGTCTTGGATACTTCCTCAGGCAAAGCCTCGCCTGCCAAGGTGAGAGCTCTCCACATACTGTAGAAGGTAACAAAGTTCCAGAATGCCCAACATCTACCATCCTTTGATTTTCTGAGTTTGCTCGGCCTCATGGCATCCTGCATTTTTCTGGTGCCACAGGCTCGACTGAGGATGAGATCTATTCAATGGACCCTCAGAACTCAGTGGTCCCAGTTCTCGGGGAGTATGCCGGATCTTCTGCAAGTCCCGAGCGCACTTGCTCAGGATCTACTATGGTGGGCTTGTAACGACAATATCCTCAAGGGAGAATCTTTTTGGCAACCATGGCCGGAGATAACAGTAGTGACGGATGCCACACTCACAGGGTGGGGAGCCCACACCAACGATCTGACAATCAGCGGTCGTTGGTCTCCATCGGAGTCCAAACTACACATCAACCTGTTGGAGCTGAGGGCACTCAGACTAGCAATGAAGGCCTTCCTCCCCTCTGTACAGGGAAAGAATGTCCTGATAATGACAGATAACACGGTGGCCATGTACTACCTCAACAAGAGAGGAGGCGTAGGATCACTACCACTTTGCAGAGAGGCTTTGCAGCTCTGGTTCTGGGCAATACGAGAGGGAATCTCTCTATCGGCAGTTCACCTAGCCGGAGAGCAGAACACGGTGCAGACGCTCTGAGCAGGCACAGCACAGTCTCTCACGAGTGGGAGTTAGCTCAGGAAGTCCTTCAGGAGATCTTTGTCCTTTGGGGAACCCCTCAAGTGGATCTGTTCGCGACCGCGGTCAACCAGAAGTGCAAACAGTTCTGTTCAAGGGAATTTCCCCCAAGAGGAGCTCTAGGAGACGTGTTTGTGGTGGACTGGAAGTTCCCACTTCTGTACTCGTTACCTCCAGTCCCCGTGATTCCTCAAGTAATCAGGAGGTTGAGAAAGTTCAGGAAAACCATGATCCCAACCCCCCCGGATTGGGCCAGGAGGACGTGGTACCCGGACCTTCTGGACATGTCCATCTGCCCTCCAATACATCTTCCGCAAAGAGAGGATCTCCCCTCGGAAGAGGAAGGTCGGCTTCTCCATCCAGAGGTCAAAACACTCAACCTTCACGCATGGTTTCTGAAAGGTTGAAATACAAGGATTGGGATCTTCCGGATGACGTAATGGAGATTTTGCTTTCGGCCAGGAGGCCAGCAACAAAATATTTGTACCGGTGTCGTTGGAACAAGTTCAGTAACTGGTGCAAAGATAAGGATGTGGACCCTTGTCAATGTGGCACCCCAATGGTGCCATCTTCCATATTGCATCTAGCCAATCTGGGGCTCCAGATAGGGACAAATAAAGGATATCTAGCTGCGCGGTCCATTGTCAAGCGCTCCTCGGAAGAGGTTTCCTACTTCAACATTCCATTAATAATTCAATTCCTGAAGGGGCTTACTAATGTTTACCCTCCAGTCCCCTTTCATGTCCCAACTTGGGATTTAAATCTGGTACTTAAGTTTCTAACTTGTATACCTTTTGAGCCTCTGCACTCCTGTCCCTTGAGGCTTCTAACATTAAAAACTGTCCTTTAGAATTCCAAGATGGCCGCCAGCACTGAGTAGACGTGCCGACGGCGTTCCCCGGACCCGACTGAGGGAAAGTGCCCACCGCCCCACCAATGGTCCACGTTCCCGTCTGGGAAAAGTCCCGGGGCATCCTGAGCAGGAGGGAAGCCGACAGTTTGCAGGGTGGCTTGGATCAGGTCTACGGAACAGCGCAGCCAGAGAGAGAGCTGCGGGTGCGACTGCTGGGAGCCGAGCGGTTGGAGGAGTACGCGGCAGTAGTGGACGCCGCCGGGTGTGCTCGGGAGGAGCGAGGACAGAAGCCGCCCGAGGAGGAAGAGCCACAGGGGGCTGTGGAGGCGGCTTGCGGAGGAGAGAAAACCCGCGGACGGACTTCGGCGGTCTGCCCCTCCCCCATCGCCACCGTTGACGGAATCTTAGGTGGGCTAGCCTTGGAGAAGCCCGCTGGGTGGAGCGGGTGAGCCCGCGGATTTGGCCTGGGGTTCACACCCCCCCCCCACGGAGGGTGGCGTCGGGAGAGGAGCGCCGGGGAAAGCCCTAACGCGCTGGAGCAGCGCAGCTTGGCGAGAGGAGACATCCCTGCAGGAGCTGTGCTGTGGGGCTCCCGAGGAGGCCAGAGGAAGTGGCTGAGTCGGGGATCGCTGAGTGGGGATACGCTCGCTCCCCTTGGCAGGCGTCAGGGCGGAGGAGAGCCCTGCCGTGGGTAGACACTCCGCCTCCCCACAGTAGGAGAAGGGGGACGGCGGCTGAAGAGTAGGGAGGTTGGGGAGACATCACCACTCCAGCGGCGGAAGGAAAACGCTGAAGGATGGAGGGATTCGGCCGGGCGGAGGTGGAGGCTGGCACCCGGCTGGAACCCCTTTCATAGGAGAGAACTGTGATAACTGCCAGGCTCCAGGAGAGGTGGAGAGGCGCACGGAGTGGTAGGGGGAAGGGAAGCAAGCCTCTGGGAAAGGAGTCAATAGGACAGTCTTGGTGCTGGGTCTGGCAATCTTGCTCTATCTCCCCCCCCCAACAAAGTGGAGATGATCTCATCGTGAGTTTGATCGAAGACTGAGTGGCCCCCCAGTTGTTTATAGTGACGCAGAGTGAGAGTGACTGGTACAACCAGGGAGGCTACTGATGTGAGGACTAGAGCAGCAGGAGTTGGCAATCCAAAACCCTCCTTCCCCCCCTTACAGTCTACTGGCGGTTTGCTTCCCAGGGACGGTTCTTGGTGGTGGAAGCCATCAATCCTCGGTGGCGGCAAATCGCAGTTCTTCCACAGCCCAGAGGAGGCTCCGTGGGACGGGAATTGGCCAGGGATAGCCTTCTGAGGGAGTTAACTAAGCGCAAGGGACGGGGAAGGGGACAATATGGCAACGAAAGCCAAAGGAAAAGGGGGGGGAGGATGGCTCAAGCTTCGAGCGACACGTCGGGTACGCTCCCTGCAATCTGGTCGGTGCACTCATCAAAGGAGGAAGAGGCGGCTCCACAAGAAAGGCTGGGGGAGGACTCGGCCCAAGGGGCCTCGGAAGACCCAACTGCTATGGCCAGACTGGAATTCCTGGGGGAGCTGCACGCATTACAATCCATTCTGGCGAAAACTTTTCATGATCAATTTCAATTGATGCGCGCAGACCTGACTGAAGCCCTAGGGGAGATCAGACAGGATATATGGCAACTGGGGGAGAGGACTGATACGCTGGAAAGGGGCCTTCAAGAAGTAGATGCAGAAACAGCCAATAGCGAAGCCATTGAGAGGTTGGATGTAGCAACACGCAATCTCGAAATTCAAATGGAGGACCTGGAAAACCGATCCTGTAGGGTCAATGTCAGAGTGAAAATGCTGTCTGAGTCTGTACTGGATAAGGACTTGAAAGTGGTGCTTCAGGGCATCTTCGCAGAAATCCTGGACGAAGGGAACCCTGAGGAGATTGAGTTGGACAGAGTCCATAGAACTGGGCGGATGCCTAAAGGTCAGATGGGGAGGCCTAGAGATGTGCTGGCAGCGTTTACTAGGTACGCCAGCACGGCAGCGGGAACCCATAACATTCAAAGAACAACAAATGGCACTGTTTCAAGACCTGGCGAGCACCACATTGCTGAAGAGGAGACAAATGGGCCTGTTGT